>NC_092875.1:322888762-324103762 GCF_028372415.1 Notamacropus eugenii | reverse complement strand
CCTCCTCCATGTTACCATTCATTAATTTTGAATATTTTGTGCATATACTTATATTAGACATGTTGACTCCCTCATATAGAGCTTGTTGAGGGTAAGGGATTGTTTTGCTTTGTCCTTTTATCCCATCAAAGTGCTTGTCAGGCATACAGTAAGTGCTTAGTAGATGCTTATTGATTGTTTAATTAAATAGCCAGTTCAAGGAAATTCTATATCAGCACTGGACAGAATGGGGGACATGAGACAACTCTATGTTCAATCTGATAGAAGGCCTCAGTAGGTTGTTGTAAGAATCCAGTGAGATTTCTTGCTTTTCAAACACAAGGCAAGGCTAGGGAATTATGAGGAAAGCTGGAAGGAGAGTAATGGAGCTGTAGCCAAGGAGTGAAGGCAGATGGGTCCCTGGAGCCCTGTATAGCACAAGAGGGACTCTTTGTGCAGTAAGGAATCTGGGTCTCAAAGTTGGTGACCCCCACGTCCCATACTCCTCTAGCTCAGAAACGGACCTTTCTCACTTTGGTGCTTTCAGCTTTTTTCAAAGGCCCCTAAATTGGTCTCAAATAAGAATCACTTATTCAGTCCTGCCTCTTGGCCAGGCTGTACTGTTAAAAACCTGAAGTGTTATAGTAAGTAATTCAATAAAGGAAGAAATCAATGTAGGATTGAGTCAGTCAGAGAAGGTTTCCCAGGTGATGAAGATGTATTTGCTGAGCCTAGCTCCCCAGTATGAATTGCAAGACTTGTGAAATTCAAATATCCTTCCAGAAATACAAATCCTGGCACCAACTTATGACCTTAATCAAGGCAAAAGTGAATACTTAGACAAATTAGCTTTGGGAATAGAAGAGTAAACAGTTCATATGCTGACTAATTATTCTTTCCTAATGTTATAGGCATTCAATAGACAAGCATTCTCATATTCTCTCTCTCATTCTCTTCTCTCTCTTTCTCATTCCCTATCTCATTGTCTCCTCCCTTTCTCTTATATTCTCTCTCATCCTTTCATAGTCTTTCTCATTCTCTGTCTTTCATTCTCTTTCTCATTCATTGTTTCATTCTCTCTCCTTTCTCTTCTCTCATTCTCTAATTCCCTTATATTCTCTGTCAGTCTCACTGTCTCTCATTCTCTCATATTCTTTCTTATTCTCTGTCTCTTGTTCTCTTTCTCATTCACTATCTCTCTCTCTCTCTTTCCCTCCCTCCCTCCCCCTTTCTCACTCTGTGTCTCTCTGTCTGTCTCATTGGTCTAAACAAGACCACATTCTACTTAGTGTGGAAATGCTTCATCAAGAGGTGAGCTGAGGATTGCATTCTAAGGGTGTGGAGATGAGGAAGGAGGATGTGGTTTGGGCAGTGGGAATTGAGAGTTTGCCCCAGACTTGGAGGCTCGCCATGGGAAGACTTGGAAGTCAGAGAGGGTCATACACTAAGGCAGATTGCCTGGTTAGGACAGAAGGGGTGGGGCCAAAAGGAAGGTAATTGGATAAGGCCTGGCTTCCTGGGATAATATCTGTTCTAGAAGTTGAGGTTTTCCTTGTAAAAGGCAGTGAAGAGTCATTGTGAGGCCTGGAGAAAATGAATACCACAGTGGGAAAAAAGGCAGCTGGTCCGTTGCATATGATTGACATAAGTGACTTTAAACACTCTATAGTTTGTTGTTTAAGAAAGGAAAATATGGGAAGGTTAAAAGGCCATGTGAGGTCTACCTCTGAGAGAGTAGGGAGCCACCCCCAAACACACTGTTAAAATAGACTGTCTTCTCTATCATTCTCTCCCTCTTTTCATGACATTTTTGTCCTTCAGTGCTCCCTAACCTAACTCCCACCCCCATTTGGACAGTCTTCTTTGACTTTATCAACCTTCGTTTTCAGGGATGAAATTGATCTGATGAACTTATTCACACTAAAGTGTTAGGGGCTTATTGAGCTGTTCTTCTCAGTAGCATTTAGCATTTACATTTTTAAAATGAACAAGTAGGAGGGACCAAGGGTCCAAGTTCTTGAGTACTATCATAGAAAGAACTTTTGATTAAGAATCAGAAAAAGTTCTCTCTAGTCCTGTCCCAGATACTAAATAGATGTATGACTGAGCAAGGTACCTTTACTTTCTCATCTGAGTAACAAATAGGGTTGAGCCAGATGGATTTTGAGGTCCCTTTTAGCTCCAAAGTCCATAAATATGTAGATATCTAATAGCAGAATTTTAGACTTGATGCCAAGCAAGCAGGGGAGATGATTATGGTTGGTAGAGAGGCTTCCCATTACCCTTTCCATCAGAAGTGATCACTTACCTACTCTAAGTCTGGCCCTCATCAGGGAATTCCCCAGTCCCTGGCTCTCTGTAGCCAGACAGCTCATATTTACTTCCTGGGAAGGCAGCTCACCCCTTCACCTACAGCTTGGTCACATGTCCTCTCCAGAACTGACATTGTCAACTCCCTAAGCCTTCCTGTTTGTGTGTCAACTTTCCTGATTTCTTCAGAGTTTTCTCCCAAAGCCTGTTATAGAATCATCGAAAGGGAGAGCTTTATGGAGTCCTTAGATATCATTTCGTAGAACACCATCATTTCACAGATGAGGAAACTGAATCTCAAAGACCTGTCTGCTACCACATGTGTCTAGATATCGAGGAGAGCCTTCTAGAATACAGCCTGCTCAAATGAACTGTGTATCTTTAACTGTTTTCAGAAATTTCACACCATTCACCCTCCTTGTCTTCTGTGGCTACGGTTGAGATCACAGGAAGTGATCTTTGTGCACAGGAAATGTGTCCTCTCTGCATATGAAGCTGATGCTGTTTCTTTGAATCATTTTCTCAGGAGTGGAACAGAAACAAACTAAGCTATCCCACTCTTTGCCTAACCTTCTTGTGACCAACAGCATATTTTGCAAAATAACTATCTGGGGAGCAAATTTCATACTAGTTAAGAGAGCAAAGCTAAATAATCCCTCCTGCCAAAGACCAAGCCCATTTCATTGGCATTGTACACTAACAGAATTAACCGGCCATAAAGTTAACTCTTTACAAGAAGTGTACTTCCACAGTCTTTCCTTCAGACACACATCCTGAAGCTATGAGGAGGGTCCCTACAGAGGCTTGAAACCATAAATCTAGAACTAGAAATGACCTCACAGTCTATCTGGTCTAACACTTTCATTTTACATATGAGAAAACTAAGGCCTACAGAATTTAAATGACTTGCCCAAACTCATCTGGGTGGTGTCAGAGGCTGAATTTGAACCTACATCCTCTGATTACAAGTCAGTTTTTTTTTTACTGTACCCTACTGCTGCAATAGAAAAACAGTCAAAATTAGAAATATTGGCACCTGAGAAAGGGTGCCCCCGAGTAGAGGGGATAACCTAATGTTTGGGAGGAAGAGAGTTCAGTTCAGCCTGCCATCTTTTGTTTCCTGTTGTTATTAGTAGGTCTTGTCAATGAGGGGCAGAGCTCCCTGGTACTAAAGTACTAGAAGTGTTCCTGATGGCCTGACCTGCTCTAACTTACCCTAGTAAGCTCTGGACTGTAGCCCCAAATAAAATTCATACTTCTTTGCCTAGAGTTCAAGACCTTTCACATCTTGGTACTGCTCTAGCTTTCTAACTTTATCTCTTATTACTTCCTTACATACAACCTGCCTTTTAGCTGTACTAGACAATCTCTACCTCTTAAACACATACAGTGTCTCAGACTTCATAGCCTATGTTCACACTGTTCCAGGAGTGCTGTTCTGCCTCCCTTGAGTTGTTGAATTTCTACCAGTTAATTAAAGTCCAATTCCAATGCCACCTCCTCCAGGAAATCTTCCCTCGTGATCCTGGCTGTTTATCATCTCTTCACTCAGACTTCACTTAGCACTTTATTTTGTACTTCTCTAATGAATTTATTAGGGTAGCTAGGTGGGCACTGGGCCTGAAGTCAGGCATACTCGAACTTCCTGAGTTCAAATCCAGCCTCAGACACTTAATAGCTGTGTGACCCTGGGCAAGTCACTTAACCCTGTCTGCCTCAGTTTCCTCATCTGTAAAATGAACTGGAGAAGGAAATGGTAAACCACTCTGGTCTCTCTGCCAAGAAAACCCCAAATGGGATGACCAAGAATCAGACACAATTGAACAACAACAATGAGCTTATCATATAATGTTTTATATTATATTAATCTGTATTGATGTCTTATCTCCCTATTAAATAGGGAGCTCCATGGATGCAAAATGTATCTTATCTAAATCTGTCTCTATCCCACTGCCACGCATGAATCTCCGTACACAGTATGCACTTCATGAATATATGTAGTTATATTCATAAGTATTAGATTCATTGCCACCTCCTTGTTAATTCCATTGCCTTCCCTCTTAATTATTTCCTGTTTCTTCTCTATATATCTTGTTTATACATATCTGTTTTGCTTTTTGTCTCCTCTAGTAGATTACGAGCTGCTTGAAAGAGGGGACTGTCTTTTTCATTCCTAGTACTTAGCATATCCCCTGGCACGTGGTAGGTGCTTAATATATAATATGTGTATATTATATATTATGATATATATATATAACATATAATACAAGTAATAATATTGTTGACTGATAGACCTACCATGTCACACACTTATCACCCTGTTAGCTAGATGAACTAACAACCATGGGAGCTCCTGTCTCTGCCTCTCTCCCTCTCTCGTCTCTCTGTGTGTGTGCGTATATGTGTACATACATGTGCACATATATGAGTGTGTATACGTGTGTGTGATGTGCCTCTGGTGACTACCACAAAATGAATACTGTGTGGTGCCTCCTCAGGGTGTCAGAAACCCAGCGACAAGGCTTGTTTGGAGGGAATTTTACCGAGAAGATTCCCTTTCTTATAAGTTTCCACATGTATATCAAAATAGCAGTGATAATGATGATGATGGCTACCATTTATATAGTACTCACTGTGCTCCAGACACGCTGTTAAATGCTTTACAGTTATTGAACTTATACTACATTTTATTTGAAATCAAGTTGAGGCAAGATATCAATAAAAATAAGCTCTATTTTTATTTATCTCTATTGGAGATAAATAAATTGGAGTTCTCTAAGGAGAACTAAGCCCTCTAGTTCCCAAAAGTTGCTGTTACCAAGCCCTACTTATACAAACTCAGCCTTCTTATCTTCTCCCTCCCCCCGCCACATGCCATCTCAGTGCATCTTCATAATTACAGCCTTTCTTCTGGAACTCCCCGGTTGCCCCTCTTAAGATTTGTCCCTAGATAAGTTTGAGGCTAGGATTATAGAAAATTGCATATGATAGGTTGGTGGGAAGGAGGGACAGGTAAGAGGCAGAGCAGCAAGGAAGCCCTTCTCACATATTAGATTCAGGCATCTGGGCAGTCATAGAATAAAAACAACATTAATAAGAGGACTAACATTTTTATGGGTTTGCAAATTGCTTTAGATTTATTGTTTTCTCATTTGATCCTTACAACATCCCTGGAAACCAGGGATGACGGTGAGACACAGCCCTCACATTTCATTTCAGACCCCACATTTTATCCCTTTCCCCCAGCCTCTCTTCCTCAAGCATTTCCCCAAGCAAAACCTTCCAGGTTAGCCCTGGGAAGGCCAGAGGGAATATTAAGGCATTAGCATCAGAGCCTCTGGCCAACGCTTCAGTATCTGGACACGGAAACTTCGTTTGTGGATCATGCACCTGCTTTGCTCCTTTTTCTTCCATCCCTTCTTGCTCTTCCTCTCATTTCCTGGCTTGGAGTCCTGACTCCACCACTTACTAACCAGGTGAATTTCAGCAAAGCCTCAGTTCCCTCATCTTTCATATGAAAATAATAATACCTGTACTGCTTACATCACCCGGTCTTTGTGAGGATCAGATGATGCAGGACATCTGGTGGAACCTTGGAAACTGTGGAGCACTATATAAGTATATAATACATCACTTAACCAGTCTATCGACAAGTATTTATTTAAATCACTTGCTGTGTGCTAGACACTGTGGGAGTTGCTGGGTATACAAATAAATAATTTGAATTGTAAAAGTTGTAAAAGAGCAATTGTCCTTTTAAAAGCCTTATGTTCTAGTGGAAGAAACTACCTGTCAATAATCAGGTGCATTAAAGTTATATCCAGAGTAAGTGGAAATTAACCTTAAAAGGGAGGGATCTAATATCTGGGGGAAGCTGGAAAGGCCTCCTATTGTAGGTAGGACTCGAGCTCAATCGTAGAGGAAGCCAGAAAGACTAAGAGGCAAAAGTTCATGGGCAGATCATTCCAGGCATGGTGGACATTCCAGGCCAAATGAACAAAGATGGGAGATAGCTGGTCATGCACACGAAAAAGCAAATAGACCAGTGTGGCTGAATCATGGAGCATATGCAAAGAAGTCAAGTTTAAGAAGACTATAAAGGCAGAAAGAAGACAGGTTGTGAAAGCTTTACATATCAAACAAAGGACTTATTTTTGATCCTGGAAATAACAGAGAAGCTACTGGAGTAGATTGAGTTTGCAAAGGGGGTGATGTTTTAGATCTTAGATGCTATAAGAAAATCTCTTTGGCAACTCTGCCGAGGATAGATTGGAGTGGAGAGATTAGACGCTGGGAGGCCAATTAGGAGACTATTCCAAGCAAGATGGGATGAGGGCCTGAGGTAAGAGTGAAGGAAGGGTTCAGATGAGAAAGATGTTGTAAAGATAGAAATGACAGGACTGACTGAATATGTGGAGTGAGAGTGAGGAGTTATGTCGGAGATGATGGGAGTACCCTCAACAGCAAGGGGGGAAGTTGGGAAGAGGGGAGGGTTTTAGGGGTAAAAGACAATGAGTTTTATTTTGGACATGTTGAATTTGAGGTATCAATAGTACAACTGTAAGGCCAGCTAGGTGACCCAGTAAATAGAGTGCTGGGCAGGAATCAGGAAGATTCCTCTTCCTGAGTTCAGACATGGTCTCATACGCTAGTTGTGTGACCCTGGGCAAGTCACTTAACCCTGTTGGCTTCAGTTCCTCATCTATCAAATGAGCAGGAGAAGGAAATGGCAAACCATTCCAGTGTCTGCCAAGAAGACCCCGAATGGGGTCACAAGGAGTGGGCATGACTGAAAATCGAATGAAACAACACGAAGACATCCAGTTCAGAATATCCAATAAGCAGTTATTGAAGTGGGACTTACCATCATGGGAGAGACTGGAACTAGATATATGAATCTGGAATTCATCTGTATAGTGATGATTATTGAATCCATAGGAGCTGATAGGAGGAATCCATAGGAGGATTTCTCACCAGCAGAGATAGTATAGGACCCAGGACAGAGCCTTAGGGTATATCCATAATTCATGGGCATGACAAGGATGAAGACATAGCAGATAAGACTGAAAAGGAATGGTCATCCAGGTAGAAAGGAAACCAAGAGAGAAAAGTATCACAAAAACCAGAAAGGAGAGAATACCCAAGAGGAGGTGATTGACATTCTCAAATGCTACAGAGAAGTCAAGGAGGAGGAAGATTTTTTTAAAAGATCATTAAATTTGTAATTTTAGAGATCATTAGGCACCTGGGAGACTGAGACCTTTTGGATCTCTTGAATTTGGGAGTTCTGAGCTAAAGTAGGTCTAAGGTCAATTGGACATATAAACTGTCAGCCACAAATACGGTGAAGCCCCTGGAAGCTGAGGACCATTAGGCTACCAAAGGAGGAAGCATCTGGTCAAGAGTGGAAAAAGGGGAGCACATTAAAGCTTCTGTGCTAATCAGAGTGGGGATCTAGTCTATGAGTGGCTGTTGCATTCACAACCTGGGAGAGATAGGGAGACTCAGTCTCAAAAAAAAATTTTTTTTTTTGATTTGGCAATTAAGAAACTGTTGGCAATATTGGAGAGAGCAATTTCAGTTGAATTATGTAGTCTGAAGTCAGACTATTACTGTAGAGGGCAACACCATACTCCTAGTCCCTCAGACTCCCAGCCTGAGTCATTCTGGAATCCTCACTGTCTCTCACCCCCCCATATCCAAGCTGTTGCCAAAGTCTGCTGATATGACTGTAAAATGCTGTGTTTGGTATTCAAAGCCCTTCATAATCTAGCTTCCTCCTACCTTTCCAGTCTACTTACATCTTAGTTCTCAACTCTTCAGTCCAGGGACACTGATGTTCTGGCAATTTCACAAACAGGCCAATCCATCACTTGTTTCCTGGCATTTCCTCTGGCTCTCTCCCATGCCTGGAATGCTCTCCCTCCTTTGCTCCAACTGCTGACCTCCCTGGCTTCCTTTAAGCCCCATCTAAAATCCTACCTTCAACAGGAAGCCTTCCTCAATCCCTCTTAATTCTAGTGCCTTCCCTCTGTTTCCTATTTATCTTGTATAGAGATTGCTTTATATAAATTTGTTTGCATGTTGTGTCCCCCATTTTTTTCTAAGCTCCTTAAGGCTGGAACTGTCTTTTGCTTCTTTTTGTATCCTTAGCACTTGACACAGTGCCTGGTACATAATAGGCACTTAAATATTGATTAATTAATTGATTTGATTGTTTGAGAGAAAGTGGAAGACCTCAACAGACTGCTTTTACAAGATGTTTGTCTGAGGAGAGAAGAGACTTAGGGTGATAACTGAAGGGAAGGTAGTGTCAAGTGAGGGTTTTTTAAGGATAGGGAAGATATGGCTATGTTTATAGATGAAAGGGAAGGAGCCAGGAGATGGGGAGAGATTGAAGATTAGAGGGAGAGAGGCAATGATAGTGGGAGTAGTCTGCTGGAGAAGATGGGAAGGGATGAGTTCAAAGGTGCCACCTAATCATCATAGACTACATCCAAGGAAGAAATCCTGAGGGGTGATGTTAGAGGCATAGAAGATGAGAAGTGGAGAACAGACAACTCTTGACAACTATCCTCAGTTTTTTAGTGAATTATGAGGCAGGGTCCTCAACAGAGAGGGTGGTGGAAGGATGCCATGGGAGTCTTCAGGAGAGTCAGAGGTTTGGAAGTGCAGCTAGAGAGTGGGATAAAGAACAGATTAGGGAGGAATCCTAAGGGAGAATTGACTTGCTGCAGAGGTATCCCAGTTGAGATTAGATAACATAAATTTGTAGTGAACCCAAACCAAATTGTTTCATGACTTCCTGTAGCTCCATTCATCAGCATGTGAATAGGAACAAAGAGGGGCGGATAATGGGGAAAACCCCAGATTGGGGTTTGGCTAGGGTGCAAGGAATCCAGTTGAACTATTTAACCAAGTTGTCAGGACTGGGAAGGAGAGTGTCACCTGCAGTGGAGCAATGGCCTGGGAAAATCCTGAGAGATAGAATGATTGGAGGTTGCACAGAGAAAGGATGGAATGATAAAAAAAAATTCTGATCAGACCAATAAAAGAATTTCACAGTTTGTTAACAGAAAGAGTAGAACATTCATGGGCGATAGCAAATATCAGGGGTATGACATCTCTGTGTTGCAGAGGTAAAATAGAAAATCATGGGAATAGAATGAGGACTTGGGAAGTTAAGTCTTCTTCTTACTTTTCTTACCACCCCCAAACTTGGTCTATTTTAGTGTTCTTAATTATAATTCTATTCCATAAAGAGTAGTGGAAAGGTAGGGATGAGGCAGAGAGAGTGAAGGAGGGGCGCACTCCTCCAGTACCGTTCTCTATTACAACAGGACTAAAAAGCTACTCTGCTAATTAAATCTATTCCAAGTGTATCACTTGTCTCTCCCTCCCCTGCCTCCCTTCCCAGCCAGACACCGTGATTTTTGTTGAGGGAAGGGAGGGTACAAGAGAAGTGGGGTTCTTGGGTTCTGCCCTCAAGGAGCTTATGTCAATATACGACTGAAGAGATGAACCCCAAATAGCTTGATGTGGTAAAAAGGAGTCAGAAGCCCAGAGTTTGAGTCCTGGCTCTTTGCCTAACTTACAGTGTGATCTTAAACAAATCGGTTCATTGAGGCAGCTATGTTACTCAGTAGATAGAGCACTGGGCTTGGAGGAATTAGGGGAAGATCCTAATTCATATAAGATCAGAAAGTGTCACAAAAACTCAGAGAGAAGAAAATGTCCAAGAGGAAAAATTGATCAAAACTATCAACAGAGAAATCAGGGCAGAGAAGACCATTAAAGTTAGATCATTGGGCTATGTAACTCCTACTGCTGATGCTATGTGACCATGGGCAATCCACCCAACTTCTCTATGAAGTCTATTCCTGGGACAGAGACAGTCTAGTTCATCTCTGTTTCACCCCTAGTAATGTTTACTATCCTTATGACCTTGGGCAAGTCACTTTCTCTTCATTAGCCTCAGATTTCCCTTCTATAAAATGAGGGAGTTGGGCTAGATGACTTCCAAGCCTTAGCTCTGAGATCCCAAGAGCCTATCATACTACTTTATGCATTGTTATTGTTTAATTGTTTTTCAGTCACATCCAACTCTTTACTTGGGTAAAGGGTTAAAATAAACCCTTTACTTGGGGGTTTACTTGGCAAAGATACTGGAGTGATTTGCTTTTTCCTTCTGCAGCTCATTTTACAGATGAGGAAACTGAGGCAAACAGTTAAGTGACTTGCCCAGGGTCACACAGCTAGTAAATGTCTGAGGCCAAATTTGAACTCAGGTCTTCCAGACTCCAAGTCAGCACTTTATCCATTTGGCCACCCAGCTGCCCTCATCACACCACTTTACGTAGTGAGCACCCAATAAATATAAAATGAATCAAATTGAGTAGGATTCCTTCCAGCTCTGTATATATGAATTGGAGAATAATTAAGTGCCATCTTGCGTGGTACAGATGATAAATGCTGCAGAGCTTCAGATGATTGGGAAGAATTGTCGAAACTTAGACTTGAAGGATGAGTGCAGAGGTAAGGAAAACAGGAGAGGTCATTTTAGACAGAGACAACTTGTGCAAGGCGGGGTGAGGAGTAGTGGGAAAGGAAGAAATGAGACAGAATTGATGGTTTCAGAGATGCCTTGGAGGTATAGAACAGTACTGAAACTTTTTTCCTTGTCAGACAACAAGAGCCTAGCACCAAGTCTGTGTAAAGGGAAGAAACCTGGAGGGACCTGCCATCCCCAGGGGGAAGGGTCTTCGTCTGCGCTCTGCCTGCTATAAGAACAAAGCAGCTGGATGAACAGGGCTGTCCTAGGTTCCCCACTTTCCTCAAGTGACTCTGCCTTCTCCTTAACTAGAAATCCCTCTGAGAGAACCACAGAGGCACCATAGTATAGTGCAAAACAAATATTTTTGCCGCGGAAGACCTGAGTTTGAATCTCAGCTCTGGGGAAAGTTATATGACCTCACCAGTCCTTGGTTTCCCCATTTGAAAATGAGGGAGTCAGACTAGATGTCCTCTGAGGTCCCTTCCAATGCCAGATCTATGATGCTACAATCCTGTGACTGACCTTTATTATCATACCATGGTCTGGAGGCAAAACGTCTAGAGAATGCAATGTCCCAGACACAGAGCCCTTACCCACTCTGCTCCTTCCCCCACTGGAGCCTCCCGTCAAAGGCACAGCCTCTCCTCCCTGCCAAAGGAGTTCCTGCTGGGTGATGACTGAGCCCTCCACCAGCCTCCCATACCAAGGGCCAAAGGGACTGCAGGCTCTTACTAATAAAAAGCCACATACAGCAATGCTGTAACCACTGCCAAAGAAAAACATCATTAATAAGTTCATAATGAGTGGGGGCAGGGTGAAGGAATGGCAGAGAAGGTGGTGGTGGTCACTTGGATTGAGGTGTGGCTTTTTGCTTGTGATTTACAGAAGAGGAGAGGAGTGGGGGGAGGGGTGGGGGAAGAAAAACCAAAAAGCTATCTTATCCAGGGCTTGAATGAATGACAGGAAAGCAAAGGACCTGCTCCTTCACCGCCTTTCAACTGTTGGTCCCCTATCCTGTCTGCTCTGTGAGGTTATTTGTATGTGGGGGGGGAGGGGGGGGGAGAGGGGGTAGGAGAGAGGAGAAGAAGAAGAAAGGAGGAAGGGGGGGGAAGAGAAGGAGAAGGAAGGAGGGAGAAAATGAGAGGGGGAGAGAGAAGGAGGAGGAGGGTAGAGAGAGAAAATACACACACTGATCAGCAACCATACACTCATTTTAATATTATCCTGTGTAAAAGCAGGAGTTGGAAAGTAAGTTTTCTGCTCATAAATGAATCTCAATAGGTATCCTTGAGCTAGATATCTTGAGGGTTTTTTCTGTAATTATCTACAGTTTAGGATTATTCCAGCCACTACCCCCTACCCCCATCCCTAACCCTTAAGCACATCTCAGTTCATGGGACTGACTCACAGCTCTAGAATGTTAGCTGGAAGGGAATTGAGAGAACTTCCAGTCCTACACCCTCTTGTACAGATGGGGAAACTGAGATTATAGGTCATAGAGTTAGAGCTAGAAGGGCCCTTGGAGATCATGAAATCCAACCTTTTCTTTTTTAAGGATAAGAAAACGAAGCCCAGAGAGAGTGAGTAACATGCGATCCCGACCCAGTACTCTGAACCTAATTTCAGCACTGTTTCCACTGTTCCATATGGTTGTCTGGTTTGTTTTCAGTCATGTCTGACCCTGCATATACCCCATTTTGGATTTTCTTGGCAAAGATACTGGAGTGGTTTGCCATTTCCTTCTCCAGCTCGTTTTACAGATGAGGAAACCGAGGCATATATTTCTATAGATTTACTCTTTCTTTGCGTATCTCTCTCAATCCACACACATCATGCATGTAGGCATGTGGTACCTCACATTGTTAATCAACAGTTCCACAAACACGTTACATGAAACAACTTATCTTCAAAGGAGAATTCCTGAGGAAATGTTTTAAATGTTTTAAAAGTCAGTGTGTTAGTGTGTGCATTCATAGTATAATGGGGAAAGGGATTGTAATCTTGTTGCCCAAGGCAGCATTTTGCTGTAAATAGACACATGTATATTACATGCCTGAGCAACTACACGTATTTGTAAGAATATGTATGTGTGTAGTATATAGGACTGGTCTCGTGACTTCCCAGATGATAGAATCATCTATTTAATGCTAGAAGATACCTCAGGGGCCAGTGAATCAAAGCTGCTTCCTTTGTTATAAGTGGGGAGACCTAGAAAGATGGAATTATTTTCCCAAGGTTACACAGGTGATAAGTGACAGAACTGGAGTTTGACCTCTTCCTTAGACACCAAGCCCAGTGCTTCTGTGTCTATCGGTTTAGTATATAACTATTCTCTTTGTGTGTAGATTTACTCCTTCAGCTAATTAAAAGGTTATTATTCAATCATATCCCACTCTTTGTGACCCTTTTTGGGGTAAAGGTATTCCTTCTCTGGCTCATTTTACAGATGAGGTCAAGAGGATTAAGTGACTTGCCCAGGGTCACACATCTAGTATATGTGTCTGAGGCTAGATTTGAACTCAGGAAGATAGAGTCTTCTGGTTTCCAGGCCGGACGCTGTATCCACTGCGCCACCTAGCTGCCCCTAAATTAGAGTAATAACTAGGAACAAGACTTATAGTCCCTGACTCAGAGTTGTTTTAGCCTATTGTGTATGTTGCCTCTCTCTCAATGATCAATTAACGATAAAGTTCTTATCCGTTAACAAAAAAGTGGTCTCTACTTTTGGTCCCTCTTCATCCAAAGACCCTCAAGCATTTCATCAAAATGTTATCATCCAGTCTGCATAACTACAGATGCAGAGAGTTTGAATGGTTGGACCAAGAGCACTAAGTCTAATCAGAGCTGGCAAGAAGAATCTGAATCCAGAAATCCTAGGACCAAAGCCATGTTCTCTTCCAGGGCTGGGAGGAGCTGAAGTGAGGAAAGACCTATCATATTTTTGAAAGATCTCTAGGGTTATCAGTCAGTGGGGTTTACAGAACAGGGGGACACCCCCCTCTTGGATGTGTAACTTAGTATACACATCCTGGCATCTTATTCAAAGAGTGGCTTTTGTCATATCACACCTTGCACCCAGGCATTTTCATACAAAAATACCATCTTTATTTGGAAAACATCACACCCACTAAGAGCTGAGGTTACAAAGGAAAATAAACGTCTAAGTACCTATTAAAAACCCTTATCTCCAAACTAACTTTTAGCAAACAGTATTTAGCTAATCCTTTGTGTCACCCACAGGCTGCTTTAGGCACTTTTCACAACCTTGTGTATAACCCCATATTATTGACAGTTGCTCTTTGGGGTACAAGTACTAATTACCTTCCCTGTTATTCTTTAAACACTCACTCTGCTCAGTTGTTCCTGTTCTTATATGCCAGCTGAACTAAGAAGACATCACTGCCCCTTGCTTCTACATTTTAACCTGCATCTCTTCTCTGAAGCATGGTACTTAAAACCTAGCCCTTGCTTGACTTTTCATAAAGGGACCATGATCTTTCCTAGATGTGTACCAAACAAAGCATAACATGGTTTAAACAAATACGTGCAGATTTATCAGAGCAGTCATACCCAGAATTCTGGGCACCAGATTGATAAACCTGGATGCCAGACCTCTGACACTTCCAGTCTTCTGGATGCCCCCCTCTTCTCCTCTCAACACTGCAAATGTGAGTGGTGGATGGCCTTATTGATGTGTCTAGAAGGGAAATGTGGCTCAATTTCAGTACAATATGAAGAATGATATATGAAGGTTACTCCCCAAGACCATAAAAGAGGAAAGGATTAAGGCATCCTTGCAGATAATCACTTGCCCTGAGCAATTAAGTGTGATGGTAGGCTCGAAGGGTGGAATGCTCATTTTGTTCCTGGTTAAATGAGTTTACCTGGTGTATAGGGGTTTCTTGAGCTTGGGGTGGAAGGAAGGGGAATCTTTACCACTGCTGTTGCTGTTAACAGTTTTATCAGAAAATTCAGAGAAAGTGGCTTCCTTTCACCTTCTCTCTGCTTTCTCTACAAGAACTGTCTTCTTTCCAATGAGGGTTATGTCTTGTTGTTGATGAAAAGAAGTAATGACTGCCAAGACCAGACTCAAGATACCTGGAAGAGCCCACCATGGTATTGATCATTTACAGAAAGGGAGGAGAAGCCATGACTGGTGGTAGAATGAGTGCTGGACTGGGAGTCCTGATTCTTCCACTAACTAAGCTATGTGACTTCCAGGCAACAGACTGTTCCTCTGGGCTAGTTTCCTCTATAATATGAGAGGGAGGGAAAAGATCATGGATGGGATCATAGATTTGGAGCTGAAAAGGATCCTAGTCCAACCCCTTTATTTTTACCAGGAAGGTAACTGAGGCCCAGAAAGGTTCAACAATTTGTCCCAGTTCACACAAGTAATGTGCACAGAACAGTAATTCGAACCGAGGGTCCTTGACTCCAAATCCAGCCCTCATCTTGCACCATGCTGTCTCTCTTGTGACTTGTCAAGTGTCCCTGCTGAGACCCAGACAAGTGTGTTGGAAGTGTCTCCTGGCCGCCGTGAGAGCTGTTCGCTCATCAGCCCCAGGGAGCCTGCCCCAGAAGAGGAAAGAACTCTTTTGCAACAAAGGCTGGGTATTAGATGACGGGCCTGTCAGATTCTGGCATGTGGCTTGGCCTGTTAGGAAATAAAGTAGACTCTTTGTCTGCTTTCCAGCAGGCGCGTCTCTGCTCTCTTTCCACTGGTTTGCTCAGTGTGAGAGAGCTGGCTCCAGGGGCAAGGGGGGAAACTCTCCCTCTCCCCTCCCGAGGGCCCCACATGCCTCTCCAGCTCCCCATCTCCGTCTCAGCTGGGCCTCCATAGGCTGGCCACCCCTGTGATACTACCCTCCAGGCCCGACTGCTATCTGCCCATCTCTGATGGAAAGACAGGGTGACTTGTGGGGAAGGATCCGGTTTGTTTCCTTCTTGGGTAGGGCTCCAACTCCCTCTTATCTCCTTTCCTGCCAGGCCCAGGGACTCCTCAGCTTCCTCACTCACACACACACACTCAGACCCTACCCCCACAACACACAGACTTTTGAAATGCTTCTGTATGATTACTATTCCCTAGTCAGTCAACAAATGTCTGGTAAGTGTGTTGTGACGATCCAATGAGATTGTGTGTGGAGAGCACGACATAAATGCCAAGAAAGAAGCGTGGGCCTCTGTGGAGTCCGAAAGATGGGTTCACAGCCTGCTTCTGATGAATACTGACTGGCTGTGTGACCGTGAGTAGTTCATTTAGCCACTCTCTAAAGACTCTAGGTTATAGATGGAAACTGCATGAGTGGGGGGACCTTTCACGCTCTGGTTCTCAGTTCTAGATGAAAATGTAGTTGGGACATAAATTTTATATATATATATGTATATATATATATATATGAAAATATATAAAATGAATATATATAAAATATATGAAAATATATTTGAAAATATATAAAATAAATAAATATGTTAAATAACAAAATAAGTAAAAATACAATAGAACACAGATAATGTTCAAATGTGCTTTTCTAATTCAAATGCCCCTAGCTTTATTGTCCACAGTTTTAGGCATCTCATTTCTCATTGGAGTTTGACATCAGTGCTCCACACCAATGAAACCCTTAGTTTGGGCCACAATAAATGTTGGCCATTGTTATTATTAGGAATTAGGCACTTACTGTATACAAGACCCTTTGGTGTTGGAGAGGAAGATAAAGAGTTTTCAGTTTAATTGGGGAGGCAAGACTTAGTTGAAAATAGAGAAATAGCTGATATATAAACAGATATGATACAGACATGTATGATACAGACATAACAGACATGATACAGAAGATGTGATAGGAATTGGAGAATGAAGAAATGAAGGTGGGTTGAAGCTGGTAGAGAAGGATTCTTTCATCAGAAATTGACGTAGACGTCAAAGATGGAGAGAATTTGGACAGGTAGAATTTGCTCAGTCTTCTTTGCCCTGTGTGGTTACAGGGTGACTAGCCAAATAAGGGCACAAGTTCGTGCTTTAAATGATGGCTTGATAATCATACTTCATATTTTTATATAGTTTTACAGTTTACAAAACACTCTCACATTTGTTTTCTCCTTGGAGCCTTACAATAGCCCTGTAAGGTCATAGACAGGATGATGATGATAATAATAACATTAACTGGCATTTATATGTGCTTAAGCGTTTGCGGATTTCTTTACAAATATCTCATTTTATCCTCACTGTAACCCTGGGAGGTAGGTGCTTTTATTATACCCATTTACCAGATGGGGAAACCAAAGTAAACCGTAGTTAGGGGACTTAGAAGTAGTCTCTGAGGTAGGATTTGAACTTGGATCTTCCTAACTCCAGGTATAGGACTCTATCCACTTAGATTCCTTATTTATCCCTATTTCACAGGTAAAGAAAGGTCACCCAGCATGCCTATCCAACTACCAGTGAGGCTTTACTCTCCGTATATCTGAAATGGGAGATATCTGTAGCCCACATCAGGCATGGTATTTTTGATGCTATATTTTGTGTGGAGCCTGGGGATTGGCCACGATGACCTCTCCAAGTCCCTTTCCAGCCTCAAGAGTCAGTGATGTTACATTCAGGTTGCTATGGGGACCAAAACTTTGAATTTCCTGGCTCCAGGGCTGTGAAAATCACAACCTGAACCTTGCATGGATGTGGGTTTCTCGATTAATTTCCTGTTTGATTGTTTGCTTTAGAGGGCGGAAAATGCCGGTGCAGGCAGCTCGCTCCCTGAGCTGTGACTCTTATCACACCCCCGCTTCTGGCAGGTTCAAGTCCAGGCCTTGGGTGGGCGGGAGAGAGAGGGGGGCCAGGGGTTACTGGCAGATGAGTGGCTCCCAGATGCCCAGCCTGCCCTCCTCCCCCACACCCTCCGGCCGTGCTCCAGCTCGGGGAGTGTTAGCTTACCCGGGCTCCCGGGAAAGGCTGGCTTTGCAGAGAGCCAGGCACCAGTGAGGGGGAGTTGGAACGGGCCTCCCTCCCAGCCCGCCCAGCCCAGCCCAGACAGGCGCTGGCTGGGAGCCAGCCCGCAGTCTTTCCCCCCTGGACTGGGTGGAACCAAACTGTCCCCTAGGAAAGGGAGTCTTGGGAGGGTGATGCCCAAGTAACTCCTGGCAAAACCCTTTGCAACAGCAAATGCCCAGGAGGGAAGTTGAGTCTAGCTCTCTCTGGGGGAGAAACTTTACAAATTAACTGCATTTACATATGTTTTTCTTCTTGCTCAGGTCCCTGTGGGGGCCTCTCTATGCACTCCAGCAAAGCAAGACAAGCAGGCTTTCACTAGAGTTACCACCATAATAACGTCTCCTTCCCCAGCAGGTTTCCCCTCAGGAGTCCTGAGTATTTACGGGTTTTATACCCTTCCCCTGTGAGGAAGGCCGGAGGAACAGGTAGTATGATCCCCTTTAATAAGAGTCCCTTACACAGATACTGAACTTGACATATTTCCAAGCCTTAGAATCTATTATCTCATTTGATCTTCATAACACTCCAGTAAGTTATGGAGGTCAGGTGTCATCTTCATTTTATAAGGAGGGAAAAAACTGAGGTAAAGGTCAGATAATGAGTTTCTCCCCCACTGCCTATGAGGGGGTACATGCAATTTCAAGTTGAGATTTTCTTTCCTTTGGCATTTGAAGTTTTTTCCCCGTCATCATCAGAGCTCAAGGAGCTTTTGCAGGTTGTAGAGTCAGAGTCAGGAATACTTGGGTCGATGAACATCTGTCACACATGGCTCTGAAACCCTGGGCAAGTCTCTTATCTCCAAGTGCCCCCCCAGCACCTCCCCTTTACTGATCTTAGTTGGTAGAGGAATTTCTCTGGAAATTCCCATTACAAAAGAAATCATGTGTCAAGTCCGAAATCCTAGCTTTTATTTGTATAGCACCTTAAGGGTTTGAAAAACGCTTTGAAAACATTATCTCCTTTAATTCTCACCACAGTACTTTGAAATACATGTCATTGTTATCCCATTTTTCAGCTGAAGAAACTGAGAGTACAAGGGATAGTTCTTAACTCCAAATCCAGCCCTCTTATTAGGATCCGTGATGGCCTGTGAGCTCCACAAAAGCTCTTTGAGGGAAGAAATACATATTTGCATTCCCAGCAGCTAGTAGGGTGCCTGGCCCAGAATAGGTGCTTTATAAATGCTAAATTAAAGTCTTCTGAGACTCATTATCTAGGAAACTCATTTCATCCTTCTAAACATCAGTTTCCCCAACTGTAAAAAGACATAATATTTGCACAGAAATTACCAAGGTTGATATGAGTACTTTACATACCTTAAAGTGCTACAGAAATGTAAATTATTATAATTGAATCATCATGAATACCCATGACATGCCTTCAGCCTCATCAGGTAATGTTTTTTAGAGTAGGCGGAGTGGAGGGAAAGAATATGCATTTCTGTAGCACCTACTGTGTGCTAGGCACCATGCTGAACCCTTAGAAGTGTTCTCATTTGATCCTCACAGCAGCCCTAGGAGGTAGGTACTGTGGTAATCCCCATTTTACAGTTGAAGAAACTGAGGCAAACAGAGGTTAAGTGACTTGTTCAGAGCCACAGAGCTATGTCTAAGGCCAGATTGGAATTTGGGTCTTCCAAACAGCAGGCCTAGCATGGTATTTACTGCCCAGAGATCACTTGTTTTACATGGGCGGAAGCTGAGGCTAGAGACAAGAAGGGATTTGTCTGGGATTACCCAAATTGTAAGTGACAGAGCCAGTATTCTAAGCCAGACCTCCTGATTCAGGGTATTTCACGTGTATCCCCCTGGTCTGCGGCTTGCCCCTGACCATCTCAGGTCTCTCTTTGGTTTCATTTACCTGGAACTCAGTAAGTATAAGATCCAAAAAATGGCATCCCAGATCTCTGGCCCAGTTTTCTACAGATGTCTGAACTGAGCTGCCTCTTAATCCCTCAACAGAAGAAAATATTTGCCCATTGCAAAGTTTGCTATCATTGAAGTAAACCATTTAGAATTTTAAAGGCAGAAGGGACTTTAGGCATCATCTCTTCTAATATCCTCATTTTACAAATGAGGAAAGTGAGTCACAAAAGGGGAAGTGACTTTACCAAGGTCATATAGTGAGTTAATGGAAAAACCAGGACCACTATTGAACCCTGAACTCTTGATTCTGTGTCAGTGCTCTCTCCATTCTCTGGGGCTGCCATAGGTTTGCAAGCTCAGCATTGAAGACGCTTATTATTCCCTCTTAAATTCTTGCTCCATCACTAAGGTATGATGCTGTCAAGAAAGTGGTATTGCCTCAATTAGGTGGTTCATGGGCCAAATGAAACTTTGATCTGAAATACAGATCCAACAAGAAATGGTTCTTAAATTCTCATCATTGTCCAAAAGACTTCATTAAACACACAATTGCATATGTCAGTCTGTGAAGCGCTGTGTATAGACTGTCCCTGTTCCCAAGGAGATTAAAATGGAAAACTATTTACACAGATGTGCATAAACACATAAATGATGTACAGACAGCAGAATAAAAGCATTCACTAGGACAAAGGTAGACAGTAGATTTAATCCATGTTTAACATAAGTATAATTTAGGGGAGCTGGGAATTAAAGATAACTACATAATTAGGGAGGAGATGGGTGCGAGAAGTTGGAGAGACTAGGGACATTCATACTCTAAGCAAGAAATCTTCCTCCTCTAGGTTTGCTAGATTCTGTGGTCCCTTCACAAAGACAGTCTTAAGACATAAGTCTTTAACTCTGATAGCTTTTGTCCTAGCGTAACAAATTCATTAAATTTGGTTAAAACTTGTTCTGAATAGGTTAATGGGCATAAAATGATTTTTTACAAATGTTTTCCTTCCCCTTAAAAAAAAAAAAAAAGAAGGAAGTTGGGCCAGGTTGTAAAATATACATGCAGGATAAACATTAGAGGTGAAACAAGAGCTGAGACTTGAAACCAGCAGGGGTAAGAATGGTCTAAACTGGAAGAAATTGGGCTACTAATAGAAGAGGTCTAGTGACAGTTGAAGAAATACATACGGGGCTATGAAAATAGTCTTTGACAGCCAGTTAAATAAAAGAGAAAGCTATAGGAAGATGATTGAACCTAATGTTTTACTGTAAACAAAGCTTATAACAGTTAACTAGTGAGAAAGATATTGAATTTGTACTTAGAGGTTTGCTTTGCCTTTAACCCTTGCTATAACTGATGTGTTTGCTTATACATGAGACATCAGACTGCTAATTAAGGGAAAATAAAATATTCATGGAAAGTAGAAGAGTATTGTCACATTCAAGTAAAACTTAAAAACAAAGTTTTATATAAAAAGCATAAATAAATAGATTATTTGCTTTATCTCTGTTAATCTTAAACTATCCTCACATGAAGAAAGCCTAACGAGTGGATTTATGCTAACCCAAGCTACTGTTCACATGATGACAGAACCCTAGATATAAGTATAGTTCCCTAGTTAATTTGTTTCCTAGGGCTATGCATATTTTCTGTAAGCCATGCTTATGCCCATTTCTAGAAAAGTCCCACCAGATCACCACCTCAGACAGACTGCTGACTAGATCCAAGACTGGGGAACATAGGCACATCCCAAATGTTGCTTAACTAAATGAAAGCACTGTATTATGCTGAATTGAAAGGCCTGAGTTCTGTGTGTTAATCTTATCTTGATAGATTATGCTGTGTGACCTGGGGCATATCACACCTAATCTCAGTGTGCTATTATTTCTTCAGCTCCATTTCCAATAGTGATAATAATACCTCTGTTTCTGTATTCCCAGAAAGATAGTATGAGGATAAATGAGATGGTACTTGCAAAGTGTGGCCCACTGACGTGGCACATTTAATTACAAAGATATATCTTTGTAAAGATATATTTAATAACAATAATAACATGTTATAGTCATGTCATACTTTGTACTTTTCAAAGTTGCTTCTCAGCCATGATCTCATTCGACCCTCACAATAGTTCTGGGAGGTAAGAAGGGTAAACTTTATTATATTAATTTTATAAATGAGGAAACCAAAAACCAGAGAGGTGATTTGCCCAGGGTCACAAAGCAAGACAGCAAGTCAGTATTGGAGCTGAAGTTAAAGGTTCAGTTTTCTCACTCCAAGGCTATTCATGGGTCTTTGGCAACGTGACCAAGAGATCAATAGGGTATGGCTTTTCTTTATACAGACATTTAAGATATGACATCTACTGTACAGGAAGCAAAGCCCAAGCTCACTTCCACTCTCAGAGGGTGTCAATAGCCCCACTTTTCTGTATAGTAAATCCTCTAAGTGCCAGAACTTCATTGTTCTAACCATTTGGGACAGAAATGCTTCTGAAAGGACCTTTGTCTATTCTACTATGCTCCCCACTTTAGTGGAGCCCAGTGAACCTGTGAACATCATTTATCTTTTTCTTAGTCACCATTATCCACATCTGTAATTGGAACATTCTATGGGGGCAGCTCTGTGCTGTTACATGGGGTAAATTAACATGTAGATACACAAACATGGGCCCTGACATCGGTCCCAGGGAGGACTGTAGCAGAGGGTACAGAGGGTAGGCATAGAACACTATACTAAATACAATACTGGTGGCTGTTTAGCATGCACACACAAATACAGCTAAAACTCCACCTTCTACAGGAAGCCTTCCCTTTTGTCATTGTTGTTCAATTGTTTCACTTGTGTCCAACTTTTCATGACCCATTTGGGCTTTTCTTGGCAAAGATCCTGGAGTGGTTTGTCATTTTCTTTTCCAACTCATTTTACAGATGAGGAAACTGAGGCAAGCAGGATTAAGTGACTTGCCCATGGTCACACAGTGTCTGAGGCCAGATTTGAATTCAGGTCTTCCTGATTCCAGGTTGGGCACTATCCACCATGCCAGCTTAGCTATCCTAAACCTTCCCTAGACCCTCCTTATTCTAGTGCTTTCACTTTTTAAATTTTTTCCTATTCAGCCTGTACATAGCTTGCCTTGAATATATTTTTGCCTTTTTGTCTCCCCTATCCAAGAAGATATAGATAGAGTGCTGAGCCTGGAGGCAGGAAGATTCATCTTCCTGAGTTCAAATCTGGCCTCAGACACTAGCTATGTGACCTTGGGCAAGTCATTCAATCTTGTTTGCCTCAAGTTTCTTCACTTGTAAAATCAGCTGGAGAAGGAAATGGCAAACCACTCCAGTATCTCTGCCAAGAAAACCCCAAATGGGGTCACAAAGAATCAGACAAGACTGAAAACTGAACAACAGTTCTGTCCGCTCTTTCAAAGCCTTCCATGGCTTCACGCTGACCATTGAATAAAGTATCAGCTGCTTAACTTGTTTTTAAAGGGCCCACAATCTAGCTCTTACTTACCTTTTTAACTTCTTTCACATAGAGTAGGGCAATGGAAAGAACTCTGGATTTGGAGTCAAGGAACCTGAGTTGGAGACCTGACTCTAGTACTTAACTAGCTTTGTGATATTCACAATTAATGTAATCTCTAGTTTCCTAAGTCTGCAAAAGGAGGGAGTTTGACTAGGTGGTCTCTGAGGGACCTTCCAACTCCAGATCCTATGATCACACCCTATCATCCTCTTCAGACACTCTGCATTCCTGCCAAGCTGGGCCACTCCCCAGTCATTCTCTGATTCCTCATCATGTACTCTAGACTTCTTGTCTTTGCTTAGAGTATCTCTATGCCTGGTAAAACTCCTCTGACATATTTATATGTTGTAAGTCTTTCCTTTCTCTTTAGGGCCCACTTCCAGCAGCCTTATTGTGCCCCTCCAGTTAGAAATCGTCCCTCCATCCTTGAATCTTGACCTCTCCTGTAGGCATAATCATATTCTAACTTGTATTCAATTGTATGCTCCTAGAAATTAGGCTCTTTAGATGCCTAGTACCCAGCATGAAAGCTTGTATACAGCAGGGGCTTAAAAAATGTTTGCTAAGTTGAAATCTCTGTTATGAGTGTCTATTGCTCTTAACTCCTGTTGATCCTCTCCATTTCTCTCCTTTTCTCTGATTTTCTTTTTCCCTTGTCTTCTTTCTGTTGCTTCTCATACTTTTTGACATCATGCAAGAAAAAAAAGATGGCCTTTCATATAGCTTGTCCGCCCTAGAACTATCCTTTCCTTCTGTGAAGCAATTGTGAGAAATCATGGAGAATCTCTGATGCTTCTCAGCTGGGTTCATTTCACTTCTCAGTGTTTAGGGGCTGCTTCTTTACCCACAAAGACCATTTTTTGGTTGGTCCACTTACTACCTGTATGAATTTAGTCGAGCCACTTCCCTTCCCTTGTGCCTCAGTTTCTCCACTATAAAATAAGCTCAGTGATTTGTAAGGTCCTTTCAGGATGCCTTGACATTCTGTGATTCTGATTCTGGGGAGTTTGGAGGGGTTGTTTTTATTGTTGTTTTGGGTTGGGGAAGGGTATACTTGGGAGAGTGATGATGGCTATTTTCTTGTTCTAGAGTCTCTCACAGGGCCTACATTCAGGAAGTCTAGGTTTTACAGGAACTATACTGACTATATTATAGTTCTCATGCCAAATATGTTGTTATATGTCAAGGCTAGTGTATAAATTTATTTAACAACCATTTCAGCTCAATATAGAGAAAAATTTCCTAACAATTTGAGTGATCCAAAAATGGATTCTTCTAACTGGAGTTAAGGCATTAAGCCAAGGTTAAATGAACTACCTGTCAGGTGGGCTATAGAACAATTAAGGGGATAAAAGGTGGTCTTCTTGGGTATGAATTCATTTAGAATGGTCCATGAGGTCTTTTCTGTGATTTACTAAGTATCTTCTATGTACAGGGTTTGAGGCTAGATAATAGAAATGACACAGAAATAAATAAGACTCAGCCCCCACGCCTACAGGGAGCTGGCAATACATGCATCCAGACATTGGACACACATTGTGTATGTATGAGCATATATGTACATATTAACAGAAAGATGGTATGATATGATTAAGATAAGGTGAATGTGTCCAGCTCCTAAACCAGCCCTCACATTAGTGGCTTCCACCTAGGCTATAAAGCTTAGACTTCCATGGAATCCTAAAAGTAATGGAATCTCACAGTCTGCCAGAGTCATTCATTCTGCCCCACAAAATGAAATGGACCCATCTGGACCTCATTCCTCCTCCTATGCTACAGGCAGCTGGCTGGTGAGCTCTTGGACAAAAATTGACTTGTGACTGTCATGGGGACAAAAAACAATCACCTTTGGACCTTCGTTCTCAACCAATCAGACCATCAGAAGAAAGAGAGATTCCATTGCATGCCACCCCACCCCACCCCACCCTTGAGGCAGTCTTTTCCCCTGGTTGCTTTTCAGCCTCTAGAAGCTCTAAGTGTGGAGTGTCTTGGCCTCTCTTTCTCACCCTCAGGGGAGGATATGATAGGCGTGCCCATAACAATCCTCTAGGACAGACAATGGGACTGGAATGTACTAGCTTCCGAGCAAACATTATAGGCCTAGTAGAATTGCCTTGGATTCCCATCCAAGAAACATATTTCACTTGGTTGTCATTGTCATTATAGGTCATTGGTAGCTTACTCTAGCCCCTTTCTATTCTTTCAGAACTTTTGCAGTCAGCTTGTTCCTCCTAACCTCAGGGTATAGTGCCATAGACCCACAGGACCTCACACCATAAGCTGCTTGCATAAGGTGGGGGAGGGGGTATTCCATCTGCCAGCCTACCTCATTGCCAACTATCTTTTTAGCCACTCATTTACCTTAAGTATGTCTCACCAGAAAGTACCCAGGAAAATATACCAATGGAAGAAAGGTCCCTTTATCATAATCCCAGGACTTATTTGACCCTCTATCATTTTAGAAGGAAGAGAACAGGTCTTTGAAAGAATGGGACTTGGAACAGGTAATAGGACATAACACTTGAGGAGAGGGTTATGGCAAGCCAGGGAAGAGAGAAGAAAGAGAATGGAAAAGTAAAGGGTAGCAAAAAACATGTCTGGAGAGACCAGACCCAGGTGGGATTCTGTAGCATGAGAGCCTGGAAATCTAGGGGAGGGCAAGAGGGCATTTAGCACTTGGGTGAGAGGTATTAAAAAGCACACAGGATAGCAAAAACTGACTTTCCCTACTGTGCAATTTTGTCTGTGGCCAGCCCTGAGCAAGGAGGTACAGCACCTGGCATCATTAGATAGTAGGGAAAGACTGTATCTGCAGGTATGTATTCTGGTCTGGCTCTGCCCCTAATGGGAGGGCATACCTAATGAGGTATATCACTTTGGGCAATTCACCTCCCTGTCTGGGCTCCATTTTCTTTATCTGCAAAACAAGGAGATTTGAGCCAGAATTCTTAATCCTTTGTGTCCACTCTGGTCATCTCATGAGGTCTATGGAACCCTTCTGAAAATAATGTTTTTAACTGCATAAAATAAATAAGATTATAAGGAAAACAAATTATGATGAGTACAGTGATCAAAATATTTCTTTTACACTCATGGGCTCCAAGTTAAGAATCCTTAGACTGGATGATCTCTAAGTCTCTTCCAACTCTGATTTGTGAGATCCTTCAGCAAATTAGTTCCCCATGCCAGCCCTTGGGTTCAGCCTCTGTGAAATGAGAGGACTCTTCAACCATTAAGATTCTATAATCTCAATCCAGAAATTCCTGGCCAATGTCAGAGTTAGAAGGAGGAACTGATTCCAGGTCTCCAGCCCTCATCTGTTGCAATTATTCCCTTTTGTGGGACAGCAGTGAAAGAAACAAGATTTTTTTTTTTTATGAAAGAAAAAAAGCCCAAACCAATTTCTTTGAGAAGCTCCTATAGGCTATTGGCAAGAGTTCCTATCAGAAAATATGATTTCAAGCTTAACTTACATTTTTCCATCTTTCATTTTTCCATCCACTTTCAATGAATAATCAAGAGAACCAGGTACTCTGTGCAAAGGAGGACCTGCAGAGCCCCTCAAAAGGCAATCCCTGTGCATGTCATTGAATACTTCTAGTGGGACCCTAGGGTAGGCAGAAAGAAGACACTATTAATAAAACCAAATATGTCCCATTCAGCTGCGGATGATGAATGACACATAGCGATGTCACTAGATGTGTGATTTTGGGAAAATCACTTCAGGGAATTCACTTCCCTCATCTGTAAAATGGGAGTATGTGACTAAATGACCCCTAAGGCTCCATCCATCTCTAAAGCTAGGATCCTGTTATAGAAAGAAAAATAGCTCCATGCCAACCAGAATGAGAGGAGCAAGAAAGAAGAGTGGAGAAGAGGAGGCACATGGAAGGGAGGGTGAATCCCTCTAACCTTCTAATCACCATTGAACAGAAGGAAAGAAGACCCAGCAGGTGGAGAATGGAGAAAGTCCAATGAAATTTGCCAATCAGTCAGTCAGTCAGTAAACATTTGTTAAATATCTACCTAGTGCCAGGGCACTGTGCTAAAATGCTAGGGATAGGAAAAGAAGCCAGACAGTCCCTGACCCATCAGGGCATACAGCTCTTTTTGATTGGGGGCTCCTGGTGGGAGCCTTCCATATAATCCCTTTCTTAAGGATTACGAGAAGCTCCATTTAGTGTCCTAAGCAGACTGGCTCTGGAGAATCTTCCATTGGTACCTTTAAGCTAATGTCGGGGACTAAAAGTTCTTCCCCAGGTCTATTTGAAGTTCTCTCCTGCAGTAACTTAAGTTTCATTTCTTCTTGTGCCGTCATCTGTGGTACAGCTAGTCACCAAGGTCTAGCCCTGGGGGAGGGAGTCTGCCTGGTTCTGAGTGCTCTGGGGACCACAGCTGACCTCCTGCTTAAGCTCATGCAGCCTACAGGAAGTATTTCTAAAAGCTACCCGTGAAACAAAAGAATGAAGTTCAGGCAAAACCTATTCTTTTACTGCATATGATGGTGAATGGTGTGTGTAGTCTTTCATATTATCTACATTTACATAATGTTAGAGCTGGGAAGGTCCTTAAAGTCTGCTCCTTATTTTATAGAGAGGGAAGGCAGAGTCTGAGAGAGGAAAACCAACATTTCCTATGTACAAGATGTTTTGATGGGTAATATTGGGGGGGTAGAGGAGAGGGGAGAGAGAGAAAGTAGAGAAAGAAAAAAGAGAGAGGAGGCAGAGGGAGAGAAGGGAGGGAGAGAGAAAGAGAAAGGAGAGAAGGGAAGGAAAAAGGAGAGAAAGAAAGGAAAGAGAAAGAAGAGAAAGGTGGGAGAGAGAAAAAGAGGAGGGAAGAAAAAACGGAAAGAAAAGGGAGGGAGAGAGAAAAAGAAAAGAGGAGGGAAGTAGAGGGAAAAGATGGAGGGAGAGAAAAGAGGAAGGGAAGTAAAAAGAAAGAGAGAGAAAGTAGGAAAAGAGAAAAGAAAGAGGAGAGAGAAGAAAGAGAAAGGATTGGGGGGAACAATTTCCTTCCTTGGGAGCTCATATTCTACAAGTGATAACCTGCCCAAAGTTACAGGAATAATAGTAAAAGTTAACATTTATATAATCTTTTTTAAAAATTAATTTATTAGTTTTCAGTTTTCTACAGTCACTTCCATAAGTTTTGAATTTTCTCCCCCTCTTTTCCCCCTCCTTCCCAAGATGACGTGCAATTTTATATGGGTCACTTACATTCTTATTAAACACATTTTCACATTAGAAATGTTGCATAGAAGAATAAAACGAATGGGAGAAACCATGAGAAAAACCAAAACAACATAACAAAATAGAAAATAGCCTGCTTCATTCTGCATTCCAATTCCATAGTTCTTTCTCTGGATGTGGATGGCATTTGGCATCGAGTCCTTTGGCAGTGTTTTAGGTCCTTGCATTGCTGTGAAGGGCTAAGTCTATCAGAAACAAAGAGTGTGGCTCTTATTGTGTATAATGTTCTCTTGGTTCCACTCATTTTACTCAGCATCATTTCATCTTTTCAGGTTTTTCTGAAGTCTGCCTGTTGGGCATTTCTTTTAGCACAATAGTATTCCATTACATTCATGTACCACAACTTGTTCAGCCATTCCCCAGTTGATGGGCCATCCCCTCTATTTCCAATTCCTGGCCACCACAAAGAGAGCCACTATGAATATTTTTGTACATGTGGGACCCTTTCCCATTTTTATGATCTCTTGGGGATACAGTCCTAGAAGCGGTATTGCTGGGTCAAAGGGTATGCACATTTTTGTAGCCCTTTGGGCATAGTTCCAAATTGCCCTCCAGAATGGTTGGATCAGCTCACTTTTCACCAACAATGAATTAGTGTTTCAACTCTCCCACATCTTCTGCAACATGTATCATTTTCCTGTTTTGTCGTGTTAGCCAGTCTGATAGGTGTGATGTGGTAACTCAGAGTTGTTTTGATTTGCATCTCTCTAATCAATAGTGATTTAGAGCATTTTTTCATAGAACTATATAGATAACTTTAATTTCTTCCTCTGAAAACTGCCTGTTCATATCATTTAACCACTTATCAATTGGGGAATGACTTGTATTCTTGTAAATTTAACTAAGTTCTCTATATATTTTAGAAATGAGACCTTTATCAGAGAAAGTTGTAAAAATTCTTTCTCAGTTTTCTGTGTCCTTCCTAATCTTGGTTGCACTGGCTTTGTACAAAAACTTTTTAATTTAATGTAATCAAAATTATCCATTTTGAATTTCATGGTGTTCTCTATCTCTTTTTTGGTCATAAATTCCTCCATTCTCCATAAATCTGACAGATAAACTATTCTTTACACCCCTAATTTGCTTATAGTATCAAGCCATTATATCTAGATCATGTACCCATTTAGACTTTATTCTGGTATATGGTATCAAGCACTGGTTTATGCCCACTTTCTGCTACACTATTTTCCAGTATTCCCAACAGTTTTTGCCAGACAGTGAGGTCTTATTCCAGAAGCTGGGGTCCTTGGGTTTATCAAACACTAGATTGCTGTATTCATTGACTACTGTGTCTTGAGTACATAGTCTATTCCACTGGTCTACTCTTCTGTTTCTTAGCCAGTACCAAGTGGTTTTGATAATTGTTGCTTTATAATACAATTTAAGATGTGGTAGGGCTAGGCCACCTTCCCTAACATTTCTTTTCATTAATTCCCTTGATATTCTGGACCTTTTGTTCTTCCAGATGAATTTTGATATTATTTTTTTTAGCCCTAGAAAATAATTTTTTGGTAATTTGATTGGTATGGCACTGAATAAGTAAATTAATTTAGGTAGAATTGTCATTTTTATTATATTAGCTTGGCCTACCCAGGAGCAACTGATGTTTTTCCAGTCACTGAGATCTGACTTTATTTGTGCAAAAAGTGTCTTGTGATTGTGTTCATATAGTCCCTGGGTTTGTTTTGGCAAGTAGACTCCCAAATATTTTGTAGTGTCTACAGTAACTTTAAATGGGATTTCTCTTTCTATCTCTTGCTGTTGGGCTTTGTTAGTAATATATAGAAATGCAGATGATTTATGTGGGTTTATTTTGTATCCTGCAGTTTTGCCAAAGTTTCTTTATTATTTCAACTAGTTTTTTTTTTATTTAATTCTCTAGGATTCTCTGTTTGTCATTCATCATATCATCTGCAGAGAGTGATAATTTAGTTTCTTCTTTGCCTATTCTAATTTCTTCAATTTCTTTATCTTGTCTAATTGCTATAGCTAACATTTCTAGTACCGTATTGAATAGTAGTGGTGATAATGGGCATCCTTGTTTCACCCCCGATTTTATTGGAAATGCATCTAGCTTGTCCCCATTGCATGTAATGCTTGCTGATGGTTATATAATCTTTTTAAGGTTTGCAACACACTTTTCCTGTATTTTCATATTGGGTCCTCACAACAACCATGTGAGGTAAGTCTTTTAGGTGTTGTTATCCCCATTTTACAGATGAAGAAACCAGTGCTCAGAGACATTCAGTCCAAGATCAGAGAGCTGACAATTGTGAGAGGCACCTCTCTACAGGTTCCAAATCTAGTATTCTTTCCATAGTATTGTGCTGCCTCCAGTCCTAGGACCAGCAATCAAACCTCGGTCTTCTCATTTCATGATAAATGGCTCTTTCCAATAGACCACAGACTGTACTAATGTGCTGTCATGGTAGACTTCAGGAAGAATATTTGCATTTGTGTGTGGTCATGGGCCTTTCATTTTCAACCTGCTCACTGTTAGGTCAGATGAGATCTAAGTGTGAAAGTACTTTGAATATAAAGTATTTTCTAAGGGTGTGTGTTCGTCCTTCGTTGCCAAAGAAGACCATGGCATCAGAGAAATAATGACATGACTTGCACCTGATTTTGTTTTTTGAGTGAGGGAGTGGAGGTCACTAGCCTCACTTCTCCTCCAGAGCCATCTGAATCCAATGAGCAGATATTTATCAGGATGACTAGAAATGACACAAGATGAGGCAGTTGGGGTTAAGTGACTTGCCCAAGGAGGTGAGATTTGAGCTCAGGTCCTCCCAACTCCTGCACTGGTGCTCTATCCACTGCACCACAGAAATGCTGTGTGGTAAATGTTTTGTAGATGGAACGAAGGAGAGACAAGGGCATCCGTGATTTGTTTACGCTTGCATACCTGGTTACAAATCTGAAAGTGTTTGAGCTGATTTAATCTCCACTAGGGATCCTCACTGGCTAGTTGTTCACAGCCTGTGCTTTCACCACAAATTCTGTCATTTTATAAGTCAGTGTTCTTAAAATCAGATTTCAGGTTTATTCTAAGTCTACATCACTCCCATATTTAGGCTTCTAAAGCAGGAAGGGGGCCTAAACTGATCTCCGAAGGATTCAGAATTACAGGAGGGATTCAGAACTGAAAGGGGCCATAGGGATCATCAGGTCCAAGCTGTTCCATTTTACAGATTTGGAAACTGAAGTTCAAAGGTCCTTGTACCAGGTCCCCCATGTAATAAATGGCTAAGATAGGATTTGAAGCCAACCTTCTGATGTTCATTCCTGGGCTTTTGGGTACTATCACTATGTACATCTTTGTTTCTCTTCAGAAAGACTTGTTAGTCTAATTATATGTGTCAGAACAAAGGGCCAAAGAAGATGTAATATATGTGGAGTGTTTCAGGGAGCCTGCGTCCTATGTGGGGGGTCAGGGGTTTGAGGGCTTGTGTTAAGCAACCTACCTCCTCCTACTATGATTATAGCTATCACTTAGGCAGGGAATTCTTGCTATGAAATCACAGAAATCCTCCTTAGGACCACATTCCCATTAGATAAATCACCAAGTTTTTTTCATGCTCAATTCACCAGACATTTTTAAGTGCCTACTATGCATCAAGCACTGTGTTAATTGCTGGGAATAAAAAGAGAAAAATAGAAAGAGGAGTTTACAAAATCTGTTGTGAGAAAACAAGAGGTAAATAGGGAAGTCATTTCAAAATTTATTGCTTTTTCTGGGGGGAGGGCAGGGACCCAAACCTGTTGTTTCGTTGGTATATATAAAAAGTAATGGGTTGAGGGGAATCATGAACAACTGGAAAAGTCAGGAAAGGCATGATGTAGTAGACAGTCATTGAAGAAAATTAGAGATTATGATTCAGTTCAATTTAACAAACATTTAGTAAGTGATTACTGTGTACCAAGCTCACTAGGTGCTAGAACAAAAAGACAAAGTTGAAGTAGTCCCTGTCCTCAGAGTGCTTACATTCAATCAGGGGAAAATGGCATGCATACGCATAAATAAATGAAACATTAATTTAATTTTAAAATAGAATTAATTTAAAATAACACAAAACAGTTTCAGAAACTGGGAGCAGCAACAACTGAAAATATTAGAAAAAAGCTTCCTGTAAGATATAGCACTGAAGCTGAACCTTTAAAAGAGTTAGGGCTTCCAAAAGACCCAGAAGAGGAAGAAAATGAATATGTGTGGCATAAGGACCCATGAAAAGGAATGGGTCTGTATGGGGAACATCAAATAAGGCAGTTTGACTGGAATAGAGTTTGTGATGCAGAATAATCTGAAATCAGACTAGAAAAATAGCATCATAGATTTAGACCTGGAAAGAACCTAAGAGAGACTACGAGATTTGCCGGTAGCCACTGAGGTATTAAGCAACGGAGCAGCATTTGAATTCTAGACCTTTTGTCTTGAGAGCCAGTGGTCTTTCCATTGGAGGACTTTAAGTGCCAAATGGATCCTGGTAGTAATAGGAAATGCTGAGCAGGATAGTGGCCCAATCATACCTGCTGTGCTTTAAAAGAATGACTATCACTTTAGTAGCTGTGTGAAGGATTGATTAGAGATTGGAGAGGCTGGAAGCAAAGAGGCAGAGTAGGAAGCTAGTGTAATTGTCTTAGCAAAAGGTGATGAGGGCCCAAAAGGAACAGGGTGCTGGTGTGAGCAAAGAGAGGAGGACAAAGGTACTTATGTCTCTGTTGTGGAAGGAGAATAGATAATGTCTGGCTGCTGATGGTGGGAGTGAGAGAACAAAAAGCACCAGGAATGACATTCAGGTTTCAAACTTGGGTGACCAAAATAATGGAAGTTAGGAATGGGTGTGCAAGATGAGTTCTGTTTTGAACAGGCTGAGTTTGAGATGCCTGGGAGCTTCTTGGTGAAACTGTACAGCAGGAATGTGGGGATGTGTAAGACTGGAGCTCAAGAAAGAGATGAGGGCTAGATTTGGGAAACTTCTGCTTGGAGAGGATAGCAGAACCTAATAGAATGATGCCATCACTGGGAGTGAAAAGAGACTAAAGAAGAGGCCTCAAGACAGAACCCTGGGGTTCCCTCATATGTGGAAGCAGGACATAGATAATGATCTCACCAAGAAGAGATGGGAGAAGGGAGGAGATGAGAGAGAAGGGGAGTAGAGGGGGGAGAGGGGGAGGGAAGGGAGAGAGACAGAGAGAGGAGAGAGGAAGAGAGATAGAAAGGAAGGGAGACAAAGAGGGGAGAGAGAAAGAGACAGAGAGAGAGAGAGAGAACACGAGAGCGCAGTGCCATGAAAACCCAGGAATGGGCAAGTGTCCTGGAGAAAAGAATGATCACCATAACAGATCCTTTAGGGAGGTGAAGAAGGATGAGGACTGAAAGAAAGCCATTGTATTTACTAATTAGGGGGTCATTGTTATTACCCTGAAGAGATCATTTTCAGTCTAGTGGCAGTAACCAGAAACCAAATTGTATAGGGTTTGAGAGATGAATAGAACATGAGGAAATGAAGGCTTTTTTCTAGGATTTTGACTATGAAAGGAAAGAAAAGAAGAGAAGAATAGCTGGGAGTGACAGGATTAAGTAAAAAAATTTTTTTAATTTGGGGACAAATTTTTTTAATAGGTGGCACAGTAGATAGAGCAGTGGGCCTGGAGTCAAGAAGACCTGAGTTCAAATCAGACATCAGACAGTTACTAGCTATGTGACCCTGGACAAGTCACTTAACCTTGTTTGCCTCAGTTTTATCATCTGTCAAATGAGCTGAAGAAGGAAATGGCCAAGCCCTCCAATATATTTGCCAAGAAAACCTAAAATAGGGTCACAAAAAGTCAGACATGACTGAAACAACTAAATAACAACTAGGTATTGCAATGGATATAGAGCACCCAGCCTGGAGTTAGGAAGATTTGAGCTTAAATCTCACCTCTGACATTTCCTGTATGACCCTGGACAAGTTACTTAACCTCTCAGTTTCCTCTTCTTGAGATGGGTATCAAGAAAGCTAATGACTAGAGATTGAATATTAAGGAGGAAGGGTGAAGGATAATTGTGGAAGCAGTCTGCCAGAGGAGACAGTATCCAGGGCACAAGTAGATGGATTGGCCTTGGCAGAGAAAAGGACCACCTCTTCCACTGAGACTAAGAAGAGAGAATTGAAGGTGGGGGTGGTGGGTGGGGAGCAGAGAAGCAACATGACATAATGGATAGGGCACTGGTTTCAGTCCTTCTTTAGATAGTTACTAGCTGTGTGACATGGGCAGTCATTGAACCTTTCTGGGACTCAGTTTCCTCATCTGACTTGATGGTCCCTTCCTACTCTAAATCTGTCATTCCATCATAAACTCCTGTGCCCACCCCTTCTGTCACTTTGTCCTTCAACCCTTCAGGATGTAGCAGATTTGAAAAAGGTCCAACCCAAAAACTAGTTTTAGAACTAGACAGAACCTTAGAGGGTCATTGAGCTCACACCTTCCATTTTACATTGAGAAGACTGAGGCCCAGAAAGGTGAAATGATTGATTTACTCTGTTACCTGACTCCAGGTCCAGCAGTCTTTCCACCATTCTATGCTAACTCTTTTCATAGACTTATCAAATCTCAGAGCTAGAAGGAACAGGAGAAAAAGATACTGTCTTTCAGGAACTTTTTTTTTTTGGTCTGTTTGGGTTGTGGTATCCTGATGTTTTTAAAATAATAGGAACCCTGTCTATACTTGTTTGAAAGGAGAAGAGAGGGGGCTAGGGACATGAACACAAAAACCCACTGTATAGTTGGAAGGCTTCCTGATAGGCTGATTGAAAATCTGGGATTGTACAATGAACCAATTAATCTTGATCCAGAGGTCCCAGCTGGGTGAATTCTAAATTAGCCTGGCAGTGTTCTGGGGCAGAAGACAAGCATTCACTGATGGTACCATGAAGGAGATGGTTGCTATAGCATAGAGATTATAGCCTAGAGACAATCATGAACCAGATTACGGCTAGGGAATTGTAACTGAATAGGTAGTTTAAGAAGGTTAGGCGCTACCCATTCAGTACTTTTATGCCCACTTCCAGTGATTTTACTCTGGTGTATTATTTATGGATCTCCAACTACAATCTCTCATCCTTCTACCTCTCTTACATAGAACCTGCTCTTCACCCTCATTTCAATGGCCCTTTAACCTCTCACTATTCTCCCAGTTTAACTTCCCACATTCTAACTTTACTTACCTGGATATGGGCCTAACTAGCCTCAGATGGTTTGCCAGTCTATTTCACTATCTCCCTTTCCTCACCCAAACCCCCTCATTTTGATCTGTACATCCATATCTGCTCTTTTCAGGTCTTCCTGCCTCTAGTCTTATCCAACTCCAGTCCATTGTTCTTACCCTACTATTTGCCAGGCAGTATTCTAAGCTCTGTTCAAGTTTCTTTCTCTGTCATTCAAGGGCGTCCATAATCTGGCACCACCCTGCCTTCCAGTCTTATCTCATGGAACCTCTTCCAATGCACTATATGATCCAGCCCATTGTAGTAGGTGGGTCACCCTGTGAACACCCACTCTGCTCACCAGCCATACCTTTCTTTGCTCACACAGTTTCCCTACCTGGAATGGCTTTCCTCTTTGCCTTTATCTGTTGAATTCCTACCCATCCCTTAAAATCCAACTCAAAGATTAAATCCTCTAAGAAGCTCCCCTGATCTTAATTCCAGTGCTTTCCTCCTGTTAATTATTTCCTATTTATCCTGCATATGGCTTACTTTGCATGTATTTGTTTGCATGTTTAGATTGTAAACTCTCTGAGGCCAGGGACTGTCTTTTGCCCCTTTTTGTACCTCTATTGCTTAGCACAATGTCTAGCAAGTAGTAGGCACTTAGTGTTTATAAATTGATAACTGATCCTATATGTGACCTTCCTCTTTGAACCTCACATAGTACTTGACTTGGTAATTCTCTTACGGATGTTTGGGGTAGCTAAATGGTGCAGTACATAGAGCACTGGACCTGGAGTCAGGAAGACCTGAGTTCAAATGTGGATTTGCATATTTACTAGCTATGTGATCCTGGGCAAATCACTTAATCCCTATTTGCCTCAGTTTCCTTATCTGTAAAATGAGCTAGAGAAGGAAATGGAAAACCACTCCAGTATCTTTGCCAAGAAAACCCCAAATGAGGTCATGAAGAGTCAGATATGACTGAAATGACTGAATAACAAAACATGAATGTGTTCAATTACATGAAAATAATCCTGTTTGTGTGCTATTCTCCTCTTCCCTCTAGTAAACTACATAAGGGTAGCTACTACACCTTATCTAAATTTTGTATCTCCCTGGTAAGTGTCCTTCATAAATGTCTGATGAATGAATATGAATGAATTTTTTAAAAAAACTTATTCTCTTTTCCTTTGTAAATTGTTTTTCTGGTGATGGAGGTTCTGGATTTATGATTGTATTAACATAGAGTATTCCTTCTTCCAAAGTCAAGTGACAACTTCTCTATATCCTGGAGTCTTACCTGGAGTTATCTGTAGCCTTGAGGGAGGAAATGATTTGCCAGGGGACATGTACCTGTGGGCAAACATTAGCCCAAGTCTTCCAGCCTCCAAGGTTAGGCTGACCATCATTCAGCCTCTTCTCTTTGGAAGTAAACCCTAAGAAATGTCCTGTTGTGGTCTCAGGCACAGGAGATACAAACATAAAAAGCATTCAGAGCAATTCTGTTTCTGACACTTCCCTCAGCATCCTGCCGTCAAGTGCTGGGACTTGACACCATGCTAAGTCATCCTGCTATGGCAACAAGAGCAGAAGCTGGTAAAAACCAAATCAGGTATGACTTACGTCTGAACCCAGTGAGCCAAGCAAGCTCAGAGGGAGGGAGAGTAAGAGGTTTAGTGCCCAAAGTATGTTTCTGTGATCAGAGAAAATTAGAAATTAGGAAAAGGGCCCCCCGGGCGCAGCTCCTCAGGAAGCTGACCAAGGTCATTGCTTCTTCGGGCTTGGCACTGGATGCTTACCATCAGCCAGTTGGAGTTTCCAGGGGTGAGCCAGGATTGTGCAGGAATACTGCCCTCCAATGTGAAAGTGACTTTCCTAACTGGTACCTTCTGTTCTATTTCCTCTGCAGTTGTTGCAATCTCAGGATGTGAAGGAAGATGCAGTCCTTTGCTGTTCCATGGAAGTAAGTGCATATCAATCCATCAAAAAGTATTTTATGAAGTGCCTTCTAGGGGATGATCTCAAAGAAATTTGGGAAGACTTGCATGAACTGATATAGAATGAAATGAGCAGAACCAGGGAGAACAGTTTATACGCTCATAACAATATTGTAAAGCTTTGAAAAACTTAGGAACTCTGATCAATACAGTGACCAACCACAAATCCAGAAGACTCATGATGAAACTATTCACTTCCAGGTAGAGAGGGATGGATTCAGTATATATTGAAGCATTTGGAAAGGTTACTTGAGAGAGGTTAAGACTTGAAGGAAGACTCTAGGCATCCAGGAATAATAAAAGTCAGAGGTGAGGAAGGATAGCATTTCCACTCAGAGCAAAACTATGCAAAGACAAAGAAAGGGGGAGACAGACTATCATGACATTTTGCTTCTTGGAACCCGTAAAGGAATGAAAGGGACCTCCAACACCATGGAGACTTCACAGATTCAAGCTCACAGATCCATAGATGACTAGAGGTGGAAAGGCCTTTAGAGGTCACCTAACCTAACACCCTCATTTGAGAGATGAGAAAACTGAGACCTGGAAAAGTTCAGTGTTGAGATAAGATTTTCCCATAATCAAATAACTATTTCAATGACTGAGCTGGGACTGGAACCCAGATCACAAATCTGAGAAGGAGGGACCTTAGCTACCTGGTCCAATCCATGGTCGAAAGAAATCTCAGCTCCAGTATCTCCAACAAGTAGACAGGTCTTCTGATGATAAGGCCATTGCTCTTCCCACTGTATCACCCTTCATACCATCAGGGAAAAACAGATTCATGAGCAAGGTGTCTCAGTAGACAGAACTGACAGCTCTTTAACTCTTTCTGTCCTTGGTTGGGGCAGACCTGTTATGAGAGACTAGGGTAAGGGGTAGAGGAAATATCTGATCTGCCTGTTTCACCACTTTCTAGCAGTTTGCCTTCTCCTTAGGACAGAGTTCTTCATTCCTATTCATTTGGGTCATTTATTAGCATCTACTCTGTGTCTAGTACCTACTATGTGTCATGCACTGGGAATACAAAGACAAATAAATCTCTGCAAATAAGCAGGGATCAACCATGGCACCACTGGAAGGATACCAAAGTGACCCCTCCTGCTCCAAATGATGTCCCCTATCCTCCCTGCTTTAGAGTCACTCCTTTGTGTTAAGGCATTGTCCTCCAAAGACTCAGATTTGCTTGATTTTCCATATGCCCAGTTTCCTCTTGCTGGGCTTCCCTACTTTCGCTTTCCCAGCTCAATAGGATTAATACAGAAGGACCCTCTTGTCAAATGTTCCCTGATCCCCTTCCTACAGAATTCTATGAGATAATATTTGTAAAGCACTTAACATAGTAGGTACTGTGTTAGGGTTACTATGTTAATAAATGCTCATTCCTTTCCCCCTTCTCCCAGGTGCTTATACCTTCCCAGCCCAGTTCTTGCTCCAGGTGCTTACATCCTCCCCCCCTTCCAAATGTGTCACACACACATACAGCCATGCATGCACACACATGTGCCACAAATGCCAAACACACTTCAATAGCACAGGCTTACATGAGAATGCTTTGTGCATGAGACCCTCTGCAGTCATAGGTCCTAGAAACCCTCAGGAATAGAGATCTCCTAGAACTTTTGTTTCTAACATCAAAGGCCTTTGACAATGTCCCATGCTCTTCTGAAGTTTTCTGTTTTTCAGTGTTCTTTCAGTTCTGAAAGAACTGAATCCCTCCATTTTAGGGAGGTGGGTATGCCTTTAACATTCACTGCTAAAAATCCCCTGCCATGGGAAGTGACCCTGAGTTTTGAAGGCCGTGCCTTGCCTGCCAAGCTGAAAAGGCTACCAGAACGAGTCTGGTGCCAGTAGCAGGCCTGTCATCTGAGGGCCAGCTCAGCTAAGGGCAGGGAAGGTCAGCACAAGAAGTTTGGCCACCAGGTGATGAATTTTTTTGCATCTATAGCTGCAAGGCATACAAAGGCAAAGAGGGGTTGTCGTCGAAAATGACCAACGTGCCCAACTGTTGACATTAGAATCTGTAGAATCCTCCAGTTTTTAACACCTTTTTGAAAGACTACATAGTACACTAGATGGAAAATTGGCTTCAGAGTAAAGAAGACTTGAGTTCAAATCCTACAGCGAACACATACTATCTGTGACCCTAGGCAAGTCACCTACTGTTTTAACCACTTAAAGACTTTTAACCACTTCGAAGACTGAATTGCAGGGCAAGTTGTCAATCTGCATTGGTGGAAAGTTTCCTCCATAGGGTATTTTCTAAGCTATATATATAATAAAATTATGTCTGGTTAAAAAAATCCTCCCTTTTAACAAAGAGGATGTGCTGTGGGCTGAGGCAGTAGCAGATAAATGGGCTTGGTGGAGAAGAGGCAGGAAGCAGCAACAGGAAGTAAGAGGCTGCATATTTGGAACAAAAACCCTGAAGTCAAAGTGATAAGAAGACTGGACAGGTTGGCACCAGGAACTAAGATATCCCTGAAGCTCTGAGAGTATCTGGAGTTTTGCTACACTCTAGAATTTCCTCCAGCAATACATATGAGCACGTTCTCTATCTTACAAAGTCGCTTTAATCATGGAGAGGTTGAGTGACTTGCCAGGGCCCCGTGTCCAGGGAGCACCTTGGATAGACTGTTGAGTTTGACATCAAGATGACCTGAGTTTGAATCATGCTAAAACTTCCTAGCTGTGTCACCCTGGGTAAGTCACTTAACCACTTCCTGCCTCAGTTTCCTTATCTGTAAAAATGGGGATAATAACAGCACCTACCTCCTAGGGTTGTTGTCAGCATCAAATGAGATAATATTTGTTAAGTGCTTTGTAATTCAAGTGCTCTACAAATGCTATAATGATGAGGGGGAGGGGGAGAATATCAAAGGCAAACTCCAGTATGGGTCAGAGCACTCCATATTCCCATGAAAGCTAAGTGGCTCAGTGGATAGAGCACTGGGCCTGGAGTCAGGGAGAACTGAGTTCAACTCCAGCCCCAGACGCAAATCACTTCATCTCTGTTGACCTCATTTTCCACAACTGTAAAATGAGGAGAATAACAGCACCTACCTTATAGGGTTGTTGTGAGAATCAAATGAGACAAATATCTGTAAAATGCTTAGCACAGTACCTGGCATAGAATAAGAGTTATGTAAACACTATTAATTTATACACATACATACACACACGTGTATACATGTATATGTACATACATACACATGAATTATGTATGTATACACTTTTGTCTATATAAAAACGTGTGTCCATATATATATATTTACACACACTCACACACTCACACAGGCATACCCCACTCCTTGTTCTTCCTCCTTCCTCAGAAGAAATCACTTCTATCTCTGGAGAGGCTCTTTCCAAAAGTACTGCACGTCACTTTGGGAGGGGTGGGCAGGAGAGGGGTTCTTTGAACCCTCACCTAACAGCCTTTCCACTAGCTAGTTTCTGCTCTTTCTAAGTGTTTTCCCTGGCCCCAGCAGTGACCTGTCCTCTCATGTCCCTCTGATACAAGTACTCAGCAGGGGCCTGGCACCATGGAGAGCACCTAGGGCAGACTACTCCCACCAATGCACTTACAGTCCTGCTTTAGGGCTTGCAATACTTTTTACAAATATTATCTAATTTGGTCCTCACAATAGCCCTGGTAGGCAGGTGCTCTTGTTATCTGGGCCTCAGTTTCCTCATTTGTGAAATGAGATTGAAACAGATGACCACCGAGGTCCTTTAACATGCCATTACTGCTCAGATTCCCTGGGATGCCTCTATGGAAATGGAGAGCCGTCAGAGGCTAGGGCACATTTCTTTGTACATTCTTAGTAAGGGCAGATCTTTGCCCTGTGAGGGTAGATTTTATTTATTTTTTTTAGTTTGAAAACACACAAGTCACAAGAAGCAATTTTAACATGTAATGAATGATGCTATTTAGAAACTCCCATTCTACGGATCCATCTTTTCCCACTAGGTAGCATGATAGCATCCAGATCTCCTTTTCCCAAGGTGGGATGTTCAGTTTAAAAAGTACAGAAGTCAGTTGTTGCCAGCCCAGACTCTTCTAGTTTTACTTCTTCTTGAAGGGCAGAGGCCCTCATCTGCCATCTTCCTTAAAATCCATCCACTTCCTCCCTTCTTCTCCCCAACCTCCTGTGCCCAAGTCAGAAGGAGGCAAAGGAGTAGATCATGGCACTGGACCACTTAGTCTTTTCTCCTGAACTTTGACTCCTGCCCTTCTCTGTCGACAGCTGCAGAGCACAGGTCGGCTCCTGGAAGAGCAGCTGCCTGAAATGATGACCGAGCTCTTGGCCAGTGCCCGGGACAAGATGCTGTGCCCTTCGGAGTCGATGCTGACACGGTCACTGCTCCTCGAGGTCATTGAGCTGCATGCCAACAGCTGGAACCCCCTGACACCAACCATCACCCAGTACTACAACAAAACCATCCAGAAACTGACAGCCTGAGGAGGCAGGGTGGGGTGGGCTGGGAGGGCAGGCAGGCTGGGGGGCCCCACAGAGGGCAGGGAATAGGATGGGACAGGACAGGACCAGGAGGAAAGGGGGTGGCCGGAGTAGGAGAAAGACCATGCACCTTAAGTGAAAGCAGAAAAGCAGGGCAGAAAGGTCCAATGGCAAATCCAGAGAGGGAAAGGAGCAAAACCCTCAGGATCTAATACCTAAGAGAAGTCACCACCCCCTGCTCTATGCATGTGGCGGTACACATCCATAAAGGATGCATGTCCCTTTTTAGCAGGAGCCCCCTGCCATCTCCCTACCTATTTTCTTAAATTTCTTATCCCCCCCCACTTCCCTACCCCTTCCTACTCCATACCCTTCAGGGTTTCTGTTGGAGGGGGTTCATTCTTGTGACTCTTATTACAGGCATGACAGACGCTCACTCACCCTGGGACACCATTTGGGTCAGAAAAGACCACAGAGGGTTGAAAACAGGCGTCCAAGTCTGGCCTGGTATTGTTTCCCACCCCACCCCACCCCACCCCCACTCCTTTTATGTCAGTTTGCAGTAGCCAACTGGCGGAGGCAACGCATGGCAGATGTCTTGGGAAGACAAAAGAACACAAGGTCCACACCAGACACTTGTAACTGACGACTTTTGTCCAGCAGGGCTTAGTTTGAGTAGGACTTGGGAGTCCCCCCAGCCCCTCACCCTTCACTGGACTGACTTCAGTTGTCTTCCCTTAAATTCTTGAAACACAGGAGGAGGGATGTTTGCGGTTTTATTTGCACTGTTGGGAGGCGGTTTTTATAAAAAAGACAGTGACTTTGAAGTCTCTTTTCTCTATGTGGAGAGCCTCCAGTGTACACTCTGTGAGCACTCCCTGAGTGGCAGGAGAAGGCAGGTCTGGGGGGTAGGGGGAGGGCGCAGTCCAGGCTTATAGCTGTAGTAGCCATTTAAGATAATCAAATATTTCTGGTCCAACAGGGGCTTCCTCCAAGAAACCTGTACTATGCCATATCCTTTGGTCACTGACCTACTACTCCTTCCTAAGTTCTGTACTGGAGTCCTTAGCACTATATCCATAGGACTGCTCAGTTAACTTGGCCCTAATCTCAGAGGACCTTGGGAAATACAAGGAAAAGAGGCTGGTAAATGGGGAAGAGAGCCTCATGGTGTTTGCAGGCTCAAAGGAAGTATTTTCACTGATGTATACTGTAGTCTGTTCTCAGGGCCTCAGGCTGCAAGATGAATGACATTGCCCAGGGTGCTGTTCTGACTAGCCCCTGTCTTCACTGAATTGGGCCTACATCATGGTACCCCATTCCCCTTCCATGAGAAGAAGCCTCCTGCCAAGATCAAAAGCCAATCCAGAAGTCTCTCTGTGGCCCAGAAAGGGAGGGTAGAAGCCAAGCAAGCTCTCATTGGAGCACAGTGTTATTCGAAAGAGTATGAAAGTGGGTACTTCAGGATGGAGATATTCCAGAGCCAAGGTTGCAACCAGTGTTAGTGAGTAAGACAGCTTTATAGGTTTCTGAGCCTCAGCTGGAATCACTTGTATTAACAACCTGGTTTTTTTGTTGTTTTTTTTTTTCCCCACAAAACCCTGTCATCCCCATACCTCTACCTGGCTGTATTGAGTTCAACACAGTTTGTACTGTCTTGAGTAACAGTAACATGAACCAGAGAGAGAAATCTCATAGATGGACTTGAGCCCATTTCTTGGAAGCCGGGGAGTTGTCTAGGACAACCCTAGTTAAACATGTTCAATGGGCTCTTGAACAACTCACTTTCTGAGGACTAGAGACCTGAACAGGGACCAGGAAATTATGTCAGATTTCAGTAGCTTCCTATTTGCTCCTTTATTAAGGATTGCCACTCACTAAATCATCTCTCTGACTGCTCAGATCCAAAGGTCCTCTTAGACCTGAGGAATTAGGTTTTCCCTGTTTTTGTTCAGAGCTAATGAGAGTGAGAGATAAGGAAAGGAAAGACAGTCTCCTACCAGCCCCACTGTGACCAAACCTCAGAGTTGCTTTCCCAGGTGAGAGAATTCTCATCCACCTGAGTCAGGTGGGTCCCTGACATTATCCAGGTCCACTCCCTGGCAGATGATTTGCATGCCCATTCTCTGAAAACAAGCCCACCCACCCATATGAGAAGAGAGTACAGGTCTTCCCTAAGCCTGGGGTTCCAGACTACCACGGGAGCTAATGGGACCGCTGTCCTCATTACCACATAAACCATGTCTTTTTTCTCTTTTTTTTTCCTCATCCTCCTCCCATTCTTTTCTCATGCCCTCTCTTTCTCTCCTATTCCCCAACTGCTTAAGCTTGCCACTGCTCCCTAGGGACTTGCTCAGCCCTAATAGGGGCTTATGGTATAAAAAAACTACCAGCCATTGGCCTGAATTGTTCAGTCATGGTGACAATACTTGTAGAAAGCCAAAAGAAAGACAGTCTCCTAATGGATTCAGCCAGTCCTAGTCAGGAGAGAACATTAAAGGGCAGAAACTAGTGATCCACCCAGTTAGAGTAATCAAAGAAGACCTTCTAAAACTGTAAATATGTGTGGAGTGGATCTGGTTCCAAACCTCTGGTGAAGTCAGGGGAAATAACTAGATGTGAACTACCTGTGAGCTACAGGGGCAGAGAGGAGGAACTGAGGGAAGGAGATGGACAGTGTAAAACCAAGACAGGAAGTTCTAATGTGTATAGGAGGGACCTTCTCAAAAGACTTTTTCCTGAACAGGTTCCTTGCAGGAACTGTGGAGGGATGTCCCCCTGGGACATGGGTAATGGGCTCTTTGGAGGGTCCCCAGACCCTCCGAAGCTGTGAGGCTTACTTCCTCCAGTTCTCCCACACTAACCCTGTGAGTCAAGCTCCTTAACTCTCATGGTAATAGTGTGGAAAAAGTAAAATAGTATACGTACATATATATGTGTGTATATATATGTGTACATATATATACACACACATATATATATATATACATATAAATATATTTTTAATTACATATTGTGTCATGGTGGCTTCCGGCATACATATGGTTTACACAGGTCAATCTATTGCTTTGAAGCGCTTCCTGGCCAATCTGAATAACCATTTAAGCCGTTTTCTATATCTAGTTGCTGCTACTTTTACAGACTTGTGAAAAGTGCTTCAGAGATTTAAAATAATAATAATAATAAGATTAAACTCTGGGGAGCCATCATCTGAGGAAAACATGGGCAGATCTAAGTAATACTCTGCCCAGCCTCAGAGAGCTTGATCTGCCAGCCCTGAGCCTAGGGCGATTTCTGGCCTTCACCTGGTGAACTGTGGTAGGCCCAGTTTGACCTCTGAATGTATTCAAGGGAAACCCTAAACAGAGGAAAACTGGACCTTTTATTTCTAAGGCTTCAGATTCATAGCCTATGACCATAACTTTCTGAGAACATTCATGAATCCAAGACAGCCAGTGGTCGTTCTTATTTAAGCACTTGTCCCGGTGGGCCAGCCAACCCAAGGGCCAGCTTTTATCACAGTTTTCCTTTGAAAGATAAGATTGCCTTCTAGCAGTAGTCTTAGGCACCAGGCTGAATAGTTTCAGTCCATTTCTTTGTGCTGCAGCCCAAACTGACTCCTAACCTTTGCTAGAAAAGACCAGAGAACACCTGAGACGCTGGAAACCCACCTTCCTCTGGAATTACTCTACAGTTAATTCAGTCTGCCTTCGTTTGTCTGTCAAATGCTTTGTAAACTTAGAGTTTTTGGATTGTCCTGTCTATCCATGTAAATGTAATTGTTGGCCAAGGTAGTATTTATTTCTTATTTTTATTTTATTTTTCTAAGGGATAGAAGGAGCTTGAAATATGTCATGTACTGATCATGCTTTGGAAAATCTACAAGAGGCAGAGCCCCAGAAACTAAGGTCATCAGCCAGGGCCTGGATCATGACGTAGGGAGGGGGAAGGATCCCCAAAGCTGTGATCAGAAACTGTTATCTGGCAGCAGGAACTAGTCAGCTCTTCTCTTATGAACTGTCTCCACTGGAAGGCAGTGGGGAAGGGGCAGGAGGTTGGCAGTGAAGAGTAAGAATCTTCTGCCTGATCTAAGATTCCCATGTTGAGAAAGCTGAAAATGGAAGTGCACTGAGGACAAAAGATAGGCAAATTGCCCTCTGCTTTTAAGCATTTACACAGATTGTCCTGAGGTTCCATACCTCCCAGAAACATGTTTGTGATCTCATAAAGACCTGTCTCTGGGGGTTCAAAGGATCCCTGTTAAAGCTTCTGAGTGAATTTTAGATACACAATGAATGACCTCTTTCTTGATATATACCACTCTTCAGCTGGACCCCAGGTACCAGTGAGTTTAATTAATAATAATAAATCAAAATCCCACAAAACCCCTGACTTTAGCCCTGTGACAGTCCTGTATGCTGGAGGAACCTCTTCTACCCAAAATCAAACACATCTAATGGCATTGGTGGGGACCTCAGGGGAAATGCTGCTGAAGACTGAGGGGGTGGTTCAGAGATTTACAGAAGCTAGTTTTGATGTAGGTTGTGGGGCAAGATGTGCTGGGTAGGCCAGACAGAGGTTGAATGCCAGGGTGACAGGTGGAAGACAGGGCACAGGGGACGAAGAGAATACCTGGATAAACAAGTCAGAGATTTGGGCTGTCATCAGAAAATCCACCCAGCACAGACTTAGATTGGTTCAGTTAATGGGGAAGGGTTTGCAGACAGAAGGTTTGTGCCTCCTCACAGTCATTTGGCTTGTGTTTTTCCCCAGAGCAACGTTCCCATGCAGGCAAGTAGATGAAGCTTATTTGAGGAAAGTTGTGATTCAAAAGGAAGACTGAATTGATGTGCTCAGGAGGGCAAGTGCTTGGTTCTCCAGCTCCAAGCAGATAAGTCTGCAAAGACTGATCTTCCCCAAAAGGCCTGGCCATTTATTTTCTTACGATGACATATACTTTATTTTTGCAGCAACCCTCACACAGCAGGGCTCTGGAGAAACCTTTCTCCTGATCAGAGACTCTCGCTCTAGGCTCACGCTCAGTCTGCGACTTAACTGCTTGCCCCATAATTTCACAGGGCTGGTCACAGTGGGGTGTCCACAGCCCCACTCCTCTCCAAAGATGCCCCTTGGAGAAAAGAGGCAAGGACATTGCAATGGGGGTGGGGGAATGGGGAGGGAGGAGAGGGCCCAACTTCCTCTAACTCAACCATGGAATCATGCACATAAGGGAAGCTAGGGAAGAATATAATATCTCTATATATAATTTATTGTGTTGAAGAAGATAACATTTTAATTTAATCGCTGATCATATTTGTTAAACTAAAAACTTTTTTTTTTAAGAAAATGCAAGGGTGGGGTGGGGAGGAGGGGGAAGCAGTTATACAAGGGCCTGGAAAAGGGTGAATCTTTTTGAGGACTGCTGATATAGAGAGACGAGACAGTTCCGAAACGCTGTATTCTATGAAATATATTGTCTGAGTAATAAATGTTTCAACCCTGACATTTCATCATCCCTGTTGAAATGTGCTTTACTTCTGCTTGGAAGGGAAGGGGGTTGGAAGGGTTTTGTTCAGGGAGGAGATGGTTGTCGAGCAGTGGTTACCATTAACAGGTGCAAGGTGCAAAGTGCAAGGAGGCAGTGTGGCCACAGGCCTGGACTTAAAGACCTGCTTCAGTGGAATTCTGACGGCTGATTCCAGCAGGAGGGACTTTGAACAAGTCAGTCCTCCTCTTTGGGCTTTCTTCCTTCATGTGAAAGATGAGAGAGCTGAACTAGATGATTCCTAAAATCTCTTGGCTCTAACATTCTATGATTCTTATGTGTTTCTGGGTTGTAGGGGGTGACCATTTCGTAGGATTTTTCTTTGGTGACCCCAATTTCAGTTTCCACTTGGAAGGAAAAGAAATGTGAACCAAACAAATCAATCAAGTCTTTACTGAACCCTGCAGAGGGACTAGCTAGCCCAAGTGGGCCCATGGCATTTAGCCACAAAGAGCTGACTTTGTATCTGTGCTGTCCCCCCTGTGGGGATGGGAGAGAAGAGCCTGGAGAAAAGGTGGCACGCACACATACAAACACACACATGCAGAATTGCTTAAATGGGTTGTTTTTCAATCTTCGAATCCCCAGCTTCTAGCACGGCTTAATAAATGTTTGGTGAATTTCAGGGAACTGAAATTAAACATGAGTCAATCTTCTCCAGTGAGTGATATCCAGAGCTAGATCATTCAAACTCCCCACAGCTGGAAACCACTCTAAAGTGATCAGACCCCTCCCCAGATGGGCCAGCTCCTGTAGTGGGCTACTTCTGAATGGGCTGGATGATTTCTTCTCCATTAGCCACCCTCAAGTGAAAAGCACATCTAAATAGCTGAGCCTAAGGATCTCTTGGGATGGGAGGGTGAGATGTTTTGCACATTTATTACTATTGGAAACATAATTCATTTAATACACAATATGTAAACTCTGTTATGCTAATACCCTGAGTTGTAGTTTACACTGATGACCAAGGATGATGAAATAGCATAAATCACAAAAATAAATCCTGAGATCATTGCTTAAAACTGAGAATGCAGTATCTTGTGGATAACTATCTTGCTTTTTTAAGTGTTTTATTATTCAGAACTATAAAGATCTATAATTATTATTGCCCCAATTTATTGCAGCTGCTTTGGGAAAACCAAGAGATTTCCACAGAAGCAAACCAGCCAATGTACTAAAAAGAAGAGTCTTTATGATTAGATTCATTTTACCCCTCAAGAAGAAAGGCATTTAACTGGAGATGCCTAGGAGGCCATGAGAAGGGAGGGATGGGAAGAGGAAGCAAGGCTACATTGGGGTCACAGTCATTCAACAGAAAAAGGTGTTACCAAATTTCTATCCACCAGTCTGTCAAAGGGGAATGCTTTGGGTAAGATGACCTTGAAGTTAAAAAAAGAGGATAAATGATCGTGCCTCAAGATCAGATGACCAGGTCATCCAGGACGACTTAAACTTTTTCCATGTATTAACCTCTTCAACACTTGGCTTCATGGGGTCACTGCCCCTGGTGTAGGAAGCCCTGGGTTATACTAGGTCCCGGTTCCTCCTACCCAGTTTGGTACAGGCACACCTGAGTCTGAATTACACAGCAAGTGGATGAGGAGAAGAATGAAGACCTACTCAGCCATCTCTGATTGGTTTCTCATCTCCACCATTATAAGCAAGTAAATGCCAGATCTGAAGAACTTGAAGAAAAAAAAAAAAGGAAGGGCAGGCTGTCAGCCAAGAGGCATCTGTAAAGCAGAGACCTGTTGGGGGCTGGGGGAGGGTGAAGAAAGACCGCCTTTCCCATAAAGCAGGTTTTTCAGGCCACTACATCATCAAAGTTGGGGGAAAGGGGGAGGTTTCCCTCCACTAATCCTTATCAAAACCCTCCACACACATTAGTATATGGTCTTTGTGAATAACTTTGGCCAAAAAACTTATCACTTAGGGTGATGAGCTTCTCATGTTTTAATTAGATCGGTTCTTATAAAATAAGTCTAGCACCGAACTGACTCATGCTTGAAGCATTTCCTGTTTAGTAAGCACTTTTACTCTGCTCCCCTAATGGAGACTTGAGCAACCCCTCATACCATGATCCATCTCAATACCACATTATGGCATCCTTTATTGTAGGAAGAGTTATTTAGTTAGAAGTTTGGGCTTGGAACTAGTTGCCCATCCTAGGGCACTCTTGCAATTAGGGTAATCCATCCCACCTGACCCATCATCCATGATTAGAGTGAATGATGATAGAATAATAATGGCCACTCATGCTTTCCACCAGCTCAAGGTACCAATTACGGTAGAAGCAATGGGTAGCCTTGACAATTGACATGTAATAATGATAATACTTTTATGATAATGTTATTACAGTCATGTCATAGTAAGACTACATTTCCTAGAATGTCTGGATTCAGAGTTTGATAATTAATTGGGGAAGTTCTCAGGATTCCATTTCCCTTGAGCCAAAAGCACAGCTGGAGATGCTGTCAGGCAGCTTCTGGAAAGGCGATAGTAGTTTAATGGAGATTTTCTGCTGGGGTTTGCAAGCATACAGAGATATTTTGGTGGGGGGAGACATTTGAAGTGTCAGTGGCACTTGGGAACCTAAGAATTTAGGAATATCCTTTGCAGATGATATGATGTTATACCTAAAATCCTAGAGAATCAGCTAAAAACTACTTGAAATTATTAGCAACTTGAGCAAAGTTGCAGGATACAAAATAAACCTACATAAACCATTAGCATTTCTGTATATTACCAACAAAGTTGAGCAGTAAGAGATAGGGAAATTTCATTTAAAATAATTATAGACAATATGAAATACTTGGGAATCTACCTGCTAAGACAAACCCAGGAACTATATACTTATCACACAAATAAAGTCGGGTCTAAACAACTTGGAAAATATTAATTGCTAATAAGCCAATATAATAAAAATGACAATTCTATCTAAATCTATTCAGTACCATACCAAACTATCAAAAAATCATTTTATAAAGCTAGAAAAAAATAACACAATTCATCTGGAAAAACAAAAGCTCAAGGATATCAAGGGAATCAATGAAAAAAAAAATGTGAAAGAAGGTAGACTAGGTGTACCAAATCTCAAACTGTATTATAAAGCAGTAATTATCAAAACAATCTGGTACTGGCTACGAAATAGAGTGGTAGGTCAGTGGAATAGATTAGGTACAAATTATATTACAGTAACAGATCATGGTTATCTAGTATATGATAAACCCCAAGCTTTTGAGAACAAAAATTATTTGACAAAACTTCTGGGAAAACTGGAAAACGGTATGGCAGAAAATAGGTATAGACCAACATCTCACACCTTATACCAAGATAAGGTCAAAATGGGTACATGACTTACACATAAAGGGTGATACCATAATCAAATTAAGAGCTTGTGGAATAGTTAATCTGTCAAATTTATGGATAAGGAAAGAATTTAGGACCAAAGAAGATAAAGAGAGGATTTGAAAATGTAAAATAGGCCATTATGATTATATTAAATTAAAAAGTTTTTGCACAATAAAACCAATGCAACCAAAATTTTAAGGAAGGCAGAAAACTGGGCAAAAAAAATTTACAACAAGCATCTCTGATTAAGTCTCATTTCTAAAATATATAGAGAACTGAGACAAATTTATAAAAATACAAATCATTTCCCAATTGATAAATGGTCAAAGGATATGAACAGGGAATGTTCAGACAAATCAAAGCTTTTTATAGTCATGTGCTCTAAATCACTATTGATCAAAGAAATGCAAATTAAAACAACTCTGAGGTACCACCTCACACCTTTCAGAGTGGCTGATATGACACATGTTGGATGTTGAAGGAGATGTGGGAAAACTGGGATGCAAATGCACCATTGGAGTAGTGAACTCAATCAACCATTCCAGAGAACAATTTAGAACTATTCCCAAAGAACCATAAAACTATGTATACCCTTTGATCCAGCAATACTACTGCTAGGTCCATAGCCAAAGACACCTAAAAAAAAGAAAAGGGACCTCTTTGTACAAAAATGTTTAGAGCAGTATTTTCGTGGTGGCTAAGAATTGAAAATCAAAGGGATACTCATCAGTTGGGGGATGGCTAAACAAACTATGGTATATAATTGTAATGGAATATTATTGTGCTAAAAGAAATGATACGCAGGATGATTTCAGAAAATCCTGGAAAGACTTACATGAACTAATGCAAAGTAAAGTGAACAGAGTCAGGAGAACTAAAGCAATAAATTTTCGATGAAGAGTTGTGAATGACTTAGCTATTCTCAGCAAGACTATCCTGAAGGACAACTGATGAAGCCTACTATCCTGCTCCAGAGAAAGAACTGATATTGACTGAATACAGACTGAAACATGCAAGTTTTTCTTTCTTTAATTTTTTTTCTTTTATTAGAGTCAAAATGTTCAAAATAACTAGTATGGAAATGTTTTAGATAATTGCACATGTATAACCTGTATCTGATTGCTTACCACCTCAGGGAGGGGGGAAGAAAGGGAGAGACAGATAGAATTTGGAACTCAAAACTGTACATAAAAATGTTTCTAAATGGGTATAAAAAAAGAATTTAGGATGTCCCTGAGATCCACAAAACATGAAATGAAGCAGAAATCTGAGCTGGAGACCAGCTGATGTTCCCAGATAAGATGGAGACATTGCATGGGTAAAGGACCCCATCTCTCACTTTGGCCACAGAAAGATCTCACACCTTGCTTGACTACTGGAGTAACACTGGAATAGTAGAAGAGCTCATTTCCAATTTAAAGGAAAATGGAGATGAAAATGGAATACTACTAATTACTAGCATTTCTATAGTGTTTATGGTGTGCTGGATACTATCCTAAGCACTTTACAAATATTATCCCATTAGATACGCATAACAACCCTGGGAGGCTGTAGCTATTATTGTCTGTATTTCACAAATGAGGAAACTGAGTTTAAGTGACTTGCCCAAGGTCACACAGCTGGTAAGTGTCTGAGGCCAGATTTTAACTCAGGTCCTCTTGACTCCAGGCCTAATGCTCTACACCACTTAGCTATGGCTCTATTGTTAAAATTCTATTGCCAAAGTATCTTACTTTGAGAATATGGGCAAGTCAGTTTGTCTCTTTAAGCCTCGGTTTCTCCATTTTTATGTTCTTAGACATATCTAATAGATAGGCAGTGTATAGAGCAGTGGAATTGGAGTCAGGGAGACCTAAATTCAAATCTGACCTCAGATACTAATTAGCTGTGTGACCCTGGAAAAGTCACTTCACCCTATTTGCCTCAGTTTCCTCACTTCAAAAATGAGCTGGAAAAGGAAATGGCAAACTACCTCAGTACCTTTACCAAGAAAACCCCAAATAGGGTTACAAAGAGTCCTAAAACAACTGAGCAACATAAAACCACAACTTTAACTTGGGACTTAGGACTCTTTCTTTGTCACAGGGATCTCAACACTAGAGAAACTATATGTCCTATGACCATGAACATAAATCTGTGTCTGGTCCTGCTTGACAGTGCTTTTTATTCTTATTAAAGTTCAGGGATCCCCTGAAATCTTACCATGAATTAATCCATTGAGGGTACGTGGAGTCCAAGTTAAGAATCCCAGGTCCAGCAGGATCTGTGGGCATCACACAGCACCATGCCAGCCCAAGAAGGTCGCAGTCTTTCTAGAAGGGTAATATATTCAACATAAATGAATCTGAACTGTTGACACTGATGAAACATAGCATAGCGAGCCACATCACAAAGACCGGGGGTCGTCTCACATCTGGCACGTAGGCTGTGTGACTCTGAGCAAGTCACTTACACTCTCAATGTTCTGGGCAATTCTCTAAGACTATAAATTGCTGAATAGTTTTCATTCTTCCCCTCAGAAATTGTACCTCCAAGTTCTGTGAAGTCCCTCCTTGGAGGAAGGGAGTGGAAGAAAAGGCTAAGAAGAAGAAGAACCTAGAATCTCTTCATTTTATGTCAGTTAAATGACTGAGGTATGGTTATCCCGTCTAGGGAGAATAAAGGGAAAGATTCCTCATGGCAGGGCCTTCCTATACCAGGAACATCACAGACCTAGACCAAAAAGGTAAAAAAAAATTTTTTAATTGCCTACATTTATCTATAATTTTATAGGTAGACAAAGCAGATATTATCGGACTTAAACAAATGAAAAAAACAGACTCAGATGTACAGTGAGTTAGGTGGTCAAATCTGCATAGCTAATAAATAGCAAGGTTGAGGCTGGAATAACGAGAATAATAGCCAGCACTTTAAGATTTTCAAAGGGCTTTACATGTTATCTCAGATCTTCACAACAACCCTTGGAGGGAGGTGCTATTATCCCCATTTTACAGATGCAAAAACTGAGACTGAGAGCTATTGAGTTGCTCAGGGTCACACAGCTAGTCAGTATCAGGGTCAGGATTTTAAGTCAAGTCTAATCCTATGTCCCATATATACCACCTAATCCATTGCACTATCTACACAATTCAGTCCTTTATGTTCCGATCATTGTGAAGAAGGAAGGAGGACCAGGGCACCCATTGTACTGCAAAGAGATCAGTCTGATGTTTACTCAGACCAAAAATCCCTCTGGGATTTGCAATAGCCAGCCTCCATCAGACTTCAGGGGTAGCTCACCCTTCCAGAAGCAGCTCTAGCCCAGGAACAATGAGGTGCCACTGGAAAGGCAGTTTGGAAAGGCCAGGCTGGAGCCTTGGTGAATTATGATGATCATTCATACTATGCCAGGAAAAAGTCTCCATGCCAGTCAAAAAGTAGCATTAGGAGTGGCTGGCATAGGCAGGGGACCTATGTGAAGTGATCTGAGATGCCCTGGGGAGCTCCCAGCCACTGAAAAATTACTCTGTCACAGTGCCTGAGATACCACCATTACAACTTGATTCCTTTGGGTGAAAGCATTTTCCCCACTGGAAAAGCCTGTCTCCATTATCTCCCCCATCCTATTTAATGTAAATCAGTTTACCAGATGTTTTCCTCCTTGATGGCCATCTGGAAATAGAAATGTTTTTCATTGTGCTCATCCATAGTGACTTTTTATCGGTCTTAGAAAATATTTCTGCCCAAAGTCCTTATTTCTCAAAACCTACAAACTTAAAAAAAAAACAACCAAAGCCTGATTCCTCCTTTGTCCTGTATCCTGCTCTTCTCACATTCAATTCCTGGTCCATCCTCCTCATCATATGACCCATCTCCCAATAAAATATAAGCTCCTTGAGGGCAGGGACTGCTTCAGCCTTCCTTCATGCTCCCTGCACCTAGAACAGTGTCTGGTATATTATAAGCATTGAAAATGTTTGTTGACTGACTGTTTAATCAAGGGCACCACATTCCACCTGACTGACCACAAGTCTGGTTATTAAGTGCATAGGGTTTAACAGAAAGATGCCCAAAATGTAAGCCATAGGATAGTGCAAGAAGGGCCCTTAGTAATTATCTAAGTTTAATAATTATCTAAAATTATCAATTTAGAGAGGAGGTAGCTGAGGCCACAATAAAAGTGAAACGATTTACACAGGACTATGCAGGTAGTAAGTAGACAAGCCCAGATCTTAACTCCAAATCCATTGCTTTTTCCATTATTCTGCATTTCCATGTGCCTTTTTTTCCCACCCTACCACCACAGATTGCCCCAACATGCAAAGAATTTTCCTCAGAAAATGAATTCTGGGTAGAAAAAGGTTAAACCTCATGAAGTCACACACAGAAGGTAAAAAGGAAATAATTTTTCACCCCAGAACGAAGGTGGGGCCTGGGACAAGGGGGGAAATCTTCAACTCCTTCTCCTCAAATGAAATAATTAAAGGCTGACTCTTCTCTCTCTGCTTGTCTGCTTTCTGAATTCACAAAACTTGAGAGTTTCTACCTCATGGGGGAAAAAATGAAAAGACCAGAAATTGTAACATTTCTCTTTTTTTAAGATTCCTAAGTACCTGGGAACCTGTGTTCCTAGGAACACAGTATCTTTTAGCTCTCTCTTCTTCTGGACTTTCCCTCTTCTGAGTGAATGCAGGTTTTAATACCATGCTCATCAGGGCTGCCTTGTACTTTTTTATGCCTGTGGGCAGCAAGCCCCAAATTCTAGGACCTTCAGAAAAGTTATCATTGAATTCATTTCTTTTCTGAATGTATTTGTTTGCTGTGTAGATGTGTTGTTCAAGAGATTGCTGGCATGTCACTAAAACTAAATCCCCCACGTAGAGATGTTACATAGAAGTTGGAATTAGCTCAAAGCTTAACTCTGAGCTTAAACATTTTCCCCAAATTAATCAGTGACTATTTTAATCATATGCATTCGAAAAGTACATTTTAAGGAGGAATGTCTGTGCACTGGACAATTCCCCGCACGTTGGGGACAATCTGCCCTGATGCAATAATCCCAAGGTCACAATCATTCACGAGACTCTAGCAACAGTGTGTATCCAGAATGCATTCACAGAAGTAAGTTTGGTTCTGGTAGAGAAGATGAAGGAATCTTGGTAACAATGGATGCCTATTTGTAAAGTAACATGGTATGTGTGTCATAAAAAAATTCAAATTGACCTAATTAATGCCATCCAAGGCCCAGGGGCCTCCCTCCCACAAGGGACTCTTGGCTCTGGGATCAAGTGGAACCAGATCCATCCTGAAGGTGGCCTGATCCCACAGTCTTTTTTTTTTTTTTGGAGGGGGGAAGGCAAGACAGTTGGGGTTAAGTGACTTGCCCAAGGTCACACAGCTAGTAAGTGTCAAGTGTCTGAGACTGGATATGAACTCAGGTCCTCCTGATGCCAGGGCCAGTGTTCTATTCCCTGCACCACCTAGCTGCCCTCCCATAGTCTTTTGTTCCTAATGTCCTTCCCCCAGAGCTGTAGGGAAAATCTCTGCAACAAAATTTAAGTAGGACTTCTCTAAGAGGAATTAAAAGAACCCTTCTAGACAAGAAACTCAAAGTCAAAACTAGGTATAGGACAATTAGTTAATTCTTCCACCACAAAAGAAATACTTGAAATTCAAAAGACTCCTAAGTGAATGTTAATAAATACTTAAAACATATAATAATAAACCAGCACACCTATTATAGTCTACTAGGAGGTAAAGACAACTTTGTGAGACTGCTACACAAATACCTCCTGTTCATCTAAGCTCTATACTGAGTCTGAGCCACTCACCCAGACCAGATGTTCTGGCCAGTCAAAGCATGGTCTCTTCGGGCTTCAGATGACCTTGTCAGTGATCCTCTTCTCCTCTAAAGAAGAGGAGGATCAGAGTTGTTACCCACTAGGCAGCTAGCATCAGTTAGGAACTCCTGACCTCTCAAAATCATGAACTTATCCTGAGAGCTGGAAATGTCCATGTCTTGGGACATCATTCACGAACCCGAACTGAGAAAGCACATAACAAAAGAGGGAGACTTGAAATCCAGTTCTAGACAAGCACATATTCTCATAATGTTGTGCTCCCCTCAGGCTAAGGGCTGAGAAAGGAAAAAAAAAGTCATTGCCCTCAAAGACCTTACAATTCCTCCCTACCCCCTTTGCTGGAAGCACTAGACGCAATGAGTAGAGTCCTGAGCCAAGTAAGCACAAGAGAGAGGACTGAGACTCTCCCTGCATTTATAACCTACTGATAAGGAGTTTGCTTGTGACTGCTTGGCTAATCATCGTCAATGAACTCCTGCAGTCACTGCCAGACTGAGCCAGAGAACATGGCCATCCCAAAAGACCTGAGCACACGTCCAGAACCATGAGACATGCCTCAGTCCAATAAATCAGGGAAGATCCTCAAATTACCACCAACCGTCCTTTATAAAATTCAAATGCTGGAGTATTTTAATTCTGTGATAAACATCATAGCAAAAATTACACTTCTTAACAGAGGTTTTTCCTGGTTCTCTCCACTCCCCAGCCCAGCCCAGCTGCTAAGGGCTTTCCATCTACTCTGTCTGCGTGTACCTGAGTTTTATACATCTGTTTACGTACGTGTTGTCTCCCCCATTTGACTGCGTGCTTCAGGTATTACTTTTGCTTTGTCTTTGTACCCCTGGTGCTCAATATCTGCTTGATTCATAGATTAGTTGATGGATATATCAAACCTTATTCTACCATTGTCACTTCCCTACTCCAAACACTTCAGTAACTCCCTATTTCCACTAGGATTCTAATACAAATTCCTCTATTTGGTGTTCAAAATCCTTCACAATATGGCTCCAATGCAACTTTTGCAGACATCTGATATTACTCCTCAGCACACATTTTATGTTCTCAGTCAACTGGTCTCCCTAACCTCTGAAACCATCTAGTTCAGCCAATGAACAAATATTTATGATGATTTTTAAAAAATACTCATTGCCCTCAAAGAACTTACAATCAATCTCTCTAAACTAAATCAAACTCTCTAAACTGTATCAAACTCTTTAAACTATAACCCAGATCCTGCAAGTGATTACCCAGCCTTAATTAAAATACTTCCTATAAGGAGAAATTCACTACCCACCCAGGTGGCCCATTGTATTTTTGGACCATAATTGAGATGAAGTTGTCCTTTTTTCCCCCTGCTTAGTTCAACCCAAACCTACTTTCCCATAAAGCCTGCTGTTCCTAGTTCTGCAAAGCAGAACAAGACACTTATTACTTGTATGTTTAGGCCACCTCCTTAACTGGAGAAGTCTCAGTTTACTCATCGTAAAATAAATCAAGAAACATTTAGTGAGTATCTACCAAGCACTAGGGATACAAAAGGAGGCAAAAGGTGGGCCCTGCCCTCAAGGAGCTTATAATCTATTGGTTAAATTAGATGGTTAAACTAGATCAGGGCTTCTTAAGTTTTTTCTACTCCTGACCCATTTTATTGCTTCAGCAGCGTTCTTTGGTGTTGAGGGTACACACAATGCAGATTGTTTGTTCAGAACCAAGGCTGCAATGAAGGTTCATGATACAACACAGGCAAGCGCTGCCAGAAACACCTTGTTTGATTTTTAATTAATTTTTTGTCTTTGCACCTTCAGAAACCTTCTACTGTTGCCAAACTTTTCGTGGCCCCCCCATGGGATCAACATGCACAGTTTAAGAAGCACTAGACTAGATGACCTCAGAAATCTCTCCCAACTCTCAATCCTTTGATACTGTGACCTTATAATTTCTGTTGTATGTGACAGCCCTTCAAATATGTGAAAAGAGTTTTCATGCCCCATCTCCTCTCCAGCCCTTGCCTCAAGTCTTTTTTTCAGACTAAATGTCCTTACTTCCTTTAACCAAGCCTCCTATGATATGGTCATCCTGCCATCCTGGATGCACTCCAATTAATCAATGTCCTTCCAAAAATGTGGCACTCAGAGTATGGTGTGACTCCCTCCTCCTTCCTTCTGACTGTCCTGCCAACCATCACAAAGCTTATTTAATGACAGAATTAGGATGAGGAGCCAGATCTTCTCTCTACTAGTGCAAGACCCTTTCCTTCACCTCTAACTCGTCCCCTCTGAACAAAGCTCACATTCAGCAACCATGAAAATGACAATTGTCTCACTTTCATAGTGGTTGAAGCCTGGCATCCTTGTCTGTCCCTCTGATGCTCAGACCAAAGGAAGGCCTGAAAGAGGAGCAGGCTCTCCTGGAGAGGAAGGCAGAACAACTTATCTCCCGGTGTGAAAACAATGATTAATAATAGCCGAGGAGTGAACTGCAGGGCAGTGTAGACAGGACAGTGGACTTTGAGGTAACCTGGAGATGGGTCACAGCTTCCTGGATTTCCCAGATGTAGGGCCAGGCCTGAGGTGGGTTGTAAAATGTGATCTGCATTGCCAGCCTTCCTGGTTCAAAGCTTTGAAGAGACAGAATTATATGAGGAAAAGGCACAGGACTGGGAATTAGAGGAAGTTTTGTAGTCATTTTTTAGTCTTTTTTTTAGTCATGTCTGACTCTTCATGACCCCATTGTGGGTTTTTGTGACTGGAGTGTTTTGCCATTTCCTTCTCCAGCTCATTTGACAGATGAGGAAACTGAGGCAAATGAGGTTAAGTGACTTGTACGGGGTTGCACAGGTAGTAAGTGTCTGAGTTCAGATCTGAACTCAGGTCTTCCTGATTCTAAGCCCACTTAGCTGTCAAAGGAGGATTTAGTTCCAAATCTCAGTTCAGTCACTTGAGACTTTGGGAAAATCACTTCCCTTCACAGAAGCTTGAGTTTTTTTCTTATGTAACATGGGGGTGGAGGAAAAGGGGGGTTAGAATACATAATTTCTCAAGTTCCTTCCAGTTCTAAATCTTATGAAATGATTAAATGAGAAGTCTAAGCCTTGTATTTGAAGAGTTTCATTTCCTTTTTCAAGTTTTATTTTTTTTTTACACAGGTAGACCTCTATGGAGCAGCAGTGTTCGTGACTGACACATGAGAGTTTACAAAGCACTTAACATACAAGGTCTCACTTCATCCTCAAAACAACTCCATGACATAGGTACAAGTATTATCCCTCTGTGGATGAGGAAACTGAGACTCAGAAAAGGTATGTGACTCACTCAAGGTCATAGTATTGTTAATCTAGAGTTGTTAAGGACCTTGGAAGCCATCTATCTAAACCCCTTAATTTTACAGATGAGAAAAACGAAATCTTGGTCACAAATGCAAAGTCCTGATTTGGATTCAAGTCTTTTGACTCCAAATCTGGAACTCCTTCTGTCAGGCTACACTGCCCCTCCCAGCTTTGAAACAGTCCAGCTGAGCATGGTCACCACTTTCTACAGCCTCACAGGCCTGTTCCTACTTCTGAGGGAATCTATCAAGCTATAGGCCAGCTCACACATCCTATAAGATATACAGCTATTGAGTGTTAGAGCTGGGATTCAAGTCCCAGTTTCCTCTCAATTCCAAAAAAAAAAAAAAAATACATTTGTTACCATGTGGGGAAAAGGAAAAGACACAATTCCAGCAGTTTTATGACTTATAGTCTCCTTGAAGAGACAGCCTAACATGTAGAACCCATATCAAATTGCTTACCATCTCGGTGAGGGGAATTTGAAACTCAACGTTTTTTAAAATAAATGTTAAAATTTATTTTTACATGTAACTGGGGAAAAATAAAATATTGTTAAAAAAGAGAAGAGACATAATCTAGACACACATAGAGTAATAGAGAATAACATAGGCTATGTCTGTAATTCAGTGCTATGGGAAAAACTCTTGAGACCTAAGAGATCAGAGAAAGGGGAGATCAATGAAGGCTGAAACAACCCAAGAAGGCTTCGTGGAGGAAGGAGGACTTAGTGAAAAATGATCTTGGAGAACTCCTTTCCATGACACTGACAAATAAGGATGTAGAATGCTTTGTTAAAGAAAATGTTCTCAAACATGAATAGGATTTAAAGAGAGCAGGAAGAGGTAAACTAAGGCACGGAGATGGGAATGAGCTTAGTGTGTGTGGAAGAAAGTGAAGAAATCAGCATGACTTTAGGACATGTTTATGCAGTAGAGTGGTGGGCAATAATATGTATAGATAAAAGGCAGGACAATAAAGTGGATGAAGAGTCAATCTTAGATTCTGGAAGATGTGGGTTCAGCTCCTGCCTATGACACATGCTAGCTGTGTGACCATGGACAAGTATCTTAGTCTCTGAGTGTCCCACAAAGCTCTCTTGGATGAGTTCTCTATCTACATAAGTGCCTTATTTCAGGCATCAAGGAAGCTTTCATACAGGGAATACCTTACACTAATGAATCATAGGTGTATCTGAACAAAAAAGATAAAGTGGAGACAGAGTTCAGAGGCAAGTACTGGAGAGTTTAGATTTGATGGGGAAGCACTAGCCATTGGAGACCTTTGAGCAAGAGAATGACAATGAAAAGTTGCACTTCCTGGTTCTCCCCACCCCCCAGTCTCACCATTCCCTCAGGATTTCCTTCACTGACTCCTCTTTCTCCTCCCATCCTCTAAGAGTAGATGTTTCCCAAGGCTCTTTCCTCTGCTGTCTTTTCTCTCTTAGATTCTCTTTCAGAAAGAAAGCTCACCCACCTGGATTTATTCAATTATCTTTTCTATTCAAATAATTTCAAGTCTATAGATCCAGCAGCATAGTACAGTGGAAACTCCATTAATCAGAGGGAATTTCTGCTCTGATGCTGACTATGTGAACTTTACACCTTCCTGGGCCTCAGTTTCCTTATCTATACAAATGAGGGAACCAGAGAGGTTCTGAGGTCTCCTAGTTTTCCATCTGTGATTTTATGATCACACTTAACTCCTCTCTCCCTCATCCCCTCCCCATCCAAATTAGTAGTCAAATCCTATTCATCCTAATTCTTCACTATCTCCCACATCCAACCACTCCCTTCCATTCCCCTAGACACCATCCTAGCCCACTACTGTAACCTCCTAGCTTGTGTCCTTGCCTCTAGCTTCTCAGCTTTCCCTTTTGTCCTTTATCGACTGTCAAAATAATTGTATTAATGCACAGGTACAACTTTGTCACTGCCATTCAAAACTGTTCAGTCCTCCCACCCTGCTCCCATCACCTATAGGATGACAGTTTTTTGGGCAATGTCACAAAAAGGGACACTGACAGTGTTTGACCATCTCTTCATAAGACCCAAGCTGCTCTTCTCTTAAGACAGAATATCAGGATGTCTGCAGCCCATTTGCGGGGAAAACCAATGATCCAAAGGATAGTGGAAAGATCACTGAACTGGGTTCTTAGCTCTGCCACTAATCTATCTTTGAATAAATCACTTTCTCTGAGTCTCTAAAGTCCCTCCCAGCCTTAATATTCTATACTTCTACAGTAAAGTCTTCAGGGAACTTTAAAAAGGCAAATGAAAACTTTATTAGGTCCTCATCATCTCTGTGCCACCCAAGAACCCAGTGGCTAGTCTGTTTTTCCCATCTACTTCATCTGAAATCCTGTTAAGATGCTCATACACTGCCATCTCTACCATTCAGCTGAAATTTAAACTCCTGGCCTGGATTTCAGGAAGACTTGAGTTCAAATCTGATCTCAATCATCTACTAGTTAGGTGACCCAGGGTAAGTCACTTAACCCTGTTGGCCTCAGTTTCCTCATCTATAAAATGAGCTGGCAAAGAAAATGACAAGCTACTCCAGGATATTTGCCAAGAAAACCCCATATAGGGTCCCAAAAGAGTCTGAAAAACCTCTGAAAAACAACAGTAAAATTGCATTCCTCTAGACACTTTCCAGTTTATTAATGTCTTTCTCCAGCTATGATACCCAGAACTGAACACAGTAGTCTGACCAGAACAGAGAACAAAGGGATTATCACCTCCTTATTCCTGGAACTATGCCTCTCAATGTAGCCCAAGATCAAAATAGTTTTTTTGGTTGCCACATCACACTGCTAATTTTTGTCAACCTTGTAATCCGTTAAAACTATCTAGCACATCTGTTCTATCTTGTATTTGTAGTTGATTTTTTTTTTTAACCAAATCATGAGCCTTTATGTGTAAAAGTACTGGATTTTATGTTATTAGATTCAACCCAATGCTCTGGCCTCTCAAAAACTTTTTGGATACCAACTCTAACATTCAACATTCCAGTTATCCCTCCCAGCTTTGTGTCATCTGCATATGTAAAGAGCTTGCTATCTTAGCCTTTATCCAAGTCATTGATAAAAATGTAAAACAGCACAGGGCCAAGCATAGATCCCAGGGCTCTTCACTAGAGACTCCAGGCCAAGTTGACATTGAACCATAAACAAATGACTCTTTGAGTGTAGCCATACGACCAGTTCTGAATGTATCTAATTGAATTACTGTCTTATCTATATCTCTCTCCCATTTCCACAAGAATAGAATGAGATATTTTATCAGATTCTTTGCTAAAATCTAGATAAAAACTGGCAAAATAGAAATAAAAATAATCTAACATGGTTGACTCTGTACTCATTGCTTTCTTTTGCTAGATGTCCACTAGCCATTTTTTAAAGATTCATTCTAGAATGGTCCCCAACAATTGAAATCAAGCTGACTGGTCTAGAGTCTGCAGGCTGTTCTTTCCTTTTTTTTTTTTTTTTTAATATCAGCACATTTGTCCTTCTCCAGTCCTTCAGTACCATTATTACTTTCCATAATCTTTCAAATCAAGACACTGGTTCTGCAATCACAACTACCAGTTCTTTCAGGATGCAACAATGTAAGTCATTTGGCTCAGGTGACTTAAATTTATCAAAGGCAACGAGGTACACTCTTAATATCTCCTTATTCTCCACTCTGTTCTCCACTCTGTTACCCTTTTTTGCTTTTCATTACCAGGGCAAAACTCATTCCTTGCAGAAACAATAATATGAAAATTGATACATACTGAGGCATAAGCAGAGCCAGGAAATTTTATATAAATATATACGCACACATTATATATATGTAGATAGATAGATAGATGGATAGATAGATAGATAGATAGATGGATGGATGGATGGATGGATGGATGGATGGATAGATAGATAGATAGATAGATAGAGAGAGAGAGAGAGATAGATAGATAGACAGACAGACAGACAGACAGACAGACAGATAGATAGATAGATAGATGGATGGATAGATATACATATACATATAAATATAAATATATATATAATATCTACAACAATGCAGATGGGGGAAAGTGAAACTTAGTTGTGTATAATCATAATTATCAAGGTCCGCATCAAGAAGAGATAAGAAAATTAATCCCCTCCCCTTTTGTTGAAGACTAGGAAAACATGTATGTGGAATATTGCATGTGCCCTAATGCAGTTGACAACATCATTTGGTTTTTTATTAATAAAAAAACCTTTGTTGCAAAAGAAGGCTTAATGAGTGGGAAGGAAGACAAAGGTATCTTTGAAAATGAAAGCTGATAAACCCAAAGATCCCAGCTTGTGGAGTAAGAATTCGTCATTCAACCAAAACTTCTAAAAAACTGGAAAGAAATGTTCCAGACACAAGAAATAGACCAACATTTTATTTGATATGCCAAGATAAACTTCAAATTAGAAAATGACTTAGATATAAAGATTGATCCCATTTAAAAAAATTAGATGAGAAAGGAAGAAAAAGGTTTTTTTTTCAGATATTTGGATGGAGGACCAAACAAAGGATCATAGAAGATAAAATAAATAATTTCAATCATATAAAATTTTAAAGTATTAGAAACCAGCATAGCTAAAATTAAAAAGGAAATTGATAAATGGGGTGAAATCTTAATGACAGAAGACTAAACAAAGGATCACAAAAGATGAAATGAATGATTTTTACTGTATAAAATTGAAAGTACTTGTACAGACAAAACTAATGCAGCTAAAATTAAAAAGAATGGAGATAAATAGGGGGAAAGGATCTTTATATAAGTTACCTTGATAAAGGTCTCATTTCCAAGCTACACAGGGAACTGATTAAAATGTATAAGAACCATTCCCCAATTAACACATGATCAAAGGATATGAACAGGAAGTTTTCAGAAGAAGAAATTCAATGTAGCAATAGTTGTATTTAAAAATGCTCCAGGAGCGCCACAAGCACAGACCAGACCAGCTCGAGTAGCGCAGACTAGCACAGCAAGTGCAGACCAGTGCAGAGCAGCAAGGACAGGACCCAGAACAGGATTCAGGGCACCAGGGGCAGCAGTTTCCAGATTCCCCAACCCATAAATACCACAGATAGCTTCAAATGTCAATGGGAGGGCTCTGGCAGCTGCCATTTTTGAAGCCCTCCACCTAAAGCCCCTGGGGGAATTGAAGGACTGATCTAATCTCAGCCCTGAGTGGCAGCCCTGAGAGATGTCCACCTAAAGACCCTGGGGGAATTGAGCCACTGAGCTCAGCCCTGAGCTCCACCCAGGGATGAGGAGGAACACTGATGGTAGAGCTGGTAGAGACTCTGGAGAGGGAAGTCAATTGCAGATTCTGGGCAGAAAAATTTTTGGTTTCCCCCAGATCAGTGCACAGGAGAGGAGAAGAGTAAACACCTCTCCCTTGACTGTGCCATCTTGGAGGAACTGAGAACTTATAGGTCCCTAAAATATACCCTCCTCTCGACAAAGGTCTCAAAAGTTAAGTAACTGGCTGGAAAATGTCCAAAAAAGGGAGAAAAAATAAGACTATAGAAGGTTACTTTCTTGGTGAACATACATTTTCTTCCATCCTTTCAGACGAGGAAGAAAAAAGCATAACATCAGAGGAAGTCAAGGCGTCTGCATCCAAAACCTCCAAAATAAATATGCAATGGACTCAGGCCATGGAAAAGCTTAAAAAAGATTTTGAAAATCAAGTAAGAGAGGTGGAGGAAAAATTGGGAAGAGAAATGAGAGTGATGCAAGAAAATCATGACAAACAAGTCAACAGCTTGCTAAAGGAGACCTCAAAAAAATGCTGAAGAAAATAACACCTTTAAAAATAGGTTAACTCAATTGGTGAAAGAGGTTTAAAAAGCCAATGAGGAGAAGAATGATTTAAAAAGCAGAATTAACCAAATGGAAAAAGAGGTTCAAAAGCTCACTGAAGAAAATAGTTCTTTCAAAATTAGAATGGAACAGATGGAGGCTAATGACTTTATGAGAAACCAAGAAATCACAAAACAAAACCAAAAGAATGAAAAAATGGAAGATACTGTGAAATATCTCATTGGAAAAACAACTGACCTGGAAAATAGATTCAGGAGAGACAATTTAAAAATTATAAGACAACTTGAAAGCCATGATCAAAAAAAGAGCCTAGACATCATCTTTCATGAAATTATCAAGGAAAACTGCCCTGATATTCTAGAACCAGAGGGCAAAATAAATATTGAAAGAATCCACAGATCACCTCCTGAGAGAGATCGAAAAAGAGGAACTCCTAGGAATATTGTAGCCAAATTCCAGAGTTCCCAGGTCAAGGAGAAAATATTGCAAGCAGCTAGAAAGAAACAATTCAAGTATTGTGGAAATACAATCACAATAACACAGGATCTGGCAGCTTCTACATTAAGGGATCAAAGGGTGTGGAATACGGTATTCCAGAAGTCAAAGGAACTGGGATTAAAACCAAGAATCATCTAACCAGCAAAACTGAATATAATATTTCAGGGGAAAAAAAATGGTCATTCAATGATATAGAGGACTTTCATGAATTCATGATGAAAAGACCAGAACTGAATAGAAAAAAATAGAAAATAGAAAATCAAATACAAGAATCAAGAGAAGCATGAAAAGGTAAACAGGAAAGAGAAACCAGGACTTTCTAAAGTTGAACTGTTTACATCCCTACATGGAAAGATAATATTTGTAATTCTTGAGACTTTTTTCTGTACTTGGGTAGTTGGAGGGATTATACACACACACATACACATACGTAGACAGAGAACAGAGGGTGTGTTGAATAGTAAGAGATGATACCTAAAAAAATAAAATAAAATTGAGAGGTGAGAGCGGAATATATTGGGAGGAGAAAGGGAGAAATGGAATGGGGTAAATTATCATGCATCAAGGAGGCAAGAAAAAGCTTCTCCAGTGGAGGAGAAAAGGGAGGATGTGAGAGGGGAAAAAGGAAAGCTTACTCTCTTCACATTTGGCTTGAGGGAATGACATGCTCACTCAGTTTGGTATGAAAGTATATCTTGCACTACAGAAGGGTAGGGGAGAAGGGGACAAGTGGAGTGAGGGGGATGATAGAAGGGAGGGCAAATGGGACAAGAGAGTAATCAGAAGTGAACACTTTTGGGGACGGACAAGGTCAAAAGAGAGAATAGAATAAATGGGGGGCAGGATAGGATGGAGGGAAATATAGTTAGTCTTTCACAATATGACTATTATGGAAGTCTTTTGTAAAACTACACTTATACAGCCTATATTGAATTGCCTGCCTTCTCAGTGGGGATGGGTGGGGAGGGAGGAAGGGAGAGAAGTTGGAATTCAAAGTACTAGGAATGAATACTGAGAATTGTTTTTGCATACAACTGGAAAATAAGAAATACAGGTAATAGGGCATAGAAACCTATCTTGCCCTACAAGAAAAGAGAGAAGGGCTTAAGGGAAGGGAGGGGTGCGATAGAAGGGAGGGCATATTGAGGAAAAGGGCAGTCAGAATGCAAGGCATTATGGGGTGAGGGGAGGAGAGAGATGGGGAGAAAATTTGAAACTCAAAATTTTGTGGAAATGAATATTGAAAACTAAAAATAAATACATAAACATAAAAAAATTAAAATGCTCCAAATTACTAAAGATTAGAGAAATATCAATCAAAGCAACTCTGAGATTTTACCACACACCCATCTGGCTAGCAGAGTTGACATAAATTGAAAATAACAAATATTGGAGAGGTTGTCAGAAAACAAGCATATTACATTGGTAGAACTGTGAACTGTTCTAGCCATTCTGGAATTTGAAACTATGACCAGTTCCTAACCTATGCATGCATAGTCTTTGTCTCAGCAATGCCAATATTAGGTCTATACCCCAAAGAGATAAAAGAAAGAGAAAAAGGACATATATGTACAAACATATTTATAGCAGATTCTTTTGTGGTAAAAAAAAGAACTAGAAACTGAGGAAATCCCCATCAATTGTGGGATAGCTGAATAAATTATGGTATGTGAATATGAATGAATAGTATTGTGTTATAAAAAAAAAAATGAAGACAATTTCAGAGAAACCTGGGAAGGTATATATGAACTGATGCAGGGTAAAATGAACTGAACCAGGAAAAATTATATAACAGCAATATTTTCTTTTTTTCCTTTTTCTTTTTTATTGTTTTTTTCAACATTCACTTCTATAAAATTTTGTGATCCAAATTTTTTCTCCCTCCTTCCCCAAGATGGCAAGCAATCTGATATAGATTACATACGTACAATCATATTAAACATATTTCCACATTAGTCCTGTTGTGAAAGAAGAATCTGAACAAAAGGGAAAGATCACAAGAAAGAAAGAAAAAAATTAAAAACAGTATGTCTCTATCTGCATTCAGACTCCAAAGTTTTTTCTGTGGATGTGGATAGCATTTTCCATCATGAGTCTTTTGAAATTGCCTTAGATCATTGCATTGTTGAGAAGAACTAGTTGATCATTGCACAATGTTGCTGTTACTGTGTACAATGTTTTCCTGGTTCTGCTCCCTTCACTCAGTCTTTCCAGGTTTTTCTGCTGCTCATTGTTTCTTGTAGCACCATAGTATTCACACATATATATATATATATATATATATATATATATATATATATATATATATGTACTTGTGTACCAAAAAAATAACAGCAATATTTTAAAGACAAATAACTTTTGGGAAATGAAATGAATTACCATGACTCCATACAGGGAAGGGAATTAACATTTATATGGTATTTACTATGTTCCAGGCATTGTGCTAAGAGATTTACAAATATTATTTCATTTGATCTTCACAATATATCTAAGTAGTAGGTGCTATTATTATCCCCATTTTACATTCAAGGAAACTGAGGCAAACAAAAGTTAAATGATTTGTCCACGGTCATATAGCTAGTAAGATATCTGAGACTAGATTTGAACTCAGGTCTTTCTGACTCCAGGCCTAGGGCTTTGTGCAATGTGCCTTCACCTAAGTGCCTCTGAAGTTACCTCAAAAGACTCATGATGAAACAGGAAGGAAGAAAGGATGGAAAGAAGGAAGGAAGGAAATAATGAAGGAAAGAATGAAGGAAGGAGAGCTTGGGAGGAAGGAAGGAAGAAACAGAATTAACCTGTAAGTCAGAACACCTAATCACATCAGTTGACAACCCAAAAACTTTTTGTGGCTCCCCATTGCCTATCAATTGTAATACAAATTCCTGGTCCTGGAGTTCAAAACCCTCCACAAACTGACTCTAACTGACATTTCTAGCCCTATATCACAACATTGCCCCTATGTGTTCTACATTTACATAAGCTGAATTTTATCTCTGTCTCCTGTTCTGGCTCTTCTCAATTATGAACTTGGATCACCTGGTCTAAAACGTCACACCATATATACCCCTGTCCACCAATTGCTACTTGCTAAAGTTTCTCCCTTTCTTCAAAGCCAGTACTTCTAACTGAAGCCTATTTAGCTAGCTGGTACAATGGGTAGAGTGCTGGGCCTGGAGTCAAGAAGATGCAGTGACCCTGAACAAGTCACTAACCCTTGCTTCAATTTCATCATCTGTAAAATAAACTGGAGAAGGAAATGGTAAACCCCTCCAGTATCTTTACCAGGAAAACCTCAGATGAGGTCATGAAGAGTCAGACATGACTGAAATGACTGAACAACAAATTTAGAAACTCAGAGTTGCAAGAGATTTCAGAACCCATTCCTGAATAAGAATCCCTTTTATAAGCATGATCAACTTCTGACTTTCTTCCTTCCTCTCTTATTTCTTTCCTTTCTGCTTTTCTTCTTCCCTCCCTTCCTTCTTCCCTCTCCTCCCTTCTTCCTTTCTTCTTTCCTTTTTTAAAACAAGATCCCTAGAGTGGTAGGTAAGAAAAATTTGCATATGATGAAAAACTAAGAGGAACAGCCTACAATGGTGGTTCCCATTTAGTGGTTCAAGAATCCCGTGGAGGTTTAAGACAATAGCTCAAAGGGTTTGTGCTAAAAGTTATTTAATAATCCCTAAAGCAATAAATAATTGCCCAATTATGTTACACATACAAACATACACAACACACGCACAACACACACACACACATATGTATATATATATTTTTTCCCTCTGTGACAACAAGCATGTATATGTTGGAAGAATTATAGGTTTGTTTCTACAGCAATTCCAAACTATCATGATCATGTGTACAATGATTTAGTGTTTCTTCAGTAATTACATCAAACTCTGACTGCTTCTATGTATAATGTCTTCATGCAGTTTCTCAACATGTAATCAAATTGTTTCCAAAATGCCACATAGGTCTGACACTCAAGTGTAAACTGATTCCCTATGGATGGTCAGATGCCTGTGTAGACTCTCCATTTCACTCTGTACATGGCACCGGAGGAGCTCCTTCAGTCCCTTCTGCCTCTCTATAATTGTACCCCATCAACTGCATAATCATGTGATCAATGTTTCAAACATTTATATTCTTATAGCACACATGTCAGACTGTCTAAAAACCATGATCACTATACACATGTTAGGACCACAACCATTCTGCAGAAACAGACCTGGTATTTGTTCCCATTGCAGTTTTATGGCTGTCTTTTATTGGATTGGCAGGATGTAAAGTGATGATTGTACAGTTAAAAAGAAAAAGATATGGGTTATGATGATCATTACATATGCTGCCCTCACACTTAGAGCATATGGCCCCCAAAGTGTTAAAAATGTTTATGGGTGCATATCACCACTACTAGATGTCCTATCACATATTGTTAGTAAGTCTTAAGTATGACAATGTCTTTTTGTTGAGTCATTTCAGTCGTGTCCAACTGTTTGTGACCCCACTTTGGGGTTTTCTAGGCAATGACACTAGAGTGGTTTGCCATTTTCTTCTCCAGCTCATTTTTCTGATGAGGAACTGAGACAAACAGAATTAAGTGACTTGCCCAGGGTCACACATCTGGTAAGTATTGGAGGCCAGTTCTGAAATTAAGACTGTTTTCTGATGTAAATTTATCCTTCATTTAATTGTTGCTATTCTATTTGGTTAATTTTCAAATGAACTGGTTGGCGACACTAGTCAGTTATTCAGTGGAGCTTCTATGAAAATATAGCCAGAATACAGTGGTAAAAGAGATGAAAGTCATGTCTGAACAGATTCTTTCCTTACATAGTTTAGTTAATATATAAACATGGCTAAAAAACAAAACAAAATAAAGCAATATATAACCAATTGAACACTAAGTACATTTATCATTTAATACCATTAGCTAATAGAAAAGTAAATATTTTATGTTGTAACTATCTATTCATTCTTTTCAATTGGTTAAGTCACTAAAAAATTTAAAAATGGAATTTCTGTCTCTCAGATAGAGAGCCTATAAAATTCTGCTACCATTTTTTACCACATATTTGGATGAGCTAGCATTTTCATTTTATCCTTGTTTTAAAACAAAATATAAAAATAAACTCAAGCTGAACCTGATTGAAGACTACATTTAGCTTAAGCCAAATATTGCAAATCTTTGTCCAAATAAAAGGTTCCAGCACTTAATTTATTGTACTCTCCCTTGTTTGATACAGTTATTTATATTTATCTCCCTCAGTTAAATAGTAATCATTCTGAGAGCAAGGTCTATGTCATATAGATATTTGTATCTACAGGGTCCTTGCACAGAGCACAAACATTACATATTTTGAAGGAAGAAATATATAAATGACTGGTACGATCCTGTTAAAGTCACGCAGCTACTCTGAGTCTCTGGTTGTTCATTTATAAAATAGGAATAACAATATGTAAACCATCTACCTTGCAAGGTTGTTGTGAAAATAAATGTGAGTTACTGTAATTATTTATCACCAAAATCAAAAATAGAGACCAAAAAAGTGAGCAAAGAGACATGAACTGGACTCAGGATGCAGGGGTTTGATCCCGAGACAACAACAAGGGTCTAAGTTTCACAAAAGACTTCCCTTAATTTGCCATACTCAGTTTTTTTTTTCATGTTTTTATGCCATATAAAATTAACCCAACTTCCAACTCTATACATTGCTACTGCTGACAGCTCCCACTGAAGTACCCAATGTAATTCCACACAGAAATGACCATTTTTAAGAAGTGGAAAATAGGTGAGATCAGTGGGAAAGGTCAATGAGAATGACATGAGCTGAGTAGTATTTCTTTGGTTAATTGGGGGTGATGTGGAGGTGGGGATGTCAATTTGGAATTATTCTCTCAGAGGCTGGGTTGCTGACAGAAACTTTTAATTTTTCCTGGCAGAGAGGATGCCAAGGAAGAGTTGTCAGCGTAAGATAGAGAGGGAAAGTCAGTTATATTCATGGAAGCCTTCAACTAATAAACACTCAGCACTGTTTTCTGAGCAAAGACGATTTTCGATCTGAGATCTTATATCTGGATCTGTTAGTTTTTGTCTTCTCTCTCATGGTTAAAAGTTCCATGGTCAATTCTCTGCCTCTAACAATTCCATGTTATCTTGACATTTCCCCTTTCTAACATGTTATTACCTTGTAAATTAATTAGCTGAGTTTGCTAGAAGTATAATTAAAATGAAAAGCAATAAACTGGTGAATGTTGAAAACTGAAAACAAATAAATTCATAAATTTTGGGAAAAAAAGGAAAAAAGCAATAGGCTGTGAAAGATGATGGGGGAAGTCACCTATGAGTGAGTCAGTGGCCACCCAGGACCAGATCAGAAAGGTGCTAATTTGTCTCTGAAGCCTTTTTGCCTTCCTTCTCTTTGCCTTCTTTCTTTTTGAGTCTCCTCTACCCAATCTAATTCCTCATGCTGCCTGCCTCAAATCAAAAAGTCATTTTTTAACCACTTACTATATGCCAGGCATAGGGAATTAAAAGAAAGTCAGAAGTATCCTGAGGAGACAATATATAAATTACTAGGTAGATACAAGATGTATACAGAGAAGATGGAAAGCTTCTGAGAAGAGAATTCGAGAATGGAGGACAGCATAGAGTTGAGTTGTTTGTGTGCTCGTCCTTTGTTGCCAAAGAAGACCATGCCATCAGAGAATTGATGACATGACTTGCACTTGAGTTTGTTTTGAGTGAGGAAGGGCTATGTAGGTCACCAGCCTCACTTCTCCTCCAGAGCCATCTGAATCTAGTGACCCAACATTCTTCAGGATAACTGGAGATGACCCAGGATGCAGTGGGAGGCCTTGGGCCCTTTAGGCCAAGGTCTTTGCAGGTACTCACTTAGGGTGAGGCAATGCCCATTCATTGAATAGGCCTGTTTAAGAGGTAGCCAGGGCATGGCCTTTTAAGGAGATCCAGAAAAAGAAAGACATCTGGCTGGGTGGGAACCACCAACAGTTACTATAGATAATCAGTCAGTTTGAGAGTGCAGTAGGTTTTAGGAGAAAGGGAAGGGGAGGGAAGGGGAGGGAAGGGGAGGGAAGGGAAAGGGAGGATATGAGAGAAAAGAGCAGCCAGTACTGGGAGGGAGGGTGGTAAAGGAAGTGGTAGGAGTTAAATCTCAGTGAGACCCAGAAGATGGAAGAAGTAACGACAAGAAGTTTGTTCAATAATGGAATAGGCATTCTAAAGGGTGCAGTACACAGATAGGGCACATCTGGAGTGGGATCTTGAGAAGTGGATAGGTCTGAGAGCAGCCAATTGGGGATGAGGAACAGGGTGTGTACACTGGAAGCCAGGGATTCAGAATCACAGGCATGGGAAATGTATAAAGAGATGGTGGTATGATAACCATTAAGGAGTGAGTCTAAGCAGAGTGTCACTGGCTGCATAGAAAGAAGTCATTGAGTGAGGCAGGAATGAAACAGTGAACATCCTCCCTTGAGGTTCAATATGGTGGCAGGTGGTGACACTTTGTCCCATGCAGGCTCCAGAAGACCTGAATCAGAGCAGGCAGGAGACAAAGGTATGACAACCTGGTCAGGATGCCAGAATGCCATGCATGTCCTGAAGAAGACCTGTGGGTGGGAGGAGAGAAGAAAGAACCAGTTTTATCCCTGGGTAAAGTCTTGGTTCTGAAAATGATGCTGGAGCAGGGTGCCAATAAAATGGCAGGTGGGCAGTTAGCCGTGATGAAGAAGGGACTGATAAGAAGCCTGTCCTGAGTCTCCGCTAGGGATATTTGTATTTTACAAGAGGAGTCTAGAGAAGGAGGCAAATTCTGGTTCAAGATATGGATAAATTTCCTAACAATTACAGCTGCCCCAAAAATGGAACAGACTGCCTGGTAAGATAATGGTTCCCCAGTGACTGATGGGCCTTAAGAGAAGGCGGCAGATGACCCTCATTAAGGAGGTTGTAGGTGTGAATTGATTGGACTAGATGCTCTCTTGGTGCCTTCCAATGCTGAATGATCTGAAGGACTAAAGTTATAATTGTGGGATTTCAGGTGCTTTGGAGAGCTTTTTCCCTCTTTTCTTTTGAGTAAGGGAATTGTCTCAGATCCCTTCAAATCACTCAGTATTGAAGTGACTACTGACTTTGCCTCCATGGGCCAGTTTTGCAGTCACCCCACCTCCAATGCATCCAGGTTTCCCAGGAGCAAAAACAGGTGTTTGTTTTTAGTTCCTCTAAGAAACCCCCGATCTCATTCCGTGAAAGGCCCTTCAGCAGTTTGCCCAGAACCTCAGCCACTGTGTTTCTGAAGTGAGTCAGTGGGTCCAGGGGGATTGATCTTGGACGCTTTCCTGGGTTGCTGAAATATCGATTCTTTTAGTCTCTTTTTTTTTTGCTGGGGATATCAGTCTAGTGTGTTCCTGGGATTACTGTATTTTAACCTTTCACCCTAGTCTAGACACACTTCAGTTTCCCCTGTCCTTTGAAAGGAGAAGATGGAGCCCCTTGTGGTCCCCCGGAGCCAGCCAGATTTCCAGGAACAGATGGTGGGATCGCCTCGCGGCTCCAGCACCGCCAACCTGCCTCCCACCAAACCCGGCTGAGTGAATTATTAAAGAAGCAATTTCCTTTTGGCTTTCCAGTAAAATCTCTCCATGCCCTGAGATCCCCTGTATTCCTGTCATTGCCCAGGGCAGGGGCACTAACATAGCCCTCAATATAGGTTTGCCCTGGCTGGCCCCTACCGCAGGGAAGCCTGTGCTGTAGGAAGCTGGATGCTTCTGGATTTGGGGGAAGAGGAACAAGCTGAGAGGATCTGGGAGTCTCGGGGATCTCCAGGGGAGGGATGTGGAAGACAGTGCTGGTAGAATGTTAGAGGTAGAAGGAGTTTGTCAAGCCCTCCCATTTTGCAGAGAGGGAAACTGAGGCCCAGAGAGTTAAGGTTGGACTAGAACATGTCTAAGTGTGGTACAGCAAAAAGAGGACTGGATTTGGAATCAAGGTACCTGGGCTCCAATCCCAGCTCTACCACGATCAGCTGTGGGGCTTGGACAAGTTACAACTTTGCTGGGCCTCAGTTTCTTCATCTGTAAAATGATGGAATTGGACTAGATGGCTTATGAGATTTATCGAAGCTCTACCAGTCTGTGATTTATCCAGTGCCATAGAGCTGTTCTCTGGACCCCAAAGCCAGCATTCTTGCCACATTTTCTGCCATTTGAGTGAATTCAGTCTATATTAACAATCTACTACGTGCAATGTATTCTGCTAGGCACGGAGGATAAAGACGAAACAATTCAGTGATTGCCTTCGAGTTTTTACCACTCAGCAGGGGGATAAGACATAATGAGAGGTACTCTACTATTGCCATTCACTTGTAGCTGTCGGATCTGACTCTTTGTGACCTCATTTGGGGTTTTCTTGGCAAGGATGCTGGAGTAGTTTGCTATTTCCTTCTCCAGATCATTTTACACATGAGGAAACTGAGGCAAACAGGATGAAGTAGCTTGCCCAGGTATCTGATGCTACATTTGAACTCAGGTCTCCCAACTCCAGTCCTGGACTCTATGCACTATGGTGCCACCTAGCTTCCCCTAGTTTTACACAACTGTAAAATGACAAAATCAGGACGTGAATCCAGGTGTCATGACTCTGACCCTTTCTTTCATTGCTCTTGAGGGGATTGGACTAAATGATCTTTAAGGTCCCTTCTAGCTCTAAGAGTTTGTGTAGCTGGTCATGGAGAAAGAACGCTGAATTTGGAGTCACCGAATCTGAGTTCATAGTCTGGCTCTGCCATTCATTTCTTACGTGACTTTGAGTAAGTTGCTTAAACTTTCTGGGCCTCAGTTTCCTCCTCTGTAAATGAAGCGTTTAGACTCCATGGTCTCTAAAGTACTTTCCACCTCTAAACACTGCAAGCCTTTCACAGAAAGTAGAATGGATAAATCTGATTACGTAAAATGTAGGATTTTTGCACAAACAAAACCAATGCAGCTAAAATTAAAAGAGAAACAAGTATATAGGGAAAAAATCTTTGCAGAAAGTTCCTCTGATAAAGGTTCAATTTCTTACATATGTAGAGAACTGGTTAAAATTTATAAGAATAAGAGCCATTATTTAAAGGATAGGAACTGGTAGTTTTCTGAAGAAGTCTAATCTATCAAAAGCCATATTTTTTTAAATCACAAATAATTAGGAAAATGTAAATAAAAATAACTCTGAGGTTTCACATCACACCAATAGGACTGGCAAAGTTGACAAAAAGGAAAATGACAAATGCAGGAGGAGTGACATTTGGCAGAGTTTGATGTTTGGTACACTCTTGGAGAGCATAGTTAGTATTCTTTCCACTAGATCACAATGCCATTATTTTAAGTTTTTTGAGAGTAGGGGACATAATACGAACTCCTTAGGGGACATCATGAGACCTTTGCGGGGCCATTCTGCTGTTTGTGGAGCTGTGAACTGGTTCATTTATCCTAGCAAGCAATTTGAAACCTAACCCAAAAGTTATTAAATTATGCATTTCTTTTAACCCAGTGATACTACTACATGGTAGTATTTTTTTCTGTAAAGAAATCAGAGAAAGAGGAAAAGACCTATAAGTACAAAAATATTTATAGCACCTATATTTATGTAATGGCAAAAAACTGGAAATTAGAAAGGGTTCATCAATTTGGGAATGGCTGAGTAAGCTATGGTATACAAATGTGATGGTATGCTATTATGCTGTAAGAAACAATGAAGGGGATGGTTTCAGAGAAAACTGGTGCAACTTGTATGAACTGTTGTAAAATGAAGTAGGTAGAACCAGGAGAACAATTTTTACAACAGAACTTTATGAAGACAAACAACTTTGAAAAATTTAAGAACTTTCAGCAGCACAATCACTACCCACTTCCTGCAGTGGGTAGGACAGTTCTTCATTAATAGATAGAGATAGATACATAGATACATGTATATATGCATTGTATATGTGTGCATGTATACGCATATATACATACATATACAATATACATGTATATATACACACGTATAGTATAAACATATACGTGTGTGTTGTATATACATATATGATGCATATACACACATATACATGTGTGTGTGCATGACCACTGACTACCTTGCTTGATTAAACATGTTTCTAATTGGGATTTGTTTTTTTTTTCATGGGGGTTGAAGGGAGAGGAGAGCCAGAATTTGTTTAATTGAAAAAAATAAAATTTAATTTTTAAAAATCCTATTCTTTCAGAAGCTAGGTGAAGTTAGACATGGTTTAGCAGTGAGTAGGTAAGCGAGGCTTTCTTGGGCTGTATCTGGAATTCTCTGCACACAAAAAGGATACCTAACAGAACAAATGTAGGATGTCCTGTGGAAGATATGAAAACCCATTGCTGTCTTTTCTATGTTTCCCTACCTCCACTTTCTTTAACTATACAATTAATCTCTTAATCAATTGATCAACAAACATGTATGAAGCACCAACTATGTGCCAGGCACTAAACCAGGCCCTGAGATACAATGAAATAGTCCCTGCCTGCCCTCAGACAGCTTACATTCTACCAGAGGACAAAGCATGTTCACAAATAAGTAAATATATGTGAAAATAAAGTATGGGGCAGGGCACTAGCAGCTGGGGAAGGAGGTCAGGAAATGTCTCATGGATGAGGTGGCATCATCTCATATTTGCTTGCAAAGCGCTTTAAATACATTATCTCATTTGATCCTCCCAAGGACTGTGGAAGATGGGTGCTAGCCTCACCTCCCTTTTATAGATGAGGAAGCTGAGAAGACTCTAAAACTATGGTCACATAGTCAGTAAGCATGGACAATAAGTAGGATTTGAACCCAAGACTCCTTGACTCCCAAGTCCAGCACTTTATCAGTACCCAAGCTGCCTCTACTACCCTATTCCCATGCTATCCTCCCTCCCAATACCATCTCTGCTTTGTGGGGTTCCCCTAATTGCTAGGAAAGAATTCCCCTAAATATGAGGAAATTAGTAGGATGATCTCCTTGAGGGCAAATGTTGTTTCATGTTTTTGACATTGTAACCCCAGTATCTAGCACAGTGCCTGGAACACAGTAGGCACTTAATCAATATCTCTGAAATTGAATTGGGTGTAGTATGGAGTCATTTCTGTGTCTTTCATCAGTGTCTCCATTCTGGTCACTGGAAGACTCACCCAACCCAACCAGTCTAGTCTTCTCTGTCTTGCTCCAAACACCTGGGCACATAGTAGGTATTCCATAAATACTTGTTGGTTCATATTTGATTGAAAGTCATGCAAGCCAGAGCACAGAAGGCTCCACCTTATCACTGGAGGCTCCACAGAAGCATCTGACCACTATGTAGATGGTGTCCCTCTGAGGACTAGTTACAGAGGTGCCCGTAGGGTGAAACTTGGTCTCTAGACAAAGACTAAAGAAATCCTGCGGATTTCTGCATCCACAAAATATGAATAAGCAAACCCTGAGAGCAGCTTCATGTACTATTTCTCAAACACTAGGATTTCACTCTGTCTACCAGGGTAGATGGCAGCCTTGCCATGCTTTGACTGGCCTCCCTTAGTTCCTGATACCAAAAGAGGAATTCTTCTCATGGTATCCAACTCTCTGGAGAGGGACTTCTCTCCATTAACTGGACAGGTCCCCAGTGGAGGGCACTCAGTTGCCTGCTGTCCCCTAGGCAAAATCATTCCAGCTCAGTAGGACCTGCTAATGGTTAACTTCACTGGCCCTCCCACACTTTGATGAGATGTCAGAGAAGGGCATCAGTGAAGGATGTTGCCCAGTATCTATATTAATAAAAGTTGCGAAAGGCATCCTAGGGGAGTGGATAGAGAAACAACCCTCAAAGGAAGGTTCAAGTCTTACCTTGGACATAAACTGGCTAAGTGACACTGGGAAAGTAATTTAATTCCTCAAAGCCTCCAGGAACTCTCTGAGGCCCTAAGTTGCAAAGCAAGTGCTACAGTTTCTAGACTAGGAGCTCCCTACACCAATAAAATCACAAGTCCTATCAAAAAATAAAAAATAAAAAAGATTATATGCAGATATACCTTGGAGATATAATTATAAGTTCCGTTTCAGACTTCTTCAATACAATGAATATCACAATACACTGAGTCACATGAAATTTTTTTGTTTCCCAGTGCATATAAAAGTTGTTTATCCTCTGCTGTAGTCTACGGTGTGAAAAAGTTTTATGTATATATATCTATATCTATATAATGTATATGTGTGTGTGTGTGTGTGTGTATATATATATACACACACACACACACACACACACACACACACACACATTATGTCTATATATATGTATAAATACCCCCCTAACTCACCAATGGGTTTGAGAACCCTTGGTTACCCTCAACCTGGTTTGACCTGCCTCCAAAACGGTTTACCAGAGTGTGGCCACTGTGCATGCTGCAGCTTCTTGGAGCCACAGGTGAGAGTTAAGCGTAACAGGTGGACACTAAAGGTGGAAAGAGCCCTGAAAAGGTCTCGGCAGCCATCACACCAAAGGTTCTTGTTCCCATGCTTCTTAGCATGATGTTTTCAGTAAAATGCTTTCAATGAGAATGAACACGGCATCAAGGTCAACTACCGTACTGATGGTAAGTTCTTCAATTTGAAAAAGTTTCAAGCCAAGACCAAAGTGGAGGGAGTGTTGGTGCATGATTTTCTGTCTGCAGATGTTTGTGCACTCAATGCAGCCTCTGAAGCTGAGATGCAACAAAGTATGGATCAATTCTCTATAGTCTGTGCTAATTTTGGCCTAGTAATTAATACCAAAAAAACCCACAGGTGCTCCATCAGCCACCACCACACGATCCATACATGGAACCATTGATTATAACAAATGGAGAACTTTTGAATGCTATGGATAAGTTCACTTACCTTGGTAGTATACTTTCCAGGGATGCACACATTGCCAGAGCTAGCTCAGTGTTTGAGAGGCTCCAAAGAAAGGTTTAGGAAAGAAGAGGTATTAGACTGACCACCAGACTGAAGGTCTACAGACCCATTGTGCTGACCTCATTGTTGACTGCTTGTGAAACATGGACAGTCTACTGGTGCCATGCCAGGAAACTGAGTCGCTTCCACTTGAACTGTATTAGGAAGATTCTGAGGATCACCTGGCAGGATAAGGTACCAGACACTGAAGTCCTTGCTTGATCTGAACTGCCAAACATTCAAACTATGCTTCAGAGAGCGCAACTCCAATGGGCTGACCACGTTGTTCAAATGCAAACTGTATGCTTGCCAAAAAGATTATTTTATGAAGAACTTGCATGGGGCAGGTGATCACATGGTGGTCAGAAGAAGTGATACAAGGACACTCTCAAGGTCTCTCTCAAGAACTTTGGATTTGACTGTGCAACATGGGAGACACTGGCACAGGACTGCTCAGCATGGTGTGCCCACATAAGAAAAGGTGCTGTGCTCTTTGAGCAAAGCAGAACTGAGACAGCACAAAGTGAACACAGGATGCACAAATTTGGAATATCCACCCCAAATATTCAAACGGACTATCTGTGCCCAACCTATGGTTGACCATTCTGAGTTAATGTTGGTTTAATCAGCCACAGTGGGACACACTGAAATTTCACTTTACAATGGTGATGTCATTTTGATTCTTCGAAGACAAAGGACAACAACTGGTATATACATATATGTATATGTATGTATACATATACATATATATATATACATATATACATATATTAACTTGCCATTACCTGAGCCTTCATCAAATTGTTTTCTTTTTTGCTGGTGGAGGGTCTTGCTTGGATGTGGATGGCTGCTTTCTGACCAGGGGGGTGGTTGTTGAAGGTTGAAGGTTGGGCTGTGGCAGTTTCCTAAAATAAGACAATAATGAAGTCTGCCTCATCAATCAAGTCTTCCTTTTGCTTGAACACTTAGGCCATTGTAAAGTTATTAATTGGCCTAATTTCAATATCGTTGGGTCTCAGGGAATAGGGAGACCTTAAAGGAGGGAGAGAGAAAGAGGGAAAGAGAGAAGGGAGGAGAAAGGGAGAGAGAAGGAGAGAAAGACTAAACAACTGGTCAGGGGAGCAGTCAGAACCCACACAACAATTATCAATTAAGTTTACCATCTTACGTGCAGTTCATACGCCCCATAACAATTACAATAGTAACACCAAAGGTCATAAATCACCATAACAGATATAATAATAATGAAAAAGTTTTAAATATTGCAAGAATTACCAAAATGTAACGCAGACACATGATGTGAGCATCTGCTGTTGGAAAAATGGTGCCCATAGACTTACTCAGTGGAAGGCTTCCATAAACCTTCAATTTATAAAAAAAATACAATATCTGTGAAGCACAATAAAATAAGGTATGCCTGTATATATGTACAGGGGATATGCGCAGGAGAATCCTAGGCAAGGGCAACAAGGTGAGAGACCTTTACTCTGGCACTGAAGATGTCTCACTCTACACGATATAAACTTCAATTCAATGTTCATTTAATACATAATATGTGCCAAGTGCTATATTAGGCCTATAGAGGCAAAGATGATAACTAAAGAGGTCCTGTCCTCAAGGAGCTTATATTTAAACTTTAGTGGGGGAAGACATGAATTCGGATAAGTACACTGCAAAATAAATAGAAAGTAATTTGGGGTACTAATTGATGTCACATTTGAGACTTTCTTCTGTCATTGATGATAGATCCTAGACAGAAAGCAATCTCCTCTTGGGATGACTACTCATTGACCCATTGGTGACTACGTCAAAGATGATAGATTGAGACTATCCATGGAACCAAGTGCTTCCCATACATACTCCTTATCCAGAAAGAGGAAGCACATTTCCCAGGAAAGGAGGAAACCAGGTGGCTCCACAAATGGCAGCAGCTGGGGGAGTCATGAGGAACTTGAAACCAAGTATTCTTCATAGAGAAGGAGTATCTGGACAATGTTGAGTTCCTCACACCATGAGAATGAGCTGGGAAAATTGAGCAACTAGGAACAGTTTAGCCATGGTATGAAGGAGTAAAGAAAACCAAGCCTTGCTCCTCATCCCAGCTATGAGTTATACACAATGTGCAAGAATTCTGGAAATAGCATTGACCCTAAAAATCCTTAGCTCTTTTCCTAGCTGAGGGTGGGTCCAGTTTCAATTCTATTGAATTGAATAGAATTCAATTCAATTGTACTCTAAGTGCAACTTAGGGGCTCATTGAAGGGTTTGGAACTGTGGAATCATGAGAGAGTCATAGATTTACAGATTTAGATCTGGAAGTAACATTATAGGATATCTAGTTCAATTTTAATAAAATGTCTAATCTTATTTTATAGATAAGGAAACTGAGGCACAGAAAAGTTAAGTGACTTATCCCAAATCACTAGGAAGTAAATGATAGAAGCAGGAGTTGAATCCAGGTCTTCTGGCTCTATAACCAGTGATCTACTGGTAACTCAGTAACTCAACTTTTACTGTAACACACACACTACTTGGTCCTGGAATTCTTCATTATTCAGGAACTACTTCTCTATATCCAGCATTCATTTGCCTGTTGATGGACTCCTCCATCACTCTGCCACAGCTGAAATCTCTTGATTCCCATGGTTTCTTCCTCTCCTAGGACCAAAGTGATCTCTGTTCCTCTGGGGTCTGTGGGTCCCTAGTGCAGATTCATGGATACACAACTGAGTGTCTATGTGTACCCCTCTCCTATCCTCAAATTTCTTGTTCTTTCCATTTTCTAGCTCCCATTTTTAATAGCATTTTATTTTTTTCAATTATACATAAAGACAATTTTTAACATTCATTTTTTATAAAATTTTGAGTTTAATCAGAATGCATGCTGTCTTGGAGGTAAGTGAAGGGGAAAGATAGGGAGAAAATTTGGAACTCAAAATCTTGTAGAAGTGTCCGTGGAAAACTAAAAATAAATGAATTAATTTAAAAAAAAAATAAAATTTTGAGTTCCAAATTTTCTCCTCTCTCTTCTTCCCCTCCTCCCTCCCTATGGCAGTAAGCAATTTGATATAGATTATATACATGCAATCACGTAAAACATGTTTACATATTAGTCATGCTGTGAAAGAAGAAATAGAACAAAATGAAACAAACACACACACATACAAAAAAAAGTGAAAACAGTGTGCTTAAATCTGCTTTCAGACTCCCTCGGTTCTTTCTCTTAATGTGGATAGAATTTTTCATAAGTCTTTTGGAATTATCTTGGATCACTGGATTGCTGAGAAGATCCAGATCCTATTTTTAAAGACCCAATTATGTGGTTGTCTGAAACTGCCAATGAGTCATTCACTCATCCTTTATGTGGTGTCAGGGGAACAATGAGCATCTGAACAAAGTTCATACCTGATCGAAGGGACATTAACAAAAGCAGAACAAACTCTCACAGAATCCCAGAGTTGAAAGGGACCTCCATGGCCATCTAGATCAACCAATACGTTAAAGGAATCTCCACTACAACACATCTCACAAGTGATCCTCCAGCCTCTGCTCAAAGACCTCCAAGAAGGAGGATCCCATCACCTCATAGGAAGCTCATTGTACTTTTAGACAGGTCTAATCATTTAGAAGTTTTCCCTGACATCAAGCTTAAGTCGGTCTCTTGGCCACTTCTACCTATTCCTCTCAGTGCAAAACAGGCAGCCCTTCAAATACTTGAAGAAAATTATTGCATCCTCCTTGAGACTTCTCTTCTCTGGTCTAAACATCCTCAGTTCAATTAACATACTGTGTCATGACATGAACTCAAACACCTTCATCATCCTGGCTGCCCTCCTCTGGAGATGTCTCTCAAAGGGAATATATATACTTTGTACAGAGAGTCACTTTCAATCCAGGATGAAAGGTGTAGTTTTTAACCTTCTCAGCCTTGAGTAAACTTCTCTTTCTAGGCACACCCTCTATAAAAAGAAACAAATAATTTTTAAAATTCATGTAGCATAAGAAATGATAAGCAAACATATTTCAGAAAAATTTGGAAAGACTTACATAAACTGCTAAAAAATGAAATGAGCAAAACCAGGAGAACATTGCACAACATTGCAGCAGCAACATTGTATGAGGATCAACTATGAATGACTTAGCTCTTTCAGCAATGATCCAAGGCAATTCTAAAGGACTCGTGATGAAAAATGCTATCTACATTCAGAGGAATAACTGTTGAAATCTAAATGCAAATTAAAACATACTATTTTCACTTTTTTTTTCATTTTTTTCCCCTTTTGAACCTGTTTCTTCTTTCACAACATGACTAATATGAAAATATGTTTTATATGATTGTACATAGGAAATCTATATTCAATTACTTATCATTTTAGAAAGAAGAAGGAAAGGGAAGAAGAAAAATTTAGTACTCAAAAAAATTTTTAAATGAATGTTAAAAATTGTCTTTACATGTAATTGAAAAAAAGAAAATACTTTTTAAAATCCACACAGCAGCAATCGATAAACAAAGCCTTACAGCTAATCACAGCCTGAAGTGCTCAACTCAGAGAAGGAGCTTGACCTCAGCCCATCTTAGTCTAGTACCCTCATTTCACAGAGAAGGAAATGAAGGGAATCTAGCAGCTTTCCTGAGGTCGAATATGGGGAAGAATCAGAAGTCAAATTCTTTTGAACCCAGACCTTCTGACTCCAGAGACAGCGGTCTTTCTATAATAGCACCCTGTACCCCCCAGCTTTCAGATGTCAATGGGATAATCAGGTGGAGATGCTCAACAGGTGATTGGCAACGGGGCTTTGGAGCTCAGGAGAGAGGTTAAGGATGGGCATGAACGCAAAGGAGTTGATTAAATTAAGAAGAGAGAATGTCACTTATTTAATCAGTAAGAATTTATTAGGCACTTACTAGGGATACAAAAAAGGCATAAACTGTCCCTGTCTTCAAGGAGTTCCACACATGTAAGTAATTGTGCATGTATGAGAATTGTATGTATGTATATGTAAAGAGTGTGTGTGCACATGTAAACTGCATTTATGTTTTATGTATTTTATAATTATAGTTTATGATTTATTTATATGATAATTTGTAATTATATTAATTGTTTACATACTGTGTTTATATTATTCTTATGCTATATAATGCATATGTAATTATATATTTTATTGTATAATGATTAATATTGTTATGTTAATTAATGAAATATAATCATTGTTAAATTATTACTATAATAAAATGTGGTATTCTATTTTATTATGATATGTTCATATTATATTCTCTATACATTACCTTTATATAATACAGCTATTTTATCATTTATAATTATTTATTTGCATATATTTTATATAAATATAAAAATATGTTATTTATTATATATAAATTTTATATACAGGTATATATAATTGCATGTACACATGTATGTGTATATATTCAAGATATACAAGAAAGAGTAAATAGAAGGTAATCTCAGAGGGAGTGGGGGACTAGAAATGGCTTCAAAGGAAGAGAGAAGAGTTGGCCAGTTAATAAACATTTATTAAGCATGTACTATGTGCCAAGCACTTTGCTTAGTGCTGAGGATACAAAGAAGGGCAGAGGACAGGCCCTGACCTCAAGGAGCTCACAATCTAATGGAGGAGACAGCATGCAGCCAACTACACACAAACAAGCTGTATGCAGAATAAATAGGAAGTAATCGAGAAAGGGAAGGCACTGGAATTAAAGGAATTGCTTTGGAAAGAAGGTGGAATTGAAGCTGGGAAAGGAAGTCAGAGAAGTTAGGAGGCAGAGACGAGGGAGAGTATTCCAGGCATGGGGGACAGGCAATGGGAAAACACACACTTAGTGGGCAATAGATGGATAGTGACCTAGCAAAGGAGTCCAAGAGGCGACACTCAACATGGAGGAGGAGAACCAGAACCTCAGTGTACTCAGTATACTAAGAGCCAAGGAAAGAGAGAGTATCCAGGAAGGAGGAGGGGCTAGCATTGAAAAAAGCTGCAGAGAGGTCAAGTCTAAGGACTGAGAAAAAGCTATCAGACTTAGGAGTTAAGAGATTATTTGAAACCTTGGGAAGAGAAGTTTCAGCTAAGTGTTTGGACTGACTAGAGTCAGGTTAAGTAGCTGAGATGTAGGCACGAGATGAGAAAATAGAAATATTTGATGTAGAACATTTGTTTTTTAAGAGTTTGGCTGTGAAATGAAGAAGAGATCACTGGGATGACAGCTTGAGGACAGAACAGTATCAGGTTAAGGTTTTTCAAGAATGGAAGAGACTTAGGAATATTCAGAGGATAGTTATCACAGATGCAAGACCGAATGTGAAAGAGAAGTCTTGATCCAGAGGGCAAGATCTTAGAGAAGATTGGAGGGGAGGGGATCAAGAGCATCTGGAGAAAGGGAGTGGAAAACACATGGAAAAGGCTTGGCCTTCTCTACTTCAGAGAGCAAAGCAAAGAAGAAAATGGAGACTCATCTATAGTCTTCCCTTGACCCCACCCTCAATCAAGGGAAAACAAGGAAATGTTACAAGTCCCTACAGGGTTACCATTTCCTTGAATTAACCCAACACAGTGGTCACCTCCAAAGTTCATGAAAGAAAACCTCATTCCTTACAATATCCTCCTGAAGTAGGCTAAAAGAGTCACTTTTATGTAGGAAGAACTCAAGAGAAATAATGCTGATGTTAATTTCTGACCAGCACAGTTGAGCCTCTTGAAGCCCTAGATTGATGAGAGTGAGGCTAATGTGAATGGCTCCCTAATTAGGACATCAGAGCTGGAAGAGACCTCAGAGACCATCAGAAGTGCCCAGCGTCCTCATGTTACAGGGAAGAGAACTTGGGTTCAGAGGTGAAGAGATTTGTCAGCCAGTCAACAGAGCTGAGACCCAGCTCCAGTCTCTGTAGGCAAACAAATTATTGCTGTTGGTGTTATTAATAACTTACAGCAATATCAAATTGCCATTTTCAAAGACTTCCACGTTTTCTGAAAAGCATCCTAGACAAAGCATTTTTTACAATTTACAAGTGGGGAAAACGGGGGCTAAGAAAAGTTGCGACTTGCCAAGTGTTGCATGGTAAGTTTATGGGAAGGATTCAAAGGATCATATACTTAGAACTAAAAGGAATTTTAGAGGTCATTGAGTACAACCCTTTTCACTTACAAAAGATATAACTGAGTCTCAGAGGGGTTAAGTGACCTGTCCAAAGTCACACAGGCAGAGCCCATTCCACTGTCCTTAGCTTCCTTTAAATCCCAGCTAAAATCTTCCCTTCTACACAAAGCTTCTCCCAATCTCTTGTAATTCTAGTTTCTTCCCTCCTGTCAATTATTTATTTCTCCCATATGTGGCTTATGGTTGTTTACACAGTTTCTCCAATTGGATTGTGAGTTCCTTGAGAACAGGAAATGTTCTTTGCCTTTCTTTGTAGCCCCAATACTTAGCATAATGCCTAGTATGTAATATTAAACAAATGTTTACTGATTGACTGTCAGATCAACACCAAAGACTGCTGAGCAGTGCTGAAAAGGCCTCCACAAGTCCTCACACCAGTAGCTCTCCTTGTACACCCCATACACCTCAACTCTCACCTGTGGCTGTAAGAAGTTGTAGCATGCCCAGTGCCTACACCTGAGTAAAACCATCTTGGCAGACAAGCTAACCTGAGTTGAGGGTAACTGATAGGCCTGAAATCCCTCAGTGAGTTAGAGTGATGTCTACCCTAAGCATGTGAAGACTTTCCCAGTGGAATGGGCAGATGAGAACAATTTGTTCCAATGTTCATGGAGACAGGTGGAGCAGATACTGTGGAGCATTTTGAGCTTGGTCAGACATCGAAGGTGCCTGGGTCAGCCACTGCATCCTGAGCCAGCCCAGTCATCTTGACTTTTGTCTCGCCACTGAACTTCAATGACTCTGGAAGAGAAAGTGAGGCTGACAACTCTGCACAACACTGCCTCACTTGACGCCAGTTCATGCACCAATTAAAACATCACCCCATGATGTCATTGGTCTTCAAAAATGAAAGATAAACAGCAACAACTGACTGTCTCCCAGAAGTGAGAGCGATTGTCCATATTGTCTGTTTTCTCCAAAGGATTTCCATCTGGTCCCAGTTTCATCTCAGGGCTGCTGAGATACTTAGGAACAGACCTCTCTGTGTTTTCATTTCTCCATCTGGAAAAAAAAAGACTGGTTCCTGCTTCCTCCCATGCTCAAGAGTTTAGATTGAACCACTGGATATGACACTGATGCTCTAAACTAACAACACGGAGGTCAATCAATGTCAAAGTCACACAATTGATTGTTTTTCCTTGCCATTTGGTCCAAACTAATTTATGGTTCTGCAACAATAACAAAACATTCTCCAGGTGTGGTGGCAAGTTATTGAGCATTTTAACCCTCTGTCCTCCAACTGATCCCCCCACCCCCAGCATATGTTGTATTTTGGGGGAAGAGAGGAAATTGTAGGGTAGGATATTTAATCTTCTTTCTCAATCTTTTCTCTCCCAGTGAGTCCAGATGCCAAGGGAGCAAATCACTTGAGGGCAAGTGGTATGAAGGCTTTGTGGGTTCAGGATAGCCCCAGGGTTTCCTCTATTCCACAAGACCCTTTAAGGGTCAAAGAAAAGATGAGTGGTAAAATGGCAAAGTCACAGAGATGAAGGGGAATGTCTAGGAAGTAAAACACATTGTTTTCCCATAATTCTAATAATTCTAAGAAAGACACAAACCAACTCACCTTCTCTTTTCCCCCAAACATATTCACCCCTATTCTCTCATTTAGCTATTTTAAAGTTAATAGTTGTTTCTAGTTCCCCCATATTTGTTGTTTCCTCTGTTAGAATATAAGCTTCTTGAGGGTAGAAGTTATCTTCCTTGTTTCTATTTGTATCTCTTAGAGCTTAGCCCAGTGTCTGACAAATAGTAAGTACTTAAGAAATTCTTTATCTACGTATTTCTATATGTATGTATGTCTATATGTATTGTCTACATATGTCTGTATGTATCCATCTAAATATCTATCTCCCTACCTCCACATTATTCTACCTATCATCTATCAATCACCTAATATCCACTTATCTATCTACCTACCTACCTACTAATCTATCTTCTATCTAGCTACCTATTTCTCTACCCATACATCTATGTATATCTATCTCACAACAACCCTTGAGCACTGGTAATGCAAGCATCACTTGCCCCATTTTTCAGTAAAGGAAGCCAAAGCTCAGAGACATTGAGTATATTTCACTGTAATACTTGGATTCCTGACTCTGCTAATTATTTCCTTTGTGACTTTGGACTGATGATTTCACTTTTCCAGACTTCAGTTTTCTCATAGGTAAAATGATGGGTTTGGAACAGATGATCTCTTGGGTTCCTGATAGCTGTAAATCTTCTGACTTGTCTAGTCATCCAGTTTTTAAGAGGCAGGACCTGGAGAAGAACTCAGGTCTTTCTCAGCCCAGGTCCAGTGTTCTTCCCATTGTACCACTCTGCCCCAGACTCACAAAATCTCCCATTTCATTACTCATGGGCATAGACCCTAACTTACCTGATGAATGTCATTTGGCAATAAGGACATTAATGCATTATTCCCCCAAGTTCTCCATTAACCTTGAGAAGCTTCAGCACTTCAATGTAAAATCATTAGGCAAGTCCCCTATTGACAACACTGTATCTGTGAAACTAATTTCCTGACATGGTCTTTCTCTCCTAATATTGTGTGTTTATAGAGCCAATGAACAATTTTAGGCAAGGTTCCTGACTGGTTATATATTGTTATCTAACTGTTTCATGTGTTTCTGTCAAAAGTAGGGGGACAAATTGCTGACTTTTTGTTTTGTGATGAGAACTGTGTGTGTGTGTTCATCCTTTGTTGCCAAAGAAGACCATGCCATCAGAGAAATAATGACATGACTTACATTTGACTTTGTTTTAAGTGAGGGAGGGCTGTGCAGGACACCAGCCTTACTTCTGCTCCACAGCCATCTGAATCCAGTGACCAGATCAGGATGACTGGAGATGACACAGGATGAGGCAGTTGGGGTTAAGTGACTTGCCCAAGGTCACACAGCTAGTGAGTGTCAAGTGTCTGAGGTGAGATTTGGAGTCAGGTCCTCCTAACTCCTGCACTGGTGCTCTATCCACTGCACCACCTGATGAGAATTACAGAGTAAACAAAAGACCCTAGAAGTTTCTGATCACGCTTACAATAACACACACCCACCATCACCACCAAATTTCACCAACAGAAAATGCTTTTGGACCAACAGATTTCTCTTTTAAAATACAAATGTTTCTCCCAAAAGTCATTCACAATTTAGTATGAATCACTCTAGTCAGCTAATCATAGTGTTTTCTTTTCAATAGTCATTGAGTAGAGAGATTCTGTTAACGTAGAAAAAGTTTAAAGCAAGGATTTTTAACCTTTTTCTATTTAATGGATCCCTTTAGAAGTCTGATGAAACCTATAGACTGCTTCGCAGAATAATGTTTTTAGATGCAGAACATACACTACGTAGGATTACAAAGGCAACCAATCACATTGTAATATAGTTACCAAAGTATTTTTTTAAAAAAACAAGTTTACAGACACCAAGTAAAGAACCTCCAATCTAAAGTAAAGTACACAAGGCAGTGGAAGGACTCAAAATTACACCTTAAGAGGATTCTTTAAAGGAACTGAGGCTTTTTCACCCAGAAAAGAGAAAAAAACCAGAGCAGACCAGACTTAGGGAAGATGTGATAGTTGGCTTTAAGAATCTGAAGAATTGCTTGGCCCCAGAAGGCAGAAGTAGAAGCAGTGGTCCAAAGTTACCAGAGGGCAGATTTTAGTTCAATATAAGGACAAATCTCCTAATAGATATTTCAAACCCATATTTTATATAGCACTTTAAAGTTTATAAAGATTTTGCACATATTGTGGGGGTTTTTTTTCCAACAGAAACAAGGCTGCCTGGAGAGACTGGCATGTTCTTCTCATTGTGCTGTAGATGCCGTCATTTGAATGAATGAATGAATGAAACATTTAGGTTTCTAGTAGATAGAATGAAGATAAGTTGAATTTCAAGATCCTATATGATGCTCAATTTTCTTACTTGTATTTTCTCAATATTGTTCCCTTTTCTCATCAATTCTGGCAAGATCATTTTCTTCATAAAATGTTGGAGACATTGCTAAAATCTACCAATCATCCAGTATTTGCCAGGTTCCCACTATATACAGGGTTCTGTTACAAGGAGATGCAGTGTGAATACTTTATACTAACAAAAGAGATATTTGCTTTAAATTTCTGTAAAGGGGAGTAGGGATGTGATATGAGGCTGAGTCAGGGTGACAGGTGTTACCATACCACATCCTTTCCTTCCATATCTGTTTGGCCTAAATGGCCAAAATAGAAATGCTGATTTTTAGCATCTGGGTCCTGGGTTGAACCTAGAAAGGAGTGTCAGATTGTCTCCCACAGAGAGAAGGTGTGCGTGGGCAAGCTGAGCACAAAGCAAGAAGGGAGTGTTCCCCAGGAGAGTGGAGGGTGTGAAGGCAACAGACAGATTCAATGTATGGCTCTGTGCTGAGATGAGATAACAAAAATCAGAAGTGAGAAGAGAGACAGACACAAAGAGAGGAGGAAAACAGAGACAGAGAGACAAAGACAGATGGAGACAGAGAGACAGACAGAGCAAGGGGAGAAAAACAGAGAGAGAGAGAGATTCATGGAGACAAAGGCAGCAGGAAGAGAGGGAGGGGGTCTGACAAAAGTGAGAGACAGACAAACTCATAATCCATTTATGGAGAGAAAGAAATAGGAGGAAGAAGAGTGATTTCTGTTCCATCTGGGCAAATTATCTGCTATTTTTCCACTCTTTTTGGATCTTATGCCCTCTCATTCTCCAGTGTTAGCCCACATGTCCCCTTCACTTCATACCTTCCCCTATCCTCTCTTCTCCAGTCTAAAATTCCGCAGTCCTTCCACAAATCCACCACCCATTACTGGGTCAATTCTGCCCCATTCTTCCTAACATAGCACCCCATTCTTGCCTCTATTTCGACCTGGTCCTTCTATCTACCATTCCTTGAGAGCTGTAAGATGTGAATCAGATAATAAATCCTAGAATCTCAGAGTTAGAAGGAACCTCAGAGGCCATCTACTCCAATCTGGTGCTATAAAGAATAGCATTAAGGAATTCCCATGGAGGAATCTCCCTCTACCAACATCAGTTTATAATCTTTAGGTGTAGCCTAAGGCTCTAAGAGGTTAAATACCTTGCCTTCTAGAAGTCACATAAGCCATTATGTATCACACTTTGTTGTTCAGTCATGTTTGAATTTATGTGACCCTATTTGGGGTTATCTTGGCAAAGATACTGGAGTGGTTTGCAATTTCCTTCTCCAGCTTATTTTATAGATGAGGAAACTAAAGCGATCAGGGTTAAGTGACTTGCCCAGGGTCATACAGCTAGTAAGTGTCTGAGGCTAGATTTGAACTCAGGAAGTCCAGGCCCAGTTATTTATCCAGTGTACCACCTAGCTGCCCCTTATGTGTCAGAAGCAGAACTTAACCCAGTTCTTCCTGACTCTGAGCAGGTTCTTTACATAATATGTCATATTGTTTCTCACCATATGAGTCACTATAAACACAGGGAAAATACATCTAGTCAGGGTTTTAAAGAGTCCACCTAAGAAGCAGAATTCTAAGTCAATGGGCACATGTTTTAAAGCAGACAGCATCGCTGCTCAAATCATAGGATTCAATGTTAGGCTCATGGAGCCACCTCTAATACTTATATATCTAAATGGACTGAGCTGCATCTGCCTTTGGGCTGATGCTATAGTGAAAACTCCTCTCTCTTTGCATTCTCACTGGAGCCATCCTCCAGGCCTGCTGTGCACAGTCTGAGACTACAGGAGCTGGGGGAGGGGCTGTGGGAAGGGCCAGCTGGCTTGTGCCTGACTTGGGTGAGAAAGAGGAAATGTTTAAGAAACCAAGAAAACCAGAGAGAAAATAGTACCTGGGGTGGCCCCAGGGTGAGCCAAGGGCTTTCAGTTGGGGTAGGGGGTAAGGAATATTGTGAAAGCAGGTGCAAGTTCCAACTGTGGAGCTAAAGCATCAGAATAGGCTGACTGACAGATATGTCCAGAGATCACAGGATCAAAGATTTCTTAGAAATCATGAAATTTCACCCTTTCATTTTGCAGAGGCACAAAAAGTAAAGTAACTTCCCATAGTCACACAGGTGGCAGAGCTGGACCAGAACCCTGATCACTTGACTCCCAATACAGTGTTTTTTCTAGTTCTATCCATGGCCCACATCAAAGGAGGGGTACAGAGCCTTATACTGCAGTATGGGGAGGCGAACTGGGTAGGAGTCTCGCTCCAGAGGGAGCCCTGGTACCTTCCCGTGGGAGACAATTTGGATTTAAATCAATTGGCTAAGCTGGAGGTCCCACAGAGACTTTGTAAGACCAAAGGCTACTGAAAAAGGTTGACCATTTCATTATTCATAAGACAGGATTCAGGAATCATCCAATTCAATTCTATTCCATTCAATTCACCAAATGTGGACAAATCATATCCTTTCCTGGGTTCTAGGTTTCCTCCTTTTTTGGGGGGAAACAATCAGGGTTAAGGGACTTGCCCAGGGTCACACAGCTAGCAATTGTCTGAGGCCAGACTTGAACTGAGTTCCTCCTGACTTAAGGGAGGATGCTATATCTTAGGTTTTCTCTTCTGTGTATGCTTCAAGGGGTGGGGGGAGTACCTAACATGTAAGATGGGGATGTCAGGAGGAGAAAATGAGCCTGGTGACCTTGCACAGACTTCCCTCCCTCAAATCAAAGTCACCTACAAGTCATGTCATCATCTTGATGTCATGGTCCTCTTGGAGAACAAAGGACAAACCCAACAAGAAGATGGAGATCATGATATCTGCACAAGCTACCTCACTGCCACATTGTGAGGCAAGTGTGGCGTAAACTGTGAAGTGCTCACTATTATTAGTAGTATAATTTAGTAATAATTGGCATCATATATGTATTCAAAACACTGTGCTCAAGGCTGATGCTACAAAGACACCACGGACCTTATTTACAAGGCATTTACAACCTAAGCAGAGAATAGGGCAAGTACACAAATAACCATGATACACTTTTGTTCATTGATATAAAGAAATATATTCATGTAGGCAGTATGACATAGCGCATAAAGGGCCAGCCTTGACTTTAATAAGAAATGGGTTCAATGCCTGCCTCTGACATTTTTTTTACTGTATGACTGTGGGGAAGTCTTCTTCTCTGAGCCTTAGGCAACTCTCTAAGACTCTAAGTTATAAATGAGTAGCGATCTGAGTCAGTGGTGGAAGCTTTGACACTGGGACTTTCCACACATATTAAAATCACAGGTTCTTGACCTATTGAGTGATGGTGGTGGTGATAGTGGTGTGTGTGTGTGTGTGTGTGTGTGTGTGTGTGTGTGTGTATGTGTGTGTGTGTGTGTGTGTGAAAGAGATTTCTAGTTACCCAAAAATTATTCATTTTTCATTGCTCACTCCTCCATAAAAAATTCCCAGACTTTCCCTTCTTTTTTCCCAGGCTACAAGTATCTCTCCTTTCCTGATATTACCTGTATTCCTCATTTGATACTTGTTACATAATGAATGATATTATTCAGCTTTTTTAAGTGTGAATGGTATATGAGACATAAAGAACATGTATGAATAGCAAAGGAGGTTGGACAAGAATGAAGATGACACATAGCCCTAGTATTGTCCAGGTACCCATGGAATCCTAAAAGAGAGAAAGAAAGGCCTCTAGTGCACTGGATCCATGGAGAGCTGTGGACAAGAATCACAGGAACTAAACTCAGACATCAAAGGCACTAAAATCATGAGAGATGGACAGAGACAGACAGAGAGACAGAGAGAGAAATCCATGGAAAGCTGCGGATGAGAAGGTATCGATGGATTGTGAGAACTAGACTCGTGAAGAAAGTACCCACACAAGTGTAAATAATAAATCCACTGAAGTGGATAAATACATTTTTGTCTACCTTACTGGGTCACAAGTTCCTTGGGGACCTCAATGGAGGCTTCTACTTCTTTATTCCATCACACAGCACACACACACAGTGCCACATATACAATGTGTGCTTAGGAAATATTTATCGAGTGACTGATAGGAATTCACACAGGGAGAAAAATAAGATAGACGTGCAAAGGCAAGAGTCCACTTCCACTCCTTAATCACCAAAGGCTATTATCTAGATTCAGGCAATCAATCCAAAATAAACTAGATGTGAATAAGTTCTTAATCAGTTTGAAAGGATCATAAGGTCTGTGGGTCTTGTATAAAGGAGAGATGGTCCCACACAAGAAAAACCTTGTGATTGTTTAAAGAACATCAAGTCGCATTTCTTGGGAAAGCTAGTTAAAATCAAGCTAGTTTGGAGCCAATCAATCACTTGAGAAAGAACTCCAGATTGTGAGAGATGACAATTCCAGGGTGCCCCTCCCAAGAAATTTCCCTTGGGGTAAAGAGATTATGCTTCCTTCTCTCTTGTCTCCCCAGCTCATTGACCATGTTACTCGAGATATATGGGGTGTTCAAGGAGGACTAGCACCTCTGGTGTGAAGGTTTGCCAAGCCCTTTGAAGGGCTGTTCATCTGCCTTTGGTGTCTACCTGGCACTTAACTCTCACCCGTGGCTCCAAGTGCTGTAGTATGCACAGCAGTCATACTCTATTAGAATTGTCTCAGCAGATAGGCTAAACCAGGTTGTGAGTAACCAACAAGTAAACCCATTGGTGAGTTAGGGGGATACTTAGCCCAAGCACGTGAAGACTTCCAACTGCCATGAAGGTGGCTGGAGCAGTTGCTGTGGAACACTTAGAGTTTAGTTAGGCATCAAAAGGCACCAAGGTCATCCACTGCATCCTGGGTTATCTTGACTTTTTGTTTTGCCACTGGACTTCCATGACTCTGGAAGAAAGAGTGAGGCTGATGACTTTGTGTAACTGCCTCACTGAAATCCAGTTCCCTCAAGAGTCATTGGTCCTCTTCGAAAATGGAAGAACAGGAGGTCCCCTCAGGAACAGTGTCCACTAGAGCTAGTAGAGTGTTCCCAGAGCAACAGTGAGCATCCAATGACAGCAGTTGCATCATCATCATTCATCCATGGCTGAGGACCAGCTAAACACTAAGGAAAAAGGCAGTTTAAGAACTCTGCAAGGGTTTTAACCCACAAAGTTCAATTCATTCAATAAATATTTATTAAGCACCTACTGTGTTCCAATCTGTGCTAAGCCCTGTGAATACAAATAAGAACAAGAAAAACTATCCCTGCACTTAAGGAGCTCAAAGTCTAATGAGGGAAGACCACAGACAAAAGGAAGTTGGAAAGTGGGGGAAGGGTATACCGGGGCTATCTTGTTTTATAGAGTTCAAATCAAGCAGAGCATCAGGTGGAGAATGGAGAATGAACTGAAAAGTTCAGGGGACTTTTGTGAGGACTCCATAAAGAAACTTCCAGGAACCAGGAGTTTTAACTTATTCCTCTGCCACCTGGATTCCTTATACTTGTGCCTCATTACCATTGTTTTTTCTATAAATTTGAGTCCACTCTCCCTAGGGACATTGTATGTACAAGGGGAAAGTTTGTCCCCATTGGGGGCAGGGTATTTCGGTAACAACTGTCTTTATAATGCCTACTTAAACATATCTTTTTGACAGCTAATTAAGTCTGGTTAAAAATCAAAGGGAAACATACTGGTGCTGGCTCATGCATGATGACACTAGAAACCTCAGTGACTCTCAGAGTTACCTCTAGAATCCTGAGAAAGAGAAGCAGTAGTTGCCCTTTGGGCACCAGACCCACTAAGGTAAGTAGGTGTTGGAAAAGTGGCCCTGCAGAGCATGCTACATACTATATCACTGGAAGGTTTCATGGATGAGATCAGGCTAGAGGGAAAATCTGAAGGTCAAATCAGATGAGTAAGGCAATGAAGATTAGAAAGATCATTGCAGGCAACAGACACAGTGTGAACAAAGGTACAAAGAGATTAAGGATTCAGCATTTGTGGAACACAGAATGTCTTGCCTGAGTGGAGGTGAGAGGCTGTATTAAAGAGCAGGAAAAGGACCATTTCCTTCCTTTCCTGCATTTTTGGGTCAGTAAGACAACTGATTCTTGGCAGGTATAAATTCTAATGTCTGTCTGTCTGAAAACTACTCGGACACTCTGGAGAAAATCCACGTTTTATCCAATTACTTGATACTCTTCCTTAGCTAACTTTTGAGTGTGGACAGAGAAAGGTTCTGATTCACACTCTACACTCCCTTCCCCCCATCAAAGAGCCAGAAAAATATCCCTTAAGCTTCTAATGTGACAAGCTTGGATAATTAACTTCTAAATAATCAAAATTTGGGGGTCATTTTTTTCTGATAACCAAGATAAGGAATGGAGAAGGGAAAAGAAAGGACGATTAACTTCTACCTGGAAATCTTTGAGGACTGACTCTAGAGCAGGCATTCATAACCTTTTTGATCATTGACCCCTTTGGCAATCTGATGAATCCTTCCTCTTCTTAGGAAGTTTTAAATGAATAAAATAAAATACATAGATTACAAAGGAAACCAACTATACTGAAATATAATTATAAGAAATATTTTTGTAAATAAGTCCATGCCTCCTTACTCTGGAGACTCTATATGTTCATCACTTGCATGCAGATTAAGTTTGCATCATATTAACTTACATCTGCTAAACTGTTGCTCAATAAATATGTTTTTCCAAAATAAATAAATTTGCTTTTCATCTTCTCCCTCCATATCCATGTCCCATCTTCCCAGCAAGACTGGAAGTACCTGGAAGGCAAGACTCTCTCCTCTATCATTAACCCCACCCCTTTCAAGCCCATCCCCTTCCTTCCTCCCAAGCTCACCATGGGCTTCTATCTAGCACCAAATACACCACAGTATTTCTCATTTCTCTCAAGGGGCTATACAGATCAATCAGCCAATAAATACACATTTATGAACAGTCTACTATGTGCCAGACAGTGAGCAAAATGCTGGGGACACAAAAAGAGGCAAAAATCAGTCCCTGTCCTCAAGGAGCTCATGATCTAATGGGAAGACAGGTATGAACCAACCAGAAAAATCCATCTTATGCAAACTATGTATCTTGTGAAACCATTATGTAAATTAATTGCCAATGCAACGTTCTGTAAACCATTTTCCAGTAACTAATAACTCGTTTTAAATACTGACAATGTGACCAACTACAGCTACTCCTAATCCTGCTGGGTTTCTCCATAGCCTCCAGCAGCCCAGCTCATTTCTGCAGCTGGAAGGATGGAGATTCTGCATTTCCAGAGATCCTAAGCACTTCTGGAGCTAAACCAGACCCAGGTCCCACCAAGGACTTCCTCCTCCAATATGAGAAACAGTCAAAATCTCCTCACTTGGTCACACACAAGTACATTCAAGAACCAATCAAAAGTGGAGGGGAAAAAAGTGGAGAAAGGGAGGAAACTCAGATACGTAAAGGACAAAGTAACCCTGCTTATTATAGTAACCTGGTTTGTCTTCCCTTAACTTGCCCAACATGCAACAGTTAACACAAAACAATGACTTTATGCAAGCAAAATTTCAGGGAGGCAGCTAGTTCTACTAGAACAATGTTTAAAAGAGGAGATGCTTGATCCAGAGATCTAGATATATTCCTAAGGAGGTCATAAAGAAAAATCTCTTTTACACCAAAATTTCTTAACATTATCTTTTGTAAAAAAAAAAAAAAAAAAAAAAGGAAACAAAGTAGGTATCTACCCATCAATTGGGGAATAACTAAACATACTATGGAAGATGCATATTAATGGACTATTAGCTATGCCAAGAAAAAATAAATATAAAGAATTCAGAGAAGCATGGCAAGATTTATATTAATTGGTACAACATGAAGTAAGCAGAACCAGGAAAAATGCCTAAATGTCATGGAAATGGAAAGAATGAAAAAAAATGAAACCAAATATTGTAAAGCTATAATAACCAAATTTGACCCCAAAGAAAATAAAAATTGTTCTCTTTTCTTTGCTTAGTTGGGTATTACGAGTATGGGAAACTATATGTGTGTAAACTGAGTTGGTATTATGGTTAGTTTTGCTGCATTGCCTTTTCCCCCTCTTCCTTTTTCTTATTCTTTGTTATAAGGAATAATTTGGAAAGGGGAAATTAGGAAATGAAAAATTATATAAAAACAATATATTTTAATATAGATATACATATATATCTATATGTATTTAAATGGGAGATACGTTTCTTGGTGACCAAAATTTGGACTATAAAAGATTAAAATAATTCCCCACAGAGATGTTAATAGAAAGGCAGTGTTGAACAAAGCTGAGGAGAGCCAGGCTGGTCTCTTTTCTAGTCTCTGACTAAAGGATGTTCCAGTGGGGTTTCTCAATGTTTCAGTGGAGATTGGTTAGAAAGTATTAAAGATGGTATGAAACAATAGGAACTACAGTAATAGGATGCAGTAGATGCTTGCATCAGGCAGAGATATGTGATTCTGGATCATGTTCAGTAACCTTGACCTTAACTAAAGCAGCCTAAAAGTCAGACAGGCAGTGGCTTCTCCTAAGAATCTTCTATGGGGCCCTCCCCATTTCACTTGCTGCCTGGGAAAACTCAGGTCAGACCAGTTCCAGAGGGAGACCTCAGGGTCACCCTCATTTCTTCCTCCTCCCTCCTCCCCTTCATCCAATCACTTGCTAAGTCCTATAGACCACACCCTACACCCTATTGATCCCTCTCCACTTAGATAGATTCTCCTCACCCTAGTAATAGGAAGCCTTGATAGTGGAATAAAACAATATGCACAGTGATTACAATCATGCAAATCAACACCAAAGGAAGTAAAAAAACAGAGTAAGGGTCAATGTTAATTCCAGAAGGCAAAGGACAACACATACCTCCCTCCTCTGGGAGATATGGGGCAGGATGGGTACCTGAAGATATGTAGGCTGTCAGTACCTTTTGCCTGATTGTTTCTCTTCCTGACAGTGAAGGGCTCCACTGCCACTGGCCTGATCCCCTCCACTCCTGCTTCTTTGGTGATGGAAGGAATACTGGGAAAGGTCTGGGGTATGACACAATAGGAATAAATACAACTTTTAAAAAGAAAAAGAAGTAGTTAAATGAGATTATCTCTAAGGTCCCTTCCAGTTCTAACATCCTAAAGTTTCTAAAGGAAAACTTTCATCAGGGTGGAGTTGTTAATTACTGGGTGACTGAAGGAAGTATTTTTAAGACCAGTGGAGATTTTCCTCCTGTCTCAGGAGATGGTAATAGCACAAGCTTGCCTAGAGACATGGAACTAGACAAAATGACCTCTGATTCATTTTTTTTTTTTGTCTCCCCTATCAGATATTATTCTGACCTCCACTCCTTCCTCCTCCCACACAAGTGGGCCTGGGAATTACCTGAGGGGAACAGAGGAGCAAGACTGACTGCAGGTACCTTGAGACAAATATGTAGCTTGTCCAGTGGAGCCACTTTTCCAAGAGAGGGAGACAGTCATTATTTTAAAGATCCTCTGTAAAGACTACCATAAAGCTGGGCTACAGGGCCAAGGAACCCCTCTGGAGCTAGAAGGCCCTATTCCCAAGCCCGACCACTAGATCCAGGAGGAAGCTAAGCTCCTCCCTGGTATTCCAAGACACTGTCTTCCCCCAGACCCCTCTCCTTCCCTCCATCACTATCCAAGCTGAGTTTGGTTGTGTTTTTACCCCATTGTGCCCATCTTTCTTAAATGATTAATCAATACAAATTTATTGGGCTTTGGAACTTGTTCTAGTAAAGGGATACAATTCTTTTCAGCTCTGACAGAAGAAATGCATTCCTTTATCCGGCTTTTTTTGGGAGGGGCACACATGGTTTGGTGAAAGAGGAAACTTGATCTGCTGAGTCAAGGTTAGAGATAGTGGGGTACAAAGTGTCACCACCAAACTGGCTTCACATCATTAGGAGGCCACATAGCACAGGGGATAGAGAACCTCAAATTTCTCTTATGTAAAAAAGAGGTAGACTTTTGGTTCCAGTCCAGAGGGGAGAACTGAAGGAGAATTTGAGACCAGAGCCACCATTCCCAATAACCCTGGACTAGAGGTGATTACAAAAACTAAGCTGCTACCAAAAAAAAGAAAAGTGGACAAACAAGGCAAGCAAGGAACAATCCAACCATAGGGAATTACTAAGGGAATAGAGAAGACTGAAATTCATCTTCAGAGGAGGATACTGAAGCAAAGAAACCATCTTCTACCCCAAAAAGTAATGTCAAATAGTCACTTGCCCAAAAAGATTTCATAGGAGAACTTTAAAAAGACTTTAAAAATCAAATGAGAAAGATTAAGGAAAAAGTTTTAAGAAGAACAAAAATCCAAGAAAAACAAGATTATGAAAAGAAAGTCAAACAATTAGAAAAGGAAACAACCTTTTTTTTATTAAAAAAAAGAGGGGGACTGATTTAAATGCTCTCCAACTCTCTTTCAACTGTAAAAGTTATGAGCATCTGAAAGATCACTGTAGGTTGGAGCAATCAGGGAAGGAACCACAGAGGAAGTAGGTCCTAAAATGTTCTCTTAATAATGGGTAGATGGGATGGAACAGGCAGGGAAATAAAGAGCAGACAAGAAGAATGGCTGAGTCAACGTGTTCGGGAGGAAATGTACATGTCATGTCTATGGGACGGTGAATAAACCAGCCTGGTAAAGTAGAGATTTTGTGAACACACAGTGGGAGATGAAGCCAGAAAGGACCCCTTTTGGAGAGTGGGAGGGGGAAGAGGAGAATGAGGGAAGAAAGAGATTAAGAAGGGGGTAGTGACAACCAGGGAATGGGCTAGCTCTATCCCAGTGATGTCATGGGGCCTCCTGTCCCCCAGCACAAACCCACAGGCTTCTGAGAGTCTCTACCCTGGGTGGTACCCAGCCCCAACAGGATAGGGCCAGAGGTCTTCACTCTACTTTGTGAGCTCTGCTCTCCTTGCTTTCATCAAAGGTTCTTGAAGTCCTCTGCAAATACTAATTAGGCTGCCAGTTCCCTCCTGGGATAATTACAGGCCCTGTGCAGAATCGAGCTACAGCAGCACAGGGGAGGAGGGGCTTAGATCCAAGATCTGTGATGGACAAAGGTAGCTTGGCCTCTCAGAAGGGGGTGGAGGGAGGACCTGGGGCCTCCCCACTCTGGAGAATCATCCTGAAGAGAAAAGACCCAAGCCAACTGGGAGTAACTGAGAGGGGGAGGGGCTTATTTTGGTTTTGACTGAGAGGGAAGGGTGGGGCCAAGGCCCAGGCAGCAGCAACTTCTGGTTTGGGTTTTTGGTTTGGTTTAAATTTAATTTTTTTTTATAAAAAAATATTTTCTCTCATTCCCATATTTCTCTCCATTAAAAAACAAAAACAAAACCCTTATTAACAAATATGCAGTCAAGTAAATCTAATTCCCACATTACCCAAGTCCAGAGATATATATCTCATTCTGCATCCTCAGTCTATCTCCTTTCTGTTGGGAGATGGGTAGCATGTCTCATTTGCCTGAGGCAGTTAGGGGGGTACCCTGGATAGAGTGATGGGCCTGAACTTAGAAAGACTAGATTTAGAATTTTGCCTCACACTTAACCGGCTATGTGATCCTAGGCAAATCATTTAACCTTTGCCTCAGTTTTCTTATTTGTAAGGGGGGGATAATAATACGGCTTCCCTCTCAAGATTGTTATGAGGATCAAAGGAGATAATAATTGTAAAGCCCTTAGCAGAGTGACTGGCACAGAGTAATGGCTGTATAAATAGAGCTATTATAACTGTTATTATCCTCGGGAATCATGGCTGGTCATTGCATTGAGGAGAGGTTTGAAGTCTTCCAAAGTTGTTTGCTTTTACAGTTTTGTTGTTATTGTACAAATTGTCTGCTCATTTCACTGTGCATCGATCCATGACATATCTTCCCAGATTTTTCTGGAATTGTTCCTTTTATCATTTCTTATGTCACAATAGTATTCTATTACATCCATATACCACAATTTGATCAGTGATTTCCCAAATGATGGGCATGCCCTTGGTTTTCGGTTCTTTGCCACTACAAAAAGAGCCATTATCAATATTTTTATATGCATAGGTCCTTTGTGTAGTATCAATTTCTAGTACTTACCTGAGTCTTCTGATCTTCTGCGTTCTTTCCCCAGAAAGAGTGTTCATTTCAGGCATGGGGTAGATGAGCTGGACATTGAGGCAAAGAATTCTTCTTCCCTTCGTCCTTCCCATCCCACTCCATGGCTGGCTTCAGTGTACTAGAGGTGAGGCCGATGTGAAAAGAGTAAAGGACAGGAATCACCCAGAGGCTAGGCTGATGTTCCTGTAGCAGCAGCAGCATCCCACCTGTGGAAGGGGAGTTTGGAGTCAGTTGCACATGTCTGGAAGAGGATCCATAGTGTAGCAGAGAGGATTCACAGCTTTGGAGTCAGGAGACGTTATTCAGCACCATCTCTGCCACATGAGTTATATGACCTCAGTCAAGTCATTTAACCCTCCCCCGCTCCAGCCTCAGTTTCCTAACTTGCAAAATGGAGACAAAGATACCTACTCGGTCAACTTCACAGTGTAGGATGATTGTGAAGATGAAATGAAATTAGATGGTGTGCTTAAAAACTTTGTAAACTACAAGAGGGATGCAAGTGTAAAATAAAATTTTCTCTGTCATTGTCATCATCATTCAGGGGCATCACTGCACCTTATCTTTTGAGTGGGAGTTCAGGCCCCTCTGAGGAAAGTTCTGGAGATTCCAAGGGCCTCCTGCCCACTACCTTCCTCCTATTTCTATCTGCTCAAGAGGCATCTGAATCCAGAAAGATTCAGGAATACTTTCGTTGTTGTCGGTGTAGAGTCGTTCCAGTTATGTCTGACTCTTCATTTGGGGTTTTCTTGGCAAAGATACCGGAGTGGTATGGACATTTCCTTCTCCTGCTCATTTCACAGATGAGGAAATTGAGGCAAACAGGGTAGGAAGAATCTAAGGCCAAATTTGCCCTCAGGTCCTCCTGACTCCAGAGCCGTCACTCTATCCACTGCAAAAGATAGGTAGTTATCTACAGAGCAAATGGTGAAGGAGGACAAGAAAATGGTGGAGAAGGGAGGAAGTTTTCAAACCTTGATGAGAACACACAAATGTTTTGTCCAGTCTTTGATTTAAGACTCCCTAAGGAGAGAAGTCTAGGGAAAGACTACAGATGTAGCTACCTTCCCTGGCAAAGGTACCTGTGTAACTTGGGAAAGGAGAGTCTCCATAAGAGCTTGGATGATATTCAGCAAGTGTCTTCCCCTTCTGGACCTCAGTTTCATCAGTAAAACAAGGATGTTGAACTAGATGATCCTTAAAGTCTCTTCCAGTGCTAAATTGCATGTTGGTAAGATGACAGTGCTTCTGAAACACAGGAGTCATTTATCTGGAACTGCCAGGGAACAGGAAACCCTCACACCTACTCCAGCATGGAGCAGTGAACCATTGGCTCAAGGTGCTGTGTAGGGGCAACATCTCCCACCTGGACTACCACACTAAGCTCTTATCTTGCCTCCTTTCCAATCCATGCTCCAAACAGCCACCACTTAGAAGCTGCACGATCTGGACAAATACCCATTCCTAAAACACAGACCTGACCCTACTGCTCCTTATCTCATAAAGCTCCCTATTCCACTATCTCTATTCCTTCCATGAATGAAGCTCTTCCATAAGTTGGTCTCAGGCTTTACCTTTCCAGACTTACTGAGTGTTATTCCCTTTCATAGAATACATGAGTGAGCCATACTAGTTTACTGTTATCCCACACAAAATAGGGCATCTCCTGCTCCTATGCCTGAAATGCATTCCTTCCTTACCTTTGCCCTCTAGGGCAGCTTGAGTGAGTTCTAAAGTATTCCTCCATAATGTGTATAAGTTTAAGGTCTCTGTGAGCATGAAAACACTATTGCCAAACCCAAAGAAGGAAAGGGCAATGGAAGAGGAAACAGCATTGCTAAAGTCTGTCAACATCATGATTCAGCAGAAGGCCTATCCATATTTAGAGAGTATCTTTGTAATCTGGTTAGTTCTACCTTTGGAAGCCAGCTGGTTGAAGGATGAGAGTGAGAGGTAGGTCTTTCCAAGAGCCACCTACAATCCTTCAGTGCAAGCTGCCTGGTATTACTATAAGTCCACTACCTTCTACCACAGGCCCTCCACTGCCCTGCCTGTGTGGGAAGCCTTTACCTTTATGGTTTCTGCAATACCCTGGACCTCAAAAACCTTCTCCCTTTCTGTAAATCAAGGGCCAGCTACCAAAATGATTTTCCTAAAACACTGGTCTGACTATGCCCAATTGCCTCCAGAATCAAATATGATCTCTGTTTGGGATTCAAAGTCCTTCACAACCTAGCACCCTCCCCCTACTTTTTTGGTCTTGTAGCTTACTCCCTACCATATGCCCTTTGATCCAATGACACTGGCCTCCTTGATCAAATTCTGTCTCTCAGCTCTGGGCATTTCCTTTGGCTGTCCCCCATACTTGGAATATTCTTCTTCCCTCCTTATCTCTGCCTACTGGCTTCCTTTAAGTCCCAACTAAAATCCCATCTTCTACAGGAAACTTTTGCCAATGCCTATTAATTTTAGTGCCTCAATTCTTGTAATTATTTCTTATTTATCCTATATATAACTTGTTTGGATATATGTATTTGCTTGTTGTCTCCCCCATTAGATTGTAAGGTCCTTGAGGGAAAGGACTGTCTTTTGCCTTTTTTATTTTTTTCTACTCTCCCCCTGCCCACCAGTGCTTAGCACATTCTCTGGCACTATGGTAAGCACTTAATAAATGTTAATTGATTGACTGACTGATAGTTATGAGAAGTAAGATCCAAGATACTAAGCAAGAACCAGCTGCTTTCTATGTGACTGTCCCTCTTCCCATGGCTTCTCCCAGAGAGAAAGACACCCTTCTCACCAATAACCCATCCTAAGTAGGACCTTGAGGTTCTAATTTTACAATCCTCTTTCCTCTGAGAATTCCCTATCAATAATTAATTGATAATAACTCATTTCTAAAATGCTTAAAGCTTTAAAGGTAGAATATAAGCACCTTGAGAGCAGGGGCTACTCATTCTTCATATTCTAATTCCCAGAGCCCAGCACAACATCTAACACATAGTAGGTACTTAATAGATATTAATTGATTGACCATTTGATTGATTAAAAAGATTTTTCTTCTTATAGATCCTGGGAGAGAGGAGTGCTTATATTATGATCTCCCAATATCCTACAGATGGAGAAGTTAAGTGATTTGTTGAAATTCACCTAATGTCATGAAACAGAAATCAAACCCCAGAATCCAAACCCTTTCCATTATATCACACTGCTTTTCCTAGTAGGATAACTATTTTCCTTTTCCTTTCTCAATTTCCATAGACCAGCTACTGACCAATATTTTGCTCAACACCATAAAACTTGTCAAGAAACTCACTCCCTCAAAAGGAAATAGCATAGGGAATCCAACAGTTGTTTTCTACCTGATGGTAACAGTAAGGCTAGCCAGGACACCTCAGGTCCCTTTTCCAGGTCTACATCTATGAAACTAGGTCCCTCTTTTAATTTATGCCATGTTCCCTTACTTATACTCAACCTTGAAATGTTTATAAAGCAAAGGTTGCCTTTCAAATATCCATTGTATGTATGTATATTATACCTGTCATAGTTAATTCGGACTATATTTTTTCTCTTTAAAAAATAATATTTTATTTTTCCTCTGATTACTTGTAAAGATAATTTTTAACACTGTTGTTAAAATTTTTTGAATTTCAAATTTTCCCTCTCCTTCCCCCTCCCTGAGACAGTAATTTGATATAGGTTATACACGTTCAGTCATGCAAAACATATTATCATATTAGTCATGTTGTGAAAGAAGACACAGATCCAAAGGAGAAACACACACACATACACACACACACACACACACACACACACACACACACACACACACACACACACAGAAAATGAAAAATAGTATGCTTCAACCTGCATTCAGACTCAATCAGTTCTTTCTTTGGAGGTGATTCATCATGAATCCTTCGGAATTGTTTTAGATCATTGTATTACTGAGAAGAGCTAAGTCATTTATAGCTGATCATTGTACAATGTTGCTGTTACTGTGTACAGTGTTCTGCTCACTTCACATTTTATCAGTTAATATAGGTCTTTCCAGGTTTTTCTGAAATCTACCTGCTCATTACTCCTCATAGTACAGTAATATTTTGGGACTATACTTCTTACACCAACCCACCATCTGTCTGGGTGCTGTTCTTCTGAAGAGGAACTAGGAATTGTTTGGAGAACTTTCTCATGATCTTCAAGGATTTGTTACAAAGGCCAATATCTTGGAATCTAAGAATAGTAGAATTGAAGAGGAAGGGGCCTTCATCTAGTCCAATGAAGAAACTCACACTAAGAGGAGAAGAGTGGCCCACCTAGGATCCCACAGTGGTAGGGTCAAGACTTGAACCCATGTCTTCTAACCTGGGCTCTTTCTCTTACTACCCAAACTTCTCTGTCATTTTCTGGTTCCAGAAGCTTTTAGGGCACCTTCTTTGTCCTCTCTCTGGGAGATGTTAGGGTCAGGCAACGCTGAGGATGACTGTGCTTTCTGACTCACCAGCCTTCTAGATGACACCCCTCTTCCCAAGAACACCAGCTCCCTTTCATGCATGACTGTCCTTATTAAAGGAGTAAAATTAGCGTTTATGGGGAGAAGCCACCAATCAGCCAAGGAAGCTGACTTCAAGCCAGCAACACCATAGCAACACTTGTCCATGCAGAGAACTCCAGGAAATCCTTGGGGACTCTGATATTGATAAGTTTTTTAGCATGTCTTCCTCACCTAACTCTTTTGCTCCAATCTTGCTAGGAGCATTCCTTCTCTTCCCATGCCTCCATTTCACAATGACACCCTAAAGGACAAAATGATAAATGAAAGCATGGCACAGTCTTGGAAGAAGAGAGTCAAGAGCACTAAAACTCAAAATGAGCTAAAGCTGGAGTGGAACGCTGATAACAAAAATGGCTTTCCACAAGAAATGAGGAAGGCGTGAATTCCTTCCTCCTTAAAAGAGGAGAATTCAGTGTGGGGCAAAGAATCTAGGATCCTAGTTCAGTTAGAAAGCCAGGAGGAGTCTGGGGGTGAAGACCAAAGAAGGCATAGGACTGCTGTTTGGATGATTAGGATGGAGGTGATAGATTTTGAGCTAGAAAGGACTTGAAGGGCCATTAGCCTAGCCCCCTCACTTTGTGGATGAGGAAACTGAGGTCCAGAGAGGAAAAGGAACCCAAATCACAGAGCTGGGATTCAAACCCATGAAATCCAACTTTGTTTCCATCATGCCATGCTGTCTCCATGGGCACTATCCACTTTTGGAGATAATAATAGAGGATCATGGAGAAGAAACAGAAAGATTCAACTCTTATTTCGTTTCTGTGTCTTTTTTGTTTTTTCCCTGACTGAGAAAATGATCCTTGGATTGGAGAGGACTTAACAAAAACTGGAAGATATGATGGCTGAGCCAGTGTTGATGACCTTTGAAAGACAATGGATATTGGGAGAGGTGCTTTGGGACTGAAGGATAAATGCTGATTTGATTTCCTAAAAAGGAAAAATTGAATGATGAAACCTACTGATTGTTGAGCCGGACTTTTTTGCTGAGGTGTCTGCTACCACCTTCTTACTACCTTCCCAACCTTGGGCTAATTGCTTTACTTCTCTTGGCTTCAGTTATCTTCTCTGCAAAATGAATGGGTTGGACTAGATGCTCTCCAAGATCCCTCCCAACTCTAAAGTTATGATCCTCTAGAGCTCTGAGAGGCTAGTTGACTTATCCAAGGCCACACAGCAAAGAAAAGGCAAAATCTGTACTAGAACCAGGTTTCCTGCCCTTCACTAGCCCTTTCCACTCTGTACGTTTATAGGATGATTAGAGGGGCAGCAGGATTATTCTCACCTCTACCCTCTGATAATGACTCTCTCCACCCTCAGCTTGTCAGAGATGTCTGGAATTTATTCCTTTGGGCTAAGGTTTTGCTCCCTGTTAAAGTATAAATATTTCCCACAGGAAATAACACACTTGACTTTCACCAATCATTAACATCTTAGCATAAATTAATTTATTAGAGTTTTTCCAAAGCTTTGAGAGCAAGTTTTTTTTAAAATAGAGGACTGGAGAGATAGGTACAAACCATGGCAGCTGCCTCACAAGGGCAGACAAATGTGGTTGGCCCAAGATGGTTAAGGCACAGCAGCTAGCAAGCATTGCATTGGGTTGGTAGTGAGATGAGGGAAGGGAAGCAGGAGGAGCTGAAAAGCTGATGGGGTACACTAAAGGCATCATTTGCTCTTGTATTTCTGTTGAAAAAATGTCAGCAAGCCCTGATATTAGTTTAAATGTTTCTGTCTTAGAGTACAAATGCAAATGGGGAAGGGCTGGGTCAACACTGAGTAAGAAAAAAGAGTAAGATTTGCCAGCACCCTAGATTCTCAGAAAGGAGGATGGTAATTAGTTACAACTTTCCCAGAAATGTCTTGCTACTTCAGTTAGGAGGCAAACCCCTTCTGGGGTGCTGAACCCATTGTGTATGTGGAATTGCGGGGTTTACAAAGATCTATCACGCATAATTTATCAATTGGTTGATAAGGAATCCTCTTTAACGCTCAGCAGTCCTTTGACTATTGCCTCTCCCTTATGTCTCACATCCAGTGGTCAGGTCTTGTTCATTCTGCTTGTTCTTCTTCTCCACTTACCCTGCTACCACCCTAGTTTGGGCCCTAAGTCTCTTTAGCCCAGACTGCTGTCATAACCAGTCCCCTTGGCTCTAGTCTCTCCTTTTCTCCAGCCCACACTTCACACCGATTTGAAAAGTAATCTTCTTGCCTTATAGGGCTCCCATCATGCTGTTCTGCTCAGAAACCTTCAAGTAGTTCCTTACAGATCAAACACAAGCACCTTAGCTTGGCATTCAAGGTCCTCCCCAAGCTGGCTATCCCTTTCCAGTCTTATTTCACTCTACCATCCCTGGCTTTCTAACTGAACTAGGCTCCTAGATTCTTTGCCCCACAGTGAATTCCCCTCTTTCAGGGAGGAAGGAATTCACACCTTCCTCATTTCTTACTATTGGAATCTTCTCCCTTCATACTCCAAACTACATAACATCTTCTGTATGAAACCCTCCCTCATCCCCCCAGGGTAAAATGATCTCTCCCTCTTTGTAGTTCTTTAAAAACTTTGCTCAGATCTCTCCTCTGTTCTTATCTGAGTTCTGTCTCTTAGAATATTTATCTGTATACAGTAATGGTTTTCAAAGGAAGTGACAGCAGGGAATTGCTGACAATTATATGGCGCTTACCCTTACAATCAATGGTAGGCATGCTAGAGCCTTTCAATGTTCCTGTATGTGCTCTGATGCCTCAGAGCAATGAAAAATGTTATGCCCTGAATCAAAAAAGTTTGAGAAGGCCGATGGACATGTTACCCACTCTACCCTCCTCAATCACAGTCAATAAACATTTGTTAAGCATCTATTATGTGCTAAGCACTGGGATACAAACATAAAAAAAAAGTCTCTGCCTTCAAGGGGATTACAAGCTAATGGAGGAAGCTGAAAGGCAAAAGAGGGGGAAAGAAGGGGCAGAAAGCCAATGGGACATGAAGAGATGACTGGCCTGGGAGTCCTCTTTAGGTGGAAGTTTTGGGACAAGTTGTTGACTCTGCTCTCCAGGCCTCTAATCAGAAGGGCAGAGGGAACTAACAGTACTGGTGAGGTGCAGGTACCAAAGGTGATCCCTATCTCGAAGGATGACTCTCTTGAGATCTCAAGCTACAAGGTTCTTGAGGGCAAGAACTATACTAGTTTTCATCCTATAGGCTCACAGATTTGGAGCTGGAAGAGCTCTTATAGGTCATTGAGAACTACTTCCTCATTTTCCTGAACTTGCACAGGAAGTACTGTGAAGACCTGGACCCTAGCAAGATAAGGCCAAAGCTGGTTCCAGGAGCAGAGTCCACATTTCCAGTGGGGAGCAAGTAGAGATGATAGCCCAGGTAAAGATGGTAGGGCTTGAGATAGCAGGTAAAAGACTTACCTACTGTCACACAGCTGGGAAGCATCTGAGGCAATATTCAAACCCTGGTCTTCCTAACTCTAAGGTCAGCATTCTATATGCTACACCATACTGCCTGTCTTCTTATGTATCTTTTGATTGATTGACTGATTATAAGTAGTCCCTTGCCATGGGACCCTGATTTTAGCAGTTGCTCATAGTAAATAGGTTGAATTTAGGAAAAAATAATAAGCCCACATTTTGAGTTTACAAAGTGCCTTTCTCACAATAAATCTACGAGAGAGGGAATACAATTTTTATTACATACAATTACAGATGGGGAAATTGAGGCGCAGACAGATTAAGTGAGTGATCACAAAGCAAAGGAGGAAAATGCCAGAACTGGGATTCAGATCTTTTGACTCTAGGATCATTGCTGTTTCCACAAGGAGAATTATTTCTACCAGGCTGCCTAGTTTTGGGGAAAGGAAGGAATGTTTTTCCTAACACTAATAATTAAGCTTTTTTTTGTTGTTGGTTTTCTTCTGCCTGTAAGTCTGTGTAAGCATTATAGTCTGGTTGTTCTTTAGATAGCTAACTAAGAGCAGATGGGATTGTTTAGAAAGCCCCACCTCCAGCCAGGGCACCATTCACCATAGGCAGCAGCCCCAAGAGCTCAGGCCCCACCCAGGGTTGGAGAGAGAAAAGAGGACATTTATCTGCCAGAATGACTGCCTTTATAGAAAGATCCTGGGATCTTGGATGTGGGGCCTGGGGAACAGAAAAAGAGCAGGCTGAAGAGGGGTGGAAGAGATGTGGAAGTTACTAAGAAAGTTAGAACATGAACTTTAATTCTAAGATTTGATGGTCACTGAATTACACTGAATTGGACTGCCATTCAGGATCCTGTTAGGGAAGCTCTAACTAGGGATTCCAGCACCTACGACAAACACAGCTGGAGTTGGGGTGGGGATGTAGTTGGCACAGTGCCTGGCACACAGTAGGTACCTTTAAAATGTTTATTGACTCACTGATAGTGGTAAGAGCATCATTAAAGAGGGTCATTCCTGAGCATGGTTGAATTAATAGGAAGAGAGGAGGTTGCGGAACTGGGACACCAGGGAGATCAAAAAGGGGCTGAGGGCATAGCAATGGAGAAGAAGATTGTGTGGCACAGTGGAAAGAGCACTGGATCTGGAGTCAGACAACCTGTATTCAAATCCTACCTCTTACCTATGTGACTTTGGCCTCAGATTCCTCAAAATTAAGAGTTCTATTAGATGGTCTCTAAATCCCTTCCAGTGCTAGATCTATCAGCCAGGTACTGAAGTTATTGGGGAGGAGGAACAGTGACCCAGAAGTCCATAAGACAGCAACAAGGATCTGAATACGACAGAATGAATTTCAAAGGAAGACAAGTAATTACTGACAGAGGGTGGCTGAGAATGGGTCTATAAGTGAGCCCAATGAAGTGTATGGTGTTCAAGGAGGACTAGCATCTCTGCTATGAGAGCTTACAGAGTCCTTTCCAGGCCTGTTCATCTGCCTTTGGCTTCTACCTGGCACTTAATTCTCACCTGTGACTCCAAGAAACTGTAGCATGTATAGTGTCGACACCCCAGTAAACCATCTTAGCAGGTGGGATAAACCAAGCTGAAGGTAATTGACAGGCCTCAAACTTGTCGATGAGTTAGTGACGTGATTTCCCCAAGCATGTGAAGACTTTTCCTTGTGGAATGGGCAGATGAGATTAGTTGAGATCATTAAGTTCATCAAGCAGGCTATGTGGAACACTTAGAGCTTGGTTAGACATCGAAGACACCAAGATCATTTGTTACATCCTGGGCCATCACCAGTGGTCATGACTTTTATCTTGCCACTGGACTTTGGACTTTTGGACTTTGGACTTCTACTTAGACTTTTCTCTGGAAGAGAAAGTGAGGCTAATGACTTCGCACATCTCTGCCTCACTTAAATCCAATTCACTGAGAGTCAAGACATCACCCCATGATGTCGTTGGTCCTCTTCAAAAACAAAGGACAAAGAACAATAAGTGAACCCAAAGGGGCCAACTCCTCCTCCTGACACTGTGAGTAAAGGGGTGTAGGAGAAGGGGCAGCCTATATGGATCCCAGAACCTGCCAAGAGATACAGTATCTTCAAGAGAAAACTAGGTGTTAATGAGCACCAAATGATGACAGGAGTGTGAGAGGCAGAGATCTAGGATCATATATTCCTAGATGGAAAGCTGGAAGGAGATTCCACCTCCATTATTGCAGATGAGGAACCTAGAGGCCAAGGTCATATCTCAGAACCTCTCACAATTTTCACTGCACAATAGAGAAGGATTCCAGAAGGGCCAGTGAGAAGGGAGGGTTAGAGGAGAAAGTTACTCTAAGGGTGGCAGTTCCAGATGACTCAGATCTCCAGGCTGGGGATTATATAAGGGACTCATCGTGCCCATTCTGGGTAAGTGGAGACTGAGAAGTAGCAGCTTGAAAGCCTTTCAAAGGAGTAGAAGAGTACTGCAGAGCCCTTTCCAGGGCTGCTCATCTGCCTTTGGTGTCTACTGGCATCTCACCTGTGGCCCAAGTAATTGTAGCATGCATAGTGTCCACACCCCAGTAAATCATCTTGGCAGGTGGGATAAACCAAGCTGAGAGTAATTGACAGGCCTGCTTGGCCCATTCTGGAAGGGATGTTTGTCCCTGCTAATTGGTTGTTTTCAATCTGAAAGTCTGGAGTATTGGTTTCTCTGGGCAATGGTCAACCTAGAGAAAGGGCTATTGAAGGAAAGGCTATGTTCATCCTTCGTTGCCAGAAGAAGACCAAGCCATCAGAGAAATGATGATATGACTTGCACTTGACTTTCTTTTGAGTGAGGGAGGGCTGTGCAGGTCACCAGCCTCACTTCTCCTCCAGAGCCATCTGAATCCAGTGACCAGATATTCATCAGGACGACTGGAGATGACCCAGGATGAGGCATTTGGGGTTAAATGACTCACCCAAGTTCACACAGCCAGTGAGTGAGGTCAAGTGTCTGAGATGAGATTTGAACTCAGGTCCTTCTGACTCCTGCACTGGTGCTCTATCCACTGCACCACCTAGCTGCCCCTGAAGAGAAGACTAAACTAGGGGGGAAAGGAGATCTTAAAATCTCTGGGGTTGTTTCAAGTAGTCAGTACCACTTGTACTGATCAGTACTGGTTGGGAGGGAGTAGTCTGGAAAAGGAAGAGCAAAAAGTGGTCCCCAGAGGAGTAATTCCCCCTCCCCATCTTGGAATTTCCACATTTAAGTCAAAGTCTCAGTTGCCTGGTGCTATTTGTCTTTGTACTGTCACCTCAGCAATCTAGTGAGGCAAATAGAAAAGTTATTATTTCCATGTTATAGGTAGAGAAACTGATACTCAGGGTGGTGAGGCTCCTTGTCCAAGATCCCCCAAGGAAGCAGAAGCACAGCTGGAAATGTAAACTGTGTCTTCACACCTGAAGAGCTATGATCTTTCCTACCACCTCAAGCTAAGGGATTCAATGCCCACTTTCTCCACGAGCGGCCTCCTGTTTCCCCTGACCGTCTGCCTAGTTCTTTGCCGCTACTAGATTCTGATCTTTCCCTAACATAAATGCATGTATGCTTTTATTCACTGGATGAAAATCATTAACTGGCCTTTTCATGGGTTATTTTCAAAGGCTGCTACCTGAGATAGGAAGACACTGAGGTAAGTGCTTAGGGTTTTTTGCCTAAATCTACCTAAGGAGAAGGTAAAGGGTTTCCTTGGGACATCTGTCCCAGCATCTGTCCCTATTTGATCAAGGAACTGATGCCTTCTTCCCCTTGAGTAGACCACAGACAGACCTTTTGGACTAGCAGAAACAGTCTCTAAAAGACATTCAGATTTCTTTCCAGTGGCCTGGAGAGGTTGGGGAGGGAGGAATGAGAACTGTGACCTTTTTCCGTCTTTCTCAAGCTGAGGAAGCTAAGTGACCCGATCTTTTGGAAATTCTGCCCAGAGGCATCCTGAAAACTGGCCTGGCCCATTCTGGAAGGGTTGTCTATCCCTGCTAATTGGCTGTTTTCAATCCAAAAGTCTGGAGTATTGGCCTCTCTGAAAAGTGGACAACCTAGAGAGAGCTGTTGAGGAGAAGACTAAAATAGAGGGTAAAGAAGACCTAAAAATCTTTGGAGTTGTTTCCCATGGAGGCCAACTGTCTACTTTGGTCAAGACCCAAGCCCATATTTTATCCTGGGAAAGACTACGAAGGGGATGATTCTGTCTGCATAATGGGGGTTTGGAGATCTAGTACTAATACTACCATCAATATGCTGAATTTTATATCCAGCCACCAGTTTTTTTTACAGTCAGGGCTTCTCAGTTCCCTTCCCTCCCTGCCCTTTCTGTCTCTCTGAATCCTCCCTGAGTCTTCCCAGCCTCAGCTGACTTCCTCAGTCCTCTATGACACTTTTTAAGGGGAATCCAAACGACACTGATCTTCACTTCTACCGCTTAATAAAATATAATAGAATACAATGAACAAAAATAATTAGCCCAACATATAAACCCTCACTTTCCTCCCTTACAACAAACATCAAGTCCAGACACCTTCTTCCTTTCTCACCTCCCACTGATCCATAGAGACAGTAGCTGCCCATCATTTGAACAAGATTTAGCCAGCATCAATTGTTTAAGGTGGGCCAGAGAGAGGGAGAAGAGCTCCCTCCCACCTTCACATTGTGTGATTTCCTCTGAACTAGAGAGGGATGGCCTTGAAAAAGGATTTTGGCAGGGCCATCTGAAAGATGAGGGGGTTGGGCTGGATGATTGCTGAGGTCCCTTTCAGCTGTAACAATTTCTTATTCCAGAGCAGAAGTGTCTCACACACGTTGGTGAGTCTTATGGCAGCAGGAACCAGATTAAAATGTCTTTGGGAAATATTTAATAAAATAAGTAAAAATACAATAAAAATGATTAACATGACATTTTAAAACTAAGCCAATATGTGGTCCACAAGGATTCTTGTGTACTTGACCCCCATTTCTATTTGAATTTGACAGCACTGTTGTGCTGTAAGGTGTAAGTGGGATTGATCAGAAGTTCTATGTCAGGAAAAAGCCTTTAGAGGGGAGAGGGAAGGGAGGGTATCAAGATTAGATCTGGGTTCTAGTTCTAGCTCCAAAAGTGATTTTGGTCAACTCGCTTCACCTTCCAGCTGGGCCTCAGGTCATTCATTAGTAAAAGTAATCATAATAAAAACAATTATTTTATCCCCTTGTTCCCAGTGAATATAAAAGAATAGTAGCAAGATAAAGACTTGTCCTGTGACCTTTTTTTAATCTTCAAAAAAGACTTAAAAAAAGCATGAGGTAATAATAATAATCATATGGAGGAGGAGGAGGAAGCAAATGAGGAGGGGAAAGGAGGGGAGCATATTACTCATTTTCACATAGTGCTTTAAGAGTTTACAAAGCATTTTATATAAATTACTCAATTTAATCTGATCTTCACAATAATCCTGAGAAGGTAGGGGCTCTCCTTGCCCCTATTTTACAGATAAAGAAAGTAAGGCTTAGACAGGTTAAGTGACTTCCCAAGAATCACAAAGCTACTAACTGTCTGAGGTAAGATTTGAACTCATATCTCCTGACTACAAATCCAATACTCTATCCATTCATTAAGAATATGAATGGTTTGCAAAGAGAACATTGATAAATATGTATAATTTTATTATATTGTAATAAAATAAATTAAAATATATAAATATATCATCATATAACATTTTATATTATCTCATTGAACACTATATAATTTTATTATATTATATGTGTAAAACATGCTTTTATTTTTATTTGTTTATATTTTATTTATTTATTTTAAAATTTTGTTTTACTTATTTCTAAAGACCCTATACATACATCAAAATATTGAGAGCAACACTGTTTGTGGTAACAAAGAACTGGAAACAAAGTAGGTGCCTCCTATACACACGCACACGCACACACACACACATGCGTGCACACACACACAAACACTGAGAAATAACTATACAAATTTCAGTATGTGAATACAGAGAAGAATGGACATACTTAATGAACAAATGCAAAGTAAAGTAACCAGAGCCAAGAAAATAATTTAAAAGACTACACAATATAACTAGACAAAACAACATCCACAAAACAATAAAAAATGAATATTGCAAACTTACAAAGAACAAGCTTGACCCCAAAGGGGAAATATGAGAAGACCCCTCCCCTCATTACTTTGTAGCGGTCACAGGGAGGGAAGGGTTTGTGGATGTGGAACATTATGTTTGTCAGCTTTTTGTCCATACGTTGACCTGTCTTACTGATTTTTCCCCTTTTTCTTTAAAAAAAAAAATTTGTATGAGAAAACTTCCTGGGAGGGGGAGAGAGAGGGATCCTCACTTAATTCCTCAATTTCTGCCTCTCAACTGCCTCAATTTCTTCATCTGTAAAATCTGTAAAATACTTGTATTACCTATGTGACAGGGTGGTTGTGCAATAAATCTACATGTAAGGTTGGGGTTTTTTAACCATACATTGTATACAGTTTTTTGCCTCTTTTTTCTTTGTGTCTACATTTCTTTTGTTTTAGACAGGACTGTCTCAGATCCTAAATTCTCTACCTGACCCAGATCCATCTTATTACCTTGCAAGGCATTAGAGGCATAGGTGAATAGTTGCTTAACAGTTGGTGTTAGAAGAAGAACCTAAACCCAGATATTCTGCCTCCAAGGCCTAGACTCACTCTCTAAAACAAAAGTTCTAAATCTGGGATGCCCAGGCCCCCATGGGGTCCATGCACAGATCTCAGGAGGTCCATAAAACTAGAATGGGGAAACATTATATCTTTATTTTCACTAGCTTTTAATTCACTTTATGATCTCATGTATTTTACTTTATTGTATTTAAAAATATTATTTTGAGAAGAGGTCCATAGACTTCACCAGAAGTCCAAGAGGTTTATGACACAAAAAAAGATAAGAACTCTTGATCTAACCATTATGCAAAGCTATCTTAACCAGTCCTATAAACCAAACCAATCCAATGAGCATTTATTAAGTGCCTATTATGTACAAGTCCCTGTTCTAGGTGCTGAGGATAACATGTCAAAATAAAAAGCAGTCTCTACCTTCAAAGGACTTACATTCCACTGGAGGGGGGAGGGGGAAGAGGGTGGTATAAAATGAAAAGAGATAAAATGAAAATACAGTATAATCTGAAGACAATACTAACAGTTTGGAAAAGTTTGGCTTCCCAAAGTTGCACATGAACTGAACCTTAAATGAAAGTAAAGAATCTCAATCTGAGGTGAAAAGGAAGTACATTCCAGAAACTGGTGACAGTCCATGAAAAGATAGAGAGGAGGAGGATGAAAAGGAGGAGATGGGGTGCTGAGTGGTGGAAATGGCAAAGAGGTCAGTTTAGCTGTCATATAGAATTCATAAACAGAAGGGAGCCTCAAAAATAGGCAGTACATAGATTTGCAAAGGGCTTTAAAAGCCAAAGTGAGAGTGTGTTATTTCAGAGACAATGGTGAGCCACTGAAAGTTCTTGAGGAGGTTAGTGACATGCTTTAGGAAAATGATTTTAATAGCTCTTTGGAGGATGATTTGGAAAGGGGAATATCAAGAAAGAGTCCAGTTAGGAAACTGTAGTCTATGAGAAAGGTGATTAAGTCTTGAACCCTGTCCATGGCTGTGTAATGACAGAGAAAAGGACAGACTGAGAGATGTCTTGAAGGTTGAATTGGCAAGACTTGGCAACTGATCATATTATTATACAATCAGTTACCTATATATATCAGTTAGCCTATTAGCTGGTAGCCTCCCTCATCCCTCAACCTAGCAGTGGGTGTTTAATAAACATTCTGGTATTGTTTGCATTTTATTGCATTATCTAGTACTGCCATGGTCATATGATTCAGGGGTAATCTGCTCAAAATGTTTAAGGATAAGAAGAAATGAAGAGCTGAGAACAGAGGCTAATAAGGCAATTTGCATTTCAGAGAGCAGTGATAACAGGCTGATTAATAACTACTCTGAAGTCAAGAGGAAAAGTGAATGATGCCACCATAAGAAGTTACTTCTAATAATTTGCACCTAAGAATCAACTGAGAGGTGGTTAGACAAACATCAAGGAAAAAATTCCTAAGAGTTGGAGCAGTCTAAAAGTGGAATGGGGTGCCTCAGGAAGCACTCCTGGTTTTCAAGAAGATTTTGAATGACCACTTGTCAGGGATGCTGTGGAAGGTACTCCAAACGGCAGAGGGCTGACTATGGCACGAGGTTCCTTCCAGCTCCTAGCTTTTATCCTATTAAAACCTGTGAGAACTTGACTGATCCACTCGGGGTTGGACATTAGATGATCTCTAAGGTCTTTGAGTATAGATGGCGAGAAGATAACTCGGTGGATACAGACTGGCCATATAGCCAGGAAGACCAGGGGTCAAGTCCTAGCCCAACACGCACACTCTGTGTGATCCTGGGCAAATTACTTCACCCATCAGTGACCGGGGCAACTCTTTAAGACTATATACTGACAAAAAGATGCAGAGTTCAGAATCTCCTTACCTGAGAGTTCCCTACACAAAAGAAAGATAAAGTCCAGTGTTATCACTATAAAAAGATGACTTGACAAAGCTTGGTGACCCTGAGCAAGTCATTTCCCGTTCGAGTCATCCCTCAGGTTAGGAAGGCTTTGCCCGGGGTAGGATGCAGGTGGCGACGGTATAGAATTTGGTTGAATTGGGGGTCCAGGAGTCCTGCCCGTTTCTGTCTCTGACCCTTGGTTCTCAGTCCGGAGCTTCGAGAACACTCAGTGCCTGGTCAGTGAGTTGAGAGCCAACCCACCTAGCGGCTGGCAATCAGCAGGGGCCTCGGCGAGGCCGCCAGCATCTGACCTGCCACCTTCGGCTCCCGGCTGGCGCGGCCCATCGGGCGTCGGTTCCCAGATAAGCCTCCGGGCTCCTGGCAGGCTGCGGGCATCCATCCATCACCGCCAGACACTGAGCGAGCGAGCCGGGCGCGCGCCCCTCTCTCCATCCCCGCTTGCCCTCTCCCCTCCCCCAGGAGAGCCAGCACGATCCCGGGTTTGGCTGGCTCACGGACGCACTATCTTTCCTCCCCGGCTCAGCCCGTCACATAGATCACCCCAGGAGCGCAACGCCAGACCCGTCCGAAAGAGGCCAGAGTGGAACAAAATGGACAGTTTTTTTCCTTTCTCTTTCCCCGGGGGTTAGGGGGGAGGGGAAGGCTTAGGCTGGATGCCTAGTTGGGGTGGGAAAGGGGGTGTGTGTGCAAGGAAACGGACGCTAGCTATCGTGTTTGCCAGAATACGCGGCGCAGCAACTTTTATCGTCGGGCTCCCATCCCCCGACCCCTCCCCGCTTCTGTCCTCCAAGGAAATACTGAATTAAAATCGTGGCGTTCATCTAAAGCAAACCCAGCCCCGTCCTCAAGTTAAAATGAATGACAAGGCCCCTTTTTTTCCCTCTGCAGAATAAACAGAAACGCAGGGGTTTGGCTTAGAAGCTATCCCCAAGGTCCCTCCTAGCTACCAACCGCGAGGATCTATGGCTATGGTGTATTACGACTGCTTTGCCACAAACTGGTTGTGTGACCTCGGGCAAGTCACTTGACTTCTGTGGTATTTAGAGATGAATGAAAGAGACCTTGAAAATCACTAACCACCCTCATCCCCCATTTAGACCGTAAGCAAGCTATAAGAGAGATTAAATTTCTTACCCAAGATCACGTAGGTAGCTGCGGAGAATTTGACTTAGAAGACACTTGAGGTCCAAAGAAGCGTCCTGTGCAAAGAAGAGCACCGTCGTGCCTTCACTAGGGGACAAATCTTGGAACCCAGCACTTCTGATTCCAATTCAAATGCTCTCTCCACCACACCAACTCCCAATCCCGAGATGGAAGAGACCTGGAGGGCTCCAAGCCCATGGGCTATTTTATCTGATAAGAAAGCTCCTTTACATTGTAGATTCCAACATTTGCTTGAAGATCTCTAGGGAGGTGGACAATCTGCTTTAGGGTTACTCCGTTATGAACTTTTTATTTATGTGGACCCTAAATATTCTTCTTTACAATTTCCTCCCATTGACTGTTCCTAGTTCAGCTTTCTGGGGCCAAGTTAGTAGTAGAATAATTCCTTTTCTCCATAACATCTCTTCAAGACTTGAAAAGAGATGTCTTTCCTCTACCCCATTCCTTCTTTTTTCCAGGCTAAACATCCTCATTTCTTTCAACCCATCCTGTTACATGAACTCTAAGGTCCTCACTTTCCTTGGACACCCTCTAGCTTATCAATGTCCTTCTTAAAATATTGCATCCAGAAACGATCACCAAAATATTCCAAATAATGCTAGAGACAGTACAGCATTAAGATCACTATCCGAGACCTGGCCACCAGTTCTCTCTTCATGAATGCAGCCTAGTATTGCATTAGCTTTCTTGGCTGCTATATCACCTTGTGGCTCCCTATTGCTTCTAGAATAAAGAAACAAACTCGTCTGGCATCAAAAGCCCTTTCTTTCCAGGCTTATTGCACATTACTCTCTCTATAGCCTAGCCAAACTGAACTGCCTGATCTCCCTGGTACATGACATTCCATCTTCTGTATTTGTGCATTTGCATAGACTGTTCTCCAGGCCTGAAATGTTTTCCTTTCTCATCTCTGATTCTTAGCTCCAGCTCTCATTAAAGCTATTTGTGCTCCTCCTCCCCATTACTTTGTATCTTTATATCATTGTTAATATATATACATATACATACATATATATATATGTGCACACATACACACATATATATGGTTGGTTGGTTGCTGTCCTTCATTCTCGAAGAGGACCAAACTAATATCACCATGATAAAGTGAAATTTTAGTGTGTCCCGCTGTGGCTGATCACACCAATATGAGCTCAGAATGCTCTACCACAGATTGGGCACAGATAGTCCCTGTGAACATTTGGGGTGGATACTCCAAATTTGCACATCCTGTTTACTTTGTGCTGTCTCAATTCTGCTTTGCTCATAGAGCGCAACACCCTTTCTGATGTGGGCACTCCATGCTGAGTGGTCCTGTGCCAAGTGTCTCCCATGTTGCACAGTCAAATTCAAAGTTCTTGAGAGAGACCTTGAGAATATCCTTGTATTGTTTCTTCTGGTCACCATGTGATCGCCTGCCCCATGCAAGTTCTCCATAAAATAGTCTTTTTGGCAAGCATATGCTTTGCATTTGAACAACGTGGTCAGCCCATTGGAGTTGCACTCTCTGAAGCATAGTTTGAATGTTTGGCAGTTCAGCTTGAGCAAGAACTTCAGTGTCTGATACCTTATCCTGCCAGGTGATCCTCAGAATCTTCCTAAGGCAGTTCAAGTGGAAGCGATTCAGTTTCCTGGCATGGCTCTGGTAGACTGTCCTTGTTTCACAGGCATTCAACAATGAGGTCAGCACAATGGCTCTGTAGACCTTTAGTTTGGTAGTCAGTCTAATACCTCTGCTCTCCCAAACTTTTCTTTGGAGCCTCCCAAACACTGAGCTAGCTCTGGCAACGTGTACATCAACCTCATTGTCAATGTGTACATCCCTGGAAAGTACACTACCAAGGTAAGTGAACTTATCCACAGTATTCAAAACTTCTCCATTTGTTGTAACCAATGGTTCCACGTATGGATGGGGTGGTAGTGGCTGATGGAGAACCTGTGTTTTCTTGGTGTTAATTACTAGGCCAAAATTAGCACAGGCAGCAGAGAACTGATTTGTTGCATCTCGCTTCAGAGGCTGTATTGAGTCACAATCATCTGCAAACAGAAAATCATGCCCCACCACTCCCTCCACTTTGGTCTTGGCCTGTAGCCTTTTCAAATTGAAGAACTTACCATCAGTACGGTAGTTGACCTTGATACCGTGTTCATTCTCATTGAAAGCATTTGGCTGAAAACATCACGCTAAAAAGCATGGGAGCAAGCACATAGCCCTGTTTCACTCCATTGGTGACTGGCAAGATACAAGAGCATTGATCACTATCAGAACCCGGGCAAGCATGCCATCATAAAATTCACGTACAACATTGATGAACTTCTCCAGGCAACCAAATTTTGACATAGTTTTCCATAAGTCCTTATGACTAACTGTCAAAAGCCTTGGTTAGATCTACAAATGTGTACAGACCTCTGTTCTGCTCCTGGCATTTCTCCTAGAGTTGTTGGGCAGCAAACACCATATCAACTGTTCCTCGGCCCTTTCTGAAGCCACGCTGGCTCTCAGGTATATGACCATCTTCCAGGTGAAGGATCAGCCTATTAAGGAGGACTCTAGCAAGAATTTTGCCAGCAATTACTGAGAGACCCCTCTGTGATTATTGCAGGACAATCTATTCCCTTTACCTTTATAGAGATGGACAAGGGAGGCATCCTTGAAAGGAGTTCAAAGAAAGTAGATGAGACTGGATTTGACCTCAGGTCTTCCTGACTCTGAATCTGGCACCCTATCCACTTTACCATCTAGGTGCCCTCACATAATATGTATTTTGTATTTATTTACATGTATATGTCTTGTTTCCCTCAATAGGATGTAAGCTTCTTGAGGACAAGAACTTGTTCATTTTTGGTTTTTTTATGCCCACTGTTTACTACATGCTTGTGGATTGAGTGATTAATTTATATGGAACTTGCAGTCCACTAAAACTACCAATCTTTTTTTTTAGGAAGTTTTACTCATATCTTTCCCACATTACATTTTTGAAACTGACATTTTTTTTTTTTGAGCTCACATATAAGACTCTACATTTAGTCTAGTCCCTATCCTGAATTCCATCATGTAGCCCGTTGCTTTGGCCTGTTAGCAGCAAAGTGATGCAACGGATAGGGCTGTTTTCATGAGTTCAAATTCTGCCTCTGACACTAGCTGTGTAACTCTGGGCAAGTCACTTAACCCTGTTTGCCTCATTTTCCTCATCTGTAAAATGAGCCAGAGAAGGAAATGGCAAACAATATCTTTGCCAAGAAAACCTTGAATGGGTTCACCAAAAGTCAGACATGACTGAACAACAACAATCTAGTCTGTTAAGTTCCTTTTAAAGCTGTACTGCAGAGAGGCAGTGAGATTCTTAGGAAAGAGACATTAATTTAGAGGCAGAGGGCTTGGATCCCAGCTCAGCAACTTGTTATTTTTGTGATCTTGGGCAAGTTACTTAACCATTCTAGACTTCAATTCTCATCTGAATGAGTGGGTTGGACCTGATGATATCTAGAAGCCCTTCTAAATCAATAATCCTATGATTTGTCATCCGATGTATTGGCTATCCCTCTTAGCTTTGTATTTTCCACAAATTGCATAAGCATATTATCTATTCTTTATTCAATTAATTAGTTAAAAAAAAAAAAGTTAAACAACCCAGGGCCAAACACAGATCCCTGTGACCCTTCACTGGAGACTTCTCAGTTGATATCAAACCACTGCAATCTGCTCCAGCTCTAAAGCCAAATTGGAGATTGATTACCCTCAGGCTGTTCTTTTAAATTGCAAATACCAATTGGATATGTTATGAGTTATTCTTGTTTTTACTGATCATCCAAATTCATTTATCAGGTCCTTTTGTCCAAAAAGGAAAGGGCCATCCCAGCAAAAGGACTTTGTTGTCTCTTTGATATAAAGACCCTCACCCAAGACCAATGTGTGATTTCCACTATTAGAAATTAGATTAGCCATGTGACCCTGGGCAAGTCACTTAACCCTGATTGCCTCCCAAAAAAGAAAAAAAGAAATGAAATTAGAGGCAGGAGAATAATTTATAAAGTAATGCAAAAGAAAACAACATTGAAAACGACTTCAGATCTCTGACCAATCCAGGGTTCAGTCTGGACTTAGAGGGTTAAGGGTGGAGTATTACCCCAGGAGGGAAGTGGTAAACTAGAACATCTCTGAACTGAGAGGGAGACTGAAGAAGGCTTAACAGCCTGCTATGATTTCAGCTCAGAAGAGCCTCAACAGAAACAAATGAGAGTGTGATACTTGAGTTTATCATCATGATTGCAGCAAGATGACAGAGTTTTGCTGAGAAAACTTGGTGTTCAGGGAATGTAATCCAACAGGGCCATGTGTTGCCCACAGGAATTCTGGGATTCCCTGATGAGAAGGAGAAAAGAAATGATGGGCATTCAGCTAAGCAGGCTCTAAGGATGAGAAAATGTCCACCAATTGTAGAAAGATGGAGTCACACAAGAACTCAGATGGTGGTCTTCCCATGAAAAAAGACAGTTTGTTACTGAAACCCAACAAACTTGTATAGGACTGAAGGGCATGCCAGTTCAGGCAAGGGAAAAGTTCTGAAGCCAGAAGCAATACCTTTCCTGCCTGGAACCTTAGCAGTGGGGACACTAATGCTGCAGAGTCAATCCATAGAGCTCAGAAATGCCATCTCTTTACCACATATTTTTTATGAAAGGGTTCAATTTGGGGGTTTCAGGGAAGTCATCTGTGACAGAAATGTAAAAAAAAAAGAAAAGAGCACCAGTAAAAAACATTTATTTAAAATATAATCAACTTTCAAGCTGTGGGACTTTTTCCTTTTTAAAAATTTTATTTCTTAAATTCTGAGCTTAACAAGCATTAAATAAAATAAACATTTCCAAATACAAAGTAGAACAGAAAAATACAATTGTACTTGAGACTGGGGATCTCTGTTACATATAACTCACTTTTCCTTTTAAGTTTATAATAAATTAATTCACGTTTATAATAAATTCAACATGTAACTTTCAAAAGCTGTCCGGTTTATGTTTCTCTCTAGACTTCCTTCTGTTCTCTGTTGTGCATTAAGAAAAATACTTCAATGACTCCCCCCATTTCTTTTTTATTCTTGTTTTAGGGAATTAAAAATACCTCTTCTTCCTCTCCTTTCACCTCACCTCTTCATTTGAAAATATAAGAACAAAACTCTCAGAACAGATTTGTAAATATGCATAGTCTATCAATACAAATTCCCACATTGGCCATGGCCAAAAACATATATCTCCTGCACTTTGAGTCCATCATGACCTGTCTGTCAGGAAGCGGGCAATAAATATACTTCCCTCGATCCTACGGATCCACAACGAGACATTTCATTAATCAGAGCTTGAGTATTTCAAAGTCATTTTTATGTACAATGTTGTAATTGTATGAATTGTTCTTCTGATTCTGCTCATTTGGTTCTTTGTTTATCAATCTTTGAAGGCTTCTCAGACACCATCCCTTCTGTCATTTCTTACTGTGCAGTAATATTCCATTATATTCATGCAAAATAATTTGCTTAATGATTGCTGAATTTATGGGCATTTTGTTTTCAGTTCTTTGTCAATACAAAAAAGAGCTGCTACAAATATTTTTTTAAAATATGGGTTCTTTTCCTCTTTTTCTGATTTCTTTTAAGTAGAAGGCTAGGAATTAATAGATCAATAAGAATTTATTAAGCTTCTAGTACATGCAGAGCACTGTGCTAGGCTGTGAGGATACAAGTACCGAGGATGAAATAGTCTCTATTTGCAAGAAACTTAAATTTTAAAGGAGTAAATAATAAGTGCACATAAAAGCATATATATAAGATTATACATATATATATAAACTCATATAAACTCATTTTCTGTCTCCCCTGCCTAGAATACTCTGACACCTCCTGTCTGACTCCAGACCTCTCTGGCTTCCTTTAAGTCCTAACTAAAACCCCACCTTCTACAGGAAGCCTTCCCTGACCCTTCTTAATTTCAGTGCCTTCCCTCTGTTATTTTCTATTAATCCTACATATAGCCAGTTTTGTATATATTGGTTTGCATGTTGTCTCCCTCATTAGATTATAAACTCCTTGAGGACAGGGATTGTCTTTTGCCTCTTTTGTATCTCCAGCACTTAGCACAGATAGCTAGCACATAGTACGTGCTTAATAATGGGATTGGATTGAATTGAATTGCATTGGAGATCATCTCCAAGATGAAGTTCCAAAATTCATGGTTTTTGTTGTTTGTCCTGTGTTCTCAAAGAGGCCCATGACATCAGGAAAGTGACAGCATGACTTGCAAATGAATTGGATTGAAGCGAGGGAGGGCTTTCTTCTCTGGAGCCATTTCGGTTCAGTGGCAAGCTATAGATTGCGATGACTGGAAATGGCCCCAAATGCAGTGGGAGACCTTGGCCTTTTTAAGCTAAGGTCCTTCTCAGGTCTCAGTTTGATTGAGGCAATGCCCCTTCAGTGATTAAGACTAGGTCTTAATACATACATACATACATCTGTAAGCGCATGAATGACAGTCATTAAGCTTCTTCAGGGTAGTGATTTCATCTTATATCTTATTATAACTCCATCAGCACCTAGAATCACATCTTGTAGGAACAACTCTGAGCTGGAGTTCAGATAAATGACATTGATTGATTCTTCTTACCTACCATACCTGTAGTTCAGGCAGATACTACCAGGTGAATGGTGATATTTGGGGAACTAGTTTGCCTGAAGTTTCTCCAGTTGCAGTATGATCACAAGGCAAGGACCTTAGAGGTTGTCTGGTCTAACTCCTTCTTCTTTCTTTTTTATAATGACTTACATTTATTTTGACAGTTAATTTATGACAGTTAATGACATTTTTCTCCAGAATAGAGTATACTAGGGCTGCACAGACAAAAGACAAGAGGGCACTAGGGAACCACTTTGGAGAAGGAGAGAGGGTGTCACACAAAGAGAAAATGCAGACAGGAGAAGCTAGTTATTTCTCCCCCTCTCCCACTTCTATCCCAAGACAAACTTTGCTGTTTCCCAGTTTTGCCATGAACAGAGCCTGTGAGGCATAAGCAGATCATAGATAAGGTATTCTCTGTCATCTCTAGGGGACAATTCTAATACTTTCTCCAGTTCCTTTCTAAAATTGAGACCATCTTTCTGCCCCTACTACAGCTGTCAATATCACCTTGTTCCCAGGTGTCATTGTCCCTACCTCGCACTCAAACAAGTAGCTACTTCATGTCGTACAATAGCATAAAAAGTGATTAAGTGATACCATGTGATGCTATGGGAAGAACACTGGATCTTGGATCACAAAGATTTACATTCAAATCCTGAATCTGCTCTTTGCTACCTGTGTGAATTTGAGAAATTATGTTACTTTTCTAGGCTGTTGTTTACTCCTATATAAAGTAAAGGTGTTGGGCTAGATGGCCTTGCAGGGCCTTTTCTAGATCTCCATGTGCAATCCCATAATCTGGAAGGAACTTTCCATGCACTGAATCCGGTGATAAAGTAAGGATCACAGGTCTGAGACCCAGCCAGGCTGGCTGGCTAGCCTCTGTCACAAAGCCTCAGACTGTGCTCCTGCTTCCAGCCAGTCATCTCACATGTATATGCCATTGCCAATGTGAGAATTTATTTTGCCTGACTGTGCATATTTATTTCAGAGGCATTGTTTTCCTTTCTTTTCCCCAATGGTCCCAAGTAGAGGGAGAGAAAAACAATTTTTGTTCATTGAAAAAAGAATTAATTTTTTTTTCAAAATGTGTGCCCTTGGCGATGATAAAAGGTCTACTTGACCTTCATTAGTTCAAGGGCAAGAGGGTGGAGACAGATGGGGCCCTCATGGACTGCCAGTTGCTAGGTAGACAAGACAAATAAGTCCATGGTACAGAGTGAGTACTGGTCACAGTCAAGGGAAGCATTCCTGGCTCTTTACTGCTCAGTGGAAACCCAGCTTCTGCCCCCTCCCAGGCCTAGGCAACAAGCCATCTTAGGGAACCTTGTGCTAGAACAGTGTGACTGGCTCAGTGAAAACCCATCCCCACCCCCAAGGGAGACAAATCAAAGCTCATTTCTTACTGATGAGTGTCTGTGGTTCTGTTAATACATATAAATGATGGGATTTTCAGTATTAATATTCATTATTGGCCCCCTTGAGAGAAAGAATTATGGATAGGTATGGGTTTAACTTTCATATTTAAAAAGAAAATCATCTTTGGCTTCCCCAGAGTGAAAGGTATATGATACAGTTCATATTCAATTACAGGCAGGTGTGATTTGATTTAGAGTTTCCATCCCAGATCAGAGACCTGGAGCTGGAAATTATTTCAAAGGCCATTTTACAGATGTGGCAACTGAGGCCTAGAGAGAATTTGAAGAATGTTAGCAGAAGAAGGGACCTTGTAGGCTATCTAGTTCAATACCTTCAGTTTAAAGGTAAGAAAATTAAGGCCAAGAGAGGTTGTGATTTGTGAAAGGTCACACAGATAGGATTGGAACCTAGATCCTCTGATTAAAATCCTCTTTGTCTTGTACAAATCTGTCCCTTCTTTGTCTTTTTAACCTCATTTCCTAGCACAGTACATGGAAAATAGTGAGTGTAGGAGATTACCTCATTTAAGTCTTTCAGTCATTTAAGACAGGTACTATTTAGCAGATGAGGAAACTAAAGCAAACAGAGGTTAAATGACTGACCTAGGAGTACATAGCTTGTAAGTATGTGAGGCAGGATTTGAACTCAGGTCTTCCTGACTCCAGCATCAATGCTCTGTCTAGACACCAAGATGTCTCCATACTGCAGTGCGTCAGACACCATGCCAGGAGCTGGGGAAACACAAGGCGGGACAGTCTCATGGAGCCTTAAGTCTAACAGGGGACACGCTGGTACAGAAATCAGCATAATACAAAGTAGACATTCAGACAATATGCTCTAAGAAAATTTGAGGAGCCAGGGAGGAGGAGAAAATAATGACAACATTTATGATTATGTTTTACGAAGCTGTTTACATGTCATCTACAACAAAACTAGGAGGTAGGTATTATTATTCTCTCCATCTTACAGGTGAGGAAACTGAGACTGAAGGAGGTTGAGTCACAAGCCCAAAGAGCTAAATAAGTGTCTGAGGCAGGATTTGCGACAGGTCTTGCTAACCCTACATCCTTTGACAATTTAGCTGCCCCCTTTTAGCAGTAGCTAATCCCACTGATTTTATTAGTGTGGGGGTTGGGAAGGAGGAAAAGGGAAACAGATTTACTTTTCTGACCCTAATCTGGTTGAATATTAGTGTCAGTTTATATTCTCTTTGTTTATTCTGAGAAGGGATAGTGCAGGGGGAAGAAGACAGCAGGCAGTAGGACGAAAGTAGATTTAAATCTTTCCAGGGTCAATACCCAAGAAAAAGAAACTAATAAAGCCCTGAAACCTGTAACACAGAGAATTGAAGGCAGGAAGACCTGGGAAGTCAGGACACCTGGTTCCTACTCCCAGTTTCATCCCTCCCTCCTCCCTGTTCAACCTTGGATAAGTGGCTTCCCCTCTCTGGGCCTCAGTCTTTTCCTCTCTAAAAGGAAAGGATTGGACTTAGGTGCAAGTCAAGGCTTCTTCCAAGGCCTAAAAGAGCTCTCTAACTGGACTTCCAGCCTCCTTGGTGCCTCCCACCCTAGATCTGGGACTATGCCTTGGCCTCCTCCCTGGGACCCATGCTGTCCTCCCTTGCCCTTCTTAAAGGAGAAGAGGTGGAAGTGGCCTTGTCAGCAGCAGCAGCAACAGAAACAACTTTCTGGGAAGCACCCCCCTTCCCACCCCCGGAACTGAGCCCCAGCAGGCTGAGGAGGCCCCGTCTCCAGCCCATTTCCCTTGAACTGAAGCCAAGCAGTCCTTGTGCATTACTCACTGGCGGCCCTGGCTGGAGGCCAAGGCAAATATACCCTCCAGCCTGCCATTCAAGCTGGTCACTGACTGAATGCAGGTGAAGAACACATCTCTGGGTCTCTATAACACACCTTCCCAGTCCATCCACTCTTATCCGGGGCATACTCCCCTCCTAGCCAAAGGTAACATCCAAGTTCAGGGGATAATTCCCCATCCAGACAACTGAGGCCTAACTCCAGGTCTAAGAGGGGGCAGCTGGCATGAGCTGCCAGAGCCCCAAATGTCTTCATCCTTCCACTGCCCCTCCCATAGGAATATACTTACAGACAGAATGTGAGTTGCTAGGGCAAAGCCAACACTGGTAATTCCCCTCATGGGCTCCCTGCCAGGCAAAAAGCAATGTTTCCTGCTCAGGACCTTTTAAAGATCAGTTCAATCCATTCTGAGGAGTCTTTATTAAAAGCTTACTGGGTGCCTAGTCTTGGGTACTATGTAGTGATAGCCTCTTGGGGTGGGAGAAACATCCATCCCCGTCTGATAGGATTAGACGCTACCAAGTTCAACCTCCTCTGAAATGTGGGAATCTCCTCTACAGCGTCTCTTCTGGAGAGAATGTCATGCAGCCTCCACCCAAATACTCCCAGTCGGAATCTTGAGAGAGAGTGAGTTTTGGGTTACTGGAAATGCTCAAGCAGAAACTAAATGATTATCAGGTGGAGAGGCTATAGCAAGGACCAATCAATTAATTCTTCAAAATATAAAGTGCCAAGTGTATGGATTATTTATCTGTAATTGGACAAGTTTCAAAAATAAAGAAATGTAAAACAACAATAAATTTAAAAATAAAATATAAAGTACCTACTATCTGCCAGTCACTGTGCTAGACATTAAGGATACAAAGACAAAAAAAGGCACGTCCCTACTTTTGGTAGGAGTTTGGACTAGATGGTATACCGTGCTCCAAGAATCTATGGTTTCTCTCTCTTCTCTCACTTAACCACGTTTATCCTCACCTTGGTCCAAGTGTTGGTGCTCTGGATTCAGCTGATCATCCAACTTGCTCACAACTTCCTTTGAGGCTTCTCCATTTGCCATAGTCTTGGCCTAGGGCCTCCACCAAAGGTTCTCTGGTCTTGTCCTCAAAGAACTGGACCCTGAGGACGCACTAGGGATAGAATATCATCTATAGGGCCCACAAAGCCTAGGATTCCTCTGACCTGGGTCTGGAGCCTTTTCCTCCAGACTCAGAAGAGTATTTGAGCAAAGAAGATGAAAGTCATGTGTTAGTGAAGCCCTAATTCCTGAGGGGTCCAGACCAAGGAAGAAAAAGAAAAGAAAGAAGAGAAGCTCATTGAAACGTTTTTGAAATGCACAGAGAACTGAAGAAAGGTCAAAGGGAATCAGCCAAACAGGACAGTTCTGAAAGCAACCTGTTGAATTTATGATATATGTGCTTAAAAAGGAAAGCAGAGTCTACATGATAGAGATTAGCAATCTCACAGACAATCCTCTCTGTTGTACTAGGGATTTAGAAGGGTTTGTTTTGGTTGATAGTTATACAGTTTTTAAATAGGGATTTTTTTTTTATAATTTTTAAAAAGAGGAGACTCAACCTTGGATAGAACAAGTCTGAAAAATTGTTACTGAATGGTACTGCCTTTCCCAGGTCTCCCAGTGACTCCATCAGCACAATGCATCCCCCTTGGAGAGGTCTCCATGGCTGCTCCTCACCACAGAGCATCATCGACCTTCCTGCCCCTTCAGCAGTCCTCGAGGACCACATTTCCATCTGCTTCTATTGTCACCCATTTGCTCCACTGGCCTGCATTGGTAAGGTTCATGTCCTTGGATTTCCTTGTCTTCCTCCAGCTTCATCTTCCTCCAATAACCTCAAACGTGACCCCTACAGAGCAGCCTCAGAGACATTGTACTCTTTCTTGGTTTCCCATCTGCACACTGGATGCCCCCACAGACAAGTCTGATCCTCCAGTAGGCAAGTCTCAGGGTCTCTGCCTTGTTAGTCCCAGACCAAAGTGGCCCTTAATTCTTGTTCAGGGATGGTTTTATACATGCCTGACTCCTCCCTTTGTCACTCCCCCTTTCTTTCTAGTAGATAGGTGGCCATGTCCTAGGTCCATGTAGGTCTTTGATTAGATTGTACATGTCCATTCCCTCCTCCAAAAGAAAACCAAACTGAGGAAGAGAAGTAGATATGGAAAAGGTCAGGAAAGGCAACTGGGTGGCCTCCTTTATAAGAGCAGGCATTTATATAGCACGTTCAGGTTTGCCAACTGTTTTACATATGTTATCTCCCTGGATCATTACAACCTTGTAAGGTATGTGCTATTTAAACCCTCATTTTACAGATGAAAATTTGAGGCACAGAGAGATTAAATGACTTGCCTAGAATCACAGCTAGTAAGTGTTTGAGGCAGGATCTGAACCCACATCTTCCTGACTTCAAGCCCTGTACTCTCCCTACGATGCCATCTATTTCTTAGTAACCCTTTCTAGTCTGTCTGGAGATTTACTGATTGCATTTGGTTACTTCCTACTGAGACAGTCTCACATCTTGCCCCAGACCCTCCTGGAGGCTTCTTATATCTCAGTCCTACTTACCTGTCCAACTTGTGCTCAGGGAAGAGGAGGCTGCTGGTGGCAGAGTGAGTAGAGCATTGGGTGTGGAGTCAAGAAGCCCTAAGTTCGAATCTGTCTGCAGACATTTACTGACTGTGTGATCCTGGGCAAGTCATATAACCTTCGTTTGCCTCGATTTCCTCAATTGTCCGATAAGAATAATAACAGCACCTAACTTCCAGGATGCTTATGAGGATCAAATGAGATATTTGTACAAGCACTTAGCACAGCACCTGGTACATAGTAGGCACTGTATAAATCTGTATTCCTTTCCCTTCCCCTTAGCCCCTTCACCTATTAGCATCATTTCCCCACTCTTGTTTGCATATTTACCTAGAGAAAATAATCAATTCCATTCTGAAGATTGCAATAACTATGACAAGAAACTGAGCTAAGAGGAAATTGTACTGACCTTGGAGTCAGGAGACTTGGGGTCTTTATTCTGTCTCAGGTTAATTTTTGAGTCTTAGATTCCTCATCCGTAAAATGGGAATGATGAAATCAAACTCAGAAATGGACATGAAAGTTCTGTGTAACTCCAAAGCCTAGAGAAATGTGATTTATTCTTGTACAAGATCACACAGATAATTAATGGGAGCACCATTAATGAACTTTTGACCCAGAAATAAATATGTGTTTGGCCCTGTTGCAATCCTGTGGGACAGTTTTAATAAACAGAACCCTCCTTCTAAAGCCATCTGTGCTCTGTAGCTCACCCTGAAGGAGACAATGGAAGGAATGATGGAACTGGAGCCTTACAACCTGAGTGCAGATCATGTTTACTACCAATGTGATCCAGTGAAGAAGGTCACTAAACCACCATTGGACTTGGATTCCTTCTCTATGAAATAAAGGGGTTGGACTAGATGAGCTCTAAAGTCCCTGCCATTTCAAAACCTATTATCTACAGTGTACCTGTCTGTCTAAGGATGTAGGAAGCCCCTTGAAAGGGTAGGGAAAGGGACCATGTGCTTTACTTTTTTTATACCCCCACCAAGGCATAGAGAAGACACTGAATAGAGAGTTGGTGAATGAATGAATGAGCAAATGAATGAATGACTATATAATTTAGTAGAATCTTGAGGAGCCAATAACACCATCCTACTCACAGCATTTCCCCTGATTCATCCTGTGGCCTTGGGCAAATCTCTCCACCTCATTCTTCCCAGCTGGGAAATGGGGACAGTGCGCAGTCCCACCTGACCACAGGAGGACCCTCCCCAGGTATAATTAGATGTTGTATACTAATCACTTTGAATTTCATGGAAAACAGGCCACTTAGTGGGGAGAAAGAACAACACAGCACCCCATCTTGTAATAAAGTTAACACCTTGTATGACAACTCCACAAATAATAACACTAGGCTGAGTCTCCAGAATTTTCTCTTGGCCAAAAAAAAAAAAAGTCACCAAAATGAAACATTAAATTAACATCAGACTTGAGTGATGTCAGCCTGGGAGACTTTGTTACATGCAAACATCCCTTACTGATTCTCTACCCACCTCTTTCCCTGATCCTGGGTCCTCATAGTTTTCCCTTTGTGAGCCAGGGCCTGTACAAGAGCTCAGGAACCACACCCACGGTGTTGTCAAACACAAGAGCACCCAAAGTTGCCTGTAGGGTACCTACAAGGGGAAGCCAAAGGTTAGTATGCTGGGGAATAAGCACACCTGAGGAGCTCTCCCATAGCAGAGTGGGTCTTGGAGTCTCCAGAAGCCTACAGGATGTCCAGTGTTGGGTCCTGAATTCATAGCATTTTGCCAACTCCCCATTGATCTAAGTGTCCCTAACAAGGGATAAGCAATTACTTAAAACTGGAGCTTGACTGACGGAAGATGGCATGAAAATATGGCGTCATAAAATGTCAGATCCAGGGAGGGCCTTAAAGATCATCACATCCAATGACTTCTCTTATAAACAAGACATAAAAAGATGCTAATGGGGTGCCCAAGGTCACAAGACCAGTTGGCAGGCTGATAGTAAAACTTGTACCCAAACCCAGATGCCTCGACTCTAGGTCTAGTATCCTTTCTTTTAGACTTTCTTTAAAAAATTATTTCATTAAATATTTTCCAATTACATTTTAAAATTTTTAACATTCTTTTTATTTTTGGAGGCAATTGGGGTTAAGTGGCTTGCCCAGGGTCACACAGGTAGTAAGTGTTTGAGTTTGGATTTGAACTCAGTTTCTCCTAAATCCAGGACTGATGTTCTATCCACTGTGCCACCTAGCTATCCCTTAACATTAATTTTTTTTTTAATTTTGAGTTTCAAATTATCCTACCCTTCCCCTACCCCTTATGGAGTATGGCTTGTCCTTTATTCTCAAAGAGGACCATGACATCAGGAAGATGATGCCATGATTTGCAAGTCAATTGTATTTAAGTGAGGGAGGGCTGTGCAAAGTCACCAGCCTCACTCTCTCCTCCAAAGCCATCTGGGTCCAGTGGTCAGATATAGATCAGGAGAACTGGAGATGGCCCAGCCCCACCCCTTGAGAAGGCAAGTAATATGATATTGATTACACATGTGAAGTCATATAAAACACATATTAGCCATTATAATGTTGTTGTCATACTAAGATTTATTTTCTTGGTTCTGTTCACTTCACTTTGCATCAGTTCATATAAGTCTTTCCAGATTTTTCTAAAACTATCCTTTCCATTTCTTACAACACAGTGGTATTCCATTACTTTCAAAGGCATGTTTTGTTCATCCATTTCCCAACTGATAGGCATCTCCTTCAGTTTCCAATTCTATCACCACAAGAGATACAGTAAATATTTTTGTTGCAGGTTTCTATATGCAGTCTTCTTTCTCTGTTCTTCTTTGTCTATGTTTATGTTGAATCAGTGTTTCCCAAGTTAATTATAACGTATATAAATAAAAATAATTTTTTGAAAGATGGAGATAATAATATCTGTCCTCTTTCTCTCCTAGAATTGTTGCAAAAGAACTCACATACACACAATATGAAGTGAAAAAAATTATGCTTCAATATACACTCAGAGTTCATGAGGTAGATAACATTTCCCATTGTGGATCCTTTGGAATTGTCTTGGATCATTGTCTTGATCATAGCAACTAAGTCTTTCACTGTTGATCTCATTACAATGTTGCTGTTACTATGTACAATGTTCTCCTGTTCACTCTGCATCAGTTTATGTAAATCTTCCCAGATTTTTCTAAAACTATCCTCTCATTGTATTCCATCACAATCATGTACCACAACTTGTTCAGCCATTCCCCAATTGAGATCATCCCCTTAATTCCAGTACTCTTTCCATTTGGAGAATCAGCCCCCTAGATCATGATGCTTTTTAAATGCCAAATGGATTCAGGAAACTGAAAGGCCTATTCCCCAAGGGCCAAACAATGGCAAATATTAAGAGAGTCTAGAACTAACAACTCCTGTCCCTTTCCATCTATCACTTTTAGAAGGCCCATCTGAAAAAAAAAAAGAGAGAAAGAGAGAGAGAGAGAGAGAGAGAAAGCCCACAAAGAGTCCAAAGAGCTGGGTTCTAGTGCAAGTAATTCTGCTATGACTTCTTTGTGTGTGTAGTAGGTTACCTCTCCGGCCTCAGTTTCATCAATTGTCAAACAGGTATAATATAATGGAGATGCAGGTTTCCATATGCAATCTTCTTTCTCTGTTCTTCTTTGTCTATGGAAATGCTTGGGTCGAATGAGTGTTTCCCAAGTTAATTATAATGTATATAAATAAAAATATTTTTTTTAAATGGAGATAATAATATTTGCCTTCTTTCTCTCCTAGGATTGTTTAGAGGATCAAATAAGCTAATGGAGACAAATTGTGTTGGAATGAATAAAGCACTATATTTATGTAAAAGAGTTCTTTTTCAAAGGGAGGGAGCCTAATTTGGAGCCCTGTAGAAGATCCCTCTCCCCAACGTTGGCCAAAGGCAGACTTTGGGCCAGTTGCTCTTAACTCTTGACCCACTTGGAATCAAAACAGTTTGTTAGGAGAGGCAGAGTCATGAGGTAGAAAGAGCCCTGGAGCTGGACTCTGAGACCAGCGCTTGAGTCCTCACTCATTACCAGCTGTGTGGCCAGTTCTCTGAGACTCTCTTTCCCCCATTATAAAGTAGGAATAAAAATGCTTTCGGTAATACAGCTACTAAATCTATACCCATCTAAAGAGATCAAAGAAAGAGCTTGGAAAGGACAAAAATATTTACTGCATCTCTCGTGGTGACAAAGAATTGGAAAGTGAAGGAGATGCCTATCAGTTGGGAAATGGATGAACAAAACATGCCTATGAAAGCAATGGAGTACTACTGTGTTGTAAGAAATTAAAAGGATAGTTTCAGAAAAAGCTGGAAAGACTTGTATGAACTGATGCAAAGTGAAGTGAACAGAACCAAGGAAATTATCTTAATTGGACAACAACATTATAAAGACAAAAGTTTTTTGAAAAGTGTGAGAACTTTAATTCATTAATTAATTTAATTCATCAATGACCAACCAGTGTCTCCAGAGGACCCATTAAACATGTCCTCACCTTCAGACAGACAATGGACTCAAGATGCAAAACAAGACGTATCTTTTTTTTAGATATGGCTGATGTGGAAATTAGTTTTACTTGACTATGCATATTATTACAATTTTTCTTTTTTTTTTGTTCATTCAACAAATAAACTTTAGTTTAAAAAGAAAAGTATACTGGAGGTGAGAGGGATAAAAACAGACTTTTGTTAATTAAAAATAAAATATTTTAAAGGAAATATAATACTTGTGCTACATGTCTTATATAGTGGTGGTTAAGAAAGCACTTTGCAACTTAAAGGACTATAAATGTGAATTGTATTTCTATGATATAAGTCACTTATGTGTTAAGCAGAAAATACCGTGGTACCTCAGGAATAATGTAACCCTCTCTGGTAAACTTTAAAATACAACAGTATATAAATGAGAGTTATGGTTACTCCTGTAGTAACAGAAACACACCCAGAGAGTCAACAATAAAATTAATATTCGTGTTTCTATAGTGTTTTAAGTTTTTCAAAGTGCATCATCATAATCATCCTATGAAGTAGTTAATGTATTATTATCCCCCTTTTACAGATAAGGAAATAGTCCCGTAGAAGTCTAGTGACTTCTCTGCAGTTGCACAGCTAGTAAGTTACAATATACACAATTGCACACATTCACAAACACTCAAATATACACAGAGAGACACACAGGCACACATACAAATATATAGAAACCCACAGACTGGAAGATGCACAGACCCAGACTCGCTACCCCATACTCACATATATGTACATAGAGGCACACATAGATCCCTATTCATTCCCTCATATATTCAAACCCAGACATCTCCACAGGAGGGCCAATGTGTCAGAAAGGAATATATTATTTATCATCATCATCATTATCAGAAAAGTCAGGACTTTGTACCAGAGAAACATAAAATATTGGGCAGCACCCTTTGATAGCAGGTGAGGGGGCATTGTGGTGCCCTTCCAGTGCAGACCTGCCTTCCTTTTTCCTAAAATGATTTATTAATCTGAGATTGAAACTGTAACTATGCCATCACCTTGTAGAGCCTTGTCAACAAGTTCAAACATGGAGAGGGTTTGCAGGGATGTTTGAAAATGTGAGCTAACCCTTCCCCATGACTCCAAGGCATCTACCACATCCCATGGGGGCATATGGGAGGAGGGGGTTATGGTTTCCCCTTTATATATAGGCTCTGTCTTCTCTTTGTCTCTGTCTCGGTTTCTTTCCCCTCTCTTTTTCTTTTTCTACTTCTCCTTTCTTCTTCATCATCTCCTCTCTCTCTCTCTCTCTCTCTCTCTTTCAGCTCTATTTCCCTCTTTTGTAAGGAGGAGATATCCGTGAAGCAGGATACAGATCCCCCAACATGCAGGCCCCATGAATAAGGGGCCACATTCTTAATAAGGAGTATTCATCAGACTAACTCCATCAGACATCCATCATTAAGTAGTCACATGATGCGCGCACGCGCACACACGCACACACACGCACACACACGCACACACACGCACACACACACACACACACACACACACAAAGGCATCACTCCAGAAGTCAAGGGCAGCAGCTAACTTAGGTGCAAAAAAGCTTTCCTGTGCTCATTTTCCCCTCTTTCCTTATATGCTGCTTGTCCCCAGATGTCAAGAGATACAGATATGACCATCAGAATCTCAGCCATGTTATAAAAACAGCGAATCTGAAGAATTTAAAGAACTTGGGAAGCCCTGAGAGAAGTAAGAGGAGGGGAAGAAAACTGGTGCAAAGAATCATTGTACACAATGGCGGCGACTACAAAAACGAAGCCTGCTTTAGGAAGGAAGCAAACACAGAACAAAAACATTGGACAATACTGGGACCAGCTTACAAAGTTCACACCCATCTTTTATATGGGTAACTTCTAATGTGCCTGTGCTATCAGTCACAGCCTGATCTTGAGTGACTGTGCTTTACTCTTTTCAGGGATTATATGATGTATGGGATTTATCTGGGAATCTGTGGGATCTTATATGATACTAAACAAAAATTTACCAACAAAAACAAAGGTTTGCTTTTGAAAAAAGCCTCATTAGAGTGGGAGTGGTGGGGAGAAGAATATCACCAGGATCAGCTTATAGAAAGTGATTGTCTTCCCTGACCAGGCTTTATCTCATGCTCCATTAATATTCCCTCCACTGCAGCCAAACTGGACCCTAGACTATTTCCTGAACACACCCTTCTTCCTGTTCTCACCTTTGAGGCTCTGTTCCCAATATTCATTCTTCTCTGGCTGCCCCAGACTCCTTCTTGCCATTTATCATAATCCTGCCCACCCTAGTCTCACTTCCACTTCCTTGACCATCTATTCGACAACCATTCATCCTTCCTCTGAACCCAAGCCCTTAAGCGCCTGTGGCTCTCCTGTGTCTGTCCGGTTATATTATGTGGTTAGATATTTATGAACATCCTCATTCCCAACTAGAAAAAAGTTCCTTGGGAGCAACCTGCCTTAACCTTCTTGTATTTCCCATAGAGTTTACTTAATATAAATAGCTTACATAGAATATTAATATTACACATATGATATCAACATTACATGTAAGCTACTTAGTATAAGTAATTTATATACAATATCGGTATTATATATATATCAACATCACATGTAAATTATTTAAGATAAATAGCTTAAATACAATATCAATATTATTTACATAATATCAGTATTACAAATAAATATTACAGGTAAGTAGCTTACATATAATATCAATGGCTACTGAATGAATGAATGAAAAAAATGAATGAATTTTATTCATAGGATCATAAAGAGCTAAAATGGCCTTAGAGGTCTTCTGCTACAATGTTTTTATTTTGCACATGAAGAAACTGAGACTTGCTCAACTCAAATACTCCAAACTTTCCTCAATAACTAGTTACAGAGCCATTAGCCATGAAATTATTCATTAGTGTCTCTAAGCTGACAGAGAAGGTGGTAGGAGTAAAATGGTGGCTGGAAATCTTCCAGACTCAGGCATTGCCCTTTCCTAGCCAGACTCTCTCCTCTCCCTTCTCTGAGGTAGGAAAAAAAACTTTACTACTATCTAAGTGTAAAGGTCTCCAGGTGAAATGATTGGGATTTGAACCAAAGTCCTCTAACTCTAGAATAAGTGTTGTTTTTTCCCAGTCTTAGAGTAGCTGGCCATCTACGTTGATGATACTATGATTTTCACTTCCCTCAGGCCCACCTAGTTGTTCAAAGATATGCCTGGGACTTGGGAATCATTGTCTAAAGGGATATGTCTTGATCACATCATAGATTCAAAGCTGGCAGAGACCTTAAAGGCCTTTTAAAACAACCCCCCCATTTACAGATGAGGAAACAAAAGCCCAGAGAGAGGTGAAAGAGATTATTCAAGAATATATAGGTTGTTATTGGAAGAACTAGAATTTAAACTCAGTTCTTCTGATTCCAGATCCCCGCCTTCTTCCACTAAATCACCATTTAGCTAGTCTCCAAAAGAAGCAAATCTGATAAACAGTCATGGCTGCTGGTAACATGGATAACAGATTCTAATCCTATTTGGTGTGGAAGAAGGAGAAGATAGAGGAGGGAGAGAGAATGAGGGATGAAGAGGACAATGTTGACTTACTAGAATTAAAAGGCAGGTGATAAACCCCAACTCCAGGGAGCTTCAGCCACTCCTCTGGATTCTAAGAACAAGTAAGGTAAGGACCACAAAAGGATGTTCTGTTGTACTAAAGGGTTTATTCTGACACCCAGATTCCCTCTTCATTTCAGCTAGGTTTCACCATACTAGAGAGACAAAGGAGAGTGAAGGAATATAGTGGAAAAGGGATTGGCCCAAGTCAATAAGTAATTTTTTAAATTTTTAATTAAGTTAATTTAAAAAAAAAAAAAAGAAAGGATATTGGCCTTAGAATCACAAGAGCCTGGGGTCAAACCATGACTCTGAAATTTGCTAGCTCTTTGACCTTGGGCAAGCCTTCCTTTATGGTCTCCAAAGGGTTTCTTTTAGGGCAGGTAGGTGAAACAGTGGATAAAGAGCCAGGCCTGGAATCAGAAAGATTCATCTTCCTGAGTTCAAATCCAGCTTCAGATACTTACTAGTTGTGTATCTCTGGGCAAGTCACTTAACTCTGTTGGCCTCAGTTTCCTCATCTATAAAATGAGCTGAAGAAGGAAAAGACAAACCACTCCAGTATCTTTGCCAAGAAAACTCCAAATGGGGTCACAAAGAATCAGACGACTGAAAAATGACTGAACAACAAATTCTCCCTAGTCCTTTATTTTCCCATCCTTAAAATGAAGATTCTGAACTAGATGACCTCTAGATTGTCTCCACCATATTCTATGGTCCTATGAGGAAAAAAAAAGGTGAAAGAGAGGAAGTATTATACCACATAATGGATAGAGAGATGGCCTCAAAGTAAGGAAGATACTGGCTATGGGTTCAAGTCTAGTTTCTGATATATATTAACTTGAGTCTGTGTAACTCTGGGTAAGTCACTTGTCCTTTCAATACCCCGGGCTACTCTCCCAAACTATAAATTATAGAATTTAAGATGTCTCAGACAAAACTCCTTATTCTTCCTCTTTATACCCTCAGTGTTTCCAAATTTCCCTATTCCTAAGAAGGTCATGGCCATCTTCTTCATCCTCACCCTCACTCACCCTACATATCCAGTCTGTTGCCAAATCTTGACATTTCTACCTTCTCCATATCTTTCATAAATGTCTTTTCTCCATTAACAAAGCTATCACTTCTGGTTTCTGAAAAACCTGGGAAGACTTATACAAATTGATCAAAGTGATGTGAGCAGAACCAGAACATTGCACACAGTAACCACAATATTATAATGATGATCAATTGTGAAAGACTTAGCTATTGTGATCAATGTGATCACTATTTCAAATGACTTGTAATGAAAAATGCTATTCCCCACCTCCAGAGAGAGAACGAATGAACACTGAGTGCAAATTGAAGCATGTTACTTTTCATTTTATTTTTCTTGCTTTTTTTTTTTTTTTGCAATATGGCTAAAGTGGCAATGTTTTACATGACGTCACATGTATAATGAGTATCACATTCCTTGTCTTCTCGATGGGCAGAGGAGGGGCTGGAAGGAGGGAAAAAATTTAGGGCTCAAAATTTTTTGGAAAAATTAATGTTAAAAACAAATAAATAGCTTGCAGAAAGAAAAAAACCAAAGCCATCTCCCCATCACCCTAGTTCAGACCCTATCCACCTCTCTTTAGGACTATTGCAACAGCCTCCTAAAAAGTCTCTGCCCCAAGTCTTTCCCCACAACAATCTAACCTCCATTCAGGTGGTAAAGGTAATTTTTCCAATGTGTGTATCTGACTGTGTCAGCCTCAGCTCAGTGTGTTCTAGTGGCTCCTTATTAACTCCAAGATTAAATGTAAATTCCTGCTTGACATTTAAAGTCCTTCATAAAATGTATTTAATAAGAATGTATATGTGGAGCCTGTATCAGATTGCATGTGCCAGGTAAGAGGAAGGAGGTGGAGAAAATTTAAAACTTATGGAAGTGGATGTTGAAAACTAAAAATAAATTAATTAATTAAAAAAAATAAAGCCTTTCATAACCTGGGTTCTTCCTACCTTTCCCATCTTCTTATGCCTTTCTCCCCTCTACACACCCTTCAATTCACTGATTCTGCTCTATTTGCAATTACTTAGACACAATATTCCATCTCTCACTTCTGGGTCTTTAAACTGTACCCCCTTCCTGGAATATGTTCTCCCTTATCTGTACCCCTTAGTTGCCTTGACTTCCTTTAGGAGTTAGCTTAATTCCCACCTTCTGCAGAAAGCTTTTCCTTGCCCTCCCCCACCTTTCTAGCCCCTGACTTCTTCCCTTTTCAGATTACCTTCAGTCTAATGTGTGTGTGTGTGTGTGTGTGTGTGTGTGTGTGTGTGTGTGTGTGTGTATAGATAGTATATACTGAGTTAATTACATATTAAATAACTCCTCTGAGCTCCTTAAAGGCAAAGACTAGATTTTTTTTTTGCCTTCTTTTGCATCCCCAGTGCTTAACGCAGTGACTGGTACATAGTAAACACTTAAATGCTTATTTGATTGACTGACAAAACATTGTTGATCTTATATAAATTTATTACATATTAATTATATCAATGAAATCACAGGTCCAGATTGGAAAAAAAACTTTTTTTTTAAACCCAAGAAAAGGAAGATGTAGTCTGAAGAGCTAGGCAAGAGTCAAAACTCCAATTCTTAGCTATGGTCCAGTGTGCTGAGATCCCTTCCTTGTTCACTGTGGGGACTCAAAGAAGAGGCCTCAACGGCCTAGGTTTAAGGTTGGTCTTCTAGCACTGTAATATAATGAATAAGGCATTGGACTTGTGGTCAGGAAAATATATGTCCAAATCCTGCCTTAAAAAACCTTAAAGATCACCAAATCCAGTATGGAAATATATTTTGCATGACTGTACATGTACAACCTCTATCAAATTGTTTGCCTTCTCAGTGAGGAGACAGAGATTTTGGAACTCAAAATTTTAAAAAAAGAATATTAAAAAATTCTTTTTACATGCAGTTGGGGGGGAAAGCAAAATTGTTAAATAAGTAATTAAAAATAAAATTTCACCTGAGTAAGGTAGAGGAGGAAGTCCACCAATTCCCACCCTAACTCAATATCATCTTCTTTCTACCATTCTTTTGTTTATACTTTTCTTGGATGTCATTCATTACACCACTTCTCTAGCACATGATAGATGCTCAATAAATGTTTATTGATTGATTGATTTATAATCATCTAATTCATGAATCATCCATTTGTAATTTCTTATCCATAATATGTTGCAGCCTGTTCATGCTCACCATATGCTTCTTCATTGTCTTTAATACCAATATTCTTCTCTTAATATAACATAGTTTCAAACCATGGTTAACTATGATTTAGGAATGAATGAATGAATAAAAAACCAACTATTAAGCACCCATTATATGCTAGACACTATGCTAAGCATTAGGGATACTATTAGGACAGACCTTGCCATCAAGGAGCTCATAGTTTAATGGGGGAGAAACCACGTACACTCAAAATTTTATTTTTAATTCAAAGAATCAAAGCCCTAGCTTTGTCACATTAACTGAGCAATCTTGATCAAGTCATTTGAGACCTCAGTTTCCACATTTGTAAAATGGAGAGAAATACTGTATGTAACACCTACCTCATTGACTTGTGAAGAGTGCTTCATAAACAAAGTGTTACATAGATATAAGATCTTAGATGTTTTCTTATATGGTACTTTGAGCCTTTCTCACACAATCATTATGTCTGATTTTGCATAAAGACAGCATACCTTTACATATCGCTTTATGGTGTATAAAATACCATCCCCTCAACCTCACTGTAAAAAAGAGAATGCAGATTTTATTATCTCCATTTTACAGATGAGGAATCTCAGGTCTAGAGAAGACAAGAGACTTTCTATAAAGATCATGCATCTAGTGGAAGAATTCCTATCTTCTAATTTCCCCCATACCATGCTGCTTCTCGCATACAGTGATCTGATATATGCAAATGTAAGTGTACATATATACATATATGAATACACACATACATATAATATATGATGTGAGATGTTGTATATGATATATATATGTATATATCTATTTAAAACTAAGTTATAAATTTTATTAGGGCAGGTTCCATGCCATATAGTGTGATAAAAGAGCATTGTATTTGGTGTCAGAGAGCCTGAATTCAAGTTTTGACTCTGCTACTTACTACTTGTATAAAAATAATAATATTAGCCTCTGGAGACCTCAGTTTTATCATCTGTAAAATGGAAGGGTTGGACTAGATGGCCGCGACGGTCCTTTCCAACTTCAAACCTATGGTCCCAATGATACCTCAGTGCCTTTTCTCTTTATAGCAAGGAATTAAAGTTTGCTGCAATGTATTGACTTGAAAGATAGTTCTAAGGTTTCCAATCTGGGAATTGAGAGAATATATGATTATCTATTGACACAGAGAAAAGTGAAGAAGAGTTTTTGCTCTGGGAAAACACAATTTTGGGACATGTTTTGGATATTCCCCTCCTAGCTCTGCTTCTGACTTTTTGGACTGTCATCTGACCAATCTGACTTTTTGGACTGTCATCTGACCAATACCTGGGTCCTCCTCTCCATGAGACATTCCTCTTCAGTGTTATCCCCTTCTTCCACTGAGGAATTCCACCTGCGACCTCTATTTCAGGGAGGGTCCCAGGCTTTCCAAACTTTCTTCTTCTCCTGGCTTCCTGGACTTCAGCACTATTCCCCTTTGCAGGTACCTCCCCTACTCCATTTCATGCTCGCTGTTAATTTATTGTTTCACGGATGAAATGCAAGCTTCTTGAGGGAAGGAATTGTCTTTCATTTTTGCTTGTAATTGTATCACTAGTGCTCAGCACAGGGCTTTGGCATCTAGTGCTTAATAAATGCTTTCTGCCTTGCCTTGCACCTTAAATTTAAGGTGCATATAGGTGGAGATGTCTTGTTTGCAACTGGAAATAAGGATATCACTGTAGGAAAGAACTCAGGGCAAAAGATGTGGAGATTTGGGAGTCATCTTCAGGGCTAAAATAGTAATAGATAGCATTTACAAAGCACTTTATCTACGTTAATTCATTTGATCCTCACAACAATCCTCTATGGTAGGATGTTATCATCTTCATCTTATGAACAAAGAAAACCAAGGCAGACAGAGAGTGGACTGACTTGACCAGTGTCACAGCTCGTATTGCCAATGCAATACCTAGAGCGGCTCTTATGGATATGCAGGCATATTTCCTGGGTAAATTCACAAAATATAAACTCTCTTCTTCAAAGACAAAGTCAAAAGATTTATTCAGATACCAGGAAGCCAAATCCATCATAGTAAAAACATCTATACACAATCTCAATTCAGGGAGCATGGCCATCCTCAACCTTCCCTCCAGTCAGGCCTCCCCACAAAATCACTCCCTTTCTCTCTCATACTAGCTGCTCTGCTCTGCCTCAATCTCTTTCCCAGCTCCACCTCACTCTCTTCCTGCTGCACCTTTCCTGTTCCACCAATTTGGCAAGCTCCTCCCACTATGCCATGTAACTCAAGCTGTGGGCTGGGCCAAAGCTCAAAGCAGGTCACATGAGCCTATTAAGGATCAGGGAAGATCTTCAAAATACCTTAACATTACAAAAGTACTAAGTGTCTGAGGAGGGAATTTGAACTCAAGTCCTCTCTGTACTAACTAAACCTCTCACATTTAACTAGGGGTCTAACCTTGAGCATGTCACTTGACCTGATTCTGATTCCTACAAAGCAGGAAAAAAGAGGTAGAAGGAGAGCCAGTAAAAGAGAGAGGAGTAGAGAATTTAGAGAACCAGGATCTAGTGTAGTGGCAAGAGGTGAGAGAATTTAGAGAAGGAGAGAAAGCATTAAGCCATTAACACCTTAGTGTGAATTAGCATTTCAGCTCACTCTCGAGAGGCTAAGAAGCATTGGAGAGGGAGAAAGAGGAGGTTGAAGGAGAGAGCATCCAGGAGGAGACTGTACACACATCATCCAACAACAATTTTGCCTGAGGCAGGCTGTTAAATATCAAGTCCAGTGAATACAAACTCCCATTTGCAATAAAAACTTTTCTGGTCTTGCCTTACAACAAGAAATTTGAAGACAGATCATTAAAAATGGTGCATCTTGACACTGCAGATATTCTCACCATCAAGACCACCAAGCCTGGTCTGGCTTGTGTCCTCCACAGTCAGCCTTTGGGAGCAAGAAGGGCTGGTAAAGTGCTGTTCTGATAACATTTTAAGGACTCTTCTAATAACAGACAAACAGAAAATCCACTCCTTCATTTCTGCAGAACTGGTGAATTGGTTCATAAACACTCCAGGGAAGTGTGGGGAAACCAAGACAGAGAATGAAGGGAATTTAATGTGTGGCCTCAGGTCACAGAAAAAAACTGTAAAGATGAAGTCTGTCCCTGGGCTGTTCCAGGGGTTTGGGAATCTTAATCCTATCATCCCTGAAATGTCCATTGGAGTGACTCAGCCAACTCTCTCCACTACTCTTCCCACCCTACCACCAGTCCCAACCCACATACTTAATTATAACACTCCTTGCTGTGTCCCAGATTCAAGCTTTAGACAAATTTTTAAAGTAGCTGGATGTTTTCTTTCACTCTGAATCTCCCAGTTCTGGGCCTATTTTCTATGCTCCCCAGAAATCATTGTCCAGTGAATTCTCTCTGTCACTCTCTCTGTCTCTTTCCCTCTCTCTCTCTCTCTCTTATCTTCCTTCTCCACCTCTCAGTTCTATTCACACTGAAGTATCAGTGACTGATAACTGTTTTAAAAGGTACTACTCCCAAGGGTCAGAGTCATGAAAGGAGAACAGGACCATCCTTCAAGGGTACAAGCCCCAAAAGCCACTCTTTCCAATGTTCTTATCTAGGTGAAATCAAATAAAAATTAACATCAAGGGGAACATGGAGACTGGAAAAAGCAATTTCACTCTTTTACCTGGGTGATTTAATTGACGAGGGGTGAGGAGAGAATTACTTTATAAATTTAGATTATCTGTCATTTGGTAGGTATAATTTTCATAATAATATTGCTTCATCATCTATTTAAACCTAATGCAATTTCCCTATTTAAATCTCTTTACATTATTTTTGTGTTGTTGTCTGAAATCATGATGGAAAGTTCTGGAATTATCTGATGTATGGCAAATTTTTGTTCCATTTCTTCATTTTAATTCTTTATGTATCTTTATTGTTAGAATGTATTTCTTGTAGGCAGTAAATGCTAGTGTTTGTTTTCTTATTGATCTTGCTTTTCTCTCTTTTTTCTACTTAGGAATTGAATCCAGCCATATCTGATGTTATCATTGTTAGGTTTGTTTTTTCCTCCATTTAATTATTTTTAATTCATCCCCTCCCCCTCTTACTTCAAGTCAACCTTTATTCTTGTGATCAGTTATGCTTACATTAATTTGATCCCAGCCTTCTCCTCTCCCATGGATCATCCCCCTCCCACTTTTCATTTCTCTGACTTATCCCAAGTTTTCGATTTCAATTAAATTATTAATCTCCTTTCTTTTAATTTATTTTTTTTTAACCTTCCTCCCTGCCCAAAAAAGAGCATGGTTCAAAATCCCACATCCACCCATTCTCTTAATTTAGGTAACATCTGTTTATGGTCTCATTTTTTAAAAGTATTCATTTACCTAACATCCCTCATTTTTTCCCCCATATAGACTATTCTGAAACTTTTCTTCCATTCAAGGGATAAATCCTTACATGTTCTTTCTCATTCTAAGTCCCTCATACAAGGTAGGGTTTCTAGAAAACAAAAGGTTTATTCCTTCCTCTATACCATATTAGCAATTACAGATCTCACCTACCCCTTCCTTCCCCATCTTTTTGTTTTGATTTGTTCTATTCTTAAGGGATCTTATTCTGGGAGTTTCATTTTTAGAAATATCAATTCATGAAATACATTGTATAATATGATAGAAATAAGTTGCTCTCACAACCACAGTGTGTGAGAGTTTTTTCTGGTAGACTTAGATTTGTGTAATAACACAAGAACTTCTTACCAAAAAAAAAAAAATCCCAATGGAGGATCTCAAGGCAAAATGCCTGCCACACTCAGAGAGAGAAATATGGAAGTCACTCACATATTGTAGCAGATCATGTTTGTGTATGTGTATGTGTTTGTGTATCATATTCTGATTTGTTATACGATTTCTTTCATTTATCTTAGTCTGACTACATAGCATGACTATAGTGAAAATATACTCAATAGGAAAGTATATGTAGAATCTATACAGAATTGTATGCAGTCGTGGGGAGGGAGGAGGGGAGTGGGGGGTAGGTGGGGGGGATAAAATCACAATTGTATGGCAGTGATTGTTAAACATTACAAAATAAAAATAAAAAAATAAAAAAAATTAAAAAAAAAAAAGAAATAAGTTGCTCTCTCTCCTAAGTCAAGGGACTGGGTCCTGCTACCTGAGACAATGCTAGCCTACCCAACAGGAGCAACCATTCCCTTCCTTCTAGCCCGTCTCCCACCTCCTTATCCCAGTCACATCCCAGTCACCAAAAACAAGAAAATATGAGATTCCTCCTCCAAAGACTGATAGGTCAGGAACACCAGGGCAGACAACTAGTCAGGACTCTTCCAGGGTGTTTACATTTAAAAACAAATTACTGCCTAAAACTAAAAGAATAAAATGGTGACATTTCTGACTTTCACCTGGGGATAGAATAGACAGGGGATGGTTTTTAGAGCTAGAAGGAACCTGAGAGGGCATCTCGCTAAACCCTGTCGCTTTATAGATGAGGAAACTGAGGACCAGAGAAGTTAAGGCACTTACCCAAGATCATATAGGTAGTAAGTGAAAGAAGCAGTATTCTCTGCAAAGGAGCCCATATTCTTTCTGCTATATGGAGTGGAGTTCAGAAGCTTCCCAGTGCCCCTGAAATCATACCCCAGAGACACATAAACTGGCCAAGATGAATTTCTTCAGTCTTTCATTCAGCTCTGTTCCAGTTAGTTATTTAGTGCCAACTATGCTAGATGCTGATGATGTAAAGATGACACAAGACGGTGCCTGCCTTTGTGAAGTTTACAATCCAGTAGGAAGGACGAGATAGGTGCATAGGTAATTGTGACACAAGTTTAGATATGATTAAAAGACTTGAGTTCCAAGTTGTGGTAGATGAATGTAATGAAATACTATTGTGCTATAAGAAATGACGAATAGGCAGATTTCAGAAAAACCTGGAAAGAATTATATGAACTGATGCTGAGTCAAGTGAGCAGCACCAGGAGAACACTGTACACAGTAACAGCCACAGTGTGCGATGATCCACTGTGATAGCCTGAGCTCTTCTCGGCAATATCAGAATCCAAGACAATTCCAAAGGCTTCATGACAGAAAATGCTATCCACATCTAGAGAAAGAACTACGGAGTCTGAATGCAGAGTGAAGCATATTCTTTTCAATTTTTTGTTTTTGGTGTCTTTTCCCTTTTGTTCTGTTTCTTTTTGCACAACATGACTAATATGGAAATATATTTCCATGATTGTGCATATGTAACCTATATTAGATAGCTTGCTGTCTTGGGGAGGGGCATGGGAGGGAGGGAGAAGGAATTTGGAACTCAAAATCTTACAAAAAAATGAATGTTGAAAACTATCTTTACATGTAATTGAGAAAAATGAAATACTATTTACAAATTCTTTTTTTTAAAGACAGGCTCAAATCCTGGTTCTACAGCCTTTGGCAAGTGAATTCCTCTCCTGGGCCTCAGGTTTTTTTGTATGCAAAATGAAGGGTTTAAGAGAACTGTTACAGACAGTCACTATAACCATGTACATGAAAAAATCATGGAAAAGGAATCTGAGTATCTGAAAAACCAATAATAATTTTGGAGAAGAGAAAATAAGATAGACATTTCCCCCTTCCTCGGAGAGGCGTTCTAGTTGGGTATTCTGCATAGTTCTGCGATGGTAGAATGGTGCACACCATGCATCATCAGACCATACATGATCGCTGTGTTCTTTTCCTTTAACTGCTTTTCTTTGTTACCAGAGAGGGTTCAAGGGAGGGAAGGAGTGGGATATCTGGAAATGACTGTGTTGTAAAAACAAAAAGCATCAATAAAAACTTTTTAAAAAATTTAAATGAGCAGGTTGAAGCTTGTCTCCACGGCTGAGTTGAGAAGATGCACCTCCCTTCTTTCATAGGTGGGGGCTATGGGTGTGGAACGTTATATATGCTGTGAGACACATTGATAATGTTTGGGTTGGTTTTGCTAAACTGGTTTCTTTTTCTTTTCTTTAAATCTTTGTTACAAATCCCTATAGCACGGGAAAATATGCTCAGAAATGAGGGTGGTACATGTATAATCTGTGTCAGACTGCTTGCCGTCTTGGGGAGAGGGGAGGGAGAAGAATTGGCAACTCAAAATCTTAAAAAGATGAATGCCAAACATTGTCTTTACATGTAATTGGGAAAAATAACATACTATTTACATCTTAAAACTGAAAAGAAAGAAAGGAGGATGATAGAAAGACAAAAATCTTTGGTTATATTTTTTTTCAGTGAGAGAGTTAGAATAGATGATCTGTAAGGTCCCTTACTACTTGCTCTAAATCCTAAGACCCTTGAGAATGTAATAGAGTCCTCAGAGTAGTTCCAGAGATTGGAGGAGGCAATACTGACCCTGTCCCTTTCAGAGGTCAACGAAAAAGCTCCCTGCCTTCTGAGTATCCACAGTTGTAAATAAAGACCACTGATTTTAATGCAGCCTGTATTCTACCTGCTCTAAGGCCATTGGTTTGAGCATTTCTTACTTGTGACTACAAAGCAAAAAAAAAAGTTCTGCATTGGCCCTTATTTTATTACATCCTCCACAGCATGGTGTCATTAGAAGGTTTAGAGAACTTGGGAGTCCCCAACAAAGCAAAGATTACAGGTCGCAACAGGAAAAGGGTGATGTGATGTTGCTTTCTGGGAGAGCCATGAGATAGTTCTTTGACTCAGGAATGTTGGGACTCCCAGGGGCTCTGACCTTACCTTCTCCAGTTCTCTGCTGGTCCATTCCCTCCATTCCCAGAAGGTCCGTGTGCAACAAATACCCATCTGTAGGGCTATTGCTGTTTTAAATGTTTATAATGGGAGTTCCAGATTTCTCAGCTGATAACTGATTAAATAGAGTAGGAGAAATTATCATGGAACCATAAAATTGGAAAAGACCCTTGAATTTCAATCTATGCATTGTACAGATGGAGAGACTGGGACTTAGACAAGAGAAGTGACTTGCCACAACTTTTATTGATTGTAGCTCTAGAGCTTAAAACTCCCAACTTTCCACTATACATGGGAACAAGAGCAATGAGGCAAAAAGAAATAATCACAATTATTATATGATATTATCAAAGGAGCTCACTAAGGGCCAGGCAGAAAGATCCTCTGTCTAGTTTAAGAAGCCTAGAGAAATCAGTCTGAAAGGCTCCATGGAGTGTCTTTGGGGACCCTGGATGTTGAAATAGTATAACTTCTCCCCCTTTCCCATCTATCTTCAAAACAGTAAAAAAAAAAAAAAATCAATATCCAAGAAAGAGAGAGAGTTAAAAAAGAGAGAAAAAGAAAAGAAATAGAGGAACAGGAGAGAGAGAGAAAAGAAAGAAAGGGAAGGAAGAAGAAAGGGAGGGAGGGAGAAAGAAGAAGGAGGGAAGGAGAAAGAACAAAAAGGAAGGAAAAAAGAAAGGAGAGAAAAAGAGAGAAAGAGAGAGAGAAAGAGAGAGAGAAAGAGAGAGAGAGAGAGAGAGAGAAGAGAGGCAGAGAGAAAGACAAGAAAGAGAAATCCCTACAAGCTTGCAAACTACCCAGGACTACTTATGAGAGAAGATTTCTACAGAATTTGAGCTCCTTGAGGAAAGGGCTTTTTTTCATTTTGTCTTTGTAACCCCAATGCCAGCATGAGGCCTTTCTCATGGTGGGCAGTCAGTAAAGGTTTGACGAATAAATAGTGGTCTTCCTGTGGGTCACAGGCTCCTCCAGAGTGGGGAATCACAGAATGGTTTTGTTACAAAATGATAATAATTCACACTTCCATAGCACTTCAAGATTTCCAAACATTCCAACAACCCTCTTGTACCTCTGCTTTGTGATGGAGATGAGAATGATGATAGAGCAGAGTGAAATGATGGAAAGAACAATGAAGGTGGAGTCAGAAGACTAGGGTTTAAATCCTGGCTTTGTTGATGTGAGGCCTTGGGTAAATCACTTCCCTTCTCTGGTTTTCAATCTACTAATCCTGTATAATGGAAAGGTTGGCTGATATGATCTCCTCGGCCTCTTCAATCTCTAAATTCTCTAAGGGGTTTTGAGGTGTCTTTTACAGAGGAGGAAACTAACACCTGAGTGGTCAAATAACTGAGGCATGATTCACTCATCTTCTCGTTCTGGTTCTCAGCGGGGAAACTTTCCATTCCCAGAAGCACAAAAAGGTACATACACATCCAGGGGACAGAAGAGGGGGAGGAGGGATGTTAGTGAAGTGGGGGAAGAGAGAAGCAAAGGCTACAAAAGAGCCTTAAGTTGTAAAGATCTCAGAGCTTCCCAACCTGGCCCCACCCCCCTGTTCTGTCCTGTCCCCAGTGAAGCCCTCTGTCCCCAGGCACAGTCAGGCTCCAGCACATTCTGGAAGCTGTCCTCTCTCCCCTGGGGCAGCCTCCTAGAGGAAGGCACGCCCACGATGGGACTGGGGAAGGCCTGTTTTGCGGCACCGGCACCGGCTGGCAGGTCGAGACAGGAAGTGAACAATGCCACATTCAGTCAGCAGTCGCTGGAGGAATCTAGGCAGGGCGCATGGCAATTACCCGAGTAGGAATTCTGACCAAGCCCAGGGGGCTCCCACCCTGGCTGGCCCTGTTTGGGATGCCGGTGGGGTTTTCCCAAGAGACCACTCTGGCTCTGAGGATTCCCCCAAAGGAAGGCTGTCAGGATATCACCTCAGGGTAACTGGCTCTTTGACTCTGACATCTAGAGACACCTTTATAACTATCTTTCTTACTGCAATTCAATTAAATTCCATTTAATTAATCTCAATTTACTTCTACCCAATATAATACATGTATCAGGAAAGAGCACTAACTGGAGTGAGAAGCCCACCACTGAACTTTAGGATCATAGATGGAGAGCAGGGATGGACCTTAAATTCATATGATCTAGGATGGATCTTTGAGATCATCTAGTATAATACCCTTCATTTTATAGGCGAGGGAACTGAACCCCAAGGGTAGCTAGGTGGCACAGTAGATTGAATGCCAGGCCTAGGGTCAGGAAGATTCATCTTCCTGAATTCAAATCTGTCCTCAGACACTTACTAGCTGTATGACCCTGGACAAGTCACTTAACCCAGTTTGCCTCAGTTTCCTTAACTGTAAAATGAACTGGAGAAGAAAATGGCAAACCTCTCCACTATCTTTGCCAAGAAAACCTCAAATGGGGTCATGAAGAGCTGGACACAACTGAAAAAAATGACTGAACAATAAAGTGAGGCCCCTGGAAGTTAAGTGAATTTGCCCAGGTCACAAGCAAGATTTGTACCCTGGTCCTCTAACTCCAAATTTTCTAGACTTAACACTCAGCCATTCACTACCTCACAGTTTGATCTACATCTTTGCTTTCACTTCTCCTGGCTTCAGTCTCTTCATCTGTAAAAAAAATGAGGGGATTACACTAGATGGTCTCTAAAGGTCCTTCCAGGTCCAAATGTCATAAGTGACATGTCATCCTACTTCTGAATTCCTTTCCAGCTCTTAGTGACTCTGATTCTTGTGGCCCATCTACTCACTGTCTGCACAGCCCTCCATTAAGGGCACTACAGGCAGTAAGAGTTAACAAGACTTAAACTCATGGAACATACAACAATGCAAGACAGGATGTAACCAAGTGACAAAATGTGCAGGACAGATAATAATGGCTGTGGGAGGGTCAGGATGGGAGCCATCTATGTGGGCTGGAACTCTCTTCATGGAAAGGAAGACTTGAGCCAGAGGACAGAGTTAGGAGAAATGGGTGGAGGTTACAGGAGGGCAGATATCTGTGATTAAGGAAAAATCTTCCTAATAATCAGAACTATACAGAAATGGGAATGAATGGCCTTATTAAGGTACTGTGCTCTTAATTGTTGAAGGTCTTCAAGTAGAATGAATGACCACTTTCTGGGATGTCATAGAATGGATTCCAATTAAGGTATCAATTGGAATGGGTAATCTGAGATCCTTTTCAATTTTAAGATTCTATGGGAGTCAGGAATTGAGATGAGTATGGAAAGGTTTTATAAAGAATAGCACATTAGATCACAGAGCACTTTGGACAAAAGATGCGGCAAGACAATCAACACACCTACTCCACTGTTCATACACACACAAACACATGCATGCACATTTTTTTTAAAAAGACAGAAAAATAAATGGTCAACATTTTTGATTAAAAAAAAAAAAAGATACTAGTCAAGTGGAATAGCATTGTGCTGAGAATCAAAAAACCTAGGTTCCAAAGTCCCCAAGTACTGGGAGAGATTCACTATTTAACAAATACTTCAGGGAAAACTAGCAGAAATAGGTATAGATCAGCAATTCACACCAATACCAAGATAAACTCCAAATGGATATGTGACCTAGAATAAAGGATGACATCATAAGGAAACTAGAGGAGCAAGGAAGAAAATGCCCATCAATCTTTGCACAGGGGGAAATGTTCATGACCAAACAAGGGATAGAGAAAATCAAGTTGATCATATTGATTGCATAAATTTCACAATGATAATAATTTTGCACAAACAAATCCAATGTAGCCAGGATCAGAAAGGAAACAGAAAACTGGGGTGAGGGGGGGAATCTTTGCAGCAAGTTTCTCTGATAAGATTTTCATTTCCAAGGTATAAAAAGAACCAAGAACAGATAACTGTTACTCCCCAATTGTTAAATGATCAAAGGGTATAAACAGGTAGTTCTCAAAGAAAGGAATCCAAACTATCAACTACCATATTAAAATACTCCAAATCACTACTAAGAGAATCACAAGTTAAAGTCATTTTAAGGTTATTCTCCACACTCATCAGATTGGCAAAGTTGACCAAAAAATATATGTATATATATTGGAAGGGCCACAGGACAAGAGGCACATTGATGCACTGCTGGAGGACAATTTGAAATTCTTCTATACAAAGTGTGGGGTGGGGGAGAGTCAGCCTCCATAACTTCTAATATTTTTTGATTCTGTGAAAGTCATGAGAAGCAGAATGAAGTAGTAGAATGGAGAACCAGCATTGGAGCCAAAAAGACCTGGGTGCAAGTCCCATTTCTGATGCATGCTGGTGAAGTGACCCTAACAACTTCTCAGAACTCTAGACCAGTGGTATCCCACTCAAATAGAAATTGAGGGCCACTAAGCCCTACACAAGGATCAGTGCCAACTGCACATTGTCTTAGTTTTAAGATGTGAGATTATGTATGTTTCATTGTGTTTTTACTTATTTTGTTAAAAAGTTCTCAGTTAGAGTGAAAGAAGCAGAACCAGGAGAACTTTGTACACAGTAACAACCACAGCTGGGAGGAATTTTTCTGGTAGACTTAGCCCTTCAACAGCAATGCAAGGACTTAAATAATTTCCAGTGGTCTCTTAAGGCAAAATACCTTCCACATCCAGAGAAAGAACTATGGAATTCGATCACAGAATGAAACAGATTGCTTTCTTTTGCATTATGTTTTGGTTTGTTTTATAATTTCTCCCATTCATTTTGATTCTTCTATGTAACATGACTAGGGTGAAAATGTATTTAATAGGAATATATATGTAGAACCTATATAAAACTGTATGTTGTCTCAGAGAGGGAGTGGGGAGGTGGGGGAAAGGGGGGGAGAGAAGGGAAGAATCTAAGATATATGGAAGTAATTGTAGAACACTGAAAACAAATAAAATAATAATAATTTTTTTTAAAAAAGTTCTCAGTTACATTGTAATCTGGTTCAAGTAACACTCAGGAGTATTATGGGCCACACGTAGCCAGCAGCTGGTGTGTTAGACACCTTTGCTTAGGCAACTGTCTAAGCCGGGAGGTTGCAGAGAAGTTGCCTACCTGCACAAGTATATGGGAATTTGTTCATTTAGAATTCTCTCTAACAGTGAAATCTTAGGTCTAGTTCTCATGCTTACAAAGGCCCAAAATAACATACTGCTATAATATACTCCTATTGTAAATGCATTAGAGAAACTGATTATTTAAGGGAACTTTGAAGTGAAACTTCTCTTAAAGAAATATTTACAGCGTAAATCGGTACTTCTCAATTTAACTGTTTTGTTGGGGAAGGAGTGAAAAATAGTGAAAAATGCACTGTATTCAAAGTCAGGAGACCAACAATTAGTTGTGTGATATTGGACAAGTCACTTGCCCCTTCTGCCCTTGGTTTCCTCAGCAGTAAAATGAGGGAGCTAGACTTGATGATCAATAAGCGTACTTCCAGATGTGGTATGGTTAGATGTCCCTATTTTGTGTTTGCTTAAAGAGAGGCTATGTGAATGCGTGGTCTGAATACCAGCCTTATTCTGATCTGACTGCCTCTAATTAGACTGCAATTTTCTGCCCAGCAGAAAACTGCGCTGTAGTCCCACTCACCCAATCCAAAGGTCACCCCTAACCCCTGCTGCTGGTTGTCATCAGATTTTCACTGAATTAATCAGTGTCTACTCTAGTTCTAAATGGTCTGGAGCTTCCTCCAGTGACCAATTTATTTTAGGTGAATTAATTACAGCATTGGGCAGGGGGAAAAATCAATTTTTAGAAAATCATTACTTTGAAGAGGGGGCTCTTTGACTTGGGGGTAGATTGCTGAGCTGGCATCTCTGGCTGTCTCTAACCCAGTGAGAAAGCTCTGCATTAAATTAGTCTTCCTCATCTTGGACAACAGGTTGCCCTCCCTCTGCTAGGACTAGGGGGCAGGGCTGACAGGAGCATTATTTCATGGTATACACACACACACACACACACACACACACACACACACACACACACACACACACACACACACACACACACACACCGTTTAGGCTCTCAGAATTCTCTTCCTTGGCCTGGGTCCCTGCAGAGTAAAAGTATCTGATAAATTCATTCACACCACACCAAAGTGTTAGAAACTTCATATACTCCTCCTGAGAGATTTGTATTTTCAAAGAAAAAAACCCTAGACTACACAGAAGGCAATGCTGAATCCAAAGGAATGAATTGTGAAGGCAGGAGGACCTTCCTATGTGTCTCAAATCATACTGTGTAGGCATCTGCCTGCTCCATCTATGTGTAAGGCTGAGCATGCCCATGGTATATCTATATTTATGTGATGAGGGGAGCTGCTATATTCCAGAACTGCTGCTTAATCAGTCAATCATCAAATATTTTTTGAGCACATACCATGTGCTCTATTATTAACCCCTACAGATGGGAGGTGAATAAGAGGCAGGGGAGTGTCAGACAGCTTGCCTGTGTCAAGAAAGTTGGTTTGACACCTTCCTAAACATAGCTTGCCCTCTCTCTGCCCCACCGGGAACTCATTATGTGCCAGCCTGTGGCATATCTCCTTTTGGAAAAAAAAATTTATACATGTCAATGTTTATGCATATGTGCATGTGTATGTATACATTGTGTGTATATAGATATGTATACATATACACAGATATATGCATATCTGTGTATATTTTTCTATTATGAACTTTTTTATATTATGAACTTAACAGTCATCAACAAACACAAAAATTTCAATATGCAAAGAAAAACCCATGAACCCGTTAGATATGATTTGGTGGCAGAAGGGGGTGAAGTACATATTAAATAGAACAAGGTCATAGAGTTGAAATCAAGCTTAATTCTGCACCTTTACATTCTCTTCCTTACCTCCCTCTCCCTTTTCTGCTTTCTTTCAATGTGTTTTATCCTTACAATGGAAGCTTAGATTGAACGTAAGATCCATGAGAGCAGAGACTGTCTCTTTCTTCTTGTATGTGTATTCCCAGTGCTTAGCAAAGGCTAAGGGCTTAACAAATGCTGACTTACCTCAGACCTAAGCAGGTGTCCAGGAGAAAAGGAATTGACAGCCTCTCTTTGTAGGAATTCTCCTCCTTTGTGTGGAACTGATGTCTTTAAATAAGGTCCAGATCCAATCCCTCCTTTGCTAAATCCTCTTTAATGCAGTTATCAGGTGACGTGGGATATGACACTTATCTGTGCTTGTCCCTTTTTCTCCTACTAAATAGAAGTTCCATGAGGGCAAAGGTCAAATCACTGAGAATTTTGTTCTATATGAACTCAGTAAAGGCTTTCTGATATAATAATACAAAAAGGGTTTTATGCACCTCAAATCATTCTAAGGATGGATGATACACACAAAAAAGAAAAACTTTCTACTCTCAAGGAGCTTCCTCTTAGGAGGAAGCATCATGTGCACAAATTCGTAAATACATTCTTGTATGTATAAGTTTTAACCAGACCTATGATTTAATTGGTGGAACTTCCTCCTCTCTTGGTGATGGCTGATGTTCTATAACTTTTTATTCTATGAGCATTCCCAGGGGCACTAAGAAATTAAGTGACTTGACCAAGGTCACACAACAATATATGTTACAGCTGGGACTTGAACCCATATTTCCTGAATACACTGTCTCACCTTGCTTCTGTTTTGTTGTTGTTTGTCCTTTGCTCTTGAAGAGGATCATGGCATCAGGTGTGAGTGAATTGGATGAAAGTGAGACTTTGCTGTGCAAAGTCACCAGCCTCACTCTCTCCTTCAAAATCATCTGAGTCTAGTGGCAAGATGTAGGTCAGAATGGCTAGAGATGACCCTCTTCCTGCTTCTATCATATATATATATATATGTATGTGTATATACATATATATATGCAATAGTTAACATTTTAAATAATATTTTATTTTTTCATAATTACATGTAAAATAAATTTTAATATTCATTTTTAAAATTCCCTCACTCCCAGCCCTGAGACAGTAAGCAATTTAATATAGGTAATACATGTGCAATAACATAGCTAACATTTATGAAGCTCCTACTATGTTCTAGGCACTGTATTATGTGCTTTACAATTATTATTTCATTTGATCCGCACAGCAACCCTGGGAAGGAGATGCTATTCTGACCCCCATTTTATAGATCTTTGGCTATCATCCACTCTCTTCCATAAAAAACCTTTATCTTTATTCCTGGGAGGTGACGATCTGGATATTCTAATTCTGAAACTCCTTTATATCTAGGAACCTAGAGAGGCCTTGGTCTACGCTCCTGAAGCCGTGGACCTGAGGTAAGAGCAAAATATCTGACGACCATAAATTTAGAAGTGGAAGGAACAGTTCTAGCCTTACTTAGTGGGCTCTATGTAAAGCGATTTTTATCTTGGGACAATTTGTCCCTACCCACTTATGTCACTTAGTCTATATAACAAAGGCATACACAAAATAATACCTTTGTGCAAGTCATAAAATGTACTAGAATGCAGACATAGTAAATACTGTACCATGGCAAACAGAATTATGAAATGAAAGATAAAGTGATTGATAACATACACACAGTATAGCACAATAAAGTCAGCATACAGTATGCAGTATGCTGTCCCTTCCCTACTCACTGCCCTTAGGCTTTATCATCGGGGTATCCCTAGATTGTTGTGCAACTTTTTTTTTTATGAAGTTACTGAGAGATGCTTGGACAATGGCTGTCTTTTATTCCTTGTATATATGATGGCAGCAAACAATATTATTCTCAACAAGTTTTTGAACTTTTAAAATTCTTGAAGCATTTGGATCCATTTTTTCAATACAAGAAAAAAATGTTTTTACATTGTGGCAAAGGAAACTAATAAAGGTAAACTGACATACAGAGCTCCAAGGAAAGTCAGTTTATTAACAGTGATGCATATAGCTCTTAACAAACTTGGTCAGACTGGCAACCTCAGTAAAATCAGCAACCCCAATGAGAAGGAGAGAACCCTCCTTATTGACACACAACAAAGAAAGGCTCTTTGTGGGTGCAGAGAAAAAGTGATAGATTGTAGGGTTGGGGCAGGAACATTATGAATGGCTATGCTAAGAAAGGCAGTTTGTCATTCACATGAAGCTAATCACTGCCCCCTCTATCAATTAAGGAAAATTAACTGTTTCATGGAATAAATCACATCTTGTAGTCTTTGCTAGGGGATTAAAAGTTGATCAGATGTGCTGCCTTCTTAGAATAAAAATTTCTCTAATTGTTCATGGATAGACAAGGACAGATAATATATATTTTGGGGATGGTACCAAGTTAACTTAAATGTAACAAAGATATCCTGAAAGAATCAGAGGCGCTACCAGTATGAGAGATAATGATTTTTCTTTTAATTATAATTTTAACTCAGAAGGAAAGATAAATTCCTGAGCTCAATTCAAGAAACTGGAAGGCAACTTTAGGAATCAAAGTAGTGTTAATTTAATTTTCTTTGCTAGAAATTTGAATTTGTGTAATGTGAATTTATATAAAGCAAGAATTGTCTGTATGTAGATTTTGGGATAACTAGATTATCCATCTGGAGCTGGAAGGAACTTTGGAGATCATTTAATCCAGAAGTGTCAAACATGACATCAACACTCCCCAATATAACAGAACCAGATTAAAATGTAACTGTAAAACATTTAACAAAATAAATAAAAGTGCAATTAAACGTAGATAATGTTAATATGTGGTTTTTAGTCATTAGTGGCCATAAGGATCCTTATGTATGGTTTAGTATCCCCATTTCTACTTGAGTTAGACACCACCGATCTGGTCTGAGCCCCTCATGTTATGACAACAGAGGCCTAGAGAGATAATGAGAGGGAACTGTTGCCCAAAGTTACATGGATAATAAGGAGAAAAACAGCTTAAAATAGAGGTCTGAATCCAGTAGTGCTTAATTATCATTTGACTGAATGATCCCTTCCAAAACCCCAATTAGCTCAGTCACTGACACATAGTAATCACAAAAATATTTGTTGATTGACTGATCAGTTACTTGTGAAAAGTGGTCATCTGCCTTTCCTAGAACACTTCCAATAAAGGGGAACCTGATATACCCCATTTTGAGTTTGGGTATACGTATCTGTTGTATCACAGGCACTTCCAACCTGCCTCCAGACAAAATATTCCTTTGTGAATGCCCATCAATTCTGGAATAGCTGAACAAATTGTGGTATATGAATGTAATGGAATACTACTGTGCTTCTTATAAGAAAGGATGAGCAGGTAGATTTCAGAAAAATCTAGAAAGATTTACATGAGCCGATGCTGAACATTGTGTGATGATCATCTTTGATAGACTTGGCTCTTCTCAGCAATGCAATCTGTGACAACTCCAAAAAACTCATGACAGAAAATGCCATTCACATCCAAAGAAAGAGTCATGGAGTCTGAATGCAAACCAAAGCATATTGTTTTCTCTTATTTTTCTTTCTTGTGGTTTTTCCCTGTTGTCCTTTCATAACATGACTAATACGGAAACATGTTTAATGTGATTGTACAAATACAGCCTATATCAGATTGTTTGCTTTCTTGGGTGGAGGGAGGGAAGGAGAAAAAAATTTGGACCTCAAAACACAATAAAAGTGGATGTTGAAAATTATCTTTACATGTAACTGGAAAAAATAAATTGGAAAAATTGTATATGTAATACTATAATAAATAAAATACTTTAATAAAATACTATATTAAGTGGAGGGGAAAAAAATCTTCCCTTGTGACAAAGTTTAAAAAAATAAGCAAAACATCAACTACAGCATTTGTTTGACAACGCGTGTACAACATTCTCTTCTCATATTCCCTCATCTCTCTCTAGGGAGGGGGGAAGGTATGTTTTGCTATTCCTTTTCTAGGACTTTTATTGACTTTTCCATGACTAAAAGCTCAATTTCCTTTCAAGAACCTTTTCTTCTATGTCATTGTAGTCTCTGACCTTTCTTATTTTGCTCTGCATCAATTCATATAAATCTTCCCATGTTTCTCTGAATCCCTCATATCCCTCCTTTCTTCAGTCTCTTCCACTTTGGGACAGCTCTAACAGGAAGTTTTTCTATCATCATCATCAACATCATCATCATTAGTTTATTTGTTTTCCATTTTCTACAATCATTTTTATGTCTCAGATTTTCTCCCCACCCCCACTCCCTCCCCAAGATGGCACGCAATCTTATATGGGTTCTACACATACATTCTTATTAAACACATTTTCACATTAGTCCTGTTGCATGGAAGAATTAAAATGAGTGGGAGAAACCATGAGAAAATACAAAACATAACAAAAGAGAAAATATTCTGCTTCATTCTGCACTCTGATTCCTAGTTCTTTCCCTGGATGTAGATGGCATTTTGTCTTGAGTTCATTGGGAATGTTTTAGATCCTTGTATTGCTGCGAAGGACTAAGTCTACCAGAAAAATTCCTCACACACTATGGTTGTCACTGTGTACAATGTTCTCCTGGTTCTGCTCCTTTCACTCAGCATCAGTTCATACAAGTCCTTCCAGACCTCTCAAGTCTTCCTGTTTATCATTTCTTATAGCACAATAGTATTCCATGACATGCATATACCACAACTTGTTCAGCCATTCCCTAGTTAGTTGATGCGCATCCCCTCCATTTCCAGTTCTTGGCCACCACAAAGAGAGCTGCAATAAATATTTTTGTACATGTGGGACCCTTTCCCATTTTTATGATCTCTTTGGGATGTAGCGCTAGAAGTGATATTTCTGGATCAAAAGGTATGCACATTTTTATAGCCCTTTGGGCATAGTTCCAAATTGCTTCCAGAATTGTTGGATCAGCTCACAGTTTCACCAACAATGAATTCGTGTTCCAACTCTCCCACATCTTCTCCAACATTTATAATCATTCTGTTTTGTCATGTTAGCCAATCTGATAAGTGTGATGTTGTATCTCAGAGTGGTTTTGATTTGCATCTCTCTAAGCAATAGTGATTTAGAGCATTTTTTTCATGTGACCATAGATAGCTTTAATTTCTTCCTCTGAAAATTGCCTATTCATATCCCTTGACCACTTATCAATTGGGGAATGACTTGTATTCTTGTAAATTTAACTCAGTTCTCTATATATTTTAGAAATGAGGCCTTTATCACAGGAAGTTTTTCTTAAAGAAGCAATCTGTCTCTCTTCAACTTCCACCCATTACTCTTTGTTCTACTATTGGAACCAATCAGAACAAGTGTAATGCCCTCTTTCACATGACAGCCCTTCAAAGGCTTTAAATACCTGAGCATAGCTATCATATTCCCCTAAATCTTTTTTTCTCTAAACTATAAATTTCCAGTTCCTTCACTAATCCTCATATGGCATCATTTCTAACAGCCTTAGCATTCTCATTGCCCTCTTCTGAATGCATTCTGTTTGTGAAGATTTTTCCTAAAATATGGTGCCCAGAACTTAAAACTATACTCTAGAAGGAGGTTATCTAGGGCAGAGTACAGAATCACTATCACAGGCAGCTAAGTGAAGTAGAGGATAGAGTGCTGGGCCTGGAGTCGGGAAAATCTGAATTCAAATCTGGCCTCAGACATTTACTAGCTGTGTGACCCTGGGCAAGTCATTTACCTTCTGTCTGCCTTGGTTTTCTCAACTACAAAACAGTAATAATAATAATAGCACCTACTTTGCAGGGTTTTTGTGAAGATCAAATGAGATAATATTTGTAAAGTGCTCAACACAGTACCTAGCATGTAGTAGGTACTACATAAATATTATTGTTATTATTATCTCCATAGTCCTGGATACCATGGCTTCCCTTTATGCAACCTAAAATTACATTCAACATGTTGTCTGGCATGTGAGGTTGTTGACTCACATTAAACTTTGAGTTCAGCGAAATACTCAGATCTTTTCCCATAAGAACTAATGCCAGGTTGAGTAGTATATTGATATTACCATGTTCATTTTAAAACATATTTATTCAGAAGTTGAGCTGCTTGCAATAAGATTCCTGGTCTCCTGTATAATCCTCGTTGCCAAAATGCATACATTTATTCAGTATTAAGAGAAAGAAAACTGAAAAATAAAATGCTTTGAGAAAGTTTTTAAAAACTACCCTTTGTCTAGTGACATATCTCCTGCTGTTTATGTGAAACTGACTTCTTAAAAAGCAAAGTGTAGGATTTAGCATTTCACTCTATTAAATGTCACCTTATTAGAATAATGTTCTAGGCTGTCAAGGTCTTCTTGAATTCTGACTATAAATCATTTCTTCCAGCTTCATGCTATCTGCAAATGTGATCAGCATGCTATCTGTTCCTTCACCATCCATCACTGGTGAAAAAAAGAATGTTGAATAGTCCAAGGCCAAGAACAAAATCCTAGAACATTCCACTTCCCTATATGGGTCCACTGTAATGATTTTTTGGTTGACTCATGCAACCTATTCTTTATTTACCCCGCTGTACTACCATTTAAGCCATATCTCTCTCTTGTCCACAAATGCAAAAATTAATAACAAAACAAGGTGAAATTGAGATCCTTACACATTTGAAGGAGGCAGCTAGGTAGGTCAGTGCATAGAGCACTGGGCATGGAGTCAGGAAGACCTGAGTTCAAATGTGATCTCAGACGCTTACTAGCAAAATGACCCTGGAAAAGTCACTTAATCTCTGTTTGCCTCAATCCATTGGAGAGGGAAATGGCAAACCACTCTAAGATCTTTGCCAAGAAAACCCCACATGGGGTCATGGAGAATAAGACATAACTAAATGACTGAGCAGCAATACATTTGTATGCAGATATCTGATGTCTGGGGTTATGTCATCTGCTCTCTTCTTGAATATTGTCTCCTGTGTGTTATGGCTCCTTATTACCATGATTCTTCTTCCTTTGCTGCATCTACTATTCTCTGGCACCTGAGTAGGCAACACATGTGCAGAACATGCGTTTGATTCTTCCCATGCCCACTGCTGCTTTACAATTTTAATCTCTCTCAAGCAGTTTCTCAAGAATCCAGACAAATATATAATATGTGAGTATGTGTGTATGTGTGTTTTAAACTGTCCCTCATTAAGCAAATGCTATCTTCCTGGCCAAGAGTCCATAATCCCTATAGTTTAAGCTGCTGTGGCTCAAATTTTCAAATCTTATTCTCAAACAAGTTCTTCTGAGTTAGCTATTCACTTCCCAAATCTGTCTTTTTCTTCTAAAGTCTCTCCATCCAATTAGCAACAAAGATAAAAACATTTCCTATGCCCCTAACATTCTCAATTTCTAATCCAAGCCTTCCTAAGCCCTTCCAGAAGTATCCTTGGTCCAGACAACAATCACCAGTAGTGGGAAGTGGTTATCAGGTTTGACAGTTCTTGGGAGACTTTCCCTTACCCTCCATATATTTACCCTGAAAGCACAGCAAACCTCTGTCTTTGTTCATGTTAGTAACCTGAGTAACATTTTGCAAAAAGTCATCAGCCATCACTACTTCTCTCTTCTCCATATGCTCTTAATCATCTCCAGGATGAGGTCTTTCTGATGGCACCTCTGTAGCCATATCATCCCTCCTGGAAACACAATGAGTTTCCCTCCTGAGGAAGACTCTAACATCAATTGCCTCTAAATGTTCAGTGAGTCTTTATTTTTCCCTTCCTTTAGAAACTATCTGTGTGACCCTGGGCAAGTCATGTAACCTTATCTAGTTCTCAGTTTTCTCATCTGTAAAATAAGGAAGTTGGACTCAATGGATCTCTCTCAGCTCTAGTTCCATATGTGATAATACTCTCTGTGTCACCTTCTTCCACCCTCCAACCTCCTAATACAGACGAGGCTCGTCCGCCTTTTCAGGTCCTTTTTCTTTTCCTTTCCTCTTAAAGCATTTCCTTCACTCTTCCAAGGAATACTTCACTTTGCCTGATATCTTACAAAGGAGAAGGGCATTTATTTAGCCTTTTCAGCTTCTTCCCTAAGAGGAAAACCAGTCTACTCCTTGTTTATACTACTTGGTACTTGATACTGACAGAAACACAAACACGTTGCACTTCCCTGCAGGTCACTGCAAAATTCTCCTTGACTTCCATACTTTTAGTAACCAAGAACCCCAGAGTTTTTTGATTTATATGGATAGTTCCATTGGATAAATTGCCTATTTCTATATGAGTGCCGGTTTGCTCAGCTGCCTTTGATGGACAATTAATGGATTCCTATAAAGCCCTACTGCAAACAAAAATTGGCCTCTTCTTTCTGTCCTCCATGAGGTGGTCTCAAGCAGAAACACAATGGCCTAGGAGGATTTAGCCAGTTAGTCTAATTACTCACCCTTTTTCTCCTCTTCCTAATGCTCAGCATTAATTATCTATGCTAGTGATAACACTTTAACCCAAGTCTTTTTTGCCTTCAAATCTGGCATTCTTTCCAATATACAATGAGAATAAAGAGGTGGGCATAGCCAAACCATAATTTGAAAGATATCTTTCCTTGAAGAACACTTGCCTTCAATTACCCAAAGCATCTAACTTAGCCCAAATTTTTACTATCTAATTTTTTAGGTTGATAAATTTTGTTCAAATATATCATACAAAGCATCAACTCCTCATGATTAAATTCCTCACAATGTAAAATCCCTCATTTATCTTTAACATCATAAAAGAGTGATTTGGTGTGATGATACATTCATGGCAAGGTGGGAAGAGTGTAATATTTCGGGTTTGGAACCTGACTACCAATCACTACCTTTGTACTTGCTTACCACAGTCCCTGGCACATAGCAAGCACTTAATAAATTGCTTGTTTACTTGTTTTGTTTATCTTCCCTGAGTCTCAGATTGCTCAGTCATCAAATTAAGGGGTTGAACATTTGAGATCCATTCCACAGAGGGAAACTAGCTCTAAGTCTATGATCCTAAAAATCTTACTTTAGTGGTTTTCCATTTACTAAAAGAAATGGCAGAGAGAAGTGACTCAAATAGTACATCACATTTGACCCAGTCATAGCACTACTAGGTATTTATCTTAAAGAAGTCAAAGATAGAAACAAAGGTCTAATCCACATCAAAATATTCATAACCACACTGAAGGTAGTAAAAACAATAGAAGCAAAGTGAGTGCTCATTGATTGGGAAATGGAAAAGTATGAAATATGAATATAATGGACTTTATTATACAGTAAAATAAGAAATGATGATGAAGGAGTTCAGAGAAATATAGGGAGATTTATATGAACTGATACAAAACAAAATATACAGAAACAAAAGATCACTATACACAGAGACTATAAACATAATATAATAATAATAATGTATAATAATATTTATTTATTTATAATAATATATATTAATATATAATAATATATATTTATTTATAATAATATAAAATATAATCAGAAAAAAAATCACTGAAAAGAAGTTGAATTCTGGAAGTCCCAGAGAAGGAAAATAATACATATTTCCCTCTTTATAGAAGGGAAATGAAGGGGCTGTTAGAACAGAATAGTACATGTATTGTGAGGCAAAGTTTCTGATTGTGATTTTTTTTTGCTGAATTTTCCTTAGTTTAAAGGGAGAATTCAATCAGTTTTGGAGATAATAACACAAAGATACATAAAGATAAATATAATATAAAGATAAAAGACTTCAATAAGATGTATTTTTAAAAATATTTCCTGGAGGAAAAAGAAAAGAAAGAGTGGGTGTGTGCTTCAAATGTTAATACCCATGTTTTTGATCTATTTGGTTGCCATTTAAAATTACTTTCTTTTATGTAGTTGTAGTAATTATATAAATTGTTCTCTTAGTTCCACTTTGTTCACCCTCCATCTATTCAAATGTGCACTCATTGGCATATTGCCATATGTCTTTGGATTCTTTCTCTTCAGCATGTGTCACTGCACAATAACATTGCATTTCTCTCCTAGACCACTATTTGGTCAGCCATTTCCCAGTCCTGGGATACATGTTTTCTTTCAGATTTTTAGCTGTTACAAATAATGCTGCTCTAAATGTTTTCAGAAAATTGATGTCTTATTGTTGTTTATCTCTCTAAGGAAGAAAGCCAATATGGGGATTACTTGGATAATACAGGACAATTTTTATATCCATGCAATAGCATATTTAGTTTGCCATACTAGAATTTTTCCACCTTCAACAATTTGATGACTGTGAAGTGATCCTTCAGAGTTATTTGGATTTGCATTTCTCTGATAATTAGCAGTTTGGAGTACTTTTTAAGATGACTGTTAAAAAGTCTATGTTTTTTCTTTCATAAATGTTAGTTCATGTCATTTGAACACTTACCTATTGGGTAATGGCTCAATATTATAGACGCATGTCATTTTCCTATAGATTTTGCATGTCAGACATCAGTAAAGATATTTTATGAGAAGTCATTTTCTTCTACTCTATATCCTTTCTTCATATTCTATCTGTATTTGTGCAAAAGGTTTTTTATTTTTGTTTTTAATAATGGGAATCAGTGTTGTCTTTTATAATATTCTTTATGTCATGACTGGTTACAATTTCATTCTCTGTTCAAAGTTATGAGAATTACAGTATTTCATTGTCTTCCAAGTTTTTCAAGGTAGAACTTTTCACATGTAGCTTGTTTAAATATTTGACATTTGTCATCATGGCACATGATATAGCTAAGTTGCCGCTTTAAATTTCTTTTCTGTCAAGCTACAATGCAGGTTCCTAAGCATTTTTTGACATTTTTATTTACTTTACTTTAATTTATGGAATAAGACAAATATTTCCATAACATATTACAATAAAAAATGATTGCATATAAAACTGCAAATCTATTATGTACAGCTTGGTATTCCTTTTGAATATATATTAAAATTATCATGTAAATTTCTTTTTTTCTTCCCTCTCCCTCCATCCCAGAGATGGTTACCATTAGACTTAAATGTGTGTATGTATATGTACGTATGTATGTATGTATGTATGTGTGCATGTATGTAAAATCATTCTATACACCTATTTATCAATTCTTTCTCTGAATGCAGACAGAGTCTTCTTTCACAGGTTCTTTGTAGTTAATTTGGATTTTTATCGTAGTCAAAATGATCTATTTGCTCAAAGTTGTTCTTAAAAGAATATTGCTATTATTGTATACAATGTTCTCAGTTCTGTTTGCTTTACTCTTCATTATTTCATTCAAGTCTATTTATGTTTCACTAAGGTCATCAAGCTCATCATTTCTTATAGTACAGTAGTATTCATCACAATCATATAGCACAACTTGTTCAGCCATTCCCCAACTGACGGGCATCCCTGCAATTTCCAGTTCTTTGCCACCACAAAGACAGCTGCTATAAACATTTTAGAACAGATAGGTTCTTTTCCTTTTTCCCCTAATCATCTTTGGAAATAGACCTAGTAGTGGTGGTGAGGTTTGATAACTCTTTGGGCATAATTCCAGATTGCTCTCCAAAAGGGTTGGATCAATTCTACCAATTCTACAATTCCAACAACAATGAATTAATTAGTGTTCCAATTTTTCCACATCTCTGCCAACATTTGTCACTTTCTCCTTCAATCATTTTAACCTATCTGATAGGTTGTTTCAATTTGCATCTTTCTAATCAGTAGTTATTGCTGAAGAAATAATTCCACCCACCCCAGTTCTTTCAGTCCTTGAGCTAACTGAGGAGTAGACTGCTTATGGTCATTTGTTTCTGTTTGCTTCTTACCTAGTCTACTTTATATCACTTCATAATTATAGATTTCTACTATAATCTGAGGTTTGATGACACCATAACGTACCTATTCCTATTTTTTTATTCCCCTAGATATCCTTGATTATTAATATTAATTAAATTCCCCCATTTTTATTTGTTGCCCTGGTACTCTAATGATGTCAGGTGAAATAGAAGAAATACTAGAGGCCTTCCAAGTGAGCATACCAGAGGATACAAGCAGGAATTCCACAGAATGGTCATGCATGAGTGGGTTTTAATCTACACCATTAGAGAAAAATTCCATATAGATGAGATCTCCTGTCTATTTGAGTATACAAACTATTGCCTTGAAAAAAAATTTGTTTGGTATAGTGTTAAATCTGTGAAACTGATAAATCTGGATATTATTATGACTATTGTCTTGGAATGGCCTCATCACAAACATTGAATATCAGTAGACTTTTAAAAAACCATCCATTATTTCTCTAATCCAATTGTATCATCATTGCTTCCATTCATGTGTTATTTATGCTCTCAACAAGAATAGAAAGAAACAAAACAGTGGCTGTTTCAAAGAGCATCTATTTTGCTCTGTTCAAGCAAGACCTCTATGCATCTTTCTATATTAACTCCAATATATTTAATGTATTTTTTGGTTTTTAAAATGGTGTTTTATTTTCTATGCCTCCTGATTATAGTGGCATATTTGTTGTGTATCCTACTACTTCATCAAAGTCATTAATTGTATAACTTATTCTTTGTTCATTATCTAAGATGTTTAAATAAATTATTGTATCTATAAGTAGATCACTTTTGCTCTCTTTATTAATTTCTTTTTCTTGTCTCATTGACATAGCTGTGATTTCATAGTGTGGGGGTCTCCTGGTATGGAAACTCCTTCTGCTGGTTCATATCAGCAAATTTTCTGTGAATCATGTTAGAGACTAAGGTTCCGAGAAGTTAAGTCATTTGTCTGTAATGCTACCTTGGGTCAGAGGGAAGACTAGAATTCAGGTCTTCCTGACCCCATGGCCTGCCCTTTGTTCACCATATCATGTGGGCTAGTGAAATCATAGGTCTCTCTTTCTCTCTTTTCTCACACCAAAAAACAAAACAAAACAAAAGTCACAACCAGACATGATGTGGCCAACATTTCCAGCATTATATCACATAATACTAGAGACAGTGATGATCTTTTCTTCAATTCCAATCTTATTTGGAAGGCTTCCAGTATTACTCCACTGCAAATACTTTGAGTCACATTAAGTGACTGTCCATTAATTCTAATGCTTTTTAATTATTTTAATGTAAACAAGGGCTGTATTTTATCAAAAGTCTTTTCTGCATCCATTGGTGTAATCATATGGTATTTGTTATTCATATTGTTTATTATGCCAATTGTTTTCCTAATGTTGAATATCCCTGATATAAATTGAAATTTCATATAATTAATAATTTGGAGGCATATGCTCTAATCTCCTTGTCAACATTTAATAATTTTACATTACTGTAAATTAGTGACATCAATCTACAATTGTTTTTCTCTGCTTTATCTCTCCCTGATTAGGAAATCAGAATCAGTTTCATAGAAAGATGATAAAATGCCTTCCTTCTTTGTTTTTGAAAATAGTTTAGCAGTTTATATAGCAAAGAGAGTATTTGTTCTTTAGATGTTTGAAAGAATTAATTTCTAAATGTGTCAAGATTTATAAACAGAGTTCTCTTCATTAGAAATTCATGCTTGACTTGCTTAATATCTCTTTCTGAGATTGAATTGTTTAGGCTGTCTAATTCTTGTTTTGTTAATTTTGTTATTTTTGACATTTTGTGTTTTTGTAGCTAGTCATCCATTTCATTGACATTTTCAATTCAATTAGCGTATAATTCAGGAATACTAATTTCTAATAATTTTCTTTATTTCTTCTCCATTGATTGTGAATTCTTCCTTTTCAGTTTTATTTTGTTAATTTAGTTATCTTTCCACGCTTTAAAAAAACAAATTAACTAATAGTTTATCAATATTTTTACCCTTTAAAAAAACCCAACCAGCTAGTTGTCTTAGTTCCAATTGTTTTGATTTTTAAATTCTATTGATCTTTTAGTTTTCAGGATCATTTTAAATACTTGTTTGGGGATGATTAGCTTGGTTTTCTAGGTTTTGCAAAAATTGTAGGTTCAATTCATTAAAACTTTGTCTTGTCGGCTCTCAAAAATATTCCATTGCATACTTAGTGAAACAGAGTGATTTTTAACAATTTCATTGAAGTCCTTCATCTCAACTAATCCCCACCCTATAAAAGGAGATTATTAAGGATATTTTCTAAACCAGAGTTGGGGCACCTTCGCTGCCACCTTATTGCTTGTGACAAATTGAGATGCAGAACTTTAACTATGTTGGGAAAATGTCCAAAGAGTCAAAATAGGATTTAACTAAGAAGTAACCAAAGCCGATGGCAGGTAGATTTGGGTTTGCTAAGTTTGATGCAATTGGAGCTGCCCAACAATGAAATCAGCTGCCTCGTGAGGTCAGAAGCTCTTCATCACTAGAAATGGTCAAGACCGTTGTAGTATTGTAGAGGGAATTCTTACACTGAAAGAAGGTCTGAACAAGTTGGCCTCTTGGTTCCCTTCCAACTCTTTAGAAGATTCTTTGCCATTATTGAAACATTTAGAAGGACAAAATACTCAGTTTAAATTCAGGTCTCATCATCCATTCCACTGTAAATACCTTGGTTATTAGTCGAAGCTATATTATTCACATTTTCTAATGCCCCTGTCCACAAGTCTGAAGTTTTTCTTCCCCAATCAGTCAGTTAATAAACAATTAGTCGATAAACATTGACTAATTGCCTTTGGTCCTTTAGGCATTCCATTTAAATTGGAAAGAATGAAAAAGGATTTATTAAGAGCCTCTTGGCCAGTTCCTGGAGCATCACAGGTGCTTAATAGGTGTTTGTTGATTTTTTTTTTTAAAGAAAGTGATTGCTATTCTAATTATTACTTATTGGTTAAAATAATGGCAAAGTTTTATAATTAAGGAAAAAATTTTGGGAAATAAAAAAGTCTATTGGCTTTGGATTCAGAGGAGATTCAACGATTGGGTTCAAAGTCAAGCTCTGGAAATTATTGGCTACATGATCTTCAGCAAACCAGCCTTTTCAAATCTCAGGCTCTTTCCTTGCAAAATGAGGATAATGACAGCTAAATTACCAACTTCACAAGGTTATTGTAAGGCAAATGCTTTGTAATGATAAAAATGTTATAGAAATATGAATTATTACTATATGTAAGGCACCCTGCTGAGTGCTAAATATACAAAAATTAAAAAAGAATATTGTTGTGGCTGCCCTGGAGCAGCTTACAATTTACTGGGGATTAGAGAGAGGTGGGAATAAGATGTGTACACAAATCAAAGGTGATTAAAGTTAAAAGTGATAAGAGGGCTCTTCCTCTAAAAACTTTTGAGGAAGGAGAGATCAGCAGCTTCAGGGACCAAGTCAAGTTTTATAAAGTATTGACAACCTGAATTGAGCCTTGAAAGGACAAATATTCACATTCACATGATGTTTTAATGTCTTTCAAGTACTTTTCTCCTCAACAATGAGACAGATAGTAAAAAATATGATTACTCCCATTTTGCAGATAATGAAAATCAGGCAAGGAGCAGAAATGGGGTTGAGTGGATAGTCAGCCTCCAGTTAGGGAGCCCTGAGTTCAGATCCTGACTCCTTTAACCTTGGTGTCCCCAGGCAAATTTCTAAGACTATAAAATACAGGGGGCAGATAGGTGGTGCAGCGGATAAACTCATCTTCCAGAGTTCAAATCTGGCCTCAGACACTTAGCAGCCGTGTGACCCTGGGCAAGTCACTTAATTCTATTTGCCTCAGTTTTCTCATCTATAAAAAGAAATGGCAAACCTCGCTAGTATCTATGTCAAGAAGACCTCAAATGGGGTCACAAAGAGTTGAACATGACTGAAATGACTAAACAACAACAACACAAAATACAGACAAGTTATATAAATCAACCCCCATTTGAAAGATGAGAAATCAAAGTCCATAGATGTTAAACGAATTGTCTAAGGTTACACATATCATAAATAACAGAGCCAGCACTTGAACCCAGATCCTCTAGTCCCAGATCCAGCCCTCTAGAGAGAGTGCCAAAAATTGCCCCTCCACCCAGCTTGAGAGTTCTCAGTATATCTAGCCTAGATCAGTATTATACCCTAAAATGAGCCTGTTTCTAGGGATCAGGGAATTAAGATTCTTTGGTAAAACTTTCCTTCTTTTCAACACAGACTAAGATACTGTCTAACTATGCTGTTTGCCTTTTTCAGTTAACAGATAAGAGAACTGGTTTCTAGCTGTTGACCACAGATTCTTTGCAGCTTTTGTGTTTCACCGTTCTTCGATTCTGCTTTTGCATTTGCTTCCCTTTGTCTCCTTGTGCCCTACAATCAGAACACTTTCACCTCTGATGTTCCAACCTATTCCCCTACAGAAATCTCTAAGTAAGTATCCCTTTATTCCCTAATAACCATTGATATTCATAGAATCCTTTAAGCTTTGCAAAGCTATACACACAAACACATATACATGCACGTGCACACATACATGTATACACATATGCAAATATATGCCTATATACACATCCATGTGTATATATACACACACATGCATATGCATGTGTGCACAAATATACACATACATTGTGTGCGTGCTCGCAAATACATAAACATGCATATATATACACATATGCATATACACTCATACATATGCGTATATACATCACATGCATATGCACATATACACAAACATACATGTATTCACATATACGCCTGTGGACACATGCATACTATATATGTGTGCGGATACATACGTACACATATATACCCACACACATACTTCTATTTATATTACATTTATAATTTATATTATTTTGATATTTATGTTTATAAATTTTCTTTTGACCTTCAGAGCATCCCTCTGAGATAACTTCCTAATCTTGCCATAATGTCAGACTCCCTGGCTTCTTTCGACCCTCAAGTTCCTACACGAAGTCTCTTCTTATTCCTGGTTGCTAGTGCCTGATAGGGAATTAGGAATGACTGGGTAACTGCTCTAGATCTATTTTATGGTTACTTTGTGCTACATGTTCTTCCCAATCCACAGAAAGTAAGCTGTTTGAAGGTTGTTTCATTTTTTTAAATTTTTGTATCTCCAGTTCCTGACACATTATAGCACCTAGCACATTGTAGGTGCTTAACAAATGTTTATTGGATGTTGAGTGAAGGTGGGTGATATTATTAGCCCCTTTTTACAGATGGAGAAACTAAGGTTCAGATAGTTTAAGTGCTTTACTAACTCCAGATCCAATACTCTACCTGCCACATCATGCTAAAGGCAGTCCTTCCAGGATATAAAATTCTATCCTCTCCCTCTGATCTTTCCTGTAGCACTATGTAAGTATCAAGAGAAACAACTAAGTATCTTAGAGATATCAAAGGAAATATCAAAATCCAAGACAGCTTCTTTTCAATTGACAATCTGATTCTTGCCTTAAAAATGTGCTTCTATTTGACTTTTCTCCCTTCTTCCTTCCTCCTTTTTTGTTTCTCTTTTCTTCTACCTAATAACCTCTCTTCCCTTTATTTTTAATTCCTGAAATAAAGGTACAAGGTGGCCTGCCTATCAAATTTTTCATCTGGGGGGGAAAAAAGGAGCCCTTCAGAGGGCAGGATTCAGAAAGATCTCAACTAAAAGTCAGAACATGGGGCCTATTTTGGCTCAAAAAGTAAACTTCACCAGGCCTAGATGATAAGGCATTGATACTGTTTGTCTTGACAAAAAAAAAGATCTTGGGGTTTTAGTGGACTACAAGCTCAATTTGAGTCAACAATAGTGCAAACTTCAATACTACTATTGCTTGCACTTTGCTCTTGAAGAGAACTAATAGTATCAGGAAGGTGATGGCTTGACTTGTGAGGAAATTGGATTGAAGCAAGGCAGGGCTGTGCAAAGCTACCAGCCTCACTGTCTCCTCCTGTCATCTGGGTCCAATAGCAAGACAGATCAGGACGACTTGAGATGCAGTGGCACACCTTGGCCTACACTACTAAAGAGACGCATGGTAACCAGGACTGGGAGGTGATGCTGCCCCTGCCCCTGGTGATTCCACCTCTAGAGTATCAAGTTCAAAGAGCTCCCCACATTTTAAGGACATTGACAAGGTAGCCAGGATGGTGAAGGGCTTTGAATTCATGTCAGTTGAAGGAATTAAGGACTGTTATCCTAGAAAAGAAGACTTATTTGGGAATGAGTGGAAAATGATAGGCATCTTCTGGTATTTGAAAGTCTGTTCAATGGAATGATTAAACTTGTTCTGCTGGGTCCCAGACAGCACAATTAGGAGCAAAATATGTGGATGGTTTGATACGAGGAGACATTTTCCAGCAATTGGACCTCTCCAAAAGTGGAAAGGCTGCCTGGCAAGGTAGTAAGTTCTCCCTTTCAGGAGCTCATAGGTTGTTAAGTTCTAGAGTAGAAGAGATCCTAAAAGGTCACCTAGTCTGTCCTCTTCATTCTACAAATGGTAAAACTGAGACCAAGAGAACTCAAATGATCTGTCCGTTGGACAGATGAAAAGCAGAAACAGGAACTCAGGATTCATGACTCCAAATATAGAATGCTTTCTACATCCCTACGTGATGCCTCAAGATCCTCTCAGTAATCAAAATTAGATAACTTGTCAGGCAAACTGGAGAGAATTCTTGTTCAGGTATGGGTTCTTTGCTACTCTTCCTATAGTCTTCAGATGGCCTGTGATTGATGTGAAGGTTATGGTCAATACTCCAGTTTGGCTGCAGACGTGTAAAGGGAGTAATTAATGGGAAATAAAGCTGGAAAATCTGGGGAGAGAATGATGGTGGAGAACCTTAAATGACAGTATTTTATCCTAAAGGAAATAGAAAATCATGAAAGATTTTGGTCAGATCTGTGCCTTGGAGAGATTTTGTATCTATGTAAATAACTGGAATAGAAAAGGAAGACCAATTAAGGAGGCTGTTTGAGTGGAAGGAAGGAAGAATGAAAGATGCAGTGGTAGTAGAAACTAGATTTGCAAGTGATTAGAACTGGAAGGTTAAAGGATTCAACTGCGATTTTTTCCAGCCTAAGTGACTGAATAGGATGATAGCCATCATAAGCTAAGTGGTACTGGAGGAGAGAACCTAGAGTGAGAGATGAGTTTAGCTTGAGGCATGTAAGTTGGACTTGTCATTAAGACAGACTGGCAGACATGCCCAGCTGGCAGCTAGGGATCTCAGGTCTAAGAGAGTGCTGGGGTTGGAAATGATAGATCTTGAAGTCATCTGAAGAGATCATCAAAGCCTATTAAATTATGCAACGAGTGGATGGAGACGAGGGTTGAGGACAGTCTTGTGGGGACATCCGGTTAGGGGTCAGAAAAGCTAAGGCAGCAACAAAGCTGCAGCTATATCAGCTTTAGGGATTTAAGGCAAATTAAAGGAAGTCAGACATCTTGCCCAATTAATTCACAGAGCAGATTTAAGCACATTTTCCTGACAACTCATGAAGTTAGTTATTCCACAAATCACCTTAGTTTGTCATGCAACAGTGGATTCCCACAAATTTGGCCCGGGACTTCAAGCTGCTCACTTCTGCTCTAGATATCTAATTGGTTTGGTGCTTTATAAGAAGTCTGTTGTGGATAGCTTTCAACTCTATGAAGAACTTATCATCCCTCACCTCGGGAGGATGAGTTAACCCAGCCCCACTCCTGCCCCAATGGGGCTGACTCAAGTTGTCATACCCCACCCCACTCTGGTCCTCCGTGCTGCCCAGTTCTAGGCCTCTGATCCATCTTAACCCCAAACAATGAAAGAGAAGCTGGTGCACATCAAGTCAAGTGTACATTTTAAAAATTGTTTAATGGAACATAAACTCCTTTAGAAAAACATTCAGCTAGGTGATAACACCCATAGAAAAAACACCAACCTTGTGTTCATCTTTTTTTAATTTGGCATTTGTTATTTGCATTTATATTAAAGCAAAGTGCATCTTTCTTTATTTTTCTTGTTTATACACATTGCACAATACATAAATAATGATGCTTATAAAACGTCTTTGTATTTACAGGTAATAATATATTTATATATAACATAAAATACATTTTTTCTTTAATAAATCTCAGTTTTTTTCAGGAGTCCTTTCTCTCTCACCAAGCACTACAATGCTAAAGTTCCAATGAGAATGCTTCTCTTGTTCATTTAAACCTTTGTAGTTAGAAAAATAGCTTATGTTAAGGTCTAAACATGCTCATTGAGCTAAGAACAGTGTAAAAGTATCATACAAGTGTATGAGTTGTAGAAGAAATGAAAACACAGTATTCTGGGACACAAGTGGTACCTTAATAACCGGCTCTGGGTTAAGATGGACCATTGAGGGGACAGTGGAAGTGGAGGGGGTGTGGGGCAGTGCAGGTGGGGGGGGAGAGAATAGTTTCCATTCCCTTCCTTCCCACTTAGGGAGCTTCTCACTGCCTCTTCCCCAACTCACTGGTTTCAACAGTGTGGTTTGGGGAAGAGAGACGCTGAGTCAAGTTTTTCCTGCGGTAGGAACAAAGGACCTGGGAAAGGGGGCACTTTATAAGCAATACTTCAGGGAAGTCAAACTCACAGAACAACCAAGATGTCCAAAAAGAAGGAAAAAAAGAAAATACAATTATGGCAGCAGTGAAGGTGACCAAAGGTTAGGATGACCAGGGTCAAAGTCTTGGTTCTGGTTCAGAATCTTGCTGTGTTTGTTCCCAAGAGACCTGTGTGTGCATGGGGCCTTGGCCTTCCATTCCAAGCCAATTAATAAAGGGGGAAAAGTACCTGGGGAGGGGCCAGGTCAAAGGGGCTCTATCATGGAGGTGGCCTTATCATATGGGAACACCTAACCAATGATAGGACCTAATAGGGCACTAATATCCCAACCCCTCAATCATTTCCAAAGGGCTAAAGAGCTATCCACATTGTGACTGCAAGCTTCCTACTGAAGCTCTTCCTTAAGAGAAATACCCTCCATTTGTATCACAAAGTATCCACCTTTTCCCCTGGCATATATGTCCCCCTCTTGCCCAGAGAGACTGGACGTGCGAAATGGTGATTTGGGACAGGGAAAGTGCCTCCCCTCTTCTCTTCTGACTCATTGGTCATTCATACCTTCTGTTTGGTGCTGTTGGTTTTTATTCCCCTTTTAAATTCTCAGCTTACCAGGTACCCTCCTCATCCTATTTCCCTCCCCCCACCAAACCAAAAAATTCTTTCCATAAGCTATTTCTCGAGAACAAAACAAAACAGAAAACCATAAACAACAATTAAAAAATAAAACAACCAAAGAGTTTACATGAAAAGCAAGCACTCAGAAGGAAAATATTAGCAGCAAAGTAGTTTTAAACGTCATCTAGTCCCCTCTGGTTCCTGTTGCGTTATCGGTTGTTGAATATGACCTCCAACCAGCACGGGCAGCTGCTGATGAACTGCCTTGTGTAACACTGGCCCCAGCCTTTCACGAAGCTGATCTGCACGGTGAAGCCGGTCCACGGCTGCTGCATGAACTCATGGTCATTGGGCCGCTGCAAACTATATGCTTTCTCATAGTCAAAAGCCTTGATGGAAAAACCCGGGAACACCTTGTGCACCAACAACGTCCTGGAGTCGGGGTTATCCAGTGTGGCCGACTTGATAAAGATGGGGTAACTACTACGGTTATACACCCACACGCCATCTACTTCTCTAGTCAACTGAATGCCGCAGCCAATTTTGCTACGGACTTTCTGTACCAGCTGACTCTTGTTGTCCGAATTGAGCTGTCCGAGGCAAAAGCCATTCCCCTGAGGTAGATCATAGAAGATATCCAAGGAGGGCTCTTGGACAGAGTAGAGCCGACCCACTCTTGTTTTCTCCTCCCAATACGCTACCACGCACCAGTGTGACTGATCCCCAGGCTCCTGAAGAAGTTGGGAACCTAAGGAAGGAAAAAAGAAATGAGAACCGTCAGAAGTGGCTAGCTTGGGCCTTGTAAAATCAAAAGAACACTCAACTGTGACTTTATATCTACTCAAAGGCCCTCTCAGGATTATCTGTGGCCAACAGCTTCTTCAAATTGTCCTGGATTGAGCCTTTAGCTTTGACACTCCTTTCTTGATTCAACTCCATTTACCTAGATTCAGCTGTTCACATTATTTTTCTTGCATGTACATTTTTTTTTGCAGGCTATCTCTCCCATCAGAATGTGAGCTCCTTGAGGGGCCAGAGTCTTTGCCTTTCTTTATACCTCCACTGCTGAGTAGTGTTGCCCATAACATGGCTGATACTGTAGACACAAAAGGAAAAAGATGGTCCTTGCCTTCAAGGAGCAATACAGTCTTCATGGGATGCTGTCCTTAATTGGGAAGTATCTCAAGGACTTTGAGACACATGGACACAGAGGTAACTCATTCACTATGTGCCTTCTCCCTCATTTCTCTCTAGTCTCTTATGAGAGCGTACTGAATCATGGAAAAGGAAGCAACAGCAGCTTATCTAAGGAAGTCTCCATCCTTTTCCTGATGAGGACCTCCAAGAGTAGATTCCCAACCCCTGGGGAGAAAGCTAGAGACCAACAGCCCCAGTGGAAACCTCCAGATGGGTGTGAGACAAGTTCCCCCCAGGTGATCTGCAGACTCTCAGGACTGATGAACAAAATGTGATCCAACCTTTGAATGTCCTTGACCTTGGCATGCTGATGCCTTCACTCTACTCTGAGCCCATGAAGGGGCATCACTAGGGCATACAATCTTGGGTACATTCTCGTTCCTTCAAGAGATATAGTAATATCTGGGTCAAAACTCAAATGGAAGCCAGGAGATTTCCCAGCAGCTTAATCAAATAACTATATGGCCAATCAGGACACAGTGCTGGTAACACCAAGAGTGGAGTTCACAGAATTCAGCCACAAGGGACTTTTTGTTTTAATTTAACTGATTCTCAGGCATGGAGAGGATCACGGAAGTCATCTACGCCATTTTACAAATAAGCAAACTGAGATGAGGTATACAAAAGCTAAGTAATTTGCCCAAGGTCACATGGGTAGGAAGTAGAAGAGCTAGGACATTATAGTTCATCTAGTACAATCTCCTTACCTTACTAATAAGAAAACAGAGAGAGAAAATGACCTATTCCAGAATTACACATAGAGAATAAGTTATCAGATGGGAGACTAGAACCTAGCTCTTGTAAGTCAACCCAGTGTAAGTCAATCCATTTTCTACTACATATTGCCTGACTTTCAGTATCCCTACTCTGACCCTCTATCTGTTTTACGAGGATGTTTTAGTCAGAAGAGTTAGATGAGGGTATGTGGCTCACTCAGTACAAATCAAACCCCACCGGTAGAGAAGCAACTTAAGACATACATCCTATGCTAAATAAAATATCAGGAGTTGTTCAGAAAAGACAGCACTAGAACTATCCTGGAAAATGGTTTTTAAAAATTTAAATCTGGACTAATTGGGACTGAAAGATAGTATCCTGTGGTCTGGGAGGCCTGGTCTACAACTCAGAAAGAAAGAATGTGTCACAGAAACTGGTGTTCAAGTCTTACAGATTCTCCTATGTAGGGAGGGTGATGGGAAGGTCCAGAAGTGCAGCATTTCTACAGTACAGTGTGATAGCTTGTTCTCCCTCCATGTCTTGCTCCTTTCCTCCACCTCCTCCAAGCTCCGCCCCATGGCCTGACATGAAGAAAGTTTCCTGGACCTCTTTAAGAAAGCCACCAGTCCAGGAGTGTTTTTGGTGTTTGGGGTGCATGTTTCTTTAAATAGATGTTTGTGCACATTAAAAAGGGGGAATCGTCCAGGAAGGCTACAGCTGTCATTTACCTCTCCTCCTCATGCCTGGAGCTGGAGTAATAAATGCAAGGTTCAGACAGAGAACTATAAATCTGCCTGAGCTGCAGGAATAGCTGTGGTTTTTGGCGGCAGGGTGGGGACCGGAAGTTTTGTATTTGTTAACAAAAATTGGGAAAGGGGAGGGGGGGAGAAGTATGGAGTAACGGGGAGGGGGAATGGTTATTCCTTTAACCAGCCCTCCTCCCTATAGCCTTTTAAAGCAACTGGGGGAGAGATTAACTGATCATCAGCCAGACCAGACAGAGGGAAAGGAAAGAAGCAAGTGGGTTCCGGTGCCCACCCACCACCCACCCTCCACTCCCACCCCCGCCCTTGAAAAGGACTGCTGTCGGCAGGGTGAAGATCGGAGTGCAGTTTAGCCCAGTCACCTCCTTCCAACTTTTACAGACATGTTAAGACCTGGGAACTATTCAGGTCTATAAACTTAAAAAAAAAAAGCAGCATTTAGCCTTAAATTTTAGTCCCTTATGAGTAAGTTGATAAGCTAACTTATACTCCACTAGACCTCAAAAAGCAAATATGGATGGTCTGTCTGTCTATCTATCTGTCTCTCTCCCATATTCCCCAACAAAGGGACAACAGCACAGTAGCTGATTCTCAGGACAGTAACTTCTTCCTGAAGAGCATCCATTGGCTGCCAAATAGGATAGTAAACAACAAACATCACTGAATTCCCAGAAGTTCAATGGTGCAGCAGATAATAAAAGTTCTAAACAAAATTATTCCTAGTTCATGCATTCATATGTAGTTTTTCCTTGGAAGCCCTAGTTGGGGTGACGTGGGGTACCTTCTGAAATATAAGAACTTCACCTCAGAAAACCAACTCTGAGTGGGCACTGGGGGTCTATCCATGGGAGTTCTGGAGAAAAGCAGAAAAGATACGAGAAAGAATAAGTTGGAGGGTAAAAATGATGGAATCCTTCATCTTAGGCCTGGAAAACGAGACAACCAGAAAAGGAGCAAATACACAGCCAGCATGTAGGAGAAAATGGTTTCCCCTTTTGAAGAGTGAATTCTGCCTCCTTTTTGGTCGTTTGCCTTGAGAACTCCCCTTTTCTGAGCCCCACAATACTTTGTTTCATACACTTCTGTCCCACTGAAACCTGGCACCAAATAAACAGCAGGGAAGTAAAAAGCCTAGGGAGGGAGAAAGGGGAAAGGCAAAGAAGGTGGAGGGGCAGGCTGAAGGGAGAGCCAGGGATCCAATTACTTCCAACCTAGTCCTCTGAAACCACCTCAAGGGAAGTGTAGGGAGCTGAGGGTGGGAGGAAAAGATGTGCACCAAAAGGGAAAACCAGCTTCCATTTTTAAAAGGGGAAGGGGGCCCACAATTACATTCTACCAACAGTCTGTCAGGTACCATTTAGCTAATGTTCTATATAGCCTATTATACTTTCTGCCTCCCACTTAGAGTTTGTGTGAATAAGAGACAGAGACAGGGAGAAGTCTTGCAATCTTAGACTGAATTTTCTTTGTAGACCAGCCAGTCTACCCTGCAATTTTCAGCCAGACATACCCCAGGAAAGGGAAGTTTCCCGATTATGTTAATAGCCTAGCCCAAATAAACTGCAGAGTGTGGGTTATCTGTCTGTGGGTTGAGTAGAAAGGCCTTTAAAGCTAACTCCCTCATGTGAAAAGATGAAGAGTGGGGTTATGCTCCCTTCTTTCCTTCCCACCTGTTCTTTATTAAAGCAGGATCTTGGTAAAGAAGATTTCCTTCTCTAACCTCTCCCCACCCCCAGGAAAAATCCAAATTAAACAAATGTGATTTGACTACCCTATACTGCCCTATACTCCTACTTTCCCCAGTCCTGCCCAAATGAGCTGCTCTGGGAAAAACTTTAGCATTGAAACTCCTAATTTGTATCAGCACTGACATTTCTCCCACAATTTACAACTTTGGGGAAAGGCAATAGCATTTCCCACAATTTGCTGGATTCTCAGTCATGCTTGATAGTTGAATTATTATAGGGGCAGCCCTGAAAAACAGGATCCCAGAGAAGATGCAAGTAAAATGCTTGGCACTGTCTTTAGAAAGACCTAGTTCTTTCCTGCAGCAGCGCCCTTTCCCCCAAAAAACGATTTGTATGTAAGTCATGAGATGCACCCTGGGCATCTGATGAGGGGGCTTTAGTAATCCATTCCTGGAGAAGGCACCAACCAGGTTGGTAACCTGGAATGCCAACTACTTCACTCCCATTCTACAATCTACCTCATTGCTCTCAAGAGCAGGGTGATCTGGTCAATTTGATTATTTCTTTCAACCTACCAGAAAAGAGGTGTTGTTAAAACTGTAGTAGTTTGTTTTAAAACTAGGAAAGAAAAGCTGTGCTGTAAAAAGCAATCAGATACCTACTAACAATTTTTCATTTTACTACGGTTTAGGGAATTTTTGGAACAACACCAGGAAAATGCTGAATCTGACTGAAATTCCTTTAAGGTGTTTTCCCTCCCTTATCCCTTCCCCCTTAAAACATAAAACCCCCCTTTACAAGGAAAGGAAGAAGGGAGGAAGAAGGGAGAAGGCTATTTTACCTGTGTTTGCACTAGCATTAGTAACAACCACTTAACAAGTAGCAAGTTACTTGCTACCACTTACAAAGAGTTATTTAAGTGCCCTGGTCATGAATGAACAGACCTTTATAGAAGACCAAAAGTTCATGAATGAATCTCACTTGGGGGCTGTTCAATGACATGGGGTGACCAGACCTCAAGGCCACATTTTAGGCAAGGGAGGAATTTTTCCTTTTTATTTGCTGGTGTGAAGTCGGGAAGATGGGGAGGAGGGTGAGGCTAGCAAAGCAGCCCCTCCAGCCACCACACTTCCACTAGAGGGGCCACTGAGATGAAAGCTGGGATGTCAGGCAGGGAAATTCTCAAAGAGTCCAGGCAGGGTTCTGTCTCATCATGCCAAGGCACAGGGGTATGGGAAAGGACTATAGGGAGAGAGAGTGTAGGTTCACGGGCCTCTGTCACCCTCATACTTCAGTCTGTATGTCCTCTTTCCTCTCAAAGGCAGTAGAGGCAGCCTACAGAAAACCAGGGCTTCTTAACCTTTTAATGTTTCACTATCCCCACTTTGTCACTCTGGTGAAGTAGGTGGACTCTTTTTCAGAATAACGATTCTAAAATATATAAGATTACAAAAGAGACCAATTATATTAAAATACATGTTTTGCTTGACTGAACTTATATGATACAGCGGATCTGTATTTTCTTCTTTATGTGGTGGGAGGTAAGATGAGGAATAAAAATGGATGCTTAAAAAAATTTAAATTAATGGGTTTTTTTAACTGCCTCCTACAATCTACTCATGGAATCTGTGGGTGTCTGTGGATCCCAGGTTAAGATCTCCTGCTTTATAGAGAGAGGTAAATTGTGTGAAATCAGGGGAGGGGAGGAGGACAACATAGATAATACCTGAGACAGGCTAGAGGAGAAACAAGGATATGATGGAGGAGTGTGTGAGAGTGAAGAGAACCCCAAAATTGTTTCTGAAGAGTTAAAAGTCAAGTCAAAAATCCTTTCTCATTATATAATGATCACCACCATATTTCTTTAGAAGTCCTATTCTCCCTAAAGGGTACAGAAGGTTAAGGAGGAAACATTTAGTCAGGAAGAGTAACTATAAGAGTCAGACTAGACCCCAACCCCACACCCCAATTTGGCAATTAGTGTATAAAAAAGCATGAAAAAAAGTTTCAAGTAGCCCTGCAAGTTGATGCCAGCTCCAGGGGTTTCCCTAAGCATACATACATAGGAATCATTTAAGTCTATTGACTATTCTGCCCTTACTTTAATACTCACACCACATATTAAACCTCAAAGATCAGTATTTCCCCCACCCTCCAAAGTTATCTAGATTGTGATCTAGGAATGAGTTGTTCTGTTTTATCCAAAAAAAAAAAAATTCACTCATCCAACCAACCAACAAAAAACATTTAGAATGTTTTACTTTAAAATTTTACTCAAAAGCACTATGGGATTAAGTTCAAGGTGGGAAATATAAAAATGAATTCAATAAGGTTCGTTCCCTCAAGAAGCTTCTAGTCAGGTAGGAGTTTGGATTACTCTATACCAAGGAAGAATGTAAAATGTTTACCAGGGAGGAAGATGGGAGGTGTTGGAGTGGAAAGAGCATAGGATTTGGATTGAGGGGATCTGGGTTCAAATTCTAGTTCTGAGATGTCACTTCTGATCTCAGTCTGCACATCTATAAAATGATCATTTGGACAAGATGACACAGAAGGTCTTATTGTCCCACGTTAGAACTGTCAACTTTCAAAGAGTAATAATAATAATTTCTATTTTCATAGCCCTTTAAAAGCTTGCAAATTGCATCTTCCCCACTCCCAATAATCCTTTAAGATAGATGTCCATATTCCACGATGGAAAAATTAAGTGAGGTTCTGATATGAAATGACCTGTCAGCAGGTCACCCAGCTAGTAACTTATCTGAACAAGGATTCCAAAATCCAGGTCTTCTCCTGAAGACAGGTTCTTTCCATTAAGTCATATTGCCATAGAATAAACTCAATGCTAAAATTAGCCTGAAGGTAATAAAAATCTTTAAGGACTCAAAGAGTCATCACCACCAATTATCACTGTACTTCAGCATTACTGTGTGAGAGGAGAACCCAGGCAGGGTTGAATTGTACACAAGTCCAGGGAAAGCCCCTAAGGGCGAAAGGCAAGTTGTGAGATTTGTTTTCTTATATGGAATCCTGGAAGAAAGAATCTCATATAGCTCAACCCCCTTTTAACAGAGGCAAAAATCTGAAGAACAGAGCAGGTTAAGTTTATAGGAATGTCAGTTTATACGGTAAAGGTTCAACTCAACTAAGCATAAATTTTTGGAATCAAAGAAGGAAATGACCCTCTACTATCTACTGCCAAAATATATCTTTTCCCCTTTCCACCCTGCAAAAAACTAACTGTAACAAAATAAAGCTACTTGGGGGTCTGTCCTAGGGTGAAACTGAAATCAGCCCAGTCTCCACACATTGTAGTTGTCAATGATCACAGACTGGTACTTGAAAGTGATGTCTTCAAGGTGCTCAAATCACCAGATTCTATATCTATTAGTGCTCTCTACTGATTTACTGTGTTTATTAGTATACTCTACTTATTATCAAGGCTAGAAAGTGGATTCATGTTTTAGAAGTTTCTAAGAAAATGAATTAGAAAAATGCTTCCTCTCATGCCTCTTTGTATGCCCCGATAACGCCTAGCACAGTATTGAGTGAATACACAGTACTTAATATCTGAAGCCTCGAAAGTTGACAGCCCAATGCAATAATCCAGCCTTGGACTAGACTTCATTTACTTGTCTTCTTTGCCAAGAACAGGCAATGCTTCTGGTCTTTCTTCCAAGACTCCTGTTAACATTGCAGGAAGGCACTAGCTCGGGACAGGTAACAGATATTAATTAACTTGGTCAAGATTTGATACCATAGTAGCTTATGACTTGAGGGAAGTCACTTTTCATCTCTGGGACTCAGTTTTCTGGTCTATAAAATAAAGGAATTTGTCTAGATGATCTCTAAGACTTCCCCGTCCTTCTTCATGAACATTATAGGATTCTGACTTGTGCTAGATTTGTAATAAAGAATACTGATTTCATTTATTTTACTAACTTGGTGAAGGAGAGGGGAGGAAAGGAAGGTTAGTTAAACTTACTATTTTTTTTTAAAAAGTTATTAAAACTAGTAGAGTTTTTGCAATTATTTACCAAAGGGAAGGGGGAAAGGGACTGGAAATGGATAACCATCCACCAGGCAAGTCAGACATGTGGCTTTACTTTATGTGTCTTAACTTTAAAAAAAAAAACAAAACTGTTACAAATATGTTTCTCTTCCTTATCATTCATCATTCCCCAAGAGAGGGTGCTAAGAATTCCCTTCTCCCAAGTCATTACTCTAGCCCCCTCAACATTTCCCTCCATCAGATCATCTTTCCGTTTACCAATCTTTCACCCCCAACCTTTCATAAGCACAGCCCAAGTAGCTAGCGATGAAATCCACGCTCCTGCCAGCAAGATTAATCCATAAATGTGACATTATAGCCAAAAAAGTGATGAGTAATCCATTACAAGGGCTAACAATTATTGCCATGTTCTCCCCCACTCCTCAAAATTTCTTATACGTTCAGCTCAAGGGTAATATCATGTTAACTACCAAACAAAACCTTGCCGCCACCCTCACCCCCCAAATACAAAACAGTGCTTTGTAGTCAAAGAATACAATTTAGAGAGGGGAAAAAGGGGAAAGGGTACAAATCAAAACCGCCTGTCTGTCTCCAGCGGTTGGGCTGACTCCTGCTTCCTCAGTCCCAGCGTTCAGCCCTCATCAGCCATGCAAATTACAGAGTGTACTGGCTGCTGTCTGGAGGCTGAATTCTGACTTATCTCAGAGAAAGCCTCAAAGGAAGGGTGGGGACTCCCAAGTCAGCCAAATCCATTCATAATATTTACAGTAAATGGGCCTCTCTGGCGGTTGTTTTGTATGCATCCAGCTTAATTATTTTTTGAAGTCTGAATTTCAAGAATCTTCTGGGTCTTACCAAGGCCATGCCCACCCTCTCCTTCAACTTTCCTACCTGACCTCCCAACTAGAGAAACACCTCAGATGTCTTCAGAAAAAGGGCTCCACTCCACCTTTACACACACACACACTCTCCTCACTCCCTGGTCTACCTGGATATGCACTGCATTTATTTATCTGGCTTTCTGAAGTAGATATAGTCTTGGCTCCTTATCTCTTCCTCTCCTCCCAAGAAAATAACAACCCCACACTGTAGAGACAAGTTCATGGAAAGCCAGTGTCTTCTTGATTCTGTCTTCCAAGCCAGACATTCTCCTTCCCTCCACCTACCACTCCCCCAGGGTCTTTTTAGTGCCCAATTCACTGTAGTAATGACTCTTTAGTTCCCACTTCACTGTCCCTGCTAAAGAAAGGGATTATATTGCATAATTGTTTTAAAAATAAAATTTCAAATGCACTCCAAACAAGAATAAATCCCAACCCTTCTATATGTAAGTCTTTCTCTTCTCTTTTGAAAAAATAGACAACTTACAGGTATGCTGGCTACATATTAAGCCTTGTAAAAATTCTCAATAAAAACTGATGCATAATATGCCAACATTCCAAGTAGACAGAAGTCCAAGTGCACAGGACAATTTTTTCCTACATACCTAAATACTTTCCATATAGCTGTTCATTCACTGCAGGTCTTTTTAATAAAGCCCTGCACTGCATTGACCCACAGTTCTCTGAAAGTTATTACAAGTCCAAAAAATAGTGCCCTTCCCCCACTCCTATCCTCTACATTCCCCAAAAGAGAGCATAGCTCCCAATTCAATACTATTTTTTCTAGAGGATAGGGAAACCCACGCAAAGACATGGAAAAATACAGTGAGAAACAAAAGTTCTTTTCATCTCTCCCCTCCCCCGGCTCCCCTTGTTCCCTAACAATTATGAAAACTGTTTGGATGGGATGGCATTTTGAACATTTACTGCATTCCAACCAATAAATTCCATTCCTGAATCTGATGGAAAAGGCGGTCCCCCCTCCTCCTTTCCTTCCCTGCCTCCCTCCCTCCATTCCCTCCTTTTTTCCCTTCCTCCCTCTTCCTCTCTCCCTCTCCCTCCTCCTTCTGCTCACTCCCTGCTTTCATTCCTTCTGTCTTTCTTTACAACCTAATACCCTGTCGACTGGAGGCCAGGGCTGTACTTACAGGGAAAAACAACAGATCGCCAGACTGGAGACAGTATGCAGACTGAGAAAGTTAATCATTACTTCTGTCTGCCTTCATAATCTAATCACTTCTCTTCCTAAACCGAAGCTGTCCAGCCAGTTGGACCCTCCCACCCCTCCACCCCTAAAAGCACCCATGACCTCCTAGAACCAGAATCCCTCTATCCACTCGCACTCCTCCAGGCCAGAACAAGCATGACCCCAAATGAATGACAAATGAACTAATACCTGGGCTGGGGGGCTAAGGGAGACACACAGACACACACAGAGACACAGAGACACACACACAGACACACACACACAGAGACACACACAGACACAGACACAGACACAGACACAGACACACACACACACACCCCCTCCAGGCCACCAGAGTCCACCTGTCCTGGTCTCTTGTACTCCCAAGTCCCAATATATCAGGGAAGAAAACAAATCTGGGGGCTGAGGCTACTGGTACACGTGAATTTCTTGCTTCTGCAGAGAAGCACTATTCCTCTTTCTAACACATGTTTTGTTCTATCAGTTGTTTCCCTTATCTTCACATAAACAGAGGTTCACTTCAGTGTGTCCTCAACCCCATCTCAAATTGAGTTCAGTCCAAGATTAAGCTTTGTCTGAGATTCAAAATCTATTTGCTGATCTCCGTCCCTATGAACACACGAACACATACAATAACTTTGGAAATTAAGCCACACACATGAGTAGATGCTCTCTGATGTCATGCCAGGCTTTCCCAGAAGACTATATTGCCTCTGCTTAAGGACCCCAACTCCTAATGAATTTTGGACAAAATTTAATGTCAGTTCAAGCCTTAGAAACTCACCCAACAAAGTAGTCCTCCTGCCCAATGTATATAGATTCAAGAAAGTCCTAGAACCAAGTTTCACAACTGAGTAAACCGAGGTCCACAAGGGGGAGAAATTGCTCCCAAGGATCACACATATGGTTCCACTGGTTTGTGCCCCCCCCAAAAAACCCATAATCAGAAGGAAGTGAGCAGTCTCTCTGATCTGAACAAAAATGAAGATATAATTCCCATTTCTACAATGGAGCAAGCTCTCTGGGCTCCTTATAGATCAAGATCTGTTTAGAGGCTCCAGCTGCAATGCTTTGCCCATAACTACCCTTTTGTGCAAAGTCCAAGACTGGCAAGGTAGCCTTATATATCTGTCACAGCTGCAAAGACTCCTCCCAAGTATGGCTCTCTGACTTCCCATGATTCTCCTTCATAGACAGAAGACAAGTTACTTACAGAATATTATGGAGACATTGACTTTCACCTCCCCGGTGATGCTGTACAGTGCCTAGAACTGAACAGCATCTCAATTATTGATGTTTTCAAAAGTTTCCATGGGGGAAAGGGGGGTAGAGGGGAGAAAGGGTCTTTCTTTTTAAAAAATTTCCTTGACCAACCCCCATTTCAAGAAGTTCTTCTGGGTGATTTCAATGATCTAATGATGGAAAGACTTGGGGGACTGGGAGCTAGGATGAATCACTGGAAAGGGGTTGTTATTTTGTTTTTAGCTCTTCCAAATGGGTACTTACAAAGTACCCTTAATCTTTATCATCAAAATATGAAAAGTCAGGATTAAGCAATGTAAAAGAATGATATGATTTGAAGTTGGGGGTTTGGGTTCAAATATTCACTCTAATCACCTATATGTATTACCTTTCTGAACCACTTTCCTCATTAGTTTGAGTAGATGACCTCTATGGTCTATTCCAACTCTAAATCTTATCTATGACCTAACCACGAAGCCACCAGGAACCCACAGGCCTTGATGTCTGAGTTGCCTTGAGAAAGAAATTCTCAGCTAAGAAAACTGCCACACAGAACTGTGTTGGAATCTTCCCCCAACTCCAACTTCCTGTCTTTGCCTCCCTATGAGGATTCCAGAGGGTTATTAGCTGAGTATTCACTGGGTGTCATAAAACAAGAGAACTTAGAGATCTGCTGGAGCATTTGTAAAAGGATAGTAGAGAGTGGGAACAAAAATGAAATACCTTGCTGTGGTTACTGGATGACTTTTTGTAATATCCATCTTGGAAAAGGTAGGAGGGCCTTACAGGTTTGGTAGTAACTTTCAGAAAAAGGTTCTTGTCATGGAGATCCATAAATCTTAAAGCACAAATTTCATCACCCAAGGGTACTCCAACCAGAGTTGAACACATATGCACTCCCCAGTTCTTTTCCCTCCTCTCATGGCTGCACTATTGAGGCATTAAATAATATTGTTCCAGATGTTAATGAATATCCGACTGTGCCCCATGACCACCACTGGCTATATATTTACTAGAGTGGGGCTTAGTTCATCAGAGCTCCTCAGATGTACACAAATACTCACTACTCACCATTTGGGACTAGTTCTTTTAAAAATAATTGTACCTACCTGTGCAAATAATTGTACCTGATAATCAACAACTGAGATAAAAGAACAAGAGTCTGAAACTACTGGAAGAGCTCTGTCTATCCATTCCTTTACTTTGCCTTAGATACTAAAAGTCAATTGGATCTGTTCATGAAACCCTCTATTCAAGGCAGGAAACCCAGGGTTAATGAGCACCACCAAGCAGACTGAGAGACCTGCCTGCCCTGGAAGTGCAGAGGGGCCCAACATTCCCCTCTTGCATATGTCCTTCTTCTTGCCTTAAAATTCCATTACCTAGTAGCCCTCCTAGATTTATTACCTGCAGTCTGAGGTTAGGAATACCGAACCACTGCACAACCCAAGCTTTAATGGCAAAAATGACATTTGTCCAACTGTCCCTTTTACTGACAGCCTCTACTTCCTTGGGGCCACCCAATACCAGCTTTCAGACCAAGCCATGGCATAGACCAAAGCTGACAAAAAAGCTGCCCCTATAGGCCTATTTCCTCACATTAATTCTCACAACCTTGAATGATAAGATTAGACAAGTTAACCTCTAAGAGTGCCATGTTTCCTTATGACTGTCAACTCCATTGGGATTCAAGAACAGCTGGGGGCCTATCGACTACTTCTGTCATGCCCCTAGGAAGTATAGCAGGATGTACTCAGTGCTGATGTACTCAGTACTCAGGGCTGGTCCAGTCCACATCCAGTCCAACCTTCTTATTTAACCAAAAAAGAAACTGAGAGACAAGAGACAGGAAGTGACTTGCTCAAGCTCAGAGGAAGCAAGTAACAGGGAACCAGGCTCTGAATCCAAATTCCATATTCTTTGGACCACAGACACCAGACAAATGGATCCACCAGAGATAGCAAGGTGGCAGGGTGGACTTACTAGCTCTGTGACCAAGTGTGACCAAGTCACTCAAGTCTCTCCTAACCACAATTTCTTCATCTGTAAAACTGGGTTAATAAAAGAAGCTAACTCACAGGACTGCTATGAGGATCAAACAAGAGGTGCAATTCAAACATTTTGCAAACTTTAAAGCCCTAATGGAAATGTTGGGTATTATTGCAGAAAGCACAGACTGTACCTGATTGGAGCAACTTCCCAAACACACAACCAAGCACACACAACTACCCCAGATGGTGCTCACGCTATCCGATAGTTTAACAGGTGTGGGGAATGGGAATGAGAGATGCAAAGGCATTTCTGAGACCTACATTGCCATCTCCTCAACTGCGATACTTTCTCAAAAGCCTTCTTTCTGCTTGGACCCACCTTCTATTCTCTCACCCTTACCAGATGTTCAACAATGGTTTTACGTACAGATACCTCAAGGCTCAACTTGTGTTTCCTAAATGAAAAAAAACTAAGAATAGGGGATCCCAAAGCTGACCGTAAGATTAGTGACTATTCTATGCATGAGAATAAAGAGCAGAAGTGCCACCAGCAAGAACACTTACAGAAACTAAGCTTCAACACCAAAGTAGAAAAACTCGATTCTCACACCCAGTGATGTGTAAATTCTTCCTTCCTGCACTCATCTAATGGTGAGGACTTAGTTAATTGCAAATAGCCTACTGCTACATACAGTTCCTACTGCCAGGCCTTTAGATGGATGTTGCCACTTGGAATGGCTCCCCAAGCCCTCAGTGCATCCTGGTCATTCACTCTCCTAGATGCCCAGGCTAGAATATAACACTTCCAGTGGAACTCTGAAACCCTCAAGTTTCCTTTTCAGCTGTACTCCAGCTCCACTTGGTGCCCTGGAAAGAGTCTCAGGGAACATCAAGGAACTACTGGAAGAAACAGATGAAGTTAGCAGGAAAGAAGCAATGCTTTAAAAAAACCCAAAAAAACAACACATGCAAACATGCAAAACAACAAGGACCCAGCAATGAAGACAACTTGGAGGTGAAAAGGGTAACTAACTCTTGCCTTCCACTCCCCCCACACCCCCCTCAATCATTTCTGCAAGTTAAAACCAAGATAATGACACTGGGTGGGGGACCAATTTGGAGGACTGAGCAGCCAAACCAAAATTAGCTCCCAGCCAAGAGCTGGCTTGGCCTCACCATTCGGGGAAGGAAGCTGGAAAAGTCATGAAAGATTCTTTAGTAAACTAAGAAATAAGGCTGCAGGAACGTTTCAACTGAAGGTGACCCTTCTAGGAAAATATTTTTTAAAATAATAAAAATAACATAAAGTCCTCAAACAGCCTCTTTCTTAAAGAAAATGACCTGAAAGTTCTCGTGGGAGTGAAGCGGAGGGGGAGAGGGAAACAGAAAGCCTTGCTTTCTCTCTGAGACTACCTTTCTCAAATAGCTGCCTTTTTTAAAGGTCTTTTCTCATAAAAGGAATGATGCAATTTCCTGTCTTGTCCCAATGTTTCCTGTTAACTTACAAGGTGAAAGTTATCACCCTATATTAAACCACTGTCCTAAATGCAACACAAAGTCCCTTTCCCCACCTATGTGCCCAGCACAGACACCCACCCCCCAATAACTCCTCCCCACCCCCACCCCCAATGGGGTCTGAGACCATTTGTTAGATTTCTAACAAGGGGCTGGTTAAAAACACCTACTCCTGTTTCTACCACACAAATATGCAGCAGGGGGAAAAAAGCCTTTACTACTAACTACTAATCACTGTCCCAGGAACATTCTGCTACTGGCTCACATACTCTCAATGGGAAAACAGAAGAGGTTAGAAGTGGGAGAAAAATCACCCAAGATTTAGGTAGAAATGAAGTGGCCAAAGACTTTTTTTTAATCTCTTCAGTGTGCTAACTAAATTGAGAGCTGTGCCTCAGTTGTCAATAATACCTTCAAGCTGAAAATAAGCTAGAAAGGAAGCTACTTTGTGACAGTAGGCAGGCAGCCAGACTAGTGTGTTGGTCATTCAATCCAGAAAGAAAGGAGAAAGGGAAAGATGGTCTTGCCAGAGATGACCTCCTAACAGCCTGTTACATTAATGATATTCACCCGGCCAACAAAGGTCACAAGGTAAGGAGGTGACAGAAGGGACCAGAGGTTCATCTTCTGAAGACCTGGAGCCCCCAAGGGATGACCTCTGGGCCCTTGCTCTATCAAGAAAGAAAGAGGAGCGGATCTCACCCAATTTGGGAACCACCCTGACTCTGGGACTTTGGAAGATAAGCCTTCTATTAACCTTAGTTAATGGTCAATAGAGGGCCATCGTCATTGTTGCATTGGCTGGGATAGCAGTGACCTTAAAAACCAGACTGGGCAGACAGGGGGGAGGGAAATACATAGAGATCAAAACAAAATCTTCCCCTGGCAAAAAAAAAAGTTAGGTTAGAAAAATAAATGCAAGAGAACTTTCCTACTTCTAATGTCTGTTCTGCATATATCTGAAATCCCCTAAGAACACACAACTACCCTGGCTCCTACCTTAAGAAGCCACTCTAAGGAAAAATCCAACAAAGAAATCATTTTATGTCTTCCTCACCTCCCTCACAAGGGCAGGTTAATGAATCTCCTCTGAAAGACTATTGCTGTTCACATTGTCTCCACTGAGGTTAAATGATCATACTTGATGATTTTTAAAAGAAATTATTCAGCATAGAAACACTACCAAAAACCCCACCGATTTCCATTTTCCTTCTTCCCCCTTCCCCAACAGTGCTGGTGAATTCTGGGATTCTGACTGTTTTCAGAGATTGCTCTTTAAGAAGCCCACCCTGCCTCCGAAAGAACTCTGCCAAGAAAAAGGCCTGTGAGGAGGAGGAGGAGTTAGAATGAGCTATCAGAGGCCAAAAGCTACACAGAAACCTGGCTCTGGCCCAGTATCTCCCCCACTTCACTGGCCTGGCTACATTCTGCCTCAGTCAGATGATGTGTGAGGAGAACTGTGATGCTTCTAGTCTGGCCTGGCAGCTGGGTTTGCTCTAGACTCTTCAGATTCTGTCTGTCATATGGCTATTAACCCCTGAAAGTCCAAGCCTGCTGAAGGTACACCTAGGGGAGAGTCTAATAGCCAAGTCCGTACCAGGAGAAAGGGCCAAGTGCAATTTAGGCATCAACAGGTTAACAAAGAAAAGGCCAAACTGTGTTAGTCACCTCTTGCTGGATTTTCTTTATTTGTTCAAAGGAGGGGTCTGGCTGGCCTAGGAGATCTCTAAAGTCCCTGTCAGTTCTAAATTTATAATGAGAACCCTCAAATGCACCCAACTCATCTACTCTAACCCCAAAAGTTTGTCTAGATACAATTTGTCCTCAGTGAAATAACAACCTGTCTCCAATTCTAGAGAACGGCTTACATCTCAGTTGTCTAGGCCAACTCCATTCCAAATTATATTTTCACATGCAGTTTAAAATTTCCTGTGATTAGAGGGGATAGGGTGGAAGAAAGCAGAAAGGGACCTGAGTATTTCTGTTTGAGCCCCAGGTTCCTAGGGTTAATGGAGTCCAGACAAGAGAGCACCTTCCTTGTGAACTATTTTCAGTCCTGTGTGTGTACATGTTCACATATATGAAAAAATGTGTTTTCACATATGTGCACTCATATATGTGTGTGTATATGCATGTATTTATCTTAAAGGTGCTCCTCTTGAGTTGACACAGACCACTAGCAGGCCTCAAAGGCCTGATGATACATTCCTGTCACTTACACTATAAAATGAAATGCCAGTCAGCCAGACTTTGGGACTTTTGTTTCAAAAGATGAATTGAGGGGGAAGGTATATGTTCCATTAAAGAAGTGAGGATATTGCCCAGTCTGTGAGGAAACCTGATTGCAGAAGTTCTCAACCCAATTCACTAATGATACCTGTTACTATTCAAAATTGGAGGTCCTCAATGTCTACCTCTTCCATGTCCTTAAAAATCCAAAAAGATTTGTCATCCAGCTAACATAGATTTATGATCTTTATAAATTTAACACTAAAGTGATCCCCAAGTAGAAACAAAGGTTTCTGATCACTGCCTAGCCTCAAAATCTTGGCAATTTGAATAGGGGTCAGTCATACCAGTTCCCAAAGTTGAACTGAGGAATATACCTAGAATTCTTCAATTAAGAGGTCCCCATTTAACCATCCCCAGATCAAAGGACAGTAAATTAATTAATTGCTTGTAGTTATATATAACTTTAAGTGGTTACAAAAAATGCCTTCTTCCTAACAATCTTATGGATATAGGCTAAGCTAATGTTAGCATGGGAACTTATTAGCTTAAGTCCCTTCTGACACAGGTGGATGCAGACAAGTCCATTTTGAACACACTGTTCCTTAATTAACAGTGATACAAGTGAGGGCTCCCAGAGAAAAGTCTTTTCATTCCCTGACCACTGAATTTAATGAAGCAGCTTCCTGTGGATTCCAAGGCCCTCCCTCATAAGATGAGGCTTCTATAACTGAGCCAAACTCCTAACTTTTCCAATGAATAAGGAGAATGTTCTCTGGAGTTTCCTGACTTTTTGAAAGATGACCCATTCCCACTGAGAGATGAGACCTACCTATACAGATTAGCTTACACCACTAGAACAAATTTCAGGACCAAAATCCCACACACCCCCTTAAAAAAATCCCTTTAAAATTTAAGAATCTTAGAAGAGAAACTGACCCTTCTATAACAATCTACCTATCCATTTTGCAGAGGAAGGATAACTCAAACTTCTCTGATGAACCCTTTTTGTGGGTGGCAAGTGCCATGTGTGTGCATTCCTCCTATGTACCTGCATAACCTGAGTGATCTTTCTGTCTAAAAAAATCTGTCAAAAATGAAGACCAACTTCCAGAATGGATTAATGCATTAAAACAAAAAAAGTCTCCTTTTGGTAACTTGCTTCCCTTTTTGCAATAATGGGTATGCTGATGACTGTAATTTGGGAAATGAAAGAAAAAAACTCAAAGTGAGAGAAAAGAAGAGAATTTTACTTTGAGGAATCTCAAGATAATCACTATTTTTGAAGAGAACCACCATGAGGGCTGAACTGAATGAGGTCCTACATGTGGGAAGGACCTTAGTAATAAATGCTATGGTTCTTCCAAATTATCAGGATATTTGAAATACAATAGACAGGAGCCCTTCTCCTGGAAGCATTACCTTTTTAAAGAATCACATTCATACAGAACGAAATGGCAACAGCATTGACTGGCAGGTCAATGTGGGCATGGGACTGTTTCTTTGTGAAGACCTCCCAAAGGCATTTCATTTTCACATTCAGCTCTCCACAAGCCTCCCACCCACCCCCTTCCTTCTCCTTCTCCCTTTGCCAAAAGAATCAAGGCCCTGGCTCCTGCCTCCCCGACCTTCCTCCCACCCTGAACTGAGCCCCATTCATTAAGCCTGCTCACGCCTAGGCCAGGAAGGAAAACAGAGCACAAGGCATGTGAAAGAGACAGTCAGATTGGTTATTTCAAGGGTGAGGGAGGTGGAGAAGAACACTTGCAGACAACTTTTTACTGCCCTCCCCTCCCTACAAAGCAGTCAACTTCTCCATTAAAACACCCCTCTCCACCCCCACCCCACATCCTTAAGATTCTAGGAGACATTATAACCAGGCTACTTTCCTCATCATCTGCAGAGAAGACACACCCTGCCCAGTTGGAATGGAAAGACAAACTTCTTAAAAGGAGGAGAGGTTTGGGGTTTTTCTATTTGAAAGCACTCAAAGCCCTGGAGATGGGCCATTCAAACAATCTTTTTGATGAGTTCTGACTACTACAGTTTGTGAAGCTGCTTTCCCCATCCCTCTCCCCCTTTTTAACCCAGTAAGACCCATCTAGAAAGCAGTTTCTACATCCCCACTAGCAGGGTAATTTTCCTCCCTCCCTCCCTCCCAAACTGAGAGGTTACTCTTGCAGTTGTCCTGACAATACACCTAATTAATGCTCTATCTCCCTGAATAAAGAAGAAAGGTGGGTCTGAGTTGGAACTTTGAAGCCTTGGGAATCAGTCAATCAAGACCTAAAATTCAAAACAAGCTCTCTTTCATGTGGAAGCCCTTAGCTTTTTCCTTTGCTTTAAAATCCCCCAAACCCCTGGCCCATCCCCCTTCTAAAACCCACAACTCTGGTATCAGCTCCTCATTAAACTAAATGGCTGCAATTACCTTCTCTGAGAAGGGGGAAAAAGTGGTTAATGATTGTTTAAAAAAAAGTTTCTTTTCAGGGTTAGAGAAATCCTTTGGGAACAAAAAGTGCACCAAACCCTCAGAGAACTGGGATTGCCATGGGGAGGGGGGGGGAGAAGGGGAGAAGAGATGGAAAATATTTGCTGCCACTTTTTAAAGATTAAGCAACCCTAGAGAGCCCCCTTATTAAGAAGGCACTCAACCAGCCAGTTGTGTCATTTCCTGTATCGAGGGGGGCCCCCTCCTCCCCCTACCCCCACCCTTTCCTTCAACAGACTAGACAGACAAGATGTTATCAATAACACAAACCTCTCGAAGAGCACCCTTTCAAAAGCTACTACTTACTTCCTTTGCTTATTTCATGTGGTCCTAGGGAACAGGGCCTCCTCCCTGCATATTTCATGATTTTAAAAACAAAAATTATCTAACAACATCCTTACTTACTATGCTACCTTTTTTTTCTCCTGGTTCTTTCTCCCTCATCAGCCTTCCTTTTGTCTCTGGGATCGCTCTCCAGAATTCAAAGGCAGAGAAGACTCACAAGTTGGATTTTTCTTCCTTCTCTCAATCCCCAGGTAACCTACTACTCTTCTCCAATCCCTTTCTCCCCTTCCCCACCCCTTTTTATACTTCAGTACTCATTAGTGCCCTCTGAGTAAACAATGCACTCCCCTCTCAAATCGGTCAGGATATATATTACAGGGAAATAAAAACAAACAAGGGTCTCCTGAAAGACAGCCACATCAACTGCTGTACCTGAAATGGGGACTTGGGGAAAGCGGGAGAGATGCTGTGGAGTGAGTGAAGTAGACACCCTTATACCCCAATCCTGCCCTAGGGCAAAAAATGGAGGATAACCAAGCAACAAATTCTGGTCAGAAGGACAGACTGACTTAAAAGGGGAAGGGGCCTTCAGGATACACTAAGTGGATTTTAACTTTCCACACTCATCTTATATAACCGAGATTCCCTTAAGAAGGAGAAAGGGCTCTCAGAATAGAAAGGCCTGGCAATGCTGATTAGCCTAGCACTTGCTAGCTCTTAAGATAACCAGTTAATGACCTATTATTGTCCTCTTCATTTAATCTTTTCTTTTTTTTAAGAACCTTAGAGAAAGAGCTTTACCTAAAAATCGCTTGTAGAAAAAGCTAAAGAAACTGGCACCACACATCCAGTGCCTGCTATGACTTTTTCCTCATCAATATATAGAGAGAGATGCAGATATCATATATATTCCATCTCCATTCCACTGTCACTCATATACTTGGGACCAAGCAGCACAGAAATTATTTCTAATCCAGTAGCTTTCAAGAGGGTACCAGTTCAACAACCCCCCATTACCCTATTGGGTTAAACACTCCAAATTCCAGACCACCAGGCAAAATACTTCAAAGCGACCAGCCTCTCTAGCGCATTTGCCAAAAGCAAGTCCTTTGCCCCCACCATCTTTCTGGACCTGTATTTCAGAATTTTCTCCCCTTACTCCTTTCACTCAGCACAGTAAAGGGGGTGGCCTACAGAAAACCAACTATTTCACCTTAATCAGACCTCTAAAAGTACCACAGCAGTAATAGCTGGGCCTCAATTTGGTAGGGTAAGGAACATCTATGACAGAAGGGGGAGCCCCAAATCTCTAATTACTGGCTTCAAAATAAACCAACACCTAATAGGAGTCACTGGAGAACCCCAACGTGGGGCCTCAGTTTACAGTATCTGTAGAACTGGCCCAATGACCTAATGATAAAACCCCCCCTCTAGCAACAGGGGGCATAAACAGCTACCAAGTATCCATCCATCCAGCTAACACACTTAAACATAAAATAACCACAAGTCAGACTAGGAATCAAAAGGCCATCACATTTGTCTATTTTTTCCCAAGTGAGTCAGGAAATAGCTGGGTAAATAAGGTAACAAGTCTTACCTGAAAGCCCCCCAGGGGCCAGATAATTAGTTCCCCCTGTTTCAGTGGAGGAAGGCACAGCATCTGGACACTCTGCTGCATCAGGAGTGGTAGGAAGACAGTTGTAAAAAGAAAAAAGAAAGAATTATTTTTTGTTAAGCATACACTCAAACAGTGTTAAAGAGAGACCATACATTCCAAACTGTTTACTCCAGGAAATGATGCTGCTTATCACTAATTGTCTGCTCCAGGATTGCTGTACATCATGAGACGGACCACATTAGTTTGTCACCCCTGTCTGGGCTCCATGCTACCCAGTTAATCATTAGTCAAGTCATGCAAAATTATAGACTGGCTGGAATGTCTTTTATTACAAGTTCTCCATTGAAGAAATCAAGTCGGCCATCTTTCCTTCTGGGACCAAGGTCAAAGGCAGTTTAGATGGCTTTCCCCTGGGTATATACTGCTACCCAAACCATTTCCAAGCTATGTCTAAACATTAAGTCTCCTCCAAGGGAAAACACTAGGCTACTGTACAGAGTTGGTCTCTGCTCTTGTGCCCAACCCAAAGCTTGCTGGATTGGAACTTCCTGCTCACTAGCTTTGCTGTTTAATTTGTCTTCCTTCTACCTTCCTGGGGCCCCAGCTTACAATATCTATTGAATGGACTATAGCCCATTTGAGCTTTGGATAATCTGGAAGAAGTACTTCAGAAGACTAGAAAAGTGGTTGGATTCAACTTTTCTCAATTCCTTATCGACAAAGAAAAGAGAAAAAGGGCTTATTTTCAAAATCTCTATACTATGGATGCTGCCAAGCCCAACTCATATCTAATCTTCTTGGTGAAGCCTTCCTTGGTCTCCCCCCATCCCTTTTAGCTTCATAATATTTTATTCAAGTCTGTCTCGGCAATTTTGTTTAATACAACTTATCTACCCAGCTAGATTGTAAACCTTTCATGCTTCTATGTATCCCAAATGCCCAATGCTAACACATTCCATAAACCTTCCATGTTAATGATGATGCCAAATCTACCTACACTTTAGGAGAATCTTAGGCAAAGATTCCTCCATCCTCAAAGAAGCACATATTCATTAATAAGTGCCAGCTATGTGAGCTAGGGACTGGAATACAAATGCAAAAATTAGTCACTGATCTCAAAGAACTGTCCCCTCCTCACTCCCCAAGAAAAAGAAGGTAACCACATGTAACACACAAAGGTGCAAATCAATGATGAGACCCAGCCATTCTTGGTCCCAGGGCTCCCACCCCTGTATGAGGTATGATGATATTCCCAACTTGTAGTGCAGACCTCTAGCTAACAAGTATGGTATGAATATGCAAAAGCTAACCTCCATGCTCTGCCCAAGGGCTGGCAGCACCTTGCTTAGTTAGCAAGGCTAACTGAGAATCCTCCATACTAGGAACTGGGCTTTCCTAAGGCTGGCCTTTTTGATAAATATATTGTCTTGAGTTTAAACTACCTCTAGACTAGGAAGGCTACACCCTCCTTCCTCTCTGGCTCCAATCCCCCCCTCTACTATCCAGGGCTATCACAGGACTGTAGCAGTCTCCTCCTAGCTCACAAGAATCCTCTCCTAAAAAGCAGGGGAATGGGAGGGGGGGGGGGGGAGGAGAGAAGAATGTGTGTGTAATCTCATTTTATCAGGGTAAAGTATAACTGGTAACAGGAATATACAGTTTAACAGGATACACTTAATCAAATGGAAAACAATAGAGGAGACAGGAAATGAAGTTACTTGTGAAATACTGTATACCCTACACTTTCTAAATGCCTTTGGTGGAGAGTTTACTATGTTCCAAAGAGACAAGCTCTTTAACCCTTTCCTCTACATACTCCTCCCTCCACCAAAGCCTGTCCCCAAAATCAAGTCTAGAAACTGAGAAAACTCCCCATTTCATAGTCTTTTCTTACTACATGGTATGATGTGCACTACAGGCAAACCTGGACCCCCAAGCACTTCACCCACCAGGGTGTCAACCATGTCTTAGATCAAAGGTAACCTGGCCCTACACTGGCAAACCACAAGGCTTTTTATGAAATAATATTTTGCACTTAGGTAGCACCTTTGATCTCCGGAAGAGATTTACAAACATTAATTAGTTCTCCCTACCACCCTGTGAAATAGCCAAGTATACCTGGTTTGACACACACCTTGAAGTAAACTGAGGCCACAGTGACTAGCCCAAAGGGCCACCCAGTGAGTCAGGGCTACAGCTCAGCTCTCCAGGCTTCCCACCCCATGGCTCTCTTCATCTGGCTAATCAAACCAAACATGTCCCAATCTCTTTCCTTATATATCAGAGGATTACAGGTCCAGAGCTTCAACTAGTTACCTTGCGGCTCAATTGTTCAGTCATGTTCACCCCAACATAAGTTTTCTTGGTAAAGATACCGGAGTGTTTGGCCATTTCCTTCTCCAGTGGATTAAGGCAAACTGAAGTTAAGTGACCTGCCCAGAATCACACAACTGGTGAGTATCTGAGGCCATACTGGAACCCAGGTCTTCCGGCCTGCAGGCCCAGGACTCTTATCTAATGAGCCATCTAGCTATCTTAAGTCTTCCCCTACCTCTTTCCATTTTGCAGATAGGAAACTAAGGCCCAGGGAAGTTAAATAATTTGCCAAACTTGAAGGATTCTGATCCAGCACCAGTCATTCTACCACGGAGTGGTGATACCATAGAGGGTTAGCCTCTAAAATCTCATCCCAAATGGAGTTCACATCTTGGGGTGTTCAAAGGCAAGTCTCCAAGGAGAAGCACTGACTTGACCTTGCCTATTATTCAACTCAAGACCATGGCCCCCAAAGCACAATGAAGGTCTTTGTCACGCCTACCTTCAAAACAATCAATATTTATCAAGCAACATGTATATAAGAGGCTGTGAGGAAAACAGAAGTCATTTCCTTCCACGTGCCTCAACAGATCCTTGGAAATGCCCTGACCTCTCAGGTCAGAGGTCTTCCTCTAGAAGCCAACAGGTCACAAAAGAAAACAGATTGGAGTTGAAGGAGTCTAGTAACGAGCCCCCCGGACCCCAAAGGGTATCAAGGTAGAAACAATGATGTCTTTTCAATAAGACTTTCAAAATCCTAATGAGAGAAGCACACGTCAGCAGAGTTTTCTCACAAAATGTTTTGGGAGGCCTGAAGGAAAAGTCTAAAGCAGTGCTGGGAACAGAAATCTTCAAGTTGCCTACAGGTCTATGCAGCATGGACCCAAACGAGCTAACCAGGGAAGTCCAGAGAGGGATGTGATGTTACCACATGAGCTCTTCCCTGCCTCGTCTGTGATAGGATTCTTCTGATCTGAGAGGATGCCCCGAAGCATTAAAACCAAAGGGACCCTTGGCAATCATCTGTTCTACTTTGAGGGGGAGGAGCAGTGCCTGGGGAGAAACCTGACAATTTCTGGTAAGAAAACTCATTCTCCCAAAGCAGATGAACAACTCTTTCCAAACTTATTCTTAGAGTTTCCCAAAACATGGAGAGATTAAGTGACTACTTGCTCACACAGACTGCCACTAAATATCAGAAGGAGAACCTGCCAGGATCTCTATCCATAAGACTTATGCCTCTCCCAACTCTAATTTTACAGACAAGAAAACTGAGGCTGGGAAAGACCAACGACAGACACAAAGCCAGTTAATAACAAGAGCTGGGACTAAGTACCAAGACCACCAATTCAATTCTCCCTCCTTTCTCTTCTGCTACAAGTTTGAAGCTCATTCCCCTACGAACCAAAGATTAGCAATGAGGACAAAGAAAGTGTTCTAGTGTCTCCACCGAAACAAAAATGGCACCCATCAATACTTCCCAATTCACATGCCTCTGCCTCCACCCCCAATCCTATCCTTTCGGTCCTTCAGAATTCCATTAAAGATGAAACAAAAGGCAAGAGTCAACTTGAGCTCTCTAGATAGATATAGGATACACACCTGTGACCCTTAGTCCCATGTCATAAACGTTGTCATGCTTAGCAACTGAAGCAGTCTATTAACTCAGTTCTCTCTAGGTGGATGTGTCCAACATTCCTTATATCCTTACGACAGGCAGCCACCTAAGTTCAAATCCAGCCTCTGATACTTAACTGGCTGTGTGTGACCTTAGGGAAATCATTAACCTGTCTCAAAGCCTCAGTTTCTTCTTAAAATGGGGTATAACAAAACCTTGCTTCCCAAGATTGTGGTGACGATCAACTGAGAAAGCAAACATGGTATAAACTCTAATGTGCTATATGGGACCATGGGCCAGTGATGATGCCCTAACACAGGCCAGAAAACTAGGTATCAACAGAAGCTGCTCTGTGCTCTAGAAATCATGAACTGCAGTTGATTATGTTTTAACTATAGCAATAAAATGGCTTTCCCTAGCCTTGATGCCTATAGCTCTTCCAAAGAAATGCCTGTCTGCCTGTCTTACCCAGAGCCCCAACCCTCCCCCCACCTCCAATATCCTCTTCCCAAGCCTGAGTCTCCAGGGTAGGGACTCTCTTAGTTGTTAAACTGGTTATGATTTTAATAGTTTTCCATTATAAAACCATGTTCCTCGCTCTCACCTAGTAATCTAAGACAAACAAATTCAACCTAGGGCTTAGAAACTTAAGAATGTGGGAGAATGAAATTCCCAGGTCAAAGAGACTCAGAAATATACAAGGTGTTGATGAAACTCAGGGACAGCACAGAGCAGGCCAATTATTCCCCTCCCCTTCAGTCTCTGTGTCCCTTCACTCACTCCCCCAGAACTGTCAGTAAAAGGTCAGTGCAGTCCCAGACCAGTAAGCCTTTTTAATGACCATTTATAATGACAGACCCTTTCATCTAGGGTTTCCTCTCCTCATTGTCATTGCCCCCAAATTCTTAGGGGAACAAGTACCCTCTCTCTCACACACACTTTTTCCCTTTTTCTGTATAAAACTTTTTGGGTGAGTAACCAGTTGTTTTTGAGTTTCCGATTGGCAGGGTTGATTATTTCCTATTGGCTGGTCCAGAGAACCTTTTCCCCCTTTCGAAGTAGCCCATTCATGTTCTTGTGGCTTGTCTGTTTACACACATTTTGCTACCTAAGGTCAACACTTGCAAATGAATAAATGTATCACTCCACTAACTGAAAATGAGGTACTGGCATAGCAAATTGGATGCTTAAATCTTGTTAAAAGATTTATCCTAGTCTCTTCGGAGGATGCCTACATACATGCAGTCAATCACTCCCCTTTCTTAAAGGTTTACGCTGGCAGCTGGCCTGCCTTCCTTAGAAGCTTCAAGATGTTAGTTTGTCCTACAAAACTGGAGGGAGACACACTGGGGTCAAGGGGTGATGCTAGATATTATTAATTAAAAAATAGCAAACCTCATAATCCCAAGAAAAAGCAAGAGTGGAATAAGTTACCCAAGTGTCCATAAACCCAATCTAAGAAGGAAATAATAATCTAAGCTAGCAGGAAACTTTAGAGACAACACTGAATGTGAGGATTTTTTATGTTTTTGTTTAAAGGACCCCTTTGGCAATCTTAGAAGCTTAGAAATCCCTCCTCAGAATAATGCTTTTAAGGGCCTAAAATCTGTAAGGCAACAATGAAAACCAATTCCAATTCTACTGAAGTACACTTAGAATTATTTTTGAAAACAAGTTTCTGGACTACAGATAAACAATCACTGATCGCTAGATCTAGTCCTCTTTTGACAGATGAGGAGACTAAGGCTTAGAGGGTGAAGTCACTAGCCCAAGGTCATGTATTAAGTATGGGGTATTTGAGAATCCCAGTGTGTTAACAGAAGTCCAGAGCTTTTCTTGAATACGTATAAAGCAGTCTGGTAACCTTCTTTGGCAAGTTAAGAGACTGGTGAATTTCAGTTTACACTTTAAGAACACAGTGCTCTAAGTTATCTCCTCATTAATGACCATTTATCTGGTATTCTGTAAATCGAAAGCAAAATATCACATGCATTGTTGGCCATTTATTAGAGGGGAGGGAGGAACGCCTCTCTAACTTGAGGGAGATGGGGAGGAGGAGGCCCAACCTGTGGAATCTGGGCTTCAGGAACACTGTTCATTAAAGTATTTTCATTCATGACTCCACCTCAGCAAAACTTTTAATTAGGAGAAGTTCCATCAGACAAAACGCATGATGTAGTGGAGCTGTTTTAATTCCAAAAGGTTAAAAGATGCTCCGAGGACACTAGGAGAGCTCTGGGGAGGCTTGCTTACCCACCTGCCCCACCTCTGCCCCTCTTCAGGTCTAACATGCCTCTTTTTCTCATATCACATGTTTGGTCAAGTAAAAGCTTGAAAAATTCCAACACTGGGACACAGGCACAAAGACAACTTGTGCTACAATCAATACTTTTAGCCAATTAATCTTTCGAGAGATATAAAGTGGCTCCATGAAACCAGGACTCCTCCCTGATGTTATCCACCATTCTTATTTCCCCTGCACTTCTTTCTTTCCTTCTACAATGCTGGTCCTACTTATCAACACAGGGCCAAGCCTGCTGCCAACCAGAAGTTTATACAGACAACCGCAACAGAGCCGGTGCCAGCCTCAAATGGGCTTCTGCCCTGGCATCCTGCCACTCAATTATAAAGCAACAGGCATGCAGAACAAGGCTGAGAAACTTTTATGGCCCCCACTAAGAATTCTTAAGGAAGCATGGGAGAAGGCTGACTTACAGGTGACTAGGGATAGGAAGTAACACAGGGAAAAGGGGAAGGATTTGTGGTTGCTGTTTTCCTAAAAACTCAAATGTACTACAAATCACCTTTTTTAACCTTAGAAAATAACATTCTCTCTGGCCACTAGGTTACCAACCTAGATCCATCAAAATGAAAAAAGTGCTGGAATTTGTAAAAGTTCCCCACTCCACGCCCTTACTCTTTGGGCACTGGGATTTTAGAAATTTTTGAATTCTTCTAAAATTCTTCTAAAAACCAGTTATCTCTTGACTCCCTTGACATTTTTCTGGTACCCATCACAGCCTATGCATTTTAAAACTGGTAGGGCACAGAGGGCAAAAACACTTAAAAGGAACAAAATATTTTAAAGCATTTCTAATATAAGCCTGAAAAAAAAGGCCCCTTAGCCCTAACAAAGTTACTGGGAAAAACCCCCAAAAAACGAGGAGCACATTCTATATTTAATAAGCATAACGACTCCCTGCTGCTTTTACTACACACCCGACTTAACCATTCTATTCCTAAACACACTCGAAGTACTTTAAAATCATCTACTCACCAGTTGGTTTGAGAAAATCCATTGGGTATCTGGAGTAGGGAGGAGGGGGAGACTCTGGAATTGAAAAAGTAAAGAGAAAATAAGGCAGAGCCATGAGAAAAAGAGATAGAAACTTGTGATAACAGTGGCATTCTTTTAGCAAAACTGTTTGTCTTAGCTCTGGGGGTTGGAGGCAGGGCCGGGAGGCGGCGATTGCCTTGATATTTTGCTGTCAGATAAACAAAAGAGGCCGCCTGGCGCCAGACTCGCTGCTATCTGCTACTCTGACTGTCTGATCCGGTCTCCCTGGCTCAGCTGAAACACTCCAGCTCTGGAAATCACCACGGATTCAGGCTGCTGGATAATCCTCCCGAGCAGCACGTAGAACATTTCACAGAAAAGAGGGAAAGAAAGAAAATCCCCCTTCACTCCCAACCCTCCCCATAACCCCACACTCATCTCCTCCTCTAACCACACACCCAAACATAATGAAAAAAGGAGAAAAGTCCTATCGATCTGCCTGCCACCAGCTGATTTCTATTTCACAACCCAACCACCCAAGAACTCAAGAAAGTTTGTAGGAGCTGCGCGAAACTCTGGGACGGCTACAATGGGAACGGAGTTTTAAATTAGAAAATACTCCAAAATCAATATGCCCCCATTCACCCAAAACGAGAGAGAGAGAGAAAGAGAAAGAGAGAGAGAGAGAGAGAGTCAGAGGAGGGGGACAGTGAATGACAGCTTACGCTTATTATATAGAGCTTTAAGGGGAATCCTTTTGGACTATAGCTCTGTAAAGGGGCAACAAATATGTCATCTGATAAATACCAGAGCCTGTAATTGTATGGACTCTCTCTTTCTTCTGGAGGAGGAAAAATTGGAATCCCAATGTCCCAGTGGCTTCTTGTTCTTTCTTCAATTCAGGAGGAAATCTACAGCAGGCTATGTAGATAGCTTTTTTTCAAGCTGTCTTTGCAATCCCCATAGCCCAGTCCCAGAGTCAACTTGACTTTCCTTATTTACCAAGGGATAGGAGATTCACGTCACTCGGAACACTTCCACTTCTCTTGGAATCAATTAGTCTGCATCATTGACATCTCCTACTCCTTTATCTGAGTGGGGGCAAGAGGGAGCAAGGACACTTTTTTTCTGCACCCTTTTTTGGTCTCTAATTTTGAACTACATGCACACGTATGGTCTGCATGAATAATATGCACGCCAAATCATACTCACGGGCCTGAAGAGTGGAGAAAAGGAAGAAGGCACAGTACACATCAGTCCAAGCCCCCGGATCCCCTTACAATGCATCCTCACTATAAGCACACATTTTCCCCACTAGCAATGCAGGGTGAAAAGAATGCAATCACACAGTTGTAAAAAGTATAGACCCCAATTCTGTTTGCTCCATCACTGGCAAGGGGAGAAGCTTTACTTGAAGCAAGTGAAAACTCCTTACCTAATTCGCAGAGTCTACTAAGGTGGTGAGGGTTGCAGCAGACCAGCTCCGGGTTGTTTTTCCCGTAAGATTCACAGCAACACAACCTCTTGACTTCCGAGGAATGCCTGAGATCTGGCCACCTGAACACTTTGCACAACAACAAGGGGAGCGAGTAAGACGACGGCGGCGGCTGAGGCTGGGTAGGCTGAGTCTGGAGAGGGGACGCGGGAGGCCCCTGCCCCAGGGCCAGCCTGGAGTCCACTCTGCCAGGCAGGAGGAGGCAGGCGGTGCGGGTTCCCCCGCGGGACTCCACCGCCTGCAGCAACAACTCCAGCTGCCGTTCCTTCAGTTTCTTCAACACGGAGTGGGTTAGCGCCTTCAATTCAGCCTCCGAGCCCCCGGCAGCGCCGGCGCCCAAGGAGGAGTGGTGGTGATGGTGGTGGTGGTGACCTTTGGCACCTTTGACCGACTTGCCCAGGCAACAGCCACCCCTACCAGCGCCGCCTCCTCCTCCAGCCCCATGCGCCCGGCTGTCCGTCGCCCCTTCCCTCCTCGGCTCCCCTCCTCCTCCTCCGCCTCCGCCTCCTCCTGCGCCCTCCTCCTCGTCCTCCCCGCCGGGCGCACGGCTCCTCCAGAGACGCCGGACGAGCACCGATCGTTTGGTCCTGAACATGCGGGACGAGGAGGCGAGGAGAAAAGTCGTTTCCCGGCTAAGGAGCGAACATGACCTCCGCACACCATGAAGAATTTGGGCGCCGAGTTGGGGCAGCAGTCGCAGGCGGCAGCAGCAGCAGCAGCAGCAGCAGCAAGAGCCCGGGCAGGAGCGGCAGCGGCAGGAGGGACGCTCCGTAACATGCGCCAGTCTCTCGGAGCCCGGAGGGAGTGGGGGGGCTTGGGGGGGCCTGGCAGGGGAGGGACCGCTCCTCTCCGGCTTCCCCACCCCGCTCCACTGGCACCCAATTCAGGTCGTCTCGCCCAGCCCCGCCGAGGAAACAGACCGGGCTGACCAAGGGAAGATACAAAGGAAAAGGGAGAAAAAACGGGGATTCAGGAGAGGTAGTTCTTCCTTCTCTCCTCACTGCCCCCCAAACGCAGAACGAAGAGGAGTAGCTTTTGAATGTCAGCACCTCCAGCCTCAGTTCCTTACTGAGGCTAAGAACCTCAGGAAAAGGAAAATTTAAGGTTTTGTTTCTTTGATTGAATCAGGAGAAAATGCTCTTTTCCCCTTCTCTAAGCAACTTAATTTGGGGGTGAGGAGAAGCTGGCAATTAAAAAAAAAAAGGCAGGCACGCGATTTAATTTGTTTTTTTGCACTATATCCTTAGTAACCGGATCTCCACGAATTCCATCCACACGAAGGTTCGGGGGAGGGGAAGAAAGTGAATTTCACCCCGCATGAGGTGCCTGACGAAAAAATTATTTTTCAATTAAAAAGGGAGGGGAACCCAAATATTCTAAATAAAAATTTAAAACAATCACCACTGCAAGGCGCAGCCCCGGGGACGTCCGGTTGTGTCGGAGTTTTCAAAAAAGAGAAGAAAAAGGGCGACAAAACGTTTACAAAGTATCACAAAAAAAAATTTTGGTGGAAAAAAATGTATCCAAGAGTTAACATCCTTTTTTTTCTTCTAGGAGCTCGGTTCTTCTTCCTCTCCTTTTCTTCTGCCAAAGATATATACATATGTGTATATGTATCTTTTTTTAATCCAAAGGAAGCTTTGAATCGGCTTCTTCCACCATGCTCGTCTGATTATTATTTTAAGTGAGCCTCTCGTCTTTCCTCCTTCCTAACACCACCTCAGCGAAAGAAGAAAAAAAAAAAACAAAGAGCCACCCACTCTCCCCTCCAAAAAAAAACTGCACCAGCCTTCACTAGCTCTCCTGGTTTTTCCGAGGTGGATCTCCGAGGGATAGCCTTGCTTCCCCCGCCCCGACCCAGTCCCCACTTCCTCCAGGCCCCACGGCTGCAGGAGGGAGATGAGAGAAAAAACAGATCTGAGAGGGGGGGTGATGCCGAGGCTGACAGGAGGTGAGACTGGCGTCGGCTTCGCTCTCTAGCTCGCAGGCTGGCTGGCTCTCTCTAGCAAATGCTACTGCAACCGTGTCTTCCTCCTCTCAGGGTTGCTCCTCGCCCAGGCTCCTCGCCTCGGCTGCAGACACGCAAGCAAGCAGGAGGAGGAGGAGGAGAAGGAGGAGGAGAGAAGGAGAGGAGGAGGAAAGATCAAAAAAAAGCACGGCAGGCAGTCGCTTGTCTGGGCTCGGGGCTCCCTCGAGGGTGGCTGCTTACTTTCCGCCTCCTTCTCTTCTCTGGCCTCTCCGACTTTTATTTTCCTCTCAATGCGCCGGGCAGCAAGCAGCAAGAAAAAAAGCTTGGAATCCCTTCTTCTCTCCTATTTTCTCCTCCCTTTTTTTCCCCTCTTCTTCTGGGGAGGGAGGGGACCAGCAGGCTTTGCCTCGCAGGAGAAGGCAGAGGGGAATATTTTTTTAATGTGGGGTGTCCTTCTTCTTCTTAGTCTTTGCCTTTGGCTTCTGGAGCCGGGCTCCGGTGCTTTGCAATCCCGAGGGGAGGGGAAGACTCCGGGAAGCCGAGGAGGGCAGTGAGGGTTCCGAACAGCTTCTGCCTCCAGCCGGTATTGGCTCTCACCTCGCTCTACTCGCGGACCTAGCTCCCGTGTATGCATGTGTGTGTGTGTGTGTGTGTGTGTGTATGTATGTATGTGTGTCTGAAGCTCGCCGCCTGCTGCACACACACTCCCCTGCTTCTCTTCCTCCTCCTCCTCCCCCGCCCCTCCTCCTCCTCCTCCTCCTCCTCCTCCTTCCCCTACACCCCCCCTCCCACTTCGCCCTGGCTCTCTCTGCTTCGCTGATTCCACTGCGCAGTGGCGCGCCCGGCTCCGGCCTGGACACGTGACCGTCTAGACACCCTGTCGCTTTAAAAAAAAAAGCGATTGTGTTTCGCAAACAACAGATCGGGTTTCTAAAAGCTATTTCTTTTTCTTCTCCTTACCACCCTCCCCCCCCTGCTTTCCCTTCCTACTCCCTCCTCCTGAATTCTGGGGAGAGAGGGGGAGAGAGAAAGAGAAACTGAGAAGGAAGAGAAAGAGAGGAAGAAAAGAGGAGGTGGAGAGAGAAAAAAACACCTGATTCCCTATATATGTGCGTGCATGCGTATAGGTATCTATCTATATACATACATACACATATATAAAATCAGGTCGGCTGGAAGAGTTACAGCAAAGAGAAAATATTAAAAGCAAAACAAAAAAAAGGACTCAAGAATGGGTTTGCATCAGCAGACTAGTCTGGGTGTTCGTTGCCCCTGTACAGTACCCCTCCGGCCCAATCTTTCCTCTAAGCCCCCCTCCCCAACCCATTTCATTCATTTAAAGAGATGGAGAGTCCTGACCGTGAGATCTATTGGGTTTGTTGCCCAGCAGTCTCCGGAGGGAGGAGGGGGGAGCTCTGTCCTCTTTTAAGAAGTCATTTAAAACTAGACTGGACTGGAGCCCCAGGAAGTCTCCACTGGAGGGGAACGAGCAGAGCTCTGGCCTAGGGGTGGGGAGCCGGACGAGAATGTGACCTCAGTCTTCTTTCGGTCTCCTCCACGCTCTTGTTTCGGTAACTACATCGGAAGTGTGTATTGTGAACAGCTCTGGAATGTATTTAGGGTTGTGAAGTGTAAAGTGGGGCTTGTAGCGGATTTTGGCAACTCCCAACACGAAGAGGTGGGTGAATGGAGGGAGGCTGGATGTAGTGACCTGCAAATTTCTTATTTCGTAAGTAAATATGTAGACACAACATTCAACCCCCACGAACACAACGTAACCAAAGCTTGAATCGGCTGCCTTGAAATGTATGGCACTATAGGAGACATGCATATAGCAACATATGCCCTTAGTGACATGGATGGTGATGGTTTCTCTTAGATACTATGATGCTGAGGATCAGGAATTGTATCTTCTCCATACTTCTTCAGTAAGTCAACTAGCAGCATTTATTAAGCGCCTACGATATGCCAGACATTATACTAAGTGCTGCAGACACCGAAAACCTGGGGTGCTATCTACTCCTCCACCACCTAGACAGCCAGCCCTAATAAATGTGTAAGTTGGTGATGAGTGAGGAACTGAACATCCAGATGATTTCCCCCAACCCCCTACCCCCCCTTTTTGGACTGGACTTTTGATCTTATCTGGGTAGGGGCTTCCTGGAAGGAACTCCCACTTCCAAAGCAGGTCCGCACCTTCTCAGTAATTTAGAAAGTTGCCTGGGGCATTGAAAGGTTAAGTGATTTGCCCTGGGTCACATGGAATTCAGAGAATCTTAATAAAACATTTATACAGGAGTAATGTTCAATTCAACCAACATTTGCTCCTACTGCAGTTTCACGGGGCCCTTTAGTATACAAAGATAAATATTAAAATATTTTCTACCCTCCATGGGCTTGTATTCTAAAGGGGAAAAATAAGAAGAACATAGATAAGTAAATATTAAGTATAAAATTCAAAGGAATGTCTGGGTGTGGAGGTCTGCAAAAAGCTTGGGGAAGAGGATCTGAAAAGATTCTTTTGAGGAGGTGACAGTTGATATTTTCAAATTCATATACAAACATTAGTAATGTCTAGTATTTATTGATTTAAAAAACTAGCATGCTTGACATACATTGTTGACTTTAGACATATGTCTGACTTCATAACCCCATTTGAGGTTTTCTTGACAGAGATGCTAGAGTAGCTTGCCATTTTCTTTTCCAGTCCATTTTACAGTTGAGGAACTGAGGCCAACAGGGTTAAGTGACTTCCCCAGAGTTTCCCAGTTGGTAAGTACCAGATTTGAACTCATAAAAGATGAGTCTTCCTGAGTCCAAACCCAGTGCTCTATCCACTGCGCCACCTAGCTGCCTACTTGACATGTACAGGGAACAAATAGTAGTATGAGTTTTTAAAAAGTAAACATTCAAAATGGGGGGATTTCATGTGACTGAACAAGAAATGTTAACTTTAAGTTGTTATTAAAAAGCAAGAATTTTATATCTCCCTTACTAGACTGTTAACTGTTTGAGATTAAAGAGATTATCTCAGATATTTTAGTAACTTCAAATTGCCTTGCACATAGAAAGGTGGACAGAATTAGGTGTGAGTGAAAAAACTAAATAACTCAAACACATCCTTTTATGTTGTGTGATCATTCTCTAGCAGAGATCATCTAAATACATTTCTGGGAAGCTGTGCATAGGTACATCAGTCTATAGAATGCCTATATACCAATAGAGAACATGTTTCTCTCAGCTATGTGTTTCAATTAAACTTTTCATTGGAAATAGGAAAGGTGCTCTTTCATTGTGGAAAGAATCCTGGATCTGGAATCAAAACATGTGAATTTGAATCTCAGGTCTATGTAACTTTGCACAAGTCATTTCTTCTCTGGATCTTAATTTTCCCCATTGTAAATCCTTCTAACTCTAAGGTCTAATGAAGTAGCTTGGCACGTTTGGGGCAACTAGGTGGTGCAGTTGATAGAGTGTTGACCTGCAGTCAGAAAGACTCCTTATCTTCCTGAGATCAAATCTGACTTCAGACACTTAGAAGCAGTGTGACCCTGGGCTAGTCACTTAACCCTGTTTGTCTCAGTTTCCTCATCTATAAAACAAGCTCGGAAAGAAAATGGTACTCTAGTATCTTTACCACTCCAAATAGGGTCACAAAGAGTCAGCCACAACAAAGTATTATGAGTTTTAATCAGAAATATAGCTGTTACACACAGAAGAAATGGAGATGGGAAGGAAGAATCTGGACCTTGACAATTCAGAGTGTCAGTTTAGTTCCCTGCTCAGTATTTACAAGAGAATCTTTAAGCATTATGAAATAAAGACAGAAATACTGTTCTTGAGGGTTCAAAAAAAAAAAACCATGAAAAGGTGAACAGCAAAGAGAAGTCATAAGGGACTTACTAAAGTTGAACTGTTTACATTCCTACATGGAAAGACAATATTTGTAACTCTTGAAACATTTCAGTATCTGGGTACTGGGTGGGAGTACATACACACACATGCACACACGCACACATACATAGAGACAGAGTGCACAGAGTGAATTGAAGAGGATGGGATCATATCTTAAAAAAAAAATGAAATCAAGCAGTGAGAGAGAAATATTGGGAGGAGAAAGGGAGAAGTTGAATGGGGCAAATTATCTCTCATAAAAGAGGCAAGCAAAAGACTTATTAGTGGAGGGATAAAGAGGGGAGGCGAGAGAAAAACATGAGGTCTACTCTCATCACATTCCACGAAAGGAAAGAATAAAATGCACACTCATTTTGATAGGAAAACCTATCTCATAATACAGGAGAGTGGGGGACAGGGGCACAAGCAGGGTGGGGGGGAGGATGGAGGGGAGGGCATGAGGAGGAGAATGCAATCCGAGGTTGACACTCATGGGGAGGGAAAGGATCAAAAGAGAATAGAAGTAATGGGGGACAGGATAGGGTGGAGGGAAATATAGTTAGTCCTATACAACACAACTAGTACGGAAATCATTTGCAAAACTACACAGATTTGGCCTATATTGAATTGCCTGTCTTCCAAGGGGAAGGGGTGGAGAGGGAGGGAGCTAAAGAAGTTGGAACTCAAAGTGTTAGGATCAAAATGTAATGTTCTTACCACTGGGAAATAAGAAATACAGGTTAAGGGGTCAAGAAAGCTTTCTGGCCCTACAGGGCAAAAGAGAAGACGGAGACAAGGGCAGGGAGGGAGGATAGAGGAGAGAGCAGATTGGTCACAGGGGCAACTAGAATGCTTGGGTTTGGGGGGGAGGGGATAAAAGGGGAGAAAATTTGTAACCCAAAATTTTGTGAAAATAAATGTTAAAAGTTAAATAAAAAAAATAAATAAACAAACAAACAAACAAATAAATAAATAAATGACAGGCAGGCTCATCTTCCAAAGGCGGCCCACTATGGGAAAGAACACTCCATTTGGAGTCTACCTAATGAGCTATGATTTGGGCAAGTCACTTCACCTGTTTGGGGCTTGGTTTTCTCATCTATAAAATTAAGACATTGGACTAAATTATTCTGAGGTCTTTTCCCAGTTCTAACATTTTGTGAGACTAGCCTTCAGATGTTAAGATGGAATTGAATAAATAGAAAACAAAAGTCCTAGTGCTAATGTATTTCTTGGCTAACTTGAGAATCTGAACAAAAAAGTTTTCTTATTTCAAAAGCTTTGGAAAATTGTGTTAACTTTTCTCCTTCTAATAGAAATATAAGTAATACATACATACATAACACATATATGTCAGGCAAACTTAACAAATGTGACAAAAGTTTAATCTGGTGTCATCAAGGTGGCAGAGTTGAGAGTGCTAGAGTTCGATTCAGAACCAGCTGGATTCAAATTCTACCCCAAATAGCTGTGTAACCCTGGGCTAGTCATTTAAGCTCTCTCAGCCTTGATTTACTCATCTACAAAATAGGTATGATAACAGCACCTATTTTATAGGGTTGTGGTGAGGATCAAATGCTATATTATTATGTTGAGGGCATGACTAGATAGCACATAGGCATATGTGCCATTTGTTTGCATGTATGTGTATACATATACACACACACATATACATACACATACATACATATCCTATTCTCAAGGGGATTTTTGATTGGAGGGGAAGGAATTTTATTTCCCTGCCCTAAGGAACTCCTGATGAAGAAATTCTCACAACCAAAGCAAATTGACACCTGCCCTAAAATTTATTGTTTTCCAGAGTTGTCTGGGGGACTAAGAGGATAGGTAGCTTCCCTGGGGTCACACAGCCAGTGTGCATCACATATCAGGCATGGGACTTGAACATAGTTCTTGCTAAGGGATCATTTTTGGAGGGGTCACCTATGTGACACCACCTTTCTTTATTGTTTATACTGTTTTAATCCAGACTTTAGAGAGCTATTTCATTCTGGCCATTGCTTCTCCCTTTCCATTGAACTCACTGAACCAAAACTTTTCAAAGGAGCTGATTTATAGGGGCAAGCATCAATCTTTATTAATTCTTCATGCTTTTTACATCAATGACCCCTTATCTTGATATTAACAGCAAACCTTTTCCAATTCTCCCCATCTGTCCTCTCCTTCACGGTTCCTTTCGAAAAACTGCCAAGAAAAGCAAGAATCTCAAACCAGAATTTTGGACTACTTAGTGGCTCCCTCTTCCCCCATATTATGTAGCCCTTTGTATAAGAGGCCAATAACTAGATTAACAAATCTCAGCAAAGGCAAACAAAGACTTAGATAGTCGTGTGAATAGATTAGTGGTATTAAACATAAAACAAACAAGCAGTTTGAGTCTGAGACTACTGGGTAGGACGGGTCCCTACTGCAGAGGAGGGTCCCTTGCTGCTCTGTGGAAAGTTTCCTTTCCATTCTCTTTCACAAATATAAATGTGAGGGACATGTGTACCTTTCCTGCTTCCTCTGGGCCTTAAAAAGAGTTTAGAAATCCCCGCCCCCCCCCCAACTATTATGAATGAATTTGATTCTAATCAGTTGCTGGCAGGGAATATGGAATAAAATATCTCATTTGCAGTTGTTTATTTCCTGTTGTGGCTTCTATTTTCATCTTTTAGTCACTTTGGTGATAGTAATCAAACACTAATCATGGTACAGCCACAAGTCATGGAGACCAAAATAACTAGCAGCAGTTATGACAAACAAGGATGGAGTCATCTAAAGAAACTGGCTATTTAATCTCCTATAGTTGAAGAGCCTTGGACTAACCTAGGAAGAATTCGGGCAAATGTCCCATCCCAGCATTCATGAGCTAGCAAGCTTCTGGTTTTTAAGAGGGAAAGGGGAGCAACTTTGTCTGGTAACTGAGTCTCCCCCAAATCCTCCCCTTTAACATCAGCAGACCCTTAAAATTCCGTCCCAGACCCCACCTGAAGGTTTCAACAGAGTGCCCAGGAAGCCAAAAGGGACAGAAAATGGGATCCTGAAAAGCAATGGAGGAAATAGTGTAATGACAGATGATGTGTATATAGCAAAACTAATTTTGCATGTATTATCTCATTTGATGTCTTTGAGGTAGATACTATAGGTATTTTGCAGATGAGGAAACTGAGGATTAGAAAGGCTAAGTAATTTGCCCAAGATCACTTAGCTAGTAAGTGTCTGATACAATTTGATTTCAAGTCCAATGGTCCTTCTATGTCATGGTTACACAATTACTTAGTGTCAGAGGCAGAATTTTAATCCAAGTCTTTTCTAACTCTAACTCATTGTACTGCACAAAGAAAGAGTAAGGAGGGTTGAGACACAAACAAGTAAGAAGAATTTGGGACTACGGTTTCTGGCTAGATGGAAAAGAACCTTTTACAAAAAAAATCCTAAATAGAACCTGAAAATAAAATGTTAATAGCAATGACTAGGCATTAGAATTCCCGCTCTGCTTCCTTTGCAAAAAATAACTTCAAGAGAGAGTAAAAGGTAAGGTTCAGGGGTGGTATCAGCAACCAAGAAAAGGGGGAGAAAAAATTCTTCATTTTTAAAGATTTCAAAAATATTTTTAAGTTTAAATGGTTCAAAAAATGTTGTAAAATATCAACATTTCCTGCACAATCATTCATTGAAAATGTGTGAGTGAGCACTAAGCCATTTTAATCTGGCAATAATACAATTGAAAGAAATCATTTCAGGAAGGTAGGCAGCATTACTAAAACCAATGTGGCTCTCAACACTCCTTGGCTGTCTACTGAATAAGAGCTGAAAGGGAATGAAGATGTATTGAATTCATAATCAAAGAAAAACGCTCCGAACTCTGAGTCTTCAAGGACCCAGAGTCATCCAATACTTTTATTCTGCAGGTATAGAGTAAGTCAATAACCACAACTGAGTCCTGTTCACCAGAGCTCTGGCCTAGGCAGTTGGGGATGTGCCAAGGATATGAGGACGATAAAACCACAACAAAACTTGCTTTGTGAGTTAGTCATCTAGGAGCTCCTCTTCTGATGGAGGGAACCAGAAAAAATATACTTAAAAAAGAGAAAATTCAACACAATCTATCCATCCATTCACAAGCATTTATTAATCCTTGTGTCATGTACTAAAAAGTAAAAAATCGTCCCTGCGGTCCCTTCACCAAGGGCTTACATTCTATTATGAAAAACAGGTCTATACAATGTGCCTATAGACTGCAGTTGCTGAGTCATCTTTCAGTCATGTCCAGTGCTTTGTGACTCCTTTGGGGCTTTCTTAGCAAAGATACTGGAGTATTTGCCATTTCCTTTTCCTGCTCATTTTACAGATGAGGAAACTGAGGCAAACAGAGTTAAATGACTTGCCCAGGGTTATACAGCTAGTAAGTCCCTGGGATCATGTTTGAACTCAGGGTCAGTCTTTCTGATTTCAGGCCCAGCACTCTATCCACTGAGCCACCTTAGAAGAAAAGATTGGCGACTGGGAGAAAGAGAACAAATCGTTATAGGCCTAATGAAGGAGGTGGGCTAAGTCTTGAAGGAAGCCAGAGATTCTAACTAGCAGAGGCAAAGGAGAACAAACTGTGGATGGAGGGAAAACCAGTGCAAAGTTCATTGAGAAGATCTGTGACTTAATGAATAAATGGCTGAACGAATGAATGAAAAAAAATGTATTAGGAACTATGCTAAGCACTGGATACATAATAGAAAGTTGGAAACAGTTTCTATTCTCAAGTAGCTCAAACTCTAACTGGGGCAGGATGACAGCATGTATTCCAAAGCGAATGGAAAGGTCCCGTAATTCTTAAGGTGGAGTGGCAAAAGAGATGGTAACAATATATTTTTTATTTAAATTTTATTTTTATTTTGAACTTAAATACCAAAAACAGACCTTTCTTTATATACAGCAAAAGACAAAGAAAGAATTATATAGGAAACCATAAATCTACTTTTTATAGATTTATTTTTAAACTATGTAATGCATTCCAGTATTTTCAAAACTGTCCTGCTTATCTGTGCTTCCTTCTGAATTCGCTTCTGTTCTCCCCTGTACATTTTTAAAAAATGTTTCAAAAGCCCTTTTTTTCTTGGTCATCATGTGGCTAATACCTATACTCCTCAAACACTCTCCCCACTCCCACCCCTAAAAAACAGAAAGAAAAAGAAACTCATTTTAAAAGATAAACAGAGTCTCATAAAATAGATCCACACAATGTCCCTGTCCAAAAATGAATGTCTCTGCACTCTGAGCCCATCAGTTCTCTGTCAGGAGCTAGGCAGAGTGTTTCATAACAGGTTCTCTAGAGACACTAGTTAGTCATTACATTGGTCAGAGTTCTGAAGTCTTTTTTTGTAACTTAATTTAATTCTGTCAATGAACAAAAATATATATTTTTTTTATCCCTTCTACCTCCCATTGGAAAAAAAAATAAAGAAAACACTTATAACAAATATACACAATCAAACAAAACAAATCCCCTCATTGGCCAAGTCCAGATGTAGACATAGATATATAACTGTATACACATATATATACATACATATACACACATGCATATATATGTGTGTATGTATGTATGTATATACACATATATGTCACAACTTACACCCTGAATTCATCTCCTCCCTGTCTAGAGAATAGCATGCTTAATTATCAGTCCTCTCAAGTCCTGTTTTGTCATTGTTCTCATTAGAGTTTTTAAATCTTTCAAACTTATTTTTCTTTACAAAGTTGTTGTCCCTTTATAAACTGTTCTTTGTTGTTATCCAAGATTCTCTGAAATTATCTCTTTTGTCATTTCTTAGGTCACAATATTATAACATTACATTCATATTCCATAGTTTGCTCAGCCTGGGCAAAAGTCAGTGAACAGTCATCTCTTTCAAACCAAAAAAGGAAAGGAGTAAACTTTGATTGGGGAATTAACCTTATTTAATGTCATTTCCACTGATAATATCATGTGTGTTTATGATGATGAACCATTTGAAAATGGTGTGCTTTTTGGTAGTAAGAACTTTTTTTCTGGGGAGAAAGTTGACCTTATCAGCTCCCAGGGGTTCAATTATCATCTCTAGACAGATAATTCCCAGTTCCATATATCCAGTCCTAATTTTTCTCTCTGGAATGCCAGTCCAACATTAGTGCATAGTCTCAAATTGAATGTTCTGTAGTCACCTCAAACTCAATATATCCAAAACAGAACTCATTATATTTCCCCCCAAACCTACTTCTCTTCCATATTTCAGTATTACTGTTAGAAACACCACAATCTTTCCAGTGACCCAAGTTAGGAATTTCAGCATCATCAACTTCTCATTATCACTTATCCCATATATCTAATCAGTTGTCAAATCTTGTTATTTCTTTCTCCATAGCATCTCTTCCATAAATTAAAATAATAAAAACAGTAATGGCAACTATCATTTTTATAGCTCTTAATATGTGTCAGGAGTGCTAAGCACTTCACAAACATTTCATTTTATCCTCATTTATATGTCCCCTTCTGTCTAGTCACAGAAGCATAGACCTCCTTTAGGCCCTCATCACCTCTTGCTTTACCATTGCAATAGCCTTCTAATTGGTCTCCCTGCCTTAAGTTTCTTCTCACTCAAGTCCATCCTACACGTAATTGCCAAAGTGATTTTCTTTAGCCATAGCTTTGACCATTTCATCCCTTCATACTCAACAAACTCCAATTTGATCTTATGTCTCAGATCAACTATAAACTCCTCTTTAAAGTTCTTAACAACCTGGCTCCTTCCCATCTTTCCTACCTTCTTTATTTATAACTTCCCTCCACCTAGTGTATCCTCCAAACATACTAACCCACTTGTTCCTGACATGTAATATCTCCATCCTTCTACTTGCCACCCACCCTCATCTTTTGTGCCATAAGTGCTCTCAATACTCAGTTTGAAGACTGCATTCTTTCTAGGGCTTTTCCTGGGTTCCCCAGGATGACTCCAGCTGATAGTGTCTTCCCCTTCAAGGTTACCTTTCATCTACTCTGTATATATCTCGTATATATCTAATTTTATATATATATATATATATATATATATATATATATATATATATATATATATATATATATATATATATATATATATATATATATAATTGCCTTGATTAGAATATAAGCTCCTTGAGGGAAGGGACTGGTCTTGCTTTTTTTTCTTTATGCCCCAGACATAAACCCAGAGCCTGAAGATTAGATCTTAGTAAATGCCTATGGATTAATTGATTGAATGATTGATAAGAGTCCTAGGGAAGCAACCTGATAGAGTATAAATTCCTAGACAACACAGATTATTTCTACTCTTGTGTTTAGCAAATAGTAAGCATTCAATAAATGCTTGTTATTTTGATTGGCTGATGTTGGGGAAAGAACCTTGGAAGGGAGTCAGGAGATCTGAATTTGCTGGAGGCTCTCCTACTTATTATCTGTGTGATTAAGCACATTCAATCAATCAATAAGCATTTATTTAACTCAAACTCTTGGCTTGACTCTGGGTCTTCAGAAGAAAACAAAATGACCTTAAGGAACTTAGGACGTATGGGGGAAATAACTCTTATACATAGAAGTACAAAATTAAATGTAAGGTAACTCAAGAGGTGAGGTAGGAGGGAGACACTAGCATCAGAGGAGATCTGGAAAGATCACAAGTAGAAATATAGCAGATGGTTCTTGAGCTGAATTTTGAAAAGAATTAGAGATTCTAAAAGGCAGAAGGTGAGGAGAGAGTGTATTTCAACTGTGAGGCATGTATAAAGACACAGAGACATATGAAATGTAACTTGTATATGAAGAACAGTAAGAAGTCAAGTTGACTGGGCCACAGACTACACACAGGGGAATAGTGTTTAATAAGCCTGGAAAGGTCAGTTGGAGTGAGACTGTGAAAGTCTTTAAATGCTAAACACAGGATTTTGTATTTGTATTCAATAGAACAAAAGCAGAGCTTTCAGAATCAGAGTGATGTAGTAAGAGCTGTGTACAATGGGGCTACCCTTTTGGTATCCACTAAGGAGGATAGACTGAAGAAGAAAAAGACCTGAAAAGATCCCCTGAAACAGGGCACCCAATTAAGAGGCAATTTCAGTAGTTCAGGAGAGAGTTAATGGGGTAGAGCAGTGATATCAAACTCAAATAGAAAGGAGGGGGCATGAAACCATACATAAGGATCCCTGCCAACTGAATTTTGACTTTGAAAACCACATATTAACATTATCTTTGTTCGATCATATTTGTATTTATTTTGTTAAATATTTCTCAATTACATTTTAATCTGGTTCTGACTGAACTTGGGAGTGTTGCTGGCTACCATATGGCAGAGAAAGCATGTTTGACATCTCTAGAGTATAGAACAATGGCTTTGTGAATGGCGAGAAGGAGGAAAGTGGGGGAAATATGGGAGTAGAATTTATAAGAGTTGAAAATAATTGGATATGAGGGGTAGTTGTTGCTGTTGTTTAGTTGTTTTTCTGTCGGTCATTCTTTGTGACCCCATCTGGAGTTTTGTGTTTTTTTTGGCAAAGATATTATAATGGTTTTCCATTTTCTTCTCCAGCTCATTTTATAAATGAGGAAACTGAGGCAAGCAGGGTTAAGTGTCTTGTCCAAGGTCAAACAGCTAGTAAGTCTCTGAGGTCGGACTTGCAGGCCCAGTGCATACACTGTGCCACCTAGCTGCTCTTAGATGTAAGAAAGAATAAAGAATGGAACATTCTTCAAACTGGTTAACTTGAGTGACTAGAAGATGCCCTCAACAGAAAGAAGAAAAGTGAGGGAGAAGTCTGGGATGTTTGGGGTGGGGATGGGGGGTACACTTGAGGAAGGCAGATAATCTCATTTCATTGAAATTTGTTCACCTGTAAAATAAGGCAGTTGGACTAGAATGACCCATCCCTAAGATCCCTTTTAGTTATCTGGAAGATTCAGTCACAAGGATTGTGATTTTAAATTCTTTTAGCTGAAGTTTTTGTTTAGCTTGGTTTTTAATGCAAAGGTAGAGAAATTGCTGTCCTAATTTAATAAAAAATCATCCTTGCTTTTCTCACTGGAGTCATCAGGTGTCCCTGTAGAAATATGAGCAAACTGCCAGTTGAAGCAAGGCTGGACTGTGGGATTCCATGGAACAGAGACCTCTTCTGTTTTTCTGGGGCAGTTAATATAGGAAAATTGATTACATCACAACCTGGTGTCTCCAGAAGGACAAGGGTGTGAGGTAGACTTGTCTTCATAGTCCCAAGACCCAATAATCTTATTTAATAATCAAAGTTCTCCAAAGAGATCGGTCAAGTAGCCCTAGAAATATAGCTTAGTAAGATTCAAATCTTAAAGGTGGCTCAATCAAGAGGTAGCTTGCCCCCTTGATCTAGAAGGTAGTGTGGCTTGGTTTTTGAAACAGAAAAGTGTTCAGTGATGTCAGTGGTAGCGAATGACTTAAAAAGGGGAGAACAAAACACAAACCTTTGATCTTTATGCCAACCAGGAATAGAAAACATAACAAGACTCTGCAAATGTGTGTGATCCTCTAACTAAAGCAGGGAGCAATGAGCAATCCCAACAATTGGTTTCTACAGTTGGTCAGTATAGTACAAACCTCTAGGCTCCTGAAGTTATAAATCCATGACTGTCAGTTCAGGGAAAGTGAATTTTTCTTGGGGGGGAGAGGAGTTGCCCCAATAATAGCCAACATCAGAATATTTTCTGGTCATACAAAAGTGAGACTAAATACGCTTTTCATCAATAATTGTTTAAAAGTCCCTTGCTTTCTCCAAACTCCATTCTCTTCCATTCAACAACCATTTTTTAAATGCCTACTGTGTGATAGGCACTATGCCAGGCCCAGGAGAATAAATATAAAGACAAAACAACTTGCCCTGATGGAATTTACATTCGTTTGGAAGAGCTATCACCATCACCATCAAAACAAAGTCTGTGGTTTTATATGTATGTGTGTGTGTGTGTATCTGTATATGTATGCATATCTGTAAATATGTGTGTATATGTGTGCATATATACAAATAATTAGTATTATTGTTGTAAATATTATCAATAATTGCAACAATATGAATTACTTTCTCATTTCCCATCTGGCTGCACTACCGTGGGACTTCTCTGATTTGTCCACCATGCCTCACACATACACATACACACACACACGCACACACACACTTTTCAGCTTCTTTTTGTGTATTCTCTTTCCCTACTAGATTCTAACCTCCTTGAGGACAAGAACTGATTTTCCATAGTTTTATCCCCAGCCTGGCACAGAGCATGTACTTAATAAATGTTTATGGAGTATTTTTTTGATTACTGAATCAATGTTTATTAAATATGTACTAGCCCAGCACTCTACTAGATTCGAGGGATGCAGAGACAAAAACCAAAGCAATCCCTACTCTTAAGGAAGTTACATTCCGTTCTTCTGGAGAAACAATATATGCACATGTGAGGTCAAACTTCATACAAAATAGTTATGAGCTTATTGGCTGAGGAAGTTATTAGCAGCAAAAGGGCTTCAGGTAAGAAGTGGCATTCAGATCAAGCTTGGAAGAAGTTACGGATTCTAAAAAGCTAAGGTGAGAAGGAATTGCATTCTGGGCACAGAGGAAAACCTTTGCAAAGAAAGACATGGAAAGACAAGATGGAATTTTGTGTGACTGGACCACAGGGAGGAGGATACTCATAAGATATTTAACATGCTTTACTTCATTTAATCATCACAATTCCAAGCAGTAGATATATTACCTATATTATTATCCCCATCATACATGCCAATGAAAGAAGAAACTGACACTCAAAGAGATTAAATATTTGCCCATGGTCAAACAGCTATTATGAAAGTAATGAAAGTTTGAATCCTAGTAAAGAAAAATGAATCAAGATTTAAAGATTTGAGATGAACATTAACACTTTGATGGTGAGATTATTCTCGTTATTTGCCCTATGATGAAGGGTACAGTTTCAGAAAAAGCTGGGACAACTGAGGTGAACTGATGCTAAGTGAAGCGAGCAGAACCAGGAGAATAATCTACACCAGGCTTACAGTAACAGCAATATTGTAAAGATAATCAACTATGAAAAACTCAGTAACTGATCAACACAATAATCCACCCAGTTCCAAAGGACTCCTGATGAAAAATGCTCTCCACCTCCAGATAGAGAACTGATGGACTCAGAGTGCAGACTGAATTTTTTTCCTCTCTTTTTTTTTGCTTTTTTTTTAAGAACATGCATAATATGGAAATGTTTTTCATGAATTCACATTTGTAACAGGTTTTGTATGTCTTGCCTTCTCAGTGGGTGATAGAACGGTCAAGGGAGGAGGAGAATTTGGAACTGAAAATAAAATTAAATTAAAGGAAAAATTGCTGCTCTTCAAACTATTTTTGGAATTTGAATATAAATCATAAGCAAATAAAAATAATGGAAATTCCTTTGAGGGGTGGCTACACAACGCAATGGAAAGAGCACTAGCTGTGAAGTAGGGAGGATCTGAGTTCAAATGTTGCCCATTTACTAGCTGTGTGGCCCTGAGAAAGTCGCTTAATTCCAATTACCTCCAAAAAAAGAAAGAAAATTTCTTTTTTGATAGTATGGGCAGACAGAATAAATATCTGCCTGTACTATAATTGATATTATAATGTTGTTGTTGTTCAGTGGCATCCCACCCTTCATGACCCCATTTGGGGTTATCTTGGCAAAGATACTGGAGTGATTTGCCATTTCCTTCTCCAGTGGCTCCAGTGACTCCATTTTGTTAGGCAGTCAGAGGTTAAGTGACTTACCCACAGTCACACAGCTAGGAAGTGTCTGAGGCTGGATTTGAACTCAGGTTCAATAGGTATGAACATACCTATTGTTCTATTCACTGAGTCACCAGCTGCTTCATAATAGGTATGGGCAGATAGAATAATGCATCTGCATTTACTATAATAATAATAACCATCCACGTAAGAAAAAATCAGCTTTGAATGTTTAGCACAGCAAAGACCACTTTGAATCTCTTCTCAGAGGTATAATGGTATAATGAAAAGAGTGCTAGATCTGGAGTCAGAGGAACTGGGCTTGGATCCTGGTTCTTACACTTACTACTTATGAGTCACTTCATTTAATTTCACTGGATCTCAGTTGCCTCAACTTTGTATGTGTGTATGTGTATGTGTGTGCACACATGTATGTATGTGTGTATTAATGTATGTATATATGGTTGATTGCTTGGACTAGATGACTCTAAAAATCATTCTAGCTCCAAATATATGACCTGAAGAACCCATGAACTGGAAAGTTAAATGATAAAGGCTAAGTGATTTGCACTAGCAATTCAGAGCTAGATAGGCAGTTGGAGCCCTGGCACTAAGTGAAGTGTTTTTCTAACAAAGAAGTCAGACACACTAGCGATGAGTTTCGTAACTATGAGAAGCTAAGCTTTCACCGAAATTCCTGAGAGAGTGGAGTGTAGAAGGGAGGGTTGTATGTGTGTGGTGAATAATTATTCTATTTCAAGTTCTTTTCTAGGCAGTATCAATAATCAGTATTTTGCTTTATTTCACAAATACCACCAGTGATAGCTTTACACACCAAGACCTGAAGAAGCTAACGCTGATGGGAAGGTTGACCTAGATCTGTGCTTGAAACCCTCCTCCTCTTAGAAATATTTATTTACAGGGCTTCCAGTCTCTAGAACTGTCAGAGACCTTAAAGATCATCTAGCCCAATGATGTCATTTGACAGAATGGGAAACAACCTCAGAGAGCATAAAATCACAGACTGAACCTGAAGGATATCTTAGAAATTGTATTTTCCAGTGGTTCTCAAAGTATGATCCAGTGATCCCTGAGGATTGCTGAGACTCTTTTCAAGGGGTCATTAAGATCAAAACTATTCTCATAATACCAAGATGTCTTCATTTCGAATACCGCAAATAGCCAGTAAATATCTATCAAGTGCCTACTACATGCCAGGCACTGTGCTAAGTGCTGGGGATACAAAAAGAGGCAAAAACAGTCCCTCCCTTTAAGAAGCTCACAATAGAATTCTCACAATAGAGAATTTGAATAAGAAATTTTCAGATGAAGAAATCAAAGCTATCTATTGTCAAGAAAAAATGCTCCAAATCAGTATTAATCAGTATTGAAATGCAAATTAAAACAACTCTGAGTTACCATCTCACACCTATCAGATTGGCTAATATGACAGAAAAGGAAAATGATAAATGCTGGAGGGAATGTGGGAAAAACCCACTGTTGCTGGAATTGTGAACTGATCTAACCATTCTGGAGAACAATTTGGAGCTATGTCCAAAGGGCAATCAAACTGTGCCTATCTTTTGATCCAGCAAAAACATTACTAGTCTCTTTCTGATGGGGGGGGTGGGAGTGGGGGAGATGGGGGGAAAGGAAGGAAGGAAGGAAGGAAGGAAGGAAGGAAGGAAGAAAGGAAGGAAGGAAGGAAGGAAGGAAGAAAAAGAAAAGTACCTATTTGTACAAAAATATTTATAGCAGCTCTTTTTGTGATAGAAAAAATTGAAAATTGAGGGGATTCCAATCAATTGGGGAATGGCTAAACAAGTTGTAGTGTATAATAGTTATGGAATTGTACTATAAGAAATGACAAGCAGGATGATTTCAGAAAAACCTGAAAAGAATTACATGAAGTGATACAAAGTGAAGTGAGCAGAACCAGGAGAACATTGTACATAGTAAGAACAATATTTTATGAAGATCAACTGTGCATGACTTGGTGGTCCTCAGCAATATGATGATCCAAGACAATCCCAAAGAAGCCATGATGAAAAACACTATCCACATGCAGAGAAAGAACTGATGGCGTCTGAACGCAGATTGAAACATATTACTTTGTACTTTATTTTGTGATGTTTTTTTTCTTCTGGTCTGTTTCTTCTTTCACAATGTGACTAATATGGAAATGTATTTTACATGCTTGTACATATAAAACATATCAAATTGCTTACCATCTTAAGGAGGGAGGGAGGAAATTTGGAACTCAAAAATGTTTTTAACTGAATGCTATTTTCTTTATGTGTAATTAACAAGTATGTAGAAACAAACCATATACAGAATATGTAAGAAACAAAGGGAAGGCAATAGAATTAAGAGGGGTTGAGAAAAGCTTTCTGTAAAAGATGGGGTTTTGGTTGGGACTTGAGGGAAGTCAATAGGTAGAGATGAGGAAGGCGAGTACTCTAAGAATGGGGAACAGCCAGAGAAAATACCCAGAGCTGAGAGACAGAGCATCTTATTTGTGGAACAGCAAAGAGGTCAATGGCACTGGAACATACAGTATATGGATGGAAATAAAATATAAGAAGACTAGAGAAGTAGGAAGGTTTGGGGGAGTTGTAAAGGGCATGGAACACCAAACAGAGGATTTTGTATTTGAGACCTGTCTTTCTGTCTAACTATTAACTAATAAATATATTAGATTAATTGCAAAGCCTCAGCCTTGAATCACTCTCACCATTTGCTGCCTTTGATCCTATACATGTGCTGCTGAACAAAGATGGAGAAAATCATTCGACTGTTCTGACTAGGTCTACTACAAATTTGTTATACAACCTCAAGTGGGCTCTCCCTGCTGCTAGGCAACCTTACCATGCCTCCCTTATCAACTCACTATCCCAGTCTCCACAGGAGCTTTCACACTTTTTCATCTGTCCTCAAACCTCCCATGGCTCACCTTCCCCTACTTTCTCAACAGAGAACCTTGTCTCATATTTTATAGAATTTATTCACCATGAACTCCATCTTCTTCCCTCTTCCTATCACACTGATGTCATCTGCGATGATCTTCTCTTTTACTCCTGTCTCACATGTTGAAGTGCACTTACTCCTTACCAGGGCTAACCAGGTAGTGACCTACACAAGTGATCCCATTCCAGCCTGCCTCCTCCAATAGATTCTACCATTTATTTTCAATCTCTCCTTGTCTACTGACACCTTCCCTATCGCTTACAAATATGTCCATGTCTTTTCCATCCTCAAAAAACCCTCACTTGACCCTTCCATATATTTCTTCTACCCTTTGTGATTAAACTCCTTGAGAAGGCTGTCTATAGGTACCTTCACTTTCTTTCCTCTCATTCTTTTCTCAACCCTTTTCAATATGACTTCTGATCTTATTCCACTGAAACTGCTATCTCCAACAATGTTCTTTTATTGCAAAATCCAATGGCCTTTTCTCAGTTCTCATTCTTCTTGACCTCTCTACAAACTTTGACACTGTTGATCACTTTCTCCTCGCTTCTCTCTAGGTTTTTAGGACATCTTTCTCTCCTGGTTCTTCCCTTATCTATCTGGACACTCTTCTGACTCCTTTGCTATATCCTCATTCAGATCAGGCCTCTATCTGTAGGTGTCCCAGAAGGCTCTGTTCTGGGTCTTCTTTTCCCTCTATGCTACTTCTTTTTGTATGTTGTATTCCTATATCTGTCCATTTAGACTTTCTCTTTCTCTCTGTCTCTCTGTCTCTCTCTGTCTTTTTCTTTTCTTTCTTTCATATCTCTAGTGCTTAACACAGTGCCTGGCATTATGGTAGGCACTTAATAAATGTTTATTAACTGACTGACTGACTTATCACTGGGGGTTCACGAGCTGTAGTTTTAGCAGTGTGGACTCACAGTTACTTTTCCCTTTTTGGCAAGTCACAGACCCATAGAATCTCAGAGTTGGAAAGGACCTCAGAAACCATCTAGTCCAACCTGTACCTGAACAAGAATTCTCTCTATTGCACAACTGACATGAGATCATCTAGTTTTTGCCTGAAGACCTTCAGATGAGGGGGAACCTACTATTTCCCAAGGTAACCCATTCCATTTTGGGTTAGTTCTGATTACTAGAAGTTTTTTCTTGCATCAAGCCTCAATCTTCCTTTCTGCAGCTTCCATGATTTGAAATCACACCTATTCAAATACTTGAAGACAATTATATTTACCTAAATTTTCTCTTATCTGGGTTAAAAAACCCTACCTAGTTCTTTCAACTATTTCTTGAATGCTGTGGTTTTTAGTCCTCTTACCCATCCTGTGGCCCTCCTTTAGATTTGCTGCAATTTGTCTCTCTTCTCTCATTTTGTCCCCTCAATTACCCATGAAACATCTCCATTTCCATAGGAATGGGATTCAGGATGGTAAGGAGTCATAGAACCATGATCCCTATTCTCAAGGGCTTACAATATAGTTTGAGAAAGAGGACTTATGCTCAAGAGTTCAATAACAGCACAAGACAAAATATAATCATATGCTAAATTATGTGGACATAGGTATTAAAAGTAAGAATAATCAAAGTGAGTGAGAGCAGTTAGGGAAATATTCAGGGAGGTAAGAGTTGAATGGGCATGGTAGCATGGTGACTATGTGATACAGTGGATAGAATGCCAGGTCTGGGTTCAGAAAGACAACTTCATGAGTTCAAATCTGGCCTCAGACACTTACTAGCTATAGGATCCTGGGCAAGTCACCTTTCCTCTCTAAAATGAGCTGGAAAAGAAAATGGCGAACCACTCCAGTATCTTTGCCAAGGAAATCCCCAAAGTACCCTTTGACCCAGCAATATCACTTCTAGGACTGCATCTCAAAGAGATCACAAAAATGGGAAAGGGTCCCACATGTACAAAAATATTTATAACAGCTCCCTTTGTGGTAGCCAAAAACTGGAAATCAAGGGGATGTCCATCAATTGGGGAATGGCTGAACAAGATGTGGTATATGAATGTGATGGAATACTATTGTGCTATAAGAAATGATGAACAGGAAGACTTCAGAGAGGTCTGGAAGGACTTCTATGAACTGATGCTGAGTGAAAGGAGCAGAACCAGAACATTGTATACAGTGACAATGTGTGAGGAATTTTTCTGGTAGACTTAGCCCTTCACAATAATGCAAGGAACTAAAAAATTCTCAATGAACTCTTGAGGCAAAATGCCTTCCACATCCAGAGAAAGAAGCATGGAATTGGATCACAGAATGAAGCAGACCATTTTCTCTTGTGTTATATTTTGTTTTGTTTGGGTTTTCCTCATGGTTTCTCCCATTCATTTTAATTCTCCTATGCAACACAACTAAAGTGAAAATGTATTTAATAGGAATGTATGTGTAGATCCTATGTAAGATTTCATGCCATCTGAGGGAGGGAATAGGAAAGAGGGGAGGAGGAGGGGGAGGGAGTGGGAAAATCTAAGATATATGGAAGTGATTGTAGAAAACTGAAAGCAAGTAAAATAATTTCTAAAAAAAATCCCAAAAGTCATGAAAAGTCAGACCAAACAACAGGAGTTGAATTGGAGCATTGAAAAAAATAGATAGAGGTCCAATGACACCTACTTTCTGATTCTCCCACTGGATATTCCATCTTTTATCTTGGTGTTTTTGTACTGACTGCAACCTATCCCTGGAAGGTTCTCCCTTCTCACCTACAGCTTTTAGCTTCCCTGGCTTCCTTCAAAGCTAAGCTCAAATCTCACCTTCTGTAAGCAAGCTTACCTGCTCCCCCAGCTACTAGGGCTTTCCATCTCTTCAGTATGTATCTTATGTTTACCTAGTTATTTACATATCTACATATTGTGGGTTGTTGTTCCCAATAGAAGGTGAAATTCTTGAGGACAGGAGCTATGTTTTTGTCTTTCTTTGTACCCTGGAACTTAGCATAGTTCCTGGAACTGATTAAACACTTAATAAATACTTATCGGCTGACTAGAGTCTGATTAAAGAGTCATTCTCAGAGAAGCAGATGATTATTGTGTCTACAGAGCTACCTCTGAAACAAATGAGCAGTATTCAGGGCGTTGAGTCCAGGAAGGTCACCAAATTCCAGAAAGTCCTGGCCAAAATTTTTAAGATAAAGACTCAATGATGGTTCCAGGTAACTCACAAATTCTTAGTCATTTCTAAGCCTCCTTAATAGAATAATGGCTCTCCATTGCGTCACTTTTTAAGGGCTCTTCTCACAAAAACCCAGTGAGGGTCAGTAATGAAAGTCTTGTTCTACTCAAGGTTACATAGATAAGAAAGTGTTGAAGCTAGGAGTCCAAAGGAAGAATATAGAGTTCACAGACTGTGAATAGTCTTGATTCTTCTATTCCCATGCCCTAATCCTCAAACTTCCATTCCATGTCTTCCCCACTTTATCCACAAATCTCTTAGAGCATCAATTTTTCGGGGGTCAGATGTAAATAATAATATCTGCTTGTTTACTTCCCTAAACTGTAGGAGGCTCTGAAGAGAAGGTCAGGGAAAACACTTTGAAAAGAATGGGCCTTAGTCTTGCAAATCCAGAAGCCAGGGTTGTGGTCTCAGCTAGGTCACTTACTAGCTGTTTAATCTGGAGTCATAGAATGTGAGACTTGCACCTTAAAGACCACCTAGTCCAACCCTCTGATCTTGCAAATGGTCTGAGGTCAAATCCCAAGTTTGTGAGAGAGTCAAGGATTGCACAATTCCAGATGCTCACCTGGAAGATAAGAGAGCTGGACTCTTTTTGCTCTAATACCTTGGGTATAAATGGGAGGGTATACTGCAGAATGCTCATATGTTTGTCACAGAGCCAGAAGGGTCAGGTTTAAATCCTGATTTTGCTTCTTACTGACTGTTTCCCTTTGGTCAAATCTCTTCCCCTCTCTGGGCTTTAGTTTCCCCATGCTTCAAGTGAAAGTGCATGAGATATCCTCTAAGCTGCCTGTTATCTTTAACATTTTATGATTCCCTTTCCTTTCTTTTTGAAAGTTGAAAAGGTTTGAAACCAGTCATATTGTTCAAAATTCCACAAAAAAACCATCACAGCCTTATTAGAAAAATCAAGAAAAACTATTTAGTACCAAGTGCTAAAGGATATAGAACAAATTTAAATAACTTCCTCCATTTGGGCCTCCCATGGAAAACAGGAGGTAATAGAAGGAGCCATCATTTAGAATCCACATATTTACTTTTGCATCTAAAAGGTCCTTATTCAAAAAAGAGACTTGGAGCCCAGAGGCTGGGGTTGATACAAATCTCCTCTCCTCTCTTCCTCCCCTCAGTGGAGACTCCTACTTTCTTTAGCAGTCTGTAGCCCTGCCAGACTCCAGACTTGGCACATCACTCCTCCCTTATCTCCAGTTGTCTGCAAATTTGCCTATCTTTACCTTTGTAGCTTTGGCCCAGTCTGCCACTACCTTGGCTCCACCAGGCTTAAATCCTTCCCCACCCAAGCCTTTATCTTCTCCCAGTTTGACTGTTATTATTACAAAGCTCTCCCAGCACCGCCTCACCTTTTCCTAATTCCGTGCCTCTAGGCCCTACCTGAAAAGAGCTAGAGGTTTGGAGCTGGAAGACTTAAAGTCCCATTTCCAATATTGATATAGCTATGTAGCCCTTGGGCTGGTCACCTAACTTCTTCCAGCCTCAGTTCCCTCATCTGTAAAGCGGGGATAATAATATTTGCACTCCCTTGCAGGGTTGTCATGAGACAATGTCCGTTTGGGACTTTAAGATCCATTTTGGAAGGTATTTTGTGCTTAGCTGCAGTATGACCAACACTAGTCATTACCATAGTCCGTTTGGGCAGTCTTCTTCTGGCTCACAAACCATCTAATGGTGCCAGTGTGTGGTGCCAAGAGAGGCCTGAAAAATAAAGAAGTAAGCAAGAGGAATCCCATTTCAGTTCATTTCTGCTGGCTCTATGTGGCCCAGAGGGCAAAGTCAGGAGTTTGAGATCCACAAATTCCATGAAATCAATAGGGGCAAGGTCCAATACTTTCATTTTACATATAAGTGAATGGAGATGACAGAAAGTCATTTCCAGCCCAAGGTCACATGACTAATGAATGGCAGAGCTGAAATTTGAATCCAAATCATCTGTCTACAAGGCCCATTTTCTTTTTCCTATCCACACAATTTCCCAATGAGATATGTTTTATGCCACAGTCAGACAGATCCTGGCCCTCCTATGTCCTCCATGTAGATAGATGGTGAGTCAGAAGTCTCATTTTCTCATCTTTGGAGTCAGGAGTCATTCAGTCAACCAGGATTCACTGAATATTTATGCAAAAGATCCTCAGATCTGCTTATCCAACTCTAATCTCTCTCCTGACCCCTAGTCTCACATCTCCAAATGCCTATTGGACATCCTGAAGTGGATATCCTGTAGACCTTTTAAACTCAACATGTCCCAAACTGAACTCATCTCTCTCAACCCCCAAACCAAACACTACCTTCTTCCTAAATTCCCTAAATTAGTACAGAGGATACCATCATCCTCCTAGCCAGCAAGGCTTACAGTTTACTTATTATCCTCAAGTCTTTACTCTCTCATACATTCCTGCCCTCCTCCTATATCTGATCAGTTGCCACAGCCTATTGACCTTACCTTCCCAACACAACATCTCTTGTATATGGTCTCTTCTGTCTGACACTGTCAGAGGTACTGACTTCATGTCTGGACTGCTGCAGTAGCCTGCTGGTGGGTCTCCCTGCCTCAAGCCTTCTCCCCACTCCAGTCCATATTCAACTCAGTCATCAAAATCATTTTCCTCTAAAATGCCCATCTCACCACACCACCTCCTATTCAATCCAGTGGATTCCCATTATATTGGGAATCAAATATGAAATCTTCATTTGGCTTGTTGATTTGTTTATCCACCTTCTCCACACCTTCAAACCTTTATAACCTGGCTCCTTCCTACTTTTCCAGTCTTCTTATACATCACTTCTGTCTACTAGATACAATGACACTGACATCCTTGCTATTCTTGTTATAAGGCACTGTCTCCCGACTCTGAGTATTTTCCCTAAAATGTTCTCTCTCCTCTCTCTAACTCCTGGCTTCCTTTAAGTCTCAACTAAAATCCCACCATCAACAAGAAGTTTGTCCCAATCTCCCTTAAGGCTAGCGGCTTCCCACTGAGATTACATCCAGTTCATCCTGCATATATCTTATTTATATGTAGTTGCTTTCATGCTATCTCTCCCACTAGACTGGGAAGTCCTTTGAGAGCAAGGACCATCTTTTGCCTCTCTGTACCTCCCCAAGACCTAAGCACAGTATCTGGCACAGAGTAGGTCCTTAATACTTATTGACTAGACTCTGACTTGTCTATGATGTATCAGGACCTGTATTCCAGGGCCAGGGATGCAAAGACACAAACTAAACAGTATGGGTTCCATTAAGGAGAAATACTACATCCATTCTCTTTGCTGTCTCTTTAATTAGCCCTTTTCTGCAACTGCAAGTGCCATTCTGACATGAAGTCCTCTTGGTTCCATTCTCAGGCTGGCTCCAATCTACCTTTTCATCATTGTTTCACTTTGCTCATGATATCAAAGGATCACAGGCTTGAGGAAGGGAACTTAGAGGTCCCCTGGTCCAACCTCCTCATTTTCTCCTTCAGTTTCCTTTGGTTCAGATGTGAATAATAGTACCTCCATGTTTATTCCACTAAACTGTTAGAAGGTTTTGAAGAAAATGTTTGGGAAAGCACTTTGAAAAGAATGGGCCCTAACCTTGCAGATCCAGAGGCCAGGGTTCTAATGAGAATCTGGGACTGTGGGTTCTAGTCCTTGACTCTCCCACTAACTTGGGGTTTCCTCTTGGACAAATCTCAAGACTCCTTAGGGACTCAGTTTCCTTATTTGCAAGATGAGAGGGTTGGACTAGACCAGGGGTATGGAACCTGTTCTGTAAAATTTGGATTCCATCAAAGGGCCATACTTGAGGACCTAGAGGATCCCATGTGGCCTCTAGTTCGCAGATTCCCACCCCTGGACTAGATGGTCTTTAAGGTCCAAGTCTCACATTCTATATCCAGGTTAAACAGCTAGTAAATAGCATAGAGTAGTATTCTATGGAAGAATCAGAAAGGAGGCAAATGTTACTGGACCACAAAGTTCATGGAGGGAAATGATCACAGGTGAGGATGCAGAAGCTCTGAGAGGTTTTAGTTACCTTTACAATCCAGGGAACCAGGGTCACACAGGTAGTAAATGGGAGATCTCAATTCCAAAGGTACCTCTTCCTTTCATAGACTCTACATGCCAGCCAAAAGAGACTACTAGCATTTCCCTGAACAATAACCACAAACTGCCAGTGACCTCAGGGCATTCACACAAGCTTTCCCCCAAGCCTGGCACTCTCTTCTTATTTGTGCCTTTTCTTCATGACCCAGTTCAAGTGCCACCCAAGTGAAGCCTTATCCAAGCTATTGGGGTCCTCTCCCTCCTCAATTTAATTTTTTTGTCTAATTTCTCTTTGCTTCCTTTTACTCCCTACTCTTCATCATACTTGTTGGGTTATTAACCTCCCCTCCCCCACCACAGACCCCAGCAGACATAAGATCCTTGAGGTTAGAACTGTTTCATTTTTATATCCTATAGATATAGGATACACCTGATACAATTTCTGACATATTATATGTTTAAATAATGTTTGTTGAATTGAATTGAAGTTGACATGGACAACTAGGCAGCCTAGTTGGATAGAGTGCCTGGATAGAGTAAGGGAGACCTAAGTTCAAATCTGGCCTCAGACACTTACTAGATGGGTGACTCTGGGCATTCCATTTAACTCTGCTTGCCTCAGTTTCCTCATCTGTCAAATGATCTGGAGAAGGAAATGGCAAACTGCTCCAGTATCTTTGCCAAGAAAACTACAAATGGGGTCAATGAAAAAGAGTTTGACACGACTGAAATGACTGAATTACAACCAAAGTGGACATTTCTGCTGGCGTGCAACTGTTAATTTAGTGTCCCTGCTGCCTGCCCAGGAATCAATGTGTAAAATGCATGGGAAAGCATATCACAAAGGGGTTTATTCATCTCTCAAACTAGGCATATCCTCTGCTCTCTAGCCTGCATCCTTAATTCTAGTCTACTTTCTGTTTCCTCATTTTCTCACTCACTATTCTCCATCTCCATGACTTTGCATTGGCTATCCCCCAAACTTGGAATGCTCTCCCTCCACCTCCTTCCTTGGCCACTTCCAAACTCTGCTTATATCCCAACATCTGCGGGAGGTCTCCATTCCTCCATCCCCCTGCCACTGGTGCCTTCTTTCTGCCCTGTTTATATTTTCTTTGTGTTTAGTTATTCTATTTTATTGTCCTTACTAGAATGTGAAGGTTACTATCAGTTCTGCCTTTCTTTGCAACCTCAATGCTTAACACAGTGCCTAATACACAGTAAACCCTGAAGAAATACCTGCTGAATTGTTGACTGCACTGGCATACTTGTCTAAGAGACACAAGGAAATTTAAAAAAAAAAAGGAACATTTCCCAAATAGGAATAGATCTTTTCTATAAAGGGCACAGGTCTAGGAATCAGAAGACCTGGTTTCCAGAACTTACTCTTTCATGAAGCAATTGTGTGATTTTGGAGCATCTCTCTAGGTCCCAATTTCTTCATTTGTAAAATGAGAAGAGAAGGATATTAGAGCCTTTTGAAAAATACAAAGTGTTATTTTACACATGACAAGTGTTTTCCCCAAATACAGAAATTATATGAAATTGTTCTTTTCTCTGAGCCACAAAGAAGCTATTCTATCTCAGAAAGGGATCAGACCAGGGATGGGGAACTTGGGGTCTTGAGGCCACATGTGGTCTCTGGATCAAACTTTATAATATTTGGTACAAATTATAATCAAGTCAAGAAAGTGTGAATCACAGAAACCTCAGAAGTGTGTCTCCATTTTGTGTCCAATGGTATAAGTTTAGAAGCAAGACATGGTTCAAATTTCAGAAAGATTCAAAATCCTCTTTATGTTTTTGTAACAAGAATAATCAAGGAAAGCCTCTGATTTTCTGATCTAGATCATTTACCGTGGAACTGGCCGTCTGCTCTGAGCCCCACTAGAAAAGGTAAGGATAAGACGATAATAATGACAGCTGACATTGATACAATGCTTTAATTTGATTAAAATTGAATTAAAATTAATTTAATTAGAAACATACATTAAGCACTCCAACTATGTGTAAAACACTATGCTATGAAGCTAAAAAAAAACAACCCACTTTACATCCATTAGCTCATTTGATCATGGAAGGGCAGTGTCCAAGTGGGGGATGAGACACAGGTATATAGTCAGAGGGATAGGAATGGGGGACCGGACCTGTCATTTCATTGTAATAGGGAACTCCGAGGTAACCTACCAATTCTGAGTGTCAGTCAACTAGTACTGATTATGAATTTATTAAGTTCGGTATGACAGGCATTGTGCTAAGAAAGTTGACTCTTCTCTGCAATTTATAATCTTAAAGAGTGTCCTATAACACTGAGAGATGGAGTCATTTGCTCAAGGTCACTCAGCCAGCAGTGTGTCAGAGGCAAGACTTGAACTCAGGTCTTGTAAGACTTCTTTGAGGCCAGTTCTCTACTGCTACCTTTCCTCCATGGCCATAACACACAATAATGCATGAATGGAGAGATTCAAAACAAAGTGTTGTGTGAGGTGTGAGGGGGATGGTTATTACCAGTGAAGTCACAGAGGGCTCAGCATTTGAGCTGGGGCTTTAAGGATAGGTATGATTCATAGAATCATAAACTTCTAGACCTGGAACGAGCCTTGCCTTTTGCCCTTGACTGGCCCCTACCTAGTCCAGTTTTATTTTCACTACACCCCACAATTAGATATTTGCAAGGACATACCTACTAAATATTTCACAAGTAGTTTCATTGATATGGGTACTTTAGTGTCCATCTTACTCCCCTTATTTTGGTAAATCTTATTCCCCTTCATCTTTGTGGATGGTTTTCATGATATATACACATGAATAGATGTTTATATATATGAACATATACATATTATATATACCTCATGTGTCTGATATGCAGTAGGTCCAGATCTGTGATTTCATCTCTGAAGAGAACTCCCTCTTATGCAGATCAGCAAACAGCCACAATTCTGCAACTTATGATCTTGGAGAGTTGCCAGGGGAGCATGGAGAAGCCAGGAAATTTGTTCAAGATTACAGAGCCAGTATGTGTCAAGGGGTAGGACCTGAATTCAGGTCTTTCTGACTCTGAGATAAGCTTTCTACACACCATCCCATGCTGATAGAGAGATAGGTGTTGGATAGGTATGTGTATATGTGTATTGAGTATGGATATATATATATTATATATATATATACACACACATATATACATACATACAATCTACTTACATAGATGTACACATATACACATACATCTATATGTTAGTCAATAAGCATTCAACAGCACCTACTATGTGCCAGGCACTGTGCTAAATCCTTGAGCTACAGAGACAAAAGTTATCTTTCAATGACTCATCAGGGGCATGGAGATCACAAGCATCATTGGATCATAGATTTGAAGCTGAAAGGGAGGTCAGACACCATCTCCAAAAGCCCCTTTGTTTTACACATGAGGAAACTGAGGCTCAGAGAAGTTTGCTAGCTGAGCCCAAGAATGGTTCTACCAAGTTGGAAAGGCTTCCAGTGAGGTCCAGTGATACTCTCTGTATCTGTGTCCTGAAGGTTAGGCTAGCCTGGTTTGTCACCAGGGCATTGGTCTACCAGGTGACAGAATTTTTTCAACCACAACAGCTCATGAAGAGGTTGCAATATAAGATATACCTACACTGATGAAATCATGTATTTTTGAAGTATGAGCTTGAGCGCACACAGAAAGGAATGCTACCTAGATTCTGACAGACTGGATCTCTGTAGTAATGATGGGGTTGTTTTTATAGTTTCTTTACAGACACTAATTTTACCAGTCAATAACCTCTAAGTCTCCTTCAGTGAGATAAACTGAGGTACTGACTGCTAAATGGATTGTCTAAGGATCATACAGGATGAACCAACCAAAAAGGTTCTTCATTGAAGTCTCTTGGCAAGTAAAACGATTTTTACTGTTATGTTAAAAGGCAGCATGACCTAGTCAAAAGACAACCAGCCTCAGTCAGAATAACCTGGGTTCAGTCAACATGTCAGTCAACAAACATTTATTAAGAACTTAATTTGTGACAGGCGTTATGATAAGCACTGGGACACAAAGAAAGGTAAAACACAGTTGCTGATCTGAAGGAGCTCACATTGTAATGGCAGAGATGACCTGCCAAAATCTTTACCTACATACAAGATATGCAGAGTGCAAATAAAAGATAATCTTGGAGAAAAGACACAAGTTGGGGTGGGGGCATAAAGAACTAAGAAAGACCTCCTCCAGAAGGTGGGATGTAAGCTAAATCTGAAAAGAGGCCAGGGCATCCAGGATGCACAGCTGAGCTGGGAGACCATTCCAGGCATGGTTTACAGACAGTAGAATAGTCACAGTCAGGACTGTTTTATGCAAGGAACAATCAGGCCAGTGTCACTGGAGAGAATAAAGCAGAAAAAAGACTGGAAAGGCAAAGGGTCAGGTTATGAAGGGCTTTAAATTCCAAAGAAAGCATTTTATATTTGATCCTGGGAGTAATTATTATTCATCCTTCACTCTCAAAACATTGGAGTTTACTAAATAAAGGAGGGATATGTTAAGACCTTTGCTTTGGCAGCTAAGTGGAGGATGAATTAGAGAGGGAGGAGACTTGAGGCAGGGAAATCAAATAATAGGCTATTGCTAGTTTTGTGACTTTGCACAGGTCATTTCACTTTTCAGTGGTACTGGTAACTGACTATTCGATGCAAAAAGTTATGGATTTGCCCTAGTAAAAGCATTTCCTTCCTTAGAGTTCTCTATATCAAGAAATAACAGTTCTGAACCCAAAAGAAAATGAAAAGCAACCTGACATGGTAGGAGAAACACTGAACTGAGAGGCAGGAGAACTGGGTGTTCATTCAATCTAACTTCTTTAACTATGCGATGTTGGGTCATTTATTTCATATCTTTTTGTCTGTTTCCCCACCTGCAAGAGACAGGGTTGGACTTGTTTTTTAAGATCTTCTCTGGCTATAACATTTGCTATAATTTTTTTAAAAAATGTTAGCTCATCTCAAGTTATTCCTAATTTGTAGTGCTTCAATTCACTTTGAAAAAGATAATGAAGTGATAGAAAACCACATAATATAATCCAGAAGAAATCCCGATCAACTTGCTCTATCCCCTTGTGTCCTCCCCCTTGCTCCCCATTCCTTCTTTCCTGTCTCTTAGGGCCTTTGGAGCTCTAAATTTTTACAGGTTCATGGAGTTAAGATTGATGAAGGGATGGCCCGGAATGTGACTTACCTTTTCCTACCAAGACACAATCTTGGAGAACCACCCCAGGCCTCATCTGATGCTGAGGAGACAGTTGCAAAATTTTGTCATCAAATCAGTTGACAGCAAGCATTTATTAATCACCTACTGCATGCCAGGCATTGGAGATACAGACAAAAAAAAAATGAAAACAGTCCCTGTCTTCAAAGAGTTAAAACACTAATAGCTGAGATCAGAAAAAATCATGTGCAGGTGTATGAGTTGAGTTTTCAAATGAATAAGGGTGAGAAGAGTGCATTCCAGCATAGCCTGTGCAAAGGCTCAGGAGGGAGATGACTGTATATGTATATTATGAGAAACAACATAAAGTCCAGGTTAGCTGATTCACAGAGTTCATGGAAGGGAGCAGAGCCTGAAAAGGTACATTGCAGCCTTTTGGCTTTTAGTTGAGAGGAGCTATGTCCTCACACCCTCTCCTCCCCCAAATGATTCTAAGTTTGTGCCTGTTCCATGTGGTGCTTTGGTTGTACTGCAGACCCGCCCCACATGAGTCAGTGAATCAGTCAGTGGGGATGGGAAAAGGCCTAAGGTCGGTCATCTGATCTATCTGGTAAAGAATACAGATAAAGAAAGAGTTAGATCAATAGGTAGATGTACAAAACTGCACACACATACACACACGCACACACACACACATAAACTCACACGCTAAGAGTGAGAACAAGGCAGAGGGATTGAAAAGACATACTCACTCTTACAGTGTTCAAAGAAGTTAAAAAAAAGGGAGGCAGGTTCAGGTAATCCTGTAATGCAGGTCTGAGCTAGCCTGGAAAGCGCAGGGATTTTAGCAAAGGAGGAGCTCTCCAGAACAGGACCAATTAAAACCTTTTAAATAAATTGTTCCCTTGACTCCTTTCAAAGTTTAGCTGTAATAGCCCCCTTCATTTGTCTCAGCCATCTTTTCCTTATCCCTACCTTACTCAAGTTAAACTTATTCCTTCACCACCCATGACAGAAATGTTCATTCTCATTACTTTGGAGGGGAAACCACCACAGGCCAGGTCTGGGGCAATGCATAGAGCTTTGCGCTACACCCCCGGCTGTTCTCTGATGTCTCATAGGGGAGGGGGTGTTTAGGGAGAGGGAGAACAGGAGGAGAAGAGCTCCTGAGGATGCAGTAAAAAGTTTATTTCCTGGCACTAACTTGGGATGTCCACATTACTCACCCGAAGTGGAGCCATGCAGGTGAGTTAGGCAGTCAGGCCCTCCCTGAGACAGGGTAATAAAACCTTTATGGCACTCCATACTATGACATACTTAGTTGACATCACCTGTTAGTCTTCATTCTTTTCTCCCTCTATTTAGAAAAAAAAAGTCTTTCTCAGTTCTTCCATTTTGAGATTGTCATTGTTCATTTCAAGGAGATTTATTTAGGAGGAAGATATTTGACACGATTTGGAAAACAAGAGGGCTCATCAGCAGAAGGACTTTCCCCAGTGTTTATAGGTGTTACAGAAATTATCGATGGAACTGAATAGAGCTCGAAGGTTATCATGACCTCATACAATACAGCATCTGTGCTTTCCTACCGAATATACCATACAATTCAGAAAAGCAAACAGCTTTTAATTTTCTGTGTCATCTGCACTGCATTTCCCTTTTGTTTCCATCAGAACTTTAAAGGGCGTGGAAGGGAGGACAGAGACATAAACTTAGCGATGGGCTCCTAAAGTGTCCCTGTCTCCAGGCGTAGCTTTGGAGTACCTGTTTACTTTCTGTATGTGTGTCTGGCTTCTCATGAATCACGGAGCTACCCCAATAAGGCTAAGCAACTGACCCAGATTTGAACAGCTGGTTAATGGACCAGTCGGGACTAGAATCCAGTACTCAAACTCAGATACCTCCCGAAAGAGAAGGCTTGTCTTTATTAACGGTTACTTTTAGGATTTCCATTGGACCACCATGACCACTATGCAAGAAAAGAAATGTGAAATTTTCAGTAAACTAGTTCAAGAAAAGTAATAGTTTCTTAACAAGTAAGTTTGACATTGCTTTGGACTTGGTCTGGACCAGCTCAGACTAAGTCAGCTCCCCTGCTGCTAGGAGGATTTGAGTTCCAGGGCCCAGTGTTCTCCACGCGGCAGCACTATTTTTAAGTTTTTAAGTGCTAGTTCTACGATCCTCCAAAGACGGCTGACACCACCACGGCCAGCCACCCCCAGGCACCCTGGGCCACAGGGACCCAGCCTTCTGTCTACACAGCGTGGAGCCTTGACAGCTCACTTCCCTCCCTTTCTTCTGCTCCAGTCTCCTCTGGGTGACCCTGGCTCCCAACACACCAGGCTGCTGGCACCAGCCAGTCTGATTACAGGGGGAGACTTAAACCCTAGGGAGGGGATATCCTTTGCCACCTCTCTGCCCTCCGCCCCACTACCCGAGGGGTGTTGGAGGACTTTTAGATGGGAATGCATTGATTTCTGAATTCAGACACAAACCAGAACACAAAAGTTAGCTGAGGGGGGGGGGGGGGGAGAGGAGGAGAGGGGGATTTGCCGGACTGCGGCAAGGCTGGGGTGCTGGAAGCAGGGAGGGTGGCGGGCACGGGAGAGAAGGCACAGAGAGGCGTGACTGTCTGCAGGAGCTGTCTTCCTTCCTCCGCTCTCCATTCTCCAAAGTATCCAGACAAGCGCACCGGCTGCGGCGGCGCTGCCCCGAGGAGCTGGGGGAAGGGGGGGAGCCCAGCCCGGACCCCGCGTGCACGTTCCTGTGCGTGCCAGGGTTTCTCCTCGGCCCTGCACCGCCGAGCGCATGCACGCGCCTCCCTGTGTGCGCGCGTGTCCGCTCCGGCGGCAGTCTGTCTGTGACTCAGCGCGGTGGCGGCGGCGGCTTGGCTGCCGCAGAGCCCTCTCCGTGCGCGCGCTCGCGCTCGGGCTGGGCCGGGGGCCGGGGGCCGGGGGCTGGGCCGGGGCCGGGGGCCGGGGGCTGGGCCGGGGGCTGGGCCGGGGGCCGGGGGCTGGGCCGGGGGCTGGGCCGGGGGCCGGGGGCTGGGCCGGGGCCGGGGGCCGGGGCCGGGGCCGGGGGCCGGGGCCGGGGGCCGGGGCCGGGGCTGGGGCCGGGGGCCGGGGCCGGGAGCCGGGGGCCGGGGCCGGGGGCCGGGGCCGGGGGCTGGGCCGGGGGCCGGGGGCCGGGCCGGGGGCCGGGGCCGGGGCTGGGCCGGGGGCCGGGGGCCGGGCCGGGGCCGGGGGCCGGGGCTGGGCTGGGGCCCGGCGGAGGCTGTGTCCGCGCCCGCGCCCTTCGGCGCCCGCAGCGGGCCAGCCTGGCCGGGGCCGAGCCTCCCGGGGCGCGGGGAAGGCTGCCTGGCCGCTCCCGTCCTCGCAGCGGGGGCGCCCGGTGACCTGCAAGCGGTGACACCCTTCGCCCGGTGACCTAAGGACTTCGGCAGGAGAATGAGTCGGCCTGGGGGTTCGGAGTGTCAGCGCCTGGGCGGGGACCCCGAGTCGCGGCGCGGGCCAGTAAACGTTAATGACCGCGATCTGGCCCGGCTCCACCGCTGACTCACGCGGTGACCCAGCCCCGAGTCACCTCCGCCCCTCGAGCCCGCCCGCCCGCAGGCCTCAGTTTCCCCCGCTGGTGTACGAAGGGGGCATCCGCACCACGTCCCAGATCCCTGCCTGGGGCCCCGCGCTGGAGGGAGTCTTTTCAGTTAAACGTGGGGGAGGTACGCCTTGGCTCTCTTACCCAGGGAGAGAATCCTCCAGTCTTGGAATGGGATTGTTTGGTTTGGTTGGGAAGGGGAGGGGGTTAGTTTAAACCTCTAACGTCACCTAACCAGATTTGAGTTGTACTCCTTTTCCTTAAAGTTGGACCCGTTTTAAAGAGTATTGGAGTAGTTCACGGTACGTTTCATATGCCATGGTACTTACCAGCTTACTATATGTCATGTAAATGTATATGTAATTTATTGACATCATGTTACATTTTATTAGTGCTTCACAATTTCCGAAGATTAACATCCACTATTATTTCATTTAATCCTTACAACGAACTTGGGAAGTAACCAGGGCTGGTGTTACTGTCTCTGTTTTGTAGACAAATAAACTGAGATTCAAAGAGGTTTTGACTAATTCACAGCTTCTCCTACTGTATTTACCAAATGATCCTAAAATCTCTGTCACTGGGGAGAAGGAAGAGAAACTGGACAACTGAGGCATCCAGGGCCCCTCAGCACCAAGAGTTGGCCATAGGATATTTTTCATTTTTTATAATAGAAGATTGTGACCCTCGGAAAGGCAGCGTTGTAATGGAAAGAACACTGATAGGGAGTTCAAACCTTCCGCGTGTGTTTTCGAAGACCATGCCATCAGAGAAATGATGACATGACCTGCACTTGACTTTGTTTTGAGTGAGGGAGGGCTGTGCAGGTCACCAGCCTCACTTCTCCTCCAGAGCCATTGGAATCCAGTGACCAGATATTCATCAGGATGACTGGAGATGACCCAGAAAGAGGTAATTGGGGTTAAGTGACTTGCCCAAGGTCACACAGCTAGCGAGTGTCAAGTGTCTGAGGTGAGAAATGAACTCAGGTCCTCCTGACTCCTGCCCTGGTGCTATATCCACTGCACCACCTAGCTGCCCCTTCAAACCTTCTAGGTATATGTCAAGTCACTTCTGCTCTTGGTCACTCCTCAGAGGTGCTCCAGCTTGCCAGAGAACAAAATACCTCCAGATATGGTCTGACCATAAAGTACCAAGGGCTTATTTACCATTTCTATGCAGACTACTTCCAAACCTATATGACATCCTTAAGATCTTTTCTTGAATTCTAGGCCTGTTTGGAAATCTTGCTAGGCATCTCATCCAGGCTATTCTAGGAATCTTAAGCTCCACATCTATAAAAGCCACTCTATATTTTTTCCCAAAAACCTGTCTCTTCTCCTAACCTCCCACGGAGAGCACTATCATTCTTCCAGTCACCCAGGATCCCAACCAATATAGTCACCTTCATTCAACTCTTTATCCTTGAATGCTCCATATCCAGTCTCTCGGTGGATCATCTCCAATTTATTGTGTATATATATCTTCTTTGTAATAGGTTTTCAAGTGTTGTCCCCTCCCATTAGACTGTGGGCTCCTTGAAAGCAGAGATTATTTTTTGCTTCTTTGCCCAGGGCCTGGCACATAGTAGGTGCTTAATAACTGCTACTTAATTGGCTTACTAAGTGGTTGCTAAGTCCTGTTGATTCTATCTGAACATTTGTGCCCTCCTGTCCACTCTCACAGTCACCATCATGTTTCAGGCCTTTTTGTTTGAACTACTACAAGAACCTGTTTGATCTCCTTGATTCTGGTCCTTCCTCTCTCCAATCCATCCTCTGCCCTGATGCCAGACAGATATCCTTAAAACAGATCTTGCTATGTTACTCTTCTATTCAGAAGTCTTTACTGGCTCCTTATGACCTTTAGGATAAAATACAAAATCCTCATCTCAATATTTATAGTCTCCATAATCCAGCCACCTCAAGAGCTTTATTACTTATTATACCCCCTTCATAGAGCAGCTTAGATGGTGTAGTGGATAGCATGCAGGGCCTAGGGTTAGGAAGACTCCTTTTCACGAGTTCAAATTTGACCTCAGATACCTAGTAGCTGTGTGACCCTAATCCGTCACTTAACCCTGTTGGCCTCAGTTTTCTCATCTGTAAAATGAGCTGGAGAGGGAATGGCACACCACTCCAGTACCTTTGCCAAGAAAACCCCAAATGGAATCATGAAGAGTCAGGCATGACTAATTGACAAAAAATATATATATATATACCCCTTTATGTATTCCCTGTTAAAGTAAAAGTGGCCTGCTAGCCTTTCCCTGAAACCTCATTGTCATCAATTCTTCCCATATGAAGAAATTTATATTTCTTCATAATACTTTGCATATACTTCATATTCGCTTATCTGTATCTATGTGATACTGTACATGACATATTCACCAGTAGAATGGATGCTCCTCTAGTGTGGTTTTATTTCTGTTTTACCCTTGTATTATGAAGACCTATCATAATGCCTTGCACTTAGTAGATGCTTCAAAATTGAATTGAACTGAAAAGTTTCATGGCACTAGTTACAAACACTAAATAATTAAATTATTAGCAGTAACTTCATTATTACAAATGCTTTGTTGTTGTTGAGTTGTTTCAGTTGTGGAGTCTGGAGTTTTCTTGGCAAAGATACTGGAGTGTTTTGCCATTTCCTTCTCCAGTTCATTTGACAGATGAGGAAACTGAGGCCAGCAGGGTTCAGTGACTTGCGCAGGGTCACATGGCTAGTAAGTGCCTGAGGCCAGATTTGACACCAGGCCCAGTGCTCTCTCCACTCCATCATCTAACTGCCTTACTAAATATGCAGCCTGAGGTTAAATCATCTTTGTTGGTTACTATCAAACACCTGTTCAATCTGTATTAGACTTATAGCCAACTAATGCCCATAGAAGTTTGATTTTTTTTTCCTCACACAACTTTTTCAGCCCTGTCACTTTTAACCTATAGATGATTTTCTGAATTTAAGTACAGAAATTTGTTTTTATCCTTCTGAATTTTTATCTCATTGATAAGTAAATCTTCCACATTTTGAAGAGCTTTAAAGATTCTGATTTTATCATCCAGTATATTAGATATTCATCCATTTCATGTTGTATACAGAGACTCAATGAGCATGCCCTCTCTGTCTTCCAATCCTTGTTAAATTATTGACTAGGTCAGGTCAAAGAGAGAGCCTTGTGGAAAGCCTTTAGAGATCCTCCTTCAAGTTGATATGAAAGGATTAAAGAAAACTCATTGCTTGCAACTGCAAGTTCAGCTAGCTGGGACTACGAAGCATTGTACCAACCACCAGTTAGTGGTTCTTCATCTTGTCCAGAAGGCAATGATGAACGACTTGGCCAAATTACTTACAAATTACTGAAATCAAAGTACCTTCCATGAAAGGCATCCATCTTATCTATTAGTCTACTTAGCCTAAGGGGAAAAAAGGAAATTAGGTTACTTTGGGATGGTTAATTAATTTTTTGAAGGAATTTTATATTTACATATGTATTTACATATTCATTTTAAAAAATTTTAAGTTTTAAGTGCTCTCCCTCCCTCCCATCCCATCCTCTTTTGAGAAGCAATATAATATCAATTATACATGTGAAGTCCTGCCAAACATTTTTCCATACTAGTCATATAGCAAACAAAAAAAGGCAAGAAAAATAAAGTGAGAAAAATATGCTCCTATCTGTGCTCAAAATTCTGAACATCAGAAAGGGATATGGTTTTATCGGTGGAAATGAAATTAAAGATATATTACCCTTTCTTTTACTGCTGCATCTATGGGAACTTTGGGAGTTTTTTAAACTGTGGGACTTTTCTATGTCACTTGCCTGAAACCTTCTATACACTTTATCTCACTCAATGAAATATGTGCTCCCTAAGAGCAGGAAACTGTCTCTACTCTTTTGTTTATATCCCCAGTGTTTTGAACATAGTAAAAGCTTAATAAAGGCTTTTGACTCATTTGTTTTTTCGTTCAACCCACTTAGTGATTAATCTTTTCATTTCAAAAATCAAATTGGGAAATTTTTGTTGTTGTTTAGTTGTTTAGTCATGTCCATCTCTTCATAACTTCATGGACCATCACATGCCAAGCCCTTCTGTCCTCCACTATCCCCCAAAGTCTGTTCCAAGCTCATGTTTGTTGCTTCCATGACACTATCTATCCATCTTGTTCTCTTTTCCTCTTGCCTTCAATTTTTCCCAACACTAAAGTATTTTCTAATGGGTCCTGTATTCTCATTTATATGGCTAAAGTATTTAAGCTTTAGCTTCAGTATGTCCTTACAATGAATAGTCTGAATTAATTTTTTTTAGGGATTGACTGATTTCATTTCCTTCCTGTCTAAAGGATTCTCAAAAATCTTCTCTAGCACCACATTTCAAAAGCATTAATTCTATTCAACTTTTCTTTTAGTTCAACTCTCACAGCCATCTATTACTACTGGAAAAACCACAGCCCTGACTATACAGATTTGTCGGCAAGGTGATGTCTCTGCTTTTTAGTATACTGTCCAGATTTGCCATAGTTTTCCTTCCAAGAACTGTCTTTTAATATCATGGTTACAGTTGCTATCTGCAGTCATCTTTGAGTCCAACAATGTAAAATCTGATACTGTTTCCATTTCTTCTCCCTCTATTTGCCAGAAAATGATAAGACCAATTGCCATTATGTAGTTGCATTTTTTTATGTTAAGCTTCAAAGCTAGCTTTTATACTTTCCTCTTTCACCTTCATCAAGAGACTCCTTAATTCTCCTTCATAATAGTGGTATTATTTGCATATCTGAAATTATTGATATTTCTCCTAGCAGTCTTAATGGTGACTTGACTTGTCCAGCCTGGTATTTTACATGATGTACTCTGCATGTGTTACATAAATAAGATAAAGCTCAGTCTGTCAATAAGCTCTATGTTTCAGGCATTGTGAGAAGGTCCAAGGATACAAATAAAGGCAAAAAATAAGACCTAACTTCAAGGAGCTCACAAGCTAATGAGAGAACTCATTTGAAAACACTTATGTACAAATTATGTACAGAATACATAAAAAATGGTCAACTGAAGAAAGGCATTAGAAGTAAGAGGCTTTAGGAAAGGTTTCCCAAACAGGTGAGATTTAATCTGGGAGTTGAAGGAAACCAGAAAAGCCAGGAGGCACAAATGAAGAGGGAGAGTATTCTAGGCATGGAACACAGCTAAAGAAAATCCCATCTTCAGTCTTGTTAATTAAGAGATTCTACCTCATTTGACCTTTGATACATGCTAGTTACTTGATCCCAAGCCTTGCTCCAGGAAACTCTTTAAGATCATAAAATTGTACTAGCTACCATCTGCATTGGCACGGGAAGTTTCCTCAGCTGGGAACTCCCTCTGCCTATGAATGTACAGGTCCAGACCAAAGAGGGAAGTGAAAGACAAAGTAATCTTGGGAATTGAGTGGGAGAAGAGAAGAAAGATGAAAAAACATGGAGGATGAGGTAGACTATAGAGGACCCTGACTTTCCATCTAGTTCAGTATCTTTTTACCATGACTCTGATAAAGGCTTTAGAAAGATGACTCCAGTCTTAATTATCTATTTCACATCCTCATACGTCTGTACCCTTGGGGGCTGAGGGAGGGAAAGGTCATCATCCCTCTTGTACAATCTTTTCTCTGCCAGTGTCGTAATAGAATTGTTCTAGCTTGCTAGTGTTTTTGTGTACTTGGTATCTGTACTGCATTTGATTACTTCTTGTGGATACATGAATTTACTCTCTGTGTGCAGACTCTCATATTTGTATAATTCCAGTAGTACCAATATTGTTCTCTGTGTCCCATCCTTCCACTAGACAACCCCTTTGACAGTAGCTTGGGTTTGCCTCTAATTCTTCAGAAATTTTTTCTTCCTGACTTCCTTCTGAATTATTTCTTTCATTGAATCTAAGAATTCTTCATGACTCTAAAATATGGAAGGAAGAGGTATTCCTTAAGGCCGTCCCCTCTAGAAGAGAGATAAACTGAACCTGTTCTTCATATAATTTGTGACCAGCTCATGGAGTAAAATATATTCTTCTAGGTCACTGAAATAAATCCCTTGATGTTCATACTTCCTGAGTATCAAGATGAATATTCTATGAAACTTAGAGCTGCTGTAAGATTTTGGGGGTACTCTTGCTTGCTGGAAGAGTTACAAAGCATTTTCCAAACATTATTTCACTTGATCCTCACAAAAACACTATGAAGTATGTGCTACTGGTATTATTATCCCCAATTTATAGATGAGGAAATGATTTCAGAGTGGTTAAGTGACTTGCCCATCTTCCAAGGCTTCTTTCTAGAAGTTCTTATTAAACTGCCCTGGGCCCTAATTGTTTCTGTCTCTTAGTGCCTAACACAGTGTCTGGCCCACTTAATAGATGCTTGTTGGTTGTATCTATTATAATCACTCTGGTGTTAGTCTTGTGTTAATTTTAAACTTTCTTAAACCCATCCTTTCCTATATTTCAATTAACCTCCTGTGGAATGTACCTAGTACACCCTCTAAAATTCAGACAAGGCAACCAATAGAATCTCCACCTCTTGGGCACCCATTTCATACAATAATAAATAAAAAGTAATAATCTTTCTATCTGTTTCTTCTTTTTGTTGGCTGTCCTTTACTTTGTCTCTCTCTGACTCCTGGCTTCATTTTTGCTGTTCAGTCATGTCCGACTCTTCATGACCCGATTTGGGGTTTTCTTGGCAAAGATACTGGAGTGGTTTGCCTGTTCCTTCTTCGGCTCATTTTCTAGATGAGGAAACTGAGGGCAACAGGGTTAAGTGTCTTGCTCAGGGTCACACAGCTAGTAAATGTCTAAGGCTGAATTTGAACTCAGATTCTCCAGGTACTCTGTCCACTGTGCCACCTTGATGATCATGGCTACCTTCAAGTCTCAGCTAAAATTCTGCCTTCATTGAGAAACTTTTCCTGGTTCTCTCCACCCCTTCAGCTTAGTGCATTTCATGTGACATTGATTATCTCCACGTTTTCCTCTCTATATCTTGTTTTTATGTATTCTTTGTCTCTCCCATTAAAGTGTGAGTTCCTTCAGAGCAAGGACTGTCTTTTAAAAGTCTTTGTATCTGAAGCATTTAGCATTGTGTGCCTGGAACATAGCAAACACTTGACAGATGTTCATGACTTAACTCCTCATCCTTTCAGGATCCTGTTTGGTATTGATATCTCATAGGATTATAGTTTTAGATCTTAGTGGTCATCTAGTCTTACCTTCTTATATGGAAACTGAAAGGTTGAATAACTTACTTTAGGTTATAGGCCTAGCCAGAGGTCCAGAAGCCAGAGGTGATGAGTGGGAAACATTGAAGAGAGACCTAGACTCAAAAGCTTTTTACAGCACAGCTTGGCTAGGTGGCTGAAGACTACTCTGAAATGGTTTCCTCATCTATAAATCGAGGATAATAATACTGGTAGCACATATTTCACAGCATTATTATGAGGATCAAGTGAAGTGATGTTTGTAGACTGCTTTGTAAACCTCCCAGCAATCTACAGTGTCCCAAAAATCTTAGTGCAGTTATGAGTTTCAAGAGACTAAAACTGCACTAAGACTTTTGGGACATCCTCTCTGTGCATAAATGTCAGTGATTATTGCTATTATGCCCTTCCTACTTTTGTCATAAAGTCTTTTCTGACTATTCCAGACTTCTGACTTGTGAAGTCCTGAGTGGCATCAAAGGAGTCAGTGAAGTATTCTCTATATTCAGTCTTAAGTCTTCCTTCCTTCCTTCCTTCCTTTTTTTTTTTTTTTTTAGCCCCAAGGTCTTCCCTTGACTATGAGAGAGGCCCTGGGGAGTGCCATGTGAAGGAGATGGGGCCTGGGGATGAAAGGGAAGTATCCCAGGGTGGTGATCAGTGCCTAACTCTATCTTCATGATACTACCTACATTAGGATAAGAATGATACTGATCTCTCCCTAAGCACCACTAAGGCTTATAGATTCCAATTTCTTCAGCTTGCCCATGTTCATAACATCAGCAAATTTAGACTATTTGTATCTTCTTATACGGTTCATGGTTATAGAAAAAAAATCTCCTAAATCCCGAGGATTTATTGTAACAAGTTACAGCTGGTTATCTTTCTGGGGTGAGAATATGTGAGAAGTCCTACACTGGGACTCTGATTGAACATAGGTCATCTCTGTTGGCCTTTCTCTTTCATCTCTGAAGGACACACCATTGACATGGCTTTCCCTGATCCTTATTGCTTCCCCACCCAAATGCTTCATAGTAGCTGACTTCTGTCTCACTATCTCTTCTCTCCCTCAAAGTTGGCTCTTTGCTCCAAGTCACATTACAAATTCTCCGAGAGTACATAGGGAACATGACTGAACCAGGGACTTGAACTGAATTAGGGAACCAGAAATTTAAACCAGTCTTACTAATGTGCTAAAGCCCAAATCCAAACATTATTATTTTTTCTCTTATGAACTGAGTCAAAGAGTTTTCTCAAAAGCACCCAGTGCAGTCATGTAAGCCAGAAATGAATCTATTATTTTTGAATTCTGGAAGACCTGAGCTGTCTAGGTTTAAATTCCACCTCAGAAACTTGCTAACTGTGACCCTGGGCAAGTCTTTTAATCTCTTGGAGCCTCAGCCAGTCTTCTCATCTGTAAAAGCACCTACCTCACAGGGTAATTGTGAGGATGAAATGAGATGATGTGAAGCCATTTGAAAACCTTAAAAGCTAGGTTTAGAAATAAGATAATCTTTCTTTATTCTCTTTGTTTTTTTATTAGTTTTTTCTATATGTATTCCTCCCTTTTTCCCCCTTTAGAATTGAACCCTCCATACCCAAATTAACTACAAGGGCCTTATGAAGAAAGATGGCATTTGTTGCCAGAGATAAATAGAAGCATGTATAATATGGTTTGACTTATATGTATGTGTATACACATGTGTGTGCATATATATATAAAACATATACACACACATAAACATTTGTGTCTAATGTTAGCCATCTCTAGGATAGGAGAAGGGGATATAAAAATGAGCTGAAGAGAATTTTTAAAAATGAAGAAGGAAGCATAGAAAGCAGAACAGCTTTGAAAATGACAAATAGTACTTACGTAGTTTTTCAAAAAAAGTAAACAGTGTGAAATGTAAATTTATAAAGTGAATCCTCTTTTTAGGTTGTGCTATGTACATGGAAATGGTCTTTCTTTAGTCTTTATGTATTTAAGTTCAGAATAAATAAAGAAAATTTAACAAAGATAATGACCTTGTCTGACAATTAATGTAGCAGCATTCTGCCTTTATTTTGCCAAAAAGAAGAGAGGTATATTGCATTATCTGTTTTCTGGGATCATAATTCCAAACATATGTATTTTCCTTTTTTAAAAAAAGGAAAGGAGGAGAAAGGGATGATATATTTTTGTCTATTATTTTATTAGATTTTAAGATTCCTCATCCAACTGTAAGCTCCTTGTGGGCAGGCATGGTTTTGTCTCTTTTTATATGCTCGTTGATTAGCATAGTGCCTAGAACATTGTATGTGACTAGTAAATTCATATTGACTAGCATAAAGAATTTCCAGTGAGAAAACTCTACTAACCAGATTGGCACCTTCCAACTTACAGTTTTAGATACTTCCCTGAGGCATTGAGAGGTTGTTGTTTGCCCAAAGTCACATAGACAGTATGTATCAGAGGCAACTTAAACCCAGGTCTTCCCAAGCTCAAGATCTGCTTCCTAGCCAATAAACCGTACCATTTCTCTTTTTCTGTTTATTTTTAAAATTTTCATGATGATTTTCCTAGTTCTGATTACTGTATTCTTTTGTAATTGTCTCTATCCCTAGTTTGGTCAAGAAATCTACACAGAGCCCTTGATCATGTTCTTCTAAATCTTTGTGGTCCAACCTTTCCTATTTGGGTTATGTTCAACTTTGACCTTTTTGTGGTAGGTGTAATACACTGCAAACCTATGTGTTTCCTAGAACAAATTGGACTTGCATTAATTCAGAACATCAAAATGTCTTCCTTTTCTCTTTTTCCTTCTTCTCTTTAGTCCTTGCTGAAGACCTAAACTTATCTAAATTTACTCCACCACCCTCGACAACATTTAATTGGATTTAATTCAATAAACTTTTATTAAGTGGAATATACAGAAACAAAAATGAAAAGATCCCTCCCCTCAAGGGTCTTACTTTCACCAATATGGGTCATGAAACTGTGACATATACAAAAATACACTTTCTGAGCCTTTCTCTCCCTTCTGGGTTCCATGGCCTTTTCCTTGGCTCTCTGAAGCACCTACACTGAGGGTCAAGTTTTCACTCTCACTTCTAGTTGTCCAAGAATGGAAGTAATTTGATCAACTAAGGCCCTTAAGGTATTAAAAGATAAAGACATTTTGTCCTTTGATTTCCTGGGTTCTGTGTATTTGGGAGGAGACTCTTAAGCCTAATAGACCGGAAGGAAGGAAGGAAGGAAGGAAGGAAGGAAGGAAGGAAGGAAGGAAGGAAGAAAGGAAGAAAATAACAAGATAGTCTCTGTCCTCAAGGTAATTACATTCCAATTGGGGGATACCAAACTGTGACTGGAGTGATCTCTAGGGAGGAAAATTCTGGTTTGGAAAGATAAGGCAATGGATACTGGAACCTTTGGAGGAATAGATTTGACATATCTTTTCTAGAATAATGACTATTGATTTGATTTTGGTTCCATAACTGAAGGTAGGGAAGGGGAGGGGAGGGAAAAAGGGAGAGAATAACAAGGGAAGCTAGTAAAGAGAGTTCCTAAGAGTGAAAGTGAAATATGGCTAAATGTGGAGGGCAACTAAGGCAACCCCCCCAATCAGCACAATCGGGGCCCTAGGGGCTGGAGTTCCAGGCGTAAAAGGATTAAATTCTCAGTTTCGACTGATTGTGGAGAGATGACTGAGGTACTAGGAGGCCTTCCTAATTATGTGCGTATTCATCAATCGTCTCTCCCCCCACCCCACAAGCCTTGGATGCTCTCACTCCTCTTGTCTGCCTCCAGGCTTCCCTGACTTCCTTCAAGGCCCAGCTAAAATTCAAGCTTTTTAAAATTAATTTGTTTTCAGTTTTCTACAATCACTTCTATAAATCTTAGATTTTAAAATCCAATCTTCTGCAAGAAGGCTTTCCTTTTCCTCCTAATGTTGGTGTCCTGATTATCTCCAATTTATCTCCAATATATGTTGTTTGTAGCCAGTTCTTTGCTTGTTGTCTCCTCCCTTAAGTTGTGAGCTCCTTTGGAGGAGGGATTGTCTTTTGCCTTGTTTTGTGTCTCCCCCCCAACTTTAAACAGTGTCTGGCACATAGTAGATATAATAAATGCCCCCCACCCCCTTTTTTTTACTGACTTTTCCAGTATCTTCTCAATCCACCACATAGGTCACTGCCTGCTCTGATGAATTAAAAGTTTGGTCCTAAATACACTTATCCTTTGCTCACTATTGTAGCTTAGCTTCTGCAACTCATTATTTTTTAGACTCTTTTCAAAGCACTTAAGCCTAAAAAAAAACCTGATGTTAACAAATATTTAAAGCAAACATTTCCTTGCACAGAGCAATCACACCAAACTATAAATACCTACTGCTCATAGCTTGTTTTTTACTTCTAAGACTATAATAACTTTACTATATAACTTTTGGATCTGTTCTAATTGTCCAAGTATCTGTTATTCTCTTCATTAAAAAAATGCTTGATGACCTTCCTTCCTCATTTTTGCTTTTGGCATCACTATCGCTAGCCTCTCTCCTGTTTTGTTGGAAAGTGTCTTTTGCATCCAAACATTGGGACTCTTACATCTCAGTACCTGATGTACCATATAAAGAAAAAGAAACGAAACCAAGTCTCACAATACTGCATTGTTTAATGTTATGATTGTTGTTCAGTTGGGTTTTTTGAGTTGAGTCTGACTCATTTGAGTTTTTCTTGGCAGTTATATTGAAGTAGGTTATCATTTCCTTCTCCAGGTCATTTTACAGATGAGGAAACTGAGGCCAACAGGGTTAAGTGACTTGCCCAAAGTCACATAGCTAACAAAGTCTCTGAGATCAGATTTGATCTCATAAAGAGGAGTCTTCCTAACTTCAGACCCAGAGCTCTTTCTATCCATTGTGCCACCTTTCTGCCCCATTGTCTAACAGATGAATTCAAGAGACATTTAAAGGGATGAGTACATTCAGAGAAAACAATATATCAAATGTATGAAGAAGTCTACAACCCATTCTTGTCCACAAAAAAGAAGACTTTTTTTCATGGGCCAAAGGGAAGTGGTCCATGGTCTTCTACTTGGAAAAAAAGACATGGATATGGTTCTGGCATCACTGATTCATTGCTCACATGATAAAAGTCATTGCTAGTCATGGATTGAATGTCCAATGAGTATCCGGATGCATGGTTATTGCTTAAACTGAGGGAGGGTAGGAAGTGTTTTGACCTCTTAAATACCCCAAAATACTAGCTCCTTTCTGTTTAGCATTCATTTAGTATTGGATTGGACAATGGCACCCCATCACTTTAGAAAATAGTGGGGATAAGGTATCCCTATCTGGTTCTAAACAACCTCAAGAATTATAAAATACTAGAAGACTTGGGCCGAAAAAGGCTTTGGAGATCTCCTACTTCAGTGCCTTCCTTTTATAGATAAGAAACTCAAGACCAGAGGGGAGAGGTGAATAGCTCCAGGGAGAAACAGATATTGAGAGAAACCGAGCTGGAATTCTAGCCCAAATCTTCTGATTCCAAATCTAACTTGCTTTCTACTACACTGTGCTAGTCCTTCTCCATGGGTAATTGGGCTGGGTTACCGAAAGTTTCCACTGCTATTTACCATTTAATTTTTTAAAATATATTATGTACTTCCTTGTCTTCTTAAATAGAATGCTCCATTGGATATACTTCACCCTTCTTTTATGACTCAGAGTAGTCATCATGAACAGCAATTTATGTGCTGTTCATGTAACATAGCTAAGATATAACATATGACATAATATAGTGAGGACTATTAGGCATTTTAATAATTTAATAAAATTGTTATATATTCTATAATTTATTTCTAAATTTAATATTTTGTATTGTATGTTTTATGACTTTGTAAATTTTATGGAGAAATAAACATTTTATTCCAATAACTAAACCCTTCTAGTTATGCCCTTGGAATCAAGACTCCTATGTTCTCACAAACTGTCGTGTTGTGGTCTATGAGATCTCCAGCTTTCTCATTACTTCCAGATGTTCCCTTCTGATTGTGTCTTTTGCCATCTTCTCCTGCTCCTGTTTCGTTCCTTGCTCTTGAGACCAATTTCTGTGTCATGGAGACACAGAGCAAAGATGGTGGAATGGCAGAAAGAAGGACAGCAAGCCAGGTCCCCAATCCCTGACTCCTCCAAATAGATCTGGAAAATGAGTCTGAACAAATCTTGATGGGGAAATCCATAACAAACCTTTAACAAAGTAGAGAACTTCTAAGAGTTCCTATTGAAAAGATCAGAGATGTGCAGAAACTTTGAAGTTCAAACACAGGAGTTAAGAGAAACATAAAAAGGTAAACATGAACAATAATAAAGGACTAAACAAGGAAAAACTATTACATTCTAATGTGGGGAGATGATTCATGTATTTCCTCTGAGCCCTAGCGTCATCAGGGGTCATAGAGGGAGCCTAATTAGAAGAGACCTGGGATGTGTTCAGTTATGTCTTGATGATCTGAAGAGTAGAATGGAAAAGAAGAGGAATACACTAGAGGCAAAAGGAAAAAGAAAGGGAAAATTATCACTCACAATCAGTGTGAACATGTCACCAATAAACAAATAGAAGTCTATACAGATGAGGGGGAGGAGTGGCAGACACTTGAATTTCATTTTGCATCTGAATTGGTCAAAGAGAAGAATATATACACACAATTGGGTACAGAAATGCATTTCACTCCACAGGGAAATATGAGGGAAAGGGGAGAAGCCAGAAGGGAGAATTAGAGGGAGGGTAGATTAAGGGAAGGATTTGTTCTAAGTAAAATAAACCATAAGGTTGTACAAAAATACTTACAGGTCTTTTTGAGGTAGCAAAGAAAAAGAATCTGAGGAGGTGCCCACAAATTAGGGAATAGATGAACAAGTTATGGTATATAAATGTGATGGAATACTATTATTGTGTTATAAGAAATGATGAAAGGGATGGTTTCAGAAAAACCTGGGAACACTTATATGAATGTAGGAACAGAACCAGGAGAACAATTTATATAAAGACAACAGTATGGTAAGGACAAACAACTTTGAAAGAATTAGGATCTCTGATCTGCGTAATGACAACTCAGAATTCCAGAGGACATATGATGAAACCTACTACCCACCTCTTGATAATGGAGGTGAAGGACTCAAAGTGCAGTATGAGACAGGCATTTCTTTTTTATATAGCCAACACAAAAATTAGTTTAGCTAGATTAAATACCCTTGTCACAAAGGTTTTATTTTTCTTTCATTCTCAATGTGGTGAGGGAGTGGTGCTTGGGGTGGGTGGGAAAGAAGGAGAATTTTTGCTGATTGAAAAAAATGAAATGTAATTAAAAAACTAGAATAAGAGTATCATCATACAGGGTCTGGCCAACGGCCTTGCAAAATTTCCTGTGAGTAAAATGCATGGGAATTTATGTCTCATTTTGGACTATTCAGAGGCCTCCCCTACTTTGTTCTAGCATCTTGGCTGTGTCCCAAATAGGTGAGTTCCACAATGAGCGTCTACAAAAAAACTGAAAATTGAAGCCATTTTCATTTCTGGGAATTTTAACAATTACAACAGACATTTCTTAGTTGTCTATTGCGCAGAAAGAACTACTCTAGGAACTAGGGGATATGTAAAGGTTACACAAGGGGTCCATGACCCCATGGAGCACATATTTAGTGCACATACACAAATAACCATAAAACAAAATAATACATACCATATAGGTAAAAGATAGGCAAGCAAGGGTGATTTCTGTCTTTGATCTACTCGAAAGTATTCCAAATCTATGTTCACAAACTCTGAAATTCATTTTTCTGACCTTAATTTGTTATCTCACTCTCTGCCTTGCAACTCCAAACTATGGTCTTTATGTTCACTAAGACATATAATCTCATCACTGCTTAGTTCTATTCTAGGCCATCACCCTTATAATGGCTATATTCTTTTCCCTTCCCCGACTTGACACCTTGGTGAACCAGTTCAATTGTACATTGTCCTCTTCTCTCAAGTCTCTTGCCCTTTTTCCTATCAAAGACCTTGCCTTGCCAAGCTCCTGTCTAAGATCACTCCCACCATCCTTTGCTTCTACACATGTGCTACTGAATGAAGCTGGAGGAAATCACAAAACTGTGCTGACTAGATCCATTCACTGCAAGTGCATCTTACATATTCTTAACTGGGTCCTCACTGCAGCAAGACAATCCTTTACGCCTCCCTAAATCAATTCACTTTCTTACTCATCTTTTCCTTTTCATCCTTCTTCCAACCTCCCCAGTTCCCCTCTTCCAGTTCTCTCAACTAAGAATCTTGCCTCATATTTCACTGCAAAACAAAACAAAACAAAACAAAAACCTGAGGTAATTCATAGAAAGTTCCTTTTTTCCTCTTGCTCACCTTATACCACTGAGACACCTTCTACAACAATTTCTTTCTTCACTCCTATTTTATATGAAGTGGCAGGCATTCTCCTTCTGTGGCTAAACTCCTGGAGAAAGCTGTGTATATCAAGTACCTCTACTTCCTTTCTTCTCACTCTTTTTGCATTCTATCTTCCAACTTCATCATGCAATCCAAACTCTTCTCTTTAAAAGTACCAATGATCTCTTAACTACCAAATCTAATGGTCCGTTCTCAATCTTCCTTTTTCTTGTACGCTCTGGAGCCTTTCTGAAACCATCCTGCTTGTCATTTCTTATAGCACAACAGGATTCCATCACATGCATATGCCACAATTTATTCAGCCAATCACCAATTGATGGACATCCCCTTGATTTCCAATTCTTTGCCACCACAGAAAGAACTGCTATAAATATTTTTGTACATATAGGTCTTTTTTCTTTTTCTTTGATCTCTTTGAGATACAGATCTAGTAGTTGTATTGCTGGGTCAAAGAGTGTGTAGAGTTTTATAGCCCTTTGAGCCCTGTTCCAAATTGTTCTTCAGAGCAATATTGTTTCTAGGACTGTATCCCCAAGAGATCGCAGAAATGGGAAAAGGTCCCACATGTACAAAAATACTTATAACAGCTCTCTTTGTGGAGGCCAAAAACTGGAAATCAAGGGGATGCCCATCAATTGAGGAGTGGCTGAATAAATTATGGTGTATGAATGTAATATAATACTATTGTGCTATAAGAAATGATGAACAGGAAGACTTCAGAGAGGCCTGGAAAGACTTATATGATCTGATGCTGTGTGAAAGGAGCAGAACCAGAAGAACTTTGTGCACAGCAATGACCACGGTGTGCTTTTTCTGGTAGACTTGGAACTTCATTGCAATGCAAGGACTTAAAATAATTCCCAAAGGTCTTTTAAGGCAAAATGCTTTCTACATCCAGAGAAAGAACTATGGAATTCAATCACAGAATGTAGTAGATCATTTTTTGTGTGTGTATTACGTTTTGGTTTGTTATATGATTTCTCCCATTCATTTTAATGCTTCTATACAGCATGATTATAGTGAAAATGTATTTAGTAGGAAAAAAACAAAAACAAATTGTTCTCCAGAACAGTAGAACCAGTTAAAGACTCCACCAATAATCCATTATTTTTTCACATCCCCTCCAGCAGTTGTCATTTTCCATTTCTGTCCTATTAGCCAATCTGATTGGTATGAAGTGGTATGTCGGAGTTGCTTTAATTTGCATTTCTCTAATCATTAGTGATTTAGAGCACTTTTTAATATGATTATTTTAATATGTGATTGAATCTAATATGATAGGCACTTCCTTCTTCTGAAAACTTCATGTTCATATCCTTTGACCAGCTATCAGTTAGGGAAGGGCTCTTATTTTTTTTATGAATTTGGCTCAGTTCTATATATATTTGACAAAGGAAGCCTTTATGAGAGAAATTGGCTGTCATTTTTTTCCCTCAACTTTCTTCTAATTTTCACTGCATTGGTTTTGTTTGTGCAAAACCTTTTTAATTTCATGTAATCAAAATAAGTAATATATATACAAGGTCAAAGTAGAGGAGCTGAAGAGGTAGCCTTAGCAGGAGAGGCTCTAGCAGCTAGGACTGGGAAAGGCCACCTACAGAAGGTAGAGTTACAACTAGGTCTTGAAGGAAGTCAGGGGTGATAAGCAAAAACTTTTCATGCAATGATTTTATTTGATCAAGGCATGGCATATGAATGTGATGGAATGCTGTTGTACTATAAGAATTGATAAAGAGGATGGTTTTGGAGAAACCTCAGCAGATTTGTATCAACTGATTAAGAGTGAAGTAAACAGAACCAGGAGAACAATCTATGCCATGAGGGAATGACCAGCCACCATTCCAAAGGACTTATGATGGAACATGCTACCTGTCTCCTGGTAGAGAGGGGATGGACTCAAGAGTGAAAATGGAGACTTTTTTGGGGGGGATGTGGCCAACGTGGGAATTTGTTTTGCTTGACTACCTCTAAGAGAGGTTTTCTTTTTCTTTTTTCTTCAAAGGGGATGGGGCTGAGGATGCTGGTGGAAGAACAGGTAAATTGATTAAAAAAAATTTTTTTAAAAGAGAGAGTACCCGGAGCATTGTGTGGTTTGTCCAGGGTAAACCCATGTCTTCCTGGTTTAAGACTGGCTCCTTTTCTATTCCCAGGCTGCCTTATTCATTGTAACAACATGTACACTATGGTAAACGCTTCTCATGTAGAAACCCTACACCTTTCTCAAGAGAAGGAGGAAGTATTTTCCACTGTCTATTCTTCTGGTTTTCCAGTTACTTAGAGGTGGATTTTCTTTTTTGTGACTTCTTCATTTACATTGTTATGATCCTGTATGATAGGCAGCTACATGACCAAGGAGACAGAGTTCTGGTCTTGGATTTATGAAGACTCAAATTCATATCCTGTCTCAGACACTCAGTAGTTTGGGCAAATCAGTTTCCTCATCTATAAAATGGAAATAATAATAGCACTTACCACCTACCTCCCAAGGTTGTCTTGAGAATCAGGTAAGACAATGTATATAAAGCAATTTGGGTTCTTTAAAATGCTATGTAAATGCTAGTTACCATTGCAATTATTTTTATTGTATGTATGTATGTATATATGTATGTGTGTATATATATATATAGATAGATAGATAGATATAGATATAATAGTATTCTCTTGATTTTGCCTGTTTGCTTTCTGCTTAGGCTCATATAAATCTTCCTGTGTTTCTGAATTCCTTGTGCTTATTATTTCTTACTATATTATAATATTTCACTAGATTATCCTAATTCCACAGTTTTTCAGCTATTCCCCCAATCTATCTATATTTTTCATTGCTAGTCTTTACATATCCTTCACTTCCCACTCCAGGTGTGAAATTGAACCTATGTGATTTTGGGTGTTTTTCTAATGTAAAGTTTCCCAATCCCCCACATTTAAAAAATGTTTTAAAAATTGTATTAGTATATATGTGTATGTATAGTATATATTTAATTATCTCAGCAACCAGTTTATAAGACTGGTTAATAGGTTAATAGGGTAGTATGGTACGCTGTAGAACAGTCCTGGGTTTGGAGTCAGCAGACTTTGACTCAAGTCTAGTTCTACTATTTACTGCCCATGTGTTCTCAGGGAAAGGGAGTGAAGGAAATAGGCATTTATTAAACACCTACTATGTGCCAGGCACTTGCTCAGTGCTTTACAAAGAATATCTTGTTTGATCTTCAAAGTAACCCTCTAAGGTAGATACTATAATTAGCTCATTTTACAGTTGAGGAAACTGAGGTGAAGTGAATGGCCGGGGGTTACAAAGCTATGAAGTGTCAGGTTGGATTTGAACTCAGGTCTATCCTGACTATAGGCCCAGCACTTGATCCACTGTGTCACCTACCTGCCTCTTTAGGTGAGTCATTTAAGCTATCAGTCTTCAGTCTCCTCAGCTGAAAAAAATGTGGAGCTAGGACTAAATGATTCTTACAGTCCCCCTAGATGTAAATCAAAAGAAATCAGCTACACAAAGTCATAAAACTCTATATAAATGCTAGCTATTATGATTGTTCTTAAATCTGTGAAACTGGGATGAACTGATGTTTTTTCCTCACCACGTGGAACTACAAAACCATGTTCCTTCTTCCCCAGAACTAAAAGAGACTGAAGACACAAATCACAGAGTTTGCTAAGCCAGTTGTATTCCTCAATAACCAGAATATTTCCAATGAAGTAACTAGCACTATTTGGAGGAGAGATGAGGTAAAAGTGTGAAAGCAAGGGTAAGGACCTAACCCCAGATGGTATTTTAAACAAACAAGAGAGAGATCCAACAGTTTCTAGCCTTGACCTAAAATAAATTGACTTTTCTGAGGTACTCTTTTCTTCCTCTCTCCCTCTGTTTTCCCCCCTCCAAACTGGAACCTCTACTTAATGATTTTAAATAGCTTTAACCAGTGGTAGGAAGTTGTTTGTTCGGGCAGTGAACTCCAAACTGTGTCCATGTTCCACTCAGGCCAAGAGGAAATAGAACCTCTCACTGGGCTTCATGTTGTGGAAGGCTGGACAAGTCATGAAATACTTATTTTCTATGGCTTTGAGCAGCCCTCTGCAGACAGAGTTTTTATTGAATCTGGCCCTAAAACTGCTGGGATCAGGACTTGCTACTCAGGGAGAAAGAAAGAAATTCTCAGAAAAAAAGCTGCAATCTCCCAACTCTCCTGGCCTCACCCTCTTCTTCCTTCTCTGTCCCTCCCCATGGTGATTTCTGTGTTTTAAGGTTTTCCAGAATTCTGTTTGTACTGAGGAAGAGAGTCATGTTTTTTTTCCTGAAAAAAAAGCCCCACATGTCTACCCAGGCCAGCTCTACCATAGAACCAGAGTCCAAAAGTTCCCTCTGGCAAAAGTGATGTAATGAACTATGGATAGGAAGCTGCTAGGCTCCCCAACAAATCCAGGCTGGGGCCCTGGGATGCCCTTTGCAGAAGATGTGGTTCCAACCTTCCAGGAAGGCAACCTTGTCTCCTTCCAACTTTCAGACTCTCAGAACTTCAGAACTAGGAAAGGACCTTAGAGAATAAAATGGGTTGGCCGGTCAGTGATCATATGATAACACAGGGATCTTCTTTCAGCAAATATGAATTGATTGCCTACTTTCTGCAAAGTTTATGGATTAGAGCTATGAATAAAAAGGTCCTTGACTGTCCTCGAGGGGCAAGCAACTCTGGAGAAAGCAGAAGTTCAAAGAGGGAGGAGACAAGTGATGTCTCATTTAAGTCATTTCACTACAGAAGTAGGAAGTGACTTCTATGTGCTTAGCACTCAGCTAGTCACAGTGTTAACCATAAGCTGATGATTCTTGCCCATGAGGAGCCTATGGTCTATCTAGTGGGGAAGATGGTATACACAGATAGCTCTAATATATATGACATTAGATTAGATTATATTTTAAATATCTATATAGATATTGATCATATTAGATGTCTAATATGATAAACACATAAGGAAGGTGTAAGTCAAGTCCTATGTGAAAGGGGAGGGAATAAGCATTATTAAATGCCTTCTATGTCCTGGGCACTGTGCTAAGTACTTGACAAATATTATCCTATTTGATCTCACAACAACCATTGTGCAGTCATGGTCACTATTTTACAGTTTGAGAAACTGAGGCAGACATTAAATGACGTGCTCAGAATCACACAGCTAATAAGTGTCTGAGATCAGTTTTGAACTCAAGTCATTCTGACTCCAGGCCCAGGGCTCTATCCACTGTACCACTTAGCTGCCTGAAAACTAGGAGGCATCAAAGAAGTCTGCCTAGAGCCAGTGGCATTTAAAGGTGTGTGGGGGTGGGGTGGGAGGTACTTTTCTATTGAATAACCTCATTCCAGATCAAATCCTTAATTACTGGGCCTACTCCATCATTGCCCAAAGCACAGAGCCCAGACCAGAACCCTCTCAATTATCCCTCCATTCACCAACACCACCTACCCCTTGTTCTCATAGTCTTTCCATGTCCCACCCCTCCCCCACACTCCACCCACTGCCCCCAACCTTCTAAGGTAGCTTTTAATACGGGTGGAATGGGTCTGGCCAAGTAAGATGGTCTCTCAGTCAATCAGTTAAGCAGTCATTAATGGAGACAACACAAGAAAGTGGGAAGACTACTAGATAAACCAAAAATCTAGAAACATGGGTTTTGCCAACACTGTCATTAACAAGGTGTATGATCTCATACTGAGTCACTATTCATTTCTGGGCTTCGGTTTCTTTCCTGAAAAATGAGGGGTTTGGACCAGATGAATGATCTTCTGACTTTCAAGTTCTAAGAACGATTCAAATATTTGATGAGTGGGGCAAAGAAGATGATAAAGGTAGAAGGCATAGTTCCTGCCTTCCAGTGGTTTACAATCTGCTAAAGGGAGATGGAATCAATGATAAGAACTCATTTATGTGCTTTAACTTTTCAGATGAAGAAATTAAAGCTACCTATAGTCACATGAAAAAAATGCTCTAAATCTCTGCTGATTAGAGAAATGCAAATCAAAACAACTCTTAGATACCACATCACACCTATCATCACACCTAACATAACAAAACAGGAAAATTATAAATGCTGAAGAAGATGTGGGAATCACTTAGAAAGTGATTTCTTTACAAAGACTGTGAAGTAGCTTTGTTACAATTTTACAAATGAGGAGACGGAAGCATATAGTTGTTCAAAGGTTTGCCCCAAATCAAACAATTACTAAGTGACAATTCCGTGATTCAGATTCAAATTTCCTGAGTCCAAGACCATACTACACTGGCATGGATTTGTAATAACTAATCATATATACTAATAAGTGCTAACTAACAATACTAAGTGCACTAGAAACTGAGGAAGGAGAAATCAATGTGAACTTCAGTGATCAAGGAAGGCTTCATGGACGAGGTGTTAAACTAGTTCTTGAAAGACAGGTTAGTGCCATACTAATCAAACTACCAAAAATTATTTTACAGAGCTAGAAAAAATAATAATAAAATTCCTCTGAAAGAATGAAAGGTCCAGAATATCAAGGGAATTGATGAAAATAAATGTTAGAGAAGGTGGCCTAGCCATACCAGGTCTTAAATTGTATTACAAAGCAGCAATCATCAAAACTACTTGGTAGTGCCTAAGAAATAGAGTGGTGGATGAATGGAATAGGTTAGGTACACAAGACAGTAGTCAATGACTGTAGTAATCTACTATTTGATAAACCCAAAGACCCCAACTTCTGGGATAAGAACTTACTCTTTCACAAAAACTTCTGGGAAAACTGGAAAATAGTGTGGTAGAAACTGGGCATAGACCAATATCTTAAAACATATACCAAAATAAAGTCAAAATGGGTAGACAATTTGGATACATTGATACTATTAGCAAACTAGTTTACCTGTCAGATTTATGGAGAACGGAAGAATTTATGACCAAAAAGAGATAAAGAATGTTAAGAAATACAAAACAGATAATATGATTATGTTAAGTTGAGAAGTTTTGCACAAACAAAGCCAAGGCAACCAAGATTAAGAGGGAAGCAGAAAATGAGGAAAGAATTTTTTACAACCAGTGTCTCTGATAAAGGCCTTATTTCTAAAATATATAGAGAACTGAGTCAAATTTATAAGAATACAGGTCTTTCCCCAACTGATAAATGGTCAAAGGATATGAACAGGCAGTTTTCAGAGAAAGAAATCAAAATTATCTATAGTCATATGAAAAAATGCTCTCAATCACTATTAATCAGAGAAAAGCAATTCAAAACAACTCTTAGATACCACATTTCACCTATCAGATTGGCTAACATGACAAAATGGGATAATGATAAATGTTGGAGAAGATGTGGGAAAATTGGGACACTAATTCATTGTTGGTAGAGTTGTGAACCAATTCAATCATTTCAGAGAGCAATGGACTATAAAAATGTGCATACTCTTTGACCCAGCAATACCACTTTTAGGATTGTATGCCAAAGAGATCAAACAAATGGGAAAAGGACCCACATGTACAAAAATATTTATAGCAGCTCTTTTAGGGGTGACCAAGATTTATTGGAAATTGAGGGGATGCCCTTCAGTTGGGGAATGGCTGAACAAATTGTGGTATATGAATGTAATGGAATACTATTGTAATATAAGAAATGATGAGCAGGCAGATTTCAGAAAAACCTGGAAAGAATCATATGAACTGATGCTGAATGAAATTAGCAGAACCAGGAGAACAGTGTACATGGTGAAATGATCAACCATGGGAGACTTAACTCTTCTCAGCAATGTCAGGTTCTAAGACAGCTTCAAAAGGCTCATGATGGAAAATGCTCTCCATGTCCAAAGAAAGAACTATGGAGTCTGAATGCAGATTGAAGCAGACGATTTGCTCTCTCTCTTTTTTGTTTTGTTGTGTTTTATTTTGTTTTGTTTCTTCTTTCTCATGGTTCATCCCATTGGTTCTAATTCTTCTTTACAACATGACTAATGTGAAAATAGGTTTAATATGAATATATATGTAGAGCCTATGTCAGATTATATGCCATTTTGGGAGTGGGAGGGAAGAGAAGCAGAGAAAATGTAAAACTCAAACACTTATGAAATTGAATGTTGAAAACTAAAAATAAATTAATTAAATTTTTAAAAAAGAAAGACAAGCAAGAGTGATTAATTTTTAAAATGGTATCTTAGATTATTGATTTACAGCTAGAAGGAAGCCAAGAGGTCAACCAGTCCAATTTCCTATTTTCACACCTGAGGCAAATGGTACAGTGGTCAGAACTTTGGGCTTGAAGTCAGGAAGACCCGGGTTCAAATTTGACCTCACACACTTAAAGCTATGTGACACCAGGCAAGTCACTAAACTTCTCTCTGCTTCCAGTTTCCTCATCTATAAAATGGGGATCATAACAACATGTATGTTTCAGGGTTGTTATGAAGATAAAAATGAGATAATACTTGTATAGTGCTTTACAAATTTTGAAGAGCTATATAAAAACTAGCTACTATTAATATCATGAAGACCTTCAGTTTCCAGAAAGTCTTAATAAATTGCACAAGGTCACACACATATAGAAAGTAGCAGAACCAGGGTTTGAATCCAAGACCTTGGCCTCCAAAGGCATCTTTCTTTCGACTGTACCATGCTCCTCTCAGGTGTTTTGTGTCTCTGTTTCTGTAAATACTCCTCCTGCTCCCACATCCCATCCCATCCCAAATCCAACACTGCATCATAACACAGAAAAACAGCAAAGCAATAAGCATGGAATTCAATGATCTATTGAGCCAACGTATGTGGCGCTTGGCCTTCTGAGGCCTCCACCTCTCTGCCAAGAGGAGACCGAGAAGTTTCCTCATCTTTTTTCCAAGACCATTGTTGGTTTTTCATTGAAGTTCAACTTCCTTTTAGTTCCTTTTTGTTGGAGTCATTATGTATATTGTCCTGCTGTTTCTGCTTTTCCAGGTCTTGTCAGTTTCTACAAATCTTCCCATTTCTCTGAACCAGGAGGAAAGGAGAGAGAATCTCAGGTCGGGGAAACAGTTTAAGCAGAAACATGGAGGCAGGAAATGAACAATTCATCTGTGGGGAGAAGGAGGAGGCTTGGCTGGGAGACCCGAAGCAATACAAGAACATGCATGTTCAGGGGTGCTGTCTAAATTAGGTGGCTTGTTAATAGGTTGGAAAACAAAGGCCCATTTGCCTGAACCTTGAATTTTCAGAATCTTTGAAGAGCTCTTCCGTTTCTAGCTCTTCCTTTTCAGGGGGCTTTACGTGTTTGGTTGGTTGGTTGTTGTCCTTCGTTCTCGAAGAGGACCAAAATGACATCACCAAGATTAAGTGAAATTTCAGTGTGTCCCACTGTGGCTAATCAGACTAATACAAGCTCGGAATGCTCTATCACAGGTTGGGCACAGATAGTCCATTTGAATATTTGGGGTGGATACTCCAAATTTGTGCATCCCATATTTGCTTTGTGCTGTCTCAATTCTGCTTTGCTCATAGAGCACAGTACCCTTTCTCATGTGGGCACTCCATGCTGAGCAGTCCTGTGCCAGTGTCTCCCATGTTGCACAGTCAAATCCAAAGTTCTTGAGAGAGACCTTGAGAGTGTCCTTGTATTGCTTCTTCTGGCCACCATGTGATCACCTGCCCCATGCAAGTTCTCCATAAAATAGTCTTTTTGGCAAGCGTACATTTTGCATTCGAACAACGTGGCCAGTGCATTGGAGTTGTGCTCTTGGAAGCGTAGTCTGAATGTTTGGCAGTTCAGCTTGAGCAAGGACTTCAGTGTCTGATACCTTATCCTGCCAGGTGATCCTCAGAATATTCCTAAGACAGTTTTGTGAGAGTTTGGTGGACTAGGTGGACACCAGAGGTGGAAAGAAGCTTTATATGGTTACTGTTTATATCCCAGAGGGAGGGCATCTTGGTCACGTGTGTTTGAGATAGAGTGTATGTCCCTGTATGTTGCTTGTTTCCTCTTTTGCCCACAGGGACAAATTCCTCAGAGCAGAATGGATAAGATTATGTCTCAAATTCCTTCCACAGACTCCAGGCCTGGGGAAGAGCTGAGAATCAGTAAGGCTTGATTTCTCTCCAAAATATTGACATCCCAAAGTTCAGCCTCTGCTCTGTGGTGCCTTTTATTTCCTTATCACAGATGTTCCTTTTGTGTCCTGTTTTTCCTTATCATTATAGCTCTAATTAAGACTTGGAAAGCAAAAAGAGTTAGAACAGGAGCAGGAAGCAAGCTTTACTTTGTTGTTACAGTTGTTCAGTTGTGTACAACTCTTTGTGACCCATTTGAGATTTTCTTGGCAAAGACACTGGAGGAGTTTGCCATTTTCTTCTCCAACTCATTTTACAGATGGGGAAACTGAGGCTAACAGGGTTAAGTGACTTGTCCAGAGTCATACAGCTAATAGGTGTCTGAGGCTGGATTTGAACTCAGGAAGATGAGTCTTCCTGACTCCAGACTCCACTTCACCACCTATCTGCCCAGACTTTACTTAGAGATGATTTGAGACACCATCTCAAGCCAGAATAGCTTTCGGCAGCCAAAGGACTTTACAAGCTCAACCTCAGTTGGGCAAGGGATAGACTCAGGCAAGAGTCCCTGACCCCTCTTTTGTTAGGGAAAGGAGAAAAAAACAATGCTGTGAAACCAGTCCTCAAAGAATTTTATAGTTTTCTACCTCCATTACTTTGCTCAGGCTATGCTCCCTACCTGTAGAACCCCTTTGGCCTATTCAAATCCTATCTTTCAAGATTTAACTCTAGCCTTTCCTGTTCCACTATTTCGGATCATGCAGATCTCTTCCTCTTCTAATTTCCTGTAGTGCTTGTCACCTTATGTTTTTAGTTATCTTTTCATGTTTATATTCTCTCTGAGACAATACAGTTCATGGGGTTCACAGGTCAATACCGGAGGGCATTTGTTTTGTACATACTAGGTTTTCAGTCTGTGTTTGCTCATTAATTGATCAATTCATTAGATCACCCTAGGATAGATCTGGCCTAGCTTTAGATGATCGTCCTGCTAGTTGAATTGTTTTTCAATTTACAAAAATCCACTTTATCATCTTTCTATATCCTCTTTCCCCTATTAAAAAGAAGAAAACCAAAATCCTTGTAATAAAATTGCCTTGTCAGGCAAAGCAAATTCCCACATTGGCATTATTCAATAGATATTTTTTCTTTATCCAAATCCATCTCCTCTCAACTAGGAGGTGAGTAGAATATTTTATCATGAATTCTGCAGGATTGTTTTTGGTCATTGCATAATCAGAGTTCTTAGGTCTTTCAGAGTTGTTTGTTATTGTAATGTTATATGGATTTATTTTTATTAATTATATTATGTATACTTATTATGTGTTGTATGTTTATTATATAGATTGCTCTCCTGGTTTTATTCATATTTACTCCATGTTAGTCCATATCAGTTAATACAAGTCTGCCCAGGTTTCTCGGAAACTGTCCTCTTTATCAGTTCTCACAGTACAATATTATTCCATCACATAAGTTGGTCAGTCATTCCCAAATTGATGGATATTCCCTTAGTTCCCAGTTCTTTGCTACCACAAAGAGATCTACTATAAATATTTTTGTCCATATGGGTTCTTTTCCTTTGATCTCTTTGGGATACAGGCTTAATAGTGGTATATTGCTAGGTCCAAGGTTATATACAGTTTAGTAACTTTTGGGGGCATAGTTTCAAATTGCTTTCCAGAATGGCTAGACCAATTCATATCTCCACCAACAGGTCAGTACCAGGTCTCCATAAGCTAGCTGACTAGGTACTTTGAACAATGAGAGTTAGGCTCTTTCAATCAATCCCATTTCATTCTGTTCTTCTCAGTGAACATGCATTAAATGTTCACTGTGTACGGTGCTAGGTTCTGAGGGTAGGGAGAAGCTTTAACTGTCCTGGTCCCCACAAGGGTTTTTCTCACCTTGACATTCATCATTGGCTCAAAATCAGAAACAAATACAGAAGACTTCTAAGAGGTATCTGACTCACTGATCTTGGTCTGAGTTCCCAACTGGGCTATGAATATTTTATGGGTGAATTATTTTAAACCATCTAGTCATTGTGTTTAGGGAGATTTTGTTTATGTATAAAAGAGAGGGGGTGGCATATGTTGGGGAGGATTTTGCTGGACCTCTAGAGATGGTGTTGACTGAGGGTCAGGAACTTAGACTTCTGTTCAAAACAGTGCTCTGTGACATGAATTGAGTGAGTGGCGATAGGAGGATGATCACGGTACTGGACCTGGCCAAGAAGAGTCAAGTGGGGAGTCTAGCTTGATAGAAACATTTCAGGCAGGCAAGCAGTAAAGTTCAGGAAAATCATTTGAGAGACCACTAGGTAGGCAAGAATTCTAAGCAAATTTTAGCCTGTTTTAGAGTACCATGACTATTGAAAGTTGTAGCCAGAGGGAGGTCAGAGGTCTATAAGTAAATCTTGCCCCTCAGTAAGACAGAGACATATGTTGAGGGTGACTTCATAAATGGGGAGATTTAAAATAACTACTGCTACCCCACATCCTGGTAAAGGTAAGGCTGATGAAAATCTTTTGTACTGGTAAGACAAACTGGGCTTTGTGATGAATTCTTAGACTGTAAACTAGATTGTTGTTCAAAAGCACTTGATTTGCAACGTTATTCCCCATGACTCTCCTATATGGGCAGCTAGGTGGTACAGTGGATACAGTGCTGGGCCTGGAGTCAGCAACACTCATCTTCCTAAGCTCAAATATGGCTTCAGACATTTCCTAGCTGGGTGACCCTGCAAAGATCACTTAACCCTTTCTGCCTCAGTTTCCTCATCTGTCAAATGAGCTGGAGCAGGAAATGGCAAACCACTCCAGTATCTTTGCCTAGAAAACTCCAAATGGGATCATGAAGAGTTGGACCTGACTGAACAACAATCGGAAAAAAACATAAAAGGAATTTAACCTTCTAATTCCAAATCTCAAGGAAGAGAACTGCAGAATAAGGAAGACAGTATTCCCCCTCATGTTATAGATGAGGAAAATGAGACTCAGAGTTGAGAAGCCCTTTTGGCCAAGGTTCCATAGAAGTCAGATATAGTAGTGGTTGGGGACTTCAACCCTCTTGGTTTCTGCCAGAAATTTCATTCTGTTAAAGGTGGTATTAAAGGTGTTAGCCAGATGATGCTGTGTTAGAAAGACCCCAACTCAGTTCTGAAATCAGATACTTACAAGTTGTTGTGTCTCTGGGCAAGTCACTTAACCTCTGTCTTCCTCAGATTCCTCATCTTTAAAATGGGGATAATAATAGTTGTCCCAGGGTTGTTATGAGGACAAAATGAAATAATACTTGTAACATGCTTTGGCAAACCTTAGAACACTCTATTAGTTATTGTTATCACCACCATCATTATTATTGGTTGTAAGATACAAATTTGATTATGAGTAGTTCTTTTACATACAGCTGAGTGCTCTTGAGGGGCCAGTTCAGTCAGATTACAGATCTCTGGGTGGGGGGAACTCAGCACCAGGGACTAGAGAATTGGCTTAACAACCAAATAGATTTTATCTGATCTCAACTTGAAGGAGTGGATACCCTATGCCCCAAAGCTATAGGCCTAGCACAGTGGGATAAAATCTAAGAACATAAAGGAGTATAACCTCCCTCTAACACCATGCCTCTAGAAAGAACAACTAGGAAAATCAGCTGTACTCCTTCCCTTCATAGATGAGGAGACTGATGCTCAGAAAAGTTCAGTGACTTGTTTAAGGTCACACAGAATCACAGGCAAATCTGGGACTAGAACCTTGGTCTTTTGACTCCTCAGTTAGCTAGGTGGAAGGCTTGAGTTCAGATTCAGCCTCAGGCACTTCCTAGTTGGGTGACCTTGGGCAAGTCACTTAATCCTGTTTGCCTCAGTTTCCTCATCTGTAAAATGAGCTGGAGAAGGAAATGGCAAACCACTCCAGTATCTTTGCCAAGAAAACCCCAAATGGGGTCACAAAGAGTCAGACCCAACTGAACAACAAGAACCTTCATGTGAGTAGGAGCTATGCCTTACATTTTTTTGTATCCATGTATCTCTTCCTCCCAACACTTAACATGATTAGGGCCCAGCACGTAATAGGTGTTTAATTAATATTTGGCAATTGTCTTAAGAATCAACCAAAGCATAGTGGAAAGATCTGGTCTTGGAATCAAAATCAATTTATTGATCAAAAAGTATTTATTAAGCACTTACTATGAATTTGAAGCCTGACTGACCTTTACTAGCACTTTGATCCTGGGTAAATCACTTTATTTCTCTGAGTTTCCTTTTCCTCTTCTGTAAAACTGGGATAATAATTCTCACACCCAGGACTGCTGTGAGGGGAACAGGTGGTAAGAGCTATCACTGAAACTATGATATGTGATTTGTGATTGATTGCTTCTTCCTCCACCCTGTGATTCAGATTCTGTGACTTGGCCTCCAGGACTGAGCCTGGAATGGAAGTCTAAAAAAGCCACTTTTATGAATGAAGCTGCTGAAATTCAAAACGGCCACTAAGAAGATGACAGCCATGAGACAAGCTACTTGAATGATGCTCCCTCAAAGCAAAGTGGTCTTTTAAAGCCCAAATCCTCCTCTCTGCCTGCTCCCTGCTTACTGAGCCTTAGCTTTTCCATCCACTCTTGCATGTGAGGGGTCCCTTCATTGTCTTCACTGTCCTCCCCTCACAGTCTACATATCCCTTCTTCCTGAGTCGCCCTCTGTAAAATGATATTTCTATATTTACTTAAACATCTATTTAAGGCGGAATTCTTCATAATTACTCAGCCACAGATAGATGACACTGTTTGGCTATGTTTATTTAGTTTCTATTAGTGATTGGCAAAATGTCCACGGGGGCTTTAAAAAGCAGATCGAGATGAATGACTTGTTGATCATAAAATAAAATGTGATGAGCTTTTTAGTCCTCGTGGGAAATGGCATGTCAAGGGGACACGCATCACCATCGCCTTCTACCATTTCATGATAAAAATACCAAATGCAACAGTTCTAACTGAGCTAGTTTAAGAAAGCAAGGATTTTTTCCCCCACATTCGAAAAGGACTTCACATATTTGGATGCATATGTATGTATACATGCATGTATTTCTATGACATTTCACATGTGAACACATATGTGAACAATACACCCAACCAACAAACAGCAAAGCACAGATAGATTGCTACCAATGGACTAAGTATAGGGATTAAGAAATATAATAAAAGTATTTTCTCTTCAGTGAAAATTTTAATTGGCACTTAGCTTCCTCCCCAACAATAAAACTAAAATAGTAACTTAACTTGAATAAAAATATCATCCCAGGAGTTTCCCTCTTTCTCCACCCCACAAAACTGCAGTTCTTATGGGGCAAGTCCTGTTTTGACCAAACCCTGTGGATTGTTCTGCTGGACGTCTGGTGTCCAGCAATGGGTATCTCCAAAAAAAAAAAAGTGGGTTCTAAAATCTTTTGTGATAGGAATTTTCATGGTGATGGATGGTATCACGGCTAGGGTTGAAACATGGATATCATTTTAACTACTTTGAAGGTTCCTTAAGAAAAGAGACCAGGTTGTCAAAGTAATTCACTGTAGAATTTATAACAAAGGAAGGAGGAACCAAGATGATACTAATCTCTTTATTTTTCGAGTTTCCTGGTGGTTAAATGATTTACCCAAGGCCATGCAAGTAATGAGTGGTTGAGCTAGAATTCAAAGTCAAGCTCCCTGGCTCTGAATCCATAGCTCTTTCCACCCTTACTGTTTTCATATTTGTCCACCCTCCATTTCCACCCTTTCTTCCCTGTGTTATAGAGGGTCTTAGAGTCACAGGGGAAGGGGCAGGGATCCTCTTTTCCAAATCCTGTCCTCTATCCTCAGACCCTGAACTCTAATCCTTGTCCCCCACTTTCAACCACAACCTCCTCATTTGTGGGCTATATCACATGAATTAACAAGTGTGTTTTGTAGTTGTTTTTTGGTCATGTCTGACTCTTTGTGACCCTATTTGGGATTTTCCAGGCAAAGATACTGAAGTGGTTTGCCATTTCTTTCTCCAGCTCATTTTAGAGTTGAGGAAACTGAGGCAAACAGAGTTAAGTGACTTGCCCAGGGTCACCCAGCTTGGAAGTGTCTGAAGTCAGATTTGAACTTGGGAAGATGAGTATTGCTGACTCCAGGCCCTGCACTCAACTGGGTCATTTAGTTGCCCATCACTTATGTAAAGTGCATTGAAAGCCCCCACCATTGTCCTCCTCTCCATTCCATTCGTTTGTCATATCTTTAATCTCTTCCTCTCACCTACCTCTTTCTCTTTGGCTCAGCAATTGGTTCTGGTTTCCTTTATCTTAAAAGAACTTTCCCAAGACTTTACTCTTCAGGCTGTCCTTTCTTTCTCTCTGTTTCTCTCTCTCTCTCACACACACACATACACACACGCACACACACACACACTCCTATACTCAATAAACTCTCTGTTTGGCTATTTAAAACCCTTCATAACCTGCTCCTTTCCTATCTTTCCAGTCTTCTCACACTTGCTTGCCCTCCACACATTCTGTGATCCATTAGTGTCGGCTTGCTTTGCTGTTTCTCACAAAAGACACGCCATCTCCCAACTCCAACATGTTACCTGTCTGTCCTCCAGACTTGGAGCTCTGTCCTTTATTTTCTCTGCCTCCAAGTTTCCCTAGTATCCTTCAATTCTCAGCTAAAAGTCTCCGTCTTTTTCCAGCATATTTCCCCTGCCCTCTTTAATCAATGCCATCTCTCTATTCCCCTAATTCGTCCTATAATTCTATCTTGCTTGCACATAAATTGCTTGCACGTTGCCTCATTTTTTAGCGGGGAAGCTCTTTGAAGGTAAAGACCTTCTTTTGCCTCTTTTTGGATCCCTAGTGCTTGGCACAGGGCTTCTCACATAGTGGGTGCTTGGTAACTGCTAGCTGACTGACTGACTTTAGGGATTTCCTATCACTGAATCTCACCTTCCTTGATCTCTCTGCTCACTTTTATGCCACTCAGTGCCTCTTCTGCTAGACCTTTCTGTACCTTCTCTGTTTTCCTCATTCTCTTCCCTTTCTTTAAACAAGAGTCTCCCCTGTGTACACTAAGTTCTATGATCATGGATGCCTAATTGTAGTGTGGAGATGACTCTACATTCTCAAAGAGTACAAGCTCTGTCAGAATAACCTCTGTGTCCTCTGAGGATCAGGTCAGCCAAGTGAAACTTGGAGAAGCATCTCACCAGCTTGGCCTGGGGATTGATGAATTTGTCAACTCTAGCATCCCTCAAAGAATATCTATTGAAATTACAGAGAGCTCTCAATCTGCCTTCATAAAGTCAGTTCTCACACAGATAAAATCAAAGGTCATTTAAATGTTAAACTGTACAAGTTCCTCCAAAGCTCCATCCTTCCCTCTATTTTCCTCTCCCCAAATTCTCTATGATGGAGATCTCATCCATTCCTGGAGCTTCCATGATCACTTCAATGCATGTGACCCTCAAACTTATAGCCCCAGGCCCACTATTCCACCTAGACCCCCCCATCAACACCTTCCGACTCTCTCCCTAATTTCTCTATTTCCCTGAATAGTATCACCAACCTCACAGTCACCAGGACTCAAAACCTCAGATGCCTTTGGCTCTTCCCTGTCCCTCAGCCCACTCCCAATTCAATCACTTGTCAAGTACTACCCATTTTAGTTTCATGATGGTTCTTGCATCCAGCCTCTCCTTTTTATTTCAATTTCTACCACCCCTGTTTAGGTTACCATCATCTCTCCTTTACATGATTGGAATACCCTCGTAATTGGTCTTCCTGCTTCCAAGTTCTACTCTCAGCAACCCATCCTTCATACCACACCTTAAGGAATCTTCCCAGCGCACCACTCGGAATGTATCATGTCACTACTCACAAGCCTTCAGTGGCTCCCTACTGCCAAATGAATTAAATATGAATTCTTGATCCTGACATTCAAGATTTCTACAATCCGACTTCAATGTATCTTTATAGCTTTGTTTTCATAGCACTTGAAATAGTTGACCATTTAAACAAACTAGATCAGAGAGCAGTAGATAAGGATTCAGAAGATTTGGAATCAAATCCCAATTCTGCCATTTGCTGGATGACCTTCGTCGTTACTTCTCATGTCTAGGCCTCAGTTTCCTCATCTATAAGATGAATATGTTGAACTCGATGGCCTTTAAGGTCCCTTTTAGCTCTCACCTTCTATGATACTCTCTCTGATTCTCTAATTTTTTCTTCTGTTCTCACCCTGTGTCCTCCCATCTTTGTCTCTTTGCTCATACTGTCTCTCTGTGCTAGAACTGGGCTCCCCTATCACATTAGTGGGAATCTTATGATCCATTCAAGTGCTGCTTGTTCCATAGAAATTTTCCTTCTCTGATCTGGATAACTAGATGTTATCTCTCCCTCCTCAAAAATGTAATAGCATTTCCTCCTTAGATTTCTCCTTTGCACTTATCAAATCTCTGCTGTGTCTTATAGCCATTTATATGCTTGACCTATTAGGTTGTAAACTTGTGGAGCATAAGTAGAAGATCTAATTTCATCTTTATATCCCAAGTCTAAATTTATGCCTTGCGAATGGTAGATACGACCAAAATATTTTGTTTAATTGAATTGCTTGTAATATTTCTGATGCTTTTTTTTACATTGTTGTTACTTCCCAATGATTCCTGCCTTCTTCCCCAAAAAGAACCTTCTCTTGTGACGAAGAAGCACACGTAAGACAAACGAGCCAACACATATTCCTCATTCTGAACTTCTGTGATGAGCAGTGGGAGGCAGAGGACTTCTGAAACTATTGGCTTTGAGCAGAAGCCAAAGTCTTTCTATGTTGCATTGAATTCTAGGGAAAAAAAGAAACTGGCCTTGCTTAGCCTGAAAAGCAACATGTTTTCTATAGAGGCATTTGACTAAATGGGAAAACTCTTTGGAGAAGGGTAGGTCATTCATACAGGGCTGATTTTACCATAGGGAGAGGAGGTGACAGCTGTTGTGACATGATGGCACATCATCTCTTAGGAGAGGGAATTTCCTCACTGGGAATTCCCTTTACAAATGGAATCACACACAGATTTAGCCCTACTTCCCACCTCTAACCTTAACATGTATAAAGGACTAGGGTCAGATAATTTTCTTTGGTCATATTGAGGTTTTTAAAAAAATTTTTTTATGAACTAGAACATCAACAAATATGAACTTTTCTATGTACAAAGAAGACCAGAAGTAAGAATGATACATGAAAGTGTGAATCTATTACATTCGGCCTTTAAAAAATAGACAAATTATATATGTCTGTCTGTATAATCTATATTGTTTCTATATTTATATAATCTAATATTAGTATGTGTATATGCACACATATATGCACATATCTGTATGTATAGTTATGTGTATATGTGCATGCGTGTATACACACAGAGAAACATGGTAGTACCATGACTGCCTTGTTTGCCTATTTCCCCTTCTAAACTTTCTTCTATTTTTAAAATGTTTCATTGTTGTTATTTTTAAGTTTCAATGTTTAAATAAGGTTTCATTCTTTCTTAAAAGATAAATTTTGTTGGGGACATGAAGGAGTCAGGAAGGTTCTGGAACATGGGGCGGGCTGGGGGAAGAGAGTGACCTCAAGGGATGGAAGCTTCAGGGGTGGCAGAGCCATGGGGAAAGGCATTGAACTGGAAGTCAGGAAACCATGGTTCCAACCTTAGATTAGCCACTAACTGGCTATGTGACCATGAGCAAGTCTCTATCTTCTTCATCTCAGTTTCCTCCCCTACAAAACAAAGGAGTTGGCCTCATTCTCTAAAGTCTCTTTTAAGTCTGAGAGGGAGGATTCTTGGAAGGGTGATGGACAGCCCAGTCGGAACACGTGGTCTGGGAGCTGGAAAGGGAACCCAGAAAGGCGAGAAGGACCCTGAAAGCACTCTTGGCTGTGGCCTGTTTTGCCCAGTTGGCTAGATTTTCCAGCTACCATCATTTCTTAAGAGGATCTCTTGCCCTAGACCTTTAGATCACTTCTAGACTGACTGTAGTCACTGAACATACTACCTGTCTTCTGAAGTGTGGTTCTTACCTTCCTCTCCTCCTCTTAAGAAGAGAGAAGCTGCCTCAGCATCATACTCCATGCCACAAGTCAGCAATGAATTTTGGTTGGCAGCTGGTAGGTAAGATGGGGGCATCTAGGAGAGATAAACTCAATCCATGCAGGGCTTTCCAATAGTTACTAACTGAATCAAGGGGAGGGGATACCTCCAGTCATCCTGCTATATATCTGGCCACTGAACCCATATGGCTCTGGAAGAGAAAGTGAGGCTGGTGACTTTACACAACTCTGCTTCACTATAATCCAATTCACTTGCAAGTCAAGACATCACCTTCTTAATGTTGTGGTCCTCTTTGAGAATGAAGGACAAACAACTGAATTAAGTGAAGCTAGTGAGAAAATGATATGTCCTACCTAGTTGTGTCTCTCTCCCCCACCTTCACCCAGCGCTGACTGCATAAAATGCTCCGTCTCACATAATTTCAGAGCAGACCAACTATTACTGCTACTCACACTGCTGCAGGTCTCATTTTGATGGTGTAACTGATAGGGCACTAGAGTTTGGAAGTATGGGTTCAAATCCTGCCTCAGAATCTTATTGTGTGATCCCAAACAACTCACTTGACCTACTGTCTGTAAAAGGAGGGGAGCAGAATCAATGGCCTTCTAGCTCTAAATCTCTAACTTACATCAGCTCCTCTTCACTTCACAGCTGCTTCTATTCCTAGCCAGCTCTAGGACCATGATGTTCTTTCTCCTCCTAGGGCCATATGGCTCCCACCTGGATCTGTCTGGATCCCAACCTGCTTCTCTCTGGCTGTCTCCTTCTCTTGCCTTTTAAAGGCCTCTTCCAAATATAGACCATGAGGTCTGAAATGGCTTTGAATAAATCCTTCATCCTATGGTATCATGGGCTAACCAGATCAATGAGACTCTCAAGGGGGTATCCCCTGAGCCCCATAAAGTGTGGGGTCCATGAGAATATTTAACCCCTAGTAGAGGAATGTGTCTTTTAGACTATAACCAAGGTCCCAGACCACTAAATCATTCTTTAATCTTTTTTACCTTGTTTTATAAGTAAGATACTGACCTAAATCATGCTCTTCTGGAGCAGAACTCCTGAATCCAGCTAAGGAGACTCCTCATTCCCTTCTTCCTCCTGTAACATTTCTTTCTAGGCCTCATTCTTGTCAGATCCTCAGGCACCTGACTTAGCACTGTTGGGGGACCCCTGGAACTAATGAGATGCCCGGTCTCTGACCTAGGTACTTTTTGAACGTCTTTGCTGGCCAATAATTTTAGAATCTGGAGACCAGACCTTTCCTTGCTAAGCAACCATTGAAACAAACAGTTCATTCCAGGGCTTTCCTCTTTTAAGTTGTCTCTGTTGTTTTGGGTGGGGAGATGTGTATACAGATAAGCACAGCAAGATTATGACATCACAACAATTAAAAAAAGCTCTCCATACCTTATACTCTGTGTCTCTCACACAGCACAACATCCAAATTAAGTTGAGAACAATTTCTATTCCCATCAACTCTAGGGCCCTATTTGAGTGTTCCCCCTCCCCTCCTTATTCCTTCTTCCCCCCTCACTGTGATAGTGCTTTCAGTGGGCATACCTCCTGTTAGCAGGGGTTTGAAGATCTTTTTGTAATATAGAATTTCCTTTATGAAGGTATTTTTTATCATGGAATTTGAGCAATACAACTATCCCTGTCAGGGAGGATTTTCTTCTGTGGTTAAAAGCCATACTTTTTGCCTGCCATGTTCGTTGACACTTATAAATATTTGGAAAGTGAGGGACCCTTGAAACTCTCACAAGATTCTGGAGTTGACACTTTTCAAACTTAACCAAACTGTGATTTATTCCCTTGTATATAGTGCCCTGTCTGATACTGTGTTTGCCTTCAAACTCTGGTTGCTAGGCAACCATCTATCCTATAGGAATTCACAATCATTCTTCTAGTGCCAGACTCACGATTGAATTTCAGACCCAGAGTGCTTAGTAATGTACATGTAGTGTTACCATCATCGGTATTCACCAAAATAGATAGAAGTACACAGTCAAAAGTAGCAAGGGAATTGATATCCACATTTGATCTTATTTCCCTAAAATAGCGCTGCCCCTGTTTACAGGGTTGCTCGGAGAAAGGAAGGATGGAAGCCAACTGCTCATATCCCTCTGCTTCCCAGAATGGTGCTTCCCTTCTCTGCCCATCACCTGAGACATTCTTGGTGATGGTGACATCAGAATGATGTAATACCCATTGCCTGAGGGTGGGGTGAGGAGGAAGAACTTGTCATAGTCTTGGAATTTTAGGCAGGAGGTGTTCCTGGTGCCAGAAAATGTCAGGCCAAGTTCAGGTGCCTTGGAGAGTTGGATTCAGAATCTCTGGGATGAGGGAGGCTGGCTGGACTTGGGGGCCTTGGAAATGAGTGACTCAGATACTCCAACCCACACACATTTTTACTAGATGCCATTGCTAATAAAGGCCCTTTCCTTTCCTGTTCAGTCATTCATTCATAAATACCTACTGTGTTCAAACCACTGTCCTAAGCATCATGAGAAAGATAAAGGAGAGAAAATGTTCCCCACACTCAATCACCTTATAATGAAGACTTGCCTCTTCACTGTAGCCTTTTCAGATGAATTCACACAGTGATCTTTCCTCTCTGGGTATCAGTGTCCATTTATACTTCTAGTACAACTTCTTAATTTCCCACTTGGTTGTTCTTTTGGTTTGTGCAGATTCTGATCAGAGACAACCCCCTCCTACCATCTGGATTCACTTTGGACCTGGTTTCCGATCCCTACCTTCCCTTTGGGTCTTAAGTTCTCTTCACAATTAGCTTTTTTTTTTTTTTTTAAACATCTGACATGTGCCCAACTCTTGTGGTACAAGAGATAAGAAAAAAAAATCCCTGTGCACAAGAGCACAATCTCTGATTGAAGAGGTATAAAAATTAAATAACTGGAAGACAATAGGAGCCAGTCTGACCAAGGATGAAACTGTAGGGCACTCCCCGTAAGTATTACAGAAATTCCCCAGAAAAAAATCATTAATATCATCATCTTTCTCTCCTGAATCCCAATCCAATTGTCCAAGTTATGAGGAGGTAGGGTTGGACAACAACCGAATGAGATAATTTCATCCAAGGTGATGTCTATTGGGGACTATGGGTACTGAGACAACTATGGTAGACAGAAACCCTGGGAAGCTGACCAGCTGGGTCTGATAATTCTACTGATTGGGTTAGCACCCCCATCCAATAGGATGCAGCTGTTTCCATGCAGCTAAAGTACAGAGAGCATTAGTTGGGTTGCAGGCTGACCCTACTTTGAAACCATTACAATGATCACCAGCTTGGCCTTGAGGAGAGTGGAATGAATGGCACTTCTCTGTATTGTTGTACCATAAGAAGTCAAAATAAATCAGAACAAATCAGGAATGCTAATACCACATCTGCCAAAAGTGTTTCAGCGCACTGACTACTAAGGTGAGCAGACAAATGTGTATGAAATGCACTGAAGGCTTGACCACTTTCAATGTGCACCAATATCTTATCATAACAAAATAAGAAACATTTCTTGTCACCAAAAGGCAAGAGCTTCATACTGCTTTTTGGTGAGTAGTACCCTTAGCTCCAAGTCATACAATAATGCATAGTCCCAATACTCAGTATAGGCAGCATGGGTGGGGTACCTGCAGTCTTGAGGACACATAGGGCCCTCTAAATCCTGAAGTGCAGAAAAGGCTGTACTTGAGGATCTAGAGGGCCACATGTAACCTCAAGGCTGCAGGTTCCCCACCTCTGGTAGGGCAGTGATTTAAAAACAGCAAAACAAAATAAAAACTTCATCCCTAAATCAGAATTACTCAAAATCAGAGATGAAACTGAGGAAATCTGAAGAGGAAAAAGTTGACAATCTGAGGTTGCTAACAATCTTTATGTCATGCAGATTCCAGAAACTATACCTAATAACAGAATGGATGACAAAACAGCACCAATATTCTCAAATGACTATGAGAAGGAGGAGTATTTTCTAGTATAATTCAAAAAGCCCTTTTTGAGTTTAGTATGAATGATCTCGATTGGGAAAATTCTATAATGGTTCAGTAAAGAGATGGTTAGCAAACATTTAGATAGGAAAGGGTTAAAACTAAGAGCCGTATGACTTCCTCAAGAGCAGGTCACGCCAGAGTAACCTCATTTCATTTTTCGACAGAACTGCTAAACTAGTAGATAAAGAGACTACTGGGGATGTAGTTTGCCTCGATTCGGGGAGAGCTTTTGGCCAAGTATCTCCTGCTATTGTTGTGTAGAAAGTGGAAAGATACAGGTTAGGCAACCCTACAGTCAGCTGGATTTAGAACTGGGCAGATGGCAGGCATCAGAGGAGTTGGTGGATTATACAGAAAAAAAAGGATTCAATAGTGCGTGCCTTCTGACCCATCAATACCACTCGTAGATCTGTACTCCCAAACAGACCAAGGAAACAGGAAACGGTTCTGTATGTAAAAAATATTTATAGCAATTCTTTCCATGGTAGCAAGGAATTGGAAGCGGAGGGGATGCCCATCAACTGGGGAATGGATAAACAAACTGTAATATATGAACGTGGGGTACTCTTGGGCTGTAAGATACAAAGAAATAGTTTCGGAGAAACTTGGGAAGAAATGTGAACTGATGCAGAGGGAAGTGAGTAGAAAACCAGAAGAACAATATATGTAATAACAAGACAACCAACTTTGGAGAATTAAAGAACTTCGATCTGTGCAGTTACCAATACCTATTCCAGAGCACTGCGGCTGAAACAAACATTTTATCTCCTGAAAGAAAAAGGATAGATTCAGGGCACAGGAGGAGACGCGCACTCTTGAAACATGACTACCACTGAAAATCTGTTTTCGCGCAGGTAGGTGCTTGTTGACTTAGTTGACTTATTTATACTTCTTTAAAGCATTTTGTTTTTCTTTTGCCCGTGGATGGAGAAAGGAAGAAAGAAGAAAAAACAAATGCTTGTTAATTGAAATAAAATAAAATCAAAGTCTTAAAAATGTGGTGAGGGAGTTTAAGACTGTGCTGTTTGAAGGAATTAGGACACTTTGCCTGGGAAAGGGAAGCTTTGGGGCACACAGGGATCTAAAGTCCTATTTTACATGGAAGAAGAGTTAGAAGTTTTCTGCTTGGCCCAGGAAGCGGGGGTGGGGTGACAGTTACAGGAAGTCAAATTTTAGCTTCATATACAGAAAAACTTGCCAAAAACTAGGTTCATTCAGAAATGGCATAGGTTACTTCTCAAACCTCAGTTGGAAGCTGAATGGCCTCCTTAGGGATGATGTTGAGAAGATTCTTACTCAGGTGAAGGTCAGAGTCAATGGCCTCTGGTGTTGTGGTTCATGGCTCCTAGATTGCTCTGCATAGTGCTTTGGTTAAGACATGGTCTATTGAAGAAAGGCATCTGTGAAGATATGCTATCCTTCTTAAAAAATATTGGAAACATTCTCAGCTTCCATTTTCTAAATGAGTGCACTCATCTCCATTCTCCTCTTCCCTAGAAGAGTCTGACGAGGCAATTCCAATCTGCCCCAAACCCGATTCCCATCCAGGTTCCAGTCTGCAAACTGAGGGAAATAGTGAGTCACCTTGGTAGCTGTAATCTCTGCTCTTTGGGTCATCATTCTGCCCTCTGGCTACAGTTCTCTTAGTGGTACTAGAGAGTTCAGCAGGGGTGGAGAGAAGGTGAAGTTTGGATTCAGCCAAAGGGCCACATTTGAGGACCTAGAGGGCCACATGTGGCCTCCAGACCTCCAGTTCCCCTCTTTTACTCTGCTGCCTGACCTCAACAAGTGGGCATCCCATCCAGAAACCCACCCATGCCTGCCCTCTGCTTGCCTTCTTTGCACTCAGCATGTCAGAACTCTTCAGGAGTCATGTTTAGTCACCTCCAGGTAGCTCCTTCTAAGTTCACTCCACTTCCTTTTCCTCTTCCCCAGGACTTCCTTCTCCTTCTGACGATGAAATATTTCCTATGCTCAGGAAGCAGCCCCTTGGAAAATGAAGTTCTGGCCAAGTGGGTTTTTATATCTTTTGCAAAACTGATTACTAAGTCTTGGTTTGCTATCCTTTGATGCTGTCTTTAAAAAACCATTAAGCCACTTAAAAAAAATATTTTTGGATTTTTTCCTTCTAGGTATGGAAACAGTAGTTTCATTTTATGTTGAAAGGAGAATGTCAAGCAACAACAGAATTCAGTAACTTATCGCTACAAGTACAATCCATGGAGAGGTTCATATTCAAGCCTCATTGGGACCTGATTTCTTTGTAAGGCTGCTAATTATCCAGTTCACATTTCATTTCCCCTGACCACAGTGGGAACAGCACCAAGTGGCCTCTTTCTTTTGGGTGGTCTCTCTTTGTCTCTGTCTCTGGTTCTCTCTCCCTCTTCCTCTCCTTTTTCTCTCTATCTCTCTTCTCTTTTTTCTTTTTCCCTTTCCATCCCTCTTTCTTTCCCTTTCTCCCTCCTCTTTTTTCCTTCTCTCTCTTTCCTTCTCTCCTCTCTTTCTCTTTTCTTCTTTCTTCTCTCTATCTCTTCTCTTTCCTCTCTCTCCTCTCTTTTTCTTTCTTTCTCTTTTTCTCTCTCTCCCTTCTCCCTATTTCTCTCTGCTTTTCTCTACCTTTCTTTCCTTCTCTTTTTCTTTCTCTCTCTTTCTGTCGCTCTCTTTCTCCTTCTTCTTTTGTCTATCTCTTTCCCTTTTTTCTGTCTTCCTTTTTCTTTTCTTTCTCTCCCTCTATTTTCTCTCTTTATTTCTCTTTTTCTCTCCTCCCTCCCTTTCTCTTTCCCTCTCCTCTCTTCTTCCCCTTTTTTCTTCTCCCTTTCCCTCTCTTCTCTCTCTCTGTCTCTTCTCTCTCTCTCTCTCCCTCTCTCTCTCTTTCTCTCTGTCTCTCCTTCCTCCCCTTCCCCCCATTTCTCTCTGCTTCTGCTGTAGAAACTACTACCTAGCTGTTCAGGTCCCCAGTATAGGGAAGATACCAGCTGCCTTCCTGGTTTGTTGTTTCTTTTTCCCACTTCATGGCCACCATCCTAGTGGAAAGGGACTACACAAAACTGAACACCATTTCAAATGTTTCACTCATTTTGTAGATGCTGTGGCCAATGGATTCATTCCCAACTGAATGATCTGTTACAAGTGAGAAGCTTCCAGTACTAAGCTGGTTTTTAGAGAGCAGTTGTAATCCTCGGTCAATACGTCCATGCTGGAAGTCAGTCTCACTAAGTAGAACTTGTCAGAGCTTGAGTCCCACTGACATAGCTTCTGAGAACTTGGGGTTGCCTCCGTGTCACAGAGAGATATCAGAAACAGATTCTGACCAACAAAAAGCAGTGGATAAATGCCAAGGATTGCCATTCATGAAAAAGAAGAAATGGGGGAGACCAGAATGGAAGGAGAGGAGTTTGTTTGGACTTCCTAAACTTGAACTCTCCAAATAATTCAGTTATTCCTGAGCCATGAAGTGTTATCATAAGTAATTAAATCTCCATTGTACAGATTCCACCCAGAGAGGTGCACTAGGGTGGGTTTAGGGGCAGGCTGTGCAGCTGCAGCCTCAGTGGAGCTCACAGGTCAGTTCCTTCAGGGGCTCACTACTCAGCCAAATTGCATAAGGTCCATGGTGACCTCCAGCAGCCCCTGGGAGCTTCTGCTCCCAATAACCAGAACAAAGTTTATTTGACCCTTTACACAGATGCTGAGGCTCCTCTAGCTTAACCTAGGATAACCTCTCCCTTTCCTCTTCAGGCAGAGGATGGGGCCTTAACCCAGTCTCTCAACCAGTTACAACTCATGATACACTTGGTCACTTAGAGACATGGAGTTGGAAAGAAGGAACAAATCTATTCTTCCTGCCACGATGTGGTTATTGACCTGTCCCCCTCTCTCTCCAATTCACTCCCATCACCATATATGTAAACACAAGACCCAGATATACATGTACCACATACATGTACTCCCCACACATCACACTCTTTTGGCACATAATAGCCACACATACCTACAAAACCTACACACACATCACTTGCTGCAGACAGAGATGCAGGTGACTCCATACAAACACAAACACACACACACACACACACACACACACACACACACACACACACACAGAATCAGCCGTCTTCCCTTCTCTTCCTATCCCTGTCCCTCTCTCCTCCCTCTCCTGAAGAATGGCAAAGAGTCCCAGTACTTGGCAGCATGCCAAAAAAGATTTTGTTCAGTGTCCCAGTGGCTCCAGGCCCCTGTGGAGAGAGGAATTGAGCTCAGGCTGCCTCCAAGTGCTGTGCTCCCCCAGCCTTGAGCATCTCTGGCCCTCCCTTGATCTGCACTAAAACAGACCGCAAGGTCTCAGGGAGGGCCACAGAGGCAGCCAATTCTGCTGGTGCCCAGTAGAATGCAGGAAGGCAGGGAGGAGGTCCTGGGCAGCACTGATTGCCTTGAATTGATTACCTGCTCATTTGAAATCTAAAGTTGTCTAGATTACAAGATAACTGAGGACCAGTGGAGAAAGCTTGGGACTGGGAGATGGGAGGAGACGATTAAAGTCCCAGTTTGGTCATTTGCTGTATGACTCTGGGTGTCCACAAGAGGCCTGCAATCATCCCAAATTTAGCCTGAACCTGATTAAAATGGAATTGGGAAATTTTTAATAAAATACAATAAAACACAGATAATATTATATCTAAAAAACTAAGTCAGTAGGTACCCATTGAGATCTTTATGGATCCTTTTAGATGGATCCATTTAGAAATGGCTTTCATTTCTATTAGAGTTTGATATCATTGACCTCAGAACCTTACTTTCCTCATTTGTAAAATGAGAAGGGGTTGGATTAAGAGACCTCTAAAATGCCTTCTGGCTCTAAGTCTTTTCTAACGTCCCCAACTCTGGGCTTTTTAAATTCCTATGGTGTCCATCTCTTCTCAACCTCATTTATCCACAAGACTGGTCACCCCTTACACTTCATCAAGACTTGAAAATATTTCACCTCTAAGTTTCTAAATGATTAAATGTTCTCCACTGATCTTCTGTCCTCCTACCTCCCCTTCCGCTCCCCAATATCACTCTCTGTCACTGTTGCTGGCCTACACCTTGGCCTTGGCTCCTTTGATCCATCCCTGTTTTCCCAGTCCATGATACCACTTCCCCCAAAACTTTTACTTCTTTCTAATCATGAGCCCCACCCTTCATTCTTTTTTTAAAATTTTAAACAGTTTACCTTATTTAAAAAAAAACAGGTAGTAAATACTACACATTGTTTTCAAAGCTATCCAACTTTCTATACTTCCTTCAAAACATTTTTGGTTCTGTCACGTGCTTTCTTCCATTTATTTATTTATTTATTTTATTCGTTCATTCGTTCATTTATCTATCTATCTATTTATTTATTTTTCAATATTCAGTTTCATAAGATTTTGAGTTTTTTTTTCCCTTCCTCCCTCCACTCCACCATCCCTAAGATGGCAAGCAATCTGATAGAGGCTATACGTGTACAATCATATGAAACATATTTCTACATTAGCCTTGTTGTGAAAGAATAAGAGAACAAAAGAGAAAAGCTATGAGAAAAAAACCAAAAAGAGTATTCTCTGATCTGCATTCAGACACTGTAGTTCTTTCCCTGGATGTGGAGAGCATTTTCCATCATGAGTCTTGGAATTGTCTCAGATCATTTTATTGCTGAGAAGAGCTAAGTTTGTCAGAGTTGTTCATTGAATAATATTCCTGTTACTTTGTCCAGTGCTCTCCTGGTTCTGCTCATTTCACTCAGCAACAGTTCATGTAAGTCTTTCCAGGTTTTTCTGAATTCCCCTGCTCATCATTTCTTACAGCACAGTAGCATTCCATTACATTCATACAGCACAGCTTGTTCAGCCATTCCCCAATTGATGGGCATCCCCTCAATTTCCAATTCTTTGTTCCTTGATTCTTTTATTCCTAAACCTTCATCTCCTCTACCCTGATTACTTCCCAACTAAGTAACATTCACCATCTTCCTGAGGCCAAGGATGGTCCATTAGAATGGGAGCGGTAATTTCTTTTTTACCTTTTCTTGTATCCCTGCTGTTTAGCACAGTCCCTAGAACATAGTAAGTATTTAATAGATGCTTATTGACTGACTGATTAGTAATTTGGGAGTTTGTCTTGTTTACTTTATTGTAGTACTGGTTCTTCCTACTTCACTTTGGAAAGTGTTTTTAATGCATATTAATACTAGTTATTAATATTATTATTACCATTATATTATAAAGGATTGACCATTTCACTGTTCCATCAAACCACTGAAGGTTTTGAAGCAGAGGTGAGGAACAACAAGGTCAGACCTGTGTCTTAGATGCTTTTGCAGCTGTTCAGAGGATGGTTTGGAGAAGGATAAACTAGAAGAAGAGAGACCCAATTAGGAGGCTATTACTGTAGCTCAGGCAAGAGCCTGAAATAGGCAGTGGCTGTGTAAATGGAGAAAAGGAGCCTGATGCAAGAGATGTCTTCCAGTAGAATGGACGGGATTTGGCAACTGAACAGAGATGAAGGGTCTGAGTGAAGCCACTAAGCAGCTGGATGGCCTTGATTAAGTCACATCCCTGCTTTTAGCATCCTTGTTAAATGGAGTCTTTCTGTGAATCTGCGATGAGGTTTCGCTCCCTTCTTTATCATTTCCAGATAGTAGTGCAGCATGAAGGCAGGAAATCTGTTATCCTTTGTACTTGTCATTTAGAAGGATCCTATATTTAGAACTAAGAGGATCCTTAGAACCAGCTAGGTGGTGAAGTAGATAGAGCCTGGGGCCTGAAGGCAGGGAAGGCTTGAGTTCAAATTTGACCTCAGACACCTAGTAGTTATGTGACCCTGTCCAAGTGACTTAACCTCCTATCTGCCTCAGTTTGCCCATTGTAAAATGGGCATCATAATAGCACCTGTCTCACAAGCTTGTTGTGACAATCAAATGAGGTAATATTGTAAAGCACTTAGCACCTAGTATGTAGTAGCTACTTAAAAGTGATTCTTTTTCCTCTTTCCTTGGAGGTCAGCTAGTTCACGCTCTCATTTTATGAGTTTTACTGATGAGGAACTTGATGTTCAGTGAAGTTAAGGGGTCTGTCCAATGGGTCACATTGGTAGAAAATGACTGATTCAAATTTTGATCTTCTGAGATTCCAAATACAGCTTTCTTCCAAGATGCCATTTGCTAGTCGTAGAATCAGGTACACCATACTTCCTAGACACTAATGTTCTTGGTACTGTATGATGATGCTGCTCTAGGAGAGCAGGGTGGTATAGTAGATAGAGCAGTCAGGAAGATTCAGGCTCAGTTCCACCTCTGATGATTGCTTGCCTTGTCAACATGGTCAAATCAATTAATCCCTCTTGACTCTTAATCTACTCATTTTTTAAAAAAAAGGTGGTAGTGATAATATTGCCATCTACCTTATGGGTTTATTTCATGGACTGAATGAAATAATATTATACAAAGTACTTTTCAAACCTTAAAGAAATATATAAACATGACATATTATTACAAAACTCAAGAGAATCATAGAACTTGAAATCCAGAAGGGATCTAAGCAGTTAGCCAGTCTAACCAGACCCTAAAGGAATCCTTAGCTTATTTAATCCTTACCTAAGTAATGTACCTAATCATCATGCAGTCTCTGCTGGAAGCAATAATGGAGAAGCCCCCACCTCATGAGGCAGCCCATTCCTCTTTTTGATAGCTCTAATCCTTAAGAAGCCTTTCCCAGCATCAAGTTTAAAGCTTTTTTGTACACAAATCTTCATTGATATTATGTTGTGGAGTATTCATTCAACATTCATTCAAGAAATCTACCATGTACTAGGACAGATGAGGGAAGGGCAGTAACATGTAGTGAAAGAATCTGAAGCCCTGGGTTTGAGTCCTGGTGCCCATCCTGTGTGACCTTGGGTCAGTCAATCCCTTCTTAGGATTATAAACATACAGCTGGAAAAACCTGAGAGGTCTTCTAGTCCAGCACTTTCATTTTACAGACAAGGCAATTGAGGCCCAAAGAGGTAAATGTCTGATATCACCTATACACACTGACCAGAGCCTCAGTTGTCTCATGTAAAATAGGACTTGAAGTTATAGCATTATCTACTCAACAGTGAGGAAATTCCTATGCAAATTTTACAGGACTATAAAAATGTCATTATTCCTGTGCTTGACCACCTGGGTAAAGATAATAAGAGGCTTCTGAATATGGACAATGGTCTCCAGTTCAGTCTTCTCAGTCCTCTGGACCCCTCTTGCCCCAGGGACCAAAAAGTACTAACATTTCTCCTTTCTTACTCATTCTGACCTTTTCTATCCAAGGCTGTGATTAACAAGAATGAGAATCTTCATATTCCGGGTCCACTCTCCTCCCCGCCTCACCCCAAGCCTTTTGGAATTTCTTTGCCTCAGTCTGCCTCTAACCAGACAGATTCAAATGGAAATGCACAGATATCAGGTTCTTGCATATATCCCTATCTCTCCACCTGGGGGGAGAGTCTAAAGGGAACACAATTAAGTATTTATCTGGGAAATGTATTGTCTACACTTAAGCCTGAATACACAGAGGTAGCAGACATTCTCACTACCCAGATTATCTCACCAGATTATTCTGAGTGTGAAGTGACATAATGTTGTTGAAAGAACCAGCAGGGCTCCACAGAGAGAAAAGAGAAGACATGCCACCCTTCTGCAGAGGTGAGGGTTTGTACATTTTTTCAAGTAGTTTTCATGTATTGATCAATTTTACTGATTTTTTTCTCTTTAAAAATGTTATTTATTATATGGGATGGCCCTCTGAGAGGGGAGGTTGAGATGTTGGGAGAAATTTTGGTGATATATAAAACAGACATCAATAAAAACTAATTTTTCAAAGAAGAAAGTCCTTTGTAGAATATAAAGTACCATCTAAACCTCAGAACTTATTATAAATTATGTGAGAGGAGAAATCGTGCAGAAGGGACCCACCTTCTTTACAACCACTAGCAACAGCTGCTGACTGACTACCACTTACAGGCAGTTAAGCCCAAGATCTCTGAGATTGGCAGGATATCCCAAGACCAGTGGGCTTGTCTCCAGCCCAGGCCCTCCTTCAGCCATCATCCATCCAAGAATGGCTGCTGTAGAGGTGACCACCAAAGACAAACCAGCTGCCAATCCTAGGGCAGGCAAACCAGCCTAGTTAAACCAGAGGGGGCATCTTTTGATCACCATTTCTTCCCAACGCTGGAACCAAGAGCTTTGGAAATAGCTGTGCTTCCAGCCCAGTGCCCTCAGTCATCATTATAGGAATATGGGCCATATCCTGTGGAGATGCAGCCTGGCAACCGCTGCTTCTGCTGGTGCTACAGTTGCATCGATTAAATACCTAGAAAAGAAAGATTTTGTCACCAAAGTCCTTGTCACTGTCAAGTAGCTCATTGGAAACTATGATGTTATCAATAGAAATATCAGATATGTCCAAAAAATAATCAAAAGAAAAAACCAGATATGATGTTATCAGTAGAAATGACATTGAAGATTAATTACATTTAAAACTTTCCTTATGTGTTGTCTTTTTGATTAGAATGTGAGTTCCTTCAAAGCCAGGACTGACTTTTCTATTTCTATCACCAGGGTTTAGCACATTAAGTGCCTACTGTAAATATTCAATAAATGCTCTATTCATTCATTTGCTTTGATTCAATATTATTGTCATCATTAGCCAGTGTCTTCTACTAAGTATAGTAGGTCCTTAATAGATACTTGTTAAGTTAATCCTGTAATGGAAAGAACACTGACTAGATTTGGATTCAGGGACCTGGGTTCAGATTCTGATTGGGCTAAGATGATAGATTTAGAGTTGAAAGGAACCTTGGTGGTCATCTCTTTTAATTCCCACATTTTCCAGAGAGGTTAAATGATATGTGGAGCAGGTAGGTAGGTGGCTCTGTGGACAGAGTGCTGGGCCTGGAGTCAAGAACACCTGAGACCCTTACCCTGGGCAAGTCATTTAACCCCTTCTTGAGGGCAGGGATCGTATCATTTTTATCTCAGAGACTAGCACAGTATTTAACATTTAGTCATTCCTAAATACATAGTTGCTGAATAATTGATTCTGAATTTGCTTTATGTACACTAATAGTACAATTCGCATCATATGGAGGGTCCATAAAATGTTTTTATGTTAAAAATGGGTTCCAGATATTTGAAAAATGTGGGAAAATACTGAATGCAGAAAAGGATGGGAAGACTTCCATCAACTGAGGAAATGAAGCCAGGAAAGCAATATATACAACGACCACAAAATGTAAAAAGTAACTACAAACCAGCTGAAAACAGCGATGCAGAATTGTAAGGAACTGGCTTGGCCCCAAGAGAAGAGATGAGAAGGTGCCTTTCCCCTCCCTCCCACACTCCTTTTGTAGAGGCTGGGGTGTCCAGAGAGGAACATGACACAAAATGTCAAGTTTGATTTTTTTTTTCTTCCCCGTATTTTATTGGTCTTGATAGTTTTTTCTTCCTCATTTTCTTGTTTTTAAAGATGATTTTCAGGCAGAGGGAAGGAAACAGACTGGGGAAATTTAGGCAGCAAAAACCCAAAACATATTAAGAAAAATCTATTTTTTTAAGAAAAAATTTCAAAACCACCAATCTAGTCCAACTTACCTCTCCTTTCCAAATTTTACAGATAATAAAACTGAGGCACAGAGAGGAAAGTGATTCCTTCAAGAACATAATCTAATTAGCATGAGAGCCAGAGACTGGGCAGCTAGATTGTGTAGTGGATAGAATGAATGGCTTAGAGTCAGGATAACTCATCTTCAAATGTGGCCTTAGACACTTATTAACTATGTGGCTCTGGGTAAGTCATTTAACCTCAATTCCTCATCTGTAAAATGAGTTCAAGAAGGAAATGGTAAACCACTGCAGTGTCTTTGCCAAGAAAATCTCAAAATCTCAAATTCAAGAAGAATTGAATACAACTGAAGAGCTAAAGACTAGAAAGGTCTCTGAATTCCCAGAGTAGTCCACAGGTCTTTCTACTATTTCAAGACTTGCAGAGAAAGGTTTTTGGCAATTAAATACCTCTTATAGATTTTAAAATAGAGAGAAAAGAAACTTCCCTTCTCCCCCCCCACCCCGTACACCCTCCCCCACCAGAACTCCAAACCATCACAAATACAATAATCCCTCAAAAAAGGCACAGAACAGCTAAAAAGCCACCAGCAGCTAGGAGCACACTGGAGCTCTCTGTGAAGGGGAGGTGACATAAATACCTTCCAAATCTGTGATCTCTTACTCCAGTGACATTCCCCAGGACTTGCCCCTCCCCCCCAAGAATATATACTCCTTGAGGGCAGGGTCTGTATCTTAATTGTGTTTGTGTATTGCCAGTGCCCAGCCCAGAATAGGCATGTAAGAAATGCTCAGTGAACATACTTTCTTATCAATAACATGGTGGGGATAATAATGGACAAATCACTGGCCCACAAAAACGAGAGAGAACCTTACAGAGACAAAGCTCAGAACAAACCAAATCATCTCTCTTGTATATATGTGTTTGTGTGGGTGGGTGTGGGCACTGAGAACCAGATTTGACTCTGTATTAGACAAAGGTGCTCCCAGCTCTTTATGTGATGTCTCCCTCTCACCCAGTCTCTAAGCAACAGCATCATCCATCAGTACGAGGGAAAGTAGGAGGGAGGGGGAGAAATTATATAGTGATGATATGTTAAGAAAATCTTTACTGAAAATAATGACACTGTCTTCTGAGCAAGACCTGTCATGACACATTCAGACGGTTGATCAGCTCAGGCCAAGTAGACAATTCTCAATGCCTTGGTGGGAAACTGGAACCAATGAGTCTGATACCTTCATCATTCACTTCTCTTTTTACTTCTCTGTACCCCACGGAAGCTCGCTCCCTCCCTTCTTCTCCCCCAAGTGAGGATCCACACTTGAAATCCACCCAGTCAACCAAATATTTGTTGAGGGACCACTTAGCCCAGCCCATCCTAGGAACTCAGTAAATGATACCTGGAGGCATCATTCACAAACTCTACCCTCAAGAAGTTTAATAGGGACTGAGTGTTAGACATGGACTAGTAGATCTAGGTTCAGATCTCATCTTAGACAATTATAGTTGCATGACCCTGGCAAGATTCTTCATCTCACTGAGTCTCAATTTCCTCATTCATAAAATGAGGATAATTGAAAACTGCTTTACAAACATTGTGTCATTCTATTCTCACAACAAACCTGGGTAGTAGGAACTATTATTATCCCCATTTTACAGATAAGGAAACTGAGGCACAGAGTGGTTAAGTGGCTTGCTCAGTGATTTGAATTTAGGTCTCCTTAACTCTAGGTCAATCATCTACCTAGTCAGATGAAAATACATATGCTATCAACTTCACAAAGTTGTTCCAAGGCTCAAAATGAGATCATATTTGTAAAATGCTTTACAGACTTTAAAGCACTATGGAAATGTCAATCATTTAACATCATTGAAAAAACAAAAATTTTGAAATCTTTAAGAACCTTGGTCAGCACAATAGACAACCATAGTTCCAGAGGACCAGTGATGGATCAAGCACACTACTCACCTTCTGACAGAAAAATGATGGATCAGGGTGCACATTGAGGCATCTGGTTTTTGGACATGGACAAAGCAGAAATTTATTTTGCTGAATTTTGCATATTTGTTACAAGGATTTGGTTTTTCTCTCTCTTTTTTGTTTGTTTCTTGTTTTTTTTTTTTATTATTAAATTTATTTATTTAAGTCTTCAACATTCGTTTCCACAAAATTTTCAGTTCCAAATTTTCTCCCCATCTCTTCATTCTTCCCCCAAAACACCATGCATTCTGATTGCCCCTTCCACCAGTGTGCCCTCCCTTCTAACACCCCTCCCTTCCCTTATCCCCATCTTCTCTTTTGTCCTGTAGGGCAAGATAAATTTCCATGCCCAATCACCTATATTTCTTATTTCCTAGTTGTATGCAAGAACAATACTCAACAGTTGTTCCTAAAACTTTGAGTTCCAATTTCTCTTCCTTCTTTCCTCCCCACCCATCCCCACTGGGAAGGCAAGCAGTTCAATATAGGCTATATATGAGTAATTTTGCAAACGACTTCCATAATAGTTATGTTGTATAAGACTAACTGTATTTCTCTCCATCTTATCCTGCTCCCCATTTCTTCTATTCTCTTTTGACCTTGTTCCTCCCCAAGAGTGTTGACTTCTAATTGCTCCCTCCTCCCATTGCCCTCCCCTCCATCATTCCCCCCACCCTGCTTATCCCCTTCTCCCCCACTTTCCTGTATTGTAAGATAGGTTTTCATACCAAAATGAGTATGTATTTTCTTCCTTCCTTGAGTCAAATGTGATGAGAGTAAGCTTCACATTTTCCCTCTCACCTCCCCCCTTTTTCCCTCCATTGAAAAGTCTTTTTCTTACCTCTTTCATGAGAGATAATTTGACCCATTCCATTTCTCCCTTTCTCCTCCCAATATATTCCTCTCTTACCCCTTAATTTTATTTTTTTAGATATGATCTTTTCCTATTCAGCTCACCCTCTGCTCTCTATCTCTCTCTCCGTATGTGTGCGTGTGTGTGTGTGTGTGTGTGTGTATAATCCTACCAACTACTCAGATACTGAAAAAAATTTCAAGAGATACAAATACTGTCTTTCCATGTAGGAATGTAACCAGTTCAACTTTTAATTTCTCTTTCCTGTTTACCTTTTCACACTTCTCTTGATTCTTGTGTTTGAAAGTCAAATTTTCTTTTCATCAAGAATGCTTGAAAGTCCTCTATTTCATTGAAATACCATTTTTTCTCCTGAAGTATTATACTCAGTTTTGTTGGGTAGGTGATTCTTGGTTTTAGTTCTAGTTCCTTTGACTTCTGGAATATCATATTCCACACCCTTTGATCCCTTAATGTAGAAGCTACTAGATCTTGTGTTATCCTGATTTTATTTCCACAATACTCAAATTGTTTCTTTCTAGCTGCTTACAATATTTTCTCCTTGACCTGGTAACTCTGGAATTTGGCTATAGTGTTCCTAGGAGTTTCTCTTTTTGGATTTCTTTCAGATTTCTTTCAGAGGGTGATCTGTGGATTCCTTCAATATTTATTTTGCCCTCTGGTTCTAAAATATCAGGGAAGTTTTCCTTGATCATTTCATGAAAGATGATGTCTAGGCTCTTTTTTTGGTCATGCCTTTCAGGTAGTCTCATAATTTTTAAATTTTCTGGATCTATTTTCCAGGTCAGTTCTTTTTCCAAGGAGATATTTCACATTCTCTTCCATCTTTTCATTCTTTTGGTTTTGTTTTGTGTTTTCTTGGTTTCTCATAAAGTCATTAGCCTCCATCTGTTCCATTCTCATTTTGAAAGAACTATTTTCTTCAGTGGGCTTTTGAACCTCCTTTTCCATTTGACTAATTCTGCTTTTTAAAGTATTCTTCTCCTCATTGGCTTTTTGAACCTCTTTTGCCAATTGAAGTAGCCAATTTTTAAAGGTGTTAATTTCTTCAGCATTTTTTTGGGTCTCCTTTAGCAAGGTGTTGACCTGCTTTTCCTGCTTTTCTTGCATCTCTCTCATTTCTCTTCCCAATTTTTCCTCCACCTCTCTTATTTGATTTTCAAAATCCTTTTTGAGCTCTTCCATGGCCTGAGACCACTGAATATTTATTTTAGATGCTTGGGATACAGAAGCCTTGACTTTTATGTCTTTCCCTGATGGTAAGAATTGTTCTTCCTCATCCAAAAGGATGGGAGAAGATATCTGTTCACCAAGAAAGTAACCTTCTATAGTCTTATTTTTTTTCCCTTTTTGGGGCATTTTCCCAACCAGTTACTTGACTTTTGGGTCCTTTGTCAAGAGTAGGGTATACTCTGGGTATCTGTAAGATCTCAGTTCCTCCTAGGTGGCACAATCAAGTGTGTACACTGGTCTGAGAACAACCAGAAACTTTTGTGCCCAGAATCTGTGAGTTTCTTCTCCAGGACCACCTGGCTTCCAGCTCCACCAAGCCAGCACTGGGGGGCTGAGATTCAGATAAGCTGCTCAATTGCCCCAGAGGCTTTAGGCCATTCAGTGTGAGATAAAAATCAGCTGCTCAATTCCTTCAGGAGTATCAGGTGGGGGCAGGGCTGCCACACAGGGCTGAGGTAAGGATCAGCTGCTCAGTGCCTCCAGGGGTTTAAGATCCAACAACAGCTATGGGCTGCTGTGGGAGCTACTGCTGCCTGATGTGGCCTCTGCCACTGCCTCTGCCTGAGGCCAGAGCTATGGAAACACCCTACTCCCTTCTAGCTGAAAAAACATTGTCACTGACCTTTGGTGCCTGTGAGTTGAGGGATCTGCAAACAGCTGCTACTGCCACTAGAGATTCTGCCCCTGAGGCCTGCTTGTGTCCTCCTCCCAGAGCCATGTTGGGCTCTGCTCTTCATCTAGTCTGGTACCACAGACCTTTCCTGTCAGGCTTTCAGGTCTCCCTGAGCTGGAAATCTCCTCTACTCCATTGTTCTGTAGCTTCTGCTGCTCTAGAATTTGTTGAGAGTCTTTCTTTACAGGTGTTTTATGGTGGGGAAATAGCTAGTGTATGTGTGTCTTTCTACTCAGCCATCTTGGCTCTGCCCCTCTCTCTCTCCTTTTCAATGGGGGGCTTGGTAGAAGGGAAAGAAAATTGATTTTTATTCATTAAAAATAAATTTAATTTTAAAAGATATCAGTTTTCATCATTAATAAAATTTAATTGGGGAATTTGGATATAGACACAAAATAGAACAAGGCAATTCCATTTGTTTGGAGAAATAGGAGACCAAAGAGGGTGGGAGTGATGAGAAAGGACCTCATGGAGGAAGGTGATGAGATCTTAAGCTAGGCCTTGAATAATGTATAGGTAGACATAGGGGAAAGGCCAGGCAAGGGAGAAATATGACTAAATACTGAGAGGCAGGAATAAGCAAGGTGTTTGTGTAGCATTGAGTAAAGATTCTGTGACTATTGTAAAAATTCAAGTATGGGGAAAAAATAATGTTAGAATGGAATATGCATTTATTAAACTCTTATTACATTCCAGAAACTGTGTTAAACACTTTACCAATATTATCTCATTTGACCCTCACAATATCCCTGGGAGATAATTTTAAAGAGACATGCTTATCTCCATTTTACAGATGAGGAAACTGAGGCAAACAGAGGCTAAGTGACTTGCCCAGAATCATACTAGTAGTAAGTGTTTGAGGCCAAATTCAAACTCAAGTCTTCCTGACTTAAGGTCCAGCACTACAACATCAAGCTACATAGTTGATGATGGTTTGGTGGGGGCAGAGGTGGTGATGGTGGTCCTGATTAAGGAAGAGGGAAATCTTAAATCTGGACTGGAGACTTGTTGTTTGATTTACTGATTGAGGGAGAGAGTTGGGGAAGAGAGAGCACCTGGAATCAGGGATCTCTGCTTCTAATCTCTGCCTCCCCATCCACCTCATAGCTGACAAAATAACCTTCCTGTATCACAGGTCTGCCTATCCCTGCTCAAAAACCATCAGTGAGTGCCTGCTACCTATTGGATAAAATTACAAGTCCTTGACAGGGCTCCTACAGCCAGCTTCATGAGCACCAGGTAGAAGCTGGTCAATTTTAGGAGGTGTTTCCCAAACTCTACATTCAATCTCTTGCCTCAGTGTTCTAGGCAAGCTGCCTTCCCACTCAGTTCTAGGTGTTAGGGACACAAAACAATAGGGGGCATACTTTTTACTGAGGAAGGGTGAATGTACATAGAAAGTATACGCATAAAGTAATAAGGGGAAACAATGGAAGCACAAACAATGGGGAAGATTTAGAAGGCTGTGTGTAGGAAATCAGACCTGAGTTGTCATTTAAAGAAAGCCAGGGATTTTAGGTGGCATAATGGATAGACTGTGGGGCCTGGAGACAGGAAGACTCATCTTTCTGTGTTCAAATCCAGCTACTTACTAGCTGTGTGACCCTGGGCAAATCCCTTAATGCTGTTTGCCTCAGTTTCCTCATCTGTAAAATGAGCTGGAGAAGGAAATGTCAAACCGTTCCAGTATCCCTGTCAAGAAAACCTCAAATGGGGTCAAGAAGAGTTCAAAATGCCTGAATAACAAAATCTGACCCTAAGGGCTATATGACTACTGGCCAGGTATTTAATCTCTTAATGCCTTAGGCAACTATTTAAGATTGTAAATTGACGTTGGTAGAGGGAATTTCCTCTCTGGGAATTCCTTACACCATTCCTTATAGCACCAGAAACTACTAGATATAAAATTATAGCATAAGAGTTGGAGGGGACCTTTAAGATCATCTAGTTCGGTGTCCAAACTCAATATTTTGGGGGAGATGATAGAAAGCAAGCTTTAAAGGGGATAAATAGGAAATAATTAAAAGACAGAAAGCACTGGAATTAAGAGGGGTTATGGAAATCTTCCTACAGAAGGTGGGATTTTAGCTGAGACTTAAAGGAAGTCAATAGTGAGGAGCCACAGGAGCTTGTTGAGCAATGGAGTGACATGGTTGGACCCATGTTTTTAGGAAAATCACTTTGGCAGCAGTGTGAAGGATGGATTGGAGAAGGGAGAGACTACAGATAGGGAGATCAATTAGGAGGCTATTATAGTGCCCCAGACAAGAGGTGAGTGAGGTCTGAACTAGAGCTATGGCAGTACTAGTAAAAAGAAAGGTACAGCTGCAAGAAACTGGGGTGGGTGAGGGGGGCAGCTAGGTGGCTCAATGGATAGAGTGCAGGGCCTGGAGTCAGAAATACCTGAATTCAAACTGCACTTCAGACACTTACTAGCTGTGTGCCCCTGGGTAAATCACTTAAACTTGTTTGCCTTAATGTTAATTTCCAAAAGGAAATGGCAAACACTGTAGTATCTTTGTCAAGAAAACCCCAGGGACAGTAGGGGTCCCTGGAGTCACAAAGAATTGGACACAATTGAACAACAACAACAGATTCAGGAGATGTGGAGGTAGACCTAATTCATAGGACTTAGAAACTGAATGGATATGGAAGTGAGGTAGAGAGAAGAGATGAGGATGACATTTAGGTTATAAACCTTGGTCACTGGAAGGATGGTGGTCCTCTTTTTTTTAAATTTTTTTTTATTTTTCATTTTTAACACAGTTTATAACAGATAAAACAATTCAAACTTTTGGTCAGGTGATACTTCTTTTTAAAGCATTTACAATATGGACCAGAAAAGAATATATGTTTTTAAACATTAACCAAGTGAGACACAAATAAAATGTTGCTAACTTCACAAGCTCTTGACCTTATTGTCTCCACAGTTTTACTAAGAATTAAAGGACCCTAACTTATTGTTGTTGGTCTAAAGTCCTATGCCTAATAGCTTAATTTTAGACTTAACCTCTGATGTTCCCCTACCAATAATCTACAATTGAATAGATTGGTATTAAGCTTGCAAACCTTTTGACTATAGAAAATCGCCACCAAGAGTAGCGACATTGCAGGGATACAATACCTCCCCAACTTCATGTCAGTTCCAGGCAGGATTAGATTATCCACTTGCATTCAGTCAGGCTTAAGGTCTGCCAGGTGTCAGTGGGGAAACAGTGGGGATTCAGGAGAATCCTACCTCAGCCCAGGCTGAACAGCCACTCTCCCCCCCTTCCCATGAGATCACCTTTTGCAGTTCATACCAACATCTCACCAGCTTACTGACATCATGGGTTGGAAGCTCAGATTGCCTTTCTTGCTACCCATACCTGGAGTTAGACTCAGGAGAACAGTCACTTAATAGTCCCATAGCATCTAAAAATGGCAAGTTCCAATAACCAGTTTTCAAATATGATTATAATTTCACTTTGGCTAAGGAACATCTTTTGAGGAAAGTCTTAAGTGGCTTACGTGCCTTTCCATACATGTTCTAGTTCCTGATTAAATAGCAATCATAAAATCAAATTTACCATTAAAACCTTAACTTTTCCAGCAATGCCAAATTTTACCCAAGGCTACCTTCCTTTAGGAAATTTAGACTGAAATTCTTTTCCCCAAACTAAAGATGTCATTGATTTATTCTCAGTAATTAATTCAGTCAATTGTTTTGATACTAATTGCTTCTACCTCACTTTGTAATATGTCCAATTTTTCTCCCCATTACTCCCCTCCCCTCATTTCCTAATACCTTGCATTCTGATTACTCCTTCCCTCAATGTACCCTTCCTTCTGTCACACCCCACCCTTCCCTTGTCCCCATCTTCTCTCTTTTCTTGTAGGGCAAGATAAATTTTTGTACCCCATTCCCTGTAGTTCTTATTTCCTGATTATATGCAATAAAAATTCTCAACATTTGTTTCTAATACTTTGAATTCCAACTTCTCTCTCTCCCCCCCTCCCTCCCCAACCCTACTGAGAAGGGAAGCAATTCAATACAGACTAAATATGTGTTCTTTTGCAAAAGACTTTCATAATAATCATGTTGTATAATACTAATTATATTGCCCTCTGTCCTACTCTATCCCCCCCTTTTTTTCCCCCACAATTGACCCTTCTCAAAAGTGTTCATTTCTAGTGACTCCCTTCTCCCATTTGCCCTCCCCTCTAACATTCCCCTCACCCCATTTGTCGCCTCCTCTCCTACTTTCCTGTGGTGTGATGTAAATTTTCATATTAAATTTAGTGAGCATATTATTCCTTCCTTCAGCCACATGTGGAGAGAGTAGCTTCATTTTCCCCCTCTCCCCTTCTCCCTTTTCTCCTCCATTGAACAAGATTTTCCTTATCTCTTTTATAAGTTACAGCCTGCCCCATTCCATTTCTCCTTTCCTCTTCCTGGTATTTTCCTCTTTCACCCCTTAATTTTTATTTTATTTTACTTTATTTTTTGTGTGTGGATATCATCTCTTCTGATATAACACACCCTGTACTCTCTATCTATATATGTGTATATGTGTGTGTGTGTGTATGTACAATCTCTCCATCTACCCAAATACTGAGAAAAGATTCAAGAGTTACAAATATTTTCTTTTCATGTAGTAATGTAAACAGTTCAGCTTTAGAGAGTCTTTTATGATTTTTCTTTCCTGTTTACCTTTTCATGCTTCTCTTGATTCTTGTCTTGGGAAGTCAAATTTTTCTATACAGATCTGGTCTTTTCCTCAATATGAATGATTGAAAGTCCTCTATGTCATTGAATGGCCATTTATTCCCTTGAAGTATTATACTCAGATTTGCTGGGTAGGTGATTCTTGGTTTCAGTTCCAGTTCCTTTGACTTCTGAAATATCCCATTGCAAGCCCTTTGATCCTTCAATGTTGAAGCTGCCAGATCCTGTGCTATCCTGATTGTATTTCCACAGTACTCAAACTGTTTCTTTCTAGCTGCTTGCAGTATTTTCTCCTTGATCTGGGAACTCTGAAATTTGGCCACAGTATTCCTAGGAGTTTCTCTGTTTGGGTCTCTTTCAGGAGGTGATCAGTGAGTTCTTTCAATATTTATTTTGCCCTCTGATTCTGGAACATCAGGGTAGTTTTTCTTGATAATTTCATGGAAGATAATGTCTAGGCTCTTTTTTTGATCATGGCTTTCAGGTAGTCCTATAATTTTTAAATTGTTTCTCCTGGATCTATTTTCCAGGTCAGTTGTTTTTCCAATGAGATGTTTCACATTATCTTCTATTTTTTCAAACTTTTGGTCTTGTTTACTAACTGCTTAGTTTAACTCATAGTCATTCATTTCCGTGAACTTAATTCTCTCAATGAATTATTTTGTTCAGTGAGCTTTTGAACCTTCTCCTCCATTTGGCTAATTCTGCTTTTTAAAACCTTCTTCTCCTTGTTGGCTTTTTGGATCTCTTTTTCCAATTGAGTTAGCCTCTTTTTAAAGCTGTTATTTTCCTCAGCATTTTTTTGATTCTCCTTTAGTAAGCTGCTAACTTGTTTTTTAATGTCTTCTATTGCCTGAGCCCAGTTTAAGTTCCCTTTGAAGACACTGGAGGCATTGGCCTTGACTTCCTCTGACAGTATGCCTTGTTCTTCCTCATCTGAAAGGATGGGGGGAGATACCTGTTCCCCAAGAAAGTAACCTTCTATGGTCTTATTTTTTTCCCCTTTTTTGGGCATTTTCTCAGCCAGTTACTTGACTTCTGAGTTTCCTCTCCACAACGACCTCGCCTCCGATTTCACCAAGCCCAATGATGGTCCTCTTAAAAGAAATTGTGAAATTAGGGAGAAAGGGGGTGTTGGGTCGTTGATTTTTTTTTTTTTTGGATAAAGAATTCTCTTTTGGCATAACAATTAACACCAAGAAAACACAGGTGCTCCATCAACCACCCCCACGCTATCCATACATCGAACTATTGGTTACAACAAATGGAGAAGTGTTGAATGCTGTGAATAAGTTCACTTACCTTGGTAGTGTACTGTCTAGGGATGTACACATTGACAATGAGGTTGACACATGCATTTTCAGACCTAGTTCAGTGTTTGGGAGGCTCCAAAGGAAAGAATGGAGAGGAGAGGTAATAGACTGACTACCAAGCTGAAGGTCTACAGAGCCATTGTACAGACCTCAATGTTGTATGCCTGTGAAACCTGGAGAAGGCCATGGCAGGAAACTGAATTGCTTCCATTTGAACTGTCTTAGGAAGATTCTGAAGATCACCTGGCAGGATAAGGTACCAGACACTGAAGTCCTTGCTTGAGCTGAACTGCCAAGCATTCATACTCTGCTTCAGAGAACACAACTCCAATGGACTGGCCATGCTATTTGAATGCAAAACATGCGCTTACCAAAAAGACCGTTTTATGGAGAACTCACAGGGCAAGCATTAACATGGTGGTCAGAAGAAGACATACACGGACTCTCAAGGTCTCTCTCAAGAACTTTGGAACTGATTATGTGACATGGACGACACTGGCACAGGACCACTCAGCATGGCGTGCCCACATCAGAAAAGGGGCTGTGCTCTATGAGCAAAGCAGAAATGAGACAGCTCAAAGAAAATGCAGGATGTGCAGATTTAGAGTATCCACCCCAAATGTTGACATGTACTATTTGTGTCCGACCTGGGGGAGAGCATTCCAAGCTCATATTGGTCTGATCAGCCAAATTGGACACATTGAAACTTGACTCTAGCACAGTGATGTCATTTTGGTCCTCTTTGAGAAGGAAGGACAATAATCAATGTGTTTTGCGTGAATTTGATATATCTAAGGGGCCTGAGCTGGAGAAATTGGTATGCTGTTGCCAATTAGAAGTCAGAGTGATGAGTTTTGAATATGTAGATTTGTGAGTCTCCTGTGTATGGGTAACCAAACCCATGGAGTCGGATGGAACCATTACCAGAGAGAGGCACAGAGAGAAGCCACAGCCTTGGAATATATTCATGGTTATGGGATGTGGAAGATGATCTAGCCATGGAGACTGAAGAGTGGATGAATCAAGAGAGAGCAATGTCTGGCATGAACACATAGAATGAAGATTATCTAGAAAGAGAAGGGTACTCAATCGTGTGTAATGCTTCAGAGAAGCCAGGAAGGATGAGAGTGGAGAAAAGGTCACTGGAGACATGTTAACTTAAGTCCATGGGAGCTAAGGAAATTATAGGAGCAGAGCACATAGAGAAGTGGGCCTAGGACAGACCCCTGGCATATAGCCCCACAACCAAACTCCCAACTTAGAGACTGAAGTGTGACATTTCAGTGTCCCCTTTTGGGGAGAATTGTTCTATCCTCAGGGGTTGGGGAGTAGACTAAGTCCAAGGGGTCCTCTGCTTTGTAAAGATTTAGGCTTTTGTAGGGTGGAGAGGGGCTGAGGTATAAGAATCTTTCAGTTACACAACTGATAGGCAGTGAGAGTGAAGAGATCAGTTAAATTAAGTTAAAATGTCTAGGGCAGCCCCAAAGATTGTCTCTCCTCTATCTTTGGGCTGGGTCCTTAGACTATGAATAGAGGAGATATTCTAATAGACTTTTCTGGAAGGCTAGCCTGGGGTAGAGTCTCCTGAGAGGCCTGACTCTAGACATCTTTTGTGGGGAAATTTGCTCAATTCCACAAACTTTAGAATTACTTTAGAATTGAAGATCAGGGGCTGCTTCACTTCTGTCTTTATCACCAGATGTTTCCATACTTAGTAATAAATGTTTGTTGATTGATCAGTTAAGAAATTTGGGCTGGGAATGGGACAGAGAGGGAGGTACATTGAAAATACTTTCTTCCAATCTTATTCTGGAATCATCTTCTTGGGGAGAGTGAGACTGATGGCTAGACGAATGAATGCCTTCAGTTCCCTCCACTAGTTCTTTGGGACCCAGGGTCACTTTGGATTCCAGGTCACTTTTCCCACCTAGTGGTTCTAGCATAAGTTTGCCCTATGCTACAGTTGCACCAATTTACCAGGCCCTCCCTTTCTGTCCAGGGGTGCGTAGTGGGGTCAGAGTAATGAATCATGGAATCTCAGTCTTGGAAGGAACTTCTAAGACCGCTTAAATGAGAGGGAGAGGGTTCTTTTCTTTTCTTTCTTTTTTTAAATTAAATTTTATTTATTTATGGAGTTCTACAATCACTACCATATAACTTAGATTTTTTTTCTCTCCCTTCACCTCCTTACCCCCTCCCTCCCATTTCCCTCCCCAAGACGGAATACAATTTTATATAGGTTCTACACATACACTCCCATTTTCACCATAGTCATATTGCATAGGAGAACTAAAATGAATAGGCGAAATCATATAACAAACCAAAACGTAATACAAAAGAAAATTATCTGCTACATTCTGCGATTGAATTCCATAGTTCTTTCTCTGGATGTGGAAGACATTTTGCCTTGAAAGACTACTGGGGATTTTTTAAGTCCTTGCATTGCAATGAAGTTCTAAGTCTACCAGAAAAGATCCTTGCACTGTGTTTGTTAATGTGTACAAAGTTCTCCTGGTTCTGCTCCTTTTGCTCAGCATCAGATCATATAAGTTTTTCCAGGCCTTTCTGAAGTCTTCCTCTTCCTCATTTCTTATAGTGCAATAGTACTCCATCACATTCATATACCACAATTTATTGAGAGGGTTCTTTTCTACTGCATCCATGGTCAGTGGTTGTTCACTTGAAGGCCTCCAGTGACAGGGCATTTGATACTTCAGGAAGCAGTTCATTCCACTTGTGGATAGCTCTCCCTCTAATACCTCCCAGATCATGGATTGACAAGGAAGGAGGGTTGAGGATGAAAGATGAGGATGAGGAAGTGTTGGGGTGGGGAGATTTGGGGCAAAAGTAGAAGACAGGCAATTGGGGAGGCTGGAAAGGGGGTGGTAGGGGAGAGAGTTGAGGGAAGAGAAGAAGAGAGCTAAAGGTATATATCACCATGAGACACTAACAAGGGGGTGGTGGGCAAAGAAGGAGGAAAGTTTCTAAGTTTATAAGAAGGAAATGGAGAGGGAGTACCAGATGAGAGGAGGTGCAAATGGGGCATGGTATCCAAAAGGGTGTTTAAGAATAAGAGAGCTAGCTCTTCTCAGCAATGCAAGGATCTAAGACAACTCCAAAAGACTCATGATGGAAAATGCTGTCCACATCCAGAGAAAGAGCTATGGAGTCTGAATGCAGATGGAAGCAACTATTTGCTCTCTTTTTTTGTTTGTTTCTTCTTTCTCATGTTTTCTCCCAACGATTCTAATTCTTCTTTACAACATGACTAATGTGAAAATATAGTTAATATGAATGTATTTGTAGAGCCTATATCAGATTGCACTTGGCATGGGAGGAGGGGAAGAAAATTTGGAACTCAAAATCTTATGGAATTGAATGTTGAAAATTAAAAATAAATCAAATAATATAATATATAAGGATGTATATTATTATAAATAATATGATAGCACATAATAGTATATAAAATATATTATAGAGCATTATATATTCTATAATAAAAGAATCAATCAATCAATAAAAGAGAGACACTGGGCAAAGGTGCAACCAGGGGTGTGCTTGTAAATATTTAGCGACAACCAGTTTTCTGTGGGGGAAATGTACCCTTTAATTTAATTTGCATTATTAGCATTTTTCTCCAGCACTCTCTTAATTTTCTCAGATGGTCCCAAACATCTTTGTTCTACCACGCCCTTTAAAACAAATCACCCAGGGCCCGCCTTGGGGTTAACCCTTATTTTTATTCAACATCTCCTCAATTGCGACCGAGGCTACTACCTTCACCCCATTGTTCCAGTACCCCCAGAGGGCCATATCTCTCTCTCCCTGGTTTATAGTTTTTGCTGATTTCTGAGGTGTAAATGCTCATGGATTTCCCCCTGAAGCAGATGCAGCACACCTCTACTTACAATCTCATAGCTTCAGTTTCCTGATCTGTAAATTAGGATGATAGTACTCGCCCTGTCTGTTTCATGGCAAGTGGTGAGGAAAGCACATTAAGATCCTGTAGAAGGGAGTTAGTATTACCTTCTAGCAGTAGGAGAGTAAGCTATTATTTTGAAGTTTCTCCTTGAGAAAACGACCCACCTCTTTAACCCCTGGATTCTTGCAGTGTTGATGGATGGCTGAGTCATGGAGTACTACAAACTCTGAACTATTCAAGGTGAGGATCACCCAAAGGTCAGTGGAGAGAGCCACAGTGGGTGTAGGACAGTGAATAGACTAAAACACATTCCAGACAAGGAATTACAAGGGCAAAGTGCTGTAAAGACTGCCACCAACGAAAGTTATGAGGGAAGAATATGAGCGTGCATGTGCTGGAAGCAGGGGATAATCCACAGAGAGCCTGGGGGGCTGTATCCGGGCCTTGGCCATGAAAAGAGAATTCAAGGAAGACCTTCAGCCCATCGAATGAATCCACCGAGGCGTATTTACAGGAAGAAAAGGGAAAGGAGAAAGGAAAGGAAAGTGAACAAGGTTTTATTAAGCATTGATTATGTGCCAGGCACAGTGCTATTTCATTGTTATTCAGGCATATTTCAGTTGTCTCCTACTCTTAGCGACCTCATTGGGGATTTTCTTGACAAAGACAGTGGAGTGGTTTGTCATTTTCATCTCCAGTTCATTTTACAGATGAGGAAACTGAAGCGAGAAAGGTTAAGTGACTTGCCCAGAGTCACACAGCTAATAAGTGTCTGAGGCCAGATCTGAACTCGAAAGGTCTTCCTAGCTCCAGGTCTGACTTTCTATCCCAGGTACTGGACAAAGTACTTTATAAATACTGTTTCATGATATTTATAAAAAGGGGCACTGGATGAACTGTGACCTGCAGAGTTGGAGGGATTATTGGCATAATGAGATCTCAGATGCTTTGAGGAATGAGGGTATGTGGATGGCTGGCTGGCAATCTTGACTTCTAAGAAATGATGCTTAAAGCCCTAGAACAAAAGGTCCTCTAACCTAGCCTGCCCTTCTGGACTATGTGAGTAATGATCATATTGGGATTAGGATTTATCAGGCAACCAACCAAGAAGGTTTTATTGAGTATCTATTGTATATGAGAGGTAGAATGACCTCGTAGATAGGGAACTGGTTTGGAGTCAGGAAGACTTGAGTTAAAATCCTGCCTCAGACATGTGTTTAACCCCAGGCAAGACAAATAATTTCTTTGTGACTGAGTTTCTATATCTGTAAGATAAGAGGTTGGATACAATGGCCTTTCAGGTCTTTCAGCTCTAAATCTATGATCCTTTGACCTAAATAAGAGCTAGATAGTGGGGGGGGGGGGGGGGGGGGGGGGGGGGCGGAAGGAAGGAAGGGAGAGTGGAAAAGAGAAGTCTAGGGAATCTAAGTCTATATGTGACCATCCCAAGGTAGATTCTAGATAGATGTGTAGAAGTACATCTGTGGCCACCAAAAAAGTGACCCTTGAGGGTATGGGCCTTCTCTCCAACTTCCTGTAGGCCAGGCTAGGTGGTACAGTGGATGTGGAGTACTGATCCTGAAGCCAGGAAGATCTGAGTTCAAATGTGGCCACTTCTAGCTGTGTGACCCTGGGCAAGTCACTTAATCCTGTTTTCCTCAGTTTCCTCATCTGTCAAATGAACTGGAGAAGGAAATGGCAAACCACTCTAGTATCTTTGCCAAGAAAACCCCAAAGAGTTGGACACAAACTGAAAATCACTAAATAAACAACCCCCCCAGTCCCCCATGGGGCATGATGAAGATTTAGGGATATGGACTAGAGAGAAGGGAATATCAACAAACATTGCTGCTTCAGATTTTAAAGAGGCTTCAGAAGTTCTAAAGTCAAATTATTGATGCATATTCACCAAGCACCTCCTTTTTATTCAACTGCAGCATGAACCCCCAAACTGATAGAGCAGGACATAGGTTCTCATACTTGAGAGCTGCTGTCGTTGTTAAGTCTGAATGGCTTTGCCTAGTTTCACAAGAGTTCGCCCAGAGCTGAGCCCTTTCCATCAACCCCAAAGCCACTCTAACCCCAGGGAATAACCCTTGCCCAAATACTCCTGAGGTGAGGCTGGAGGAATATCTAGAAGGAGAGGTCTTGGGTCAGTGTTCTAGGAGGGAGGCCTCTGCCCTGCCCTGCCCTCTCCCTCCCCACCAATTTTGTTCTTTTACAAGTGGGTAAGAGAAGGGAGGAGAAAGGCTAGACAAGTTAAAATTAGCAGGCCTGGGAGGGGTAGGGGCTTGCACATTCCATACCTACTGCTAAGATCCTGGGAGGTAGGGGGAGGGGGAGGGGAGGGAAGGGAGGGAAACAGATGGACAAAGGGAAACAAATCTTTTGGGAAAAAAGAAGAGCCCTGCAAATCTTAGAGAGTAAAAAAGAGGGAGAGTTAAGGAAGCTGGGAGGGAGAGAGATGGAGACAGAGACAGAAACAGAAACAGAGAGAGACAGAGGGAGACAGAGACAAGAGTGAAAGAGATAGAGTGAATCCTGGAGCAGAGGGGAGATTTAGACATTATCTAGTCCAGTTTGCTTATGTTTATGAGGAAACTGAGGCCTTTAAAGGGGAAATGACTTGCCCAAGTCAAGTGGACAGTTGTAACCCTTCTGATGGCCTGTTCAGTGGTCTTTCCACCAAACTGAGATGTGGATCAGAGAAATTATTAGCATTTTTTGCTCTGGGTGAGTATGGTGCCATAGACCACACAGAGAGGCAGTGTGGTGTAATGATGAGGATAGGGGATTAGAAGCCAGGCAACCCTAAGGCATATAAACCACATATAAACCCTCTGGGCCTCAGTGATCTCATCTGCAAAATGGGAATGATAATTTCTACCCTTCTTAACTAACAGAAGAGTTATGAAGTTCAGACCAGATGAATTGGGGTGCTCCCCAGCTATTCACAAGGAGGGATCATTGTCGTTCCAAACTGGGAACTTGTCTGGCGTCTGAATCCACATTAGCATTGCTGCATAGCTTCTTGGTAGAATAAAGTAGTTTCTTCTTTAATACAAACTGGAGCTCACTTGCGATCCATTTCAATCAGTTTGGAGACAACCTGTCAGCTCCTGAGTCAGGTGGTTGAAAGACACAGTCACTCTGAGATATTCTCCTTGCCCACCAGGAGTTTATCATCTAGTTTGGGGATAGGGTGGGGATGGAGGTGTCTAGACATTACAAAGATAATGAGTTACACCAGGCTCAATGCTTCAAGTGAACTTTCTGAGTTCAATGCCAGTCTCAGATACTCACTAGCTTTTGTGACCCTGGGCAAGTCACCTAACTCTTTTTGCCTCAGTTTCCTCATATGTCAAATGAGCTGGAGAAGGAAATGCAAATGACTCTAGTATCTTTGCCAAGAAAACCTCAAATAGGGTCACAGAGAGTTGGATGTGATTGAACAACAACAAAAATATATTCGAAGAGCTCCTAAGTAGTACAGACTGGAGGATCTCAGAGAAAGAGAGACTGGAGCTTCAGGGACTAAAGATTTCATAGGGGAGGTGGGACTTAAGAGCAGCTCGGACAAAGGCTTGTAAGTGGGAAAAGGCAGAGAATAAGATATGTTTGGAGAGTAGGAGCAGACTACTGCCAGAAACTGCCAAGCTTGTACAAAGGATCAATTAGAGTACACACTCAAAAGGTCAGTTAGCATCAGAGTATGGGGGGCCTTCAATGTCTCTGGCTGAGACTTTAAGGAAGTGTGAAGGATCTGTGGTTTTCTCTTCTGTGGGGGATTTCCACAGTAGAAAAGTCTTCAAGAGTTAACTCTGATTTACTTAAGGTTACAAAAGCTAGCGTCACTGGTAGGATTTGAACTCAGATCTTCCTGAGTCTAAGACTAGCTCTCCTTCTATTATGCTGCTTCTGTTAGTAATGCAATTGTTAAAAAAATAATGTTTTATTTAATATGTAAAAATACGCCCTCACTAATTATTCTTTTTGAACCACAAACAAGCTGGTGAAAGAGGCAAGGGGATGCATCTCTGTTTTACATATGACGAAACGGAGACCCAGAGAGGTGAATCCACTTCTCTAAGGTCACACAGCAAATCTGTGGCAGAAGCAGAGCTAGACCTGGCTCTTGGGGCTGATTCCTAGTTCAGCCTCATTTCCCCTATACAACACTGCCCCCTCTGGTCACTGAGGCCTACTGAGCCCATGCTTTCCTTTTAGACCTCATTCCCAAGGTAGTTTTAAAGATCAAATATGCTAACATCTGTGAAGGTGTTTTGTAAATTAACCATCACTCTGCCGAAGTGAGAAATGGATATTATTACTTTGTCATTATTAGAGCTTTCTCCTCATCAAATGCATTCATGATTCATTCATTTATTCATTCACCCATCAGACTTATGCCAAGAGCTTACTATGTGTAGGACCCTACGTCAGGGTAAGACTCAAAGTGAAGAATAATCCCAGAGCCTGCCCTCAGGGAACTTAAAGTCCTATTCAAGGAAAATCTACACTGGCAGCATCTTTACCGACTCGGTGACAACAATTTCTACACTAAGAAATCTCAAATGGCCTTTGTCACCTTCAGTTTTATTTTTTGTGTAATAAGAAAAATAACTGATAGATTTGATCAATGCAGAGTCTTCAAGAAAACAATAGAAGGGGAATCTATGACTTCAGGCTATAATAATACCTAGAAACATAACCAGAATCTCATTATTTTTCAAAACCTTACAGATATCAAATCTTGTATTACAAATTTGTTGTTATTCAGTTGTATCTGACTGTGACTTCATTTGGGGTTTTCTTGGCAAAGATACTGGAATGATCTGTCATTTTCTTCTCCAGCACATTTGATAGATGAGGAAACTGAGGTCAACAGGGTTAAGTGACTTGCCCAGGGTCACACAGCTAGGCAAATCTGAGGCTGGATTTGGACTGAGGAAGACTCATCTTCCTGACTCCAGACCTGGTGCTCTATCCACTGTGCCCCCTAGCTGCCCTGTATTATAAATACAGATCCCAAAATGTACTTCCTAATTCAACAGATAAAATAAGCTGGAAACTGGGTGTTATATTGTCACAGGAAAGCAAAACTCAACAAAACAAAGCAAAACTCTGCTGCCTAAAGTCATATAGGCATGCCATTAATTCCTAAAACTTTAGGAACATTTTTTAATAGATGTCATAGACTAAACACTTATAACCTCCAAACTACAAAGAACAGAAAGTTCTCCAAATTTAAAACCTAGTAGAAGAAATCAAAACTAGTGACCAACCAGATGAGGTGCATAATCTCTGCTCCTGGTTGCATCCCAATGAGGTTTTCAGTGAATTTCCAGAGAATAAGCCTTCCTCCCGATACTTTCATCCAATTACAGAAAGGCATAAGTTTATCCATCTGCACTATAGCTGGCAGAATATTAAACATGAAAGAATAACGGCAGGATAGAGACTAATCTTGGTCTATTTCTACCTGAGACCTATTGTAAAAGATGAGAAGAATGAGATAATAATAACTCATAGTCATGAAATACCAAAAGGCTTATAAAAACACTTTCCTCATGAGGACTTTATGAGATTGATAGGACAAGTATTATTCTCATTTTACAGATAAGGAAACTGAGGCTCAGAATAGTTAAGTAACTTGCCCCAAATTGTATAGATAACATTGGAGGTGATATGCTGAATCTAGGTCCTCCTACTCCAGGTCTAGCACTTTCCAGCAACAATACACTATGTTTCTATACTAAAGCTCAATTTTAATCAACATTTATTAATGTTACTACTAGATGTTAGGCCCTGGGGTTACATACACTAAAAGGTCTTCAAGGAGCCTACATTTATTTATTTATTTTTAATTATTTTATTTTTTTTAATGTTTCACAATCACTACCATAAAACTTAAATTTTAACCCCCCACCCGCACCCCCCTTCCTCCCCAAAATGGCATACATTTCTATATAGGATCTACATATACTTTCCTATTGAAAACATTTTCACTATAGTCATGCTGTGTAGATGAATTAAAATAAATGGAAGAAATCATATAACAAATCAAAACATAATACACACACACACACACGCAAACATGATCTGCTACATTCTGCAAATGAATTCCATAGTTCTTTCTCTGAGTGTGGAAGGCATTTTGCCTTAGAAAACCATTGGGAATTTTTTTTTTAAGTTCTTGCGTTATTACGAAGTTCCAAGCCTACCAGAAAAAACTCTCGCACACTGTGGTCGTTGCTGTGCACAAAGTTCTCCTGGTTCTGCTCCTTTCGCTCAGCATCAGGTCATAGAAGTCCTTCCAGGCCTCTCTGAAGTCTTCTTGTTCATCATTTCTTATGGCCCAATAGTACTCGATCATGAAGGAGCAGAATCGCCTCAGCACAGCAAGGGCCTGAGTGAGATTAGATAGACTCAATCATCATAGTTTTGTGAATCCTTCCGACTCCCTTAAACTTATGTGAATGTGAGGGAAGGACCTGGACAGTGGGAAAAATCTAATCCATTTCATAAAGCATGATTGACAAAAGGATAAAGGAGGAAGGCTTGGAGAATGGAGGATAATGTGGAGTTGCGTTGTTTTATCAAGGGGCTGAGACAATGAAGGGAGGAGAGTGTAGACTGTGCATGGGTGGTGGCCTGGGAAGGAACTAAGGAAGTAGGAATGGAGATCACCGTGAGAATGAAAAATAGAGTTAAGAGCAGTAAGGCATAAGAAGAAAAGGAATGTTAAAAGATTAAAATCAAATAAAGGACTTTCAGAATTCATAAACTTGCCAGTGGAGCATTTGTTTATGAAGGCAAAGTCAAGGGTATGAACAGCTCTCTGTGTAGCTGAGGTAACTAAGTAGATGAAGGAACTGGAGAGTTAGGGTATTTGAGGGAGCATTGATATTGAAGTCTTTATTAATATGAAGGCAAGAGTTGAGATGGAAAGAAGGAATAGGAGTTAGGTACAGAATTCACTGAGGAAGGAAGACCTGGAGATCTACAGATACCTACCAACATCTGGATTGGGGATGTAGCCTTTTGATGGATGAAGTCCCCGGCCAGAAATAGAGGAATCCAGGACAGGTCCATGGAAGGCAATCCTCTTCTCTTCCTTCCTTGGCATTTGGATTTGTTGAAATATTATAATAATATAGATGGAGTGTGTGTGTGTGCGTGTGTGTGTGTGTGTGTGTGTGTGTGTGTGTGTGTGTGTGTGTAGTCTAGAGGAATGAAGTTTCAGATAAAAATCTCTCTCTCTGCTTTTATTTCTCCTGCTTATCACCTTGTCCACTCAAGTGGCTTATCACTAAGCCACCTTGGTCTGGCTTAGAAGGCTATTGTATGCAGGTAAATGGAGATGATCTCCTGAGAATCTCCACTGCTCAACTGCCTACCCATTTGCCACCCTTACAGTAGGTGATGGATGAATGGGTCTGTTGCTTTCTCTAAACAGCCTAAATTCCCAATCTCTACAGAAGATCAAACCAAAGCCTGAGGAAAAGGAAGAGCTGCTCTGGATTTAGACCAACTGCGTAAAGCCCACTGCCCCAGCAACCAGGATTTTCCTGCATTAAATCCTTCTTTTCACAGAGAAGTGAAGGACAAATCCCAGAGGAGTGTTATAATTAACAGCAGCTGCCTTTTCCCAGGCTCCGAGCCATTTGTCTTCAGTAGGGTCATCTTGCCCAACCTAATCAGTAAGCTCAGCACTCACTGGTCACAGCCCTTCTTACCCTGCCTCAACTGCATTGTTAAATGGGGTGGCTGAGGATCCACCTCTTCTTTCCAAGTCTTTACATTTTAAAATGTGCTATTTTTCAATTAGCAAGCACTTATTTTCTCTCTTTCCCAATGTCTCTCTCCCCATTGAGGAAGAGAAAAAAAAGAAAACTTATAACATACATAGTTGAGCAGAACAAATTCCCACATAAACCCATGTCCAAAAAAAAGAGCATGTCTCATTTTATGCCCTAGTCAATCATCTCTCTGTTAAGAAGTGGGTAGCTCATGTTGTCATTAGTCCTTTGGATTTGGACTTGATCATTATACAATTAGAGTTCTTCATTCTTTCAAAGTTTTCAGTCTTTGAAAAGGATAGCAGAGAAATATAAATTTGATGCTAAGTGCCTGATCCTGTTAAGACCACATGACCTCAGGATGGAGGCGACCTCATCTTCTACTCCAATGTCCCTGCTTTCTCCTCCTTCTTCTACTGTTTTTTCCGTGAACAATCCCAGAAATGTCCATGCAGTCATGACAACCAACTGAATCCTGGAAAAGCATCTGAACCTCTATGACAAAGGGCCAAGTTCTGATACAAGGATTCATTCAACAAATTTGGATAGTGTAAATCTCAAAGGAGCAGAGGATGGTAGTAAAGGTAGAGTCTGAAAGTGGTGATGGAAAGCCAGGAATATTCTGACATCTCCTCCTCTCCAGTGAGGTGTGGAGGCGGTAAGGGAAAGTATGAAAGAAATGATGTTGAAGGAAGCAATCTCATCAGGAGAGAGCTATGAGTACCAGAGTCTCCATGAGTACCAGAGATAGGAGTGAGAAAGGAAGAGATTTAAGATTCAGGCTTGTGGAAAATGCATTCCAGAGAGCACATGGGAAGGGATGGGAAAATATGAAGTGGGACATTGAAGGGCTAGGATTGAGATGAATGGGAGTAAAGAGTGAGTAGTTGGGACTGGGGAATGGGGTTTGTACCTTCGCCTCTGTGTGGGGGTGGGGTTCAGAACTACTGAAATGGGGAGAGAATAAGGGGGTGTGAACTTATGAGGAAGGAGAACAGGTAGAGCATCAGATGCCAAGGCTGTACTCTCCAGTAGTTTGTATTCCCCTGTGAGTAGATAAATTCCATCTTTACATACAAAACAATTTCAGGGTGGGGAGGTGGTATTGACTACTTTGGGAGAATATGGCAGTGGCATGATCACATCTGTGCTTTGAAACTTTGGCAGCTGTGTGGAGGAGGGGTTGAAGTAGGACAAGGTTAGTTAGGGAGGTCCATGAGAAAGCTGTTTTCTAGTAGTCTAGGCCAGAGATGAGATCTGAACTAGGATGGTGTCTGCATAGCAAGCATTTCTTGAGTACCTTCAAAGTAAGATACTAGATTGTAAGAGGGGAACACAAAGAAATATCTTCCCATGACCCTTGGCCTTAGGGGAATTTATGATTTAGTTGGGGAGGGAAAATAGACAGGCACAGACAAGATAACAGAGATAACAGTGGTTGGCACGTATGGCAAGTGGAATGGGGGGGGAGGGTTAGTGGAGGGAGAGACCATTGAAAGCTAGGGGAGGGGATTGGAAAAACCTTCTGGAGCAAGCAGAGCTTAAGCCCTATCTTGAAAGTTGGTGAAACATGAAAGCTAAGTAAGGTTTGGATTGGCTGAAAGAAGAGACGAAAGGAGAGGAGGGCATTCCAGGCAAGAGGCACAGTAGGAGGAACAGTTTGGAGGCGATTAAATATTCCAGGATTTTTAAAAAATGATGATTAGAGAAGAGAATCATGGGGAGACTGAAATACTGAATACCATGGGGATAAATATTTAAACATTCAATTGGAAAGGTAGGCTGAGGTGTCTAATTGTGGAAGGCACTGAATTCAGGAGGAGGAGTTTAGACTTTTTCTATAGGCAACAGGGAGACTTAAAAATGTGGTACCCAAATAGAAGGGGAAGCGGATAAGAGAAGGGGGTTGATAGAAAGGAGTGCAGATTAGGGGAAGGGGTAATCAGAATGCATGCCATCATGGGGTGGAGGGAGGGAAGAGATGGGGAGGAAATTTGGAACTCAAAATCTTGTGGAAGTGCATGTTGAAAATTAAAATAAACTAATAAATTGAAATGTGAAAAAAAATGTGGCACCCAGAACAGATTGTGCCCCAGATGTGGTCTGCTCAGGGCCAAATGTAGCAAGACCTTAGTCCTGGCCACTAAGCCTCTCTTTTTTAAAAATTCATTTTATTTTTAAATTTTGGAATAAAACAAGCATTTCCATAGTTCGTACAGTTTTCCAAGCTTTCATCTTTCTGTAGCCCCTACCCTCAGAGCATTCTTTTTCCATTTACAAATATGGCATAGTAAGTACAGTAACTACAAAATTTGCCCCCCACAGACACCATAAACCCAGAGTTCCCTCTCCTACAAATACGCATAGTATCAGTGGGAATTGTAGGACCATCCATTGGATATACTGATACATGTACGCATGTAGAGAACACAAGATCTCAGTAAACTTCTGCCCCCCTCATTGTAGGTTCCCCACATCTGAAAGGACCTTTCTCTTCTCATAGTGTCCTCATGCTAGAAGCATCTGGAAGCTTAGTGGCTAGAGCACCAGACCTGGAGACACTTACTAGCTGTGTGACCTTGGGCAAGTTACTGAGCTTTTGTTTGTCTCAGTTTTATCTGCTGTAAAATAGAGATAATAATAGTGCCTACCTTATAGAGTTGTTGTGAGGATCTATGCCTCTCTTAATGGTGCTTAAGGTCACATCACATAGATATGGATAGGTAGAGATGGAAAGATAGAGATGGATAAGGAGATAGATGATAGATAGAGAGAGACAGATAGATGAATAGAGATACAGATAGATAAATAGACAGAAAGATGATGGATAAATGGGTAGAGAGCAAGATGGAAAGAGAGATAGATAGAGCATTTGTTAAGTATGGGACTCAATGCTAAGAGCTTAAGATGCAAATTCAAGGTAGTAAGATAGTCCTGGTACCAGAAGAGTTTACATTCTAATAGGGGAGACAACTCACAAAAGGGAGATGAAAAACCGAGGTAGGAGAGAAGAGGAAAGAAGCTATCGGTCAAAGAGGATGAAGACTAGGAGAAGAAGGCCAAAAAACTGAATCCTGAGAGAAGAGGGGGTTGGGACAGGCCCCTTTGGACCTAGTCTTCTGAGCATGTAGTCAACCACCAGAAGAATGGTGTCCAGAGTGGAGGTTTCTCCATGGTGGCACATCCAGATTGGTGAGGAGGAAGAGAAAGGGAAAGAAAAGAAGTCAGGAGAGTTGAATCCTGAGTAAACATCTAGCTTTTGAATCTGGAAGTGAGGAAATTTTAAAAGGAGCGGATGGCTCTTGAAAAACAATGACATTTGGGGGATGGAAAGAAGAAGCAGAACTAACTGTAGACAGAGAAGGACAAGTTGGTGATGTAGGAGCAATAATGAGAATATAAAATAGCTTCCATTTCTATGGGACATGATGGTTTTCCAAGCACCTTAATGTAAATGCTCGCTTCTCATTCATCAGAATGAATGGGTTTTTCTCATTGTGGGACCTCCTTCCATTTCTTGCCTCTTTCAACTTCAGCCTTCACCAGGTTCATCCCAGCTAAAAGTGACCACTCCTCTCAAACTTTTCATAGACCTTTCCACTCTCTGGCCTCTTTGCATACAGGAAACTTTCCTTATAAACTGTCTCTGTCTCCCCAGAAACTAGCACAGCACCCTGTACATAATCTTCAAAGATCTGCGAATTCCTGATGTGGGCACTCTCTTTGCAGATGCAGATAGTAACTTCTAAACTGCGGTAGGATCCAATGCAGTAATGATTATTAAGCATCTATTGGCGCCCAGCTTCGTGCTAGCTGCAGGGGGTGTTTGTGTTCGTCCTTCATTGCACTGCACCACCTAGCTTGCAGGGGGTACAAAGACAAAGGGAAACAAGTCTTTGTCTTCAAGGGTTTATGTTCTACAGGAAGGTCTTTAAGACCGGAGTCCTTTGAGAGTCACTGTGGTTCAAAATTTATTACTCTGCAGGCAAACTAGGCATTTGCCTCTTAGACAGTAGCTATTTAGAATTTATTTATTTATAAATTGCAGTGGATAGAGCACCAGTGCAGGAGTCAGGAGGACCTGAGTTCAAATCTCACCTCAGACATTTGACACTCACTAGCTATGTGACCTTGGGCAAGTCACTTAACCCCAACTGCCTCATTCTGGGTCATCTCCAGTCATCCTGATGAATATCTGGTCACTGGATTCAGATGGCTCTGGAGGAGAAGTGAGGCTGGTGATCTGCACAGCCCTCCCTCACTCAAAACAAAGTCAAGTGCAAGTCATGTCATCGTTTCTCTGATGGCGTGGTCTTCTTCAGCAGTGAAGGACGAACACACATTTATAAATTATTTAGACTTTACTTATAAATTATTTAGGATTTATTTATTTATAAATTATGTAGGATTTATTTATTTATTTATAAATTGTTGAGGATTTATTTGTTTATAAATTATTATTATATTGTCATTGGATTGTAGACAAGGTCTGTCTCTAGGTTCCCCTGGAAATCTTTCTAGATGTAGCTCTGGTCTCTCTCCTCCATTCCACTTCTGAGTCATCACCTGTCTTTGGGATATTCGCAACTGGATTTCCCTAGCTACCTCAAATCCAACATGTCCAAAATAGAACCCATTATTGCTTTCCTCAAACCTTCCCTTCTTCCAAATGTCCCTATTACTGTTATCACCATCCCAAACCTCTGCCATCCCTGACCCCTTCTTATTCACTTGATATTTCTAATCTACTGTTAAATGTTAAGCAGCTGGAGGCCCAGTGGATAGAACATGGGCCTGGAAAACCCAGGTTAAAATCTGGACTCAGACACTTACTAGTTATGTGACCCTGGCAAGTCCCTTCACTTCAGTTTCCTCAAATGTAAGACGGGCATAATAACAGCACCTACCTTGCAGAGATTTTGTGAGGATCAAATGAGGTAATATTTGTAAAGGCACACTTAGTATTCTTTTTGCGCATACTTGTTTTAGTATCTCCAAGTAGAGTGACTGGCACATAGTAGGTACTACATAAACGCATATTTCTTTCCTTTCCCCTGCCTCCACAACACTTCTCACATACACTCCTTTCTCCTCCCACAGCCAACCTCTTAATTCAGGTCCCTGCTACCTCTTCCATGTATTATTATTATAACATTTTAACTGGAATCTTTACTTCAAGCTTCTTCCATCCAATCCATCCTCCTCCACACAACCTGATTTTTCTAAATCACGGGTCTGACCATGTCTCTCCCCTACTCAGTAATCTGTAACGGCTATCTATTACTCCCAGGACCAAAGATGAAGTCCTCTATTTGTCCTTCAAAACTATTTATAGTTAGCCCTTCCACCCTGCAGAGGTTAGGCGCATGGCACCTCTGTGATGCAGAAGATCCTCATAAAAATTTTTGGCCCTCAGTTTGTACCAGAGAAATCTTAATTTTTTCTTTTATGGGGTGCTTACAGTATTAAAAGATAAAATATGTTGATATTATACAACACTTTACACATATTTTATGCATTTCTGAATTTCCAAATTTTTTCTGCATCAACTTCTGGCCTTCCCATGTTGACAAATTTGCAGCTTCCACAAAACTCCCCCAAAATTTCCATTTCATTCCCTATGTCTACCCGTGATATATTGAAACTGCACTGGGGAAAGTTGTGAAGTGGAAGGGATTATTGTACAGTCTAGCCCCTTCCTGCCTTTCTATTCTTCTTGGATGTTAGTACCCTCCTTATGCTCTACAATCCAGTTACACTGGTCTATTTGCTGTTCCTTAAACACAACACTCCATCTCTCATCTTTGTGCCTTTTTATTGGCTGCCTCTCCCTCTTGGCATGCTCTCCCTCCTCATCTCTGCCTCATGGAATCCAGGGTTTCCTTTAAGATTCAGCTCAACCACCTCCATCCCAAAGAAATTTTTCCTGGTCTCCCCAGTTGCTTTGTTTTCCCCTCTGTTTCCTTGTCTATATCTTGTATACCCATATATATTTATGTATAGAGGATAGATTTAGAGCTGGAGAGAACCACTGATTCCAACTCCTTCATTTTACAAATAAAGAAACTGAGGCTGAGAGAGGTTAAGTCATATGCTCAGGGTCCTATAGTTAGTTAAGTGTTGGAGACGAGGCTTGAACTTGGGTCTTTCTCCAAGAACAGTGCCCTCTCCATTTCCTAATCTATGTCTCCTCTATTAGAATGGAAGCTCCTTGAAGACAGGTTCTGTCTCATTTTTACTTGCATGGTGTTTGTCATTGTAGTAGAAGAAATGCTTGTCCAGTGATTAATCCTTCGACCTGTTTGAGCTACTCTACTGGTCTAGCCTTCAAGAACCCCAGAGTCACCCTGACACACAATAAGGAGAACTTTAAAGCAGAGTCCTATACATAATGGATACTTATGTTTGATTTGAACTAGTTAGTGCTCCTTATATTTATTTCTCTTAGCACTCCGTCTGGATTTCTCCTTAGCAATGATCTCATTCTCCTCCGGATCACAGTATTTGGGTGCTTGCCTTTCCCTCCTGTTCGATTGTAAAGTCCTTGAGGATGGGTTTGTGTCATATCTTTGAATCCCCAGTATCCAGCACAGTACTTTGGATATAGTAGATGTTTAAGACATGTTTGTTGGTTTCGTCAGTCCTCCAGAGAAACAAGGGGACAGTAGGGCTGTGGAAACATGCTGGCTTTGGAATCAGAAGATTGGACTTAGAATCTTGGCTTTGCCACTTACTACTACTGTGACATTAGGAGGGATCGTGGTCCTCCATCTGTAAAACAAGTGGAAGTGGGTCATTATAGGTGGTCTCTGAGGTCCTTTTCAACTGTAAATCTATAGTCCTAAGATTCAGGAGTGGGTATAGATGTGCGCTGATCCATCACTAGGTCTCTGTTGTCATTCCCATAAACCAGCATTTATTGAGCCCCAGTACAATTTTGGGTGGGGTCAACTGGTAAATTTTGAGATGAATTTAGAAAGAGACCAGAGAGCTGGATGATATGATTAGGGGATAGGGAGGTAGGGAAGAAGAGAGACATTCCAGATAGAGGCTTAGAGGTCAGAAATAGCCAGTGGTCTTGGGCAGCAGAGTGGTGATGGTGGTGGGGACAGAGGAGTGGGCATGCTTTTGGGGATGCAGCAGAGGGAACTGTGGGGGACTAACAGGAATGTAGGCTAGGGATATGTAGTGCCTAGCTCAGCCAGTTCTTTCCAGTTCCCACGCTTCTTATACATCAGGCTCCATCCCTAGGTTTTCGCTGGAACCTGGAAGTCCAGCCTCCCATTCATTCTTTTAGAGAGACTCATGCTGAAGTCTCTGAATCCCGCAGTCAAGCCTGGGCTGTCCCTGAGCCCTAATGATGATAATGAGGATGATGATGTATTTATAGAGCGTCTTCCTGGTGAGCAGCTCCCAGCCATTCCCAGACATGACCTCACTGCTCTTCACACTGGCCCCTGAGGCAAAAGGGGTGGAGCAGCCCAGTTTTCTAGAGGAAGAAACTGAGGTCCAGAGAGGGGGAAGGCATTTGCTTAATAGACACTAATGTATCTGGGTCAAACTGGATTAAAATCTGTGGGTTAAAGGGCCAGGGAGTAGAGTAGATAGTCTGAGCTAGTCTTCTCATTCCTTGTATTCTGGAAAATTCACGTAGGAAGAAAAAGTCACAAGAAGAATGTCCTTCTCCAATGAAAGTTCAAAGTTGCTGAGCCCCACCCTGAAGACCCCTTTCTCCTACCTGCAAGCATAATCTCTCCTTCCTCTCTTACCTGAATGCTTCCTCACCCCTTAATTTCAGCAAGATGAACTAGAGGAATCCGAATTAGCACCAGGACTGAAGAATCAGTGGTGTGCCTAGCCCTGTTGTAGGCACTGGAGTGGAGGGTAGAGTTGGGGAGGATTTAGAAGAAATAAAAGAGCTCATCCCAGTCCTAGAGGAGTTCAGGGAGAGATTTGGCTCTTGATCATGATACCAAGGGAAGGGGAAGGAATGTCATGACCACAGTAAAGGGGGATGGTAAGCATGAGACTAGGGAGAGGGTGGGGTGAGGTAGCAAGGAGGGAAAAGAATTCAACATTGAAAAGGTCTCTCCATCAGAGAGTATCTGACACCACACCTTTTGGACAGCAGCCTTAGGTACACTGCTGATCATTGTCTCTGCTGAGACATTTTGGTCATGAGGCTAAGCCAAAGCCCTCTCTGAGACGACTTCCCATCTGTCCTCATGTGTGTGTATATATATGTATCTTACACATTATTTACATATCATCTTCCATATTCAAATGAGAGCTTCTGGAGGGGCACAGATCATGTTTTTACCTTTCTTTCCTTAGCTCTTAGCACAGTGCCTGACATATGTTGTTTGCTGTTTAATCATTTCAATCATGTCCACCTCTTCATCAGCCCATATTGGGTTTTCTTGGTAAAGACACTAGGGTGGTCTGACAATTTTCTCTTCAGTCCATTTTATAGACAAGGAAACTGAGGCAAAGAGGGATAAGTGACTAGCCCAGGGTTACATAATTAGTGAGTGTCTGAGTCAGGTTTGAACTCAGGAAGAACAGTCTTCTGGACTTCATACTCTGTTCACTGAGTCACCCAGCTGCTCTTAATAAATGCTAGTTAATTGTCTGATCTTTTGCTGTTCTAGGGACCCAAGTGGGATGCACAGTGGGAGGTGTGGGGTGAGGCCCACAGACTCACATAAAAACTGTCCTAGGCCTCATCACATTTTTGTATGGGTATAGGGTTCTATTTTGCAGAGCATTGTAAGATGAGCTGTCTGACAAAAGATGATGGAATGGTCCCCCACTTACTGCTCAACCTCAATGTTCCATGTTGATTCTTTCCAGTTCTTCCAACATGCTAGCTGTGTGACAGGCCTGGCCACATGCTATGTATAAGAGGCTGGAGTGGGCAGCTTCAGGGCTGGAGTTTCTTTAAGGTCAGACAAGATTTCTTTAGTATTCTCCATCAGAGCCTTAAATACCTCTAGCTGTCAGGGCGAGGGTGAAGAAAATGGTAATGAGAAAGCTGAATACTTGAGACCAAGGTGGAAGGCTCTAAGCACTTTACAAATATTATCTCATTTGATCCTCTCAATAACCCTAGGAGGTAAGGGTTGTTATTATTCCCATATTACAGTAGAGGAAACTGAGGCAAACAGAGATTAAGTAACCTGCCCAGGGTCACACAGTTTGAAGTTGGATTTGAAGTCAGATTTTACTGACCCTAGCCTGGTTTCTCTATCCACTCTGCTATCTAGCTGCCTCTAAAAAAACTGTTTGCACAGGGACTCTCCTGGACTCTGAAATTAAAAAGAAAAATGTGATGTTCTACCACCTCAGTTCTTTAAGCCCTTTGGAATCCAGGCCTGCCAGTAGTATGGTAAAAGGCCTGACTTTGCCAAGCTAGGGAAAGGAAGAGTCACAGTCTTAGTTCTGCAGCCTGGTCCTTTGAGAGCCTGGATATTTTCCAGCCCAGACTCTGAGCTAAGTCCTGTGGATGGTTGCCTGTCACTGGAATAAGGTGACTGACTGGACAAGCATCCTCTGAGCATTGACTGGTATTGACCTGATAAGAGGGGGCAAAAGCATGGATCCCATTCTTCAGAAACTCACAATCTAGATGGTAACAAGACCAGCCCAACTGAAACCTTTAGAGGAATGAAAGGAAGTAGAGAGACCAGGGCTCTAGACCTGAACTACCCCCAGCTCAGTGTATCCCCATTCTGGGCCTCAGATAAAGTCAGGGGATTGGAGCAGATGAGCTTCATGATCCCTTCCAGTTCTACCCTTCTAGGAGTTCTGGATCAGGGCCAAGATGAGCTAGAATGAGTCAGGCAGGGGAGAGATCAGTGTGGGTTGGCCTTGCACACAAAGCCTTCAGAGAAAGGGTGGGACTTGAAAGTTAGACGGGCTCCTCAGCTCCCTCCCCTCCAGCCTGTACCCACCCATTCCCCACGTGTGTTTGAAGCCCAGCCCTAGAATTACAGAGCAGGGCAGAGGTGAGTCAGGCCTGCTCCCATCTGGGCTAGAGACAGGCCTGGGGCCCTGGCTGGTGGGAGCCAGGTAGGCAGACGATGGCAGCCAAGGTGCCCTCCTGGACCCTGCGGGCTGGGGGCAGGGGTGGAGGAGTACTCAAAGGAGCCCCTCCCCTGCCTGGCCCTGAGCTGGTCCAACTTGTCTGCATTCCCTAGCTTCCTAGGAGCTCACTGCCTTGGGCTGGGCTGCTGGGAGAGAAAGGGAAAGGGAAAACACCCCTTCGCCCCTTTGGTACTTTCTTTCCTGGAGCAAGAATGGGGTGCATGGACCCATGGGGCTGGGCAGACCAGGCACCTCCTTTTCAGCTCCCTGAACAGGGTCAGAGCCTTTCCCAGGTCCCAGGCCCAGGGCTTTGGGCTTTCCTTTGCCACACCTCTGCCGAGCCAGCCTTTCCATCCCCACTCCATCCCAGCCTTCCCTGGCCAAGCACCTGTGTTGAAGGCCCACCCACCCAGAGCAGAGTACTATCTCTCCATCTCATTAGGGAGAAAAAATCAACCATGCTCCAGTAGATACCTATAACAGATATTCGTAGTTAAGCAAAACAAATTTCTGAATGGCCATGTCCAAAAAAATGTGCCTTCATGAGCCATTTGGAACTATGCCCTAAGGGCTCTAAAAATATCATACCCTTTGATCCAACAATATCCCTTCTAGGGCTGAATCCCAAAGAGATCATAAAAATGGGAAAAGGACTCCCCTGTACAAAAATGTTTATAGCACTTCTTTTTGTGGTGGCCAAGAATTGGAAACTGAGGGGATGGCTAAACAAGTTGTGGTATATGAATGTAATGGAATACTATAGTGCTATAAGAAATGATGAACAGGAAGACTTCAGAAATACCTGGAAAGAGTTATATGAACAGATGCTGAGTGAAGTGAGCAGAACCAGGAGAACATTGTACACGGTAACAACCACAGTGTGCAAGGTCTGTTACTGATAGACTTAGCCCTTTGCAGCAATGCAAAGATCTAAAACATTTCCAAAGGACTCATGGTGTAAAATGCCATCCACATCCAGAGAAAGAGCTATGGAGTCAGAATGCAGAGAAAAGCAAACTATTTTCTTTTTTGCTTTGTTTTGTTTTTCTTTCTCATGGTTTCTCCCTTGGTTGTAATTCTACTATACAACATGACTAGTGTGAAAATGTGTTAATAGGAATGTATATGTAGAGCCTATATCAGATTGTACGCCGTCTTGTGGAGGGAGAGGAAGAAAATTTAAAATGTATGGAAGTGAATGTTGACTTGAAAATTAAAAGTAAATAACTAATAGAATTAAAAAAGAAATGTGCCTCTTCCTCCATCTTGGGTTTATCACTTCTCTGTGGCAGGAAAATAACTTTGGCAGCTCAATGGAGAGAGACTCAAGGCAGGGAGGCGGTTATTGTAATAGTTCATTCAGTCCGTCAACTGGTACTTACTCAGTAGCTTCTATATGTCAGGCACTATGCTAAGTGCTGAGGATACAAGAATGGCCAAAAAAAAAGTCCCTGTTCTCAAGGAGCTTACTGTCTCATGGGGGAGCGACACAACTTGCAAACAACCATGGCTTTTATTGTCATTGCTGCTGAGTCGTTTCAGTTGTATCCAATTCTTCATGACCCCCTTTAGGGTTTTCTGCTTTGCCATTTCCTTCTCCAGCTCATTTGATAGAATGAGGAAGCTAGGGTTAAATGACTTGTCCAAAGTTGCACAGCTAGCAAGTGTCTGAGGCCCGATTTGAACTCAGGAAGAGGAATCTTCCTGCTCTATTCACTGTGCCACCAAGCCTCACTGAATAGAAGACACACACATATTAGAAATGTGAAAATGGAAGGGGTAAGATCTGGCATTGTACTGGATAGACAGAGTGAGTGAAAAGGAGGAGGTGGGTGGGGATAAAACCGGGGTTTCAAATATGAGATTGCAAGCATTCTAAATTGCAGCTCTAAATTCCCATGATCCATAAGCTAGCCCCTTCATTTTACAGACAAAGAAACTGAGTCCCTGAGAAGCCAAATCCCTTGTCCAAGATCACATCAAGTTGGTCTTAGAGCCCAGTCAGCTTTTTCCTACATCATGCTTTTTAAAGAAAAATTCCATACTTTAGAAATTCTAAACTTAAATAACACCAAAATAAAATGATCATTTGCATAGAGTTTATATCATTAGATTGTGGACTTCTCAGGGCAGGGACTGTCTTTTGCCTTTCTGTGTATTCCCAGCACTTAGTACAGTGCTGGACGTATCATAGCTGATTTTTAAAAAAATATTTTAAAGTTTTACTGATGCTTTTTTTTGTTATTACAGTACAGGTGTTTAATAAATACTGACTGACTAGTAGGACAGAAAAAGAGGGTTGTTCATAAACCTATAAATATCTATTACATAGAGCCTGCTTTTCTTTAAAAATATGCAATAAATTCCAACATGTCATTTTCAAAGCTGTCTTTGTCTATAATATTGTCTGGCTTTTTTTTTTTTTTTTGGTCTTTTTCTGTTTGTTCTATCTATCTACCTATTTATGAATTTATTCATTCATTCAATTTATTCATTTATTTTAAAATTTTAATTTATTTTTTAATGAAAAAATATTTTCTCTTCTCCCAACTCCCCCTCTCCAATTAGAAAAAAGGGGAAAACCAAACGCTTTTCAGAAATACACAGTCAAACAAATTCCAAAATTGGCATGTCCAAAAAAATTTCTCAATCAGCACCTTGAGTCCATTACCTATGTCAGGAAGTAGGTCTAGAATTGTAGCTGACTATTGCATCATTGGCATTCTTAAGAAGTTTCTTAAAGTTGTTTGAAATTTAAAGTGCTACTATTATGTAAATTGTTCTCCTGGTTCTGCTCCCTTCACTCTGCACCAGTTTACATATCTTCCCAACCTTCTCTGAAGCCATCCCTGCATAGTTTGTTATGGTCCAATAGTATTTTATTACATGAACATACTGTAATTTGTTTAGTTACTCCCAAATTAATGGGCACTCTCTTAATTTCCAGGTTAAGACTCTCAAGGTAATGAAAAAAGAGTAGGAAAGAAGAGGCTTAGGATGATTAGAGTTCAAATTATATTACAAAGTGGTAATCATCAAAATGATTTGGTGCTGATTAAAAAAACCATAGAAGTCAGTGGAACAGATTAAGTACACAAAATCCAGAAACGAATGAACGCAATAGCTTAGGGTTTGATAAGCCCCAAAACTTAAGTTCTGGGGAGAAAACTCACTATTTGACAAAAACTGGAAAACAAGAGAGCAGTTTAGCAGAAATTAGGTATAGGCCAAAATCTTATAATATACACTAAGATAAACTCTAGATGGTTACCTGACTTAGATATAAGATAAAATTACAGATTCTTTGATCTTTGAACAGAGAAGAAATTACTTTTAAGCTATATGGACAGGAGAAGAATTCATGACCAAACAATGGTCATGAAGAGAAGAACACAATATAAAGTGGACAATTTGGATTACATAAAGTTTAAATTGTTTTTACACAAACAAAATCAACGCAGCTAAAACTCGAAGGAAAATAGATAACTGGAAGAAAATCTTGGTAGCAAGTTTCTCTGAGAAGGTCTCATTTCCAAGATATATAAATAATTTCTTACATGTATAACATATATCGGATTGCTTGACCTCTTGGGGAGGGGGCAGGATAGAGAGTAGCATGGACCCTGACATGCATAGGAGGGCCTGCTGTACAGGTTCTTAGATCTGCTTTTCTAAAAGGAAAGTAACTTTTGAGGGGTCAACAATCACTTTAATCAAGCACATGTATCACTCATTTAATTCGGGGGAAAAAGTCAGCACCCTGAACTTCAGGAAAAATGCAAAGAAATAAAGACCAACAGACGGGGCTTCCACCTGTGACCATAAGCAATACATACATCACAGATCAACAGACGGATTCAACTCTCTGACCAAACATACTTACCAGAGGGAGAACAACATCTAGATTTTCAAAGTCAAGGGGCTCGTTTGCAGCTGCCCAGAGTCTCCTCTGGCCAAACAAATACTTCCAACAATTAAGCCCCAGAGTAAAAACTCACCTCAGAGTATTTATATACTTTTCAGAGCTGGAGAGCAGGACTCTCTGAACCAATGCCTCAACAGAAATTAAGGCCTATTGAGGCCTATTAATGGGCCGGAAAGAGCTAATTAACATTAGAGGAGTGAGGGGAAAATCTTATAAAAATGAATGTTGAAAACTAGCTTTTCATGTAATTGGAAAAAATAAAATACTATTAAGTGAGGGGGAAAGAACTGATTCAAATTCATGTGACTAAGAGCCATTCCCCAATTGATAAATGGATAAAGGATAGGCAGTGGCAGTTCCCAAGGGAAGAAATTCAAGCTCTCTAGTCATGTTACTGAACAACTGAACAATAACAACAACCACATGTTAAGAAATGTTCTAAATCACTAATAATTAGATAAATGCAAATTAAGCCAACACATTAATCAGGATGGCAAAAATGATGAAGAAAGGATAATGAGAAATGTTGGTGGAACTGCAGAAATTATGAATATATTAATAATATATTAATACCCTATTGCATTGGTAGAACTCTGAACTGGTCCAACTATTCTGGAAAGAATTTGGAACTATGCCCTCCAAATTACTAAAGTATTTTGTAATAGTTTGACCCCTTGACGCATCAATATCACTACTAGGTCTATATCCCCACAGAGACAAAGAAAAGGTCATGTATATACACATACATATACATACATTCACATACACATCCACATACATACACACATGTATGCGTGTCTACACACACACACACACATACACATTCCCCTTTTTGTATTTTCTTTGGTTTCACATGCATTTCAAGAGCTAGCCTAACCAGTAACATTCCAGGTGCATTTCAGATTAAGCGTCCAGTCCTATCCAAGTTTTTACATTACTAAATGGCATTAACATTTACAACACTGCTTGAAGTTCTCCGATAATCATTGGTTTTCACTTTATATGGTACTTTAAGGTTTTTAATATTAATTTACCCATTACATATGTGAGGAAACTAAGACTCAGAAAGATAAAATTATTTGTCCAAGCTTACAAAAGATGCTTCAGAGATGGGATCTGAACCCAGGACTCTAAACTCCAAGATCCTTTCTACCATACTTTGCTCCTCTCTGATTAGAGTTGCTAGGGATATAGAATGGCAATTAATTGAAAGCATCCTACAGTTTGCTTAGCATGAAATTGAAGATATTGTGGTGCTACCTATATAGGAATGTTTTAAGAACTTGTCTTTTTAAAGAAGAGCTCACTCCCAAATATGCCACCAACAGAGGTTCAGGCCACAGGTTCTGTTCATTACCTGTGTGCCAAATGGTCCCATTCTGTCTCTTCTAGCTTCAGGCTGCACTGACTACAATTACCCTGGTGGAAGCAAGTGTCGTTGCTCACAGAGGGAACCATGTGGATGGAACTCAGATTGACCATCACAAAAAATAAAATAATTCAGAATAGAAGATAATAATGGGTTAATGGCATAATGTAATGCCATAATTTTTTGCTCTGTTATTTTTTATTAAATTATTTTATTTGTTTTCAATGTTCTACATTCACTTCCATATAACTTAGATTATTCCCCGCCTCCCTTCTCCCTCCCTCCCTGAGAAGGCATACAATTTGATATAGGTTCTACACAATTTTTTTTTTTTACATTTTAGGAAAAGTGAGAGCAGAGATTGCTTCTTCTAGTTTTCTTCACTGTGCATCAGTTCATACAAGTGTTTCGAAATTCCTCTGAAATCCTCCTATTTATCATTTTTAATGGCACAATAATATTCCATTACGTTCACATGCTACAGTTTGTTCATGAGCACCCATTTTGTTTCCAGTACTTTGCTACTATAAAAGGTACTGTTATAAATATTTTTGTATCTATTTAGAGAACTGTTCTAAATATAGTCTAATCATCTCAGTCCAACCTTTGCCATGCTGCCTCTATCTGAACCACTGCCTCCTCCTCTCCTCCACTGGTAACCTAGACCCTGCCCCCAGGTCCCTTGGCTCTGATAGGTTAGCTTTTGCCTTACCTTACAAGGGCAAGACACCACTTCCTGCCCAGCTCTATGCCATGTGAATTCATACATTTTCCCCAAATCTCTTCAAGATCCCTTGAAACACATAGTTATCTTTCTCACTAGGAGGTAAGCTCCTTGAGGGAAAGGATTATCCTCTTTGCTTATATTTGTATCTCCTGGGTTTAGCACACTGAATGACTGCTTAATAAATGTTCTATCTACAAGACCTTTCCCTTTTTCTTTGACTTCTTTGGAGTTATATGCCTCGAAGTGGTATAGCTTGGTCAAGGGGTTTTGACCTTTCACCTGACTGGCCTTCTAAATAGAGGTAGGCAGCCCAACTTTCACACACCTACATCCAGCAAAAACCTAAAAAATCTCAGACTGAATAATAATCAAGAAATCCAATGAGAACCATGGTAAATGACTTCTTTTACCACATGAATGCACAAAATGTTAGCCAGAACCCTATGGTCAATAAGAAAGGAAGCCATCAGCACAATCAAACCAATAGACTCTTTATGTGACCAGAGACCAGAGGCCTGTAAAGCTTGGTGAGCAGAGGCAGCCAGAATGATGGGATCCCTGAGAAAGTTCCAGGGCAGTCAGAAACCTACAGCAGGGACCTTGGAAAGCACCAGGAATGACATGAGTGTGTGTTTTCCCATAGCTCCTCTAATACACAAATAGTTTCATACAGAAATACCTCAAACTCAGCAGGGTAGTAAGCTGGGATATGAAGGGAGGGTGGTGAAGAGGGAAGCTAATTCATTAATGCACTGTTGGTAGAGCTGCGAATTGGTTCATTCTTGTGGGGGGCCACAACTAGGCCTATACCCCCAAAGATGTTGAGCCCAGAGGAAAAAAGACATACGTATAAAAATATTTATGTAGCAGCTTTGTTTTTATTTACTGGGAAGGACTAGAAACTAAGGGAGTACCTGTTGATTGGGGAGTGGCTGAACAAATTATGGTGTATTCATGTGATGGAGTGCTCATGTGCTTCTAAGAAATGACGAAGGGGATGGTTTTAGAGAAGCTTGGGAGGACAGGACTGCTGAAGAGTGAAGCGAACAGAAGCAGGAGGAAAATTTAAATAATGATAACAACATAGTAAAAAGAACAGCTTTGAGAGACTTCAGAAATCTAATCAATGCCGTGAACAAGCACACTTCTAGAGGAACCATTACTGAGATGCCTGACCTCCTCCTGCAAAAAACTGATGGACTAAAATGTGCAGAATGAGACCATTTACGGGGAATGTAGGAACTTGTTTTGCTTGACAAAGCATATTTGTTAAAAGGGCTTTGTTTTTCTTATTTTTTAATGGGAGAAGGGGAAGGTGAGGGGAGAGAAAAATATTTCTTAGTTGAAAAAAATTAACTAAAAAAAAGGAGGTTGAAACTGGGGAAGGAATAGTTGCAAGGAAAATAAACTTTCTGATCTTGAAGGAGGAAATGGGAAGTATAAAATGGACAAAAGATCTAGAATCTAAGGGGAATGGTGGTGCCCATCTACTAGGGAATGACAACACATTATGGTATATGAATGTAATATAATATTTTTCTGTTGTAAGAAATTATAAAAGAGCTGAGTATTGTGGCATACCCCTGTAATTCCTGCTACTGGGGAGGCTGAAGCTAGTAGACTGCTTTGGGCTCAGGAGTTCTGAGTTGAAATAGGGCCAATGCCAATAAAATTTCTGGCACCAATATGGTAAACCCCACTAATATGGTAAAACCACCAGGCTGCCTATGAAGGAGGAAACTGTTCCAGGTGGGAAATGGAGTAAGAGCTCCTCTGCCAATCAGTTATATCAGGGTATAGCCACCACACTTCCAGCCTGGGCAAGATATGGAGACCCAGTCTGGAAAAACTTTGAAAGAGATGACTTTGGAGAATCTTGGGTAGCATAATCTGATATAAAGTAAAGTGAGCAAAATCAGGAGAATAATTTATACAAGGACATCAGTTTTGTAAAGTCAAATGACTGAGAGATTGAAGTCATCTGGTCAATAAAATAACCACTTTGCCAGAGGACATATGATGAAACATGTGACCTACCTCCTGACAGCTGATGCATTCAAGGTGTAGAATGGGACATAAATTTTTTGACCTAGCTACTGTGCAGGTTTATTTGCTTGACTGTTATTTATTTATTTGGCTTTGTTTTGTTTTGTTTTTTACTTTTGGTTTTTAATTAGAGGTGTTAAAAAGGAGGGGGGTAGCACTAATGATACCAAAAAAGAGGACCAGTGAAACGTTTTAATCAATGAACAGAACAGAAGAAAGTTATAAAGGAAGTACAGACAAGTAAGACAGTTTTGCAAATAATGTGTGGGATTTATTACATATTTTAAAAAAGCAAATGAAGATTCAGTTTCATGTAAGAGCCTCTTTTTGTGTTCAGTGTATGTAGAAATGTTCTTTTTTTGGTAATTAAATTCACAATAAAAATGAAATAAAAACAAAAGCTACGTATAGCTTAGTGGATTTTAAAGCATAATTTAAAATTGTTTTTCAGAATAGGAGTAATTCACAAATCTACCAATAACTCATTTGTGTGACAATCTTTCCAGCATCTGCCATTTTGTCATGCCAATTTGATGGGGCAGCTAGGTGGCACAGTGGATAGTGAGTATCTGAAGCCGAATTTAAATGAGTTTTCAGGAAGATGAGTCTTCCTGACTCCAGGCTGTCATTCTATCCACTGCTGTTGTTTTGGGGGCAGAATGAATAGAAGGGCTCTCTTGGATTCAGGAAGACTCATCTTCCTGAGTTCAAATCTGGCCTCAGGAACTTACTAGCTATAAGACTTCCGGCAAGTCACTTAACCCTGTTTCCCTCAGTTTCCTCATCTGCCAAATGAGCTGGAGAGGGACATGGCAAACTACCTCAGGATCATTATCAAGAAAATCCCAAACGAGGTCACAAAGAGTCAGACACAACTGAACCACAACATCCCAGTCTGATAGCACACTTCTGTAATTACTGGCAATTCAGTGCATTCCTTCATATGATTGTCTGTAGCTTGTTCTTCTGTTTTTGAGAACTGCTCCATCCTGTCCTTTGACTACTTATTTATTGTAGAGTGGCTCTCCCCCTTAAATATTCATATAATTTCTTTCTGTATTTTGGATATCGGAACTTTATGACAGTCATTTAATTTTCCATCTCTCAACTTGATAAGGTAGTTATTAGGAAAGAAGGGTGAGTATGTATGGGACCCATATTCCCACAATGCTTGGGACCAAGAAAGCCTTAATCATTGGAGTCAATCCTCTTTGCATTACGTAGGTAGGAAGTTTGGTAGAGACTTTCTTTGTTTTATGGTGGGGTCATCCTTGTAGACTCTGGGCAGGTGTGTTTTGAGGGTGTATAGTTTAAAAGACTGGGGAATCTTAAGAGGCCGGCTTATGAGAGGAATGAGAAGAAAATGTCTAGGCTGCACCCACCTCACAGGCTAGGGAGGAAATGGCCTTAATTGATAGTTACAAGGATAACAATTATTATCTTATTATTCCCTCATCATTCTCTGATAGCTAGGGACAGGATCCCTAAGGATAGCTAGCAAGCTGGATGGAATGAGTTTTTATTAAGTGGATGGATCAGACATTATGCCAAGCCCTGAGGATGTGTATACCTGCAAATAAGACTGCTCCTACCCTCAAGGATCTTCCATTCAAATAGAGGAAGACTCATAAACACCAAAAGAGGAGCTGGAAGGTGGAGGAAAGGTTGCTGGGGAGGAGATGATGGGTAGAGAGTGAGTGGATGTGGAGCTGCCCCGATAGGGACTCCCTAATCAGAACAGCAGGCCCTGGGGTGCAGGCATCTGAAAGGAGCTATCCAAGAGGCAGACAGTTCTGGAGAGTGTGTTGAGCTGGGAATGACTTCACTTATATTCCCCAAACTCAGCTTTTATTGGTCCATATTAAAGAGATCTTCCCAGAACTTTTCCCTTATGGAGGAAGCAAGGATGTGAATTAATGGAATGTGATGAGTAATTCCTTGAGATGTGAGAGGAGGCCCAGAGGAGCTGATAGGTTCAGCCTGCTGCCCCTCTAGGACCCTCCACCACCTTCATTCACCTTGGGCTCTTCTGGCCCTGTCTGGCCTGGTTCTCCCCCATTCTTCAGTTCCCAAACATTCTTGGATGAGGTCCCAAAACCGTCCAGTGAGGCTGCTCCAACTCGGGTCTTTCAACATCATTCCATGGCTTCAGACCTACAGTGTCGCCTGGGGAGTGTTTATGGTGAGATGGGAGGAAGGAGAATTTTATTTTGGCGGGATGCTGGGAGGATGGCTGCCTTGGGACCCATGGACTGGCCAACAGCTTTCATTGCCCTTGGGTAAGAGATGGGGGTGGGGGCGGGAAGGGGGCATTCAGATGGCTAGTTGGAGACAGATTTCACAATTTCAGAAATTGCTGAAAGGGACCCTGGATAAGGGACAGATGGAAGGGTGTTTGGGATTTAGGAGGGCAGAGGCTGGCTCAGGCCGAACACCTCCACGTCCTTATGTCCCTCACTCCAAGCAGCCTGGGTTGGAGGCATCCCCAGGTTCTACCCCACCCCAACCCGCCCCAGATTGCTGTCTCCTGGCTATTTGGGTGTGTCTTCCCTTAGCCCTTTAGCCCTTTCTTTTCAGTTCCAGAACAGAAACTACTGTCTTCAAAGTCTTGAGTCACATTCCAACTCTTTTCTCTCCCTCTCCTCCCTCCCCAACCCTTACCTCCAGCTGAGGCCACAGCAACCAAAGTCCCAGCAAACAAGAAATCCCCAGCCCAGCAACACACACACACACACACACACACACACACACACACACACACACACACACTCCCAACATGTCACCCATTAAAATTCCAGTTTTCCAAACTTGTAAAATTGCCCAAAGGAACATGGAATATAATCTGCCTTTGAAGATGTGTACAATTCAGGAATGACCATGGCCCACATCTAGTTTCCTAGTTTCCCTGCTGTGTGGTTAAGGCTGTGCTTTGGGGTCCCTAATTGTTTTCTGTCAGTGATGGGGGAAGGGAATGGGGCACTGGAACATCCCCCAGATTTCCATCCCCCATTTAGCCTCCTGCATGTCCACTCTAGTCATTCCTCGCTCTCTTTTTCTTGAGACATGTCACTCTTTGACTGACAGATTGCTGCAAGGCAGAAAGAGGTCTAGGGCTCAAGTAAGAGCAGATGCTGTGGGGTAGGACTTCCGGTTTGGGGGAAAAAATCTAAAGTGACTAGTCTGGGCCGGTCCCTTTGTGGAACTCCTCTGAGCCTATCAGTCTCCTCTGCTGTAGCTACTGCACTGTCTTCCATCACCAGAGCCTTTGGCCAAAGTGCTAGAGAATGCTTGCCTCTCTCCTCTCATCTTCTCCCTAGTCCTGACCTGGGCACCCAGTAAATGTACTATAAATGCTTTATGATGATAAATAATGCTCAGGGGTACCCATTCCCAGTTGCACTTGCAAGAGATGCGGGCCTTTGGAATGAATGAGGAGAAATAAGGTTTCAGTCTTTTCTTTCCTGAACTTGGAGCTCAGAGCTCAGGACTTGGAGGTCCCTGCAGCTGATTGTATAGAGCAATGGGACAGTCCCTAACACCTTAACCTCGGTTGGGAATGGGTCATCCTCAGCACTATCTATCATCATTAAGCATTTATAGTACCCTTATTGTGTGCCCAGTTTAGGACTGGAGAGAGGAGAGACCACCTGTTTCTTTAGGAGATTACAATTTAAGCCACTAGGAGGTTGAGACTAGTGCCATTTGGGTCCCTCCTCCCACCTTCAGGGGCTCTAGGCTCCTGGCCAGTACTACTCCATTCCCTACAGACTCAGTAAGTGTTAATTAACATTTACTGTAAGCAGAACCTATTTGCTGTTTTCCTTAGGGAATATAAGGATGGCCTTTGGTCTCAAGGAATTCAGAGTCTGTTCAGAAAGACATGAAACAACCTTGGTGCAGTGGAAAGAGTATTCAAATTTGGAGTCAACTTGGGTTCAAATCACAGCTCTGTTACTTTAATAAAGATTTCTGGGCCTCAGTTCCCTTCTCTGTAACATCAGACTGAACTAACTGACCTCTGAAGTTGCTTTCAGTGGTAAATCTATGATGTCCTATGATTCTAATACAAGGTGGAACGTGAATGGAAACCACTCCCAAGTAGGCTTTTCCTTTTCTGCTAGCTGGTGGGCCTTATCTGATATCACCCACTCCTCTCTCCACCCCAGGGATACCTCTTCCAACAAAACAAAACCAAAAAACTAATGGGGGCAGAAGGGGTTAGAAGATAATATGATTAGTGAGGTAGATTGGTAGAATGAAACCAGCACCCAGACCTTCTTGTTACTACTACAGCTCATACATCCTTGGGCAAGCTACTTGCTCTGTCAATTCTAAGGCATCTAGTGTGCTGGACTTGGAACCATGAAGACCCAAGTTCAAATCCTTCCTGAGACACTTGCTAGCTATGTGACTCTGGGTAAGTCATTGAAAACCTCTGCCTTCCTCAGTTTCTTCATTTGTAAAATTGTGGCTAATAATAGCTCCTACCACATAGGGTTGTTGTGAGGGGTTAATAATGGCTCCTACCATAAAGGTTGTTTTGAGGACCAAAGAAGATAATATATGTAACATGCTTTGCAAACTTTAAAGTGAAATATAGATCTTAGCTATTACTGTTATTAATCAGTTGATTGGGTTGGACTGAGCACCTGCTACTTTGATGCATCTCAGTTTTTCCAATGGTACAGATCACAGACCATTTATATCTTTTTATCCCATGGGACTTTTGTCCACATACTTCCATAAATCCTCACAAGGGGTCAACCAATATGCTGGGAATCTCCCCCTACATGTCTTGACATTCACAGGTGCTAAAGGAACACATGGGCTGTCCATCTGTTAGACAATTCAACTCATCAAATATTTATTAAATACTGGCCATGTGCAAGGTCCTAGAGAACCTCAATTTCGTAGTATGACTGTTCTTTTTTCTTTTTCTGGTCATTCATGTCTCTAATGACATCTTTTAAATCATTGATGTTAATGTCCTTCATTAGAAATATACTGCTGCCTATTTACACCTACGATGAATCTCTTCCTTGCCTTTGGGTGGTCTGAAACCTTTATTCTTTGTTTTAGCCACATAGCATCCCCAGGAATATATGTGTCAAAAAGTTGGGTCTTTACTTTCAGGGAAAATCTTGGGGTCATTAAAAGCATGGTGTAACTTCCCAAAAGCAATCTGGCCACTCTTTTCCTCCTATTCCATTCTGGACCTTGTTGGATAGTATCTATCCATTCAACTAATTGTATGCTGAAGTATGGACAACAGGTGTTCTTCATCCACTTATCTTTCCTGTGTAGATAGTTAGATTGAGTCTTTTGGTTGATTATAGATTTCATTAAGAGGCTCAGTAAATTAGCAAGCTGTTATTAAGCACCTACTTTGTGCTTAGGTACTAGAAAAACCAAGATAAAAACAAAACAGCTGTTTTCTTAATGGAATTTGCCTTCCATTGGGAGAGAAATCATATAAATGCTTAAATATAAACACATACACACATATGTATATATAATTACAAATAAATTGTAGTTGGGGGGAGGAAGGTACTAGGCATGGAAGTAATGAAAAGTATCTTTCTGTTGGAGGTATTACTTGATTTAAACTGGACAAAAGCCAAGAATTCTAAGAGGTGGAGATAAGGAATATATTCTAGTCATGAAGGACAGCCAAAGCAAAGGCAGAGATGGGAGATGGAATATTTTGGATGTGTGTATGGAGAGAGAAAGACACACACACACACACACACACACACACACACACAGAGTGAATAGAGAGAAAGGGAAAGAGAGATAGAGAAGAACAAGGGAAGAGGAGAGGTGGGAAAGGAAGGGAAGGGAGAAGGAGAGAAGGGGAGAGAAGAGTCTGGAAAGGTAGGCTAAAGTCAAATTGTGAAAGGAATTTTTAAATACCAAATTTTTTTTTTGAGTAGAGAATTATTGACTTTAGAATCAAGAAACAGCAGAGGGAAAAAACTCCATTTACAAAAAGCTGGAGCTTTTTAGGACTTTGTAACATTCCAGAGTTTGGTACAATTTCCATAATGTCATCTGCAAACAGTGGCATCTGGAGAACCTGGCCATCTAGAGAGCATCCCTCTTCTATCTGAACTTTGTGCTGGACATCTTTGATAGTGGTAGGTCTCCCTTGTAATTACTGAAGTTGTCTCTCCTGTTTCATTTCTAAGGAATCTTTTACTTATTGCCCAGTAAAAGGCAGTAACCATTTTTCCTTTCTGTCTTCCTTTCCCCAGCACCTAGTACTGTTCAGTCATTCAGTTGATTCCAACTCTTTGTGATTCTGTGGACCATATCACACCAACGTTATTCATGGGGTTTTCTTGGCAAAGACACAGGAGTGGGTGGTTTGCCATTTCCTTCTTTGGTGGATTAAGGCAAACAGAAGTTGAGTGACTTGTCCAGGGTCACACATTGCCCTCAACTTTTTTTTGTAAGGCAATTAGAGTTAAGTGACTTACCCAGGGTCACATAACTAATGTCATACACCTGAGGTGGGATTTGAACTCAAGTTCTCTTGACTCCAGGTGCTCTATCCATTGTGCCACCTAGCCACCCCTCACATATCCTTTATGTAATAGGTGCTTAATAAAGGTGAGTTGAATTTAACTGAACACATTTATGGGGGATATCTTGGAGAGTTGTTAAAATGGTATTTTGTTCTACTGAATCAAATTTTAAAAAACAATAAACATTTTAAAAGTGTCTGTGTCAGGCATTGTGCTAAACTCTGGGGATACAAAAAGAGGCAAAAGGCAGTCTTTGCCCTCAAGCACTTCACAGTCTAATGGAGGAGAAAGCATGTAAACAAATGTATACAAAACCAACATGTACAGGATAAATAGGAAATAATTAATGGAGGGTACTAGAATTAAGAGGGTTGGGGAAGGCTTCCTGTAGAAAGTGGGATTTTTCTTTTTTTTTTAAATTTATTTATTTAACTTTTAACATTCATTTTCACAAAATTTTGGGTTCCAAATTTTCTCCCCATTTCTCCCCTACCCCCACCCCAAAACACTGAGCATTCTAGTTGCCCCTATCACCAATCTGCCCTCTCTTCTATCATCCCTCCCTTCCCTTGTCCTCATCTTCTCTTTTGTCCTGTAGGGCCAGATAACTTTCTATACTGCTTTACCTGTATTTCTTATTTCCTAGTGGCAAGAACAGAACTCGACTGTTGTTCCTAAAACTTTGAGTTCCAACTTCTCTTCATCCCTCCCTCCCCACCCCTTACCTTTGGAAGGCAAGCAATTCAATATAGGCCAGATCTGTGTAGTTTTGCAAATGACTTCCATGATAGTCGTGCTGTGTAAGACTAACTATATTTCCCTCCATCCTATCCTGCCCCACATTGCTTCTATTCTATCTTTTGATCCTGTCCCTCCCCAAGAGTTGACTTCTAATTGCTCCCTCCTCCCCCTGCCCTCCCTTCCATCATGCCCCCCACCCTGCTTATCCCCTTCTCCCCCACTTTCCTGTATTGTAAGATAGGTTTTCATACTAAAATGAGTGTGCATTTTATTCCTTCCTTTAGTAGAAAGTGATGAGAGTAAACTTGATGTTTTTCTCTCACCTTCCCTCTTTTTCCCTCCACTAAAAAGTCTTTTACTTGCCTCTTTTATGAGAGATAATTTGCCCCATTTCATTTCTCCCTTTCTCCTCCCAATATATTTCTCTCACTGCTTAATTTCATTTTTTAAAGATATGATCCCATCCTATTCAATTCACTCTGTGCTCTGTGTGTGTGTGTGTATGTGTGTGTGTGTGTGTATAATCCCACCCACTACCCAGATACTGAAAAGTTTCAAGAGTTACAAATATTGTCTTTCCATGTAGGAATGTAAACAGTTCAACTTTAGTACGTCCCTTATGACTTCTCTTTACTGTTTACCTTTTCATGCTTCTCTTCATTCTTGTGTTTGAAAGTCTAACTTTCTTTTCAGCTCTGATCTTTTCATCAAGAATGCTTGAAAGTCCTCAATTTCATTGAATGACCATTTTTTCCCCTGAAGTATTATACTCAGTTTTGCTGGGTAGGTGATTCTTGGTTTTAGTCCCAGTTCCTTTGACTTCTGGAATATCCTATTCCACACCCTTCGATCCCTTAATGTAGAAGCTGCTAGATCTTGTGTTATCCTGATTGTATTTCCACAATACTCAAATTGTTTCTTTCTGGATGCTTGCAATATTTTCTCCTTGACCTGGGAACTCTGGAATTTGGCCACAATGTTCCTAGGAGTTTCTCTTTTTGGATCTCTTTCAGGAGATGATAGGTGGATTCCTTGAGTACTTATTTTGCCCTCTGGTTCTAGAATCTCAGGGCAGTTTTCCTTGATAATTTCATGAAAGATGATGTCTAGGCTCTTTTTTTGATCCTGGCTTTCAGGTAGGCCCATAATTTTTAAATTGTCTCTCCTGGATCTATTTTCCAGGTCAGTTGTTTTTCCAAGGAGATATTTCACATTCTCTTCCATTTTTTCATTCTTTTGGTTTTGTTTTGTGATTTCTTGGTTTCTCATAAAGTCATTAGCCTCCATCTGTTCCATTCTAATTTTGAAAGAACCATTTTCTTCAGTGAGCTTTTGAACCTCCTTTTCCATTTGGCTAATTCTGCTTTTTAAAGCATTCTTCTCATTGGCTTTTTGAACCTCTTTTGCCAATTGAGTTAGCCTATTTTTCAAGGTGTTATTTTCTTCAGCATTTGTTTGGATCTCCTTTAGCAAGGTGTTGACCTGCTTTTCATGCTTTTCTTGCATCTCTTTCATTTCTCTTCCCAGTTTTTCCTCCACCTCTCTAACTTGATTTTCAAAATCCTTTTTGAGCTCTTCCATGGCCTGAGCCCATTGAATATTTATTTTGGATGTTTGGGATACAGAAGCCTTGATTTCTATGTCTTTCCCTGATGGTAAGCATTGTTCTTCCTCATCTGAAAGCAAGGGAGGAGATATCTGTTCACCAAGAAAGTAACCTTCTATGGTCTTATTTTTTTCCCCCCTTTTCTGGGCATTTTCCCAGCCAGTGACTTGACTTCTGAGTGTCCTCTCCACACCCACCTTGCCTCCAGATCTGCCCAGCCAGCGCTTGGGGTCTGAGATTCAAATGCTGCTTCCCAACCTCAGGGCTTTTGGAGGGAGTGGGGCTGCTATTCAGTGTGAGATTAAGTTTAGGTGCTCAGGTGGGGGCAAGGCCACCAGTAGGGGCTCAGTTCCCTCAGGGGGTTTATGTGGAGACCTTCAACAATGGATCAGAGCTCCTGCCTGCTTTGGGAGCCCCTGTCTGCTGCTGTCTCCTCTGCTGCCTCTGGAGGGGGCTTGAGTTATGGAGACACTCCACTCCCCTCTCACCAAGCTGAAAAGACCCTCTCACTAACTTTTGGCACCTGTGGGTGGAGAGACCCGTGTGGCTGCTGGAGATTCTGTCCCTGAAGCCTGCTCGGATCTGCTCCTCTTGGTGCTGGGCAGCCGAGGCAGGGCTGGCCTCTGCTCTGGGTCCGGTGCATGACGGACCTTTTGTGTCACTTCTTCAGGTCTCTCTGGAACAGAAATCTCCGCTGCTCCATTGTTCTGTGGCTTCTGCTGCTCCCAAATTTGTTGGGAGTTCTTCTTCACAAGTATTTTATGGGATGTGGGTTCGGAGCTAGCATATGTGTGTCTTTCTACTCTGCCATCTTGGCTCCTCCCTGTGAAAGTAGGATTTTAGTTGGAACTTAAAGGGAGCCAGGGAGGTCAGTAGTCAGAGTAGAAGAGGAAGAGCATTCCAGGTATCGGAGATAGCCAAAGAGAAGGCCTAGAGTAGAGAGATGGAGTGTCTCATTCATGGAACAACTAGGAGACAAGTGTCACTGGACTGAAGGGTATATGTAAGTAAGGTGTAAGAAGACTGGAAAGGTAGGAAAGGGTGAGGTTATGAAGGGCTTTGATGTCAAACAGAGCATTTTGTATTTGATCCTGTGGGCAACAGGGAGCCACTGGAATTTGCTGAATGTGTAAAGTGATCAGATCTAAGTTTTAGGAAATCATTTTGGTGGCTAAATGGAGGATAGATTGCAGTGGGTCGACCAGAAGGCTGTTCACTGCAATAGCCCAGATTTGAGGTGATGAGGTTCTGCACCAGGGCAGTGACAATGTCATAGGAGAGAAAGGGGTATGATAGAGAGATGTTGCAAAGGTGAAATCAACAGGCCCTGCTAACATCTTGGATATGATGGGTGAGGGATAGTAATAGTCAACAAATAATAAGCAGAGTGAGATCTTTTATTCTCTGTCCTTTAAATAAATTAACTGCAAAGAAACGCTTTACTATAAATGGGAAAGGGACTAACTAGATCTGTGATTTCATTGGCTTAGGGAACTCCCAGGTGAGGTTACTCCCTTTATCAAAACAGGTTAGTTCCTTCTCTGTTCCCTACAATCTTCCAGTCTTAGAGCAGATGTTGCAAACCCAGGGTCTGCTTGTGGCCCACAACACTTCTGACTGTGGCCTGCACCAGAAGAAAATGTAGTTCCTCTCTGATTTTAGTGTGTTGATGTATTAATGAAAAAAGAACTATATAAACATATGTGGTTTTCTAAGTCAATATTAAACCCATAGGGATCCTTATGGAGGGCTTAGTGGCCCCTGTTCTATTTGAGTTTGACACCACTGGTGTAGGACAGACTTTCCCAAATTGTGCTGCTAGGAACCCTGAAATATCCCATTAAAAAAAATAAAATGAATTGTATGTTGTTTCTTAATAAGCCTTAAAATAATAATTTTAGAAGATTTTACTACAAAAATTCTGCTAAATTTTTTTCCTAGGGAATTTATTCATTTATTTATTTAATGTTCTACAATCACTACCACAAAACTTAGATCTTTCCCCCCCCACCAACCTCCTCCCTCCCCAAGATGGCATACAATTCTATATAGGATCTACACATACTTTCCTATTGAATATGTTTTCACTATAGTCATGCTGTGTAGATGAACTAAAATAAATGGAAGAAATCATATAACAAATCAAAACATAATACACACACACACACACACACACACACACACACACACACACACATACAAAAATGATCTGCTGCATTCTTTGAATGAATTCCACAGTTCTTTCTCTGAGTGCCGAAGGCATTTTGCCTTAGAAAACCATAGGGAATTTTTTTTTTTAAGATCTTGTGTTGTTATGATATTCCAAGTCTACCAGAAAAACTCTCGCACACAGTGGTCGCTGCTGTGCACAAAGTTCTCCTGGTTCTGCTCCTTTCGCTCAGCATCAGGTCATAGAAGTCCTTCCAGGCCTCTCTGAAGTCATCTTGTTCATCATTTCTTATGGCATGATAGTACTCCATTACATTCATATACCATAATTTATTCAGTCATTCCCCAATTGATGGGCATCCCCTTGATTTCCAGTTTTTGGCCACCACAAAGAGAGCTTCTAAAAATATTTTTGTACATGTGGGACCCTTTCCCATTGTTATGATCTCTTGGGGATACAGTCCTAGAAACGATATTGCTGGGTCAAAGGGTATGCACATTTTTGTAGCCCTTTGGGCATAGTTCCACACTGCTCCACAGAGTGGTTGGATGAGCTCACAGCTCCACCAACAATGAATTAGTGTTCCAACTCTCCCACATCCTCTCCAACATTTATCATTTTCCTGTTCTGTTATGTCTGCCAATCTAATAGGTGTGATGTGGTACCTCAGAGTTGTTTTGATTTGCATCTCTTTAATCAAAAGTGATTTAGAGCATTTTTTTCATATGATTATAGATACCTTTAATTTCTTCCTCTGAAAATTGCCTGTTCACATCCTTTGACCATTTATCAACTGGGGAATAAATTTTTTTTTTTTAAACTGAAGGGTTCTGCCATTGTGAGAAAGTTTGAGAATAATTGGTCTTGAGCACTGAGTGGCAAAGTGACTGTCTAGGGTCACAAAACCAGAGTACGTCCCTGGCAGAACTTGAGCCAAGGTATTCTGGGCCAGTCTATCCACTATGCCACACAGACTCTGGAACAAATGTTCTTTTTTTAATCCCCAGTTTTTTTAAAAAATTAATTTATTTGTTTTCTATAATCACTTCCATAAGTCTTAGATTTTCTTCTGCCCCCCCACTCCCACTTTCCCTCCCCAAGACAGCATGCAGTCTTATATAGGTTTTACACATACATTTTTATTAACCACATTTTCACATTAGTCATGTTGCATAGAAGAATTAAAATGAATGGGAGAAACCATGAGAAAAATCAAAACAAAACATAGCACAAGAGAAAATAGCCTGCTTCATTCTGTGTTCCAGTTCCATAGTTCTTTCTCTGAATGTGGATGGCATTTTGCCTCAAGAGTCCTTTGGGGATGTTTTAGGTCCTTGCATTGCTGTGAAGAGCTAAATCTATCAGAAACAGTCCTCACACACTGTGACTCTTACTGTGTACAATGTTCTCCTGGTTCTGTTCCTTTCACTCAGCATCAGTTCATATAAGTCCTTCCAAGCCTCTCTGAAGTCTTCCTGTTCATCATTTCTTATAGCACAATAGTATTCCATTACATTCATATACTACAACTTGTTTAGCCACTCCCCAATTGATGGGCATCCCCTCAATTTCCAGTTCTTGGCCACCACAAAGAGAGCTGCTATAAATATCTTTGTACATGTGGGAGTTTTTCCCATTTTTATGATCTCTTTGGGATCCAGCCCTAAAACGGATATTGCTGGGTCAAAGGATGTGCACATTTTTTTGTAGCCCTTTGGGCAAAGTGGAACAAATGTTCTTAATCTGGGTTTAGTGAACTTCAAAAAAGATTTTTTAAAAAAATTTTTTGAAAGATTAAATTTAAGAGTATGTCCTGTGTACATTTTTTAACCCTCCAGAGATCTGGTTGCTAAATTTTTTGAAATTTGAAATTATGTTTCAATGTAATTGGTTTTCTTTGTAATTCTGCATATTTTATTTTATGCATTTAAAAGCATTGTTTTTTACAAGTAATTATTTTATTTATTTTCAGTGTGCTATAATCATTTCCACATCTTAGATTTTTTCCCCTTCCTTCCTTTCTTTCCCCCCTCCCTCCCCTAGACGGCTTGCAGTCTTATATAGATTTTACATATGTATTCCTATTAAATACAATTTCACCATATTCATGTTGCATAGAAGAATTAAAATGAATGGGAGAAACCATAAAACAAAACAAAGCACAACACAAAATAAAATGGCCTGCTTCATTCTGCAATTCCATAGTTCTTTAAAAGCACTGTTTGGAGGAGTTCATCAGTTTTATCAGCTTGTCAAAGGGGATGGGTCCAAGACACACAAAAAGTAAAGAACCCCTCCTCTAGGATATCATTTGCTTAGCTCTTCATCAATGATGCATTTTGTATGTGCGTAGGTTGTTCTAACAAAGATTTTGTACATATAAGAAAATGGGTATATGGATGTTGCTGTTTTCAGTTGTGTCTGATTCTTCACCATCCCATTTGAGGTTTTCTTGGCAAAGATACTGGAGTGGTTTGCTGATTCGTTCTTCAGTTCGTTTTACAGATGAGGAAACTGAGGCAAATAGGATTAAGTGATTTGCCAAGAATCACACAGCTAGCTAGTAAGTGGCTGAGCCTGGATTTGAACTCCGGAAGATGAGCCTGCCTCACTCCAGGCCTGGCTCTCTATCCATTGTGCTGCCTCTCATTTCTTATGATACAGCTATATTCCATTACATTCGTAGACTATAGTTTGTTCAGTCATTCCATAATTCAGGGGGATTCTTTTGGTATTTAGTTCTTTGCTACTACAAAGAGTGTGATTATAAATAATTTTGCGTGTCTGGGACCTTTCCTTTCATCCTTGGTTCTCTTGTGTTACATGTGTCATCGTGGTATCATTGACCACTTGTTTTTCAGTTATTCAGGGTCTGAATTCCTTGTAGTAATCTCCTAATTTACATTGCTGTAGTTTGGGGGCAGCAGTGGGTAGAAGGCCTGTCTTGGAGTTAGAAAGACTCATCGTCCTGATTTCAGATCTGGCCTCAGACACCTACTAGCTACGTGACCTTGAGCAAGTCACTCAACCCTGTTTGCCTCAGTTCCTCAAATGTCATGAATCAGAGAAGAAAATGGCAAACCACACCAGTATCTTTGCCAAGAAAACCCCCAAAGGGATCATGAAGAGTTGGACACGACTGAACAATGCATGTTCATTCTCTGAGTTTTTATGCTACTTTGCATCAGTTTTTACAGAATTTCCAGTGTTTTTCTGAATTCCCTGACATTATCAACTTATGGAACAATAATTTTCCACTAGATTCTTATGCCAAAGTTTTTTCAGCCAACAGATACCTGCCCCCACTTCCTAGTTGTTGTTGTTGGTAGTTGTGGTAGTGGTGGTGGTGGTGGTGGTGTGTGTGTGTGTATGTGTGTGTGTGTGTGTGTGTGTGTGTGTGTGTGTGTGTATCTGAAATTTCGTTGGTCTAGGGAACTCCCAGTGAGGAGTCTCTCTACTATGGTGGATCAGAAAAATCCACAACTTGAAGAGTTGCCTACGGAACAGAGAGATGAAATTATTTACCTACACTAATACAACCCTTATCAGTCAGAGGCAGGATTTGAACCCAGGTCTCCTTGACTCAGGAGCCAGCTCAATATCTACTATTCTACACTGTCTTTTCCCAGTTAAAATTTTTTTGAAAAGAAAAAACCCTCTAATTTAGAAGTCTGAGGATTAAACTTTGGAAGACAGAACACACCTCAGTGAATTGAACCTATCAATTCCACAAGCATTTACTTAGCACTTCCTCTGAGCCTGTTTCTGTGCCAGCTCCTATGGAGGATATAAGGCAGAGTAAAACATGGTTCTTCCACTTGTGTAGCTTATCTCTGGTGGTGTGCTGGAGCCAGCTTGAAGCAGTCAGTCAGAGCGAGAGCTGATTGTTCAGTTTTCACTGTGAGCATTCGTGCCTCAGAAGTTGGCGAGCACTCCACATCAGATCTTGATTGTTTTGCTAACTATTTAGCCTTATGAAAGGGATGGAGAGATAGTTAATAATGCAGAATAAACTTAAAAGTATGTCTTGCATACATTTTTTTAAGTCTCCAGAGATCTGGTTGCTAAATGTTTATTAGCATTCCCCCACTTATTCCCTAGCTAAATATATTTCTTGATAGACATCTCTGAAGTATTTGTGTCTCTAAAGTATTCACACCACAGGACCACAATACTTTACCCCAGCTTCTACCAAGAGCCTGCTATGGCACTCTGAGTAATCTAAGGTGAGTCAAAGGGAGAGCTGTGGAGATGGATCACATATTTGTTTCTCCTGTATACCTAACTTTCCTATCATCTTTTTTTTTTTTTTGCGAGTATTGGGGTTGAGTGACTTGCCCAGGGTCACACAGCTAGTAAGTGTCAAAGGCCAGATTTGAACTCAAATCCTCCTGACTCCAGGGCCAGTGCTCTATCCACTGTGCCATCTAGCTGCCTGTCCTTTCCTCTCATCTTACTGCTTCTCTGGAGTCTCCAGTCCTGTTGAATTCCTGGACACATATCATCTTCAATTTTTTGTATATAAGTCACTTCTCTGGAAAGATGGAAACCAAAAAAAGCAGAATCAAGGCTTAAATGAGGGGAAAAGAACTGGAATATGTCAGAATAGCAATATTAGTAATAATAACAACTAGCTTCCATATAGAGCTTTAAGGTTCACAAAGCATTTTACATGTTGTAATGGCAATCAAAATAGGATCTTTTGCTGTTTTTGTTTTAGTATAATCAAGTGCCTCTGATTGAATCTTGCCTTTATAAATCAAGAGTCTTTACAAGGAGTAAAGTACAGAAACAAGAGTTTTTGTAATAGAAATAGTATATGTATTTGTATTGTTAATTATTTTAATGTGATTAAAGATCTTCCCCACCCATTAATGGGCGTACCCATTAAAGGGAGTTTGATTAGGGAAGATTTGTGGGAAGGACCAAGCCTTTTGTTAATGAGGCATTGGTTCTCAAGGGTTGTGATGCCCTCTGGCTCTAAAAAAGGTATAAATACTCTGAGTTGAGGTTTTTCTTTGGGCCTTAGTTTTTCTAAGAAGGTTTGAGTGCCAGGTGGGGAATCTGGGAAGCCGCTAAGGAGCCCCTCAGCTTTGAGATCCCAGATGTTGTGCTTCTCTCTCTTTTAATGATGGTCAGACAGCTGTACCTGTCTGTCGAATTATGGCCAGGCAGAGGAAGCCATATCTGTTGATTACTTTGGGGCTTACTGACTTGGAAGTGTTTGTTTGGCCAGATGAGGACTCTGGGAAGCTGCTAAGGAGCCCCCCCAGCTTTGAGATCCCAGATGTCATGCTTTCCTCTCTGGTAACTATGGTCAGACAGTTGGGGTCCAATTGTCTGTTGAATTCAGGCAGAGGAAGCCATGCCTGTTGATCTTTTGATTTCTCTGTATTTCTTTGAAATTCAGTGTTCTGACTCCCTGAACTAACTGAAGGAGATATGTACGTCGTTAAAGGAATGGTACATGTGCTTGATTAAAGTGATTGTTAACCCCTTGAAATTTTTTTCCTTTTATGAATGCAGATCTAAGAACCTGTGCTAGCAGGCCTCCCTGTGTATGTTGGGGTGCTTACTGATACACATGTGTTATTTCATTTGATCCTTACAACTTTATATGGTAGGTGCTATTATTATTCCCATTTTAAAGAGGAGGAAATTGAGGCATTAAGTAAGTGCCTTGTTCAAGGTCATATTATTACTTAGTGTCTGAGGCAGGATTTGAAATCATGTCTTTCTTTCTCCATTTTCTTTGACCATCCCCCTGCACCCAAAATCTCCCTCCTCACCTCTACCCATAGGTAGAGTTCATGCCTAGGACTGAGGACCTTGAGGCTACATGTGACCTTCTCCATCCTTGAGTGAGGCCTTTTGACTGAGTCCAAGCTTTATGGAACAAATCATTTTATTTTTTTTAAAAAAATTATTTATTTTCCATTTTCAACATTTACTTCCACAAAATTTTGAATTTCAAATTTTCTCCCCATCTGCCCCTTATCCCTACCCCAGGACAATGTGTATTCTGATTATTCTGTCCTCCAATATCCTCCCCTTTCTATCACTCTCCCCCGACCCTTATTCCTTTCCCTTCTATTTTTGTGTAGGGCAAGATAGATTTCTATACCATTGCCTATATATCTTATTTCCTAGTTGCATTTAAAACAATCTTTAACACTCATCTTTAAAGCTTTGAGTTCCACTTTCTCTCCCATCCCCCCTCCCCATCCACCCTCATTGAGAAGGCAAGTAATTCAGTATAGGTTATATATGTGTAGTCATTCAAAACACTTCCATAATAGTCATGTTGTGAAAGAGTACATTTCCCTCTATTTTATTCTGTCCTTTGACCTGTCCCTCTACCAAAGTGTTAGCTTCCAATTACCCCTTCTCCAAATTGTTCTTCTATTATTTTCCCTCTCTTATCTCTTTCCCCCTTGCTTCCCTGTAAGGTAAGGTAAACTTCCATACTCAATTGAATATGTATGTTATTCCCTCCTGAAGCCAAATCCAATGAGAGGAAGGTTCACTTATTCCTTTTCATCTTCCCCTTCTCCCCCTCCATTTTAAAAGCTCTTTCTTGCCTCTTTTATTTGAGATGATTTACTACATTTTGCCTCTCTCTTTCTCTTTCTCCTAGTACATTCCTCTCAACACTTAATTTTCTTTTTTAGATATCATTCCTTCATATTCATCTCTCTCTCTTTCTCTCTCTCACAAATATTTTATTAAGGGGATTTGTTCTGTAAAGTTTGGATTCAATCAAAGTGCCACACTTGAGGAATTGGAGGGTCACACGTGACCTTAGGGTTGCAGGTTTATCCTGCTTCTGCTACTTACTACCTATGTGACCTTGGACCATTCACTCACCTTCTTTGAGGGTTGTGGGTGTTGAATTAGACAATCTTCCCAGCTCTAAGTCCTATGAGGGGAGAGAAAAGAACATAGGGAGAGATGAGAGTAGAGAAAGAGGGGTGAATGGGTGAGGAGATGGAGGGCAGGAAGAAGGAAAGATGGCAGAGGAGATGAAAAGAGGGAGAGAGGAAGAAAACTTGAGGGGAAAAGAATAATGAAGGGGAAGCAATAATGGAGATGAGAGAGATGTTGGGGGAAGATGAAGGGGATGACTGGGAAAAAGGAAGAGGGGAGGAAAAGGAAAGAAGGAATGGAATGGGGAGTAGAGAAAGGCTGTCTGGGACATGACTGGGCCTTCCTCAGCTGGCAGTGAGGCTGACTGCCCAATGACCTGGACAGAGGGTGTCCATAGGAAGGGGTGAGCCTGGTGGGGTGCTGGTTGTGTCCCCTTGGTGGAGACATGCTGGGCTAAGCTAGTCATTTCTGAGCCAGGAGGAATTGTCGGCTGCTCACAGATATGGAATCTAAAGGTCCCTGCCAAGGCAGGGTGTTGTGTTTTTTTTCCTTTTCTGGTCATTAATGAAAAAATAAGCCCCATTTTGCTGACTTGAAGAGGAATGGATCAGTCAGTCCACTGGCCTGCTCTTCCTTGGATTGCAGCCTCTGGCTGCCTTGCTGGCACCAAAGATCTGCTCCCAGAGACATGCACCTGGGTCCCAGAAAAGTATGGAGGTTCCTACCACCCGCAGAGGCCCCTTGCCCATGACACTGGAAGCAAAGCCTGTAGTCAGCCCCAAGGGAGAACTGGGGCTCCTCTCCAAGAAGGCTGCTACCTGTGGGGATACTTACCTCAGCAGCCACCCAAGGGAAACCAAAAGCAATAATACTAATAATTAATAATCTCTTGCCATGTATACATACCCTTTTCCTCCCCTTCCTTTTGAAAACACTTTTACATATTTGAAATGCCTCCATGAGGCTGGGCTGGGTGGAGGCTGCCTTCATTTTACAAATGAGAAAGTTGAACTTCAATGACTTGTCCAAGGTCACATGACTTATTAGTAGCCAAATGGGTGTTGGAACCCATGTTTTCTGGCTTTCTGTACAGCAGAATCCCTGATTGGTCTCCAGCTCTTAAGCAAATTTCATTCTTTCTGCTTAATTATTTTTATTCCTTGTATATTTATTTGTCTTCTCTCTGTAGTACGGAACAAGTATCTCAAGGTTAGGGAACATATCAGTAGTTCTGGTCCTGAGTTCTGTACGACCCCATCTGGGCCTGATGTTAGGTGGATTATGATCATAATGATCTCTGTCTCTCTCTCTGTCTCTGTCTCTGTCTCTCTCTCTCTCTCACACACACACACACACACGTCTACTACTTCAGCATCTCAGGGAAAAGTGACCTCCAGTGTCAGGAACAGTTCCAAGTTGAGCCCTAATCAACTCCATATCAGCAGCTGATGTCAATGTGCATTGCAGAAGTGTTTCCCAGCCCACACTATGGGAATATTAATTTATTTCTAAACACTGTCAACTCTTAGTCATGACTCCTAAGCCAGTTTTCTCATCTGTGAATTATAGGTACTGGGCTGGATGATCCCTAAGGCTCCTTTCTACTCTAAATCCTATGATCCACAGTGATATCAGGAAGTTTTCCCAAAATTCATTAATGTTGCATTGCAAGGTCAAGCACAGTAGGGTGCATCTCCTTGGAGAAGAATCACATTTTGTTGGATTCAACTGAGTCTGTTCTTCAGACTTGTACCTTTTGAGGGAAGTGCCTTATATAACTATGTTGGGTGGTAATAATATTCTCTTGCTCTAAGTTTTTGTGATGCTCCTCTCTCCTTGTTATCTTCCTCCCTATCTGATCACTCTGTCTCCTTTGCTGGATTTTTGTCCAGATCATGCCTGCTAACCATGGGGCTCTGCCCTGGACCCTCCTCTCTTTTCCCTCTAAATAATCTCATCTGCTACCTTGATTGAATTATCTGATGACTATTCTGATTCTCTGAATTTGTTTATCCAGCCCTAACTCTGATGGTCTCTGTTGGCCTCTAGTCTTGAATTTCCAACTGGATATACTGTAGATATCTTACACTCAGTTTGTCCAACACTGACCTCATCACCTTCCTGGTCCATAGCCTCACACCTTCCAAACTTCCCAATTACTGTGGAGGGAACCATCGTTCTGCCAGTCACCTGCTGAGAGATCCCTCTTCTTCCTTTCTCTTCATCTCATGTGCTTTTTGCCACCATCTTCACTGGTTTCACATAATGAGATGGCCCTTTTTCTTGCCCACCTAATCATTATCCTTGACTCCTCATCCTCTCTCACCCTAAATCTAATGGTAGCTAGGTAGTACAGAGTATGGTACAGCATATTGGCTTGGTGACCACATCCTGCATCCAAGGGTGTATACAGTTTAACGACTTACAGAGCTAACCCAGGTGGAGCCCTAGAAATGGCAGGAGGTCAACATTACTCCTTTTCTGATAGCTCCAAACCACATTATCTGTCTCTTCTACCAGTCCTGTCCAATGTCAACAGGTTATTTAAGCCTTTGGTTGTTTCACACCTGAGTTTCACAACTTCACTCTCCACACAAAGGGGACTACCTCAGGTAGATATGATCTCCTCCCTTGTGGATCATGCAGTGGCTCTCTAACACCACTCCAAAATGACTTAGAGTGGTGAATCAATGGTAGTTCATCCCTTCCCTTTCTTGGTGTTCTGGTTCCATGCTTGCATCAGCATGTGCTAACCAGAGTCAGAGCTAGGGCAGGGTGATTGGGGCTTTGTTCTAAGGTGCTGAATTTAGAAGGCACAGGATTTAAAGGGTACTGATGGAGTTTGGTGTCTCTCAGAAGAAATAACATAGCTTGACAGCTGGTCAGCAAGAATAGCTAAAATAAGATATCAGATGACAGGCTGTGGTCCACTCCTCTCCTGCCCCCTGAAAGCTTTGATACCCCCATCCCAACCTCCCCAGCACCAGCGGCTATGTCCTGAGGTCTCTTTCTCTCTCCTTCACCATTGGACGATGTACACCCACTAAGAGTATGCAACTTTGGCTATGGTTTGTGATTCCCTGGGCACAAACTTTCTAATTATGGCTCTGCCTGAGACTTGGGGCTCAGAGAGACACTCTAAGGCCTCTTTCCTCCTCTAGGAGGACTGCTGGATCATGCGAGCTATCCCTAGCTATTTCTCAAAGCTGTCCAAGATGGCACAGGGAAGGGTCAAAGCCAGTTCTTCCTCACAAAGGCCTCTGTGCTGTGGGAAATGGGCTTTATACAAAGGGAGAAATCTTTGCATTTTCTCCTCTTTGTAGAAAGTTTGACACTTTGACCATTTATTTTAGCTTTATACATCTCACAGCATTCTTTTATCCACCATCCATGTGATCTACCCAACACTCTCCATAAGGTAGATGAAGCAGGTTAAATATCTCCACTTTACAAATGACATCTCATCTGTCCAGATGAGACTACTTTGGTCCAGAGACTAATTTGGTTGTGACTTTCTTAAGGTCACATAGGCACTCAGCATCAGAGACAACTATGCAATTCACTGCCTAAAACCGGCAATAGCGGGGTTTGCCTCCCTTTAGGACATGGCAAAGGATATCAGCAAAAGCATGGAACTCCTGGTTCAAATGTTCAATTGTTTATTTGTCCATGGTCCTGGTTTTTAGCTAATGACCCATGTCTATTCATTAGGGTCAGGCATGGTTTGCAGGATCAAATCCTTTTTCATTTCCAGTCATAAATGAGGTCAGTGGCTGCCAGATGTTTTATAAAATTTCCTATTTGAGAATTTACAAGTTTGCTTCCATCCAAGGGAAACAGCTGGATTTCCAGAATAACTTTCTCATTAAGGAGACAGCGTACAGAAACTTGGAGGTACTCTAACAATACAGAGTGGGACTCAGAGTGGGACTGGTGGGACTCTTCCAAAGGAAGATCTGCCAGTTCACAACGTTAGCTCCCAACCCAGGTGCTGCTGCCTTCAGATGTGGCTCATGGAGCCAGTCTGCTGTTCTTTTCTATGTAGCACCTGATGATGAGTCCAAGGGAGCAGAGGAAGAAATGATGTTCAAGGGAGATGTGGCTCCTTGTTAATTTAGTTATGAGATTTATAGGTAGATCTACTTTTCCCCTCATCTTGAGGGACTTTGTCTGTTGTAATGAGATTTCAGTATATTCCACATGGCAGATGTTTCATTCATTTTTTTTTAATTCAATTAACAAATGTTTACTGAGGGTGTACTATGTACAAGCAACTGTGCTAGACTCTGGTGTAAATAAAGAAGTAAAAGATTTGATTCCTTCCCACAAATGCTATCAAAAGTGAAGAGCTGGTTTCTGAGAAACCTTGGAAGACTTATATGAATTGATGTAGAGAGAAATGATTCAGGACAATTTATACTATAACAATATTGTAAAAACAATTCTGGAAGACTTAAGGATTCAGATCAACCATGATTCCAGAGGACCATTGATGAAGAAGTCTACTTACTTCCTGATAGAGAGGTGATGGACTAAATATGGGAAATGAGCCAAACATTTTTGGGTATGGCCAATGTGGGAATTTGTTTTGCTTCATTATGCCAATATGTTACAAGGATTTTGTATTTTCTTTCCCTTGGGAAGGTGAAAGGGAAAAAAATGCCTAATAACAGAGGGGAAAAAAGGAGTTTCTTCAATAGCTGGGAAGACAATATGTATCTATGAAAAGTTATAGAACAAGAGAAGATTTAAATGGCAATAAGAACCATAATACAAACATCTCTATGTAATTTATGGGATTGGGTCAAAAATGGGTAGAGATTATGGTGCTCTGGGTTCTGAGGAGGGAAAGGTGACCAGACTGAAGTGATCACAGAAAGCTTTGTATTTAATCATGTTATTTTTGTTGCTTTTAAAAAATTGATAGTCTTTTTGTGTTTATAATATATTGAACCACTCCTGAATTCCTGGTCATAGTGTAGGATTTTTGTTACATATTGCTGAAATCTCTTTGCTAGTATTTTACTTAAAAATTTTGCAACAATTAGTTGGAGAAATTGGTCTATAGTTTTTCTCTTTTTGCTCTCCCTGGTTTAAGTATCAAAACCATATTTGTGTCATAAATGGAATTTGGTAGGACTTTACCTAGGGATTAATTGTTCCTTAAATGTTTGATAGAATTCACTTGTAAATGCATCTGGTCTTGGGGAATCATTTTCTTAGGAAGCTCACTGATAGCTTGCTCAATTTCTTTTTCTAAGATATAGTTATTTAAGTATTTTATTTCCTCTTCTGTTAATCTGGGCAGTTTATATTTTTGTAAATATATTTGTATTTATATTTTTCTAAATATTTATCTATCTTACTTAGATTGTCAGTTTTGTTGGCATATAATTAGGCGAAATAACTCCTAATAATTGCTTTCATTTCAGCATCATTGATGGTACAATCACCCTTTTCAATAGTTCAATGAATTTTTTTAAAATTTTCAATTTAAATAATCTCTCCTTTGATTTTTAGGATTTCCATTTTGGCATTTAATTAAAGATTTTTTATTTATCTTTTTTTCTAGTTTTTTTTAAAAAAAGTGTCATTTCTGATTCATTGATCTTCTCTTTCTCTCTTTGATTGACAGATTGATGTATTTTATCATGTATTGATTTTAGAGATATAACTTTTCTCTGAGTACTCCTTTGGCTGCATCCCACAAATTTTGGTATATTGTCTCATTGATGTCATTCTCTTGAATGAAATTATTGATTGTTTTTATGATTTGTTCTCTGACCCACTCATTCTTTAAGATTAGGTTATTTAGGTTCTAATTAATTTTTTTTAAAAATTAATTTATTTAACTTTTAACATTCATTTTCACAAAATTTTGGGTTCCACATTTTCTCCCCTTTTGTCCCCTCCCCCCACCCCATAACCTCGAGCATTCTAATTGCCCATGTCTGCCAATCTGTCCTCCCTCCCTCCCCACCCCTTCCCTTTGGAAGGCAAGCAATTCAATATAGGCCAGATCTGTGTAGTTTTGCAAATGACTACCATAATAGTAGTGTTGTGTAAGAACTAATTATATTTCCCTCCATCCTATCCTGTCCCCCATTACTTCTGTTCTCTCTTTTGATCCTGTCCCTCCCCATGAGTGTTGACCTCAAATTGCTCCCTCCTCCCCGTGCCCTCCCTTCCATCATCCCCCCCACCCTGCTTATCCCCTTCTCCCCCATTTTCCTGTATTGTAAGATAGGTTTTCATACCAAAATGAGTGTGCATTTTATTCCTTCCTTTACTGGAATGTGATGAGAGTAAACTTCATGTTTTTCTCTCACCTCCCCTCTTTTTCCCTTCACTAAAAAGTCTTTTGCTTGCCTCTTTTATGAGAGATAATTTGCCCCATTCCATTTCTCCCTTTCTCCTCCCAATATATTTCTCTCTCACTGCTTGATTTCATTTTTTTATTATTATTTTTTTTAAGATACGATCCCCTCCTCTTCAGTTCACTCTGTGCACTCTGTCTCTATGTGTGTGTGCATGTGCGTGTGCATGTGTGTGTGTGTTATCCCACCCTGTACCCAGATGCTGAATAGTTTCAAGAGTTACAAATATTGTCTTTCCATGTAGGAATGTAAACAGTTCAACTTTTGTAAAGTCCCTCATGACTTCTCTTTGCTATTTACTTTTTCATGCTTCTCTTCATTCTTGTGTTTGAAAGTCAAATTTTCTTTTCAGCTCTGGTCTTTTCATCAAGAATGCTTGAAAGTCCTCTATTTCATTGAAAGACCAATTTTTCCCCTGAAGTATTATATTCAGTTTTGCTGGGTAGGTGATTCTTGGTTTTAGTCCTAGTTCCTTTGACTTCTGGAATAGCCTATTCCACGCCCTTCGATCCCTTAATGTGGAAGCTGCTAGATCTTGTGTTATCCTGATTGTATTTCCACAATACTCAAATTGTTTCTTTCTAGCTGCTTGCAATATTTTCTCCTTGACCTGGGAACTCTGGAATTTGGCCACAATGTTCCTAGGAGTTTCTCTTTTTGGATCTCTTTCAGGAGGTGATAGGTGGATTCCTTGAATACTTATTTTGCCCTCTGGTTCTAGAATCTCAGGGCAGTTTTCCTTGATAATTTCATGAAAGACGATGTCTAGGCTCTTTTTTTGATCCTGGCTTTCAGGTAGGCCCATAATTTTTAAATTGTCTCTCCTGGATCTATTCTCCAGGTCAGTTGTTTTTCCAATGAGATATTTCACATTATCTTCCATTTTTTCATTCTTTTGGTTTTGTTTTGTGATTTCTTGGTTTCTCATAAAGTCATTAGCCTCCATCTGTTCCATTCTAATTTTGAAAGAACTATTTTCTTCAGTGAGCTTTTGAATCTCCTTTTCCATTTGGCTAATTCTGCTTTTAAAAGCATTCTTCTCCTCATTGGCTTCTTGAACCTCTTTTGCCAATTGAGTTATCCTATTTTTCAAGGTGTTATTTTCTTCAGCATTTTTTTGGGTCTCCTTTAGCAGGGAGCTGATCTGCTGTTCATGCTTTGACTGCATGTCTCTCATTTCTCTTCCCAGCTTTTCTTCCACCTCTCTAACTTGATTTTCTATGAGCTCTTCCATGGCCTGAGCCCACAGAATATTTAGTCTGGATGTTTGGGATACAGAGGCCTTGTCTTCTATGTCTTTGCTTGATGGTAAGCATTGTTCTTCCTCATCAGAAGGGAAGGGAGGAGATGCCTGTTCACCAAGAAAGTAACCTTCTATAGTCTTATTTCTTTTCCCTTTTCTGGGCATTTTCCCAGCCAGTGATTTGACTTCTGAATATTCTCTTCACACCCACTTCGCCTCCAGATCCTCCCAGCCAGCACTTGGGGTCTGAGATTCAAATGCTGCTTGCCAGCCTCAGGGCTTTTGGCGGGGGCAGGGCTGCTATTCAGTGTGTGATTAAGTTCAGGTGCTCAGGTAGGGGCAGGGCTCTGTTCCCTTAGGGGGTTTATGCAGAAACCTTCAACAATGGATCCAGGCTCCTGCCTGCTTGGGGAGCCCCAGTCTGCTCCCGCCTCCGCTGTTGCCTCCCGAGGGGACCTGAGTTATGGGGGCACCCCACTCCCCTCTCGACCCGCCAAAGAGACCCTCTCACCGACCCCTGTCACCTGTGGGTGGAGGGACCCGCGTGGCCACTGGAGATCCCGTCCCTGAAGCCCGCTCGGATCTTTTCCTCTCAGTGCCGTGGCCGCGGCAGGGCTGTACTCAGCTCCCAGTCCCGGCACCCAGTCCGTGGCACGAAGGACCTTTTGCGAGAGGTTTGCAGGTCTCTCTGGAACAGAAATCTCCCTTGCTCCAATGTTCTGTGGCCTCTGGGTGCAGAATTCGCCATGAGTTACATTTTTGTAGATGTTCTATGGGTTGTGGGTTCGGAGCTATGTGTATGTGTGTCTTTCTACACCGCCATCTTGGCTCTGCCCCCCTCTAATTAATTTTTATTCTATGCTTCCATGGCCCTTTATCTAACACAATTTTTATCGCATTATGATTTGAAAAGGGTGCATTTAATATTTCTGCTTTTCTGCATTTGTGAGATTTTTTATGACCTGATATATGGTCCATTTTTTTGGTGCCACACATAGCTGAGACAAAGACATACTCCTTTCTATTCCCATTCAATTTTCTTCAGAGGTCTAATATATCTAATTTTTAAAAAATTCTATTCATCTCCTTAACTTCTTTCTTATTTATTTTATGGTTAATTTTTCTAGTTCTGAGAGGGGAACATTGAAGTCCCTCCTAGCATAGTTTTACTATTTCTTCTTGTAACCCATTTAACTTCTCCTTTAAGAATTCAGATGCTGTGCCACTTGGCGCATCTATGTTTAGTATTAATATTACTTCATTGTCTATGGTGCCTTTTAGCAAGATGTAGTTTTCCTACTTATGTCTTTTAATTAAGTCTATTTTTGTTTTTGTTTTTGCTTTGTCTGAGATCATGATTACTACCCGCTTTTTAAAAAAATTTCAGTAGAAGCATAATAAATTTTGCATTAGCACTTTTTTCTTTCACTCTGTGTATCTCTCTGTTTCAAGTATCTTTCTTACAACCATGATATTGTTGTATTCTTGTTTCTAATCCATTCTGCTACTTCTGTTTTATGGGTGAATTCATCCCATTCAGTTCATAGTTACCAACTGTGCACTTCTCTCCATCCTATTTTCTTTGTTTATCCTTCTCTCTTTTTACTCTATTCTTTATTTCAAGTCTGTTTTGCTTCTGGCTATTGCTTCCCTTAATTTTTCCTCCCTTTCATCACCCCCTCCTTTTCCCTGTTATTATCTCTTCCCCCTCCTATTTCCCTGTTGGAAAAAATAGATTTCCATACCCTGTTGAGTGTACACACACACACACTCATTCTTTCCTCTTTGAATCATTTCAGATGAGAGTGAGGTTCAAGTGTTGCCTTCACCCTCAACATTTTCCTCATATGTAAGATATGTCTCTTATGCAAGATAATTTCTCCCATCTTCCCCTTTTTCCTTTCTCTCAGGGCATTCTTCTTTCTCCCCATTCATTTTTTTTAGATCATCCTAACATAGTTGACTCACTCCCATGCCTTGTGCCTATGTAGGCCTTAATAATTGCCTTAATAATTATAAAGTTTATAGGAATTACATGGGTCATCTTCCCGTATAGGATTGTAAACAGTTTAACTGTATTAAATTCCTTATGATTTCTTTCATTTTTTTTTTTTTATGTTTCTCTTGAGTCTTGGATTTGGAAGTCAATTTTTCTAATCAGCCCTAGTCTTTTCATCAAGAATGCTTGAAAGTTCTCTATTTTATTAAATGTCTATTTTCCCCCTGAAGGATTATACTCAGTTTTGCTGGGTGGGTTATTTTTGGTTGTAATCCTCATTTCTTTGCCTTCCAGAATATCATATTCCAAGCCTTTCACTCCTTTAATATGGAAGTTACTAAATCTTGTGGCTCCACAATATCTGACTTATTTGTTTCTGGTTGCTTGCAATATTTCCTTCTTGACCTAGGAGCTCTGGAATTTGGCTATAATATTCCTGGTAGTTTTCATTTTGGGATCTCTTTCAGGAGGTGATTGGCGGATTTTTTCAATTTTCATTTTACCCTCTGGTTTTAGGATATCGGGGCAGTTTTCTTTGATCATTTCTTGAAATATGACATCTAGGCTCTTTCTTTGACTATGACTTTCAGGCAGCCCAATAATTCTAAAATTATCTTTCTGATATATTTTCCAGGTTAATTGTTTTTCTAAGGAGATATCCCACATTTTCTATTTTTTCATTCTTTTGACTTTATTGTTTCTTGATGGCTTACGGAGACACTGGCTTCTAGTTGTCCAGTTGTTTCTTCAGTGAGTTTTTGTACCTCTTTTTCCATCTGGCCAATCCAACTTTTTAAGGAGTTATTTTCCTCAGTGAAACTTTGTATCTCTTACCATTTGGCCAATTCTGTTTTTTAAGGTGTTATTTTTTTCCAGTATTTTTTGTGCCTCTTTTATCAAGCTGTTCATTGTGTTTTTGTAATTTTCTTGTACTACTCTAATTTCTTTTTCCACACTTTCCTTATTTGATTTTGAAAACTTTTTTGACCTCTTCTAGGAATTCTTGTTAGATTTGTGTCCAATTCACATTTTTTTCTTTGAGACCTGCTCATAGCTCATTTGATATCATTCTTTTTCTGAATTTGTGTTTCAATTTTCTTTGTCACCATAGTAGCTTTTTATGGTTAGGTTCTTTTTGTTGTTGTTGTTTGCTCATTTTCCCAGTATATTTCTTGACTTTGAACTTAAAATTGGGCTCTGTTCCCGGGTTTAGGTGGTGAGGTAGGGTGGGGGACATTGTCCCATGCTTCAGGCTTTTTTCACACTGCTGTTTTCAGAGCTAATTCTGGAGGTTTGGATGTTTTCAGTGCTTCTAAGAAAAAGTGTGGTCACTGCTCTTTTGATCTGTGCCCTGGTCCCTATGTAGGAAGGGACCATGATCCTTGCAACAAGCAATATTACACCTCAGGGCTCCTGCTCCATTGGGACCAAAAGCAATGCTGTTCCTTACGGTCCTTTCTCCCTTGGGGCTGAAAGTGTTCCTCTTTTTCCTAGAACTGTGACCTAGAAGTGGGCATGGTCAATGGAGTTGCCAAACAATGCCTCATCCTGCATTTAGTGCTAGCATAGGCCTCCCTGGTAAGCTCTTTCTGATCAGTTGCCAGATACCCTTACTGTCCCTGACTTGAGAGCTCCCAAATCTGGTCCTGATCCCTCCTAGGCCCACAGCTGGTGTTGTTGTTGGGTGAGCTCTGTACTGGACCCTAATTCAGTGTCACAGATTTTTTGATTTCCTAGGTTGTCTTGGGTTGGAAAAATGTTTCATCCTGACCATTTTTTTGGCTCTGCTGCTCCAATATTTGATTCAAGGCACTATTTTAAAGTTATTTGGAGGGGAATGTTGGGAGAGCTCAGCTGCATTCTTTACTCTGCCATATTGGCTCTATTTTCTGAAGTCTCTGGAGAAGGCTTTGTAGAGAAGTTAAGAAATGTGCTTAAAGCATGGGTAGGAATTACAGTGATGGAGAGGGTATTCCAGGGGTTCCCTATTACCTCCAGGGTCAAATACAAAATGCTCTGTTTGGTATTTGAAGCCCTTTATAACCTAGCCCCTTTCTCTGTTTGTCTTACTCCCTGACATGTACTCTTGAATCTAGTGACACTGGTCCCTGGATGTTTCACAAAGAAGACACGCCATCTCTTTATTCAGAGCATTTTTGTGTGTGTGTGTGTGTGTGTGTGTGTGTGTGTGTGTGTGTGTGTGTGTGGTGTGGCTTTCCCCTATGCTTGGGTGACTTTCTCTCCTTCACTTTGACTACTGACCTCCATGGCTTCCATGTCCCAACCCAAATCCCATCGTTTCCAGAAAAACTTTCCCAATTCCTCTTAATTGTAGTGTCTTCTCTAATGATTTCCTTTTTATCTTGTATATAGTTTACTCTGTATAAATTTATTTGCATGTTGTTTCTTTAAGAGCAAAGACTGTCTTTTACTTCTTTTTGTATCCCCAGTGCTTAGTACAATGCCTGGCACATAGTAGTCACTTACGTGTTTACTGATAACTAAGATTCAGGAATAATTCCCATGGACTATTCCAGATGGAGCAGAGGACTCTTGGTACAGAGTAGTGAGGGATAAGATAGGATTATCTTGTGATTGTGATGTCAGGGAATCATATCTGTATGAGGGAAAGATAATTGGCAGGGCCTACAACTGGGACACCACCATCATTTGCCCTTCCTGGAAGAGTGGGAGCCAGTAGGTTCCCATAGGCCTAAACAAGAGCTAAAAAAAATACACCTTATATCTACCTCAAAGGCTCCAATAAGATTCTGAATGCAATAGACTTCTCACTCTAATGCTGGGGTGCGGAATCTGTGGCCTTGAGACCACACATGACCCTTTAGGTCCCCAAGTGTGGCCTGTTGACTGAATCCAAACTTCACAGAACAAATCCTCTTAATAAAAGTTCTGTAAAACTTGGACTCAGTCAAAAGGTTGCACCCAAGGACCTACAAGGTCACATGTGGCCTGAGGTCGCAGGTTCCCCACCCCTGATCTGAAGTATACCTGCTGTTTGTTATAATTAGATTTTTAATAGATTTTTATGAGAAAGCATAGTTCAGCAGATCACCTTCTCTTGTGTTTATGCACACCTTGGCTGTTGTGAGCATGAATCACAATTTAGGCTCCACTAGTTGGTAGCCTCCTAGGCTGCAGGCAGCATCTCAGAGGAAAGAGCCTCTAAAGGGGAACCCCTGAACCCCAGTAGGGCGTTGGGAGAGGAGTGTCCCAGGAGTTTGTCCTTAGACTTGTTCTATCATCACTTTTAGCAATGATTTGGATGAAGGCTTAGATGGCACGCTTACTGGTTCCACAAAGGATACCAGAACTAGTAGGGACAGGGAACATGCCAGATGATAGTAAGGATTCCCCCAAAGTCCAACAAGCAATAATCAGGGGCTGATTGAAGATGAAATTAAACATAGATAAATCTAAAGCACTACCCGTGAGTTAAAAAAAATAAAAAAAAAAATCAACTGAACAAGTACAGGATGGGGGAGAAATAGCTAGACAAGATGAAAACAAAACAACCCAGGAGGTGGTGGGGATTTAGTCAATTGTGACTCAGTAAGTTAGCGGGGTGACATAGTAATGGGGCTGCCTGGGCTCTAGAAGCACAGAGGCACAGATAGCATTGAGTATTGGAGAAGGGTGACAGTCCCACTGTCCTCCACAAATGGAGAACTGTGGTCAGGTCACTGATCTGTGGAAGCTTATTCAGAGGAAACAATGCATGTGGTAAGAAGACAGGAGCATGGAAGGAATTAAGGAAGGAATTAATCTAGAAAAGATTCAGGGGCAACACAACTGGTCACTTCAATGCTTAAAGGGCTCTCATATGGAAGAGGAATGGAAGAGGTCTTTAGCCTGACCCCAAGAAGTTAGCCAGTGGTGGGCTCCTCAGGAATCCTCACTACTGGTTGGCTTCATCATCCCTCCCAGCAACATGTACTATGGTTTCAGAAGAAGAACTTTTCAGAAGAACAGATTTTTGAACTGTGAAGTGAATTCTATTTAATAAACACAATATTGCTAATCACATCAGGCTGGGGAGGTGAGTTGGTCAGCTCCTCTTTAAAAAAAACAAAACACCAAACAAACCAAAAATGCCTTGATTCTTGATAGGAGATGAGCTGCTGAAAAGGAAAGAACAGGTATAAAAATAAATATTGTGCCAGAGTGCTACATGGAACAAAAACCACACTCCATCACCATTTCAATCTCTTGGCCAATGTAAGAGGTAAATAATTTCCACCTGAGTATGAGAGCCCTGCTCAGTGAAAACAGTATAATTTTATTATCTCCTACTAAGTGTAAAATAATTAGAAAGATTTTGACCGCTTCCCCCAGTTCTCCTCCCCATCATCTGCTGCAAGCAAGCTGGCATGCAAAATGAAAACAGGAGTAGTCTGAGTTATTTGCCTCCTTTTTTTTTAATTACAAGATGGTAAGTCTCTCACACGGAGTACAGAAGGAAGGGAGTCTAGGTGGCTGGTTTTCCAGAGCCAAGCCAGAGACAGTGGTGAGGGGTGAGCATGGCTGAGGAGCCAGGCCAACTCATGCATTTTGGCTCCCAGCCTCCACCACTCCTCAAGCTGGCAATGTTGTTCTGGTAATTGTCCCTCTCCCCAGCTTTAGTTGGAGGCTCTGGCCCCAGCTGTGTTGCTGGACTGCTGAATCCCTCCACTGTGTGTTTAATTAAAAAAAGGAGACAGAAAGAAAATGATTTGTTCGGGTACCAACTCGCTCCTCTTAGGCTCAGGAGAGCATCAGCTCAGCGAGGCCAGATGGTAGGGGGAGGGGAACAGCTTGGCAACTTGGCTGTGTCTGCAGCTTCCCTGGACTCCCTGGCTATGATGACCAGCAAGGCTGCTGAGCTCCAGAGAACCACAATTTCTTCTTGATGGAGCCCTTAGGTGACTCCTTTCCTATACTTTAGTCCCATCCTGGCCCTAAGTCTTGGGGGGTGGGGGGACGGTAGAGTGGCCTTGCCAACCTTCTCTTCTTGGTGCCTCAATGGGGAAAGGCCAAGCAAGGATCAAACCAACACGCAAAGCCATTCTGCTCATTGTTTTCAAAGCCGTAAACTGTTTTCTAGGCCCAGTCTAAATGTAACTTTTACTTAGGCTGATAATCAAATGATTTCCTCTTTCTGCAATGAGAGGTCTGCTGTTTCAGTTTTAAGACTGCCTCTTTCCCAAAGCCAGAGATCTAAGGGGAAAGTAGCTAAGAATATTATTCTGGCTATGCTATACTGAGTGTTTTTTTTTTTTTTTTATCTTACACCAATACTATGCATGCTTACCTCAAAGAGAGTTTCCATAGAAGCAGAAAAGGAGCCTTGTGCTCTAGGGCAAGGGATATTGATTGACTAGGAGCACTGGGCCCAGGTCCTGGCACTGTCACTAACTAGGTCAGCATCAAGTGTCACAGTCTCTGGATGACTAGACTCAAAAGGAGACTATGCCATGTGCTCTAATTCTTGTGGCTGTAAGGAGGCTCAAATTGGGAAAGAGAGAAAATGGGCTTTGATAGCAGAAAGCTCTATATGAATGTCAATTCTCACAATGTATCTGACCTTTTATTTTTTTTTAGAGCAGGGAGGGACTGAAAAAAAAGGTGGTCAGGTCATCTGAAAAAGTCAGTAGGCCCAAATCACTTTAGACTTCTGAACCTGAAGCAAGGAGATGCTGCTCCCAAAACGACACCAAATGATATTAGGTTTGAAAAAGGAGATTCATGCCTAACATTACCTGCCTGGCACCTTGCTTTCTTGGTTGAAAAGAACACAGCAAGTTTAAATATCTTAAAAAAAAACTGGTACTGACTTGGATGTTTTTTTCCCTTTTCTCCCGAGTTATGAGGAAGTCACACTCATGTCTACAGCTTCTGAGATGAACAAGCTGCAGATGGTGGAGGCTGAAGTCAGATGCCCTGCTGTCCGCAGTACTTCCTTTCTGAGCATTCCCTCTTTGGCTAAATCAGTGGCTCAGTGCAGGGATGTAAACAGGGAGGTTTACTCATCCAATGGGAAGAGAAACAAGCTTTTTGTCTTCAAAGGGATTTAGCTGTTTGGGCCACCTCCACCATGAAGGCCTCTCTAATCCCATCCTAGCTGTAATAGTCTTCCTTAAATTTCTTACCATCTTTTGTTTGGCTCTCTCCTGTGACCTTATCCCACCCTGATTCAGTTATTTGTGTATGTGGCTGTTTCCCTCATTAGGCTTCATTCCTAGAAGGCAGGTGGTGGTGGTGGCAGCTGTAGTGATTTTCACCTCTGCATCCCCATCCTAGCAGATTACCTAACTTAGAGCTTAATCAGTATTCACCAAATGGATTGAATTGATCTTTCTCCCTTCCTCCCTACTCCCTGAAAGCAACAAAATAAGTTGCTTTCAAAATGAACCTCTTCCCTCAATGACCAATCCATAGCTGTTCAATTCACAAATGTCCCCCTGGCCTCTATTTTACTTCTAGTTTAGAAAGCAGGGGCAGCCTTAGGGCAAGGAATCCTCTTCTGTCTTTGGGAGGATGATATGTGTAGAAGCAAAGGAAAATAAATACACAAAGCTGGTTAAATAAAAGGAGGCCTCCTTGAAAGGTAACCAGATTTATATGCTTTTAAGTTTCATTTCCCTGAATACCTGTTCAGTCAGCTTGTCAATTTGGTTTTTCCTCATTTACCCATTTTTAACATTAAAAAAAAATCCAAACAAAAAACCCCAAACAACTTCACCCACCCCCCACCCCCAAAGTCCCTCTGAACACTTGACCAAGGAATAAGCAGTATTATGCTGAGTTCATAAAGCATCAATTTTCTGGATAAGCTCTAGGTTTTCTGTTGAAAAATCAAATTAAAGGTCACATATCAGATTTTTATTCTTATTTTGTCTTTCTGTCCTTTTCTTTTTTTGTGCCACATTCTGTACTTGATGCTCTCCTACTATCTGGTATAAAATTTTAAACTCCAAACTATACAAGATTAGAAATCTCCACTCTCTGTAAGTCTCAGGCCTAGAATATGCACAGGTCTGTCTCCTCCAAGAATAGGTAACTAGAAGAGTTGCTTTGCATGGGGTAGGGTGGGGTGGGAAGGGAAGAAGGCCAGTTTGGGCCCTCAGCCTGAATCCATTGTGAATAACTGGATGTCCTGTGGGTTCCAGTATAGGGCAACAGCTGAATTGTACACAAGAGACCAGACATAGGGGATGAAGAATTCCTCAGGCTGCTCCTCTTCCACATACTTGAACTTCAGCTCTGGAAATTTCTGAAAATGGAATGAGGTAAATGTAATTCTCTGTTACACTTGAACACTTTCTGTACCCCTCCCCCCATAAAAAAACAAAAAATAAAACAAAAACCCCAAACAGACTTAATGCCAAACCTAACATGCTCTCCCCATCAGCCAATGTGCCCTCTCAGACTCTCCCACATAAAGACAACAGTGATGAAAAACTGAACTAATCCATTCCAGGAGCAAGGTTATTGTTATGTGGAGGCAGAGTAGGCTGTTGCCTGTGTGGTGTGATTTATGGTCAGGATTCTCTATCTGAAAGTATCTCCTTCTTAAGATCCTTTAGGCATTTTGGTTTTCAAGCATCCCTGGTGAAAATGTAAATACCTCTAGAGGGGTTCAATTACACTTTGCTAGTTTATACATGGTAAAAGGACCTGGAGTCAGGAAGACCTGGGTTCAAATGCAGCCTCAGACACTTACTAGCTGTGTGGCCCTGGGCAAAGCACTTAACCCTGTTTCTCTCAGTTTTCTCATCTGTAAAATAAGCTGGAGAAGGAAATGGCAAACCACTCCAGTATCTTTGCCAAGAAAACCTCAAATGGGATCACAAAGAGTCAGACATGACTGACAAGACTGAACAACAAAAGGGATTGTCTAGCTGAGAGCAAGAGCCTATGGGAATGAGTGAGACACAGGATAGGTACCTAAGAGGATGGGGGCATCAGGAAGGGGAAGCAGGTGAAAACTCAAGTAAATATCATCACTGACTCTACAGTTTAGATCTGGCTCTACTTGATAGACATCTTATTCAGGGTGCAGTTGGCCTGCAGTTGGCAGGCTTTTTTAGACTTGAATGAGGCTAAGATGAAATAGGAACTAGAATCTCAAGATAAAGCACGGCAGCAGGTCTCACTGTAACACTTAACACCCATCTAGGTCAGAGGCATGCTACAATTCTGGGTGACTGGGAGGAAGGGCAGCAGTGACCTCTGCTTTTCAAGTGGGGAGGTGGCGATCACACTGCTAGCTAGCTAGATGACTATAAGGGCTGGATTGAGTAGAAGAGTTCAAAGATAACCAATATCCTCATTTTTCTGCCAAGCAATTTCCACGTGAAAAAAATCTGCATCTTTCAGTTCCAATTGTCTGATAAGTGAGAATGTGTGAGGTATAGCAGTCCCAGGGTGGCACTTAGACTTTAGTGCCTGAGTTGGGGCTTCTGATTTTTTATTTTCACTACTAACCTACTTCTGCTGAGTACAAACTAGAGCAGCTGGCATCCGAGGCCTGGAGAATGTGGGGCTTTTCTCAAGTGTCTCCTGTGGAGGCTGTGGGCAACCTAAACACCACTGACCTACGCCTAAATGTCTGGAGGACTGGGCTGAGGGAGGAGGGCTGTGAAGGCATTCCAGTCATGGGGAGGAATGGCCTAGGTCACTTAATCCTGTTCCAGGGCCTGAGAGGTGGTGTAACTTGGAAGGCTGTGGGTGTTTGCGTAGGTAGTTATTGGATAACTTAATCCAAGGTGTGAGCCAGATCTTACTCCATTTAACTCTTTGTGGAGAATACCTGATTTTTTAATACTGCCCTAGATAGAGAAAGGGGGAAGGGAGAAGGGTGTATATGAGCATTTATACAGTGCCTACCATATGCCAGGCACTGTGCCACTAAACGCTTTTACAAATATTATTTTGTTTGATCCTCACAACCTTGGGAGGTAGGTTCAACTGTTATTCTCATTTTATGGTTGAAGAAACCAAGGCAAAGAGCTATGTGCCCAGGGTCCTATAGCTAGTAAATATCTGGGGCTGGATTTGAACTCACATCTACCTGACTCCAGACCCAGCACTCCATCCACTGTGCTATCAGCTGCCTGGTGATACAGAAACCTTTCTGCCTCTCTTTGTGCTCCTAAGCAATTTTAATCCTTCATTCAAGAAATATTTGTTATGTACCTCGAGAGTACTAATGACCATGTAGGTCCTTTGGATGGGTCAGTGATGACACAAAAGATGGGAATATGGTCTCTCCCTTTGAGGTGCTTATATAGTCTTGTGGGAGAAGATACATAGATGAATATAAACCAATTCAGAACCATTCAGGGTAAATAATAAATGAATTAATATAAGATAAAATATCAATGATTTACCTAAGAATAGTGGGCACCTAGACTATACTACAGAATAACAAGAAAAACAACAGCTAACATTTATATGGGGCCTACTATGTGCCAGGCATTGTACTTAGCACTTTTACAATTATTACCTCACTTAATCCTCACAATAATCCTAGGAGGAAGGTATTATTATCCCCATTTTATAGATGAGGAAATTGAAACAAATACAGGTTAAGGGATTTGTCCAGGGTCACACACCTAGTTAGTGTCTGAGGCCATACTTGAATTTATATCTTCCTGACTTCAGGCCTGGAGCTCTATCTACTGCATTGCCTAGCTGCCCATTAGAGTGGGGAACTGTTGATCATGGAAGGCTTTTATAGGAAGTTGAGCTTTGAGTTAGATCTTAAAGGAACTGGTCACAGGTTGCCAGAGAAGGGGGTATTCCAAGTGAGAGAAAAGGCCTGGGTAAAGAAGATTACCCAGTCACATGCACTGTGACTTGATCCTACCAAGCAGAAGACATATGTATATGTGGGGCCCTTCAGATTGCTAAGTTCCATACTGTAAGTGTCCTCTGTTAAGAGTAATAGGTAGAAGCAGGCTGTAATGCCAAGCCACAGGATGCTCTACTGAGACCCTGTAACCCTATATCTTGTCTGTGCCCTTGGGCTCAGGGGCTCTCTAGGTCAGTTCTCATATATCAATAGTGTAAGAGGATGTGGTGGCAAGTGAAGAATGGTCACTGGCTGTACTTCTAGGAAAGTCAAGGATTGGTTGGGGCCCTCGGTGAGAAAAACCAAATGCAAAACCAAACAGGACTCTGCCATTCTGCCTACTGTCCCTACCTTATAAAATCTGCTTCTCTAGAGAAGCTCCAACCTTTTCCAACTGTTTGGCAGAGACACAACTCAAAGCCACAGGGATCACTGTGAGAAGATAAAACTGGTGCCATTTCATTATTTATAAGGATGTGGCCAAGACTAGAAATAAACCACCACTTGTGCTGTGGAGTTAGACAAGGCTTTGACTATGATGGGAGCTCCTTCTCTAGCTCAGTGTTTGCATTGCTCTCAGTTGGGCCAACAGCACACTCCTGTGCCTGACTGGTTGGTCACTTGGGATTCAGGTTTATTTTTACATTGATTCCTAGTGCTTGTTTGTGCCTGAGGGAGCAACAAAAACATGGAAATAAGCATTCAGACATTTCCCTTGTGCAGTCATCCATGCTAATATAACACATCAGCTTAACACAAATAGCACCTACCTATACAACGACAATTAAAACCAAAGCCAATTAATTTGGAGAGTATTCCATTAAGATTTTAAAGGTGGCCCATACCCAAGCATTCTCTCTGCTCCCACCTCCATTCTCCTTTTCAATATCAATATTTGCAAGATCCTGGGCTTTCTTTACCTCAATCAAACAAAGTTACAGCTTAGTTCTTTATTATGAAAGGTGAGCCAAAATTCAAGATTCTAAGGGAAATTTTAAGAATCACAGTCTATACTGTTTCTTTAACTGAGCTGCCTGTCCAATAAAACTGGATTCGTCCAGGGATTCTGCATTGTTTCTAGTTTGCTTACCGAGAGATAAAGATCTGATGCCACCCACCAACTGTGGAAGCAGCATAGCCTCTCCACTGAAGTCCCCATTCACACCCTGGATTAAAGAATTATAGAGGAAGAAACCCTTAGATGTTCACTGGTTCCCTAGACTTTTCAAGTGAGGATAACTTTTTTAGGGTCAAAAAAAGTTATTACCAAATCCTTAATTATTATCAGTTCTTACCAAGTTCTGAATAAAATAATAGCAGAGATGAAAATAATGATGAAACCAATCATTGGGGGATCCAGTATATAGAGAACGAAAGTTATTTTCCTGTTATAAGAGGAAAGCTTAATAATAAGTGCTTTATTATTTCCCCTGTATCTCCATTTTGGTGGGGAATAGCCACTGATTTTGACAGGTAGCACGTTAGAAAAAACTTCCACTCAATAGTTTTCCTTTTTCACTTAGAATATCAGCATTCTATAAATTCATAAATAATGGCCCAAGAATTTTTCTCTACTTCACACTTTCACTGTTCCTACGATTGTGACTGGAAGCCAAGATATTTTTTGAAAAGAAATGACTCAAGAAAAGGAAAGATCTTTTCTATCCAGTGACGCATTTGGGGGGGGGTTCCTCTGAAGGTCTTATTCAAGGATGTGGGAAAATACATTCAAGACTGCTACATATAGTTTCCAAGAAGTGTAAAATGGGGAAGTCAAACAAACAAATTGAAAGTGCTTATACAGAAATGATTTTCAATGACGATATGCTAGCTGGGCAGGAAATATTCAAAGAATTGACATGGAAAACTGTTCACATTCATTTATGACAATATGGAGGAAACCCTGATAACTGGCTAATTACAAAATGTTAAACTGAAGAGAGAATGAGTGCAATACTTTCTGAATCACTAATACTTTCTGGAGCACCTCTGAAAATAACCTCGCCTTCCAAATAGTTGATTCTCTCAGTAATATGATGAACAGGAAGCTGAGAATGCCTCACCCTTTACTTTGGCTTGTGTTTATATCCAAAATAATAATCATTTCACCATCCATAGGTGAAATGTACCCACAAAGGCACAGGACATTTCTTAGCACAAAAATAATTTAATGGCTGTTACACTAATCTGAAAGTAAATTACACATTTCACATTGACCTGGTAAATAAATACTACAGTTTTTTCAATAGGCAAAATCTTTTGTTTTGGACAGTAGCCAAAGTGGTAGGGCTCACTGACTTTCCTTCATATTAGTTACTCTCCACATTAATTAAAGAAAAAAAAGTATATCCTAGGGTTCATTCAGCCAATAACTGTCTTATATTGATTTTATTATCAAGTCTTTACACTGATCAATGATGATATGTCTATTGCAGCTTTTCAGTGGTAATTTAATAATCAATTTAGTGACTGTGGAAAGAATAGAGAAGTGGGAATCAGAAAATCTGGGATCAAGTCCCAACTCTTACTATCTATGTCACTTGGGTGAAGTCATTTTGAACCTTAAAGAATCATACTTTTCCTCATCTGTAAAAATAAGGATAACATCTGTCCTGTCTAACTGAAAATTTTTGTGAGGATCAAATGAGATCACATATATGAACACATTTGGAAAACTGTAAAGCATTATTTACATATGAAGGGCTGGTATAGTGAAAAAAGTGCTGCCTTTGAACTGGGCAGATCTGAGTTTGAATACAATCTTTGGTAAGACATAATCTGAGTCTCAGTTTCCTCATCCGTAAAATGAAGCAGTTGGACAAGATGATCTCTAAGTTCCAAATCTTATAATAAACCTATAATCTTCAAGGTCCTCTTTAACTTTATGATCCTATGATCCCAAAGTCATCAAATTTAATGGTTGTATTGGGCTGCCAAAAAAAATTGTACCAGTGTAGTCTAAAAAATGGGGTATCAAATATCCTGTACGTTTCATGGCAGTCAAAGGTGCATTTTCCCATTTGGCAGCCTCATTTGTGTACCCATGAATAAAAGAAAAAATGATGGGCATAAATCTGGAAACTTCTGGGCTGAAAAGTTAGAAATATTTATTTTGATCATTTGCTTCTTTACATTCATTTTAGAAAACTTTTATTTCCAAATTCTCTGCCTCTTACCCTCCCCTACCCACTGGGAAGGCAAGCAATATGATGTTAATTATACATGTGAAGTTATGGAAAACACTTTTCCATATTAGCCATTTTTGAAAAAAAAAAGCAAGAAAAATAAAGAAAGTGAAAAAAGTATGCTTCAATCTGCACTCAGAATTTCCCAGTTCTCTCTCTGGAAGTGAAGAATATTTTTTTAACATTAGTCCTTTGGAATTATGATCAATGTGTTGATCATTGTTACAACACTGCTGTTACTGTGCACAGTCCTCTTCTGGTCCTCACTTTACTTTGCATCAGTTAATTTATGTCTTTTTAAGCTTTTCTGAAATCATCCTGCTTGTCATTTCTTATAGCACATTAGTATTCCATGACAATCCTATACTACAACTTGTTCAGACATTCTCCAATTAATGGACATTCCCTCAGTTTCCAATTCTTTGCCAATACAAAATGAGCTTCTATAAATATTTTTGTTCATGTAGGTCCTTTTCCCCTTTCTTTGATCTCTTTGGGATATACACTTAGGATTGCTGGGGCAAAGGATATGCGCAGTTTCAGCATAGTTTCAAATTGTAGTGAGGAAGTTTAAAAGAACAGAGTCATTTATACAAACACCCTAGAAAGGATAAGACTCTCTCAGATCTGGTAACATTTTCCAGCATTGCCCTTGCCTCTTAAGTTTCAACAGGAAAGACAAGTCAAACTTTGGTTTTGCTGATGGGTAAAAAGGGGCCACACATCATAACAATATATATACTATATGTACGTATACAATATAACAATAACTTATTTATATAGTACTAATTGTCACAAAATGCTCCTTAACGTAGCTCACATTCATATTGTCCTTAAAGGTTTACAAAGTGCTTTGCGGTAGGTAAAGTAAGTATTTTACATGTAAGGAAAATGAGGCTCTCAGAACTTTAGTGACTTACTGTGGTAATACACCAAGTGAATGCCTGAGTTGGGATTTAAATCCATATCTTTTTCTGTTTCATTAACCATCTAGACTGATGAGGAATGAATTATGTTTAAGTTACCTTTTGTTGAGGTTATGTGGTACATCCACAGAAATAGAAGATAACTGAAGATAAGGAGCCAGAAACCAATGTACATTCACAACTAGATAGGGAGGGAGGACAATGATTCTTCCACTTGTTATCAACTAAAGCAAACCTAGGGACAGGAGCTGAGGGCCTTTGGCTTGGTAGAATTCTTATAAAAAATATTCACAGAGTTATGACATATATTTTCGTGGTATTTCTTAATTTTCTCCCTCCCAATGAAAAAATGTTTATTTTCTCTCCTTAGCACTTCTATCCCCTGTCCCCCACTGAATAACAACAATAAAAAAGAAAAAAATACCTCCCCTCCAATAAACATGCATAATCAAGTGAAACAAATTCCTTCACTGGTCATGTCTAAGAATGTATCTATCCTGTACGCTGAGTCTAATACCTCTCTGTCAGGTGGGTAGCACAGAGCACTAATATGAAACCTTCTAAAATCTTTCAGAGTTGTTTTCTTTATAATGTTGTCATTGGATAAATTTTCTTTTGGTTCTGCTCACTTTAATTTGCATTGTTTACTGAGGTCTTTACAGGTTCCAATGAAACTATCCATTTAGTCATTTCTTATGATGCAATAATTTTCTATTGTATCCATACAGTATAATTTGTTTTAGTTGTTCTCCAGTAGGTGGACATCTCCTTATTTTCCAGTTATTTGTCACTACAAAAAGAACTACTATAAACATTTCTGTACATCTGGCTCTTGTCCCTCTTTCTTTGATCTCTCCGGGGTCTATGCTTAGTGGTGGTATTGCTGGGTCAAAGTATATACATAATATGGTGGCTTTTGGGACACAGTAACAAATTATTTTCCAGAATGGCTGGACCAATTTACAGCTTCAACAACAATGTCTCAATGTGTCTGTTTTCTGAAACTCCTTAAACATCTGTCATTTTCCTCTTGTGCTGTATTTGGGGAGTCTTATGGTATGTATGTAGGTATTTGCTTAGATGAAAAATATAACAGTTGCAAGGTAATGTCAGAAAAATGCAAGGTATTAAAATACAGCCAATTCTTGGTTATTCAGAGATTTGTTCTGTCAAACACTTCCTTTGGGTTCCTGAGCTGATTACTAGGATGTCTATGGAGAAGGCTGGCCTTCTAGAAGGAGGAGATCATGAAGGTTAAAACTAACCATTGAATATGAAGGTTTTTGGACCATCAGAATTTCAATTATATCCATGGTACTCCATGCCAAAACACCAAGATATAGCTATAAATCATGAACTCCTATTTACAAAATGGGAGTATTTCTCCAATCTCTGGACAAGTTCAATGATCAGTGATGTATGGAAATACAATGTATGGTGAACATCTTTTGGGGGATATAGTACTAGTCAAAAAGGCAGAGGCAAATGGAATTTCAGTGATAGTGGTGAGAGGGGTGTTTAAGTGAGTGATACTTCTCAATTTTTTTTTTATTTCCAATACACTGAAAAAATTCTTAGCAATTTATTTCAGATAATTTTTTTTCAATTAACAAAATTTATTTTCTCTCCCTCCTACCTCTCCTTCCCCCATTGGGAAAAAAAAGAAAAACAAAACACTTGTAACAACATGCATAGCCAAGAAAAACAAATTCTCTCATTGGTCATGTCCAGGAACAAAAAAGTCTTATTCTTCATCCTGAATTCATTGTCTCTCTGTCAGGAGGTATATAGTGGGCAGCATGTTTGATCATACAAACCAATATTTACTCTGGCCTGCCTGAAAAGGAGTTGAAAGGTTTTAGAGAAGATCTGGCTAAGAAAATGAAGATGGAAATGAAGGAATGCATCTTCAATAAGCATGCTGTTATTAAGTAGTAAAGGAGAACACCTCTAGTCTCCGGCTTATCAAGGAAGATGAAGTGTTCCCAGGCTGGAGAGAAGATAAGACTCAAGGAGAAAATAAGGAGGAAAAAAGATTTTAAGGAGATAGAAGAATCCAAATCAGTATCAGGAGGATCAAGAGGTTACCAGTTATATGAATGTACCACCAAGGAGGAAGTACAGAATGCAGGCCTTGGCACACAGGAATAAGGTTCTTCCCAGAGAAGATATTTTGTGCATTTACTTCTGAGTTTCTCCCATTCCACGGGCATAAGTACAACCTAGAAAGTAAGGTTCTCTTTTGCCAACTTCAGGACAGAAAGATGGATTGTGGGAGTAGATGACTCTGTTTAGAGGTTATTCCATATGAACAATTGGAAAGTATGCCTGTTTTCTAAGTATGGGCATGTAGGACATGGCATAGAGCCTTTTGAAACTTATTAAATCTCAGTACCATGATCTACTTCTGGGATTCATGTCATAATAAATGACACTATCAGAAAAGAACTTGGAAAGAATCTGTTGGGATTACGAAGACCTGCGCAGGCAACTGAAGGAGTAAAGATACTGTTTTCATCACTGATGCCAATGAAAGGTAAGGACCTTAAAGGAAATGTAGGCTATGGGCTGTCAATGACTGGCAAGACAGTATTACAGAAAGGGAATTGGAATTCTGGAGCATGCTGTAGAATAAAGGAATGATGGGCTCTGGGTCAGGGATGAAGGACATTTAAATAAAGCTGAGAAGACTGACAGATCTTGTTAAAAAGGCTATAAATTGAAAAAGAGGGGAGAAAAGTACCCAGACACAGAAACAAAACCCACAGGTATGAAACACAAAGAATAGCAAAGACAGACAAGATGATAGAGGGGCAAGTAACCATATTTATGTACACACACACACACACACACACACACACACACACACACACACACACACACACACACGCCCCTAATACCTAGAGCAAGAGCAAGGGTAATAATGAGAGCTGGACATTCAAGGAAATAAATGTAATCTCACAATATTGCTGAGACTTGATGGCGTACAATGAGAATAAACTAGTGGAAAGGTACACACTGTTCAAAAGGAATAGATTACATAAAAATTATTTTCTTGTGTAGAAATTCATGGACTTAAGGGGGGGAATCACAGAGGTGAAGATCAAAGCATTGGGGGTGAGTATCAAAGGAAGAAGACAGAGAGGTTATATACTGCTGTGGGTATATACTATAGGCCTTCAGGCCAACTGAAGGAAATGGAGGATAAAATCCCGACCCAAACCACAAAGTTGACATGGAGGCAGGATATCATGATGGAAGATTTCAATTATTTGGACATCTGCTGGAGAACTTTAGAGCTGCTAGAAAGTAGAAGGGACTACCCATAAAGGTATCTGGCTCCTCTTCCTTGGATGTCTTCAAGTAAAGGCTGGGTGACTACCTGTTGGGTAGGTTATGATGAGGATTTCTTTTGGGTATCGGTTGGGTTAGATGACCACTGAAGTTCCTTCCAACTTTCAGATTCTGTGAGACCTCAGCAACCATCTATTAATATTCTACCTGAAACAGAATCCCTACTAAGATCAGTTGAGCATAAATTCAGAGCTGGAAGGGAAATCTGAGATCATGTAGAACAACTTCCTCATTTTATAGATGAGAAAAAAGAAGTCAAGAGAATTTAAGTGACTTGTTTTATGTTCTCTATACCAAAGATTCAAATTCTAGCCCCCTGATTCCAAAGCTAGTACTCTTTCTATAAAATTCTTGGCAAATGATATTTCTTTCTTTCTTTCTTTTTCTTTCTTTTTGAGAGGCAATTGGGATTAAGTGACTTGCCCAGCATCACAAAGCCAGTAAGTATAAAGTGTTTGAGGCATGATTTGAACTCAGGTCCTCATGACTTCAGGGCCAGGGTTCTATCCACTACACCACCTAGCTACCCCACAAATGATATTTCAGCTTCTGCTTGAAGATTTCTAGGGAGAAAGAACCTAGCAGTGTTCTAGGCAACCCATTTTACCACTAGACTCAAATTATTAGAAAATTTTTTCTGATATCAAATAATCTGCTTCTTTGTCACTTTCATTCACTGGGGTAGTGAACCTCTCTTCCACATGATACTTTCGAATACCCAAAAAGAGCTCTCTGTCTCCCTCAATCTTTGATTTTCTAGGCTAAAAGTTCTTTCAACTGATCCTCCTATGACAGACTCAAGGTCTATCAGTATCTTTTTTTCCTTCTTCTGGACATCCAGCTTATCACTCTTCCTTAAGTCATGGAAGCTCTAACAGAACATAGTACCTCAAGATCTTTCATAATCAGGGAAGAGGACAGAGGGATTATCCTCCTCCTTATTCCTGTAACCTCTACCTCTCTTGGTGTTGCCCAAGAACAGAGTAGCTTCTTTGGTTGTCATATCATGGTGCTGACTCATTGTGAACTTGCAGACCATTAAAACCACAGATCTTTCCCCATTCCACCAGATAAACTGCCCTCTAACCCTAACTCCCTCATTTTGTACATAGGAAGTAGACTTTCTGAGCCCAAGTGTAAGACTTTACATTCATCTCTATTGAATTTTATCTTATTACATTCAGACTCTACTGTCTCAAGAGTTTTTGGCATTCTGATTCAGTCATCTTCTGTATTAATAGTATTCTTCCTATCTTTGTGTCATCTGTAAATTTGATACGTATGTTATTTATGAAATTATCTACAGATCCCAAGGGGACTTGACTCTATCCACTGTAGACCTCCTGCCAAACTGACACTGAATTAACTTAAAGATTTCTTTGTTATCCAAATAACAGCAGCTAGGTGGCTTAGCGGATAGAGTCAGGACCTGAAGTCAGGAAGACCTGAGTTCAAATCCAGTCTCAGACATTTACTAGCTGTGTGACCTTGGACAAGTCACTTAACTGTTACTTGCTTCAGTTTCCCCATCTGTTAAATGAGCTAGAGAAGGTGAGGCAAATTGCTTCAATATCTTTGCCAAGAAAATCCCAAATAAGTTCATGAAGAGTCAGATAAGACTGAAATGAATGAATGACAATAACAATCCAAACAGTTCATCTAACATCACTGTCTATTTTACATTTCTCTCACTTTTCCAGGATAATATGAAATACTTTATCAAATCCTTTACTAAAATCTAGGTAAACTACATTAACAGTATTTCCCTAACATACTAGTTTAGTAAACTGGTCAAAAAGGAAAAAAGGGCTAGTGCAACATGACCCATTCTTGATGAAGCTATGCTGGCACTTTACCATCAGAACTTCCTTCCTGACATCTTGACTATTCTTTAATGAGTCAACTGAAAATTCCCCTAGGAACTGAATTCAAGCTTACTGATTATAGTTTGTAGATTTTATTTTCTTCTCCTCCCCCGCCTCCTGTGAAAATTGGTTCATCTGATCTTTTTCAGTTCTGTGGTTCCTCTACTGTTTTCTGTAATCTTTCAGATATCACTGAAGTGGCTTAGCTTAGTCCGTCAGTCAGTCAATAAACATTTATTAATAGCGAGACACTGTGCTAAGGGCTGGAGATACCAAGAAAGGTAAAAACACAGTGACATCAAGGAACTAACATTCTAATGGAGGAGACAACATGCAACGCAATGCAATGCAAATGGACGGTTTTTTCAGAAGGAAGGCACTAGCAGAGGAGAGGGAGGATGAGGAGGGAGAAGGGACTCCAAAAGGCTTCTGGCAGTAGCTTAGCTATTACCTTTGCCAGTTCTTTCAGCACTTGAGAGTATTTTTCTTTGGGCCAGATTGTGATGGAAACAGCAGTAACTAAGTGCTGCTCTTCTATAATCTCCTTGCTTATCTTGGGTATCTACTGTCTGTTAGTCATTTTTATTTTATCATTTCCATTTCATTTTCTTTGGCAGAGAAAACAGAAGCAAAAAAAGAAAACTAGCAAAGGATTTGGAATTAGAGGACTTTGATTCAAAACTTGGCTCTGCCACTTAAGGGTTCAATGACTGTGGGCAAGTCACTTAACTCTGGGCCTCAGTTCTTCACCTGCACAATGAGGGTATGAGGACTAGGTGATGTCTATAACTGAACTGGACAGTTCTATCCTCTGTCAGCTGTCCGTTATCACTGTCCTGTCCACTTTGAGTAACGGTCTTTTCCCTTCTTTGATTCTTCTCATTCCTTCCAGATAATCCAAGTCCCAGTTTTTGTGTCTTAGCTTTCTTTTCCCAGCTGAATTCATTCTGGGCATTAGTATTCCTAACATGGACTATGCCATTCTCTTATGTTCATCCTTTGACAAGTGTCTTTGTTTCCATCTTCCAAATAAACATTTAAAAAAAATCTCAGCTAGCTGCTGAGTTGTGCTTCCACATTGGTTTCTGCAGCTCACTCTTTTTTATTCAACTTTGTTGAAATTGTTTCCTTTTGTGTCTGTAGAATTTCACATCCTGTTGCTGTTTTGCTTGACTATACATGGAATCTTTCTCCAATAATATCAAAATGTTACTTGAACTAAATAAGTGTAAAATTTTTAATATAAGCCAAGAAACTAAAGAAGAAACTAAAGGCTTCTGAGCTTGAATCTACAAGTCAAATTGAACTAATGGACAAAGGTGACATGACACATAAATAATAATAACTAGTATTTATAGAAAATTCATAAAATTTTATAAGTAATTTATTTACAAATAAATTATAAATTTATAAAAATTTATTTAAAAAGTATTTATTTAGTACCTTAAAGTTTGCAAAGTGCTTTGCTTATATCATTTCATTTGATCTTCACATTATGATCCAGTGATAATTGAAATATTGTTTTAAAAATACTTTTAAAAGCAAGTGATTCTCACAACAACCCTGAGGAGTAGGAGGTATTATTATCCTCATTTTGTAGATGAAGAACCTAAGGCAGACAGAGGTTAAGTGACTTGCTCAGGGTCACATAGTTACTACAATATCTGTCTTCATGAAGGATTAGACAATCTGCATAGCTCTGGAGGGTAGAACTAAGACCTACATGTGAGAAGATTCAGGAAGGCAGATTTTTGTTCAACATAAGGAAAACAATCTTAAAAAAAAAAATTGAACCCATGTAAAAATGGAATAGGTTGTCTTGAGGAGATAGTGAGTTCTCTGCCACTTCAGTTAATGAAAAAGAAGAAAGATGATGGAAATTTTAGAGTGGAATTCATAATTCGGGTAGAAGTTGGACTTGATCAGGGGTTATTTACCTTTTTTTGTGCCATGGAAGTCTCTGGCAGTCTGGTGAAGTCTATGGACTACTCAGAGTAATGTTTTTGTATTATATTTTACTTTATTTTTAGACTGGATCTTCCTATTTTTGTCCAGGTTTAAAGTGCAGTTCACAGGCCCAGTCCTACTACTGATTGTCATGGGGGCTCTGAACCATTCTGTTTCTGACCCCTTACTCATCATGTTAGTGCCAGGCTTAGTACAGACTTAGTATTTTGGTCCTACTGTAACAGCAAAGAACTCCCAAGCTCAAGCAATCAACCAGACTTGGTCTCCCCAGTAGCAGAGATTTCAGATGTGTACTACTATGCTCAGCTTAGAATAATGGTTTTTTTTAACGCATAAAATATATAGGATTACAAAGGAAGTCAATCATATTGAAATACTGTTATAAAAATATTTTAAAAAGCAAGTTTATGGACCCTAGATTAAGAAACCTTAGATGAGATAATCTCTGAGGTCCCTTATAATTCTGAAATTCTACTATTCTAAAAAAGGCAATGGGTTGTTTATTTTTTTTATTTATTTTTAACACAGTTTATAACAGATAAAGGAATTCAAACTTTTGGTCAGGTGATATATCTTTTTAAAGCATTTACAATATGGACCACTAAAGAATTTTTTTTTTTAAACATTAACCAACTGAGACACAGATAATATTTATGTTGCTAAATTCACAAACTCTTAACCTAATTGTCTCCACAGTATTACTAAGAATTAAAGGACCCTAATTTAATGTTGTTGGTCTAAAGACCTTTGCCTAATACCTTAATTTTAGACAAGCTTGGATGTTCCCCTACCCATACTCTATAACTGAACAGATCTGGTATTAAGCTTACAAACCTTTTGACTATAGGAAATTGCCACCAATAGTAAGGACATTGCAGGGATACAATATCTCCCCAACTTCATGTCAATTCCAGGCAGGATTAGATTTTCCGCTTGCATTCAGTCAGGCTTAAAGTCTGCCAGGTGTCAGTGGGGAAAATGAATCAGGAGAATCCCACCTCAGCCAATGCTGAACAGCCACTCTCCCACCCTTCCCTTGAGATCACCTATGCAGTTCATACCAGCATCTCATCAGCTTACTGGCATCATGTATTGGAGGCTCAGATCGCCTTTCTTGCTACCCATACCTGGAGTTAGACTCAGAACAACAGTCACTTAATAGTCCCATAGCATCTAAAAATGGCAAGTTCCAATAACCAGGTTTCAAATATGATTACAGTTTCACTTTGGCTAAGGAACATCTTTTGAGGCAAGTCTTAAGTGGCTTACATGCCTTTCTATACATGTCCTAGTTCCTGATTAAATGGCAATCATAAAATCAAATTTACCATTAAAACCTTGACTTTTCCATCAATGCCAAGTTTTACCCAAGGTTACCTTCCTCTAGGAAATTTAGACAAATTCTTTTCTCCAAACTAAAGATGTCATTGATTTATTCTCAGTAATTAATTCAGCCTGTTGTTTTAATACTAATTGCTTTTACCTCACTTTGTAAGATGTCCAATTTTTCTCCCCATCACTCCCCTCCCCCTGCATCCTAATACCTTGCATTCTGATTACTCCTTCCCTCAACATACCCTCCCCTCCATCACACCCCACCCCTCTCCTATCCCCATCTTCTCTCTTTTCTTGCAGGGCAAGATAAATTTCCATACCCCTATCCCTGTAGTTCTTATTTCTCGATTATATGCAATAAAAATTCTCAACATTCGTTTCTACTACTTTGAATTCCAACTTCTCTCCTTCCCCCCCTCCCTCCCCAGCCCTACTGAGAAGGCAAGCAATTCAATACAGACTAAATATGTGTTGTTTTGCAAAAGGCTTCCATATTAATCATGTTGTGTAATACTAATTATATTGCCCTCTGACCTACCCTATCCCCCCTACAACTGACCTTGTCCCTTCTTAAAAGTGTTTATTTCTAGTGACTCCCTTCTCCCTTTTGCCCTCCCTTCTAACATTCCTCTTGCTCCTCTTGTCGCCTCCTCTCCTACTTTTCTGTGGTGTATATAAATTTTCATATCAAATTTAGTGAGCATGTTATTCCCTCCTTCAGCCACACGTGGGGAGAGTAGCTTTATTCCCCCCCGCCCCTTCTCCCTTATCTCCTCCATTGAATAAGATTTTTCTAATCTCCTTTATGAGTTATAGCCTGCCCCATTCCATTACTCCCTTTCTCTTCCTGGAATTTTCCTTCTTCACCTCTTAATTTTTATTTTATTTTTTGTGTGTATGTGGATATCATCTCTTCTGATATAACACACCCTGTACTCTCTATCTATGTGTATATGTGTGTGTGTGTGTGTGGGGGGGGGGGGAGTGTATGTACAATCTCTCCAACTACCCAAATACTGAGAAAAGATTCAAGAGTTAAAAGTATTTTCTTTCCATGTAGTAATGTAAAACAGTTCAGCTTTAGAGAGTCTTTTATGATTTTTCTTTTCTGTTTACCTTTTCATGCTTCTCTTGATTCTTGTCTTAGGAAGTCAAATTTTTAAATACAGATCTGGTCTTTTCCTCAACATGAAATCTTCAAATTCGACTGTATCACTGAATGGCCATTTTTTCCCTTCAAGTATTATATTCAGATTTGCTGGGTAGGTGATTCTTGGTTTCAATCCCAGTTCCTTTGACTTCTGAAATATCCCACTCTAAGCCCTTCGATCCCTTAATGTTGAAGCTGCCAGATCCTGTGTTATCCTGATTGTATTTCCACAGTACTCAAATTGTTTGTTTCTAGCTGCTTGCAGTATTTTCTCCTTGATCTGGGAACTCTGAAATTTGGCCACAGTATTCCTAGGAGTTTCTCTGTTCGGGTTTCTTTTAGGAGGTAATTGATGAATTCTTTCAATATCCATTCTGCCCTCTGATTCTAAAACATCAGGGCAATTCTCCTTAACAATTTCATGAAACATGATGTCTAGGCTCTTTTTTTGATCATGGCTTTCAGGTAGTCCAATAATTTTTAAATTATTTCTCCTGGATCTATTTTCCAGGTCAGTTGTTTTTCAAATGAGTTGTTTTACCTTATCTTCTATTTTTTCAAATTTTTGGTTTTGTTTACTAACTTCTTGGTTTAACTCATAGTAATTCGTTTCCCTGGACTCAATTCTCTCTTTCAACGAATTACTTTGTTCAGTGAGCTTTTGAACCTTCTTCTCCATTTGGCTACTTCTGCTTTTTAAAACCTCCTTCTCCTCATTGGCTTTTTGGACCTCTTTTTCCAATTGAGTTAGTCTCTTAGCTGTTATTTTCCTCAGCATTTTTTTGGTTTTCCTTTAGTAAGCTGCTAACTTATTTTTTGAGGTCTTCTATTGCCTGAGCCCATTTTAAGTTCCCTTTGGGGGCAGAGGCCTTGACTTCCTCTGACAGTATGCTTTGTTCTTCCTTATCTGAAAGGATGGGGGGAGATACCTATACCCCAAGAAAGTAACCTTCTATGGTCTTATGTTTTTTCCCTTTTTTGGGCATTTTCCCAGCCAGCTACTTGACTTCTGCATTTCCTCTCCACAACTACCTCACCTCCAGTGCCACCCAGCCAGTGCTTGGGGGCTGAGATTCAAATGCTGCTCCCAAGCTTCAGGGGCTTTCGGCGGGAGTGGGGCTGCTATTCAGTGTGAGATGAAGTTCAGCTGCTCAGGTGGGGGCAGGGCCACCACACTGGGCTTAGTTCCCTCAAGGGGTTTACATGGAGACCTTCAATAAGGGATGCGAGCTACTGCCTGTTTTGGGAGCCCCTGTCCACTGCTGCCTCCACTGCTGTCTCCTGAGGGGGCCTGAGTTATGGGGACAACCCTCTCCCCTCTTGGCCAGCCGAAAAGACCTTCTCACTGACCTTTGGCGCCTGTGGGTTGAGGGATCTGCGCTGCTGCTGGAGATTCTGTCTCTGAAGCCTGCTTGGATCTGCTCCTCTCGGTGCCATGTGGCCAAGGCAGGGTTGGGCTCTGCTCTGCGTTTGGTGTGGGACAGACCTTTTTCCTCAGTTTTTCAGGTCTCTCTGGAACAGAAATCTCCTCTACTCCTTTGTTCTGTGGCTTCTGCTGCTCTAGAATTTGTTGAGAGTTCTTCTTTACAGGTATTTATGGGCTGTGGGGTAGAGCTAAGCATCTGTGTATCTTTCTACTCCGCCATCTTGGCTCCTCCCCAAGCAATGGGATCTTGATTGTTACCAGGTCAAATGGTGAAAGAAGAGTCTGAGATTAGAAGATCCAGATTATTTGTATGTAAGGCAAACGTAAGTCCAATTTGGGAAACTGGTATGAGGGACATTTTCATTTCCAGAAAAGGAAAAGGAAAAAAGATATGGGGTATAGGGGTAAAGTCTTTCTCTACTAGCAATTTGTGAAGGTGAAGAGCCAGGGCTGGAAGACTATGAAAAAAACAAGGATTTTCATGGCAAGAATTCTGGATGGGAAAACAATGATCACGAGTGAGGGTAGGGAACATACCAGCAGTCCAGGTAGCAGTAAAGAGATAAATTTGTAGCCTGTGGCTAAATCCAGAAATACGGAATCAAAGAAATCTGAACAGATGAATGCCTTGGGTTTTGAATCATGGTAGAAAGACTTTGTACTAAAACTAGGCTCTGTGGTTATTAGTGACAAAGATGTTAAAAAAAAATTCCAAAGATATTTGTAAAATAAGATTCTAGGAGATGAACAAACTGCTTTATGCAAATCTGTCAGCAAAACCTGACTATGTGAAGTTCCCTTATGGACTGCATGTTGTGCAGGCCTGATTTACACTAATACACAATAAAGGCAGGGGAAAGAGCTAGTTCATTCATTTAAAATGTTTTCCTGTTATGTTGGCACTGGTATGCAAATGGTGCCTATGATAGTCTGAAATTTCAATAATTTTGATCATTGAACCAGAGTAATACTGGGAGGAATTTATAGAATAAATATGAATAATGGACAGTTTTAGACCACCATTTGGGGACTAGACTGATGCACAGATGGTAAAATAAGTTACTTTTTAGTATGTTATTTACCTTTATGTTTTTCCAGGGCTGCTGTATAGAAGAGAAAATGGTTTACAACCAGAATACTTTACAATAACAGTTAAGCCTTAACTAGTGCTAACATCTAGGATATTTTCTTCTTTGGTTTAATTTTTACCAAGTTCAAGAGTGGGAGGTGTTGTGGAGGCAAATATTCTGGTTTGCATTCAGACAAATTATGTAAACTATGTATTTTAGCCATATCAGACATGTTATACTGGGAATTATGTATGGAATGAAATCTGGAAGTGCATATGGAACAGCAGAACTGCTCCAAAGTCTCCACTAAAAGTCTCAGTCTTTTTCTAAGGGCTAGCATTCCACTGAGTGCAAAGAGAGTCTTGGATGACTTTATCAGATGGGAACCTCTGTCTTTACTAACAGAATGTCAAGGAATGAATGGGGAGAGAACTCCGACTGAGACAGTTCTGGTGATAAGGAAGAGTTTCTGCTTCCTTGAAAGCCCTCCTCTTCTAGCATTTTTAGTAATTCAGCTTGATGATGTTTCAAGTATGCAGGGAGCATCAACCATTCTTGGCAAATGTTAGAGCTTAATTATTCCTTGTTTAGTAATAATAACTAACCTCTTCCATGAACATTCCAGTAGAGTCATTATTGTTGGCCCTCTTTTGTGATTAGATAAGGCAGAAAGGAAAGGAGGGAGATGTAATGAAATGAGCAATGAATGTAGCGTCAGAAATCCTGGGGGTCAGTCCTGACTTTGCCACTTAGTAGTTGTGAGAACTTGTGTTAGTCACTTAACCTCAAGGGGCTATTGCAGCTCATAAAACAAATAAAAATGCATATGACCACCAGTCTATATAATTTCCATCTACTTTGCAGTGATGAGGAAAAGGGGGAGGGAACAAGCAGTTATTAAGCATCTACTTGGTGCCAAGTACTATGCTAAGTGCATTACACATGTTATCTTATTTGACCTCCACAACAACCTAGTGAGGTAGGTACTATTATTATTCCCATTTTATAACTGAGGAAATTGAGGCAAACAGAGGTTAACTAACTTGTCCAGGGTCATAAAGATAGAAGCCTGAGGCCACATCTGAACTAAAGTCTTCCTGATTCCAAGTCCAACACCCTATCCACTAGTTGCCTCTGATAGTGGCAAAGTCGTAGAGAAGGGAGCAGAAAGTGATAACAATTTTAGTTTACATACATTTACTTGGCTGTTGCCTCACTTGAAATGAGAGGCTCTTGTTCAATGATCAAGAACTGGATATGCTATAGTAGAAGCTTAATTAGATTGATCTTAAAGTCAAAAGAAAGTTACAACTAACTGGTTCATAGGGTACTCTTTGGAGAAGCAAATAAAGGATTTTGCAGGGTTGATTTTTATCACATGCCCAAAGGCAACAAGAAACATCATTTCATGGGAAATTTTGTCATCTTGTACTTCAGCTCTCTTAAAAGTGATGTTAAGTATTTGCAAAATAATTGCAGCATACACAACAACATTGGTTACAGAGGATGAAGAGGCAGAGAAATTCTATGAAGAACTATGTAAAATTCTATTAAAACCTTCCACATTAAATCAACATATGCTTTGATATCTGATGATTTCAATGAAAAGGCTGAACAGCTATGAGTAGGAAGAAATATATTGGAAGATAGATGTCATGATTCAAGAAGTGATGGGCTAATTTGTTTGGTAGAACTATACATATTTTTGACAAATGAATATTTCTACTTAGGGAGATGGGGTGACAATGGTAGTGATACATACACAAAAATAGAATATCAATAATTTTTAAAAAATGTACAGAAGAAAAAAATACAAAAGGGGACAAAAATAAAGCAATTTTGTTACTACTCTGTTAAATTTAACTTGAATATATATGTACATGTATATGTATACTTAAAAATAAACTATACATAACAGAAGCTCATGTTTTTTAAAATAAGCTTTTTTATTGTTCTTTGTATATTGGAATGTTTGTGTTTGTAGATGGTTATTAAGTACACACTGTGATTTGTATGAATAATGAATTCCCCCTGAAGTGGTCCCATTATTTGAATTCCCACTGTATATTTCCATTGTAATGGAATCAATTATCATATTTTATATAATTATAATTTGAATAGTGCAAATTCAAATACATGTGATCACTTCAGAGGATTCATTATTCACATGAACAGGAACCTAGCAGTAAAAAACAATTTTTTAAAAATAAGGAATTAGATAGACAGAGAATTTTAGACTACACAGAAGCCTCTTACCTTTATATCACAAATACTTGTCTTCAGAAGAGAATCGAGGGAGTGGAGCCAAGATAGCAGAAGAACAGAAAGTAGGATAGTGAGCTCTTCCCTCTATTCCCCCACCTCAGCCCCCCCAATTCTTCCAAACAGATCACGAAAATGCACTAGACCAAATTGTGATGGGGACAGCCAAGAAAAAGTCAGTGATTTTTCAAGCCCAGGTCAGCATAGGGAGACACACAGAAAGGTCTGTGCATACTGGGGATAGGTTCTTGCTGACTGAGCACTCCAGAGCCCAGGAAGATGTTGTTGGGTAAAGGGAGGTCTCAGGCTTCTCCCAGGGTATTATGATAGGATGGGTGCCATCTGGCAGGTTTGTCACCCACTACCCAGTTCCAGGTCACAGATCCAGGAAGAGAGTGGTGGTTGTGTGCCAGTGAAGAAGATGTTCAGAAGTAGGTAGCAGCTATATTGCTCAGACACCAGAAGCAGAGCAGCATTTAGCTGCTCTAGATTCAGCTTTCAGCCCAGGCTGAAGAGAAATGATCAGGGCAGGAATCTCAGACCAAAGGGAGCCTGTCGTGCTGCCACTCAGAATCAGCAGAGCTTTCCTGGAAACTGACAGTGGCTGAATCCAACAATATCTACCATTGCTTAGATATAAACCCAGGCCAGGAACCTGCAGGGTTCAGACAAGGCGGCAGCAATCAGACCCTGCTCTGGGTAAGACCACTCTGGGAGCACTGAAAGCTTTTAGGTCTCCTCAACCTTTGTTTTTTTGTCTGAGATCCTGGAATAACTAAAGATTCAATATCACCAAGAAAGCAGCAACAGGACAAGTCGAGAAGTCAGCAGAGCCTGGCCCTTATCCTCAAGCACAAAGTAGGCTGGAAGAAAGAGCAAACAAAAATAGAATTCCACAATAAAACAGGATGCTTGAGCACAAAGCCAGGAAGACGAGAGTGACTCCAAAAGATCTATCAGCAAAGTCTCAAAGAAAAAACACAGCTTAGGCACAAATTCAACTAGAATTCCTGGAAGAGATGAAGCAAGAGATTAAAGAAAAGCATTTAAAATGTTTCTGTCAATGATATTACAATACTAGAGGAAAAAATTGGAAAAGAAATGAGAGTTGTGGAAGAATTAGAAAAGGAATTAACAGTTTGGCACAAGAGGTACAAATCTTAGCTCAAGCAACAAATTCCCTGAAAATTTGAATGGATCAAATAAAAGCCAATGATGGCTCCACAAGACAGCAAAAAATGTAAAACAAAGTAAAAAGACCGAAAAAATAGAAAAAAAAGTAAGGTATCTCATACCAAAAACAAATGACCTAGAAAACAGATTGAGGAGAAAAAAAACTTTAAGAATCACTGAATTACTTGAATATCATGACAAAAAAATAAAGAACACAGATATTATGATTTTTAAATTTAAATTTTAAAAGACAACTACATAGATTTTTTTTTACAATCAGAGGGCAAAGTGGAAATAGAAAGAATCCACCAGTCACCTCTTGAAAGAAACCCCCAAGAGAAAACTTCTATTAGTACTATAGTAAAAATCCAGAGGTTTTTGAGTCAAAGAGAATTGGAAGTGCTAACATGGTTAGCGCTAAATAATATCACACACACACAAAAGCCATTGAATTTTAACAGTATCGAAGCAACTTGTTATTAATTTGGCAATAAGATTATTTGCATGTTAAAGATAAATATGATCACAAAGATGAATAATTGTGAGAAACAAATGTCATGCATTTGAAACAATTCAATCCTGACCTATTCAAATGAGTTACCGAACATGAAAAATAAGTAATAGATGGTAGAAAGGATATTGACGTTGATTATAATAATTTCACATTGAAGTTTAACCAATTTAAGTTAATAGCTATAATATAAAAGTTAAAAGAAAACTATAAAAGGGTGTTAGTCAGCAAATATTTGACTTATTTGTCAAGTGGAGAGATACTGGCAGCCACGGATGGAACCACTTTAGAACATAAGCTCATTTGTGAAACCTCATGGAGAAGGATGCTGGAAGATTTTGAGCAGTATTGTTCATAAAGTACAGGGAAAAGCAATGGAGGGTAAAACCATTTGAAAGAAGGTTAGCCAGAGGCCAAAGGACATTTAAAGAAAAAAAAGGAATGACAACGAAAAGGAGAAAAATAGAAATGACTTACAAAAATTTTAATAATGAAATGTTTTCCTTGAACTATCAAGGATAGTTGAGCCACCGCTGGAAATCTAACATCACAGTCCCAGAAAGGTAGAATTGACACTTAAAGAGAATAACGATGAGGAAAACAGCTGGATCAGGTCAAGTATACAAAGAGGAAATCTATGTTGGAGGTGATATGATTATGAGGACACTCAAAGGTTCATTTGCAATATATCTGGAGAAGAGGAAGATACCAAATTTGTGGGAAAAAAAATCTCCTATTACTAATACTGAAAAAAAAAATGCTCCTAAGAGAATAACTACTACCAGCATATACACCTACTTTCCCAGTCTACATAAAGTTTTCATATGAACTATTTCACATATATTGAAGGCATCCTCAGTGAGGATATTAGTAGGGAACATGCAGACTTTTGCAAGAGAGATTCTATAGTAGATCACATTTTACAATCCTGCAATTGACTGAAAGTAGAGAATACTAGATCCACTGTGTTGGTTGATTCAGTAGAATAAAATGTCACCTTGAAAACTCACTTCCACCAAGGTGCCTCTCATTTGTCATCAAAATCACTGACTCCTTGAGAGATATAACAGAGGTAACCTTGCTTAATGACTCTCTGATCAAAAACATCAAGTGAGGCATAAAAGAAAGACATATGATCACTAAGGGCTTTTGCCACTGCAGTAGAAGGGATTAATCATCCAACAAACATTTATTAAGTGCTTACTCTGTACTGTGCTAAGTGCTGGGGATACAAAGACAGATCTAATGCAGAGACCAAGTTGAAGGGGGATTCCTTATGGGTGGTGAGATATTTTGGATCAAAGGTTCTTAATGTGTATTTGTGGTGTGTGTGTGTGTGTGTGTGTGTGTGTGTGTGTGTGTGTGTGTGTGTGTGTGAAAGCAAGAGAGAGACAGAAAGAGAGGGAGGGGGAAAGAGAGAGAGAGAGAGATAGATATGAAGGCAGGGAGGGAAGGAGGAAGAGAGAAAGGGGAAGGCATACCCCTCTGACAGCCTGATGAAATCTATGGACCACTTCTCTGAATAATGTTTTTTAAAAATTGAAAGAAATAATAAATTTCAGTTAGGATTTAATGAAAAAAAAATACTTTTTTCCCCATCCAAGTTCATGGACCTCAGGTTAAGAGTCCCTGCTCTAGTGCAATGATCAACTTTGATAGACTGAGCTCTTCTCAGCAATACAATGGTCTAAGACAGTTCCAAGACTTGTGACAAAAATGCTATCCACATCCAAAGAAAGAACTATAGAGTCTAAATGCAGATCAAAGCACATTATTTTCACTTTTTTGTTGTTTTTTTCTTTCTTGTGGTTTTCCCCTTTTGTTCTGATTCTTCTTTCACAACTTTGACTAATGCTGAAATATGTTTAATATGACTGCACATGTATAGCCTATATCAGATTGCTTGCTACCTTGGGGAGGAAGAGAAGGGAAAGGAGGGAGAAAAAAAAAATTGGAACTCAAAATGTTGAAAACTATCTTTACATGTAATTGGAAAAAAATATTATTTATTAAGTGAAGAAGAAAAAAAAGGACCCCTGCTCTATATTCTCCTGTTTACTGATTACACTGTGTTTGTTTGTCAAGTTCCAAACCCTTGGGAAATCACTTGGAGTTCACAAGCAAATAAATGGGAAAAACCAAATGGATGACTATCTATTGCTGAGACTATGACCTGCAGTTGGATGGACAACTTATAAAGCTTGTTATAGATATCTTTCACAGACAGAACAACTGTATAGTGAGGTAGAAACAGAATTACACAGGAGGAGCAGAGCAGGTTGGATTGCTTTTAAGAAATGACAAAGCTCCTTTAATGGTCTGAAACTTCTCTCAGAAACACAGGTACAACATTTTAATACCAAGATTTTATAGAGTTAAAGGGCTGTGAGACATGGAACATAATAGTCTGTGAAGAATTGAAATCAGTATCATACAGGGAGTAATGGAAAGGCACAGGATGGGTGTGAGTAGGCTGCAAAATATGACAAATAAGGAGCTAAGAAGAACAGGAGACAGGGTTGTCAGAGACATGTATGGCAAAATGGAAAACGGGTTGGTCGGCTAACAAGAGATAACTGGTAGATAGTCCTAATGCTTCTCTGATATTTTTGTGGTATCAGGAGAAAGTAAAGATGTTCTTAATATACTAGGTATATTAGAAATCTTGTGGGCAGACGTGAACAGAGGCATGCAGGATGGATAGGCATGGATGTTGTATCATCTGTATCATTCTAGGGAATATCTAAGTCTGTGCAATCTCAGTACCATTTTGAGTATTTGAAAGTCCCTTTCTATGGGTTTGGAAACATAGTTAAGAAATCTAGAGGGAAGGAACCTGAACCATACCCCAAATAACTATTCATATTTACACAGAACTTAAAGGTTTACAAGGCAGTTTTCTTTTTCGCGTTAGTACTATTTATTAAAAAATGAAATTTGACATGGAATAGAGTTCAACTTGAACCTAATCAAGAGCACTTATTCCTGAAGTACCAAAATAACTATTGTAAGACAATTTCACCTATGAAATGTTATCACAGCAGATCTCAAAGACAGTGATGCTCTAGTGTGGAACTCGATAATCTATGTTACCTTTTCTGGGGGTCTCTGGCCCCAAGCCAGAGTCATCAGGATTCATTTCATTTAAAAAGGAAAGGAAAAACAAAAGCTAACAGGTCTACCAAGTTGTTGGAATATACATAAGATTACCGAGCTTCTATGGTTTTCTTTTCAAACCTTCCGTGTAAAGAAATTGTATTAGTATAAATGGAACTTAAACTACCTCAGCCAAATATTTTGTTAAATCACAGATCAGTCAACTCTCTTTGGGAAGGGCAGATAATACTCTTTCCAAGAAGGTCTTGTCAGCAATAAATAAGCTGTTACATTGTTTTCTTTTTGATTCCAGCAAGTCTATTTTGTTAAACCGATCCTGGAGGGTGGTTTTATGGTATGTATAACATCTGCTTGCTATTATCGTGATGGACTCTTCAGGCTTACAAAATAGATATCAATTGTGAAAGGCTCAACTGCTCAAAGGACTTAATATGGGGCAGCATACAGTATGGTTCAGCTGGGACTGAGCAAAATGCAGTTTGTCTGTCTCAGAGGATAACAGAGAAAGGAATCAGAGAAGGAAGAGGAAAATGGTAGAGTATATCAGAGAAAAGAGGGAGGAGTAAGGGAAAAAACATGGCTAGAATGCTGCTGTGTGGAGACTTGGTTTGGGGAAATGTTTTAATTTATTATTATTATTTTTACAAACCTTTTCTTATTGATTCAAGGAACATTTATCCTGTTCAATCTTCAGTGTCTGATGCTATTAAGAATACACACAGATTGTAAAGTATAGTTCTGGCTTTTGAGGAGCATTCAATCTACTATAGTCTCCTTTAAGTGGACTATTTGTAGCCATTCTTATAATTTTATGTAGACTTTGGATCACAGTGTGAGTAGGGTTGGATACTAGTAAAAATGTAGCAATATAAGTAACATCCACATTATAGTCTTTAGAGTAAATGAACGATATGATTTAGCATAGAGGTTCTTATCCATGGGCTCATGAACTTGGATGTGAAAAAATATTACAACTTTATTTTCAGTAGCCTCTGACTGAAATTTAGCATTCCCTTCACTGGTTAGGAAATATTATTTTGAACAGTCCAAAGGCTTCTCCAGGCAGTTAAAGGGGTTCATGTCACAAAAAAATGTAAGAACTCATCACTGAGTAGGGATTTGGTTTAAGGCTACACAGACAATATAATACTCACATAATGGGGTATACATATTTGTATCCTGTACGATATTCCTTTTACTAACTATGAAATGTTCAAGGTGCAATTTGTCAAATCCTCCCTAAATCATTATCTACTTTGGACTAAGAAGACATAAACCTGAAGCAGCCTTGATTTTTATATTTAGGAATGGAGTATGAAATTAATATCCTGAAGAATATAATCTGAAGTGCTATATCAGGTCATTAAAAAAAACCAAACTCCCATGAGTTACATTTAGCTCTAGCCATGAATGCTCATGGATACTTTCAATTGGAATGTTCCATCAGTACCTCAGAACTTAACTGAGCTCATCACATTCCCCCCAAACTGGCCATCCTCACAACTTCTTTTTAAATGTTATTTTTGGTACAGTCATTATACCATGGAGCCATCTTTAACGTTTTACTTCTTTATGCTCTCAAATGAGTCCAAGGTTTTATCACTTGATACTTGGCTGACTGAAATCATCTTCTAACTGGTCTTCTTGCCTCTCATTTTCTATCCATCCAGTCACTGACTCATTCATTCATTTAAAAATAATTTGAGAACCTTTGTGTGTTTTCAAATTTACAAAGTGCTTTCCTTGAAGGAACCCTTTTAAGAGGGCAATTATAGGTTTTATCATCCCCATTTTATAGACGAAGAAACCGAGGTACTCAGAGAAGTTATGTTAGTAAGTTAATGACTTGCTAAAGGGGAAGGGAATAAAATTTGTATAGTACCTATTACATGTCAGGTACTATGCTAAGTGCTTCACAAATATTATCTGATGTGATCATCACAACAACCCTGTGAGGTAGGTGTTGTTATTACCTCATTTTATGGTTCAGAAAAATGAAGCAGAGGTTAAGTGACTTATCCAGACTCACATAGAGAGTAGAAGTCTGAGGCTGGATCTGCACTGTGACTCAGGCCCAGGGCTCTAGCTGCCTCTGATGGCCACACAACTAGCAAGTGCAACCAAATTGAGATCGGAGCCCAGGTTTCTAAACTCTAAATTTCAGAGCTCTTTCCATCATATCATCCTGCTTTCCCTCTAATTTTATATAGGGATCAAGACTGAAGTAGGGGATAGAAAGGAAACGTAGCATAATTCTCAAAGAAATGATAGTTTACTTGAAGAGACAAGAAATACAAACATGAGAAATTAAAATACAGCCATATTTCATCAAACTGAGCTAAATTTGTAAACAAGATGAGTTGTAAAGGCAATAAGGACAATATGAGAGGTTAGTGATAGGACAGATGATTGTAGAACTGTAATGACCAAGGAAAGTTTCATGGAGGGGTTAGAACTTAGGCTGAGTTTTGAAGGTTGAGTCAAGTTTAGAAATACAGAGAGGAGTGGGTAGGTCCTTTTAGGTACAAGTAGGGAAGCAAGAAAGAATACAGTGTGAAGAGGGGACAGTGAAGAAAACATTTAAATTGGCAGGTTTGAGATCCAGGATCAAAGTATAAATTTTGCTGTTATCTGAAGTCATGAAAATATGCATTATCTGAAGGAATATTTTAAAAAGTAAGAAGAGAAAGAGAAGAGGATGTGGAGGACTAAATCTTGAGGTGGAAGGACAAAAAACCTGAGTGATAAGAGCTTGAGATGCTGAGCATTTGAGAGAGAAAGGAATGCTGACAGTGTCCCCCACTGGGCAGGAAGATTTCATGCTTAACTCTCCCTAAGGTGGAGGCAGTCCCAAAGGGGAGCAAAGAATTATAATTTCTCAGGGGGTGGTTAGAAGGCATCTAATGATAAAATAGAGAAATTTAGTATATGGCTTTCTGGTGGTTGGAGGGTGCATTGGATGCTGTGAACATTATAGTATGGAAGGAGAGGCAGTGCCTGATGTATAGGTGTCTTGGATGTATGTATGCTATTATAGCTGAGGGTGAACAGAAGAGCTGGTAGGGTCCATGAGCATACAGTTCAGTGGTGTCCTGATAGGTGAAGGTGAAAAGTACAGAGAATGGAAACTCTCAGTACCTCAGATTTTGCCATGGGGTTCTTCACCTTGTGTGACACTGTGATGTGGATATATGGCCTGGTTGCTAACCACTCCCAATGCAATGCACACCAGTACAAAGTGTACAATGATAAAATTGGAAGATCAGATTTCTGTCTTTGTATTTTCAGTGCTTAGCACAGTGCCTGACACATAACACTCAATAAATGTTTGTTGACTGCCTACTATAACTTGATCTTCATCATGGGTAACTCAGCATGCTTCCAGGTTTCTGATTCAGGAGAGTGCCTAGCAGGTGAAGAGGGTGTATAGTGGGAAGAGGGGCAACTAGGAGATGGGTTTCTTATTCACTATCACTATGGATAGTGATGGTGATGTAGCAGAGTCTGGGGGGCAACTTCAAATACTTCTAGTTTAGTATTGGGTACAGATCAGTTTGAGAACTTTCACAAAGAAATAGCTGAGAGAAATAGGATGGTGGCTAAAGAAAGCATCAGAAACAAAAGAAGGTTTTTTTTTTCAAAGAAGGATGTTTGAAGGGTCTCTTCTTTGATACTTTCTTCTCTCTAAGTTTTCAGAATCCTATTCTCTCCTGGTTTTACTCCCATCTGATAGCTCCTTCTCTGTCTCCTTTGCTGGATCCTCTTCTGCATCACACCCTCTAAGCATAGGTGTCCCTCAAGGTTCTGTCCTGGGCCTCTTCTCTTCTCCCTCTATACTACTTCATTTGGTGAGATCATCAGCTCCCATGGATTTAATTACCATCTTATGCTAATGATTCTCAGATCTACCTTTCCTGCCCCAATCTCTCTGCTGATCTTCAATCTCACATCTCTGCCTTTCACAGAACTTCAACTGAATGTGCAGAAGACATCTTAAACCAAACATGTCCAAAACAGAACTCTTTATCTTTCCCCCATGAACCATCTCAAGACTCAAATAAAAGAAAAAGAATGAAAGACAGTAAAAAATAACATGCTTCAGTCTGTATTCAAACAATATTGGTTCTTTCTCTGGAGGGAGATTATATTTTTTATCATTAGTTCTTTGGGATTCTCTTGGATCACTATTTTGCGGAGAATAGCTAAGTCATTCACAATTCTTCATCATACAATATTATTTTTACTGTGTACAACCTTCTCCTGGTTCTGCTCATTTCACTTTGCACCAGTTCACTTAAGTCTTTTCAGGTTTTTCTGAAATCATTTGTCATTTCTTATAGCACAATAATATTCTATCACAACCATATATCACAGCTTGTTTATCCATTCCCTAATTGATGGTCATGTTCTTGATTTCCAATTTTTATCCACCATAAAAAGAGCTGCTATAAATATTTTTGCACAACCACTTCTGATTCCAGTGCCTTCCCTCTGTTAATTATTTCCTATTTGTCTTGTATATAGCGTGCTTTGTATATATTTGTTTGTATGTTGTCATTCCCATTATTATAAACTGCTTGGGGGTAGAAACTGTCTTTTGCCTCTTTTTGCATCCCTAGCACTTAATAAATATTTATGATTGACTGTATAAAAGACTGAAGATATTTAAAGAGTCTGCACCCTCAGGAATATGAAAGAAATTGAATATTAGAATTTTATAGGAATCATACTTAAAAAAAAGAAAGAGCTAAAAAGTACCCTAAAACGTAGCTAGTCTAGCTCTAGCTCATTTTTTTTTAAACTGAGGGGACTGAGGTCAAGAAAAATAAAATGACTGGCCCAAGGTCACTCAACTAGTTTGAAGTAAACATAGAACTTGAATCCCATTGTTTTTTTCATTCTAACACAAAGAATATAGGGCACAAGATAACAAGGCTCCAGCCATGTGAGTAGTGGGCCATCTTTTCCTTTTGGACTGTGAGGAAGGACAGGATAGGTATAGAGACTGAACTATATACCCTGCACAAAATAGACCCTTAAATGTTTGCAGGATTGCATTGAACTGGATATGTTGAGGGTTAAGAGACAGGTAAATAAAAGAGCTCATCGTGAATGTCTTTTTTTTTTCCAGTGATGGAGAAGGCACAGTCGTTTGCTGAGAATAAATAAATGAGAGTTAAAATGAAGGGGTGGGATTTTAGGAGAAAGGAAAATATGTGCAACAGCTGCTGTGGGGAATATACTAGGAAATCAAAGAATAAAGAACAGTAAGATTTGTGATCAGAGCATAGAATTGGATAGCATGAATATATATATATATTTATGTATATATGTATATTTTATACCACAAAATACTAGACCAATTTTTCTAAAATGTGATTTTCATCATATCACATCCCCTACTCAAAAAGCTTCCTACTGTTAATCAGGCCCATTTTGAGCTCCTCATTCTGGTATTTTGGGCTCTTCGTAACGTCTTTACTATACCCTGTCAACTTTATTCCCCATTACTGTCCACCATGAAATGTCTGATCATGAGACTGCCTCCTCTACACACCAAGCTCATTATTCTGCCACAGTTTTTTGGTCCATTTTATTCTCCTCAATTGAAATGCCCTCTCTGCCCATCTAAAAGAAGGCCCGAATCAAGTTCCCCTTTCTTCACTAAGGCTGCCAGCACTGCTTTAGCACACATTGATCTCTTTTTACTACTAATGAACTTCACAGAAACTATTGAATATTTAGGACAACATGATTTTTTCTTTTTTTGTTCTTCCCAGCATATCTAGTAGAATGTTGGCAAATGAGAGTGCACAATAAACACTTGTTGAATTGAATTATTTATAACTTCATAAGTCATAACTACAAACAGGGAAGTAATGTTTAGTAGTGATGACTGTAACATGTACTGTGGCATATCATAGAGAAGAAACCATCTAACTCCAGTTCTGATGGAGGAGAGAGAACCAGGACAACCTTTCCAGATTCACCAGAATGAGAATTACCATACGTTTTCAAAGATGATGTTGGTGACCACAACCCTAATGTATGCAATTAAGAATCCTTTTTAAGCTGTACCTGCATTCAGAATACTCTTTAGTTTGAGGTTCCAAGTGGTTTTAGGACAGCCTGCAACTGTTTTTTTTTTTACTTACTTTGCTCAAAGAGAGCTTCCTCCCCCTCCCATTCATTACAGCTGAAAGTCAGGCTGGTTTACCTGCTGCCATTGTTTCCCAGCAGTGCACATCTGTGCCACAATGTGGAAAAAAAATCAAATTACTTTACTTTAATGCAATCCACTGAAGTAGTATATTTGAGGATCTCAAGGGAAATAATTTCTATTCTCACCCTTAGATAAAAAAAGTCTAATAATGACAGTGGGAAGGTAATATAATTGTGATGCTTCTGATGTAATGGCTACAAGCTCTTGGAAGAAGGGTTTCCCTCTGGAGTCCTGAGAAACAGGTCCTGGGAGGGTTTATACACAATGAATAAACAAGCAGCAAAGCAGCTGAGTAAATGATTAAAAATGGCTCCACTAGTACTAATCACTGATCTTGCTGGCTGCTGTGTCTTCCAGAAGCTGAAACTGACTTCAATACCTAGACATCAATGTGAGTTGGAGTTAGGAAAATTATGGGGTGTTTGTGTGGGGGTTTGGAAGTTGGGAAAAAGAACAGAAAATCACAAAGTCATCCAGGACAAAACCCAAGCTCCCATGAAATAGGGTGAGTCTTTAACTCAAGTATGACTGTGAAGAGACTGAATATAGACAAAACTGTATGCTCCAAAGGTAATAGCTGCTCCAGCCTCCTTTATCCACCTCCTTTCTCTAGGATTGTTCACAATGCCAAGTCAGTAGAATAGGCAGCTAGGTGACACCATGGATAGAAGGGGGCCCAGAGTCTGGAAGACCTGACTTCAAGTTTGGCCTCGGATGCTTACTGTGTGACCCTGGGCAAATCATTTAACTTCTGTTTGCCTCAGTTTCCTTAACTGTAAAATGGGGATAATAATAGCACATACCTTGCAGTCATGTGGTAGGCACTATATAAATGCTGATTCCCTTCCCCTCCCCTCCCCCTTCCATGAAAAACAGACACATACTCAAAAAATGGTTGGAAGATTAATACTTAATTAGGACCAGAAGGTCAGCAAAGGCAAGGTGAGAAGATTGGGAGATGTATAATGAAGCTCATGAAGATGTTAGTGTCTATGATAAAGCAATAAAACATAATCTCCATGAGGGTAAGGACTGTTTCATTTTTGTTTGAGCATCTTCAGAACCAAGCCCAGTGCCCACTGCTGAGTAGATGCTAGATATGAGTTAAAATGGACTGAATGGTGAGAGAGCAGTGTGGCACAGAATGGAGATTATACTGGACTGTGTTAATGGGCTGGCACTGTCTGTGATACCGGACAAATCACCATCTATTTGGGTCTCAATTTCTTCTGTACAGTGAGAAGGTTTAACTAGATAACCTCAGCATTCTCTTCCAGCTTTATCATGCTAAGTTATGAATATGAGATAAGGACTGGACTCGTGATTTCATTGATAAAGGGCTCTCCCAGAAGAGGAAACAACCTTTACCAACGTAGGTGGACAACCTCTGTACAACTTTTTGTCTTGGAGAATTGCCTAGAGCACTGAGAGGTAAGACAACTTGCTCAGCCAGGTTTCCAGCTGGCCAGCCCTCCATCTACTACATCACGCTGTTTCTCAAGATTATGAATACACATTCCAGAATCCCTGATATCCATAGGCAATATGGAAAAAGGGCATTTGACAACACATACATTAAAGAATCACAAATTAATCATGTTTTAAATGCTGAAGTACATAATATGTGCTATATTACTTGTAGCAAGAACAACCACTGCATCCTTTATTTTCAAAAAGCATTCTGGGGGGGCGGAGCCAAGATGGCGGAGTAGAAAGACGCACATACGCTACCTCTGAACCCACTGCCCATAAATATCTGTAGAGAAAAGAAACACCGGCGAATTCTGGAGCAGCAAAAGCCACAGAATGGAGCGGACAAGATTTCTGCTCCAGAGAGCCTGAAAACCTCTCGCAAAAGGTCCCTTGTGCCCCGGACCCAGAGCAGAGCCCAACCCTGCCTTGGCAGCGCAGCGCTGAAAGGAGCAGATCTGAGCAGGCTTCAGGGATGGAATCTCCAGCAGCCACGCAGGTCCCTCCACCCACAGGTGACAAGGGTTGGTGAGAGGGTCTCTTTGGTGGGTCGAGAGGGGAGTGGGGTGCCCCCATAACTCAGGCCCCCTCAGGAGGCGGCAGCGGAGGCGGGAGCAGACCAGGGCTCCCCAAGCAGGCAGGACCCTGGATCCATTGTTGAAGGTCTCTGCATAAACCCCCTGAGGGCCCGGAGCCTGTGAGCCAGCCCTGCCCTGACTTGAGCACCTGAACTTAATCTCACACTGAACAGCAGCCCTGCCCCTGCCCAAAGCCCTGAGGCTGGGAAGCAGCATTTGAATCTCAGACCCCAAGTGCTGGCTGGGCGGATCTGGAGGCGTGGTAGGGGTGGAGAGGACACTCAGAAGTCAAGTCACTGGCTGGGACAATGCCCAGAAAAGGGAAAAAAATAAGACTATAGAAGGTTACTTTCTTGGTAAACAGGCATTTCCTCCCTTCCTTTCTGATGAGGAAGAACAATGCTTACCATCAGGAAAAAAATGCAGAAGTCAAGGCTTCTGTATCCCAGCCCACCCAATGGGCTCAGGCCATGGAAGAGCTCAAAAAGGATTTTGAAAATCAAGTTACAGAGGTGAAGGAAAAACTGGGAAGAGAATTGAGTGACATGCAAGCAAAGCATGAAAAACAAGTAAACACCCTGCTAAAGGAGACCCAAAAAAATGCTGAAGAAAATAACACCTTGAAAAATAGGCTAACTCAATTGACAAAAGAGGTTCAAAAAGCCAATGAGGAGAAGAATGCTTTCGAAAAGCATTCTGTTCTCAATGCCTCCATATACAGAGAGAAAGAAACTGCATTTCATTATTTATTATGTTTTACAGATTCAAAATCAGTCCCTTCCAAAACTCAATTTAGAAGTCTAAGCCTTAGGAAAATCCTTAATAAGGACTCTCCAGGAAAGATTTATTCCCTCTCACTGGAGATTATGGAGGGCTAGAAGACCTACCTATGAGTGTAAGTGTATTTTCATTTAATTGGCCCTTCTTAACAACAAGTATCTCAAACTAATTTTTGTTTTCTGAAACATCACATTGAAGTTTTGTACACAGATGTACCCATTACTGTTGCTGATTTGGAGAGTCCATCTTCCAAACCTGGAATGTCGTCCCTCCTAACTTCAACCTCTCAGAATCCTCAGCTCCTCTCAAGACTCACTCATCTCAAGCACAAACGTCTCTCACAAACGTTTCCTCATCTCCTTAGTTGTTGGTATGTTTCCTCCTGAAATCATATTGTATGTATTCATATTTACTTGTCTCTGGATATGCTGTTTCCACCCAGGAAAATGGAAGCTCTTTGCTGAGATCAGGGACTATTTTGTTTTGGTTTTTGTATCCTTAGCATAGTAGATGCCTAATAAATGTTTCCTGAATTAAATAGAAATAGGAGAAATTTAACTATGCTGATTTAAATTCAGTTGGTTTAATTATTTTATTTTTGGAAAATGATACTTTAGCAAGTCTCAAAATTTTACAAATAAATTAGAATACTAGAACCAAGTTAAAAAAAAAGTCAGTTAAAAGATGAAGAGCTGTACTGTAGTAATTCTAAGACCAGGATTTGCCACAGAAAAGGAGCAAAATGTAATGCTGTGAAGGCCCCTTTAGTTATTCTAGTCTCCGCCCTGCCTCCATCCATCACTTCCCTCTGGCACTCCCTATATAATGAATGGGTCAAGCAAAACAATAAATACAAATCTGAACATAGTCTGAGAAACCACAGAACACAGAAGTATGGGGTTCAGAAGAGGCAAGGTAAGAAGATCTGGGGTCACACTTGCAGTTCCCTCAGACAAGCAGGGGCTCTGCTTGCTAAGGGAGTGAAGGGGAGAACATATAATACAATCACCATTTTGGGAACCTGGATGAAATTTTCCCCTTTGGATTCAGGACTTTTGGCCATTCTACTCATTTAGCACTGATGTGGCAAAATCTGTATTGCAACTTAACTTTTTAGACATATAGTTTGTTTCTCCCAATTAAATATTCTCCGAAATAAATATTCTCCCAAATACATTTTTAGGTCCTTGAGGATAGGGTCTATGTCTTATACACAGAAGGCACATAACAGAGACACTCAAAAACCATTTGTTGGTGATGATGAATGAGTTCTCTGGGTATTAAACCATTGTGTTGGAAACCTGACAATATTTCACTGACACACACAAAGGGCAGGTGAGATAGAAGGTGTGGAAAGGTCAGTATGTTATCAGTGCCTTGTCTAAGCTGTATTATTGGTAGGTCATAAAAAGAGCCCATTTTGTGCCTCGCAACTGATGGAAGGCCACAATTAACAAGAAATAATAAGTGGGATAAATACCATTTTCCCCTCCCTTCCCCCTAAAAGGTATATTGCTGTTACTTCAATTCTAAGCATTAGAACTAGAACAAAACATCTGCTAGTTGACATCATTTGAAGACCTGGGGTCACCTGCAAAAAAACTTGACTGTTCCAGAAGCAGATGCCTCATACATTTATTTATATGGTTTTAAAATGAAAAATAACAAAAAGCATATATATTTATATTTAATAATCTGTTCAACTTTTCAGAAGACTCATCCAGTCATAGAAGATAACTCAATTTATTACACATCATAAGCATGAAAAATAAACAAAATCTAAATTTACCCTGAAATTTTTACAAAGTATGTTAAAAGGCATTTCAAATGGAAATGTAAACACCTCACTATAGTCTAGGACATATTTGAATAATGAATATATATTCCCATACACAGGTATTTATTCAGAATTGGAGGATGTGGTATACATGTCTTTCTTCAAAACAAAACAAAACAAAAGTTTTGTTTTTCAACCATGAGTTGGTATAAAGGAGAAAACAACTAGAATATTACAAGCCTCACTTAAAGAGGCTTTCTATAACTAAAGAGGTATTTTATGTGATCAACATGAAAGTAAAGATAATATCTGAGCTCTAAGTCATTTTAAATACAGCTTTTAGAATTAAGATTACTTTTGGACAGATAACACTTTTAGAAGAGAAAGGTAGACAAGGTAGGGAAGAAATATTTTACATTACATAATCATTTTTGATGGTTATTCCACTCTGGTGAAAATATAAAACACTCACAGATGAAAAAATTGAAGTTACAAGGTCCAAACTACTTAGTTTTGCATTGGAAGTCCTCCATAGTCTTATTTCAACTTTCCTTTCTTCAGTTTTATTTTAAACAACTCCCCTTCATGTAGTTAATGATAAAAGTGGTGTTCTCTTGAACAGAAATCTTCTTATGATTTTACATACTCTATTCCTTGGGTTTGGTGCTAAAGCAACTGAGTCAAGTCACTGTGCATTATGTTTAGGGCTCTTTCATTTCCTTGTTAGATGCTTGCTCTTGGAAGCTCTTTTCCTGATTCTCATCCTCCAAGTCAGTAGTGATTACTCCCTCCTCTGAATTCTGATAGCTTTCTGTGTCTTCTCTACTTATGATTATATTCTACATATATATGTGTACATATATATATATACACACATATATATATATATGTATATATATACACAAACATATATTCTATTTGTATTTTTGTATCTCCCCTATCATCTGCAAACTTAGGGTAGGGGCTTTATATTGTGTTTTATTTATATTTGTATATTTTCAGAACTGCACCTTGTATCATATACATATATGTGTATATATATCATGTACACATATATGTATACACACGTTTTTTAAAATAAATGTATTTCATTGACAAAATGAAGGAATAAAAGATAAAACTCTTGAACATCTCTATTGCAAGCTGAGCTGCTTATCCATGTGTCCTTCCTTCTTACCAATTTATACTGGAACTATTAACATAGATATTTTAATATGTTATTTTAACAGAGATTTTTAAAAAGAGATTGCTTTGCTACGTATGATCACTGAAATGGAATCAAGGTGAAAGGAAAAGGCATGATTCATCCAAGAATGTTCAAAGACCAAACCAAACAGCTTAATCTTGCACCTTTGCCCAAATAGCTTGGTGGCTGCTGGGGTCCAAAGGTCCCACAAGTAGTCAGGGCAGAAGAATGTGGATTTGATATATTATAGTGCCACAGAGTCAAGGAACTAAATTTCTGATAATTGCAAACTACAGATCTGTCTGCTATATCTTGTGTGTCTCATGTTGAAGGTGACTTGAGATAAATAAAATCAGGGATAAGCCTCTCAACTACAATGGATTCATGACCAAATCTCTCTCTCTCTCTCTCTCTCTCTCTCTCTCTCTCTCTCTCTCACTCTTAATTTATTTTTAGCTTTCAACATTCACTTCCACAAGATTTTGAGTTCCAAATTTTCTTCCCATCTCTACCCTTCTCCATCTCAGGATAGCGTGCATTTTGATTACCCCTTTCTCAATCTGTCCTCCCTTCTATCAAAACACCCCCCCCCTTCTCTTATCCCCTTCCCTTCAATTTTCCTGTAGAGCAAGACAGATTTCTATACCCCATTGCCTGTATATGTTATTTCCCAGTTGCATGTAAAAACAACTTTTAACATTTGTCCTTAAAACTCTGAGTTCCACTTTCTCTCCCTTCCTCCCTCCCTCCCTCCCCTCATTGAGAAGGCAAACAATTCAATATAGGTTATGCAAAATCTCTTTAAATAGCAAGTTGCCATTTGGCATTTAAAATATAATTCAGTTTTTAAAAATCTCTAGTTCATAGACAACTTCCCCAGAATAGTTATACAAAGTGAGTTTCACCTATAAGAGAGAAACATTTGGTATGGTAGTACTTTCTATATATCAATTGATTTATCTTCATAATATTCCTGTTAGGTTGGCCAAATCACCTCCCCTCAAAACATTCCTTTCTTTTGGTTGGGGAAGAAAAAAGATGGATGACTTGTCCATCATACAGGACTGATTCTTTCCCTTCCAAAGAATCAACTAAATATCAACAAATATTTATTAAGCATTTATGGTGCACAAGGCACTATGGTAGACAACTCATGGAGTTTACAAAGAAACATAAAACATTGTCCCTGATCTCAACAGGCTTCAAATCTCACTGGAGAGAAAAGAAATTACGGAATACAGGAAAAAGGTCTTTTTTTCCTTATTCAAACTTAATAATACAAATCAATCTAACTGCATGTACACACATAAACACATACATATGCACACTTAATAATGGCAGGAATGTGGGCCAGGTGAATAGAGAACAATGAACTGGCCTCCCTTGACTACATTTTGCTCTGTTGCAAATTCCTTTGTATCCTGTAAGTGGTGTAAGAATTTCTAGGCCTATGTTAGATGATTGTCTGGGATAAAGGACTGTGTGCTAAGGTCCTGGACCCAGGAGATTAAAAAAAAATCTATTCTTAGCCTGGGAGACTTCTGTAAGGTTTTTTTTCTTGGTAGCAACCTCATGGCCTCTAACTGTGACTAAAGCACTCTTAGTCTCATCTTATCAGAAGCTCACTTTCTAGTCACTGTAACCTAGGGGAAGAGAGACAAGCTAGCTGGTAGGTGCCTCTGAAGAGATAAGTCCAGAAGCTAACAGTAGGGAGCAATGACCAACAGAGTGATGCATCTGCACTGGAAGCAACAGTGATACCCAACAGGAATCAGCATAGATATTGTGATGCCCAGGTGCAAGACTAGTGAGAACAGTGTAATGAAATTACCAGAAGACACAATGGTAGCCCTATAGTGTTAGAGCCATGACTTACCCTTTCACACATGTGCCCTGGCCATACATTTCCTCTATCTGTGCCCCTCTGCATGTACTCTTCACAATTGTGCTCCTGTGTGTAATTTGAATGAGTTCAATCTTCCCAATTAATTGTGTGTATATTTTTGGATGAATGTATTCCAGGTTAGGAGGAGGGGTATAGGGTGGTGTGGGTGGGTAGGAGGAGAAGAAGTGTTTGATTACTACTTTTCTTACTATATTATTTCATTAAATGCTTTGAAGTAATCATCTCCTCATGCTGACTAGCAAAAATCAACAGCCTTGTAGAGGCTAGTAAACTATGGGGTATACTGAAAATGGTGGACCTACAGAATCCTTGAACCTATGATAGCTTTTCTGGGGATCCCAGAAAAGAACATCATATGGACTATATTTTTTTGGTTCATTTGAGACATCCATTTTTGAAGCTATAATACTTATTGTAGGAATTATCTGGGAAATTTTTTTTCTTTGGGTTGTGATTGGACAGTAGGGTTTCCTGGTGTGTGTGTGTGTGTGTGTGTGTGTGTGTGTGTGTGTGTGTGTGTGTGTGTGTGTGTGTGTGTGTGTATGCGTGCATGTGCACATGCACATATGTATTTGCAGATCAGACTATCTATTGTAAAATCAGGATTGTGCTACTTTATATAAAATGCACTGAAGTGCTCCCTAAAAAGTATAATTGGCCAAATGGAAAAGGAAGTACAAAAGCTAACTGGGAAAAATAACTCCTTGGAAGTAAGAATTGGGCAAGTGGAAGCTAATGACTCCATAAGACATCAAAATTCAAACAAATTCAAAAAAATGAAAAAAAGAGAAGAAAATGTAAAATCTCTCATTGGAAAAACAATTGACCTAGAAAATAGATCCAACAGAGACAATGTCAGAATCACTGGATTACCAGAAAGCCATAATCAAAAGGTGGACCTTGACAGCATCTTTCAAGAAATTATCAAGGAAAACTGCCCTGATATCCTGGAACCAGGGGGCAAAATAGGCACTGAAAGAATCTGCTGATCACCTCAGGAAAGAGATCCCCCCAAAAAACTCTGAGGAACATTACAGCCAAATTACAGAACTATCAGGTCAAGGAAAAAAATATTGTAAGTGGCCAGAAAGAAACAATTCAAATATTGGGGAGCCACAATCAGGATTACACAGGACTTAGCAGTTGCAACATTAAAGGATCAGAAGTCATGGAACATGACATGCCAGAAAGCAAAGGAGCTGGGACTACAATCAAGAATAACCTACCCAGCAAAATTAAGCATAATACTCCAAAATGGTCAATGAAATAAAAGGATTTCAAGTTTTCATAAAGAAGACCAGAATTGAACAGAAAAATTTGATCTCCAGTATCAAGACCCAAGAGAAGCCTAAAAAGGGAAAAGAAAACATGAGGGATTCAATGGAGCTGAGTGGTTTACATCAAGACATAGGAAGGTGATACTTGCAATTCTTAAAAATTGTACAACTAATAGTACAGGTAGAAGGAATATACATAGACAAAGGGTATGGGTGTAGGGAGAAACTGAGGGAAGGACATAAAAAATAATTAAAGTATGAGAAAGAGGAGTATACTGGGTATAGAAGGTAGAGATAGAATAGGGTAAATTATTTTACATGAAAAAACATGAAAGACCTATTACAGTAGAGGGGAAGATGGGAGGGTGGGCTATGGGCATTGCTTGAATCTTACTCTCATCAGTATTGGTTCAAAGAGGGAATGATCAGTTGAATATAGAAATCTATCTTACCAGACAGGAAACTAGGGAAGGAGGAGATCCAGTAAAGGTTGGGGGCCAGACATGGAAGAGGTGGTAGACAGAGGGAGATGGTAGACAGAAGTAAAACACTGTTGAGGAGGTTTGAAAGGATGAAAGAAGAGAGAGGACAAACAGGAGGAAAAATTGGATGGATGGAAATACACCGTTAGTAAGCATAACTGTGAATGTGAATGGGATGAAATCACTCATAAAAAAGAAATGGATAGCAGAGGAAACAAAAAATCAGAATCCTACAACATGATGTTTATAAAAAAACACACTTGAAACAGAGAGACGCACAGAATAAAGGGCTGGAGAAGAATCTATTATACTTGAGCTGAAGTAAAAAAAAAAAAAGCATGACTAACAATACTGATCTCAGACAAAGAAAAAATAGGCCTAATTAAAAGAGATAACATAGGAAAGTACATCTTGCTAAAAGGTAAAATAGACAATGAAATAATATCAGTACTAAACATAGGCACAAAGTGCTATAGCATCCAAATTCTTAAAGGAGAAGCGACTTACAAGTTCATAACCAAACAAAAGATAGAGAGTATTATGAAATGTAAAACAGATAATTCTGATTATACTAAATTAAAAAGCTTTTGCACAAACAAAACCAATCTAAGATTAGAAAGAAAGCAGAAAGCTGGGACACAAGTGTCTCTGATGAAGGCCTTAATTCTCAAATATATAGAGAACTCAAATTTATAAGAATATAAGTCATTCCCCAATCGATAAAAGGATATAAACAGTAAGTTTTCAGAAGAAGAAATCAAAGTTATCTATAGGCATATGAAGAAGTGCTCTAAGTTATTTTTAACTACAGAAATGCAAATAAAAACAACTCTGAGGTACCATCTCATACCTATCACATTGGTTAATAAGACAAAAAAAGAAAAATGATAAATCTTGGAGGGGATGTAGGTAAATTGGAACACTAACATATTGTTGGTAGAGTTGTGAACTGAATCAATCATTCTGGAGAGTAATTTGGGACTATTCCCGAAAGGCAACCAAATTGTGCACACCCTTTGATCCAGAAATACCACTACTAGGTCTGTATTCCAAAGAGATCATAAAAAAGGGAAACGGACCTACATGTATAGAAATATTTACAGCAGCCCTTTTCATGGTGGCAAAATTTTGGAAATTAAGGGATTCCCCATCAACTGGGGAATGGCTGAACAAACTGTGGTATATGAATGTAATGAATACTATTGTGCAATAAGAAACGATGAAAAAGCAGATTTCAGAAAAACTTGGAATTGCTGTACGTATGAAATGATGTAAAGTGAAACAAGCAGAATCAGGAAAACATTGTATACGGTATCATTAACACTGTGTGATGATCAACTATGAATGATAGTTCTCAGCAACACAATGATTCAAGACAAGAACAAAAGACTCACAAAGGAAAACAATTCTCATCCAAATAAAAAACTAATGGATTTCGAATGCAGACTGAAACACACTTTTTTCACTATTGTTTTTCATGTTGTTTTTTCTTTTGATCTGTTTCTTTTTCCAGAACTGTGATTAATATAGAAATATGTTTTACATTACAGCATATACATAACCTATATCAAATTGCCTACCATTTTAGGAAGAGAGCAGGGGAGGGAGAAAAATTTGAAATTCAAAATCTTGTGAAAATGAATGCTAAAAATTGTCTTGACATATAATTGGGGAAAAAATAAAACACTATTAAAAATAAAAATAAAATTATAAAAAGGTGGAGAGAAGGGGAAAACCCATATGAAGGTCATATGATGAAAGGTATAGGGGGAAACAAATCTCCAAATTAAGATACACCTTCAAACTTTAGTTCAAGGTTAGGAACAATCATTCCCTATAATGAAAGATAACAGACATAAGTCTTCTGATTCCAAGCCCAGTGCTCTATTCACTGTGCCACCTAACTGCCCCTCTTTTAAGGATAATGGTGATTTAAAACAAAACAAAAAATGTCGTTTAAATTCTACAATGTGCAGAGTACTGAAGCGGGTAGGCAAGCATAGTCCTCACTTTGGAGAAATTAGAGTCTCAATGAAAAGAGACCAGCCAATCACAGATGGAAAACCCATCAATTTCCTATGAAATTGAGATACTCATCATTTAAGTATCTCATAAAATGGCAGAACAGGAGAGGAAAAGAGGCATGAGAAGAGAAAAAAATGTCCTAAAAAATGCACTGAAGTGTTTTGTTTATCAACACTGTTGAATTGGGAACACTGTGACTGAGCATCAAGTTTAATTTTGCCATGGATATATATTCAGGCATGACAAGCCTGGCATTCTTTCACTGAAACTGACCTGATCCAAGGACTAGTGTTAACTGTGTTGGTGATGACACTGTGTGGGCTTTAACACTGTACTGAAAACAAACTGGGGAAATATAAAGTGTGGGCCAAGGAATACAAGGACAGAAAATGATCAAGCAATCAACAAACATTCATTAAATATCTACAATGTAACAAACACTTTGCTAGACAATTAGGACACAGAGATAAAAGCGAAAAAGTTCCTGTCCTTCAGGAGGTAATATGTCACCACGGAAGATAACGTGTACATATTTTCAAAAAAGATTACAAGGTGATTTTGAGAGCTAGGACAGTAGTAGCTTGAGGAGGGAGATAAAAACTTCATTCAGAAGGAGGGGCGTTACTGAATCTTGAAAGAAACTAAGGATTTTAAGAAGTAAAGATGATGAGGGTGAGAACTCCAGGTATGGCCATAGAAAATGCAAAGATATGAAGATGGGAAATGAGAGTGTTGGGTCTAAGAAACAATAAGAAGGCTGGTTTGACTGTATTCTAGAGCACGTGAAAGGGAATAATGTAATGATATTATGCCTACTGCTTGAAATGATCCTTTCTAGCATTGCCAAAAGGACAACTGATAATGTAACTATTTGGAAAAAATTTAGAAAAAACCCTTATGATGATGATGGCCAGGACTGTAAAGTTTGAAGTCTTTTTGATGAGCAAGGGAGAGAGTGAAGACTAAATGAGAAGCCTATTACTAGACAGAGCACCTCATATTTAACTTCATCAAATCATGGTACAAAAATTCCGGATATAAAAGTGATTTAACAGGATGAAGTACAGGCTACTTATTATAGGACACTCAATACAGAAAGTACACCATAGTCCTTTTTCAGTGGGGCAACCTCATTCAACAAATGCGGAATCCTTTTAGTCCTATATGAATACATTGCAGATGTGATACAGGAATGGTATGAGATTGAGAAAGAAACGTGAGATTATTGGAGAGTTTCAGTGGATCTGCTTATGATATACACACTGAAAAAGAAACACTGTGGGGATGTAATAGGTGAATGTTTGTTCAGATGCTGGACAGCCAATTTCATGTAGTACAAAAAATGCAACTGACATCACCAACATGAAGTTTCTGATTACCTCACAGGGGGCAGGTCTACAATTTTGTGTCAAGGCTGTAGAAGTTGCTGTAGAGTGATGAAAAGAATGAGAAAGATGGGTACTAGAAACCTACTGCATTTCCCATTTGAGGACTACTGATGGTGAGATGGATTATCCCATACATAAATTGGAGTTCTTGGCTTACAAGTTGATTATCACTGACAACTTCTACGTATGGAATTCAATTTTAAGTTTTAATAGACAATAATCCACTGACACATTTTTACCAGCACCACGTTGGATTCTGTCTGCCAAATAGAGATAGCAGCAGTAATTGAGAAGTTCAGTGTGCAAAATCATCCTGGGAAGACAACAACAAGATACAGAAGAGAAAGTCCAGATTGCAGCCTGGAAAGGAATGAGGGGTACACTTGAGCATTTATGAACATAGAGCCTAAACAACAAAAATTGACAAATAATGTCCTACTGCATAGCACGGTGCGTGTATTTGGTAGAAAAACTATATGAAAGTAGCTTTAATATATGTGACAGTTTATAGCACAAAATAGTATGTGACAACATGAAATATATCAAAGTACACAAACTTTCTCTTCTGTGCCCTCAGAAACCTCTTCATCCTAGAAGTTTACTCCAAGCCTGGGTTTCACACATTGGAAGTACCTTCGGTCAGGCAGCCTCTCTCTGACTGGACAGCTCCCCTCTCCCTTTAAGCAGGGCACTCATGCCAGCCTTGTTGATTTTTCTCAAGGCTGCACTATGAATTTTTTTCTATCCTGTAACCATGCTTCAGTCCCTACTCCCTTCAATGCCTTCATTTCAGGTTCTGTTTGCGTATTGTCTTTCCCTATTAGAATGTAAGCTCTCTGAGGATACTTTCTGCTTGCATATGTATTCTCAGTACTTGGCACATGGTAAGGGCTTAATAAATACATGTTGACTGACTAATCCTATGTAATTTGTTGAGACTATATATTCTTTTTGGAGGAAAAATACAGGGAAAAAGCAAGGCTTTTTAGTGGCTAAACTACAACTTAAAGTCAGAGCTGCAGACAGATGTGTATATAAAGGCAGGAGGTATACTCTGTCTGGCTTTTGTTTCAGCTGCTTCTTAACTAGGTTTGGTGGCTCTTAGTCTCAGGTTGTGACTCAAGAGCTTAAGCTTGCGCTTTTTGAGGAGAGGCTTTATAGTCATAGCACCCTAGCAGAAGGGAGCCAAAGGTCCTCCTAAGGAAATGAAAAGCATAAGCTGGTATCAAATCAGGAAACCAGCAGAATGACAAGCAAAAGAGGCTCTACAATCAGTAGGGGAGTAGCATAGACGTGACACCTACCATGAAGAAGAAATGTGACATGATGACCCCCAGATGTGCGACCAGTAGAAATCAGTGTCCAACAGGGAATACTACTTTCTATATGAAGCTGATTCTTCCAGTTATTAGTGCTACCTCACTCCTTGAATTACTTATCTGTATACAATGCCTTGCACACAGTAATGCTTAATAAATGTTGATTGAATTGAAACAACAATGAAAGAGGTTTGCCACTATTTCTATAGCAACCTAATCTCAAAATTTATCATGGAACTGCCACATTTCAATGTTAATATCTCAGCACCAAGTGATAGGAGAAAGTAGAAATGGTACTTATAAGGGATGAGGTTGGAGGTAAAAGGTATATCTGCCCAAATATGCACAGAACAAATTCATGATGGAAGTGAATGAGTTCTGATGATAATGAGAGGTCAATTTTCAAGATATCTCAAAGACAGGAAGATACCAAAAGAATAGAAAAAAAAATCACTGACCATGATACCCCAAACTAAGATGTCTGAGAAAATATGAGCAATTACTGACTGGCATACCCACTTTTTCATCTTCACAAAACCTTATGACACTGTTTTATACACATATTGAGAGTAATTCTTAATGAAAATGCTTCTCTTTTCAATTGTTCCTTATTCTAGAATAGAGGGTAAACTCCCTGATCTCTTGAAATCTTTCCTACTTCTACAATTTCTAGGGAAGGGTCAATTTCAAGCACCACCTTCTACATGAAGCCATTCCTTACTGCCCTGTCTGCTAGTGTCTTCCTCTCAAAATGATCCTGTTTTGTGCATTTTACAATGAACCTATTTTATAGGTTTACAGCCAGGTACACTGTAAACTCCTTAAACACAAGAGCTTGTTTTGCTTCTGTCTTTGTATTTCTACACAGTGCTTCACACAGCAGGTGCTTAATAAATATTTTTAAAATTAAAAGACTGAAGTTATTAAAAGGAAGCTAGTCCAGGGCAGAGGACCTTGGCCTATTTCTTCTTTTGTCAAGGGACAAAGTGACCAAAGCTGTGAAATCTCTATGGTAATTGCATTTTCACTACGATAGAGAGTGAGGGAAGAGATCAAGAAAATATATATGTGTAAGCATAGGGCATACTTAACAGAGAGAAGGCTGCATAGGGAAATTATAACATTGATATGCCATGTTAATTTTGGTGGAGGTCTTAGCTATTGACTATCATGCTTAACAAGATGAGTGTCGAAGTGTCCACCTGTCATTTATTTAATTTTTCCTATTTCAGTAATAACTGAGTATTGAAGGTCTTGTTTCATTCTCTTTCCCTCCTACTGACTCCATTCTAATGGGTCTCCATCTTTCTGATATGGTTTCCTCCAGCTGGTTGGTCTCTGGGAAAGGGGCTCTGTTTAGCTGACTTCATATTACCTTTATGTTCATTTCAGTAGTAGTTGCTGCTGAGCCATCTGAATATCTAGTCACTGGATTCAGATGGCTCTGGAGGAGAAGTGAGGCTGGTGACCTGCACAGCCCTCCCTCATTCAAAACAAAGTCTAGGTCAAGTCATGTCATTATTTCTCTGATGGCATGGTCTTTGGCAACGAAGGACAAACACAAGTTGCTGCTGAGAGCAGCTGCTTGTCCTGATATCTTCCTATCTCCATATTAAGTAAGTTGCCTGGATGGCTTGCCAAATTTACATTTCTCTTGCCCCCACCTCCTAAAATGCAAAAGAATTAGAAAAAGAGCCTGGGAGAAAGTTTGCATAATTTCAAAGGAAGAAGTGTTACTTAAATATGAACATTTCAATCTTAGATTGCCAACCTGGTAAGTATGAGAAAATGATAACAATGACCTAGAAAAAGAGACAGACTTACTGTCACCAATTGTTAACTTTTTGATCAGAAAGCCTAGGAAGTGAACTCTTATCTATGTTCAGTTCAGGACATGCCAAATAATGCCCCTATTCAGTCTGTGGACTTCTGGCTCTGTAATCTTTGAGGGCTGGGAAATGCACACAGTGACTGACGTACTTTCTTTCAGTTCCCTTGAAATAATGATAAAAATCTCAATAAATGATGAACCTTGTGGTTGGGGATGACTAGCTGCTCATTAAAATGAAAGATGCAAAAATTAACTGGTATTGTACTGTAGATGGTGTTAAAAACAAAGTCTCAACTGCCCATGCATCCTGTACATAAAAACATACACCAGTGGTTGTGCACTTTGTTGGCATTTGTACCAGTTGTTAACTTTTTGAAAAGGAAAAGAATGTCCTGTGGCTAATAACTACTACTTAGGAAGTATGAATTCAGTCAGTTTGCCTCTTCAGGTTACAGAGACAAGGAGCATTGTTCTAAGCCTTAGATATAACTCAGTAAAGAACAAATATTTATAACTTGCATGCTATACTAACGAGATCCTGGGCCCACAAAACCAAAATCAAAATAGTCTTTGCCTACATTCTTCTGATCTGTAAAGGATGATTATTCAGTTCTTATTGCTCCACACAGAGGAAAAATGCTAAGATTACTGGGGCATAGATTTAGAATTGGAAGAGATATTAGAGGTCATACACTCTAACCCTCTCATTTTGCAGATGAAGAAACTGAGGCTCAGAATGGTGACACAAATTTCTCAAGGTCTCAAGGGTAAAAAGAGACAGAGTTGGGATTTAAACTCATGTCTTACAACTCCAAATCTATTACTCCTTACTGTGCACCATTATTATCTTGATTAATTGGAACCCTTCACAAATCATTTTTACTGGAGGAAAAATTAGCCTTGGATAAGCTACTTATTGCATGAGAACAAAATGCTTATGAAAATAAATGTACAGATCAAATCATTTTTAAAGCCAATTTTCTCTTTGTTAAACTGTATATTGTGATATTATATTTCCAAAGGTAGGGACAATGTAGAGGAGGAAAAACCAGCATATTTTTTGGTAATCTTCATTCTGAGGATCAGTGTAGGAATTAGGACCAGTTTGCATTCTAGTACTTCAAAACCTACTTAAAATTTAAAGATAACAAAGAAAAAACTTTGACAAACAGATACAAAGAGATTTTTAGCCTCTGTTATGCCATTGTATTATGAAGAACCCAGGCAAATATTTAAAAACCTAAGTAAAATGTAAAGTTAAAGTCTATTAAGAAATTTGAATACTGGGTCAAAATTTGGATGAAATTTTCAGATGCAAAAGTTCGCTTTTGAAATGAAATTACTTTTTTTTAGACAGCCTTTCTGAAATGATCACAAATGAAATAATTTCTGCCTCATTTTCTCTGATCTTTTTACCTGCAAACAAGTTTTTATTACTCATGTTCTCTACACAGTTCTCATGTCTTCTTTTTTTTTTTTATTTAACTTTTAACATTTATTTTCACAAAGTTTTGGGTTACAAATTTTCTCCCCTTTTATCCCCTCCCCCCCGCAAACCCAAGCATTCTAATTACCCCTGTGACCAATCTGCTCTCTCTTCTATCCTCCCGCTCTGCCCTTGTCTCCAACTTCTCTTTTGTCCTGTAGGGCCAGATAGCTTTCTTGACCCCTTAACCTGTATTTCTTATTTCCTAGTGGTAAGAGCATTACAGTTGATCCTAACACTTTGAGTTCCAACTTCTTTAACTCCCTCCCTCTCCACCCCTTCCCTTTGGAGGACAAGCAATTCAATATACGCCAAATCTGTGTAGTTTTGCAAATGATTTCCATACTAGTTGTGTTGTATAGGACTAACTATATTTCCCTTCATCCTATCCTGTCCCCCATTACTTCTATTCTCTTATGATCCTTTCCCTCCCCATGAGTGTCGACCTCGGATTGCATTCTCCTCCCCATGCCCTCCCCTCTATCCTCCCCCCCACCCTGCTTGTGCCCTTGTCCCCCACTCTCCTGTATTGTGAGATAGATTTTCCTATCAAAATGAGGGTGCATTTTGTTCTTTCCTTTAGTGGAATGTGATGAGAGTAGACCTCATGATTTTCTCTCACCTCCCCTCTTTATCCCTCCACTAATAAGTCTTTGCTTGCCTCTTTTATGAGAGATAATTTGCCCCATTCAATTTCTCCCTTTCTCCTCCCAATATTTCTCTCTCACTGCTTGATTTCATTTTTTTTTTTTAAGATATGATCCCATCCTCTTCAATTCACTCTGTGCACTCTGTCTCTATGTATGTGTGCGTGTGTGCATGTGTGTGTGTGTACTCCCACCCAGTACCCAGATACTGAAATGTTTCAAGAGTTACAAATATTGTCTTTCCATGTAGGAATGTAAACAGTTCAACTTTAGTAAGTCCCTTATGACTTCTCTTTGCTGTTCACCTTTTCATGGTTCTCTTCATTATTGTGTTAGAAAGTCAAATTTTCTTTTCAGCTCTGGTCTTTTCATCAAGAAAACCTGAAAATCCTCCATTTCATTGAAAGACCATTTTTTCTCCTGAAGTATTATACTCAGTTTTGCTGGGTAGGTGACTCTTGGTTTTAGTCCTAGTTCCTTTGACTTCTGGAATATCCTATTCCATTCCCTTCTATCCCTCAATGTAGAGGGTGCCAGATCTTGTGTTATCCTGATTGTATTTCCACAATACTTGAATTGTTTCTTTCTAGCTGCTTGCAATATTTTCTCTTTGACCTGGGAATTCTGGAATTTGGCCACAATGTTCCTAGGAGTTTCTCTTTTTGGATCTCTTTCATGCGGTGTTCTGTGGATTCCTTGAATATTTATTTTGCCCTCTGGTTCTAGAATCTCAGGGCAGTTTTACTTGATAATTTCATGGAAGATGATGTCTAGGCTCTTCTTTTGATCATGGTTTTCAGGTAGTCCCAGAATTTTTACATTGTCTCTCCTGAATCTATTTTCCAGGTCAGTTGTTTTTCCAATAAGATATTTCACATTATCTTCCATTTTTCCAATCTTCTTGCTATGTTCTGTGATATATGTCTTTCTCATAAAGTCCTTAGCGTCCATCTGTGCCATTCTAGTTTTGAAAGAACTATTTTCTTCAGTGAGCTTTTGAATCTCCTTTTCCATTTGGCTAATTCTGCTTTTGAAAGCATTCTTCTCCTCATTGGCTTTTTGAACCTCTTTTGCCAGTTGAGTTAGGCTAGTTTTCAAGGTGTTAATTTCTTCAACATTTTTTTGGTTCTCCTTTAGCAGGGAGCTGATCTGCTTTTCATGCTTCTCTTTCATCCCTCTCATTTCTCTTCCCAGTTTTTCTTCCACCTCTCTAACTTGATTTTCAAAATTCTTTTTGAGCTCTTCCATGGCCTGAGCCCATTGGGTGGACTGGGACACAGAATCCTTGATTTCTGTGTCTTTGTCTGATGGTAAGCATTGTTCTTCCTCATCAGAAAGGAAGGGAGGAAATGTCTGTTCTCCAAGAAAGTAGCCATCAATAGTTTTATTTCTTTTCCCTTTTCTGGGCATTCTCCCCAGCCAGTGACTTGACCTCTGAATATTCTCCTCACACCCACCTCGCCTCCTGGTCCTCCCAGCCAGAGTTTGAGGACTGGGATTCAAATGCTGCTTCCCGCCTTAGGGCTTTTGGCAGGGGCAGGGCTGCTATTCAGTGTGAGAATTAAGTTCAGATGGTCAGGTCGGGGCAGGGCCGCCTCTCAGGCTCAGTTCCCTCAGGGGGTTTATGTACAGACCTTCCACAATGGATCCAGGCTCCCGCCTGCTTGGGGAGCCCCTGTCTGCAACCGCCTCTCAGCTTCTATCTCCCGGGGGGGCCCAAGCCATGGGGGCACCCCACTCCCCTCTCGACCCGCCAAAGAGACTCTCTCACCGACCCCCGTCACCTGTGGGTGGAGGGGCTTGTGCCGCTGCTGGAGATCCCGTCCCTGAAGCCTGCTCAGATCTGTACCTCTCGGAGCCGCGGCCGCCACAGGTCTGGGCTGGGCTCCACGTCTGCAGCGCAACGGACCTTTTGCGAGAGGTTTGCAGGTCCCTCTGTGGGTGGAGAGACCCGCGTGGCCGCTGGAGATCCCATCCCCGTAGCCCGCTCGGATCTTTTCCTCACGGTGTCGTGGGCGCTGCAGGGCTGCACTCAGCTCCCAGTCCCGGCGCCCAGTCTGCAGCACGAAGGACCCCCTGCGAGAGGTTTGCAGGTCTCTCTGGAACAGAAATCTCCCTTGCTCCAATATTCCGTGGCCTCTGGGTGCAGAATTCATCGTGAGTTGATCCCCTCTAGCCGTTCTGTGGGTTGTGGGTTCGGAGCTATGTGTATGTGCGTCTTTCTACTCCGCCATCTTGGCTCCGCTCCCCCCTCATGTCTTCTTGTAGCTGTTAATTTTTCCTTAAGTCAATTTAAGACCAAAGATTGAGAGATAACAACACAAGCATCACCTCACTAGGGCTTGTGATGCTTGTCTATAGATCTGTAGAAAATGAGACTTTTTAAAATCTTGCTATGCTTTAACTGTGTACTACAAGACTGGCTATGTTTCTATTTGAAAGTACTGAATGGTTTAAGGTAAACTGAAAATAGTGTGCAAGTTAGACAACTCAGTGCCAGATTAGGTAGACTTATGGAGTTAAAAAAACAAAGAAACCATACAGCACTGCAAAATCTTTTTTTTCTTCTGCGTTGGTTATTTTAAGATTTTTTTCATGTGTTTTACATGATTACACATATATAACCTACATCAGATTGCTTAATGTCTCAGGGAGGAGGGAAGGCAGGAAGAAAGGAATAGAAATTGGAACTCAAAACTTTAAAAAAACCCCACAAATGCCAAAAATTGTTTTTACGTGTAATTGGGGGGAAAATAAAAAATTATTTTAAAGAAGATAATTCTTTTTTCAGCATATTGCTGAAATACAATCAAAAGACAGTCTATAATATTTGTACAGTTCACTAAAACAGAAGGATTATTTTATCTTTTCTTTCCCACACACTCTTTTTCAAAGCACTAACTGCTAACTTTTCATTCATTATAATGTTCTCTCCCTCAGTGTTATGGGTAACATTTGTAATTACATTAAAAAAATTTAAAGAGACAAAATAAGGTGCTTTTTATGTGGGATATGTAAAGGGAGGAGGCAAGAAGACTCTCAGATGATAAGAATTCATGTTTCTGATTTATGGAGGAGTAATTCTTCACACAGAAATTCCATTCATTCAAATTTCTATCACTTCTAACACTAGACATGTTAGTCTTCAGACTTTTAAAAAAAGCATAATTGCAAATTGCTTCCCAGAACAGCTGGACCAATTCACAACTTCAATACTGCATTAGTGCCTGTCTTCCCAAAGCTCCCCCAACATTGACTATTTCTACTTTTTGCCATCTTGCCAATTTGCTGGGTGTAAGGTGAAACTTCAGGGTTGATTTGGTTTGCATTTCTCTTATCTTTAGTGATTTAGAGCATTCTTTCATCTGGCTACTAAGAGTTTGAAAATTCTTTTGAGAAGTATTTATTCATCTCCTTTGCCCACTTAATCATGGCTTTTGGTCTTATGTATTTATTTCTTATATATCCTGGATATTGAACTCTTATTGGAGATATTCAGTGTAAAGATTTTTACACAACTGAATTTTCCTTTTTAAATTTAGTTGCATTAATTTTGTTCTTGCAAGAGCTTTTCAATTTCATGAAATTTAAATGATCCATTTTGTCTTAAGTGTTTTCCTCTGTCTCTGCTTTGGTTAAGAATTCTCTCCCTAGCAACAGCTGTAAAAGATACTTCCAACCATTTCCCGGTCATTTAAAAAAATAATTTGACTTTTTATATTTAAGTTGAGTAGTACCCATTTAGTACTTACTGGGGTAGAAGATGATGGTGTAGACTCTACACCTCAGTTTTGCTCTAACTCTTTTTTCAATTTTCTCTAGGAATGCTTTCTTATGAACTTTTATTTTGATATGACTTAATTTTTCTGGTATTCTTTCAATGTTGATTCAAGAAAAGGGGGCACAGAAAAAGGAGAGACTACTTTTGGATGGAAGAATCCTTATGGAAAAGGACAGCATGATCTTAAATAGGACACAGGTAGACTTATAGAGGCCTTGGGATCACATGCAACTCTCCAGTATGTCATGAGTGGTACTTGAAGCAAGCAGGAGGGTCAAAAAGCTCAGAGGTTCATGTCCTTGAGCTACTCTTCATAATTTGTATGAACCTGAATAAGGCATTTTGCCTCTATAAGCTGAAGTAAAATGAGAGGATTAGACATGATGTCCTCTGAAGTCCTTTTCATCCCTAAGTTTATAATCCTATAATTTCAATGAAAAACTTAAGTCACTTGTCAAAGTATCTTGTGGCTTAAGTCTTTAGAGCCCCTTGAATTCTAGTCATTCTTCATTATCATCAAGGATTCATTGAGTGCCTAATATACATGGATTACAATGTGGTAGGCACTGGGGATACACGTAAAAGGCATGTAGTTACTGTCTTTAAAGGGCTTACACTCTATCTGGGAAGACAGAGTAAGTACATGTTCACATGTACATGTACAAACACATGCTATAATATGAATACAAGTAGCACGTGTTAAATGCCCAATCAGTGGTAGAGATAGCAATTACTACAGAAGTTAGAAGATATGATCACTAATATCATTAATGCGGGGGGAAGGAGGAGTGGTGATTGAGAAAGGCCACAAGGACAAGTTGAAACTCAAACTGAGGCTTGAAAGGTGAGATTTAGATGGAAAAAAAAGGAGGTCGTGAAGACAGTTCAGGAAGGCCTCAAGTACATGACACGTGTATGAAACAAGGAACAATTTATACAATAACAACACTGCAAAGCTTAATAACTCTGATCAAGGTAATGACTAGTCATGATTCCAGAATACTGATAATGAATAATGTTACACACCTCCTGACAGAGAGTTGGTGGACTTAATACATAGAATGAGACATAAATTTTTGGACATGGACAATGAGGGAATTATTTTGCTAGACTATACATATTTGTTACAAGGATTTTGTTTTTTTTTTATTTTTCCTCATTGGTGGTGATGGGGGTGGGAGGAGGTGGTCAAGGGCACAGGAGAGAAAATAAATGCTTGTTTACTTAAAAAAATTTAAAAAGAAACAATAAGGAGATTGGTGTTTTAGAAGGTTTGTATAACAGATCAGTAGGAGATACAGCTGGAGAGAAAGGTATAATTTAGATGGTGAAGGGCCTTGAATGTCAGATATGAATTTGATTTTGATCCTGTGGGAAATAAGGAAGGATTTCCAGCAAAAAGATAAGCAGCACATGGAAAGTTGACAGTGTCTTCTGAATGTTGTGATGCACATGAATTTTTGTGGATGTCAATACTACAATTCTTGTTTTCTGTCAAAATGCTCAAGCTATTACTCATTTGAAATAAATACCTTAATAACAATACTTTAATGATTGCTAGCTTATTTTAATCTATATAGCTTCAAATGCCCAAAAAATTCTTCAGGAAAACAGAATCTGACTCTACAAACAGATGCATAATTGACATGATAGCATATGATGCTGTGGCAAGAAGATCTCATTTGGAGGTTGAGAACCCAAGTTAGAATTCTAACTCTGCCACTCACTCCCTGCCTATGTGACCTTGGACAAATGACCTCACTTTTCTGGTCCCTATTTTACTGATTTGTAATTTGGCTTGGATGATCTATGGGATCCCTCTGAGCTCTAAAGTTATGTCCTCATGTTTAAAAAATTGTACCACTGTGAATGAAGAGAAATGTGGTACATCAGAAAAAGCAAAGCCATGACAGCTAATGTCACTCACATCAAAGTGTCTCTCTGGGCCTCTATTCCTCATCTAGAAAAAATGAGTATAATGACCGCTCAGTCTTACTAGAGTTGTTAAGAAAGCACCATGTAACTATAAATTGCTGTTATTACTGTTTTAACCCTAATGGAAACAAGGAAAACACATTGGGGATTTGAGGGAGGAAGGACTTAATTTTCACCCCACTTCATTTTGTCTCTTAAATCTGAAGAAACTAACAAAAAAAAGAAAGGAAAAAAATGTCATGGATTGACTTAAATGGCAATTTAACTAAATATACATGGGATTTCCAAGACTTCTCAGAACTATGAATACTATGGAATTTCATTATTGCACTGGATACTGGATAACAAAATGAAATACCCATGTTATCAGTTTTCCTTAGTATGATGAGAAGCACAGCACATAGGGAATTTGAGGGAAGAGGGATAGAATTTAATCTATAGTACAACGAAACAACCAAACTAAGTCTAAAGAGTTAGAATGGACAAACATTTACTGAAACCAATTTTCTCTTTAAATGCAAGAGGTGAAATTCCAAAATGCTTGTGAGAATTCAAATGTTATCAATTACTAACAGACACTAATTGTATTGTGTTGTATATAGAAGACTTTAATTCAAATAATTAAAGTTGGTAATAAAAAATATAAATTAATTGGTCTTTCGTGAACTGGGGATAGCATTTTTATAAGAACAATGAATTTGGAATTGGAAGCCACTTATTTCTTATTGCCTGTGTTATCTTGAGCAAATGATTTAACCTCTCTGGGCCTCACCCTCCTTAGCAATGAAATGAACAGATTGGCTTGGATGATCTTTAAGGTCCCTTCCCTCTAAATCATACCTCAAATACAACAGGCCTCAAAGTGTTCTTTCTTTCCAGTTGCTCTTCTTCCTAATTTTCCTGACTCTGTTGATGAGTACAATTATTTTTTCAATAACCTCGACAAAATTTTGGAGTCATCTTTAACTTTTCCTTGTTCCTTACCTCCCCAAGAGCTAATTAGTTGCTAAGGCTAGTATTTTTTATCTTTCCCCTTCTTCCTTTCTATTCCCAGAGTCCTTCCAAGGACTTGCTCACACTGGCCCCCTTTTAATTCAAGCCCCTCATTATTTCTGATCTAGACAATCACAGTAGTCTCCTTATTGCTTCCAGTCTCTCCTTTCTCTAAACCATACTTCACACCACTAAAAAATAATTTCCTAATGCGCAGATCTATTTGTATTGCTCCCCTATTAGAAATCTTTCAGTGATTCCTCCCTTCATTTGGTAAATGAAACCCAAACTTCTTATCCAGACATTTACAGAATCACAGACCTTCGAAATAGGAAGGGACTTCAGAGGTCATCTAGTCTCACTTGTACCTGAACAAAAATCCCCTCAGCAGTATCCCTGGGCCCTATGTCCTGCCTTCAAACTACCTTTTCCAGTTTATTTTATTTTACACGATTTTTATGCATTCAGTGTTTCAATCAAACTGAGCTACTAGTTACTCTTTGATCTTGTCATATCTTCTGGTACCTCCTGTCAATTTAGGTAGTCTAATTCTCCTGCCTAGAATGGCCTCCTTCCACTTCACCTACTGAAATCCTTCTTTTTCCAGGAATAACTGAGGTGCCACCTCCTCTAAAATGCCTTACTTAATTTCCCAAGCCAGAAGGGTTTCTTCCCTGCCCACTCACTATCTCATCTGTTTCACAAGCTTTCCTAGGCATTTATCACTTTCTGCCTTGTGTTCTGGTTATCTATATTCAAGCTTCATCTCCTTAATTGTCTGTAAGTTCTTTCATCTTTGTATGCTAAACATCTAGCATACTACAGATAGTAGGTGCTTAGTAAGTTTGTGGAATTGAAATAAAGCTAATTAATAAGACAGGATAAAATAATATAGCCTGTAAAAAAATAAAAGCCCCTATATACATGAATCACTTGAATACTTTTCCCCCAACCTAAGCCCCCAAATCCATATAAATGGTGCCATACCATTATCCAAACTGGGGATCAGAGAATTGAACTAAATTGAGACTGTTCATTAATTCCAATTGTGAGCATGTGTGAGTAGATGTTATAAAAATGACATTAACATTGATATCCTCATGTCAAGAGAAAAAAAAGGTCTCCATCACAATGTGTGGATTCCTTGGGGTGGACTTATGGGGGGACAAGTGCATTTGCACAGGTTGGCATGTGCATCGTCGAAGGGACTTGTCCCAAATGGTTAGATGCAGATCCATTTTAGTATCTGAGTATTCACTTATGTGATCAGAGGCTTAGCTACAAGATGAATCTTGTGTCTGTATGTGAAAATGAGCTTCTATTTAGTGTTTGTTTCAAAATGATTACATACTCACTTTGGAAAATTAAATGTTCAAAACACATAGCTAAGGGGAAAAATTTCTATAAACACTGCTAGATTGGTTTTGGGGAGGAAGAGTAGTCAAATTAACATCTAATTAGCATATATGATAAATATCAAGCTGGAATTACATATCTAGGAGGGTATGGTTTGCCAGTAACTCCAAATATGCCTGCTAATTTCCACACTGGGTATGTGTACATTTGTGCGTGCGCGCGCGTGTGTGTGTGTGTGTGTGTGTGTGTGTTTGTTTTGGTTCTTTTGTCTCCTTTGAACTATAAGTTTCACAAAGGCTGCGAGATCAGGGGTTCCAACAGGCATGTATACCTCACAGTGACTACTGCATGGATGCATGATAAATAATATTACTATTCCAATTAAACCTCAACTATCCAGAACCACAGAGAAACGAATTGCTCTGGATAGATGATTTCTTTTCTTTCATTTTTTTTTTTTTTGCTACTTGAGTCTGAAACTTTTTATTTTAAATGCAAAATTTTTATTTCATTTTAATAATTTTAGGTGGGTCTTTTTCAAATGTATTATATGCTTTCTTACTTTCTTCAACAGAACATACATAACATTTTCTTCACGGCATAGGGTCAACATTTATAAGCATCTATTTTTACATGATCTAGTGATATCCTCAGAGTCTATTTAAGTGGGCAGGGTTTTGTTTTTCCCTGGTCCAAATGGCTCCAGACTGTTGAGATTTTTTTTATTGTGAGGGTTTGCTTTTGTAGATTTTAGTCTCTTTTCTCACTATCAAACAATCAACTATCATTATTTTTTGATGTTAAAGTGCTTTGCTGTAGGTAGCAATTTCTGTGCTTCTTTTAATCTGCTTGAAGGTGTTAGAAGATCAAGCTTATTAGAATTTATTAGGACTGTGAATTAAACAAGAGTCAATATGATTTGAGGGAAATGATAAGGGATGTTCTATAGTAAAGCACATGAGTTTTACTGAACTGATTTTTGTGACACCTATTCTGGATATTGAGAGAACTTTTTTTTGCTTCCTTTTTCCACTTTTGTTGTGTTCTGGAACAGCTGAATTCCAAACAGGTGATATATTATTACACTTATTACTTACTAAGGAAAGACATTCTTTCTTCTAATATGGAACTATCCACAGTGCTCTAAACCTTTAGGAAATAATCTAATAGGTTAAAATTAGACTACTGTCATCAGTTCTGCCAGAGGATATCTTAAAGACTGGTATGAAATGTTGCAATCTGTGGGCTTTAGGATGCTGGTTGAGTAAAGCATATTTTCTATATAATGATTTACTAGTTCCCCATGAGTAGAAATTTAAAGCCCTATCATTGGACCAATCCCAATTCTCACTGTGTATCATGATGCCAGTTAAAATCAGTCACAGCTCTCTTAAAATTACTTATGAGCAAAATTTGAAGGGAACTTGAGGAAGGATGTTTTGGAGAAGATATTTCATAAGGTGTCCCTTACAAAACAGAAAGGATCTTTAAATCTCTGTTTTTAGCACTTAGCAAATATTCCTAAATGCTTGCTGAATCAAGGTCAAAGAAATCTAGCTTGCAAATATATGGTTTTTTAAAATAAGGATTTTTAGCTGCTGGAATTGGTTAAAATGCAGAAATAATTTATACACAATGTTCAGATTTCCAAAGGCAATAAGAACAGTGTAAACAAATAAAATGCATTAAGAGCCTGCACTTTTCCCCAACATAACCTATTGTATCCCTACATGCAGCACTCTCAGTATTGCATGTGCTGAATTTTCTTCAGTGGGGCTCTTAATCATGCTACAATATATGATAGAATATGGGGAAATAAATGCAGAGGGCTGGCATTGAAGTCTGCAGACTTCATTTTCATGTGTTACGTAGGTCAGGGTTGGGAAGCAGGCCAGTGGGGATAAAGGCATATCTTTTAGAGCACCTATGTACTATTATTTCTCATGTCTAATAACAGGAAGAATGTTGAATGCAGGGTGTTGATAAGACCTATATTTACTTAATGGAAATATTTATTGTAAACAAATGAAAAGAAAGGATAAAGCAATCCATTTGAACACTTTCATTAGTGAAATATCTCTCAAAACCTGATTTCATTTCCAGGAATGTATCTTTTGCTACAAATACACTAAAAATGAATGGAAAAAAATGAGAGCACACCAACAGAAAAGTTACCCACTTCAATCTGTGTAACATTCTGGGATACAATGGAAATTACAGACCCAATTCTCCAAATGCAATTGAAAATCATAAAAGCTTACCTCCCAGTGATGAATGGTGGGAATGATTCATTTGTCTACCCTTTATGAGACCAGTTCGTCTCTTCAGGGTCCAAACTGTAAGCAAGGCCACTGGCTGTCACAGGCTAAAGGTTGGTTTTGTGATTATAAAGATCTTTTTTTTTTTTTTTTTAAAGCAAATAGGAAACATGACATTCAAATGGAATTAGTCCTTAAGAACCAAGGAGCCTCAAATGTGAAGTCTAAAATGTTACAGAAAAAGGAAAATTTCTGCTAAACAATAGTCCAAGAAATCTACTCCCTAAGTATTTTTAATCCTGCTCATCCAATATCTCCTGATTAATGAAAAGGAAAGAACAATAATTGTAAGATTACAAAGGATCCTGTTTACAGCATCTTGTCATGAGAACTAAAGAAAATTAAATAAGTTGATACTGCTATCAATCAACGTGGCCACCACTTCCACACTTCTAATAGCTGCCACATGCCACATGCATCCTGGGTTACCTCTGGGCCTGTTAATTCCAAACATAGGAGCTTGCAGCTACAGATTGTACTGAACATAGAGATCTATAACAGAAATGCTCTCCTGTCATATTCTATTTTACAAAATGAACTGATTCAGTATGTCAGAATATTTTAGATAATTTAGCCCAGTTCCGTTCCTTAAACATATGAACTAGATTATATACTTTGTAATAATTTAACCTTCCCATACCCAAACATTTTGTGTTATTCAACTACATGCTTCTGTTCTTCATTTCTGTTCCTTTTACTTTCAGCATAATTTAAACAACGATCAATGGTATAAATTTCAAGGTTATTCTGGCAATAGGTTGACCTATTTTGTAGCAAAGTTAGTTTTCATACAAGCAAAATCAATTGAAACTTTAAGAGATAAAGTTTTATCAGACTGAGTTAAAAAAAAATCCTCAAAATTGTTGTTTGGAAGTAACCCTTCCTCTATTCTCCCACTTCTCAGAACCCCATAAAAACATGGGGGTCCATTGTCAAAGATATGATAAGATGAGTAGCAGTAAAGGGTTAATGTGTCCCTGCTACTCCTGATTTTAGGAACAAACCATATTTCGTCAGTGAGGTTTGGCAACGTGAGAAATCCCGTAACCAATTTCATCTCCTGATAAATGAACGGTCCATAGGGGAAAGTCAGCCAGTGGGTTTCGGAACTGTCGAGTGCTCAGACATTACTGAAAGACTCCTTGAAGGAGCCAGCCTGTCTCTTGCTTATCACTCCTGAGCCAAATAGCACCATGCAAACAGTGGAACTGCCAGATTCCATTTACAGCTTTTCCTGAAGCACAACGTGACAGAACTTCACAAACATGTGGTCTCTTTAAAAAATGAAACTTCTTTAGTATACCCCTCTTCTTTTGTATACTTCAACCGGGAGAGTAAGAAACACATGGCTGTTAAAGCTATATTTAGGAAAAATATCTAACAGTCTTCATCATTTAAACATAAAACTATAAAAACTCTTTGCCTTGATTTAGGCTTTTTTTCTTCACGTTGGAGAATGTGCTGAACAAAAACAAATGAGATAGCTAGATAAAGGAGAACCAAAGGCAGAACGCCAACATGAATGGCCAATACTGTTCATGGAAAGCCAAGATATTTCCAAGAGGATTTTTGTTTAGTAATTCAAAATTGAAAAGTAGTGAAAAAAAAGTCTACTTGACACTCTAATAGACTAATTAATTTGTGACATAATTTTACCACTCTGAAATAAGTTACGAACTATACATCTACTGGCTAAAGAAAACTATTAGGAACTTCACCTTTATGGGAGGTTAGTTGTTGTCCTTACAACAGTGCTCATTTGTTCTTCCATAAAGAACCTTAAGTATAGTTTTTTTTTTGTAGTTTTCTCTTAAACTTAAATATCTTTCATAAGTTATCTCTCCCACTTGGTTCAGATTTCAAATCTTTTTTGAGATAAAAATCAACAAAAGTTTAAGATTTAAAATTCAACATTTCAGTTTGTTAAAAAATAAACGGGTCAAAACACCCAAAAAGTCACATGACCCCTCAAGGGAAGGAAAAAGGGAAAAAATAATCTTGAATAATAGCTCCAGGCTCTTCATTACTTTAAAAAAAAAAACCCCAACCCTAAACCAGTGAGCTTTTCAAGTGGCTTGCAGGCTTAGATTAGCAGGGAAGGAATCTGCAGTTGATTAGCTACACTCTTACAAACAGATGTCACAGCAACAGTGAGAAAAATGCTGCAGGTTCTAGGGTTTACAGGGAGGGAGGCATGAATTTCATCCTCCAAAAAAATGTTTAAAGAAAGGGAGACAAACTAGTGAACCATTATGTTTCCTATTTAACCAAGAATGTAAATCCATTTTTTTCCTTCTTCTATGATTCTGAACTATAAGATAATTTTTTCTTTGCTTCAGTTTTTGAATTTTTGCTGACAGTAAATGAATGTTTTGTTCCCAGGCCTAGACTGGGGAGATGAGTGTGTGTGTGTGTGTGTGTGTGTGTGTGTGTGTGTGTGTGTGTGTGTGAGAGAGAGAGAGAGAGAGAGAGAGAGAGAGAGAGAGAGAGAGAGAGAAGCTATAGGTAGGGGAGGAGGTGATTAGAATAAAGTTTACTTCATTAAAGTCAATAATTTGACAAACACAAAGAAAACATAGAGAAGGGCTAGGGAGTTTCTTAGATTATGTTAAAATCATCTTAACTAGGATTGAGGATTGTGGCTAGACACATGAACAAAAAAAAGAGGTAACTGATTTGGCACAAGGGTTCATCTGCTGTCCCCATCTCATAAGAAAGGAGGTAAAAATAGGTTTATGGATATCATGATTATGAACTATAATGTATTTTAATCATCTATAAGATATAAACATACATGTAGTCTTTTTAAATTCAGAAAATTTTCAAGTGATGGAAAAATGATAAGGTTTAATCAAAAAACTAAGGATCTCATGACAGGAGAATAATATACGACAGTCTTGTTCATTCAGTAAAATCTGGTTTATTTAAAGGATCATCTTCATTGCTTTGTAGCACATGTGGCTACAAGTGATAACACATACAAATAGCCAAAAGAAAATCTGAGGCCTTTCATAAATTTCAAGAGTTATGTAAATATCCCGCAAAGCATAAGAATTTCATATATAATAACCTTCGATAGAAGTAAAAATTTTCCCCTGCTTTCTCTCTCAGTACTGGCCATTTTTAGTGACTCTCTAGGGACTTTGTAGTAGAGTGAGGATAGGGTAAAGAGGAGTGCTGTTGTAAAGGGGCAAAGAGGGTTGCTTTAAAGAATGATTATTTAAGGTGCTTGTGGAAAAGGACTGACATGACTGGACTCATAGAGCTCTGATAAGAGATGCCATTTTGTCTGTGAGGGGAGGAGGCCAAGGTAAAAGTGACAGGATTTCCCTTTGATGAATACCAACTAAAATTCCAGGCAACTACAGACCAGGCTTGAACATCAAGTTTCCCTTCTAGAGGTGGTAGGAGAACAGAGGGTTTAAAAAAATTATAAATGGACAATGGATTAGGACCCATGATCCTGAGGGGCTGGACCATTAGATATTGGAGGTATTTATTGAGAGGAGGAACCAGGGAAATTCCCTCTTGAAGTATGCTTTTCCTTGGCTCCACAGAGGCTCTTTAATCATTCAGTCAAATTCTTGTTGATCAATGTGAGTCAGAACAGTTCCCCTGGCAAGGGTGAATCACGTTGCTTTTACAGGACAAGAGTATTGCTGGCTTGGCATAAGGCATATTAGGTCCAAATCCTGCTTTTCCTCTCACCTCCTCAACTCAATACCAAGTTCATACCTTTGTAGAAACTTTCATCACAGAAAGCAAATACATTTTTACAAAAAAAAAAAAAAACAACAACAAAAGTAAATTATCTCAACTTTCCTTATGAAAAAAATGAGGCATCAAGTAATTTGCTTAAGATTAAACAGTGAGTTAACAGGAGAGCCAAAAAAGGAAAAGATTTCCTGGGCCTAACCAATGGAAACTTGCTCTCACAGCAATGATTACGATGAGCTAAATAATTTGCATGCAATTTTATCCTCATTCTGAGGGAAACAGTGCTATGAAATGTAGGAATTTCTACAATGTAGTAAATGCAAACCCTTTACTGCTGTGAATCTGGGAAACAAGGAAGAGCTATCTAAGTTCTGAGGTGGGGGTGGAGGAAAGGGTTGAGAGGCTGTTTACTTTCTTCTGTAAAGAAAAACTTTGATGAAGTGCTCTTTCCAGTTGAAGACATAATTATTATTTTCTGCTGGAAAACATTCTGGCTAGTTTACAGTAAGAATATGATATTACATGGGAAGAGTTTAAACTTCAGACACTTCAGAGCTTGCTAAGGCATATTTTCCTCTGCTAGTGCTGTAGTAATGTTTAGACTCTGTTTTGATAGGGAGGTGTCAGAAAAGCATTAGTATGTTTTTAACTTCATGCCAGGAAGACACATAAAATGAAAAGTGCTTTTTCCTTTCACTGTTAGATATCACTGTAAATTCCTCCCTGATTCTCTTTATGTCTCCCTCCCCTTCTTCCTTACTATAGAAAATATGCCAGAAGGAAACTCTTAAAACATGTTTCATTGAAAATCCTATTTTGATTCCACTAGCAAATGGTGGCTACAGTACAAAAGCAAACCCAATGCTGTTTAGATTATTGAGACTCCAGTTTAGTTTAGGAGTTTGCTGAAGTCCTTTTAGTCTTTCATGTAAAGAACTGACTTCTGAAAATGGAATGTAATAACAATATCAATGAGTATCATAATCATATCCTGAAAATACTTGAGGAAAAGTGAATTGTACATCCTACTTTTTAAAAGCTCCTTGAAGGCAACTCATAAATATGGTATCAGTTACAACACAAGTTCTCTTTGGGAGCTGTACACAGAAGTTGTGGATGCTATAGGATACGCCACTGCTCTCAGACTGGGCTGGCTTTTGAGAAGAGATAATATACTAGAATGAAAAGGACATATTTTGGTACCATCCCCTAAAGAAGCTCTATTATTAGGGAAGAGAGAAGGGAGTTGATTGGCTATGATGTGGCTCTCAATTTCTGGTTCATGAAATACTATTAGAGTATTTGAGAAGAGATAAATAAAGAATGTTCTTAAATCCTTTCCACAAACTTGGCTTGTATTCCCTTTTCAAAAAATCTCAGCTTTTAAAATTCTGTATGTGTAAACTGGCTTGTCAGGTAATGAAAATGACCTCTTTCTGCCCATTTGGAAAGTCCCACAAATGTAAGCTTCCTTCTCTGTAGTCCCTCCCATTACTTCTTCAATTATCGTATTAAACTTGAGGACACTTGTTAGGTACAGATAGTCAAAGTGATTAAAAAAACCAAATCCTATCTGTTTCCTTCTTCCCTCCCTCTCTTTACAAATAGCTATCAAATGGCAAAACGTCATGGGATTTGAGTCAGAGGATCTGGGTTCCCAGTGCTACATGATATTCATGTGACTTTCAGCAAGTCACATAACTTCTCTCTGGACCTTACTTTTCTCTCTGGTAAAATGAAGAGGTTGGACTTGATAATCTGAGGTCCTTTGCAGGTGAGCAAGCTCCCTCAAGAAGTTAAAAATAAAGTAGGTAAGCATGTGGCAAGTGTCATAAGACATTGGAACAAAGGGCTATGGGAGTTAAGTTGGGCTTACTTTTGCCCAGGGGACAAGATGATGCTTCAACGAGGAAGTGATGTTGGACATGTGAGTGAGGACTCAAAAGAAAGGTAGATTTTCAACAGAGTTTAGGGCTAGGCAGGAATGGGGCTAGTATTCTAGAAGGCAAAAGCTTTAGCAAAGGCATGGAAGTGAAACAGCAGTGACAATGGTGAGCAATGTCTGGGGGGTTCAGTTTGGCTGAAGGGAAGGGCATGAATAAGCAAAGAGTAGAAGAGAAGATAGAGGGGTCAGTGTCATCAAAAATGCTGAGGAAAATATACTATGTTCTGGGTTAAGAATCTGGAGACATATACTATACCCTGGACTTAGGTCACCAATAACTTGATTTACCACTTTAGACAAAAGAGCTAAATTCTGTCCCCTTCTTTTTCTATAAGAAGAGAATCCTAGAATTTCTTGATAAGAGGTACTTGGAACATGAGGCAATCAGAACCTCAAAAGAAAAGATACTGGGTCAGAAAAGATGAATGTGATAGTGTTTTGTGGTTTTTTAACACAATCTGTGGCAAATACTTTTGGCAAGCCAATTTGTGACATAAATAATTACTTCCTAATTTGCTTTATAAGCTCCAATCTTTGTATATACTTAAAAGTGATACATTCACAATGATTTTAAAAAACATAATTGATATTGTCATCCAAGAATTAGAAAATCCCCTAAAACATATGTTCAATTGCTATTTTAAGTTAGATTTAGGCTAAAGAATTTGTCACTGCTTCTAAGTTTTCAAAATAGACTAGGTTTCTGTGAATTTTAGCATATTAGATTATATAGTGGCCATAGATGCCTTTCATTTTCCTTAAAAGCATTCAGTCTTTAGAAATGCTGTATAGTACCTGTACAGTCCCCATTGCCACGAAAAAGGAAATTATGTTAATTAATTATCTAAAACTTACTTCCAAGCATCAACAGTATTTATACTGTCTGTCTGTAGAGCCAGGCTATGCTTTCAGGGCTTCAGATCCTAAAAAATTAACAATTTTGGTGCCAAGAAACTTGTAATTGACAGAGCTGGATGCTTAAGGGCATCTCTGGTATGATTATTCATTCCACATTTTCCCAGCTGCCCCAGAAATGAAATCTGGTACAAAGAAAGCAGTCATGTACACATTTTCCCTCTGTGAGCTCATTTTTATATATTCCCCCCAAAGACTAGTTCTGCTGCGTGTAAAGAGCACATCTGTATTTTAGGTACCAGACTTGAGTCTCCTTCAAAGTTTGACATGCTCTGGTAAGTTGCTGGAAGCTTTGGGGAAGTGTGCTTGGTTAAGAACACCCCCATCAAAACCCACAGGAGGTGGGAACTCTGTGAGCTTAGGTGGCCTCGAAGGCCCCATCTACTTCTAAATATTTTACCCTATGGATGCTAAGAACATTCCTCACCCTGAACAAAAAAAGCATGCCCAAACACAGAGACTCTCTAAGTCACAGTGGATATCAACAGAAAAAATTACAGAGGAGTATAACACTTTATACTTCTATATCTGAAGGAACCGCCCACCTTTTAGATCTGAAGAAACTGTCACCAACTTCCAGAAAAGAAAATTCTAACTTCTGTTTTATGGGGAGCTAGCATTAAGAGGTAGATTTCTTTCAAAATATATATTCATAAAGGACTTTTTTCTCTAATTTGTGCCCAGGGGCTGAAGACTTGGGCTGAGAATTACTTTGTTACTTCAATTAATATACAAATCATCACATTATATCAAAACTTGCAAAATGTAATGAGCATTTTCTCTTTTTACAAATATGCTAAAATTTTTAAAAAATTTGTTTTCACCTGTCATAAATAAAAAAAAGAAGTTAGATTAGTTTTTCCTTTATTTTCTCCAGATAAAAGAAAATCTGTATATAGATAGTTTTAAAAAATGACTAATAATGACAAGCACAAGGAACATAAGATTCAAAGTGAATGTACTAGGGTGGATATTAGAAATATATTTTTTATCAATGCTTGTAAAAGTAAATATGATATAATGCTACTACTGTATATTTAGCACAACTTCAAAGAACATGTACAGAAGAAGGCTCAAAATCTTTTCTCAAAACAAACCATGCACAGTATAGCATTACATTTGGTTGTTTAATACTTCAAATACCAATTTAAAACATCTTGTAGCAGATGTAGTTGATTAAATTTCAGAAATTTTAGTCACTTTCATTTGAATCACTCCACAAAGTCATATTTCAATGGCTTACTGTAGCATGGAGGTAAGACTGAGTTTTCAAAAAGCATGCCAATGAAGCATATGCATAAAACCTGGCAGGTTCTATCGTGTAGGGAAGGTCTAGAGTATCGTTCCAGTGAGATACTGAGTCTTCTTTCCAAGGACCAGCTTACTTAGGGACTAAGTACAGAGAGACTTACCATTAGTAGGGAACACTTAGTTGTTTGATCATGGCAACACATGAAACACAGGAGAAAACAAAACTGATCTTTATTACTGTGGTCCCCTTCCAATTTTACAGTGATGGCAGCAAAGTTAGGGAAAAGTATGCACAGAGTGCTAAAAAGCACTGTTTTCATACAGTTTGCAAACAATGTAGCTGTTGGCATTCTAAATGTGAGGTCAGTTATTTAACGAGTGCATGTACTATTAAAAGAACTGAATCTTAGCAATACTGACAATGTTGCTCTAAAGTAAGTCAAAAGATAAATCATAAGGCAGCTTCTCAGCTTTTGCTGCTTAGTTTGCATGTAGCAGACTTTTTCTACTTGAAAGCTAGTGTTCTAGGAACAGAAATATCATAATTTTTACTTACAGGAGAACAAATCATATTTTACTTTGTCTTAATGATGATGGAATACTTGAAGGTATACTAGAAAAAGAGTAAACTCCAAGGAAATTTTAACAATTTAGAACTGTCAGTTCATGTGGTAATGTAACATGAAGTGATTTTATGCAAAATGGTTAAATATGGAGTGTTTCGGGAGGGAGGTCACTAGCAGTGGGGGATCAGGAGAGACTTTATACAAAAGATAGTACTTGAGCTGCATCTTGAAGGAAGTGAGAGACTCTATAAGGAGAGATAGGGAGGGAGGGTACTAGAGGTGTGTGGGATGGTCAGGACAAAGGCATGGGGTAAGAGAAGGAGTGTTGTGTGTGAGGAATCGAGGCCATTGGTAGGAATGCAAGTATAGGTGTGGGAGCAATGTCTAATGAAGCTGGAAACGTAGGTTGGGGCCAAGTTATTGCGTAGGACTTCAAAAGCCAAACTAGAGTTTGCTTTATCCTATGGGAAATAAGAAACACTACATTTGGTTTAGCAGTAAAGTCATATGATCTGAGCTCTGCTTAATGAAAATGACTTTGGCTGCAGTGCACAGCATATACTGGTATGGTGAGAGACGTGAGGGAGAGAGACCAATTAGGTGGCTATTACAATAATTTAGGAATGAGGTGATGAGAGCCTGAACTAAGGTGGCAGCTATGAAAGTGGAAAAAAGAGGTTTATATGGGAGAGATGTTCTGAAGATAGAAATGGCAAAATTTGGAAATCTGCATATGTGGAGTAAGTGAGAATGAAGAATCAAGTTTAATGCAGAAGTTACAAAACTGAGAGACTGGGAGGACTGATGGTGCCTCAAGAGAAAACAGGGATGTTGGGAAGAGGAGAGAACTCAGAAGGAAAGACAGCGCTCAGTTTTGGACAAGCTGACTTCAAGATACCTTCTGGATATCCAGTGTGAAATGTCCAATGGATAAGTGGTGATGGAGGACTCAAGTTCTGAGGCTGGATGTGTTGATCTTGTAGCCATTTGTACAGATATGATGGTAAAATCCACAAGAGTTGAAAATAGGGCTTAATCTTGGACAAAAGGTGAGGAAAGTTGTGTGCAAGTGCAAATTTAACAGAGAACTGAAAATATTTTGCTCATTTCCACCCCTACATTCTTGTACATGATTTTTCCGTCATCCAGATTCCTCTCTTCCGCTTTTGTTCATAGTTTTAAAAAATTAATGCCTTTTGTTTTTATATAACATTCAATTCTAAATATATCCATCTCCCTCTCATAACCAATAAGCCTCTACTAGGAAGAAAGATTTGAAAAGAAAGGGGGAAAAAGCCATGTCCACAGAATTAACCAATATATGATGGCATTGGACAGTATATGCTACATCACACTCCCAGAGTCCTACTCCTCTGAGAAGGGAGGGAGGTGGATTCTCTCAACTCTTTTTCTAGCCACATGGTTCACTTTTGTTTTATTGTTCTTTCCCTTTACAATATTAGAGTCACTGTGTATATTGTTTTCTAGATTTCGCTTCCTTTTCTCTGTATCAGTTTACGTCTTTGTTTCTCTTAACTTTTTTTACTTTCTCAAAAAAAAGTAATTTTGCTTCTGTGAACTTACTCATCAACAAAAACACAAACATTTTGACAGAAAAGAAAAGGAGACTTACATGTGAAATCTTAAGTATATATTAAATTTAACAAAGTAATATCAAAAACTCCCCTCTAAACTTTCTGGTTTTCTTCTGCGTATTTTTAATGTTTTACTGATATTACTATTTCTTCTTCTTTTGCATCTTTATCACTACTCACTAACTCTCCTTAACTCTCATTCTCCATCATTCTTTTTCTTTCCATTTATTCAAATTCTATCCATTCTGCTGAACCTTTGGGACCTTTTTTCCCGTCTGAACTCATACTACTGTACTTCTATCTCACCCATATCACTCATGTGGCACTCATCTCAAGTTACCTCATATTGCTGGTTCATGTTTAATGAGTATGTGATTTGTCTCCCCAACCATACTAGAAGTCTTTTGATGGTAGTGACTGTGTGTTATACTGGGCACTTCAGGCCTGACACAGTACTATGAAAAGAACAGACACTCAATAATATTTTGCTAGGGTTGGAAGCTCAATTCCATGTGGACAGTCTCGGGCGGGTAAAGGTGGGAACTTCTAAATCTTAGAGTTCTCACGAGACCCCCCAGGAAACGGCTGGGAATCGAGGTGAACCGAGCTATCTCGTGTATTTCCGCCTCTTCCTGTGAGAAACGTGATGGGAGAGAGCTCTCCCTGCCCTCGAGATTGTCCCGGATCTGGGCACACTATTGTTATCTAACAGCACGGTATTCAGATGCAAACTATGCTGCTGGAGAGTTTAGGTAGGATCAGGAAAGCCTGAAAGCTCTCTTGGGTGGGAGCGGCGCGGAGCGGTGAGGACAACAAGGCTCTGCTTTTCCTCTCTCCTCTCTCCCCTCTCCCTCTCTCCCCGCTTATACTTCTACTTCCAATCTCTTATTGTAAGATCTTTGCCTCCTTGGGAGATCTTTCTCTTTCCCTCCTAAGGAAGAATTCCCCCGCACTTGTAACTAGACCCTGAAATAAAGCTCAACCCTTGTTCGACTCTGGAACGTCCTTTCTCTCATACGAGCATCCGGTTTGGCCAACCGAAGACCTCGGGAGGTGAGGTAAGGGAAGACTCGGGTAGCCCACAGGCCTCTAGGCCTGGCAATATTTGTTCATTTTTTTCCCATTAGGAAAATAACATTTAACAACATTTAATAGATGATTGATATAAGTTCATAAAACTTAGGACTACAAGTTAGTTCAGTAGTTTTCAATGGTTTGATCTTAGGACCACTTTATACTCTTAAAAATTATTGGGGGGCCCCCCAAAGAATTTTTGTTTACATGGGTTATGTTTTTCAGTACTTACCATATTAGAAATTAATATATCTTAGTACGATAATAAAAACTGTTTTGACTTTGAGGACTCACTGAAACAATCTTCACGATCTCCTGGACCACACTATGAGAACCACTGATTTAGTTCAACTCTTTCATTTTGTAGACACGAAAGTTAATAACAAAAGATATGAAGTGATTAAAAAAAAGATATGAAGAGCCTTGCCCCAAATCACAAAGGTAGAAAGTAGTACAGCTGGGATCCAAATCTAGGTCTTCTAAGACCAGAGCCAGTCCTGTTTCTATTACACCATGTTTTACCACATATGAGAAAGAAATGAATCCAGAGTGAAGGATGAGTGAATAGTCTTTGATGTGACTATTTTGGTTTTGGGGAAGCAAGAAATGGTGGAACTAGTTGGGTCTAAATGGAAATGAACTGTGGCAGATTTAAAAGGAAGAGGTGATAGAGCCCTATCCTATCATCATTCTCTTGGGTACTTGGGCTACAAATAAGTAACAGATGCTAACAGAAATGCCAATTTTATGTAGAGATGAATTCTGCCTAAAGAATTGGAATTATGAAATAATAAGTTGAAAAATTTCCCCTTGTATTATGATGCAGCACAACTCCGAGTGGCAGATATTGCAGGCTGAAGACTGGAAAGAGACACTAATGGTTCAGATGAAGGAGAATAAGAGATACTAGACAAATACTGGAGAATGGTATTGGGACAATGATACCAAAGGTAAGAAGAGATACTTCCCACTCCTTCAAAAAAAGAAAGAGCAATAAAGAAATTCTGAGAGCCAATAAAAAACATGGAGTTTAAAAAAAGCTGCAAATTTTAGCTGAGATAAGTTGTGTTTGTTCTGTAGAATTAAAACTTGAAGTTCTCTGAGGTGTAAAAATGAAATGGGCTACTGATTTTTTTCAGAAAATGATGAGTGCATTTGGTCTCTGAATTGAAATAATTCATTTCAGATAATCAGTTATGTTCCTACCAAGTTTTCCTACTTAATGGAAAGGGAATTATTCTCCTAGCTACTTGTCATTGAAAATCAGGAGTTAATTCCCAGACACCAGAGTATCACCTTTCTCACATTCCTAATCCTTAACCTAAATGGATAAGTCACTAAAAGGAAGAAATTGAAAGACTGTGAAGTTCACCAAAAAGGGAGGTAAAGATGGTGGTAAAGAAGAATCAACGAATAATGGGGGCCAATTTTCATATATCATAGTGATCTTTAAATTGCTGTTAATAAGCATAACAGGAGCCTGGATTATGCACTCTTGTCTATAATGAAAACAATGATATCTTTGAACTGCAGCTTCTACGTCAGTACCAGGAAGGCCCATTAGCTTCATCTATTTCCTTCCACAGATTAAAGGAGAAATAAGCAACTTATAATTTCAGTGCCTGTTCTTTATGTTTCTGTTTATGTAGGAGAGTCTGATAAAACTACCTAGATCTGCCTGTTCTGGCCTTTCCAATATAGCAGTAAGAGGAAAATGTTTAAAATGATATTAATTCTATTTATTCTGAGGAGCCAAGTTGTTTAACTGTATAGATGGACTTATTCAAAGAGTATATATTACTACACAGGAAATTATATAAATATTTTACAGGGCTATGTCAAATAACATTTGATTGAAAAATATTTTATTTGGTTGAAAGTCAATTACTATGACAGGGTCCTCCAAATCTTTTTGTTTATCTGACCCAACTTGGAAGAATGATTCTTCCATGAATGTGGCTTCCAATTCTCCAATCCAAACGGCATTTTAAAAGTTTTGGCAAATCTACTTTCAGCTTCCACCAGCATACCAATTTCTTATGTGTAAGGGGCAAGTATAATCCTCCCAGAAACCCAAATTGTGGTTGGAAATAACTTTGAAATTTTCCATGTTTAATTTATATCCTAAGAAAGAATAAATCAACAAGCCATAGTTTATTCCAAACTTTCAAATATAGCTTATTAAACAAGCATTTCCATTTTGAAGTTACTTCTTTTTTTAATGTCAATCTTATATATAAAGTTGCCATGATATACTCTATAATATTTTTTACTGATATGTGTTAGCTATTTATCAAAAAAAGTTAAGGTGTTAATAAGTTGGAATACTATTAACAGTAGCATGGAATAGTGGGAAGAGTGCTGGGTTTGGAAACAACAGAGACCTGGATTCAAATCTTATTCAAATATTAGAAGTAGAAAGGACCTTAGAGGTTCATAATCTTCATTTTTATAGGCCCAGAAAAAGAGAAATATCTTACTCAAAATGATGCCCATAGCACACAATTAGTAGCTGATATGGCCAGTAGCAGAGTTCAGGTTTTCTGAATTGTAGGCAGGGGCACTTTCAGTTACAACACACATTATTCATATACTATGTGCTAGAAGCTGTGTTAACAATGGAGACTGAAGAAATACTAAACAGGTAGGAGAGCTCAGAGAGGGTGATATCATGAGAACCCAGGAAGGAGAACTTATCTCCCAGTTTCATGTCTGACTCTTAGGACTTTGCAACGTCCTCACCCACAGCCCTGTTTTCAGCCTGGAGATGCTTTCTCTGTGCCTCTGGTCCTCTCCGACTTCAGAGTCTCTGGTTAGGACTGCCATTTCATGAAATGCCCAGGCCATATGAACTCACTTCTCTCCCAGATGTGCTCCTAATTCCTGATTCTCTGGGTTTCACAAGGCTCTGGAAGCCTTGTGCCCCATGGGTACCCTTTCCCTCCACCCCTCCACCTCCCCTTTATGTGTTGTTTTCTCCCAAAGGAATATAAACTTCTTGTGGTGGAGATTATTATTTTTGCTTGTATTTGTATTCTTGGATTTTAACACAATGCCTGGCACATAGTGAATGCCTAATAAATGCTCGCCAGCTCTATCTATCTATCTATCTATCTATCTATCTATCTATCTATCTATCTATCTAGCTAGCTAGCTAGCTAGCTAGCTAGGAGAAGGGGATGGCTAACAGTGACAAATGTTAAAGTGAGGTCAATAAGAATGAGGAATGAGAAAAGTCACTGTATTTGGCAATTAAAAGATCATAGATAATCTTGGGGAAAATAATTTTTTTTTTTTTGGATAAATGGTAAGATCAGAAACCAGATTGCAAGGTACTGAGAAAGGAGAGGAATGGAGGTAAGGAATATTGCTTTTCTTTGGTCATGTTCTCTTTCTAAAAGAAAGGAGAAAACATAGGACGATATCTTCAGGGAATGTCAGGGGAAAGTAAGCATTTTTAAAGGATGAGGAAGATTTGGCCATGATTGAAGATAACAGGAAAAAAGCCAATAGATAGCAAAAGACAAAGCATAAATGTGAGAACAAAATAAAGAAAAAGACAAGTGGGGAATGAGATCAAAGGGCACAAGTAGAGGGGAACAAGGGAGAAAATAGGGGATGATGTCAAGGAGTTCTGAAAAAAAGAACAGGAGAAAAGAAGGCATTTATAGCAATTGTTATCTGTTTTCTCAGTAAAGTATAGGGCAAAAGAGAGAAAAGGGGTGGCAAGGGAGCCTGGGATAGAGAAAAAAAATTTCAGATAGTAACTGGGAGAGAGTGTGAGAAGTGTGAAAGTATTACCTTGTAGCAGTGAGAGCCCAATTAGGGATTAGGTGAGAAACATTTGTAATAGACCCAGTCAGCATGGCTGTCTGACTTCATCCAGTGGCATGCTTGTGAGAATGGAAATGATGAAGGTCGTCTATGGTAGCAGCTTGGTAAGATGAGTGGTGATAGGACAGTGAGACAAGGCATCTGAATGCAGAGGACAACATAACACTACACTGGTTCAAAGTAAAGTGAAGGCAGAACATGGGTGATGACTGTGGGAACCCTGAAGGATGGAACGACTGGGGACTATGGTCATGTCAAAGAACAGGTTGAACAAGAGTGAAGCTCAGGAAGAGATGGGAGGATAGGAAGTTATGATTATATGGAAAACATCAGAGTTGTTGAACATGGAAGTAAAACATTTATGAGAGACGGTGAGATTAAGGTCATAATCATTGTTGCTGAGGTGGAATGAAAGTATAGGGAATGGAGGTGGAGAAAGGAAGCCTGAAGGGATGTGAGCATGCTCTCTTTTGATGTTTCCATGCTCTTTTGCTGGCCCATCACCAGTATCTTTTCACCTAACCATAGGTGTTTCCCAAGGTTCTGTCCTGGGTTCTCTTCTCTTTCTACGGTAGCAGCTCTATGCAGGTCATTCCTAGATCTATATAATTAGCCTCAGTCTCTCCTCTGAACTTCAGTCTGGCATTTCTGGCTGTCTAACAGACATTTAAAATAGTACGTGAGATAGCTCAAATTCAAAATGTCCCAAACTGAACTCATCTTTCCTTCCAAATCCACCACCAGTCTCCAACCTTCCCTATTTCTATCAAAGATGCCACCCATTCTTTCGATCTCTCAGGTTTGTAACTATGATGTTATTCCCCCTTTCTCACTCCATCGCCATAAGAATACAACCAGTTGCTAAACACAGTCATTTCTACTTTCACACATCTCTTGCATCCAACCATTTCTTCCTACTATCACAGTTGCCACCTTGGGTCAGGCTCTTACAACCTCTGCCCTACAATACTGCAATGGTCTCCTGATTGTCCTGCTACCTTGGAGTCTTTCCTTGTTCCAATCTACCCTCCACACAGTTGCCAAAATGATTTTCCTAAAGCAAAGATCTGACCATGTCTCTGTCCTATTCAACAAAAGCCTGTGGTTACCTATTCCTTCTAGGATAAAATAGAAACTCCTCTGTGGCTTTTTAGAACCCTTCATAACCTGGCACCAAACCTGTTTTTGCAGTCTCCTTTTCTGGTCCTCTATGGTCCAATTAAACTGACCTCACTCTGCTTTTCACATATGGCCCTCTTTCCCCCGCCTCCATATCTTTATAGTTATGTACTGGCTTTCTTGCTGCTCTTCGCAGTCTTGCAATATTCCAGCTCTGGACTATGCAATTTCATTGACTGTCTCCTCCATCTGGAATTCTCTCCCTTCTCAGCTCTAATTCCTGCTTTCTCACAAGACCAAAAGGGAAAGGCCCTTCTCTCTCTTCCCTCTCCCAGTGCCTTCCTACCTTTTTGGCACTTTTTGGTATGTAGACAGTTCCCTGCATGTTGTCTCCTCTAGTAGACTGGGAGCTCCCTGAAGGCAGACTGTTTTTGCCTCTCTTTGTATCCCCAGTGCTAAGCACAGTGTCTGGCCCATAGTAAGACCTTAATAAAAGTCTGTTGACTGACAGACTAACTGCTCAAACACAAATATTTGCATAAATGGATCAGAACCATGTTCTAATTGACTTTTTTCTTTGAAAGCCCTTACCCTCAGTCTGTCTTTGGGCAGTGCAACAGCTCCTTGCTTGATGATTTCCAGGACTCGTTCCACTGACAGTTCGGCTCCAGCCTGTTGTAGTCGTGAGCTAAAGAAGGTGATCACCTGGAACAGAAAGCAATATTGTTTAAACAAGTTGATGTAGGAAACATCACTTCAGCAAACACAGCTCCACGTTTAAAGGAAAGTGATCTTGACTCATAACCCTAAAAGTACAGCTCTTTGCCTACATGGCTAATGACTGCACCCTAGGCCTCCGGATTATTCCAACAATTGCTCAATCAATCACCATTTATTAAGTGTCTACCCCTCTGGTTTCTGCTCTTCTTTCTGTTCTCTGAACTTGCTGGGTTTTCTCTATTTCATTTCCCCTAGCAGGTAGAAGGAAAAGCTAACAAATAAATGGGTCGATTTAGTTTAACAGTAATGCCAAGAAAAGAAGCAAAGGAACCTAATGGTTACAATTATGTTTTCAGAACTGGCTCTGAATTTTATTTATCTCTGTCCACTTATATGACTCCTAAGGTTAATTCAGCATTCTGGCAGTCTACTTCCAGTGTGAAGCAAAACCATGCAGAAGATGCTAACACAGTTGCATCCTCTAGGCAACAATAACTCTCTGACCTTTTCCAATATGTAACTGAACACAATGAAATAATTTTACAAGACAAGTCTTTGAAAACAACAACTTCAAAGTCATAATTACATCTTGGATGAAAAGTTTTGTTCAGGGGGGAATCAAAGACTTAGAAGTACTGCTCTATTAGAAAACACAAGATTCTAATGTGTATGTGTTTATGCATAAACAGATTTATTTGTGCTGTTTCAAGTTGAAAGTTTATTTTAAAAAAGTAGAAGCAATATTTTACTTTTTCATATAAACCCATACCAAAGGATATACATAATATCTTGCATGTTTTCTCTTTAAAACTTAAAAAAAGTTATTCTATTTTGAATATTAATTGTTTACTAGTAATTTTTCCCCAACGCCATGCTAATGGAACAAGTGAACTGCATCCCATAAACTCTGTTGAACTGCTTTTGTTCTGGAAAGCCAAGAGACCCAGCTGGAGCCAGGGATCATTAACATAATTATGCCTCACAACTCCACTGCAGTTAGTTAAAACAAAGGCAGCGGATGGCTTGATTACTTTTGATTCGACTAAGTCATTCTTTTATCTTAAGCAATTTGCTAGCACTAGCTCCTCGGTAACGTGGAAGAGTTGTTTTGTCCACACATCGTGCTCTCAATATGTGCCAATCATTACTGTTTTCCCCCATTTACAATAAGAACCTTCGGGTACGATCTGGGTCTGGGATCATGTCCATGGGGTCTGGGGCTATGTCTTGCTATTTAACACGTGGCTGGCAAACTGCTTACGATTATAACATAATAGAAGCATAATATAGTTGGAAGAGAATATAATAATAAAAACAGTATCAAAATAGTATCTTAAATATCTAGTGTCTTTAATACCTCTTTAAAAACAAGATTTTAATTATTAGTGTTACAAATTTATTTTGCATTTAATTTTTGAATTTTTAAAGGAGAATACACATGACATGGAACTAACATTGCTATTAAATGAACCAATGAGTTTCTCTCTAGGGAAAAAACACACCTCTGCTCAAAACTATTCCATTTGAATATAGAGATTGAAAAGGAGGTAATATGTTTGTAAAACATACAACTTAAAAGTTATATTTTATATTTTAAAAGTTTCTCTACAATTGAGGCTCAAACATGTAATCTCTATCTTTTGAGCATCTGCTTATAAGAATTCCATATTTTCATTTCAGCTGTGGAAATCAAGTATGACGAATTTTATTTTTAATCACTTTAACTTTCTACAGAATGTTCTTGGGCTCTTTCAAATATTCAGGCAATAAAATTGGAATAACTCAAGATAGGTTTATAGACAGACAGAAATGACTAAAATTAAATGGAAGAACGTTGACAATTTTTATTTTATTGGGTCAAAAGATTATTGGCTCCACACCATAGGGAATTCTCATTCCTACCCAAGTTATTGCATGGTAGATCAATTTACTCAAATCTAGCGAATCTTAAAATAAGATACTATAAGTACTCTTTAAACATCTTTTAGGTATTTTTTTAAAAGTCAAATTCTGATTGATTTAGCTGACATGAACCATGCAGTAAAATGGATTATAATCAACATTTTCTTACTGAACAAGGTTTAGGGTAAAGTATTTGAGCTTTTTTAGCTTAGCCAAAACATTTCAGGTGAAGTAAAATTATGAGATCAGGCTCTATATATCTTGCAATCCCATTCATTCAAGGTCTTCAGCCTATTTTCCCCAATCAAACTAGATATTGCAGACAACAGTAATTTTAGTGATAACAACAGTGCTCCAGCTATTATCATTTGCCATAGCAACCATCCAAACTGTTAAAGGAGATCAACACCTCTTTCCCCTAATCCTTCTACTCCTCCCTGCTGCAGCCCCCTCCATATATGCACAAAGCTTTAGCCAAGAAAAGAAAAATTTTAAAGCAAAGTCTATGGCTAAAATAAAAATGAATGCTTTGTTAGTCAACTCAAAGCCAACGTTTCAAAGGAACATACTTTTCCACAGTGGGTGTTTTACAACCTTTCTCTGCCTACCATATTTCAGAGCAGACCTTGGCTGCAACTCATGAAACCTAAGTACAGTACATTACCTTCAATTATTCTATTGGCTTTGAACAGTAATTGTCCAATGTCATGTTCTGATTAGTCAGTTGGACCTTTCAAGTAATGTCAAAGTCACGTTTAACCCCCTGTCATGAAACTTGTGGATGATGTTCACCAGATCACAGATTTATAGAAATGTGATACTTTGTGATTTTTTCTGAGGAATGAGTATATAAGGGAGTTAGTACATGCCAGGCAAGCACTCCCTCTTGGCTGGTAAAAGGTTATTCTCCCAAGAGAAGGTTGGGTATTTATTTTAAACAATGGTAGTGGGTTTTTTAAAAAATGCAATACTTGTGAGTTGTATCACTATTTTTTTCTTTCTAAGTTCTCAAATTTCACTCAATAGAAGTATTGAGCAACAACTCAGTTGTAGCCACTGGACTGGTATGTGGAATTCCAAAGGTAGAAAAAGATAGTTCCTGTCCTCAAGGAAACTACTGCCATCCACCTATCTGATGGGGCGGTGGGGTGCAGTGTGGCACAGTGTGGGGAGAAGGATGGGAAGAATTCTGCATAAAACTGAAAATGATGAAACACAAAGTAACATGCATAACAGATAACAGCTGAGCACACTGACACACACAGAGGCATGTAAGAGCTAGAGTTGAGAGAAATGAGTTTGGGATTCTTTTCACAGGAAACTCATGAAAAGATGGCAGATAAAAACTGAATAACACTGGTACTTATTGGCTCAATATACTAATGAATGCCATACACAAATTCCTTGTTTTCAAATAAAATTTCTGTTGTTTATATTGCTCAAAATGGCAATGAATTTCAATGTCACCATACTGAACATGCGTTAAACTTTAATCTCATCCCTAAATTTTTGTCCATTAGCTTGAATTAAGACAATAGGTTATTTTATATTCTACTTATTATCTTTACCTGAAGTCAGAACTTAGGGAATGCCTATTTTAGTCATGGCATAAATAAGAACTTCAGGTAGCATGGGGAAGAAATAGTTCCTGTCCCTTACAGGTTTATAAATTAAGAGCACTATAAAGAAATTATTCTACATAAGGCTCCCTTAAGAACCAATTTGGGAGGAGACAAGATTTTAATAGGGTTAAATTGGATTGACCTTTTTTTTTTTTTTTTTGAAGCAGGAATGGAAAATCACTTCATGTTTCATGGATTAAATACAAAATCCAGAATTGGTGCAATGGATTGAGTGACGGATTTAAAATCAGAGGGCCTGCGTTCAAAACCCATGTGAGCTTGGGTTAAGTCACTTCACTTCTTTGGGGCCCCAGTTCCCTCATCTCAAAGATGAGAGACTTAGAGAGATTAGATGGCCTCTAAAAATCCCTTTTAGCTCTGGAGCTGAAATCTTACAATACTAATTTCACTTGGAACCAAGAAACTAGTGAAGGTACCAAGGACAACATGCAACATCAGTACCACCACCACTCATACATCCAAAATTCATTTATCAGCCAAGCAAAATTAATAAATATTTATTAAATGACTATTTTGTGAGGTACTGAGCTGGGTACTGGGAGGTCAAAAGACAAGAAAAGAAACAGTCCTTGTTTCTTACATTCTATTTGGCAAGAGACATGTACACATGCAAATATGTATGAAGTAAATACATAAATACAAGATAATTTTGTAGGGGAAAGCACTACGTGCTGTAAGAATCTGAAAGGGCTTTTATGGATGGGGACACTCTAGCTAAACTTTGAAGGAAACAAGGTTTCTAGGAGGCAAAGGTGAGGAGGAAGTGCATTCCAAATATAGTGGAAAGCCTGTGAAAAAGCATGGAGATGGAAGAGGGACTGAAAAACAGTTAAGAGGCCAGTTTGGCTAGACCATAGAGTTTGTGGAAGGAAGTAAAATAACATAATAATGTTAGAAAGGTAGACTGGAGCCTGGTTGTGAAGGGTCTTAAATACCAGAGACATTTGTATTTGGCCTTAGAAATAATAGGGACCCTCCCTAGAGTTTATCAGGTGGTAGAATGACATTATGAGACCTGTGCTTTAGGGATGGCAATCTGGCAGCTGAGCAGAGAATGGAGTAGAGAAGGGAGATAGAGTAAGGAGGTCAATCAGGAGGCTATTACAATAGTCCAAGGAGAGGTGACATGAGCCTGAACTAGAAGTGGCATTGTGAGTAGAGGGAAGGGGATGAATGCATGATCTGTTGTGGGGAGAAAGAAACAAAAATTGACAAATGAGGAATAGAGGCTGACTCTTTGGTTGTGAAACAGGCTGAATGGAAGGATGGTAGCGTTCTCAACAGAAACTGGGAAGTTCATAGGAGGGGTTCATTTGAGGGAAATTTAATGATACTTCTTTTGGACATGTTGAATTTGAGATGTTGAAAGGACTTCAAGTTTTAATGTGTAAAAGATAGTTGACAATGATGGACTGGAGCTGAGAGGAGAGGGGCTGAATATAGACACATCTTGGATTCATCCACAAAAGAGTTGGTATTTGAACCCATTAGAACTGATAAGGTCATAAAGTGAGTGTAGAGAGATGTAAAAGACAGACACCACTACCTTATATTTACTTTTTATTTTAAAAGTTTTCAAAGTTCTTTTGTGTTCAAATCTTGCTTGGGACACTATTTGTTTAATTGTTGGATGGTCACCTCACTGCTTTGATCCTCAATGTCCTTATCGGTAAAGGGAATAACAATGCCTGTACAACCTTCCTTACAAGGTTGACATAAGTAAAGTCCTTTGTAAATGATAAAGTGCTATCTAAATAAGGTACATGAAGAACCATATGAAGTATTATTGTTGAGGGAAGGTGGTACTTTCTTCATCTTTGATAAGAAGACTAAGACAGAACCATAATAAGTGACTTGTTGGTCTCAAAGTTGGTGGGTTAGGACTAGATCCCAGGTCTTCAGGTTCCACTTCAATGCTCTTTCCATTACCTCATACTAAGTGAGAGAGTTCCCTATGTGGTAGGGAACTATAGCATATAGGTAAATATACTGGGTAAAGTGGTAGTGGAATATAGCAGAGAGAGCTCCTGAAGACCTAAGTTAAAGTCTCACTGCTGACACCTACTTGCTCTGTGACTCTGGGCAAACTGCTTTATCTTTCTAAGCCTCAGTTTCATCATCTGTAAAATGGGGAAAATAATACAGGACTTTCCTCAAAGGGTTTTTGTAAGGATCAAATGAGATAACGTATGAGTGACACGTTTTGAAAACTTTAAAGTACTATACAACTATCAGCTGCTATTACAATTATTTTAATTTCGTTTTTAATCATTAGGAAATGGCAGTTCCCAAGTAATACATACTAAAGTTATCCCACCTGCAAATGGCAAAGACATCAAAAATATTATAAAAGTTTGCACCATATGAAAGAAGCTACAACTTGAGAAATAAAATGTAGGTTAAAAAATAGTACCTCAGGCTTATCTTTCATATTACATTTAGAGGTAGAATGTAAATTTATTTTGAAAGCCTGGCTTTTAATTCCCTGACTTGATATACTCTATAGTCTTTTTGTACGTAGTAAAATGAAACACTTCAAATTTTATGTGATATGTTATATGTTTCTTAGGATGGGGACTAGACCTGTGATTTTGCTGGCATAGGAAACTCCCATATGAAAAACTGACTCTACAATTATGTGTGTGTTTGTCCTTTGTTGATGAAGAAGACCACGCCACCAGAGAAGTAATGGCATGACTTGCATTTGACTTTGTTTTGAGTGAGGTAGAGCTGTGCAGGTCACCAGCCTCACTTCTCCTCCACAGCCATCTGAATCCAGTGACCAGATAATCATCAGGATGACTGGAGATGACCCAGGATGAGGCAATTGGGGTTAAGTGACTTGCCCAAGGTCACACAGCTACTGAGTGTCAAGTTGTCTGAGGTAAGATTTGAACTCAGGTCTTCCTGACTCCTGCCCTGGGGCTCCATCCCCTGCACCACCTAGCTGCCCCTCTACAATTCTACAATTCTTTAAAAAGATAAACATTCAAAAAACTTTCCTTGAAGGATGAGATACAATTTGAAATCACAAGATTCTTCAAATAAAAGAGCTGACAGAGATTTCTTTAAAGTGTCTGTAACTTGTAGGCTGAACAATTAATTAGTGTACATCTGTTGTAGGACTTTAGTATTCATTATTATTTTGTAAGGCAGACTTTCAATAAAAACAACTTTGAAAAATTAACTTTCTTAATTCTACTTATCAGTACCTATTTATCTAATAGCTTATAAAATATACACACCATCCTTTAAAGTAGCAAACCTCTCAATCTTTAAAAATATTGTGCAGGTCGTCTTTCATACAATTCATACTGCACAGTCTGCCCGTTATTTTTAGTTAATAAGATTTCATTGTAGAATGTTTTGTCTCCATTTCTCTTCCACCTCGCTGTACAATTCAGTTAGGTATTCAGATAATCTACCAGCTTTCCTCTCCTGAGATAGATAGGAAGGAGATAAAAACTGTTTATTAGCAACATATTGGCTGCTATCTAATATTTATTGAACAGCAATTGTGTGCAATGTACCGAACAGGATAAGACCTGGTTCTTATTGCACAGGCTTTGTTGGTGATAACGTACAAGTCCTAATCATTCTGTGGAATGGCACTGTTAAAGGCTGGACACCCAAAAATGACAAAAACAGAAAGCTGGAGTCAAGGTTTGTTAGAAAATAAATGCAGATTTTTCATGTCTGACTCCTTCTAGAAGAATTAAAAGTACTCCAAAGTTAGTTTCAGCATTACTGAATGTCTCAACTAGCAATACCAACGCTTAACTTCCAATCAGCTAAAAATACCAGAAGACTTATGGCCTCCTCCTCTACCCACACTTTTCAAGGTTAGGTCTATGGAGGAACAAAATCGTCAGGGGGAACATAAGCAAACATTTCAAGGTTGTTTTGAGGTAGAACAAAATAAGGAAGATGAAGGATGAGAAAGAAAAAAGATGATTGGAAAATATGTTAAAGAAAGGTAAATATTACCAGGAATTTGAATGACAGGATGCTCCATGCATGCCTGCTTATCTATCTTAGGCATCCAGAAGTGATTGTTGAATTTTAAAAGAACCTAAGGCAGTTGGTTTAATGACTTTCTCCAAAATATCACTTTTTGATAGTAATATCTAATAAAATATGCAAGAACTTATGAACAACGGTTATAACAACTTAACCCATAATTAGAATGGGGAAGACAAGGAAGAACTTTTTGGAATTGTCTTATGCAAAAAGGAGTTGGATATGCGGAGAACAGATGGTGTTAAGATATAAGTGGGAGATACAGGTAGAATTGACAGAAGTGAAGAAAAGAATATAACCTGAAGTATAAGGAAATAAGGTGATATTTCAAAAGTCTTGGCTGTCCAAGAGGAAGCATAGTAAATAAATTTTAGTTTCTGATTGCTAAGACCACAGGAAAAACCTCATATACATATTTTTAAAATGGTAATCTTCAGGATGCACCAAGTAAAGAAGCTTTTTATATCACTACTTAAGACACCTGGAAACAGCAAGAACATGAAAGCTTCACAGAGACTTGGAAAACGATAGAATTTCCTTATACTGTTAAGTTGGTATTATAGCCTAACACAAAATAATGTAAGTAAAGTGCTTTGCATACTTTAAAACATTCTAAAATGTTATCTGTTGTTATTATAAACCTATTTCATTAGAGAGTTGGAAGAACTAATCAACACATTTAACAAACATAGAAATGCATGGATAAAAATGACAGAGAGAAAAATAGAACAGTATGTTTATGATCAGAACACCAACTATGTACATCTCTAGGAAATGAAGCCCTGGGCCTGGAGTCAGAAAGACTTCAGTTGAAATCCGGCCTCAGACACTTACTAGTTGTGCAACCTTGGGCAAGTAGCTTAGCTTCTGTCTGCCTCAATTTTCTCAACTGTAACACTTAATCGTAACAAACTCCCAGGGTTATTGTGAGGATCAAATGAGATATTTGTAAAATGCTTTACACAATATCTGGCATATAACAGGTGCTTAATACACGCTTGCTGCTTTTTTTTCCTTTATTTCAGCTCTGACATGTCAACTCACTATCTTCATCTTAAAAGCACAGAATTTTTATAGTTTTTAAAAATGTCTTGCTTTCTAGCAAACAGTCCCCCCAAAGCCTAACAACAACAACAACAGTAATAACTCACACTATATCATGATTTAAGTTTCCTCCACAAAGTGTAGATGTGATTGGTTTTTTGAAAGCTATGACAGCTGAGAAGTTCTGGGAACTCCTTTCATGCTGTAAATAGGTGTGGAGTACATCCCACCACAGACCCTGTCTGCTTTCTGAAGACCAGTCTAGCTTGGTGTGGATGAGAAGGAGGCTGGTCATTTGGTGATGAACATAAAACAAGGAGAAGTACAGAATGGCCTTCATTCTTCTTTATTGCTCTCCCATTATGCAGAATTTGTGGCAGAGGAGGCTAGGGAGCATAACTTTTTAGATTGGTTTCTAGCAGTAACTTAGTTGTTGGCTCCATAATGTGAGATTCTTGTCCAAAGGCCAGCGAATGAACAGGAGAACAATAATAATAATTTATAGAGTGCTTTAAGATTTGGAAAATGCTTTACAAATATTATTTCATTGGATCTTCACAACAACCCTATGAATTGGGGTCCATTACTATTAGGTCCATTTTACAAATGAGGAAACTAAGGAAGACAGAGGTTAAGTTACTTGCTCAAGGCTGCACAGCTATTAAATGTCTGAGGCTGGATTTGAATTCAGGTCTTCTTGACTTTATGTCTAGCCCTCTAGCCACCATACCACTTAGCATACAACTGAAATTACTGAATTGCAATCAATTTTGACATTCTCAATTTAAATAAACCAGCAAACTAAAGGAAATTGCAGCTAAAGGGAAGGATGCTCACAAGTTCTTCTTGAAGAGGCAAATAAAGGTCTGGGCAAAACTGATTTTATTGCAAGACAGTCATAGGAAACATCATTTTGTGGAATGTATGGTAATTGTATATTGCAGGCCTATTCTGAGTATCTGCAAAAAAGATCATTATGAACATGATTTCAGCTCTCAAGAGAATGGAAGTTGAGGAGCACCCAAAGAGCAATGAAGAAGGACCTGGAGGGTATGATCAGGATGCAGCATGTGATGAAATGAGGAATTATATAGGGAAGTGGTTTAAAGGATGTCGTCAAAGAAATGTATATATAAAAAAGATAAGTTGTTCACATGTGAGAACAAGTGATAAAGGAAGGGCATTTGCCACCAGATACTCTGCTTGGTTTCAACTCTATCACCATCATCATCCCAAGATAAACTCAATATTAGGAAACTCATCATGGCGATTGCTTCAGCCTTGGTATTCACACCTCATCAGTATCTTCAGTTCTTCTTTTCTGACTGGAAAGTAGAGCAAAAAACTGCTCCCAGAGCCTCTCTTTACAAAGGACTCAGAATCTAAGGCTTTTCTTCCTTTAACACCAGATGCTTTGCTTAGTTTTGACTCCATCAATATCACTATCATCACCATCATCATCATCAATATCCACATTAATGAGGTCATAGATCTAAGTAAAGTTTATAATGTACTTTCTTCACAACAACCCTGATACTTAAATAGTGTGAGCATCATTATACCCATGAGAGCATATTTCAAATGCCAAAGTTTTTATATTACCACAATAAATTGTTGAGGAAAAGGAGGTCTTGGATTATTTTTCTAATTAAAAAATTTTGATATCTTTTGTTTTTATATTTCCTTTATTTCAGAATACATCCTTCTTTCCCTCCCCTGTAAATTATTCCCCATAACAAAGAATTTTTAAAAAGAGAGAAAAAAAGCAATTCAGAAAAACTAACGTATCAACCAATTCAACAAAAGTAGACGTAATATTCCATACTCATAATCCTCTACCTCTGCAAAGAAGGCAATAAATTGTATTTTCTCATTATCATTTTCAGGGACAAGTTTATCAAGTCTACTTTTAAAGACTGTCAGAGACAACCTCTCTCTGCAGGCCAGCTCAAGTTTAGATAACTCTCGTTATGTCCTGGCAAGTGCAAGAATCACTGAAATATTTTAGCTCAAGTAACTTCAGAGATGATCATTTCACTGATATTTCAAATGAGGAGCTTGGGGTCCTGAGGCAAAGCAACTTGTCCAAAGTCACTCTATAACTGGTAGCTGGTAAAGTCAGAATTAGAACCCAACTCTCCTTACTCCTAGTCTAGCCACAGCGAGGGTGCCTGGGTCCAAGATCATTGCTCTTTCCAACATAACAATAATAGATAGTGTGCCTGCTATTGTCTAACACTTCAAAGGGTCAAATGGAAAAGGATCAGACTCATTACTGGGATAACTCTTTGTGACTTAGCCTATTAATTTAAAATATACTGACCTTCCTTGAAGTTGACATGTTATATGCAATACTTAAGTCCTATTATAAAAAATGTCAGAGTTCTTAATTCTTAAACAAGCTGCAATTTTTTCACCTATTTGTCCTACTTCTTTGAGAAAGAACAAAAATTGTTCTGAAATTCTTAGTGACAAGGTGCAATATATACATACTGAGAATAATTTTTAGTTTACTGGAAGTGAGTTTTAAAATGGCAAAAATTATACAAATTATTGATCTGATTTATTTATTAGCTTTATTATTAGTATGACAGCCCAGTGTGAAACCATTTTCAATTTAATAAAATTCATTTAACTCAATGACCAAATAGTTGCTAAAGTGCATTAATTTCTGAAAAGGTTGAGCATTGTTAAAATGATCATTCAATCAAAAGAATACTTTTTGAAAACAAAAAAATCTCTAACATTCATAAGAACAGTCAAATATTTGCAGCCAAAAGAAAATGTGGAAAATACAAGTCAAACAAACTATGGAAATTCACAAGACTTGAACTTTTTAGAGGAATATTAAAGATGCTGCCTAGAGCATCTAGCATTTAGTTTCATGGCTTATCATTTTACCTTGACCTTTCTTAGTCATGAGCTATGAGAATAGAATCTGGCAAGGTAGTATGGAAGTGAGAGAATGGTTTTGATTGGTAAAGTAAGAAAACTGTTTCTCAAAGACTTTTGGTTAATTACAAAATCAGTGGTTTTTCATTTGGAGGGAGGCAAAAATGGTAGAGATTACTTGTTTTTCCTATACACCACACTTGTTCTGGCTTAGAACACAACCTTAATGTTGCACTAAGGACCATCTGACCATCTCAAACAAACAACAAATGAGGCTGTTCATGCTTTGTTCATGTTGTTCATACTCATATGACTGACAGGATGTCTGCTTTAAAGTTATGTACCCTAAAAAACTGGAGCTAAAAAGAAAAGGTTTTCTATAACCAACTTGCTACTGAGTACATCAGAAAGAATGAGAGGGAATGTGGCTAATGGGAATAAAAATACGGAACCAAAGATTCACTGCCCTCAGAGAGCCTTTGCCTGACTAAGCCCATACCACACTGATCTCTTCCATTCTTGGCACCCTCCTAACATTTATTTGTAAACTGCAATGTTCTTCTATCTTGTAATTGTTCTCTAGTCATTTCATGTCTGTATTGCTGTACAGAGCTCTCTGATGAGCTCAGACTCTAAGCACATGAACAAAACACAGAAGGAGAGGCTCCCAAGTTGAGATGAATAGAAAAGAGAAGCATGAATCTGGATGCAAGGCAGCAAGGCAGAAGCCCCAAATCTGAGACTCTGAGAAATGCTAGAGGCAATGAAGAATTTTCTCTTTTTTCCTTTAATTATGTTCAGAACAAGATCAAGGAAAGGACCATAAGTGTTTGGAGAAGACAGAATAATGTTTAAAGATGACAGAGTAGGCAAAACTGTTCAACCTCCATATTATCTTGGTTTTCTCCATTCAGAAGAATGATATTCAAATCTGAGAGAATACAATCAACACTGTGATGTAGGATAGGTGAGAAGATACTGAGTGTACCTACCTGCTTCAAATGAATTAAATCCCAAGTTGTTAAAGGAATTTGTAGATGTGATTTGAGCTATGATATAGTAGAAAGAACGCAGGACTTGGAGGATGAACTGGGCTTATGTTGACTCTTCCTAGCAGGGCAGCCTTGGGCAAACCATTTTGCTTCCTTAGCACTGTTTTCTATTTGTCAAATAGGGATAATATTGTATTGTCTACTTCTCTGGTTTATTTCTGGGGGGAAAAATGCCATGTTGTATAAACCATAAAATGCTACAGAAGTGTGTGACCTATTATCTCAGGACTACCACTGGAAATCCTTGAGTATTTATGGAGAATGGGAGAGGTGGGTAACAGGCAAATGTCTCGATTTTCACAAAAGATAAAGTTAGTACTTTGCACATTTCAGACTGGTAAGTTCAATGTTGCTCACTGGCAAAATTGTGAGCTGATTATACACATGATTATCATATACATTATTATTATAATACACATTATTACATACCAATTACACATTATTACACATATCCATTTAGTTCCCATTAAAGCCCTGGATTTGGAGTCCAAAGAGCTGGGATCAAATCCTAGTTTTCTTATTTGATCATAGGCAAGCCATTTAACTTCTGTAGCTCTGCATCCTCATTTTTAAAATGTAGACATTGGGACAGACAATCCCTGAGATCCCTTTCAACCCTAAATCCTATGATTCTCTGTTTTGTATATTCTTAACAGCCTGCTTGAGGCGCTCCTCTCCTGGGGTTTCTGTGACTCTACACTGTTCTAGTTCAGTTATCTCTTCAGTTTCTTTAATTAGGTCTACTTTTTCCTGCGTCTTCAATATAATTATCTTCAAGGTTCAATTTTCTGGTCTTTGGCTCCTTTACAGTCTGTTTGTTAAGGATCTCATCTACTCCAAAGGCTTCAACTACCTCCATGGAGATAATTCTCAGAGCTCTATTTCGAGCTCTTACTTCCTCTTTGACAGAAATAAGATGCTGTTCCTGACCTCAACAAGTTTTCATTTTAGTAAGGAAATATAGGACAGGCATAAAGCATATCAAGAGGGAGAGATGATTTCTGGCCAGCACAGGCTTTGGGAGGCATCAGGGAAGGTTTGATGGAGAAGCAGCAGGTGAGCTGAACCTTGATGAAAGACAACATCCAAAGGAGAGAGGTGATGGGGAATGCTGAAGAGTCTCACTGGGGCTGGAACATAGAATGTAACATGAAGTCTGGAAAAGATGGATGTTGACTGATAAAGGTAGGAGCTTTACTGTCCATGAGCAACACTGGACCATTCTATGATTATTTCCTACACTCTTCCACTTTGTTCATGCCCATTACTTATTCCTGCTGAAGTTCTACCTATATTTAAAGATCCATTTCAAGTGTCTTACAACTTCACAGAGACACAGAAATGGAGCTAATCAAAGATACATGGACTCTTCGGCTTGGGGAGAATGCAAGTTAACAAGTCCAGCTTTCCATGCAATGACAGATTTCCCTGAGAGGTGGTCATCTTTTCTACTATGAGTGATGAGGTTATCACAAGGCAGTCCATTACATTTTTGGATAGCTCTAAGAGTCAGCAAATTCTTGTTTATATTGAGAAAAAAGTCTCTATCCAAGAACTGGTTCCAGTTTTGCTCATGGAAACTATATCTCCAGTCCTTCTTCTACATGACGCTTCTTGATTCTCATCCTGGGCAAACTTATCCACTCCTCTGGCTTCCATAATCACTTGTGTGTGTGGGAATAATAAATCAGTATCTTTCAGTCTTTCTTCCTGTCTAAACTTGTCCCTCCCCCTAACTCCTTCAGTTCTACTGATGGAACACTATTCTCTTGGCTGCTAGATGGCAAAGTGAATAGAACACTGGGTCTGGAGTCAGGAAGACCTGAATGCAAATCCTGTCTCAGACATTAGCTGTATGACTGTGGGGTGGGCAAGTCACTTAACCTCTGTCTGCTTCAGTTTCTTCAGCTGTAAAATGGGGATTACACTGACTCCTATCCTACACAGTTGCTATGAGGATCAAATGAGATGATGTTTGTAAAGTGCTTGGCACATAGTATGTGCTTAATAAAGACTTGTCCCCTTCCCTTCTCCCTCTTGTCAATCATTCTAATAGTTCCAAATGTCTGCTAGATATCTCTACTTTTACATATTTATGATATCCTGAACTCAACACATTCAAAACTGAATTTGTAAAAACTTCCCCCAAACTTGTCCCCTTCCCTACTGTTTCTATGTCTGATGATTATCACTTCCTAGACAACTAGACTTGAAACCCTGTTACCTTTGGTTTTTCCCCTTTTTCCCTAACCTCATCACCAATTATCTGCCAAGTCTTACATACCCTACTTGCACAATCTCTTAATTCAACAACGCTACATTGTTTATTTTGCATAAAATACTGTTAGGGGTCTTTTACACAAAGACAGAAAAGACGGACTGAATCCTTAAGGAGTGTTCATTCTACTGAGGGGACACATGTCAGTCAGTAAACAAGCATTTATGATCATTATAATGTAATGTAAAGAAGTATTATATACACAAGTAGGTATAAGGTAAGGAAAATTGAGGAGGGAGAGAGCAAGAGTCCTGGATCAGAGAAGGTTTTGTGTAAGAAGCAATATATGAGTTGAGCCTTGAGTTTTTAAATGGTGAGCTCAGTGGTTCCTTAGCAATAGTGGCCATGATTCCTTTTCCTCACAGTGGAACTAGAGAATTAAATTTATTTTGGTAAGTCTTTGGGGAGGAGGTGGAGGACAGCCTTCTTCCCAGCCCCCCAACCCCTTTGATGAATTAGGCCTTCCCATTTCCTTTCTAGACTAAGAGGGACATGTGTATAATCAAGATTTTGCTCTATGAGAGAGAAAGAGATAGTGACCTTCCACAAGATCTGGGGAGGTAGTAATTCTGCTCAGTATCATCTTAAGTATCTGTGACTCCTCTGCAGACATCCCTCCCCTCAAAGTCAAGAGTGGGCACAGATCATTCCCTCTCCAGGGCACTGTAGTTTGGGACCTGACAAAAGTGCAGGCAGCAGGCACAAGTTAGCCTTTGCTAGGTTACCCAGTATCATCCCTTCTTGTGCCTCAGGGCTTCCATTGTATTGAGGGGATATAACAGGTCAGTCAGTCAGGCAATGAATACTTATGGACTGAGGGGAGAGAGAACAAGCTTTTAGGGATCAGGGAAGGCTTCGTGTAGGAAATGGCATCTGAGTTGAGCCTTAAAAGAAGGTAAATATTCTGAGAAGAGGAGATGAGGCAGAAACTCACTCCAGGAGCAGAAAGCTGGGAAATGGAGGATCATGTCTGAGAAACAATTAATAGGTTAATTTGGCTGGAAGGTAAAATTTGTGATGTGGAAAAAAAGACTGGAAAAAGACATGAAAAAAGACTGGAAAGTTGGAGAGGAGTCAGATTGCTGAAGGCCTTTGAATTTTATCTTTTAGGCAATGGGAAATCAAGCAGTAAGGGTTTTTGAAAAGGACTGTGACATGGTCAAACCTGTACCTTAGGGAGACTTTTGGCAGGATGAACTGGAGAGGATAAGTTCTGGAAGCAGGAAATTCAACTAAGACATGGCTTTTTAGGTTTAAGCTGAGGAGGGTCATAATTAGGGTAATGTTGCTTGAGTAAAGAGAAGGAAATTGGGGTGAGTGCCATTTAGAAGTAGTCTTGACAGGTAGACTTGACAAATCCTGACAACACATTAGATGAGGGAAAGGAAAGGGTAAAAAATGACTCTGGGTTTATAAATCTGAGTAAGTGGGAAGATAAGTGCTATGTTCTACAGAAACAGGAATCTGGAGAAGGGGTAGATTCTGGGGTGGAAGGGGGAGAACAAATAGTTCTGTTCTATATCTCTTGTGTTTAAGGTACTAGCAGGGTATCCAGGAATAGAAATCCAGCAGGGAGTTAACAGTGCGGAACTTGAATTTAGAAACTGTATACAGACATGGAAATTTTGGAATTACTTGCATAGAGAGGATACTTAAACCCACAGAAGCTGATGAGATCTCCAGGAAAGTATATGTAAAGAGAAAGGAGAAGAGGGTCCTAAAAAAAATATTGTAGAAGACCAGAGAGGAGAATATTTAGGAGGAAGGGGTGCTCAACAGTATTAAAGATTTCAGAGAGATCAAGGAAAATAAGGACAAAGAAAAAGGCCTTTAGATCTTCAGTTTAGAGACTGGCTGCTAACTTTCAGCTAACTTTTCAGTTTCAGCTGAGTGCTAGTATAAGAATCCAGATTACAAGAGCCTGAGTATTAAGGACAGAGTCTAGAAGACACAAGAGAGGATAGGACTGAGGACAAAAATAAAAAGTGCTGACCATGGCAAGAAAAGCCATTCTGCCTCAGAGACAGAAGTAAAGAGAGAGAAGACAGGATGTGAAGGTATAAAGCAGGAGGAGGATTCCTAGTGGATGGCTTCTATTTTTCTCGGACTCTCAATAGTTGGAAGGTACCTTACAAGCCTTCTAGTTTTAAACTGTATATAAACTGTACATAAACAATCCAATACTAGAACAATATGCAACAAGTGGTAATGCAGTTTTGGACTGAAGATTTCCACTGTGGGGGCACCCACCACCTCCTGAGGCAGCTCATTTCACCAGTGGTTGCTAATTGTTACAAGATTTTCCTGACATCAAGCCTAGATTTGCCTCTGAAACTTTCATTCACTGCGTGTAGTTCTGCCCTGTGGAGCCACGCTGAACAAGTCTAATCCTTATCTACATCACAGCCATTCAGATATTCAAAGACAGTCAACATGTGGCCCTTAACTCTTCTCTTCTCTAGGACAGACATCCTCAGGTCCTTCAGTAGGTGAAGAGGCAATGTGGGAGCTTGAGGAAGAAGCAGCCATCAAAGACAGTGGGATGGTGTTTAAAAAATGCTTGTTGAAATGTGTACTGTGCAGAGCAGAGCACATTGGGATTAGTATCTCAGTAGTTTGGAACAGCATATTACTACAAACAGTCTAAGACTGCATTAGTCTTAGATGCAGCCATGCTGGTTGCTGGCTCATGCTGAACTTGAGATAAACAAAACAAAACAAAACAAATCCAACCTTGCTGCACTACACTGCACACTCTTAAGTCAGATTTCTTCCACATAATATTAAGAATGTAATTAAGCATCTGGTTAGATATGGCGTTCAGTTAAAAAGTGAATTATAGTCTCAGTCCTCTACATGTTATTCTGAACTGGACTGTGGTATGTTTTTTTTAAGCTTTCATTCTATTTATTTTTAGTTCCATATTCTCTTTTTTTTATTCCTCTTTTTTCTATTCTATTTTCCCCCTCAATTACATGTAAAAATAATTTTAACTTTTTTTTTATTTCAAATTCTGAGTTATAAATTCTCTCCCTCCCTCCTTAGGACTTTTAAAATAGATATCCTAAGAACTGCAGGGCCACATTACCAACTACCTATTATATATTTTCAACTGGCTGTCCTTTAGGAATCTCAAACTCAGCAAGTCCAAAACAGAATTCAGATTTTTTCTCCCAAATTCACCCCTCTTTCTAATTTCCCAGTGTCTGTCAAAGGCACCACCCTCTATGTGAGACCTTTTTTGATTCCTTCTGCATGAGCCCTCCCTCTCAAATTATCTTGTTTTAACTAATTTATATTTATTCTCTATACACTAACATAGATAACCTGTGGCTTCAAGGCCACATGTGGCCCTCTAGGTCCTCAAGTGCAGTCCTTATATACTTGTGGTTTGTCCTGTTAGAATATAAAGTTCTTGATGAGCAGGAATTATTTTCATGCTTTTGTATTTCCAGTGCCTGGTATAGAACAAGGTCCTCCATAAATGCTAGATGACTGAAAATTATTCCTTCTAGTTATTTAACAACTCAACGTCATCCTTGACTTCATGGCTGTCAGTCCCCCACTCAAAAAGTTCCAGTGGCTCTATCTTGCCTCTGTGATAAAACAAAAACTGTTTGGCATTGGAAATCCTTCACAATGGACCTGCAGGCTGCCTTTCCAGGCTAGCTGTTTGGATTGGTTATCTCTCCCAGCAGGGGGTCATCTGCAAATCTGAAGAGCATTATACCTTTGGTGCCTTTATAGAAATCCCTGATAATGTAAACAAGCATAGATCCTTGGTATTTAAGACCCTCCACAATCTGGTATCACCTCACCTTTCCAACCTTATCTCCTGATATCACCTTCCATGATTCCTGTCTTCCAGGTCAATAACAACTTTCCTTCTTGGACTTCACATAATACTTTGTTTTGTTAATAGCCTAGGGAACTTGCCATATCATGTATTTTACAGGGAACAGTGTATATTTCTCAGCCCTTTCAAGCCTATGGATATGGGACTTTCCTTCTACAACGCAGGCCATGCCTACCCATTTTGCTCCTTCCATGTCACTTACACGTGCTAGAGTCCTTCCTTGTTTTCTCCACACATGCAAAGAAGTCACTCAGGTGACCACCTACTATTCCTTGTATTCATCATGTAACCAGTTGTGTGTTTTTTTTAAAATCATACATTTCTCTGATGACGTTTTAAATTCTCTTTCTTTGAAATTTCTTCTTTATTTTATGTTGCTGTCAACTCACACCAACCATATGCTTCTCCATGGCCTTCTATGTTATACCTATTTTCAATTCTTCAGATATTGTTATCTCAAAGACACATAATGGTATAGGTTGAATACTGACACTGAGAAGATAAGGCTGTGTGTGGGAAATGTTTGGGGTAAATTTCCTGAAGGCAATCTGGCTTGCTTTCTTTCCTCCTATTTAGTCCTAGGCTTTGCCCATTTATACTATCTCTGATATACATATTTGATGGGTAAGGAGGCTGTTCTTCTAAGTGCATTTCATGATCGAGGCCCTGGACATTCTTTATCCACTTGTTTTTATCTATGTGGATGGCCAGACCATACATCTCTTCTGTATTACTGTATAGTTTGATGTAAATATCATGATGACATTCACAAACAGTAACATTTAGACATCTCCATAAAGACAGAAAGCCCATCTTATCTCAAATTTGTATCTCTCTTGTACTCTCTTGCACAGTGCTAACTGGATTGAATGAATAAAGAGCTCAGAGTATGAGGAAAGGATATGGGAGGCATTATTATTTGTTGGCCTAATATGCTATTACAGCTAAAAAAGGCAGCAAAATGTTAAGTACAAAATAAGAAAAATATCAGAAAACATTATACAAAATGATGGTACATCTGTATTTGGAACATCTGTGCACTATGTTTAACTTTTAAGGATGACATCGGAGAGAGCAACTACTTCCTCTCACTTATAGTTATAGTTAGCAAAAGCAAATGAATGGCATCAACCTTGAGTTTAACCCAATTATAGCAATGCTAATGCTAGTGATGGATCATCTGGGAACAAAGGAGGAAACAATGATTCTTTGTTACCATGAGGAAATATTTGGAACTTCTCTGTCTAGAAGGGAGTAAGGATTTCTCATATTTTTGTCAAGGCATTCCTTCTTTCCATAAAAACATAGAATTAACACTGGACTCCCATGAGACTGGGATCTACTGAGTTATCAAAGGATGTCATCTTCCTAAAGATGTGTTCATTTACATTTCACGATTCCTAGATGTGATTTCTTGATGTCACTTTAAAAAATAACAATTAAATTCTAAAAAAAGGCAAATTAGCAAAGTGATAAAAAACAAGAGCAGAGGGGGTAGAGATGATTAGACATTTGTAAAAATGCCTCGGTTTTCCATGCAGAGTTTCATAGAATTGCAAGGGACCTCAGTGACCATTTAGTCCAAATCTTACCTCAAAGGTATCCTCATTATAACAGAATGGACATGTATTCATCTAGCTTCTGCTTAATGACCTCCAGTGAGGAGGAATCTACCACTTCCTGAGCCAGCTCATTCCATTTCTGAATAGCTCTAATTCTTAGGAAGATTTCCTGGCTAAATTTGCCTATTTGCAACTTTCATCCATTGATTTTTATCCTCTGGGGTCAAATATTTCTCCTGTACACACCAGTCCTTCACATACGTGGAGACAGCCATCATGTGTTTTGTCTGTCCCTCCCTTCCCCCCTCCAATTTGAGTGTTCTCTTCTCCACTTTAAACATTCCTTCACCTGATCCCTCTATGACACAGACTTAAGGCCCTTCACTATCCTGGATGCCTTTCCCTAATGACTCTTCAGCTTATCAATGTCCTTCCTACACCATGGTTCCCAGAACTGAACAAAATATTCTAGATGTGGCTAGTCAGGGTAAAGTTCACTGGGACTATCATTATCTTGTGCCTTAAAGCTCTATCTCTTAATGCAGCTCAAGACTGCATTAGCATTTTTGGCTCCGACATCATACTGCTAATTCCTATTAAGCATGAAGTCCACTAAAACCCCTCAATTTTTTTTTTTTTTTAGATAAGCTGTTGTCTAACCACACCTTCCAATCTTATGCTTCCAAAGTTGATATTTTGCAATCTAACTATAGGACCTTACATTTAACACTGTTGAATTTGATCTTATCTAACCCTCTGTTTTAGTTTGCTAAGATCTTTTTGGATCTTGACTGTATCATTTAGTGTGTCAGTCATTCCTTTTAGCATTTTGTAATCTATAATTTAGAAAAACAGAGTAAGCACTTAATAAGTTCTTTCTTTTTCTCTTTCTTTCTATGTCCATTCACATCCTCCTGTGAAATATTTAAATATTTTTGTATACCAAGTTCTGCTTGATTTTTGCCTTATTATTAAGGGGGCCAGTTTATCTCAAATCAATTAACAATATATACATGGAACAGATAGATTAGGAGAACAAAAAGGGGGGTATATAGCACTATTTTTTTTGGTTCAGGTGGTTCTTTAGGCACAAAAATGAATCAATAACAACAACAACAAGCATTTGTTTAAGTACTTGGAGGTTTACAAAGTGCCTTATAACAACCCTAAGAGGCAGCTACCATTATTACCTCCATTTTAAAGATGAGGAAACTGAGGCAGCTACACAGCTAGTAAGTCCAATTTGAACTCAGATAATACTGACTCTAGGTTCAGTTCTCTATCTCCTGCAATGCCAGCTGCCTCAGAAATATAAGTTCAGTTGATAGCGAAGATGTGAAGCTTTAATTTTAGTTCACTTTTCCAAAGAAAGATAGCATTAATTATGAAATAGTTTTGATTCTGGAAAATTGCAAATAACATTGTAAAAACTACAGCTAGTTTTATGCACTATGCAGGAAATAATTTTCTGCAGCAAATACATCATTAATGTTAAAGTCTAGGAAAAGAGGCTAGTTTACAATTGAAGACTGATTTGAACTAGTACCAGGGCATAAAAAAGCAAATAGTACCTGCTCTATTACATTGGATTTAGCTTCCTTGAGCAAAATATTAATTAGTGTTATAAATGACCATACACATATATGTATATGTATATACATTAATCTTCCTGATTGATTATAGTCAATACACATATGCATAATTTGGTTTGGATTTATCTATCTATCTATATATAATATATATTTTTCAAAACAGCTGAAACAGAATGAATGCTAAATGATTAATTTAAAAATCAAGAAAAGCAGCCTAGTGCGATGGACAGAGAGTTGATCTCATAGCCAGGAGTTAATGTGAGCAGTAGGAATTACTTTTTATGTCAATAAGTGTAAAGTGTGGGTAGAATTAAGAGATCATTTATCTGATAAACATTCATGACAGAGCTAAATTTATGATCTAGAATAAGAATGCTTCACTTAAAAATAATTCTTTTGTTACATTAAATGTCATAAACTGCATAAGACAGGGTAGCATTTTGCCAGTAATTTATACTATACAATTAAATAGGAAAAAATAATATCCATTCAGTACAGATTTTGGTATAGATTTTTTAATATAGATTAAAGAATTCACTATTGACAGGGAATTATAATGTAATTTGAAAACATAAGATAAAGTCCAAGGAGCTGGCATAAGTAAGAGTATATGAATTATGAAACGACAGTAAACAAATATAATTCAGATTCTAGTTTTTAAGAAATACTGATGAGAAATATGAGTACAGTATTTCTGTAAAGGGAAATAACACACTTTTTTCTTTCCCTTTGGCTGGCTGAGAGAGAAAGGTCTATAACTGAGTTGTCCCAACCATACCATTTCTTAAAATGATGCATACAAGATTTCCTCTCCTATGTTAAGACAGCTTGGAGAGAAAAGCTTCTCATGGAAAGAGCCAATAAAAATTGGACCTTTCATTTGGGCTTCCTTATTGTTTTCCTATCAGGACCTTGAAATCCTTTAATATGGAAATGTGACTATCCGTATTTTAGAGACAGAAAATGGAACTCATGAAAGTGACAGACCAGCAGCATGGTTCCTGTACTCACTCTTAGCACAGGACATCGTCCAAAAGATAGAGTACTTAAGATTCTAGGCAAGGCAAGGTGAATAACAGTACTCTATAGTGCAGAGGAAGAATAGGCAACCTTGGCCAGAACACACAACTTAGCACTTATCCAAATGCACAAGAGCCCCACTTCACAGTCCTGCGTATTGCTCACTTCCTCAATCCATGAAGGTAACAAATACCTTAACGGTACTAGGATCATTTACATGAGGAAAAGTAGCAATTCAAAATAAATCAGATGCCCACCTAAATATGAGGTGGAAAAAACACTATTAAAAATGAGTCTCTAAAAGCTGGGAAAATTTTAAATGGGCATCAAATTACTTTCAAATTCAAAGAACAGCAAGGATAGCAATGTTTTTAGGTAAATATATATATTTATATTTCAGGGATTTTGGTACCCAACAACTGTCTTTGTTATAAAGTTGTTACAGGTTTACTACATTTCTTTCTTTATGGTTCTTTTTACTTGTTATTTATTTTTATTAAATCTGCTATGTGGTAACCACATCATTTTCTCGCTATTACAGGTCAAGGGCCTAGTTTAATGCCTAATGAACTAAGAGTAAAAAGATTCACTTACTACCATCAAGTATAAAACACATTTGGTTCACAAGTCCCTAGGTGATAAATCTAACAGAAGCCTTTGGGGGAGAATATGTTCTTTCTATAGCCTTTATTAAAGTTCTATATTATCTAAATCAGTGTTTTCTTCTTTTTTTAATTTAATTAAATTATTATTATTTTTTAATGTTTAACAATCACTGCCATAAAATTAAGATTTTATCTCCCCCACATCTACCCCCCACTACCCCCCTCTCTCCCCACGACTGCATACAATTCTGTATGGGTTCTACATATACTTTCCTACTGAGTATGTTTTCACTACAGTCATGCTATGTAGTCAAACTAAAATAAATGGAAGAAGTCATATAACAAATCAAAACATAATACACAAAAATACATACACACACATATGATCTGCTACATTCTGCAAATGACTTCCATATTTCTTTCTCTGAGTGTGGAAGGCATTTTGCCTTAGAAAACCACCACTGGGATTTTTTTTTTTAAATAAGTTCTTGCGTTATTACAAAATTGCAGGTCTACCAGAAAAAACTCTTCACACACTGTGGTCGTTGCTGTGTACAAAGTTCTCCTGGTTCTGCTCCTTTCACTCAGCATCAGATCATATAAGTCCTTCCAGGCCTCTCTGAAGTCTTCTTGTTCATCATTTCTTATGGCACAATAGTACTCCATTACATTCGTATACCATAATTTATTCAGCCATTCCCCAATTGATGGGCATCCCCTTGACTTCCAGTTTTTGGCAACTACAAAGAGTGCTGCTATAAATATTTTTGTACATGTGGGACCCTTTCCCATTTTTATGATCTCCTGGGGATACAGTCCTAGTAGCGATATTGCTGGGTCAAAGGGTATGCACATTTTTATTTTTATATTTTTTTAAAATTTATTTATTTATTTAACTTTTAACATTCATTTTCACAAAATTTTGGGTTTCAAATTTTCTCCCCTTTTGTCCCCTCCCCCCACCCCAAAACACCAAGCGTTCTAATTGCCCCTGTCTGCCAATCTGCCCTCCCTCCCTCCCCATCCCTTCCCTTTGGAAGGCAAGCAATTCAATATAGGTCAAATCTGTGTAGTTTTGCAAATGACTTCCATAATAGTAGTGTTGTGTAAGAACTAATTATATTTCCCTCCATCCTATCCTGTCCCCCATTACTTCTGTTCTCCCTTTTGATCCTATCCCTCCCCATGAGTGTTGACCTCAAATTGCTCTCTCCTCCCCCTGCCCTCCCTTCCATCATCCCCCCCACCCTGCTTATTCCCTTATCCCCCACTTTCCTGTATTGTAAGATAGGTTTTCATACCAAAATGAGTGTGCATTTTATTCCTTCCTTTAGTGGAAGGTGATGAGAGTAAACTTCATGTTTTTCTCTCACCTTCTCTCTTTATCCCTCCACTAATAAATCTTTTGCTTGCCTCTTTTATGAGAGATAATTTGCCCCATTCCCTTTCTCCCTTTCTCCTCCCAATATATTTGTCTCTCACTGCTGGATTTCATTTTTTTAAGATATGATCCCATCCTCTTCAATTCACTCTGTGCACTCTGTCTCTATGTGTGTGTGCATGTGCGTGTGCATGTGTGTGTGTAATCCCACCCAGTACCCAGATACTGAATAGTTTCAAGAGTTACAAATATTGTCTTTCCATGTAGGAATGTAAACAGTTCAACTTTAGTAAAGTCCCTTATGACTTCTCTTTGCTATTTACTTTTTCATGCTTCTCTTCATTCTTGTGTTTGAAAGTCAAATTTTCTTTTCAGCTCTGGTCTTTTCATCAAGAATGCTTGAAAGTCCTCTATTTCATTGAAAGACCATTTTTTCCCCTGAAGTATTATAGTCAGTTTTGCTGGGTAGGTGATTCTTGGTTTTAGTCCTAGTTCCTTTGACTTCTGGAATATCCTATTCCATGCCCTTCGATCCCTTAATGTGGAAGCTGCTAGATCTTGTGTTATCCTGATTGTATTTCCACAATACTTGAATTGTTTCTTTCTAGCTGCTTGCAATATTTTCTCCTTGACCTGGGAACTCTGGAATTTGGCCACAATGTTCCTAGGAGTTTCTGTTTTTGGATCTCTTTCAGGCGGTGATCTGTGGATTCCTTGAATACTTATTTTGCCCTCTGGTTCTAGAATCTCAGGGCAGTTTTCCTTGATAATTTCATGAAAGATGATGTCTAGGCTCTTTTTTTGATCCTGGCTTTCAGGTGGGCCCATAATTTTTAAATTATCTCTCCTGGATCTATTTTCCAGGTCAGTTGTTTTTCCAATGAGATATTTCACATTATCTTCCATTTTTTCATTCTTTTGGTTTTGTTTTGTGATTTCTTGGTGTCTCATAAAGTCATTAGCCTCCATCTGTTCCATTCTAATTTTGAAAGAACTATTTTCTTCAGTGAGCTTTTGAATCTCCTTTTCCATTTGGCTAATTCTGCTTTTGAAAGCATTCTTCTCCTCATTGGCTTTTTGAACCTCTTTTGCCAATTGAGTTAGCCTATTTTTCAAGGTGTTATTTTCTTCAGCATTTTTTTGGGTCTCCTTTAGCAGGGTGTTTATTTGTTTTTCATGCTTTGCTTGCATGTCACTCAATTCTCTTCCCAGTTTTTTCTTCACCTCTGTAACTTGATTTTCAAAATCCTTTTTGAGCTCTTCCATGGCCTAAGCCCATTGGGTGGGCTGGGATACAGAAGCCTTGACTTCTGCATTTTTTTCCTGATGGTAAGCATTGTTCTTCCTCATCAGAAAGGAAGGGAGGAAATGCCTGTTCACCAAGAAAGTAACCTTCTATAGTCTTATTTTTTTTTCCCTTTTCTGGGCATTGTCCCAGCCAGTGACTTGACTTCTGAGTGTCCTCTCCACCCCTACCACGCCTCCAGATCCGCCCAGCCAGCACTTGGGGTCTGAGATTCAAATGCTGCTTCCCAGCCTCAGGGCTTTGGGCAGGGGCAGGGCTGCTGTTCAGTGTGAGATTAAGTTCAGGTGCTCAAGTCAGGGCCGGGCTGGCTCACAGGCTCCGTGCCCTCAGGGGGTTTATGCAGAGACCTTCAAAAATGGATCCAGGGTCCTGCCTGCTTGGGGAGCCCTGCTCTGCTCCTGCCTCCGCTGCCTCCCGAGGGGGCCTGAGTTATGGGGGCACCCCACTCCCCTCTTGACCTGCCAAAGAGACCCTCTCACCGACCCTTGTCACCTGTGGGTGGAGGGACCCGCGCGGCTGCTGGAGATTCTGTCCCTGAAGCCTGCTCAGATCTGCTCCTTTCAGCGCTGCGCTGCCGAGGCATGGTTGGGCTCTGCTCTGGGTCCGGGGCGCGAGGGACCTTGTGCAAGAGGTTTTCAGGATCTCTGGAGCAGAAATCTTGTCCGCTCTGTTCTGTGGCTTCTCCTGCTCCAGAATTTGCCAGTGGTTCTTTTTTTTTACAGGTATTTTATGGGCAGTGGGTTCGGAGGTAGCGTATGTGCGTCTTTCTACTCCGCCATCTTGGCTCCGCCCTCCGGTATGCACATTTTTGTAGCCCTTTGGGCATAGTTCCAAATTGCTCTCCAGAATGGTTGGATGAGCTCACAGCTCCACCAGCAACGAATTCGTGTTCCAACTCTCCCACAACCTCTCCAGCATTTATCATTTTCTTGTTCTGTCATGTTTGCCAATATTACAGGTGTGATGTAGTACCTCAGAGTTGTTTTGATTTGCATCTCTCTAATCAATAGTGATTTAGAACATTTTTTCATATGATTATAGATATCTTTAATTTCTTCCTCTGAAAATTGCCTGTTCTTATTCTTTGACCATTTATCAACTGGGGAATGACTTGTATAGTTATACCTTTGAATCAGTTATCTATATATTCTAGAAATGAGGCCTTTGTCCCCGAGCTTAGCTGTAAAAATTCTTTCCCAATTTACTACATCCCTCCGAATTTTGGTTGCATTTGGTTTGGTTGTGCAAACACTTTTCAGTTTAATGTAATCAAAATTATCCATCTTGCATTTCATAATGCTTTCTATCTCTTCTTTAGCAAAAAATTCTTCCCTTTTCCATAAATCTGATAAATACACTATTCCTTGCTCCTCCAGTTTATTCATAGTATCAACTTTCTACCTAAATCATGTACCCATTTGGACTTTATTCTTGCGTACCAGTGTCAGGCATGGGTCTATGCCTAATTTCCGCCACACTGGTAACCAGTTTTCCCAGCAATTTTTGTCAAACAGTGAATTCTTATCCCAGAAGCTGGGGTCCTTGGGTTTATCAAACAGGAGGTTGCTATATTGCTTGCCTACTGAGTCTTGAGTGCCAAGTCTATTCCACTTGTCTACCTCTCTGTTTCTTAGCCAATAACAAGCGGTTTTGATAATTGCTGCTTTATAGTACAATTTGAGGTCTGGTAGCGCTAGGCTACCTTCCCAAGCATTTCTTTTCATTAATCCCTTTGATATATGACCTTTTGTTCTTCCAAATGAATTTTGATATTATTTTATCCAGCTCTAGAACATAATTATCTGATAGTTTAATTGGTATGGCACTAAATAAGTAAATTAATTTAGGTAGAATTGTCATTTTTATTATATTAGCATGGCCTACCCATGAGCAACTGATGCTTTTCCACTTACTTAAATCTGACTTCATTTGTGCAAAAAGTGTCTTGTAACTGTGTTCATATAATCCCTGGGTTTGTTTTGGCAGGTAAGCTCCTAAGTATTTTATAGTGTCTACCCTAGCTTTAAAAGGGATTTCTCTTTCTATCTCTTGCTGTTGGACTTTGTTGCTAATATATAGGAATGCGGAAGATTTGTGTGGGTTTATTTTGTAACCTGCAACTTTGCCAAAGTTGTTTATTATTTCAAGTAGTTTTTTACTTGAATCTCTGGGATTCTCTAAGTAAATCATCATATCATCTGCAAAGAGTGATAACTTAGTTTCTTCTTTGGCTATTCTTATTTCTTCAATATCTTTATCTTGTCTAACTGCTACAGCTAACATTTCCAGTACCATATTGAATAACAGTGGTGATAATGGACATCCTTGTTTCACCCCTGATCTTAGTGGAAATGCATCTAGCTTATCCCCATTGTATATAATGCTTGCTGAAGGTTTTAGATAGATACTGCTTATTATTTTATGGAAAGTTCCCTTTATTCCTATGTTCTCCAGTGTTTTTAATAGGAATGGGTGTTCTATGTTGTCAGAAGCTTTTTCTGCATCTATTGAGATAATCATGTAGTTTTTGTTAGTTTTGTTATTGATATGATCAATAATGCTAATAGTTTTTCTAATATTGAACCAGCTCTGCAATCCTGGTATGAATCCTACCTGATCATAATGTATTAATCTTGTGACAGGTGGCTGTATTCATTTTGCTAAAATCTTATTTAAAATTTTTGCATCTATATTCATTAGGGAAATTGGTCTATAATTTTCTTTCTCTGTTTTGTCTCTTCCTGGTTTGGGTATCAAAACCATATCTGTATCATAGAAAGAATTTGGGAGGACTCCTTCTTCCCCAATTTTCAAAAATAGTCTATATAGTATTGGAATTAACTATTCTTTAAATGTTTGATAGAATTCACTTGTGAATCCATCTGGCCCTGGAGATTTTTTCCTAGGGAGTTCACTGATGGCTTGTTCAATTTCTTTTTCTGAGATGGGGTTGTTTAAGTATTCAACTTCCTCTTCTGTTAATCTGGGCAATATTTGTATTTTTTAAAATATTCTTCCATCTCGTTTAGATCACTGAATTTGTGGGCATAAAGTTGGGCAAAGTAGTTTCTAATCATTGTTTTAATTTCCTCCTCATTGGAGGAGGTGAGTTCACCCCTTTCATTTTTAATATTAGTAATTTGATTTTCTTCTTTCTTTTTTTTAATCAAATTGACCAAAGGTTTATCAATTTTACTAGTTTTTTTATAAAACCAACCACTGGTTTTATTTATTAATTCAATAGTTTTCTTAACTCAATTTTATTAATCTCTCCTTTGGTTTTCAGTATTTCTAATTTGGTATTTGCTTGGGGATTTTCAACTTGTTCTTTTTCTAGCTTTTTCAGCTGCCTGCCCAAGTCATTTCTCTATTTTATTTATGTAGGCATTCAAAGATATAAAACTTCCCCTAAGAACTGCTTTTGCAGTGTCCCATAAGATTTGGTATGTTGTCTCATTATTGTCATTCTCTTGAATGAAGTTGTTGATTGTTTCTATGATTTCTTCTTTAACCCATTCCTTCTTTAGGATTAGATTATTTAGTTTCCAATTGATTTTTGGTTTATCTTTCCATGGCCTTTTATTACATGTAGTTTTTATTGCATTATGATCTTAGAAGGATGCATTGATTATCTCTCAGTGTTTTCCAAGTGGGACTTGGGGACTCTTCTGTGGCTCATATGGAGATAAGCAACATCAGAAGATAATACAAGGAACGGGATCAATGGAGCTGAGTAAGGTAAACAAAGTAATTTGCATGTTGCAGAAGGGTCAAGTGGGGTAGAAAAATAAGAAATTTACATACAGGAAAAATAAAAAAGAAAGAAAAACAAGAGGGGTGAAATCTGTAAAAGACAAATGGGACAGATGCCAAGAATCTCAGGCAGAAAAAAAAAACTATGGAAACCATGATTCTACTTGATTCTACCTGACTAGGTTAAAGTGGTATAAAAAAGACATTTCACAAGTAAAGGGAAAATACTACTGTGGTGAAATTTAAATCATTCTTGTTTTTCTAGGATTGAAAAGAGTGGATGAAATGTCATTACTCTAGTTTTTGATCAAGGCTTGCTAACCCAACCTTCTCTGCAGTGTCTCCACCTTTAAAAATAACTTCTTGTAAATGACTGTGAGCTCTGTTCATACTTACCAGGTCTATGTTTTGCATTATATCCTGAAATGAAGGGTGAGTTCGAAACTGTTCAAAGAGGTCCCGTTTGTAAAGCAATGCATATACCAGGTTTGGGTTGTGGTGGAGAGAATTTGTCAGGCAGGAATTGATGATCTCTAACATCATTCGAATCACTTCCTCAATCACATTCAGATCCTGTGCCTTTGAAAATAAAAGGAAAATATTACAGGTTCAGTGAAGTGGTCTTTCAAATAAAAAGGAATTAGAAAGAATGAGAACAACCTTTTTGTATTTCAAGTCACTTTTTCAATAAATTAGTAATTAGTATTGTCAGTTTGGGCTTAAAAATAGACTTATTTCACTCTTAAGTAGAAATAATTAGGAATACCATAAAAATAATAAAAAGAATCAGAGTTGTGAGGAAACATATAGATCATTTAGTTTTCGCTTGTTTTATGAATTGGGAAACTGAGTATCAGAGAGGTAGTGGTAGAGTTCTTTTCTAAGACCCAGATCTTCTGCCTCTTGGGAGAAATGCTCTGTATTACTCTGAAAGGGTCAACTCCCTTATATGTAGAAGGAATTAATGCTCATAAATGGGTAATACAGAGAAAGACATTTTCACATTCAACAATTATAACTGTTTATACTTGTATAAATCCCCCCCATGCCCCCAATTACATTTTTTAAGTCTCGACCTCAGATTAAGGACAAATACAGTGTTATTATAATAGAAAGAACATCGAGCAGGCAATCAATAAATATTTATTAAGCACCTACTATATTCCAGGTACTCTGCTAAGCACTGGGAATATAAAAACAGGTAAGCAGTTTTTGTTGGCATGAAAAAGTTGGAAGCTGGATTGTAAGGGCTTAAGAAGAGAAAGTAGAGGCACCTGGGGCACTGTGGCTATAGTTTAGCTACAAATGGCAGAAGAGATATACATGATGGATAGCTGGGATGGAAAGATCAAGTGAGGGTTTCTTCAGGATGAGAAAGACATGGGCATATTTTCAGGCAGCAGAGAATGAGGAAATAGAAAGGGACAGATTTTGACCCAGCAATATCGCTACTAGGACTATATCCCCAAGAGATCATAAAAATGGGAAAGGGTCCCACATGTACAAAAATATTTATAGCAGCACTCTATGTAGTTGCCAAAAACTGGAAGTCAAGGGGATGTCCATCAATTGGGGAATGGCTGAATAAATTATGGTATATGAATGTAATGGAGTACTATTGTGCCATAAGAAATGATGAACAAGAAGACTTCAGAGAGGCCTGGAAGGACTTATATGACCTGATGCTGAGTGAAAGGAGCAGAACCAGGAGAACTCTGTGCACAGCAACGACCACAGTGTGTGAAGAGTTTTTTCTGGTAGACTTGCAATTTTGTAATAACGCAAGAACTTCTTATAAAAAAAAAAAAATCCCAATGGTAGTTCTCAAGGCAAAATGCCTTCCACACTCAGAGAAAGAAATATGGAAGTCATTCGCAAAATGTAGCAGATCATGTTTGTGTATGTGTATGTGTTTGTGTATCATGTTTTGATTTGTTATATGATTTCTTTCATTTATTTTAGTCTGACTACATAGAATGACTATAGTGAAAATATACTCAATAGGAAAGTATATGTAGAACCTATACAGAATTGTATGCAGTCGTGGGGAGGGAGGGGGGTAGTGGGGGGTAGGTGTGGGGGGGATAAAATCTCAATTGTATGTCAGTGATTGTTAAACATTAAAAAATAATTAAAAAAAAGAAAAAAAAAAGAAAGGGACAGATTGAAAATAAGTGATAAAAGAGGAATGACAGAAGGGGCAATCTGTTGGAGGAAATGGAAAGGAATAAGATCACTTCAGTAGGTAGAGGGGTTAGCTGTGGTAAAAAGCAAGGCCAGTAAGACCACCTCATCAAGACAGAAGTAAAACAGGTCATGGCAGAAGGCAAATGAATGACAAGAAATGAAGATGGGAGAAAAGGAAGCTCATGGTGAATGGCTTCAGTTTTTTTTTTTTTTTTGGGGTAAAATATGAAGTAAGGTACTCAGCTGACAGGATAGGGAGGAAGAGTTATGAGAGGAGGGATGAAAAGGTTTGAGGAAAGATGAAAAAATGGTTACTGTGGAGAGCAGGACAGTGAATTGATAAGGTAGGACTGGCTAGCAGCAGCTGAGGTTGTATAACATAAATCTGCAGTGGATCTAGTCCGAATGGTTGTGTGACTTTTCTCCACCTTCATTTAGCAGCATCTGTGTTGAAGCAAAGATGGCAAACAGTAGGAGTGGTCCAAGGCTGAGGTTTGGCATAATTAGAGAAATGATAAGGGAGCTAGAGATTCAAGAGAGGAGAGCAGTGTAGAGTTGAACTGATTCACCAAGGGGTCAAGAGGAAAGAATGGCTAGTGCAGGGAAGATAGCTTGGGAGAAACCTGATGTGTTAAAGAATTAGAGATCATGATGTGGAAAGTAGAGTTTTGTAAAAGGAAGATAGAGAGAGAGGTAAAAAGTCAATAGATTATGGTCATTTGTGAAGGTGATGGCAAAATGAAGGTTATGACCATTTTAGCGTGTGGCTGAAGAGGGGTAGAAGAGTGGTAGGTCATAGGAAGCAGGTTAAGGAACTGAGTGGTTAGAGTGTTCAAAGGAAAGTCAATATATATGTTGAGGTCTCCTAGTATAAGGACTGGAGAAAAAAACTGTAAGTCATGTACTACACTCATTGAAGAAGGAGGGACAGTGACCTGGAGTTTTGTAACCCTAATCCTAACCCTAACTCTAATCCTAAATTCCTGCTACTGGGATTCTGTTTGGGTCACAGATATGAAGAGCATGAACCTGAAAAGAAGAAAAGTTACTGAGTGATGAGGTTAGGGGGAAAACCTTAAAGTAGCAATGGGGAGCCAGGAGTATTTCAATTCCCCCATCTCAACGAGTGAGCCAAGGAGAAATGAGTGAATGTATAGTCAACATTGGAAAGGATAGACATTGGAAAGGAGCCAGGGTTCAGTAGTAGTAGACTGAAGAAATATGAAAGGAAAAGATCAAGGTTGCTCATGGAACAGGCATTCCACAGGGAACAGTGGAAGGATTACATGGCATTGGCTGAAATTTTGGGTTGAAGGGAATGGAAATAAGGAATTGGGAGGTGAGGTGGGGAATGAGGTTTGGATGATGACCTACAGGGGTTCAGACTGGAACATAAGGGTACGATCAGGTCTGAAAATGTTCATCATTGAGTGGGGAATACCACTCCTCTTCCCAAAAGAATGGGTTGAAGGCAAGTGCAGTATAAGATAGGAGATACATAGTCAGATGATCAGATGAGGAAGTCCCATTTCACTACTCCTCTTCCCTCCAAAGGGTGGAGATGAGGCAGGAAAGGGAATAACAGAAGATGAAAGTCAAATCCACACTGTCCCATTCCCCACCAACTCTCATCTTCCTCTTCCTTCAACGGATGAGTGCAGCAGGAGACAGAAGATTTGAGGTCAAAGGGAAGGTTGTTGCTCTTTGCCTTGAGGCATTCCACATCCCCATCAAGAGATTGGGAAGGTAGCAAAAGGTGGATATTGCCATGTGCTGGCACAGATGAAAGCTGCTGCTTTGGGGCATATGGAAACGCCAAGCCCCTTCCCTCAGGGGGCATGCTGTATCCAGCAAGAAGGCACAAGGCACAGAGTCAGAGGCAGGAACATTCAATAATTAGTCAGGAGAACTGAGGTTTAATCCTGCTGCTACCATTTTCTAGTTGTATGGTCTTAATTAAATCACTTTGGCCTCACTTTTCTCATCTGTAAAATAAAGGGATTAGGTTAAATGATTTCTAAAATCTACGTTAGCTTTAAAATTCAAGGAGTCAATCAACAAATATTTCTTAAGCATACTGTATGGCATGCATACTGTAGTATATGCTATCCTGGAGCAAAAAAACCAAAACAGTTCGTTGCCCTTGAGGAGCTAACATTACAATAGGGAAACAACTGTAGCAATAGAAATAAATACAACATATATACAAAAATAAATGAGTGGTAATACTTTTTATGCTAGGGGCAGAAACACAAGTAGCTGGAGAAAAGAGGAAAGGTCTGAAAGAGGAGGTAGTGCTTCTTCTACAATGCAGAGGGGTAGTGTATTTGAGGCAGGGAGGTGGTTTGTGCAAAGTCAAAGAGACAGGATCTGCGTTTTTGCGTATGAGGAACAGAAAGCAGACCAGTTCAGCTAGAAGACTGTTAGGACAGCATGAAGGGGAATAATGTCTAAGAGGCCCAGAAAGGTAGGGATGGAATCAGATTGGAAAGGGCTGTAGTTGTCAAACAGAAGATAATAACCTACAGGGGTTCAGAATCACTGTTCTGTGTAGACTAAATATGGCTTCACTTTTAAAACTATGGCACTACTGGAGCTTTTTGAGTAGAGAAATCACATGTTCAGATCTATGCTCCAGAAATATTACTTTAGTAGCTGTGTGAAGGATAGACTGGAAAGGGAAATAACTTGAGGCTAGGAGAGTATTACAAGAGTCCTGGCAAGAGGTGAGGGGGCTTTAAAAAGAGTAGTGGATATGCAAAGAGATATGTAAGAGATGTCATGGAGACAAAATCAACAACTGTTATATACCTAGAGGACATAAAAAAGAATCTGAAGAGACAAAGAGTGTGGTATATGGGGCCAGGCAGGGCACTGGTGATTTCAATAGAAATTAAGCAATTAGGAAGCAGGGAGGAGTAGATTTTGGGGGAAAGATAATTAGTTTTATTTCAGATATACTGAGTTGAGAAGAGTAGAACAATTTATAATGCTAAATAAAACTATTAATTATCATATGGGAGTAAGTCACAACAATTAACCTTTTTTTTAAAAAAAAAAAAAATACTACTATTACTACCACACTGCTACTACTACTGGGGCAGCTAGGTGGTGCAGTGGATAGAGCATCAGTGCAGGAGTCAGGAGGACCTGAGTCCAAATCTCACCTCAGACACTTGACACTCACTAGCTAGCTATGTGACCTTGGGCAAGTCACTTAACCCCAACTGCCTCATCCTGGGTCATCTCCAGTCATCCTGATGAGTATCTGGTCACTGGATTCAGATGGCTCTGGAGGAGAAGTGAGGCTGGTGACCTGCACAGCCCTCCCTCACTCAAAAACAAAGTCAAGTGCAAGTCATGCCATTATTTCTGATGGCACGGTCTTCTTTGGCAACGAAGGACGAAGACACTACTACTACTAATCTGGTTGCTGGCTCAACAGGCAGATTCCTTAAACACCTTTATTTTTAATTTGACTTAGCTCTTTGATTTTGTTTTGCTGTCACACACACTAGACAGTTTGTGTGGAAGAGTTTCTTATGAAATTTCTCTTTTTTTAAAAATAAAAGGCAACTCAGTACTGGCTAAGAAACAGAGGGGTAGACCAGTGGAATAGGTTAGGTACTCAAGACATTGTAGTCAATGAATATAGGAATCGACTGTTTGATTGAACCCAAAGACACCAGCTTCCAGGATAAGAAATCACTGTTTGACAAAAATTGCTGGGAAAATTGGATAACAGTGGCATAGACCAATGCCTGACACCATATACCAGAATAAAGTCCAAATGGACACATGATCTAGGTATTAAGATTGATACCATAAACAAATTAGGGGAGCAAGGAATAGTGTATTTGTCATATTTATGGAGAATGGAGAAATTTTTGACCAAACAAGAGAGAGACAACATTATGAAGTACAAAATGGATAATTTTGTTTACATTAAACTGAAAAGTTTTTGCACAAACAAACCCAATGCAACCAAGATTAGGAGGGAAGCAGAAAACTGGGAAAGAATTGTTACAACTAGTGTCTGTGATAAAGGCCTCATTTCTAAAATATACAGAGAACTGATTCAAATGTTCAAGAATACAAGTCATTCCTCAATTGAGAAATAGTCAAAGGATATGAACAGGCAATTTTCAGAGGAAGAAATTAAAGCTATTTATAGTCATATGAAAAAATGCTCTAAATCACTATTGACCAGAGAGATGCAAATCAAAACAACTCTGAGGTACCACATCACACCTATCAGATTGGCTAACATGACAAAACAGGAAGATGATAAATGTTGGAGAAGATATGGGAGAGTTGGAACACTAATTCGTTGTTGGTGGATCTGTAAGGTGATTCAACCGTTCTGGAGAGCAATTTGGAACTTCGCCCAAAGGGCTACAAAAATGTGCATACCCTTTGACTCAGTTATATTGCTTCTGGGACTGCATCCCAAGGGGATCATAGAAATGGGAAAGGGTCCCACATGTACAAAAATATTTCTAGAAGCTCTCTTTGTGGTGTTCAAAAACTGGACATCAAGGGGATGCCCATCAATTGGGGAATGGCTGAACAATTTGTGGTATATGAATGTAATGGAATACTATTTTGCTATAAGAAATGATGAACAGGAAGACTTCAGAGAGGCCTGGAAAGACTTATATGAACTGATGCTGAGTGAAAGGAGCAGAACCAGGAGAACTTTGTACATACCAACAACCACAGTGTGTGAGGAATATTTCTGGTAGACTTAGTACTTCACTGTAATTCGAGGAATTCCCAATGGACTTGAGGCAAAATGCCTTCCACATCCAGAAAAAGACCTGTGGAACTGGATCACAGAATGAAGCAGACCATTTTCTTCTGTATTGTGTTTTGTTTTATGGTTTCTCCCATTCATTTTAATTCTTCTATGCAACATGACTAAGTTTAAAATGTATTTAATAGGAACGTTATGTGTGGAACCTATATAAGATTATACACCATCTCAGGGAGGGAGGGGGAAGGAAGTGGAGGGGGGGAAAATCTAAGATATATGGAAGTGATTGTAGAACACTGAAAACAAAATAATTTAATAAAATTTTTTACAAAAAAATCCCCCCAAAACAAAAAAAATTAAAAATAAAAGGCATTGCTGATCTATTGGGGAAAAAACCTTTAAAATATGTTTAAAACTATTTAAAAGTAAAATTGAAATTCTTTACCAATAACTATGGGGATCAACGTTTTTAATTTGGCCACTAGATCTTATTCAATCTCTGACATATATTAAAGTCTACCTAGTGAGCCTAAGTGAAAGGGTTTTCATCAACTTGTGGAATAACTATTTCCTAAATTATAGATGAACTATGAAAAGTTTTAGATTTCAAGTGGTATAAAACTGATAAGTGCATTAGTGGTAAAAAAGAAAAGTTTTTATTGAATAGGGGGAAAGGAGGAACTCTTTAAAACTTGTTCTTATAGTTTTAGGTCGTATTAGATTTACAGAGACACTGAAAGGTAGGGCTTAAAACCCCTACCCTTCATATAAACCACCCTAAGCAGAAGAATGGTACCTATGAACTCCTGCCCGATATACAGATCGATAGTAGAGAGTCATTTTCCACCAGATACAACTAACTCAGTCTTATTTTAAAAACAAAACCAAAGTTTATCTTAAAAAAAAAAAAACTACCCATTTTCAAAGAAAAACTGCCAGCACTTCTAGTACATACAAAAAAATACACACACACACACACACACACACATATATCTACAGAAAAAGCCAGCAAATATGCTGGTTAAAAGAATACCTGGGAGGTGGGAGTGAAAGGCAAAGAGGAAGGGAGGGAAAAAAAGAAACATTTGACTTATAAATTTTAGAAAAGTACATTAAACAGTCATCCTTTTTATTATTATTTGGATGTATTTTTATAAAAGCTGGTAAAAACAGAGTCAAATATAGCATTTCAAATTTCATCTGCTCCTTCTAAACACAGGTAAAATTATTTACACGGTTTTTATAAAAATAAAATTGGAGTAATAATCTTATTTCCCTGTTAACAGCAGCTAAGATATAAATAAAAAATGAGACCCAAAGTTAAAAAAAAAAGAAATACATTGTTTGAACTGCCACTTTATTAATTTTACTACTTTGATTTATTTCTATCTAGTCTATGCAATTCTGTATCTTAATACGGTATTAAGGACATACATTTATTCTGTAGGAGTGTATTACCATAAAACTATCAGTGCTTCTGGACACATTAAAAAAAGCACAATGCTTTTGGTAAAATCAAGGAGTACAAGTATCAATTTTGTTATCCTCCTTTTAAAACATACTAACACCCGCCAATCTGTAAAATGGGCATTTTGGACTTCTTCAATTGTTTCTCCCCCTAAGAATATGAACCAGAATCTTTTGTGGTAAGAGTGAAGATAATATCAAGTCTCTCAATTTTAAATTAGAACATATAAATGTCACACAATGCTATAAAGAACTGGCCCCCTCCCACTTATAAATACTTCCTTAAATAGTTATAGGAGATTAAAGTACTGGGGGGAAAACAACACAAATATTGGCAGGTTTCAAGAATATAGCACATCCAGCTAATTGACAAATATCAATAAGAATTAAATCAAAGAACTGTCATATTAAGAACTCCATGATTTTGTGTTGCATGCATATCACGCAAGAACTCATACTGCAGAACAAGCTTAAATGAGTTTGGGGAAGAATTGTTCATCAGTACCCCTCAGTCTGGGCAAGGATAAGTTGTAAGCTGCATCACTGGGAAGAACTCTTGAATCAGTGAGATCACAGATTCATTTTAGAATTTAAGCTTCTTTAAATCTTTATGCAAATGCCTGTGAAACTGTATTAGGAAAGAATCACATAATTTAGCCTCTCCCCCAAAGGAATATCCATTATGACATATGAGACAATTTGTTGTCCAGTCAGTCTCTCCTTGAAGACTTCCAAGGTGTCTGGGGCAGGGAAATCCACCATCTCCTAAGGCAACCTATTCTATTTTCAGAAAACAATTGTTAGGAATAATTTCTTGAAATAAAACTTTAATTTCCCTCCTTCTGCCTTCTATCCTTTGCTCCTTATTTTGCCCTCTGGAGTCAAATAGAACAAATCTATCCAACCCCTTTTTACACATGACACCCCTGTCTACACATGATGAAGCTCCTGAATTCCAGTCCATTTCTCTTTCTACAACATGGCAAGGCTGGTCAACATTAAAGAAGCTGTTTATGTCCTACTGCTTATTGTTTGCAATTATGCAGATACAATCTGTAAAATCTGTCCGCAGTGTGACCAGGTGAGTAACGGTACCTTCATTATGGGCATATGAGTTGGGGGAGGGAATCAATAGGCTTTAGTTAAAAGCATAATGAACAGATCATCATATTTCTTTCTACGTTAATCTACTTTTTAAAGTTAATTTTCATTAACGCTCAATTAAACATAGGAACCTTAAAGAATACTATTCAAGAAAGGCTTATTAACTACTTAGCATTATTAAGTATCTACTATTAGAACTCTTAAGTACTAATTGGAGGCACACACACATGCATTCATGCACAAACACACACACATAATTTCCTTCAAGAAGCTTACATTTCATTGGTGGTTTGGAGGGCATCCCCTTGATGTCCAGTTTTTGACCACCACAAAGAGAGCTGCCGTAAATATTTTTGTACATGTGGGACCCTTTCCCATTTCTATGATCCCCTGGGGATGCAGTCCCAGAAGCAATATAACTGAGTCAAAGGGTGTGCACATTTTTGTAGCCCTTTGGGCGAAGTTCCAAATTGCTCTCCAGAGTGGCTGGATGCGCTCGCAGCTCCACCAACAGTGGTAATGGGTGAGAATAATGGGTGCTGTATTTAAAGAAGATATATAAAGAGCATAAGAGTTAAATGCATATGCATTAGTAAGTAGAAACTTGCGGGGAAAAGTGTGACCTATGTTCAGACTGATGAAAAACATATTAACAGCTTCCTTGATAGTCCTTAACTGTTATTAATCAGTGCTTGATTTATTGCTGGTTAATGCCCAAGTGTGGATGAAATTCTCCTTACACTCATTATGAACCCTTAAATTGGAGCTGGACTCTTCCCAGGACAGCTCTGGGACTTTCATCCAGGTTGGCATTAAAGTGCCTTTCAGGTTGTTTCCCTACCTCAGAGCTACAATCATTTTATTCCCCGTGCTTACGTTATTAAAGCTAATTAAGAAGGAAAGTCATAGCCTTTAAATCAGATGGAAGACCTATATATCTGACTATCTCTCATCTTTTGCATTCCCTCTCATTCATAGAAAAGAGATATTAAAGTAATATAGTACCTCTCTGTGTCATTCTATTGTGTATTTGGGCAAAGAACACTACAATTAATAATGGAAAAACTAAGTCTGCCACCTTACTTATGCTCATTCTAATACCTACAGAAATGCATGATGAGCTCCTGCAAGTTTCAGAAATGGCAGGCTGACTGCATTAGGCTCATTGCTGAACTGGTTAAGGACAGAAGTCACAAACAGGTTTCTTTAAGCCATCATGGGTGGCTTAGGAGACCTGATGAGACCATGGTCTAAGAAAATATGAACTGTCAGAACTTACATGGCAGAATGCTGGGAGGAAGTTGAAAAGTAAGGGGAAAGATGGATAAAGTTTAAGAAATACAGACGGTAAGAAAGAAAAAAGGTGGAAGAGAATTTTTTGAATTAGAATAGAGACAAACGAAGGCTACAAATGAAGATGAAATATTAACAATCTGGGAGAAAATAAAACCCATGCCACCTAGCTAGATAAGTCCTCAAAGAAAACTATGTTACTATATATGGTAACACATGTGTATGTATATATAAAGCATAGATACATACGTATGACACTGTTGACATCAACAGGACCATATATATGTGTGTGCATGTGTATATGTATGGAGACACACAAACTTAGGTGGGAAACGAGACCTTTTTACCTAAAATACCACAGCTTTCTTTTATGTTTATGTTGCTCCAGGAATAAAATGACATTATAGATATAATTTGTCCCTCAGTTTCAATATATCTAATGGCATGTACCGTTATTGCTATAAATGCACTGGCTTCCACATCTTATTCTTAAAAAATAGCTATACATTCTTTGCCAGAACACTTACCGACCTGATTTTATGGAACAAATGGGGATGACAGGAATGAGAAATGTCACTGTTTTTCAGTTTCCATGTTAACAACTTAATTTAATTTTATACTAGATCATTTTCAGTCCCCATAGATGAAAGCTGTTTTTAGTCATGTATGAGAGAAAATTACTACTAAAAGCTACTGGCTGATGAATGAAATTAATTCTTTGGTTAAAACAGAGCTGGAAGAAAAAAGTCCAACCAACATGTGAGGATTTTGTATATTAAAAAAACATGAAACCTCAAATGAATAAATTTCAGTAAAAACAAATGTTTAACTATTTTCCCCCCATGTTGTCATCTGCAGTACTTGTTAATAAAGGATATTTATACATTCAATTATGGCCAAGATGATGGGCTTCAGAATTCTGCTGGTGGGCATTTCAGAAAATTTGGTGATATCTTAACCAATATAACATCAATTAAGGAATACATACACATTTAATCTTTTTAATAAATTTGTTGACATCAATAGGATCTTTTCTGTTGCAGTATCTGAAAGACAATTCTTTTATATCAAAATATTGATTCCTCATTTCTCTGGCATAAATATGAAATCTCATAGACATAATTCTACTTTGTCTTAGCACTCATTACTCTAATTGATGCACCTTTGAGAATTATATTATGTATTTATATATATATTATGTAGTCTATATTTTTAGGGATTGAAGGAGTTTGATTTAAATATTCTTAGAGTTAGATCCATAAATAGTTCTTCTGACAACTAAACTCTAGCTTCAGAGGTCTACTGTAGATATTTTTCCTAGTCACTTCTTAGATGTAGCTTCTTTAAACATACAGAAGCAATACCAGGTTTGTGGTGTTAGTCATCATAGAAAATGATGTGGTTGGAATCGAAACTAAAGACATTTTATAAGAAACCAGCTTTATCCTGACTGAATGCTGGGTAGCAACTTCCTTATGTTATTCTTGAAAGTTTATTTAGAAAAAAAAAAGACAAACAGAACTTAAGATTATTTAAAATTGGAAAGTAACAAAATCTTAGTGCTCTGTCCAAGACACTTCTAATTGATGAGTACTTGATATGTTAATTTAGATCTCCAGTGTAAACCCTCAAGTTACAACATTCTTTCTTCTACAAGATTTTATTATTTTCTAGTTATTACCCATATCTATGTGCTATGAAAGATATGAATTTCACAGAATGAAACATATAGTTTTATCCAAGCTGAGAGAAATAATTCTATATTTACAGGCTTAATAAATATGTAAATCTTGAATAGTAAAGAACTCAGTCCCCATCTACTCAATCAGAACTCAGCATCTTTGTCCAGAATTTAATCTCAAACATTTCAGGTACAAATTTTCAAACATTTGTAAGATCCTTTGAAGTAAGAAAGGTTTATCCTTCTTAGCACCCCAAGTAGGTAATCAGCACAAAGCAAGTGCTTAATAACTAATTGTTGAATAGAATCCATTTCTATTAGGATCTTGCTCTTTCTTCCTTTACAACATCCTCTTCATGCAATTTCTTCTCTCCCTTCACACCCGTTACACCTTAGTTCAGCCTTTATCATTTCTTGACTAGATGATTGCAACAGCTTTCTAAATGGTCTCACTGACACCAGTCCATCTTGCATACCATTGTCAAAGCTATTTTCCTTATGGACACATCTGATCATGTGATTCCTCTATTTTATCAGTTCCAATGATATTTTTATTGCCTTTGGGATAAAACATAAACTCTTCTGTTTAACTCTGAAAGCTCTAGACAATTTCCCCTAACCTATCTTTACAGGTACATGGAACATTACTCTTACTTTTGAAATCTAAGTTCCAGCCAAAATGGCCTTCCTTCTTCTGCATATAAGACTCCTCAATTTTAATTTTCCACCTCCATGTCTTTGCATTGACTATTCCTCACAAGTGCAATGCCTTCCCTCCTTACCGCCACCTTCTAGCATCTCTGTCTTCCTCTAATGCAGCTCCTCCTCCCAAACTACCTTGTACTTAACTATTTCATACTTACTAATTTTATATTTATGCTGTATGTATTTTTATATGTACTTGTATCTCATTAGAATATAAGCTCACTGCAAGTAGGGACTACTTTATTCTTTATATTTGTATCCTCAGTGTCTAGTACACTAGTTAGCATATACATAGTAGACCCTTAAATCCCTGCTGATTGGTTGACTAACATGAAGGTGCATTTTTATAGTTAAAAATCACCACTACTAATTCAGTGCTATTATTCAAGGAGCCAGAAGTTATTAATTCAAAGCTAAATGCTATTTTATCATTCATTCATTCATTTATGGGCAATCAGAACTTTTGCTGCATAAGTTACTTCCTGTAAGTTGGGTACTTGTATAACTACATTAGTGACTTAGTGACCTTGATCAATTGTCATTGCAGTGTCTGAAAATGTACACAAAAGAATTCACTTCCTGAGGAGTAATTTATGTGCTAGAAGATTTTGATTCAGTAGGAAAACCCACGTAAAAGTTGCTTCTTGCTAAAGACATTAAGACAAATAAAATACAGTAACTCATTAATATTTAGATTTGCCAAATTTCATAAGGTATTTTGCCTTTATACTAAAGAGTATTCCCTTTTCAGTACTTACAACTCCACAGTATGAACAAAGCCCAGATTAAAGAGCCTTTTCAGCAAATTCACTTCCCTTTTCTCTTTCAGCTTATTTTACTAGTCAAAAAAAAAAAAAAGGGAAAAAAGGCCCAAGACAAAGTGATCACATTTTCAGATGTCACTGATGGCTCTTCTCTACATGTTGGCAATGTAAACCCCCACACACTCTATACCAACCTGTAATATAGTATCAAATAGACAAGCTGGCACTTGCAGGAATACGTTACCTTGTTAACAGCATTCACAATTGCTGCTCTCATTATCTAAACTTCCTTTTCCTCTTTAGAAGGAATTTATATAGTTAAATGGTTTCAAATCATTTATTTTTAGGTACTTTAAGAGAAGCATATGTATCTTATTTGTATTAGTTTTGGGAGGATTCCAAGAGAGTTGTCTAAATTTCCTGCATTTTCAGCAGAAAATAATACCTTCAAAAAAATTAATGGGACTTTGCCAAGAAGGGGGAAAAGAAGCAAGAGGAAATGCACAAGAAGGCCCCTTTTAAAGTTAATGCACAAATGGCCTCCAAAGTCAAGCATTTGGTGCTAGAGCTCTGTTATCTGTGGGTTACTAATTTGCTGTCACGTAAGCTGCACTGTCCTGCGGCTGTCTTACTCCAAAACAGGCCTATATGTCAACCATGAGACTGGGCTTCTGTAAGGAAGAAGTTGTTTTATATTTCATGCAATGCCACATTTGAGGAATGAGCCCCATTGCCTAATTGAGATAATGAAGGTTGTCTGAATAATGTGTAAGGGAAAGGGAACTATATCAGATAGAGGGCCTTCTGATTTTATTAATCTCTCCCTCTATTACCATATTTCTTGTGCCATAAAAATACCCATTTGTGGAAAGATTCAAAAATCTGTTCTGTTTCTCCCTTCCTATCATTCTGTTTGTGGCTCATCAGACTAAATAAGAACTTTGAGAAAGAAAGTCTGTCATCTAGATGGTAGGAGAAGCTATTTCATTATAAGGGAGTCAAACTACTCATGACCTGGCTAACTTATTTTAAATACCTTATATTTCTCTCAAGAAAATTGGTGAGTTTTATTATTGTTGTTCAGTTGTTTCAGTCACATATGACTCTTCATGACCCCATTTGAGGTTTTCTTGACAAAAATACTGGAGTGGTTTGCCATTTCCTTCTCCAGCTCATTTTATAGATGAGGAAATTGAGGCAAAGAGGGTTAAATGATTTGCTTAGGGTCACACAGTTTGTGAGGACAGATTTGAACTCAGGAAGATGAGTCCTAGTTCTAAATCCTGATTCCACAAAAAATGTGCAAATGTTTTTTATCCAAGGAGCTAAATTAGCGAATTCATGTTCAAGAAAAGACACTACAAGAGCATGGGAAAGCCTTTCTAAATAGTTCAGATTTTGACATTGAAGAAATTAGAGTATTTGTAGCTACATGTGCAATCCTCTTTTTCTGTTCTGTTTTGTAAATAGAAATGCTCATCTTATTTGGTGTTGGTTAAGAATTAAAAAAAATTAAATTAACAAAACAAGAAAGAATTTATACGAGACAGATCCCATAAATGTAAAACATGTGATAAAGTATTCTCTTAGCACTCAAATGTTATAAAGTATCAAAGAATTCACAACAGAAAGTATGACTGCAATTAATGTGGGAAAACTGCAATTTCTTCTCAATCTTCAGAAAACCTCAGAGACTTAACACAGTAGGAAGCACCTCCCGAATTTTATTTTACAATCAATGAAAAATCTACCTTCTCTTGCTCCTATCTCCCACTCTCCCTATTTACAGGCATGTATAAACCAATTCTCTTATTGCTCATGTTCACAAAAGATGTAGGTGTTTATTTTGAAAAGATGAATCTTTTAGAAAAGAAGATAAAAAGAATCATTCTTCAACTCAAGTTGGATGCCACCCACTAACATTCTATAGGAAAAGTCTGCCCAGGAGGGATGGGAATTTCACAAGAATGTAATTCTGAAGACACAAAGAGAAAAAAAAATTTGATGTGGAGAAAAAAAGATAAGTTGTTTTAAGAGACCAGTATAGATGCACAGGGAACTCATTAACCAAATAACATGTATAATTTATTCTTTTAAAAAATGCAAGTTGTACAAAATAGAGATTCATGGTTTCCTATAAGAAACCTCTTTTGTGTTCTGCTGCGTATATGGAAATCCTACTTTGGTGTGTGTGTTTTAGTTCAGAATAAAAAAAAATAAGGAAATGTCTAGAAGACTAAAAAAAGAGTGAGTAATGAAGGATGAAAATAAGTGTGACAGAATCCTCCTTTAAGAAAAATGGTGAAAATTTTCCTCACAGTCTAGGAGAAGCATCACACATAAATTGCAAATGAACATACCCACATTAAATTAATGGAACATCAGCAAGGGAACTACAAAGTCAATAATAAAAGCTGTTTAAATTCACACAAAGTGAGAAACAAGCTTGAAAATTAGAGAATATCTGAGCATCATGTATGCAAATGGTTCTTGCTGTTCGTCCTTTCTTCTCAAAGAGGACCATGACATCAAGAAGGTGAAGCCATGACTTGCAAGTGAATTGTAGTTAAGTGAGGGAGGGCTGTGTAAAATCACCAGCCTCACTCTCTCCTAAGGAGCCATCTGGATTCAATGGCAAGATATAGATCAGGAATTTATAGGACATAGTAAAAAGAATGAATTTTTGCTTGACTTTTTAGACACTTTTTGGTCCTAGGAAGATGTTATTGGGAACTCCTACTTCCAAATCATCTTTTATTTGTTGTGAAGATTTGAGTTGTGAAGTTAAATAATCGTAAATTCATATTATGTCATGAATCTAATCAATAAGTGAGAGGAAATAATTGCAAATATTTCTATAATACATTAAGATTTTCAGAGGGCTTCCCATATATTATTGTCTGATCCTCACAACAACTGTGAGATAGATGTTACGGGAATTATATGTATATATACATATACATATTTACACTTGAGCAAACTGAGGCTCAGAGAATTACACGAATTGCTCCAAACCATGAGGTTATTTAGTGTTACATTAGACTATTACCCTTAACTCCAAATAAAATTCTCTTTCCACTATACCATGCTGCCTCGATGTATGTATATCACTACTGCCAGATAAACTACAATTAATTAAATCACTTGAACAATTAAATAAACCAAATAATTAAACAAACTAACAGATAATAAAATTGAGAAAATTAAACAAACAAATAATAGATTAATTAAATAACTAAAGACTTACAAAGAAATTTAAGAGTAAAATTGAGGAATTGTTATTCAAAATGTGTAAGATGTAAATATCAGAGGATAATATGTATTCTTAATAACTTATTCACAGCAAAGGTTCTTGGGATAACACTCATGGCTAGGGGTCATACCTAAGGAAGAATTCCTACAAGGGATATTCCAGTAACAAAAACAGAAGGATGTGTTTTGAAACGTGTAGCAAAGTAAATAATAAGATCTAGGTAGAATAAGATAAAGTCATATACTAGGAATCACAATTGCATTGAAAAAGGAATCTATACTCATTCCCTTTACTTTTTCACCTCCCTTTCCAATTATTACTTTTCAAACCCTTGCAATCTATTCCCAAACCATTCCTCAGTTCTTCAACTTTCCACCTTTGCCCTGTTGGCTACACCTTTCTCCTTAGATGCTCTCCTTCTTGGGTTTTTGTAATGCTTTTCTGTTCTGACTGTCCTTCCACCAATTTGGTTGCTCCTTCTCAGGTTTGGTTTTTTTTTTTTAATTGAATCACTATCCACATTTCACCTCAAGAGTATACACTAGGGTTCTGTACCAGAACTTGTTCTCTCTCTTTTCTCTCTTGGTGATTTTATCAATTAACACAGGTTCAACTATGATCTTTATGCAGAGGACTCCCAGAAAGCCCCAGTCTATCTTCTGAATCTTAGCACTAAATCACCAAATGCCTATCATATTTAGATCTCATACTGGCTCTAATACAGTCATCTCAAGCTGGACATGCTCCAAACAGAATTCACTGTCCCCTTTCCTTCAGTACCACCTCTCTTTCTTTGGTGTTACAGTGTAAGAACTGGAGTCAGGAAGATCTTAAGTCCAAACCTGACCTCGGACACTTAATAGTTGGGTGACCTGGACAAGTCACTTAATCACTGTCTGTTTCAGTTTCCTCATCTGTAAATTGAGGATAATAATAGCAGCCACCACCCAGGGTGGTTGTGAGGATCAAATGAAATAATATTTACAAAGTACTGTGCAAACCTTAAAGCACTATAAGTACTACTTACTATCATTATCATAATTATCATTATTATCCCTAACTTTCCTATTTCTGTAGAGGGCACCACAATTTTTCCAGTCATTCAGACTTACCTCAGAAACAGAGGACTATAGATGCAAATCCAGAAAGGAACTTAGAAATCATCTAATCTAACCCTTTTATTTAAAAAATCCAGTTGTATTTTCAGCTCCAAATTCCCCCTTTTACTTCTTTCCTCTCTTCCCAATGAAATAGCAAGAAAAGAAAAATCTATAAAAAACATGTATAGACAAGTAAAACATATTCTTGCTTCAGTCATATAAAAAAATTCAATTTGCCCTTTGAGTCTATCTCTTTCTATCTGAAGGTGGATACCGTGTCTCATCATGAGTCCTCTTGGACTATGGCTGGTCTTTATGTTGACTTGAGTTTCTCAATCTTTCCAAGTTATTTTTACAACAGTGTTGTTATAGTATAACATATTCTCCTGGTTTTGATTTCACTTTGCATCAATTCGTGTAAGTCTTCCCAGGTTTCCCTGAAACCATCTCCTTCACAATTTCTTACAATGTAATAGTATTTCATTATGTAAATATACAACTTGTTTAGTCATTACCCAATTGAAGGGTATCCTCTCAGTTTCCAATTCTTTGCCATCATGAGAAGACCAGCTGTAAATATTTTTGTACATGTGGGTTCTTTTCTTTTATCTTGTTGGGGTATAGACTGAATAAGTATATGCACAGTTTAATAGCTTGTGGAGCATAGCTTCAAATTGCTTTCCAGAATGACTGGATTGGTTAACAGCCCCACCAACAGTCTATTAATGTACTTGCTTTCCCATAGTTCCTACAGCTTTCATTTATCATTTTTATTTTTGTCCTCTTTGACAATTTGATGAGTATGAGGGAGTGCATCAGAGTAGCTTTAATTTACATTTAATTATTAATAATTTAGAACTTTTAGTTTTGGAGGCAATTGGGCTTAAGTGACTTGCCGAAGGTCACATAGCTAGTGAATATCTGAGGTCAGATTTGAACTCAGGTCTTCCTGACTCCTGGGCCAGTGTGCATTCTTTTTCTTATAGCTTTTGATGGTTAGGATTTTTTTTCTTCTGAAAACTGCCCATTCATGTCCTTTGACCAAAGGATTGATTGGGGAATGCTTCTTATTCGTATAAATTTGAATCCGTTCCCTAAGTACTTGGAAGTGAGAACTTTATCAGAGAAACTTGCTGCAAAGATTTTTCTCAACTTTTTATTTCTCATTTTAGAGCTTTTTTTTGTTCAAATACTTTTAATTTTTATGCAATCAAAATTGTTCATTTTATCTCCTATTAACCTTATAAAACTCTTGTTAGGTCATGAGCTCTTTCCCATCTGACAGGTAATTTTTTTCCATTTTTGTTCTCGTTTTCAATTGTGCCTGACTCTCTGTGATCCTATTTGGGGCTTTCTGGGCAAAGATGTTGGAGTAGTTTGCCATTTCTTTCTCTATTCATGTTACAGATGAAGAAACTGAGACAGAGTATCTGAAGCCAGATCTGAATTCAGGAAGATGAATCTTCCTCACTCTAGGCCTGGCACTCTATCCACTGTGTCACCCCGTTGCTCATTTGTTTATGATATCATGCTTTATGGATAAATCATGTACCCATTTAGTGCTTGTCTTGGTATGCGGTGTGAGATGTTGAACTATACTTAGTTTCTTCTTTCTAGTTTTCCTAGCAGTTTTTCTTGAATAGTTAATTTTTGCCCCTTTACCCCAATTTTACAGATGAAGAAACTGGGCCCCAGGGAGGTTAAATGACTTGCTCATGGTTACATGGGTAGGAACTGGCAGAGCTAGGATTTAAACACAGGCCTTATGACTTCAAATCCATTGCAACATGTTGTCCCCTTCATTATACTATAACTCTTCCTTCATTATACTATAACTCTTCCTTCCTCCTCACCTCTCATGTTCAATCAGATGCCAAATCATTTCAAGTGAAACTGTTCAATGTTAACATCTATCCCTTTCTCTCCATTCACATAGCTACTTTCTCAGTTCAGGCCTTCATCACCTATTGCCTGGATTACACCAAGAGCCACTTAATTCATCTTATAACCAGTCTCTCCCTTCTTGAATGAATCCTCTACACAGCTACCAAAGTGATGTCCCTAAAGCATAGGTCTGAGATCTGACCATGTCACTTTCCTGCTCAAGAAGCTCTAGGGTTCTCTTTTGCCTTATAGTAAGACAAACAAAACAACTTGAAATCTGACTCCAAGACTCTTGAACATTCTACTTTTCTCACTATGTTCCAACCAGAGTGTTGTTCTCTGTGATGCAAGGTCTCACTGCCCATAGCCCTGTGCCTTCACACAAACTTTCCTGTAACAATGCCCTCTTCACCTCCACCTTGTGGGATTCTCTGGTGTCATACTTTCTCTTGGTTTTTCCAGGAAAAGCAGTATAGGCTAGTTTTTCCTTAAAAGACATGAAAACCATTTTTAAGACTCAACTAGTTTAGGGGAATAAACCACCAGCCTAGCTTCTTGGTAGCGTAAGTACAAAAGGCAAAAGAGAAAGAGGAAGGAAAAATCTTTCCTTAGGCTTTTGAGTGATGGTCCAGCATAGAGAGCACAGTGGAGGGGCTGAGGGGAATCAATGCTGTGTTCTTGCTGAGTAGCCTTTCTCTCTTTTTGTGAACTTTCAAAATGTTTCATTTTCCTCTGATTTCACGCTGAAGCACCAGATGACCAGCCTGAATCAGGCTTGGGTTGTAACATCTGGATTTCTTCAAGAGTGAGCTCAAGAACTAACTCCCGAGAGGCCTATCTTTATCTCCACGCCTGAAAAAGTTACTTTGTATTTGTTCATTTTAGTTTAGTTAAACTTTAACAGCTTAAAATTGCTAAGACTTTTGCAACACCCGAGTGAGATGATAGTCAAATTGAAGTTAATTGTTAGTGTACATTTTATTTTCTTCTAACCTACAGAAGTGTAAAAAATGCTATGCCTTTGTAGCTAGACATATTATGCTATTTCTAATATAATGCTTGGCACATAGTGGGTGTTTAAAAATCGTTTGTTAAATGAATGAATGAGTGTTGAAACTCTTAGGGAAAAGAGAATTGATACGGTATTTGGAATTATATACAAAATTAAAAATTATTAAGGCAAGCAAAAATGTTTAACGTGCAGCGTAGGGCAGCATCATTCTGATAGAACTAGGTTCTGTGTCAGATGGCCTGGGTTCTGCTCCCAGTTCTGCCACAACTGAACTGGGTTACCCTGGGTAGGTTATTTAACTTCTCTGATCTGTAGTCGTCTCTTCTGTCAAATAAGGAGGTCAGTCTCACTGGTTACTAATGTCCTAGTTAGGTCTAACAGTCTATGACTGCAGGTCCAACATAGAACTGTGCCTTAAGTATTCTGTGTAGTGGCTGGCACAGCCCATTTCATGATGACAACAAGAGATGCTGAGAAGAGATGATGCATAATTTGGGCCATGTCATTCTCCTGCTCAAGTAGCTCCAATGCCTCCTTCTAATCTTTGGATAAAATACCAACCTCTATATATGGCATTTAAAGTTCTTCACCATCAGATTCCTGTCTACCTTTCCAGACTTTCTGCATATTACTGTCCTTCATGTGTTCTGCATTTTAGCCAAAGTGACCTACTGGAAAAACTCATATGTGATAACCAATCTCTTATTTCTGCACTTTTGCATAAACTGTCTAAATGCCTTTTCCCCTCACTGCCATCTCTCAGCATCCCTAGATTCTTTCAAAGTCCAGGTTTCAGTACCACCTCGTATAGGAAGCCTTTTCTGATTTCTCTATCAGAGTGAATTTGAGATACTGCTAACAAATCAATCTGATCAGAACAGAGTTCATGAAGGAGAGTAAAATGAAATAAGGCTGAAAAGGTAAGTGGGCATCTCACTAATGCTGATCTGGCTGCAGGTAACTCACGGAGTACCATCTTTTTTTTTTTTTTTTTTTTATTATTAAATTTATTTATTTAACTTTTAACATTCATTTTCACAAAATTTTGGGTTACAAATTTTCTCCCCTTTTATCCCCTCCCCCCCCAAACACCAAGCATTCTAATTGCCCCTATGACCAATCTGCTCTCTCTTCTATCATCCCTCTCTGCCCTTGTCTCCATCTTCTCTTTTGTCCTGTAGGGGCAGATAGCTTTCTATACCCCTTTACCTGTTTTTCTTATTTCCTAGTGACAAGAACATTACTCAACAGTTGATCCTAACACTTTGAGTTCCAACTTCTCTTCCTCCCTCCCTCCCCACCCCTTCCCTTTGGAAGGCAAGCAATTCAATATAGGCCATATCTGTGTAGTTTTGCAAATGACTTCCATAATAGTTGTGTTGTATAGGACTAACTATATTTCCCTCCATCCTATCCTGTCCCCCATTACTTCTATTCTCTTTTGATCCTATCCCTCCCCATGAGTGTCGACCTCGAATTGCACTCTCCTCCTCATGCCCTCCCTTCTATCATCCCCCCCACCCTGCTTGTCCCCTTATCCCCCACTTTCCTGTATTGTGAGATAGGTTTTCCTACCAAAATGAGTGTGCACTTTATTCTTTTCTTTAGTGGAATGTGATGAGAGTAGACTTCATGTTTTTCTCTCACCTCCCCTCTTTATCCCTCCACTAATGAGTCTTTTGATTGCCTCTTTTATGAGAGATAATTTGCCCCATTCAATTTCTCCCTTTCTCTTCCCAATATATTTCTCTCTCACTGCTTGATTTCATTTTGTTTTAAAGATATGATCCCATCCTATTCAATTCACTCTGTGCACTCTGTCTCTATGTATGTGAGCGTGTATGCATGTGTAATCCCACCCAGTACCCAGATACTGAAATGTTTCAAGAGTTACAAATATTGTCTTTCCATGTAGGAATGTAAACAGTTCAGCTTTAGTAAGTCCCTTTTGACTTCACTTTGCTGTTCACCTTTTCATGGTTCTCTTCATTCTTGTGTTTGAAAGTCAAATTTTCTTTTCAGCTCTGGTCTTTTCATCAAGAATACTTGAAAATCCTCTATTTCATTGAAAGACCATTTTTTCCCCTGAAGTATTATAGTCAGTTTTGCTGGGTAGGTGATTCTTGGTTTTAGTCCTAGTTCCTTTGACTTCTGGAATATACTGTTCCATGCCCTTCGATCCCTTAGTGTAGAGGCTGCTAGATCTTGTGTTATCCTGATTGTATTTCCACAATACTTGAATTGTTTCTTTCTAGCTGCCTGCAGTATTTTCTCCTTGACCTGGGAACTCTGGAATTTGGCCACAATGTTCCCAGGAGTTTCTCTTTTTGGATCTCTTTCATGCGGTGTTCTGTGGATTCCTTGAATATTTATTTTGCCCTCTGGTTCTAGAATCTCAGGGCAGTTTTCCTTGATAATTTCATGAAAGATGATGTCTAGGCTCTTCTTTTGATCATGGCTTTCAGGTAGTCCCATAATTTTTAAATTGTCTCTCCTGGATCTATTTTCCAGGTCTGTTGTTTTTCCAATGAGATATTTCACATTATCTTCCATTTTTCCATTCTTCTCTCTTTGTTCTGTGATTTCTTGGTTTTGCATAAAGTCATTAGCCTCCATCTGTGCCATTCTAATTTTGAAAGAACTATTTTCTTCAGTGAGCTTTTGAATCTCCTTTTCCATTTGGCTAATTCTGCTTTTGAAAGCATTCTTCTCCTCATTGGCTTTTTGAACCTCTTTTGCCAATTGAGTTAGGCTAGTTTTCAAGGTGTTAATTTCTTCAACATTTTTTTGGGTCTCCCTTAGCAGGGAGCTGATCTGCTGTTCATGCTTTGACTTCATGTCTCTCATTTCTCTTCCCAGCTTTTCCTCCACCTCTCTAACTTGATTTTCAAAATTCTTTTTGAGCTCTTCCATGGCCTGAGCCCATTGGGTGGGCTGGGACACAGAAGCCTTGATTTCTGTGTCTTTGCCTGATGGTAAGCATTGTTCTTCCTCATCAGAAAGGAAGGGAGGAAATGTCTGTTCTCCAAGAAAGTAACCTTCTATAGTCTTATTTCTTTTCCCTTTTCTGGGCATTTTCCCAGCCAGTGACTTGACCTCTGAATATTTTCCTCACACCCACCTCACCTCCTGATCCTCCCAGCCCGTGTTTGTGGTCTGAGATTCAAATGCTGCTTCCAGCCTCAGGGCTTTTGGCGGGGGCAGGGCTGCTATTCAGTATGAGATTATGTTCTGGTGCTGAGGTCGGGGCAGGGCCACCTCTCAGGCTCAGTTCCCTCAGGGGGTTTATGCACAGACCTTCCGCAATGGATTCAGGCTCCCGCCCGCTTGGGGAGCCCCTGTCTGCAGCCGCCTCTCAGCTTCTACCTCCCGGGGGGGGGGGGGCCTGAATTATGGGGGCACCCCACTCCCCTCTCGACCCGCCAAAGAGACTCTCTCACCCACCCCTGTCACCTGTGGGTGGAGGGACTTGTGCGGCCGCTGGAGATCCCGTCCCTGAAGCCTGCTCGGATCTGTTTCTCTCGGTGCCGCAGCCGTGGCCGCAGCAGGTCTGGGCTGGGCTTTGTGTCTGCAGCGCGACGGACCTTTTGCGAGAGGTTTGCAGATCCCTCTGTGGGTCGAGGGACCCGCGTGGCCGCTGGAGATCCTGTCTGTGAAGCCTGCTCGGATCTTTTCCTCTCGGTGCCGCGGCCGCGGCAGGGCTGCACTCAGCTCCCAGTCCCGGCGCCCAGTCCGCAGCGCGAAGGACCCCCCCCGCGAGAGGTTTGCAGGTCTCTCTGGAACAGAAATCTCCCTCGCTCCAATGTTCCGTGGCCTCTGGGTGCGGAATTCGCCGTGAGTTACTTCCCTGTAGCCATTCTATGGGTTGTGGGTTCAGAGCTATGTGTATGTGCGTCTTTCTACTCCGCCATCTTGGCTCCGCCCCCCAGTACCATCTTTACAGGTACAGAAAGTGTCAATAATAAACTAAAGTTTAACTGTTTCCACTTACAGATTCTAAAATTTAGTATGTGAAGAAAATAAAAATCAGGCTAACTCAAATCCATAGCATTATATTGCTTGGTGAAGCAATAGGGGAACATATTATGACCCCTAGAGGGTGTATTAACTACTTTGGGCACAATTTGGTCTTGACTCATATTTTAGGGTATCTATTCATAGGGAAGTGTACCATGAGAATTGCTTTGTATTGTTCAACAGCATCTACCGTGCAACATATGTATTAAATACAAAATCAGATATGGTCCTTTCTTGGTAAGTTTATGATATAACTATCAATTTTATTTTGTTTTTGCTTTGTTTCCTAATTTTTTATTTTTAGTTTTCAACATTCACCTTTATAAGATTTGAGTTTTAAATTTCTTCCCCTCCCCAAGATGGCATGTAATCTGATATAAGCTATACATGTGCAATTATAGTAAATATATTTCCACATTAGTCATGTTGTAAAGAAGAAACAGAACCAAAGGGAAAAACCATGAGAAAGAAAAGAAAACAAACAAAAAATGAGAAAATATTATGTTTTGATCTGCATTCAGACTCCATAGTTCTTTCTCAGGATAGCATTTTCCATCTTTAGTCTTTTGGAATTGTTTTAGATTATTGCATTGCTGAGAAGAATTAAATCTATCAAAGTTGATCATCGCACACTGTGGCTGTTATTGTGTACACTGCTCTGGTTCTGCTCACTTCACTCAGCATCAGTTCATTCAAGTCTTTCCAGGTTTTTCTGAAATCTGGCTGCTCATCATTTCTTATGGAACAATAGTATTCCATTATATTCATAAACCACAACTTGTTCAGCCTTTCCCTAAGAGATGGTCATCACCTCAACTTCCAATCATGAAAGAGCTGCTATGAATGTTTTTGCACATGTGGGTCATTCCCCCATATTAATGATCTCTTTGGGATACAGACCTGTAAGTGGTACTGCTGGATCAAAGGATATGCAGTTTTATAGCCCTTTGGGAATAGTTCCAAACTGCTCTCCAGAATGGCTGGATCAGTTTACGATTCCACCAACAATGCATCAGTGTTCCTAATTGTTAATTTTAACGAAACCAATAAACTCATGAAAAGCAGTATAATATAATGGATAGAGAGCTGGCCTCAGAGTTAGAAAGGCCTGAGTTCAGGTGCTGCGTGTCAGACATACTAGGTCTGCAAGACAATTCACTTGATCTCTCAGTACCTTAGGTAGCCCTCTAATACTAGGCAAACAACACATTTATTCAGTGCCTATCATGTAACAGGTGTTAGATATTGGTTTACAAAGACAAAAGTGAAATAGTCCTAGACAAAATTCACACAGGAATATACAAGAAATATATAAATAAATATTTTTTGGGTGGTGTATGTGCGTGTGTGTGTGTGTGTGTGTGCGTTAAAGAAAGATCACACATCCTCTTCATCACACATGATACTCCATCCTTCTCTCATTTCCAGGCTCCATACTGTCTAACATTTCTGGGATGCTTTTCCTCCCATTTCAATCTTTTAGAATCCCTGGCTTCCTTCAAGACTCAGTTCCCTTCCTGCCTTCCTGTCTTTTCCCCTCCAGGGTGGTGATTGTAGGAATGGAGAGAAGGAGACAGATGTGACAGAGATTGGAGTAGTAGAATGGACAAGGCTTGGCAACTGTTTGGATACGTGGTGTGAAGAGTCAGGATGACTACAGTTTTGAACATGGGAGGCTGGAAGAATGGTGATTCCCTTGACAGAAATTGGGAAGTTAGGAAGAAGGATGAATTTTTTGGGAAAGATAAATAAATTCTCTTTTGGACATGTTATGATTGAGATGCTTAGCAGACAGTGTTCAACAGGAACTTGATGATGCAGAACTAGAACTTGGGGTAGATACTAAGGTTGAAAATATTGATCTGAGACTCACCTCTGCAGAGATAAATGAACCCAAGGTATCTGATAAGGGTACCAATGGAGAAAGAGAGAGATCAGAACAGGGTCTCATGGCAGACATCAAAAGTTAGTTGATGAGATAGGGATGTTGTTCTAGCAAAGGAGACTAAGAACAAGTCAGGAAGAAGAGAATCAAGAGAAGAGTTTATGAAAATGCAGTGAATAATCAGGAGGACTGTATGGTGAACAAAATCAAATGCTGCAGGCTAGGAATAGACCTACAATGGGAAGAGTTTTCTCAACTATAGTATTCTATATCCATGAAATTCCAAATCTGTATCAAAACAAATGAACCCTCTCCTAAATCAGTTAAATACTGATTTTTAATTAAAATACACATTAAACCTTTAATGAAGGCAAGATATTACATTAAGTTAAAAAAATCTGGTCAATGTTAATGCTGAAATAATAGATGAAACACTCAAAGCACAAGAGACATCAAGGAGTTACGTAGCACACTAAAGCAAGATAAACTCTTATATTATGCCTGCTACAGGATAAAATACAGAAATGACTGAAGATCTCAAATCTTCTAAACATGTAATTAATTTTCTTGCAATTACTGCACATATTACAATGAAGTAGCTTTAGACATATAGATGCAACTGAATTTTTTTGTCTCTCTAGTAGCCAATCTGTAGAAATATGCCATTCAGTAAACTAACATGCTGGGCAAAATTAATTAAAAATTTGTTGAACTAGATGACCATTTCAGATGTGGCATATTTAATTCTTGCAATGTTTTAAACTTTTTAATTGTTATCATATATGGCATGGTGATCTGCGTAGCATCAATGTGATATTCACAGTGCCTATGGTGGCTATGAATATGCCAGCACAGTTCTGAATTGCAAAATACAACATACTCTTCACATGGAAGACAGAACCAAAACTTTTATTCAGACACCAGAAATTCATAGCAACAAAGAAATCCATCATAATAACCAAGAAGTCTATATATATTATCAGACCTTCCCACAAACACTCACAATCCCAGCTGCCTGTTTCCTCTGTCTTTTCCTGCTCTGACTAGCCTGACTAACTTTCTCCCAGCTCTGCTCTACTCTTCCTGTTCCTCCCGTTCAGCAAACTTTTTCCAACACAGGTGACTTAGGCTTCCATGTGATCTGAGCAGGTCACATGGGTCTATTAATGAATGGGAAAGATCTTCCAATTTAAATTACCATTATAATCTGTGATCAGTAATCTCTGATGTTACTATTGTGATTATTTTGAACCACACCCATATAAGAGAGTGAACTTAGGAGACAAATGTTATATGTGTTCTAACTGCTTCACTGACAGGTTGTTTCTCCATCTCTCTCCCTCTCCACAGGCCTCCCTATTCCCTAAAACACAACAATCTTGAAGAATAGTTGATAAAGTATCAGGAAAGGATTGATTCCAATTTAAAAGAAATTCTACCATGGGTAAAATGCTATCAAACAACATCACATGCTAGGGAGAAATCTTTTATGAAAGGAAGAGACAACTAATGTGGTAATCTTCAATTTTTTCTTATTTTAAGAGATTGTTACAGCCACCCCAACCTTCAGCAAGCACCACCCTGATCAGTCAGCAGCCATCAACATTGAGGCAAGAAAGCAAAAAAGATTAGGAGTCACTGAAGGTTCCTATGATGGTTAGTACTTTTTAGCAATGAAGTATTTTTTAAATGAAATTAAGTATATAGTTTTTCTTTTCTTTTTTTTTAAATTTTATTTTATTATTATTTTTTAATGTTTAACAATCACTGCCATAAAATTAAGATTCTATCTCCCCCACATCTACCCCCCACTACTCCCCTCGACTGCATACAATTCTGTATGGGTTCTATATATACTTTCCTATTGAGTACATTTTCACTATAGTCATGCTATGTAGTTGAACTAAAATAAATGGAAGAAATCATATAACAAATCAAAACATAATACACAAAAACACACACACACAAACATGATCTGCTACATTCTGCAAATGACTTCCATATTTCTTTCTCTGAGTGTGGAAGGCATTTTGCCTTAGAAAACCACCACTGGGATTTTTTTTTTTAATAAGTTCTTGCGTTATTACAAAATTGCAAGTCTACCAGAAAAAACTCTCACACACTGTGGTCGTTGCTGTGCACAAAGTTCTCCTGGTTTTGCTCCTTTCACTTAGCATCAGATCATATAAGTCCTTCCAGGCCTCTCTGAAGTCTTCTTGTTCATCATTTCTTATGGCACAATAGTACTCCATTACATTCATATACCATAATTTATTCAGCCACTCCCCAATTGATGGGCATCCCTTTGACTTCCAGTTTTTGGCAACTACAAAGAGTGCTGCTGTAAATATTTTTGTACTTGTGGGACCCTTTCCCATTTTTATGATCTCTTGGGGATACAGTCCTAGTAGCGATGTTGCTGGGTCAAAGGGTATGCACATTTTTGTAGCCCTTTGGGCATAGTTCCAAATTGCTCTCCAGAATGGTTGGATGAGCTCGCAGCTCCACCAGCAATGAATTAGTGTTCCAACTCTCCCACATCCTCTCCAGCATTTATCATTTTCTTCTTCTGTCATGTTTGCCAATCTTATAGGTGTGATGTGGTACCTCAGAGTTGTTTTGATTTGCATCTCTCTAATCAAAAGTGATTTAGAGCATTCTTTCATATGATTATAGATAGCTTTAATTTCTTCCTCTGAAAATTGCCTGTTCATATCCTTTGACCATTTATCAATTGGGGAATGACTTGTATGATTATACATTTGAGTCAGTTCTCTATATATTCTAGAAATGAGGCCTTTATCCCCGAGCTTAGCTGTAAAAATTCTTTCCCAATTTACTACATCCCTCCGGATTTTGGTTGCATGGGGTTTGGTTGTGCAAAAACTTCTCAGTTTAATGTAATCAAAATTATCCATTCTGCATTTCATAATGCTTTCTATCTCTTTAGTAAAAAATTCTTCCCTTCTCCAGAAATCTGATAAATACACTATTCCTTGCTTCTCCAGTTTATTCATGGTATCAACTTTATACCTAAATCATGTATCCATTTGGACTTTATTCTTGTGTACGGTGTCAGGCATGGGTCTATGCCTAATTTCCGCCACACTGTTATCCAGTTTTCCCAGCAATTTTTGTCAAATAGTGAGTTCTTACCCCAGAAGCTGGGGTTATAGTTTTTCTTATATTGCACACCTTCTAGACTACAGTACAGTGTAAATGTAACTTTTATATGTATAGGGAAACCAAAAAAATCTGTGTGACTCTCTTTATTGTGATATTTACTTTGTTGTGCTAGTCTGGAATTGAATCCATGACAGCTCTGAGGTAAGCCTGTAAAGAAGTAGTAGATAGTCATCTGGGCTGCTAGGAGGGAAAACTAAATTGGTACTGAAAACCCTAACAAGGTCTAAGATAATGATTCTTTTTTATTTTACGGCAATAATTGTATTCTTATAAATGGGTAGCCAAAAATCAAGTACTCAAATGAGAATGAATAGCCACCTATTGTCTCCTTTGCATTTGTTCCTTTATCTCCCCGGTACATACAACAAAGATTCAACTATACTTGAGTTTCCTTTTCCACCCAGCCACCCATCCAGGTCATCATACCAGCTGTCTGCTTCTGCAGCTGCTAACCTGCTCTTTTCCACCAGAATCAGCACTTACCTACTGGAAAGAAGACCTGGACCTCCCATTCCTCTCTGCCTAGGGAAGTAAATCTAGCATTCAACATTTGGTATTCAAGGACAGTGGTTCTTACTACTTTTTGTGTGTGTGTGTCCTGAAATAATGAGTTTTCCCCCTGTTATTGTGAACCTTCCTCTTCTCCACCAACGCAGCCACTTTGCTGAATGAAGTAAACTCAATACACACAATTATGTTAGCTGTCTCCTAGTAGCATTTTATAAGTTTGGAAATAAAAGGGACATTAGAGGCCATTTAATTCAACTGACTGGTTATCCAGATGAAGAAAATGAGGCCCAGATGAATTAAGTGACTTGCCCAAGGTCACAAGGAAAGTAGCAGAGCTGAGATTTGAACCCAGGATCTCCAACTCCAAATTTAACATTTTTTTCTACTGAATTATGCTATTTTTCCTATTCCTTTCTATTGTTTTCCTTGTTTCCCAAAACTCTGGATGAAGGAAATAATATCAGGCTCTGTAATGTCTTAATAGCCCTTCTGCATTTGCCATCTCCTCTACACAATATGAGAAATGTCTGGTGAGATATCTTTTAATAGCTCTCTGAAACTCCATGCTTCCTCAGAATTTGGTCAGGGGCTCTCAGAAAATAATGATGGAAAGTTTAAAAAGATTAAGCTACCACAGCCTTAAATATTTATTTCAGATGAAAAAATTATGAGGTATCAGCAGATACTTATAATCATTTACTTATATGTAACTGGCTTAATAACAGTTAGAATTTAGTTTTTCAACTATGCTTTTCTGTTCATGAATATTAACATACTGACTATCTTCTTACCATACTGGGCACTCTGCCCTGTGCGTCCTAACTCTGACCTTAGGGCCCTATACACACCTCACTGGTGAAAGTTTATCCCCAGATCTGCCACAATGCACTCTGACCATCTTTATGCCATACCTGCATAGGATAAAAATGCAAACTTCTCCAGCCAGTATTTGAAGTATTCTGCAATCAGGCATTACTTTTATAGTCTCATTCTATATTATTCTTTTTCATGCACTCTATGTTCCAGTCAACTTAGCCTATTAATAGTTCTTGGATTTTGAAAACCATGGCCCGCCTCTGGATCTTTGTCTCATGCCTGTAACATAATCCTTTCTTTTTCAGAGGTGAACTTACATGATGTGAGGCTTATCTTCTTTCCTCAGTCATCTTGTTAACTTGACCCAAATTCTTTCCTATGTTTTCTCTCACCTGAAATTACTTTGATGAATCTGTGCACATATTACATGTAGAAAGTGAGCTCTTTGAAGGCAGGGCACATTTCAATGTTGTCTTTTTAGCTGCATTCCATTGTGGTGATAATAACATACACATCAATGAGTAGAGAGAAAGAAAAGTGGAGGAGAGAACACTACCAGGCTGGAGCAAGAGAGGAAACCTCACAGGGAATGCAGCAGGGGTGTTCAGCCTTGAAGAAAGATCAGGGTTCTGAGAGGCAGAAATAAGGTGGAAGAGATTTCCAGGCATGGAATGCCTGGTGCACATCTGTGGAAGCATGGATTCTTTTAATGATGATAATAACAATAGCAATAATAATAATGAGCACTCTGTAGTGCTTCCTCTGTGCCAGGCTCTGTGCTAAGAGCTTTACAACTATTATCCCTTCTGATCCTCACAAGAACCTTGAAGGGTGGGTGATATCTTCATTTTACAGAAGTGGGAATTAAGGCAAACAGGGGTTAAGTGACCTACCCAGTATCACACAACTGTAAGTGTTTGAGGATGGATTTGAACTCAGATCTTCCTGACTCAAGATAAGGAATTAGTAGTCCAGTTTGGAATATAGAGTTCTAGATAATGTATTCTGTCACACATTTATTTTTATTTTATTATCTATTTTATTTTAATTTTATTTATCATTTGTCAAAGGTGATATGGAAGCATAATAGAAAAGATTTGGTAGTTGTCTTCTTTTACCTTCTTGCTCCCCTAAATTGTTGGGGGGTGTAAGCTCAGTTTTCATGTGAACAGTCTCGGGCAGGTAAAAGTGAGGACCTCTAAACCTCAGAGTTCTCACGAGGCCCCCCAGGGAACAGCTGAGGATTGAGGCGTGAAACACGAGATATCTTGTGCCTTTACACCTCTTCTCAGTGGGAAACTTGCTGGGGAGAGCATCCCACCCTTGAGATTGGTCCGTGGTCTGAGCACACCTGTTGTTAATTAGCTAGAGGCTGAGAGCACGCATGGTATTCACGTGCAAACTATGCAGCTGGGAGAGCTTAAGTAGGGACAGGAAAGCCTGAAGGCCCTCTACTTGCTGTGGGGCCCTTAGAGGGAAGAGGGTCCCTCCCCTCTTCTGCTCCCATCCTCTTGCTGTATGATCCTTGCCCCTTGGGAGAAGGAGGGTTCCTTTCTCCTGGGGAAGAAGTCGCCCTGCATATGGATACGTAACTAAGACCCTGAATAAAGCCTAACCCTTGTTTGACTCTGGAAAGTCTCTTCTCTCAATACGTTTAGTCGGATGGCCACGAAGACCTGGACGAAAGGTAAGAAGATTCGGGTAGTCCATCTGCCTCTAGGTTGAACGCTAAATAACCAATCTCTGACCTATTCCTTTACTTATACTTCATTTGCTATATATTTTGCTGCCAATTTCTTGGCTAACAGCAGAGGCCCAATTTTTTATTTTCCTGACACTTTTTCTGTAGAAAAGTGCCAAGGAACAATCTTGATGTGAAGATAATCTATTGTAGTTGAATATGGATATGATATAAAGATCATGACTGATCAACCTCAGAGACCCAAGAACTGTTCATCTAAATGGTTATTTTACTCAACAAACCACAATCATTAGTAAGAAAGCCAGTGAAAAGGTAGTATTTCCATGGTTTTAGTCTATGCACACACATAATGTTAAGCAACAATGGCATCTGTACCAAGTAACCTGATAACTAACTCTTGGGTTTTCCAAGGGTTTTCTGGTTTTCTCCCCCCATCTCTCACATTTGAACAAAACTGCCAAATAGGAAAAAAAAATCTCCTTCACAGATCTGAGAAGCACATAGATGTACTTCCCCTAACTTCCACCAGTAACAATTCTCCAAGAGTCAGTTAGCGGTTCTCATCAATTTTTGTGACACTCATGATTTCAAACTTCCATTTTTAGTCTTATAACTTCCAAGTTTATTTCTCTAATTTAGTCCTTTCACCTAAATCCCTGATCTTAATTCAGTTCATTAGGAACTTATTAAGTACCTATTTATATGCCATTCAATGTTCTAAGTTGTGGGGGTACAAAGACAAAAATGAAAAGGTTCCTGCCTTTGAGGAGATTATATTTTATTGAAGTAAAATAACATATACAAAGTGAATACAAAATAATTTCTGGAAGGAATATACTAGTAATTGGGATGGTGAAGGAAATACCTCTTGTAGGGGATGGAGTCTGATTTCAGACTTGAAGAAAACCATGAGATAAAAATGGTGAGGGAGTACATTCGAGGCATAGGAGACAGAGGGAAGATAGAGTACTTGTTCGTAAAACTGCAAAAAGGTCACTTTGCTTAGAGACCAGATTATATGAAGAAAAACAGAATATAAGTATGTACACGTAGGCTCAGGTCAGATCATGATGGGGTTTTAAAAGCCAAACAAAGAGTTTATTTTGTAAAGAAAGAGCGAGCCTCTTATGCAGGGCAGTGATGTGGTTAGACCTGTCACAGGCATATCAATCTGGCAGCTGAAAAATAAGAGAGGAGAAGCTGGAGGCAGGGAGACCAATTAGAGTGATACTGAAATAATCTAGGCAAGAGGTGAAGAGGACCTGAGCCAGGGATGTGAGGAAAGAAGGGGGCAGATGAGAGAGGTAGTGGAGGGAGAATCTACAAAACTTGGCTATGAGAAATAAGGGAAGGGAAAGGAAAGAGTTGAAGATGACTCAAAGCTTGTAAACCAGGACAAATGTAAGAATTGTGGCACCCTCAAAAGAAATAGGAAAGCCAGGAACAGGACTTTTTTTAAAAAAGATAACACATTCTTTTCTAGATATGCTGAGATTGAGATAACTGTGTAACATTTAGTTCAATACATCACTATTTCCCTCTTTGATGATGTAGGATTAGAGCTCCAGAGAGACTGGGGCTGCATATACAGATCTGGGAGTAGTTTGCACTGTGTGCCAAAGAAGACCATGCCATCACAGAAATGATGACATGACTTGCACTTGACTTTGTTTTGAGTGAGGGAGGGCTATGCAGGTCACCAGCCTCACTTCTCCTCCAGAGTCACCTGAATCCAGTGACCAGATATTCATCAGGATGACTGGAGATGACCCAGGATGAGGCAATTGGGGTTAAGTGACTTGCCCAAGGTCACATAGCCAGTGAGTGTCAAGTGTCTGAGGTGAGATTTGAACTCAGGTCCTGACTCCTGCACTGGTGCTCTATCTACTGCATCATCTAGCTGCCCCTGAGATGATAACTGAATCCCTGGAAGCTGATGTGATCACTAGAATGCAGAGAGAGAGAAGCAAAGAGGGCTGACTATAGAGCTGGACTGTACAGTCACAGGCAAGAGGTGTGGCAAGGATAGTGACCCAACAAAATATATCAAGGGGTAGGCAGATAGGTAGGAGAAGAGTCAGGGAAAAGTGATGTCATGAAAAAGTCTCAAACACTGCAGAGAGAAGTATCAGGATTGAGGAAAGACTATAGGACTTGCAATTTAAAGATCACTGATAACCTTAGAGAGGATTTTCAGTTGAATGATGAGGTCTGACACTAAGTTGCAAGAGGGTGACAAATAAATGGGAGGTGAGAAAGTAAAGACAATGAATATAAACAACTTTTTTTTTTCCTTTTGGGAGTTTGACTGTGAAAACGAGGATGATGATAACTAGATAGAATGGGAGGATTAAGTGAAGTTTTTTGGTAGGTGGGGGAAATGTGGGGATGCTTCTAAGCAGGATAGAAGGAGTCATGGAATAAGGAGAAAATGAACATTAGAGACAGGGAAGCCGTGATTGAAGGGGCATTCTTAGAGAGGGGATAGAATTAAGGGCTCAAATAGAGGGGATGGGGTTTGGAAGAAGGGTCACCACTTCCCCTGAGACTGGAACAAAAGAGGAAAGAATGAGGGATGATATAGAGGTGATCTGAAGGGCAAAGTTGAGAGATGAGGAAGTTCACAGAGAATGGCCTCAAACTCCAAATGCTTATTACACCCTTCCACATGGCATCTACTTTCATGATCACTCCAAAACAAACCTGACTTTCCTCCCATATTTGGTTCCTCCTCTAAAATTTCCAACAATCACTGCTGTCACTATTCTCCATGTCACCCAGACTTGAAACTTTAGAGATACATGGGCCTCATTCCTTTCCTTCATCCCCAGATACCAGATGTTGAGTGCCACTTCTGCTCCTCTCATCACACTCCAGGTTTCATCATTCTCTACCTGTAAAAGTATAATATTCTCCTGACTGAAAAGCTTCCTGGCTTCCTTCAAGTCCCTGGTCCTTCTTGATGTTAGCGTTTCACTGCTGATTGTCTTCAATTTATCCCATTTATAGCTTGTTTGTACATTGTTGTTGGCATGTGGTCTCCCCCATTAGACACTGAGTTCCTTGAAAGCAGGGACTGTCATTTACCTCTTTGTGTATTCCCATTGCTCAGTACAGTGCCTAGCACATAGTAAGCACTTAATAAATATTTACTGACTAACTGCCTTCTCTGACTCTAGGCTTTCCCTCTCTTAATCAAACCTGAATAATGTTGCCAGATATTTCCTAACCATTCCCTCATTAGGCTGCAACATGCTTTTAAGAGACAGAATGCTGGACTTGGGAGTTGGAAAGACTTATGTACAAATCCTGCCCCAAACACTGCATGACCCCAGGCAAGTCATTAAATCATTTTACAGAGGAGGAAACCTCTGTAAAATGAGGAGGGTGTTAGATTTGATGTCTAAAATCTTTTCCACCCTTAAACCTATCATCCTAAGAAGAGATTCACTAAGGGCTCCACGCTGGGCTCTACTGCATGCTGTAAGATGAGATCAGCTTCTTAAGGAGCTGATAGTCTTAGGTCTCAGATAATAACCAGAGTACAGACTATTTCATTCTTTATACTTGTATCTTCAGTTTCTAGCACAGTGCTTGGCAGAAGTGCTTAATAGATTATTCTAGGTTGACTGATTGATTAAAATAGACTCAAATGCTGATTTTGATGTGAAATATTGCTTCCTTGGGAGCCTAGAAGTTGGATGGGGACAGGCTAGAATACAGCAGTTGGCTATAACATGTGGAAGAGGGGCAATGTGCAGCTAAGAGGTCATGACAATACAGCTCTTCTTTGTTTAGAAACTACCCTTGACAAACTGAAAAGAAGGGAATAACTAGAGCCACAAAGTGACAGTGGAGTACAGTGTACTAATGCTACATACTTGGAGTCAATAAGATTTGGATCTTGCCTCAGACACTCGCTCTGGACATGTCACTTGGCCTCTCTGTGACTCAGGGAGGTGCCTAGACCTTTTCTACTGACACATACCCACAAACTGGATTTGCTGAATCAGAAAGCAGTTGTTTTCCAGTTACTTTACATTGCAAGTGGTTCTTATTCTAGTGTGGACAGTAAACCAAATGCTCCAAAGTGAATTCAGAATTGTACATTTTCAGAGTGGTTGGCCCACACATTCTACCCAAACTAACTCTTCTTCTCAAGTGTTATTAGCAATTTAGAAAATTGTTGGACTAGACTTGGATATTAGCAATGTACCTTATTAAGAAGCCAAACTGAAATCTTTTGAAGTGGCTACAAATGCAAAATGCCTACAGGTATATCCTTGTAAAGGGCTGCTGATGTGGTTTTATTTCTTTACTAAAACCTCTTCCAGCACAGCTTTGGCTTAATTACTCTTTCTTTTTTTTTAAAATCATCCCAGCCAGGAACTGGTTTGAAAAACAACAAAAGATGGACAAATTCCAATCTCTAACTGTAGATCACAAAGCAAAAACAAGAAAGATACCAGAAGCAGAATTCTGAGAATTAACTGACAGCAAAGTAAACGAAGGGGGAACATTTTTAATTAAATATTGCTAATCTGACATTCTACCACCTTCTCTTAAGCACAAGATAACATATTATGAATAAGAGTGAATGCTAGTTACTTTTGAATGGGTTAATAACACATCTCAATCAAAAGTCAAAGAGCAAAAGACATAACTTTTCCCCAAATCCAACTAAAATTACTAACATTGATAAATCAATAAGACTTATGAAGACTTTGTGCCAGGAAGTATATTAAGTACCAGGGATATAATGAAGGGGAAAAAAGCCATAAAAACAATCCTTGCCCTGAAGGACCTTATAAGCTAATGGAGGAAACAACGTGGAAACATCAGGTACATACAAGATAAACACAGATTAGAAAAAAGGGAGCTTTATGCAGCAGGTGGGGGTATCAGGAAAGGTCTTCTTCAGAAGGGGGCATCTGAGCTGAGTCTTGAAAGAAGCCAGGGATGTCAAGAGGCAGAGGTGAGGAGGGAGAACATTCCAGACATGGGGGACAGACAATGAAAAGGCACAGAGATAAGAGGAGTGCTGTGTCAGGAATGGCAAGTAGGCCAGCGTCAATCAACAGACCATAAAGTACATGAAGGAGAGTAAAATGTGAGAAGACTGGAAGGGCAGGAATGGGCCTGGTTGTGAAGAGCTTTAAATGCCAAACAGAGGACTTTATATTTAATCTTGGAGATAACAGGGAGCCACTGGTGTATACCTGGAGAGGGGTGAATGGGAAAAGGGTCAGACCTACACCTTAGGAAAATAACTTTGGCAGTCGGGTGACAGATGAATTAGAATAGAGAAAGTAGGGGTGGGGAGACCAATGAGAAGTCTTCCTTGTACTGCTTCAATAGTCTGGGTAAGAGGTGGTGAGGGCCTGCATCAAGGTGGTGCTTGTGAGTTGACAGAAAGAGATGTACGTGAGAGGGGGAAGTAACAAATCTGGCAACAGAATGGATAGGTGGGATGAGAGTGAAGCATGAAAAAGACACAGGTTGTGAACCTGGGAGCCAGGGAGGATAGTGGGATCAAAAAAAAAAAGGGAAAATTTGGAATAATAGGAAGTTTGGAGGGAAAAACTGAGTTCTCTCTTGGATTTGCCAAGTTTAAGGTGCTTATGTTTGAAATGTCCAAGAGGTGGCTGGGGACATTGGATATTTTTTTTTCTGCACATGTATTTATAACCTGTCCCTCCCACTACTCTTCTCTACTGAAAAAACAAGGAAATTAAAGCCCTCAGCAAAAACATGCAGAGTCCAGCAAAACAAATTCCCACATTGGCCACGCCCAAAAATGTATGTACCTTTCTGTATTTTAAGTTTATCACCTCTATGGCAGGAGGCAAGTGGCAGGCTTTATCTTTAGTCTTCTGGATTCATGGTTTATCATTATATTGGTAAGAGTTCTAAATTCCTTCAAATTTGTTTTTCTCTGTAATATTGTCATAATATATTCTCTTAGTTTTACTCATTTCACTTCGCATTACTTTACAGAGGTCAGTTTCCTCTGAAACCATCCGTCTTATCATTTCTTAAGGTACATAGCCATTTTATCACATTTATATATTGTAATTTATTTAGTCATTCCGAAATAGAGAATAGCTCTTTAGTTTCTAATTTTTGGTTACTCAGAAAAGAGCTGATGTGTGTGTATGTGTGTGTTTGTGTGTGTGTGTATGTGTGTGTATGTATGTGTATATTAGACATTTATATGCATATGTGTGTATGTACGTATATATTTGGAAATATGGCTCCTTTTTCTCTTTTTTTTGATCTCTTGGGGATATAGGCCTACTAGTGGTATAGCTGGGTCACAGGGTCTGCATATTTTGTGACTTTTGGGGAATAGTTACAACTTGCTTTTCAGAATACCTGGAACAATTCAGAGCTCTACCAGCACACTAGTGTGGTTGCCTTCCCACAGACCTTTGAATATTTTTTATTTTCCCCTTTTGCCCTCTTTGCCAGTCTAGAACTTCAAAGCTGCTTTAATTTACCTTTTAATCATTAGTAATTTAGATAATTTTCAATATAGTTGTTGATAGTTTGGATTCCTTCCTTTGAAAACTGTTTATAGCCTTTGACCATTTGAATATGAGACCTTTATCAGAGAAACTTGCTGCAAATATTTTCCCCATTTACCTTTTCCTTCTAATTTTATCAGATTTGTTTGTTAAAGAACATCCTTAAATTTATGTAATCAAAATTGTCCTTTTTTATCTTATGTGATCTTTTCTATTGCTTGTTTAGTCATGAATTCTTTTCCCTATCCATGGATCTGAAAGGTGATTTCTTTCCCGTTCCTCTAATTTGTTTATGATGTAGCCTTTTATATCTAGGACAGGTAACTACTTGGAGCTTATCTTGGTATGTGGCATGAGACATTAGTCTAATTTTTCTCAGACTGCTATCCCATTTTGCAGGATATATTTCAAATTTAATCTTAATTGCAAAGAATTTTTTTTTTTAGCATTTTCTTATAGCAATTTAGTAAAGACTATAGTTCTCAAATTTGTTTGTTTTTTTAAAAATAATTACTTTATTTGCTTTCAGGGTTCTATAATTACCAAGTTTGTTTTTTCTTTAAACAAAATCTTGGAGGTAGAGCCAAGAGGGCAGGATAAAAGAGGTACAAATGACATCTCCCCCACAACTCTCTAATAAAGACAAAACGTACCAGATCAAGTCCTAATTGGGAAATCTAAGAAAAAAAAATTACAGTGAGCCATTTTCTAGCCTAGTTCATAATAGAGAAACAGACAGAGGAGTCTGTGGGCACTGGGGATGGGGAACTGCCACACTGGGGATGGGGAACTGCCACATGGAACGTTCCAAAGTGTGTTGCTGTGGATGAGGAAGAGAAGAGTCTCTAGATCCTCTGCAGAGATACATGATCTTGTAAAGGGGACAGTAAGACAGGCCAACTGGCAGCTCTGTTGCTTATTAGTCAGTTTTAGGCTGAGGGGGTGACCTGCATCTAGGGATAGTAGTCCAAAATGAGGTGCAGTTACAGGCCTTAGGCTGTGTACTGAGCAAGGAACAAACTCATAATCAAGGAGCAGTTATATGGCTTGGATTCTAGAAGCAGAGCAGGGTTCTAACCTCAACACCAGTTTGAAGTATGCAGAGGAATAACTAGGGCAAGAATCCCAAACAAAAGGAGAATACGTACTTCAGTTTACTTTTTAACAGCAGAGCTTTCCCGCTGGCTGAGACCAGCAGCAGTCCAACCAGAAGCAAGTCCACAGGTATGTTGTTCAGACCCAAACCCAGGTCAAGAATTTGCAGATCCCAGACTAGGAGGTTAGCAATCAGACCTTGCTTGAGATAGGGCCATTTTGTAAGCACTCAAAGCTTGTAGGTCCCCATCTTCAACTGAACCTGTGAGACTGGACTAACACAACTCTCATGAACATAAGAAAACAGTAGCAGGACCCTAAAGGATACAAGTTCAGTCTAGAAATGCACAGATCTTGAACTTAACATAAAACCTCAAATCAGGAAGTAAGCTGGAAGAATGAGTAAACAAACAAACAAAAAGAATGTTACCATAAAAAGCTATTATAATGACAGGGACATTCAAGACACAAACCCAAAAGAAGAGAATGACTCCAAATAATTTTTAAGCAAAACCTCAAAGAAAAGAAAAAAGTAGCTTGGGAACCAGTTTAACTAGAATTCTTAGAAAAAATGAATTTTTTTTTTTATAAAAGAGTTAAAATGTTTCATAAGTGAAAGTTCTAGAGGAAATAAATAGAAAATAAATGAGAGTTATAGAAGAAAGAACTGGAAAGAGAATTAATACAAGAGATACAAAACCTTACCTAAGCAACAACTTCCTGAAAATTAGAATAGACCAAATGGAAGATGACTCCACTGAATCAATAGCAAATATTAAAATAAGAACAAAAGACTGAAAAAAAAAAGCCAGAAGAAAATGTACAGTATCTCACAGCAAAAACTGATTTAGAAAACAGAAAAAGTCAGTCAGCCAGTAATAAAACATTTACTGAGAGCTCACTTTGTGTCAGGCACTGTGCTAACTGCTAGAGATGCAAAGAAAGGTAATCTCTGCTCTCAAGTAGCATGTGGAGAGAACATGAAAAAAAAACCAAACAACTATATATAACAAGATACATGCAACATAAATTGGAAATAATCAACAGAGAGAAGACACCAGAACTAAGTGAGACTGGGAAAGGCTTCCGTAGAAGGTGAGATTTTAGTTGCAATTTGAAGGAAGCCAGTAAAGTCAAGAGGCAGAGATGAAGAAGGAGAGCATTCCAGGCATAGAGAACAACTAGAGAAAATGCTGAGAGACTGAGTGCATTGTTCAATGAATAGCAAGGAGGACAATGTCACAGGTTTGGGGAGTAAGGTACAAGAAGACTGGAAAGGGTGTGGTTGTGTGAAAGGCTAGCAAGAGCTCTGAACATTTAACAGAGGATTTTAAATTTGATCCTGGAGGTGAAAAGGAGCCACTGGAGTCTACTGAGGATGTGAGTGCCATGGTTACACCTGCCCTTTAAGCAGATCACTTTGAACAGCTGAGAGGATAATGGAGTATACAGAGTAGAGGATAACATGTTGTGCCATGATCAAACTTTGGATTTTAAATGTTACAAATCCCAATGAGGTTTTTTCTCTGGGCAGTGTTATATAAGTTTGCCTGTCTTTCAAGCATTCAGAAAGAAACTATGGAACTTTGGAAAAGTCAAGGCTTTGGGTTTGGTCAATAGGTTATTTTTATAGTGTTTCTAAGCTGAGTGACTGGTGATGGAAGTTGGTACAATTCTGGCTCTTTTTCATCAGTGGCATATATTTGTGTTTGTGTGAGATTCCATGTAGAGAACTCACTGAAGTGCTTTAAAGTTTCTAAAATTGTAGATGGAAATTCAACTGGGATTCTTTCCAAAAGATCATGTTGTCATACTAGGGTAAATAGTAGGGCAGGGATTTTTAAAAAGCTGGGAGTCAGCACCCAGAGAATCAATTAGGAGTCAAGATTTGCAGGCAAAAGCTGAGGGATAAGTAGTTTGCTGTTACTAGAACTGAGAAAAAGATAAGAGATTAGGAGCTTATTAGTTCTGGCAAGGTTGGGAGGGGTAGAGGGGCATTAAGATGTCAAAAGTCTAGTCTATGAATCATTTAAATTAAGGCATCAACAGCCAGAACACAGTAATGTGAAACTGATACAGAAATGAAGGTGGAGGATGTCTGATCTTGAAGTTGTATGTACACTTTTTGCATGGGAAGAATTTTGTGTCATAAGGATGTGGGCTGACCTGGAGCTGAAGATGTGACAAGTTCAGCGGCTGCAGTTGGTTGAAGAATAAAAGGAAGGTTGTAGATAGGTTCTGAGGCTGGCTGAAGAGTCAGAGTACTAGTAATCTAGGTCAGTTTTCACACAATCCTGAGAAGAATCACCAAAGTTTATCTACTCTACCTCTCTGTATCCAAACTGACTCAACTCCTTCTCAACTCAACTTCTTCCTTTACCAAATCACACTCTAAAAGTGGATGACCATACTCGTTATACAGAAAATATCTAAGATGATTACTGTATTTTTACTTTTTTGTTTGTACTACTCTCCCATAAGCAACAATTCTCTCCATTATTGTGGTCTTTCTCTGATGGCATGGTCTTCTTCGGCAACGAAGGACGAACATGACGATCTTTGATAGTGAATCTGTCATTCCTATTTCAAATCCTTCCAAAATTTTCAAGAAAATCCAATACCATCTATTTCACCCTCCTCTGAACACATCCCTCTACCTGCTTCCCCTAAATTCTTGTTGAAACACTTTTATCAAATCAACATTGGTGTGAATTGCCTGGAGAACCATTTAGATTATATACATTAATTGAAAGGGCATACTTTCTGAACCATTTAGCTATTTAACATCATTGCATTTAACTCTCAGAAAAACTTATCCTAAAAAATGAGAAGCCTTGTAGGCAACAGGTTTACCAGTCCCACAGATTCTATCCCCAGGAAGCTCACAGTTTAAGGAGACAAAGTTAACAGAGAAAGTAGGCCTTGCCCTCAAAAGAGTGTTAATGGAGTAATAAAGAAGGAACAGACCTAGGAGACAAAGATTATAGCATGGTAGAAAGAGCATCCCCTCCCCCCCGCACCCCTGTCAAATCAGAGTATCTAGGTTAGATCTGGGTTAGGATGTTGGCTCTTTCACTTACTACCTTGGTCTCTTTTCTAGATCCCAGTTCCTTTCTCTGTAAAATGGGGAGAGCGGGGGCTGGACTAGCTGATCCCCAAAGTCACTTCTAGTTCTGATATTCTGTGATTCTTTATTATTCATACTTAAGGATTTGTTCTAAAGCCACTACATTTTCATGAACTTAAAAAAGTATATCGACTTGACGATGAAATGTTAGTAGTATAATGTTTTTGTTTTGTTAATTTTTATTTTTTTTTAAATTTATTTATTTAAGTTTTCAACATTCATTTCCACAAAATTTTGGGTTCCAAATTTTTTCCCCATTTCTCCCCTCCCCCCACCCCAAAACGCTGAGCATTCTAATTATCCTTATCACCAATTTGCCCTCCCTTCTAACATCCCTCCCTTCCCTTAGTCCCATATTCTCTTTTGTCCTGTAGGGCCAGATAACTTTCTATACTCCATTACCTGTATTTCTTATTTCCTAGTTGCAAGAACAATACTCTACAGCTGTTCCTAAAACTTTGAGTTTCAACTTCTTATCATCCCTCCCTCCCCACCCATTTCCTTTGGGAAGGCAAGCAATTCAATATAGGCCATATCTGTGAAGTTCTGCAAATGACTTCCATAATAGTTGTGTTGTGTAAGACTAACTATATTTCCCTCCATCCTATGCTGCCCCCCATTTCTTCTATTCTTTCTATTGATCCTGTCCCTCCCCAAGAGTGTTGACTTCTAATTGCTTCCTCCTCCCACTGCCCTCCCTTCCATCATCCCCCCACCCTGCTTATCCCCTTCTCCCCCACTTTCCTGTATTGTAAGATAGGTTTTCATACTAAAATGAGTGTGCATTTTATTCTTTCCTTTAGTCAAATGTGATGAGAGTAAACTTCATGTTTTTTCTCTCACCTCCCCACTTTTTCCCTCCACTGAAAAGTCATTTATTTGCCTCTTTTATGAAAGATAATTTGCCCCATTCCATTTCTCCCTTTCTCCTCCCAATATATTTCTCTCTCACCCCTTAATTTCATTTTTTTTAAAGATATGATTCCATCCTATTCAATTTACCCTGTGCTCTTTTGTCTCTCTCTCTCTATGTATATGTGTGTGTGTGTGTGTGTGTGTGTGTGTGTGTGTGCGTGCATGTGTGTAGTCCCACCAACTACCCAGATACTGAAAAAAGTTTCAGGAGTTACAAATATTGTCTTTCCATGTAGGAATGTAAATAATTCAATTTTAGTAAGTCCCTTATTATTTCTTTTTGCTGTTTACCTTTTCATGCTTGTCTTGATTCTTGTGTTTGAAAGTCAAATTTTCTTTTCAGCTCTGGTCTTTTCATCAAGAATGCTTGAAAGTCCTTGATTTCATTGAATGACCATTTTTTCCCCTGAAGTATTATACTCAGTTTTGCTGGGTAGGTGATTCTTGGTTTTAGTCCCAGTTCCTTTGACTTCTGGAATATCATATTCCATGCCCTTCGATCCCTTAATGTAGAAGCTGCTAGATCTTGTGTTATCCTGATTGTATTTCTACAATACTTGAATTGTTTCTTTTTAGCTGCTTGCAATATTTTCTTCTTGACATGGGAACTCTGGAATTTGGCCACAATGTTCTTAGGAGTTTCTCTTTTTGGATCTTTCAGGAGGTGATCAGTAGATTCTTTCAATATTTATTTTGCCCTCTGGTTCTAGAATATCAGGGCAGTTTTCCTTGATTATTTCATGAAGGATGATGTCTAGACTCTTTTTTTGATCATGGCTTTCAGGTAGTCCCATAATTTTTAAATTGTCTCTCCTGAATCTATTTTCCAGGTCAGTTGTTTTTCCAAGGAGATATTTCACATGATCTTCCATTTTTTTCATTCTTTTGGTTTTGGTTTCTCCTAAAGTCATTAGCCTCCATCTGTTCCATTCTAATTTTGAAAGAACTATTTTCTTCAGTGAGCTTTTGAACCTCCTTTTCCATTTGGCTAATTCTGATTTTTAAAGCATTCTTCTCCTTATTGGCTTTTTGAACCTCTTTTGCCAATTGGGTTAGCCTATTTTTCAAGGAGTTATTTTCTTCAGCATTTTTTTGGGTCTCCTTTAGTAAGGTGTTGACCCACTTTTCCTGCTTTTCTTGCATCTCTCTCATTTCTCTTCCCAGTTTTTCCTCCACCTCTCTTACTTGATTTTCAAAATCCTTTTTGAGCTCTTCCATGGCCTGAGCCCACTGAATATTTATTTTGGATGTTTGGGATACAGAAGCCTTGACTTTTATGTCTTTCCCTGATGGTAAGCATTGTTCTTTCTCATCTGAAAGGATGGGAGAAGATATTTGTTCATCAAGAAAGTAACCTTCTATAGTCTTATTTTTTCCCCTTTTTTGGGCATTTTCCCAATCAGTTACTTGACTTTTGGATCCTTTGTCAAGAGTAGGGTATACTGTAAGGTCTCAGTTCCTCCAAGGTGGCACAATCAAGCGTGTACACTGGTCTGGGAGAAAGCAGAGATTTTTGTGCCCAGAATCTTGGCAGTTACCTCTCCATAGCCACCTAGTCTCCAGTTCCACCAAGTCAACACTGGGGGCTGATTTTCAGATAAGCTGGATGGGCAAGGCCACCATTCAGTGTGAGATAAAAATCAGTTCCCTCAGGGTCTCTACACAGGGCTGAGGTAATATTCAGCTCCTCAGTGCCCCCAGGGGTTTTTATGCTCCAACAATGGAAGTGGGCGCTGTATGGGTAGTAGGAACTGCCTGATGTGTCCTGCTTAAGGCTGGAGCTATAGGAAGGCCCTTCTCCCTTCGCGGTCAGCTGAAAAAATCTCATCACTGCCTTTGGTGCCTGTGGGTTGAGGGATCTGCGGACCACTGCTGCTGGGACTGGGGATTTGCTGCTGCGACTGGGGATTCCGTAACTGGAGACTCTGCAACTGGAGATTCTGACCCGAGGTGTCCTCCTCCCAGAGTTGTGCTGTGCTGCTGGCCAAAGCTGGGCTCTGCTCCACTGCTTGTGCAACGGACATTTCCCACGGGCCTTTCAGGTCACCCTGGCCTGGAAATCTCCTCCACTCTGTTGTTCTCCACTTCTATTGCTCCAAAATTTGTTGAGAGTCCCTCTCTACAGGTATTTAATGGGCTGTGTAAGGAGAGCCTGCATTTGTGTGTCTTTCTACTCCACCATCTTGGCCCCACCCTGCTTTGTTAATTTTTAAAAGAAGAAGCAGGGAACTTTCTAAGATTGGGTGCTTGACACTATAAATATACATGGGCAGGCTTAAGTGGGAAAGACTGCATGTACTACATTACAGAAGAGCAAGGGGCCTTTAACAGTGGGTGTCGCTTGTTTCATAAGCAGCCTATATAGCTCGTATAACTTCAGCTTGACTTTTATGGCAAAATCATTTCTGGAAAGAACTACACTAAACCCTAAATATTAGGGAAAGCCTTTCTAATCTTGATTCAACTCTACTCACACAGCCACCACCCTAACACAGGCCCTTTTCACCTCTTGCCTGAACTATGGCAACAGCCTTTTAATGGTTTCCCTGCCTCAAGATTTTCCTCCTTCTGATTAATCCACCACAGAGCAACTAATGGGATTTTTCCTAGGGCACAAATTCAGTCATATCACACCTTCCACCAACCCTGCACCGTATATAATGCAGTATCTAAATTCTGGTGGTTCCCAATTACCTTTAGGACCAAATATAAATTTCTCTTTGTCATTTAAAGCCCTTCATAATTTGGTCTCTCCTGACTTCTCCCATGGCTGGAATGCTCTCCTTCCTCACCTTTCCTGACTCCCTCAGTTGATAGAGCTTCTCAAATAAAGCACTTCTATATAGCTACATATTTTACAAGCTATTTCCTCTGATGGAATGCTAGGAAGTCTTCATTTTTGTTTCTGTATCCCCAAAGCCTTATTACAGTGTCACATAAAACAGGTCTTTAATAAATGGTTGTTGATTGTTTGATTTTTGTAAAGAATCAACTACTCTCCAAAGTATGAGAAAATGGCAGCATGAAAGAGAAGAAACTTTTTTTTAAAAAAACTTTTCTCTTTCTATAGATCTAGTTTAGCTTATTACCCAGTATTTTGGCTAAACTATATTCCTACAGTTATATCAATGACTCAAATAAAGGAATGATTATAATAACAGAATCAAAGAAAGTCTGAGCTAGAAAGGACTTTAGAAATTATCTATTTCAATCCCTACATAAATCTTGTATCCCATCTACAATACTCTCAAAAGACAGTCATCCAGATTTTGCTTAAACATCTCCAAAGACTGATTGTTAGAAAGTTTTCCTTATGCTGAGCTGAAATCTGTCTCCCCTAAATGTCTATCCACTGCTCTTAGTCTTATCTATTGGAGTCAACCAGAGCAAACATAATGTGCCTTTCACATGACAATCCTTTAAATACTTGAATTTGTTATTATGTCATCTCTCCTTTCTAAACGTTAAATGTGCCAGTTCTCTCAACAGTTATTATGTAGTTTCTTGTATAATAGTTTCAAGTTTTTTCAACATATTGGTTGTCTTCTCTTCTGGAAATAGTCTACATTTCAATGTTCATTTTAAAATGTGGTATCCAGAAATGGATTCTCTAAGTGTTGTTGGATCACTTCTGAATCTCCTTGATGTTTTTGGTCAAAGTTTGATAAAAACAGTTGTACAGGCAAATAGAAAGAACTTTCAGAGGCATACCTTCTATTCAAACCGTGACCACTGAGCCCTTCAAGATATAATTAAAATCTCTCAGCAGGGTTGTTCTAGCAGATTTTAAGATCTATGAGTTAATGTCATAAGTGGTCAAAGTCACACTGTACTCTGATGTCTTTTACCTCAAGATCTCAGAATAAACAGTACTTGATTAATTCATGTTAAATATCAAAAGCATTGATTACTAAGCACAACATTATTTATATAATATTACCCTTTAAAATATCTTACAAATCCTGGGTCAGGTCTTATTGGGAGCAATCTAAGGAACAAACTAGGTATTTGGGGGACAATGATACTAAGAAAGCTGGAGAATTAGAAGTGACCCTGGGAAATGTAACCATGTCATTTTAGAGTTCATGATATCCAAAGGGAACAATGCTGAGTGTCATCAGACGTACCTCTATCAAAGCCTTTAGGAGGAGAAAAAAAATCTTTTTTTTTTAAAGTATAGAGAAAGGATAAGTATGATTCTGTGGCCTGAAATGCTAAAAAGGAAGACAACTACCTACTAAAGGTAGGAGATACCCACTAAAGATGTAGGTGCACAGAGAGCTCTCTGAGTTATAAAGGCAATAAGAATAAGGAAGGTATAGATATATTCCTGGGAAGATGGCACTTTGATGCTCAAATGGATCTATGATCTCACTCATGTGCATACTCCCTCCACTGGCACAGACTGCAATCCATTCATATCTTCCTATCCTGTGTGATTCTTGCACAAAGCATAAATCCTCCCAAGAAGGATCTCCATAGAAGATCCTCTCCAGCTGCACTCCTCTGGGTTTCTCCAACATGCCCCATGAACCTCTTCATTCTGCAAGATCACTTCAGCTCTGGAATTCATACCTCCTCAGTACACTCTGCCCTTGGGGTTCCTCCAAGGCCAGATATCTCTTCATTTTCCACCCCCCTGTATTCCTTACATATCATGCCCCAGGAGTTGTGTACTTCCCCACTCCTCAGCTTCCTTTTGTGTTCCCCCATTAGATTGCAAGCTTCTGGGGGGTAGGAGGTGTCTTTTGCCTTTCTTTGTCTCTTTGCCACATAGGATAGGTGCCTGGCACATAGCAGATGCTTAACAAATGTTTACTGACTGACTGCCCAATGGAAGCCTTCCCTTAGGTTTTTTTTTTTCTTCCAATATTTTATGTATACAATTTGGGATATTCATGCTGCCTCTTCACTATTGTTAGATTGCCCCTCTCCCCTTTTTGAGTCATAACTATCTTCAATTGATTGTGTAGTAATGGCTACTCAACTTCTATTCTGCTTCCATTTTTTCAGAGAATCATTTTAATCACCTTCTATTTTGTGCTAGCCAGATCACATGAATATTGTGCTTAGGTTTGTGCATCATGTACTTCAGGAAGGAAAATGTCACATTTGAGATTATTCAGAGGAGGATAACCATGATAGTGATATATCTGGAAAGTATAGCATAACAATGGCTAAGGGAGAACTGAAGGTGAAGACAACTGAGGAGATAATAGAAAAGTAATTCAACTGCTCTAACGAGGGCAAATCTACTGGCCCAGCTGATTTAGTGCAGTAGTATGAAATTTCCATAGAAACAGGGTCACTATATCATAACAAGGATGCCTGCTGGCTTTATATTGACTTGGAAAAACACATATTAACATTATATATGTTCTATTGTATTTTTTTGTTAAATACTTCCGCATTTTAATCTTCTTAATGTATTTTCCTGCATTTTAATCTCCTTTGGTCTTCACTGGAGAGTGTTATAGTACAGAAGCTGTGTCTGACATTTTTGTTCTCCTGTACCTCAGGGTTCTAAAAGAATTTGCAGATACAACTGATTTTTTAAAAATTGTGAAAAATAGGAGACTATAGAGCCTTTGATGATATGGTCTGGGGCTGTAATTAATGGAAACATGAGACAATATTTCTACCATTTTCACTGTTATCTGTGTTTGTCTGCCCACATCAGGAGTACTGTGTCCAGATCTGGACAGCCCACACTTTAAGAAGAGACTGATAAATGCCATCGCATTTGAGAGCATTTTGTGTTAAGCCCTATGCTGAGCATGGGGAGAAGAAAAGAGTGAGAAAGGCTCTGCCCTCAAGAAGCTCAAGTTCTAATTAGGTGAGACAACACAGAGAGGACAAAGGATAGCAACTAGGATAGTGAAGCGTCTGAAAACCACATGATAAAAAACATAGTTGAGATGACTGGAAAAGCTCTCTTCCAGTTGTTAAAGGGTTGGTGCCATGTGACAGAAGGATTAGATTTATCATGTAATTTCAGAGAGCAGAAGTATGGACAAAGGGTGGAAGTCAGAGAGAGGTAGATTTTGGTTCAATACAGTATAAGAAAAATCTTGCTGGCAACTGAAGTTGTTTAAAAAAAAATCAAATGAACTGCCTTATGAGGTGCAGAGTTTTCCATTATTATAGGTATTCATACAGAGACTGACTGAATAACCCCTGGAATGGTGTAGAGAATACATCAAGTTAGAAGAAGTTGGTGCTGAACTAGATCACTTCTAAAGTCTCCCCAACTATAATAATGCATTTTTTCAGACTAATAGGGTACATGAGATAATTTTATTTATCCACCCAATGTATATTAATTGTCTAACACTCAAAGTGAACCTGAGCCATAGGAACAGGTATCCTGTTCATACTGACAGGTTGTAATACTTTCAGGAGTTTAATAACTAATTAATGTTGGTTGGCCAATTTCATATGTAAAGGGAAACATGGAAAATAATTGATCTGATAATTTCATGTGCTGGTTATTAACAGTTTTAGCTGATTTACCTACTTATATTTGGACTTCTGACAGAAAATTCTGTAACAAATATCTAAAACATTTTGAAAATTGAGAGATCATAGCTTTAAACTAAAATTTTAAAAATCCCTCCAAATATTTTTATTCCACATAAAAAACTTTAATTCCCTCCTTTCATTTACACTCTCTTTTATCCTTTTTCATTGTCCAAACATACACCTGCTAACTTATGTCCCTCTTTCTTCCTTCACTTAAAATCTAATGCAAATCCCAATTATTCCAGAAAGCATACTTTAGTTGATTTACATGAAGAATTCTCTGGTCTCCAAGTTAAAACAATGCAAAACCTTTTTTCAGTAGTCCAGAAACAATAAGAGTAAATATAATGGAAAAAAAACTTTCAAAATTATATACTAGGATATATTTTGTTTACTCATTCTGAATGATAAACTTCCAAGAAGAGACTACATGCTTTCCATTTTCTACTCTTCTAAGTACATTATGGGCACTCAAATGAACATATACGTACAAATAACTAGCCAAATTTCACACCATCACCAACATAACTCTTCAAGGCACAAGTTTCTAAAGAAACTTCTCAAAAGTTTTTTTTCTTTTTCTGTCATCTCAAACTATTTAACACACATATTAATTTTCTTATAGTGATTTCTTAATGTTGAGAAATTGTATTCTATTCTTTCTTGATTGGTAAATCATTGCTTAAAAGAGACAGCTGAAAAATTAGGTATGGGTGATCTCTCTTACGAAACTATGGCAGCAAGATGATACAATTTAGGGTTAGGGTTAGACCTTAGTTAAAATACTGGACAGGGAGATGGAATTCTTGATTTCACCAAGGGATTTGCTAACCTTGCAAATTCTCTGTATTGATTCCCATTTGCAAAATGGGAACAGTATCACTTTGTATAAACTAAACTTTGAGTTCATTATCACTACACTCTCTGGATTAAAGTTTCTAGATTAGAATCTGAATTGAACCAGAAGCTGGAAATTTCCTAGAGAACGTCTTTGTCTTTAAATTTAAACATTCTTCCTTTGCCTTTACCCAATTACTTTTCCCTTTGACAAGAGTACTCTTATCCTTTAGGGTGTAGTACAAGGCCCATTTTTTTTTTTTTTGGTCTGGCATTCCCCAATAGACACAGCCATCCTGCTGGCTTTCTATCTTGCTCCTGTGCTATTACATTTAATTTGTGTGCTTTTATGACATTGTACTTATGCCCAGAGGCTTTTGGACAATGGGCATACATTCAATAAATCTAAGAAAGAAATGATGATGTTTGCAAGAGCTTTGAACTTAAGAGACAGAAAGTTCAACATAAGTAATGATAGTACAAACGATACTGAGATAAAAGAATAAAAAGAAAAAAACACATTTAAAGCTTTCTCTAAAGCCTGAAAATACACACACACAAATTTAGTAGCAGTCATCCTTCGTTGCACAGTACTCATTTCCCTCATTTGTGTTCAGTTCTCAAAACCTCCTCTTCAATGTATTTTGAGGGGAAAAAATAACAAACATTTGTAAAGTGAAAACATATTTATGGATGCTTTCAAGGAGAATTTCCTTTGAACCATGCATCGTATTAGGATTGCTTAGCTCCAGGTTATTACATAATGCAAAAGAGATTCTAAAATATACAATGCAATCTCCATGTCTCAAGACACATGACAACAGAACAAAGTGTCATGTGCTGTCAGGTTTTTTCCTCCCAACTGCTACAGATACCATGCATGATGAGACTGAGGGTTTCTACAACGTTGAGTAGGTGCTGTACATTTTTATCTTAGTCTTTTTCACTTGGCTTTGTGTGCAATACTCTCACTTAAAATCTGAACTGCTTATATAGGCTTAAATGAATTGAAGTGTTCAGTTAAGAAATCTATCATGATCAGCAATAACAAGCATTTGCATTTTCAAAGAGTTTATCCATCATCATTTCTTACAGGGATCCTGTGAAGTTGGTTATGAGGAAACAGAGACAAAGAGATGTTATGTAGTAAAGAAACATATCATGTAAAGTGAAAAACAAAATCTACTCCATATTTCTCCCAACCAAGTAACCAACTCCAAATTTAACATCTCATTTAATCTATTGCCACTAACTGCTTCACACCTTCCAAAATATTTCCACTTCAGGTTCATAACCTCAGTATCACCCTTGACTCCACACTTGCTCTTCCTCCACATGTTCAATGTGTTGCAAATTCTTGTTGTTTCTACCTTTATAGCATCTTTCCAATACCCTGACTTCTCTCCATTCACCTAGGTGCCACCTTGACACAGGCCTTAATCATCACTACCTGGCCTGGAATACTGCATTAGCCTTTTGGTTGTTCTGCCGCAATCCAATTCATTTTCCACTCAGCTGTCAAAATGCTTTTTCCAAAGCACATATCTGATCATGTCATTCTCCTTCTCAGTAAATGACAGTGGATTCTTATTATCTACAGGACCAGATATAAAAAGTTATGCCTGTCATTTAAAGTCCTTCACAACCTAGTCATTTCATACCTTTCCAGTCTTAACATTTTACATTATGATCCAGACACTGACCAACCTGGTGTTCCTCACACCTGACACTCTTCTCCTGACCCCGCCTTTTCAATGGTTGAGCTCCCATGCCTGGCATATTTTCCCTCTTACCTCTACCCCTTGGCTTCCTTTAATCATCAGCTCAAATACTACTTTCTGTAGGAGGCCTCACTGGTCTCACCACATTCTCCTTGCTATTGCCTTCTCACTGTGATTATCTTCCATTTACACTGTATATATCTTGCAGGTACCAAGTTACATATTATTTCCCCCATGAGAATATGAGCTCCTTGATGGCAGGAACTATATCTGTTTGTCTGTTTTTGGTCTCCCTGGCACACAGCAAAGTGTCCAGCACAGAGTAAGCACTTTATAAATGCTTGCTGACTGACTGAATGGATATAAATAAGTGTGGGCACACCATACTGAATGGATAGTCCTGCACCAGTATCTCCCATGTCTCACAATCAATTTCAAAGTTCTTCAGAGAGACCTAACCCTTTATCACTTCATCTGATCATGTTCATGTGAACATTTGCCTTCTGTGAGTCCTCCATAAAAGAGTCTTTTGGGCAAATGTATGTTTGGTATTCAAACAACATGGACACCTCATCAGAGTTGTGCTCCCTACAGCAGAGTTTGAATGCTTGACAGTTCAGCTCAAGAAAGGACCTCAGTGTCCAGTATCTTATCTTGCCAGGTGATCTTCAAAATCTTTCTAAGATAATTCAAATGGAAGAGGCTCATTTTCAGGCACTGCACTGGTAGACTGTGCAGGTTTCACAAGCATACATACATCAATGAAGGCAGCACAATGGTCTGTAAACCCCTGTAGGTAGGCAGCCTAACACTTCATTCTCATACAATTTGTGCATCAACCTCATCATCTATGTGTACATCCCTGGAAAAAAATATTGCCAAAGTAAGTGAACTTATCCAGAGCCTTCAAAATTTCTCAATTTGCTGTAACCAATGATTCCATGCATGGATTAAAGAAGGTGCTATGCTCTATGAGCAAAGCAAAATTGCAGCAGATCAAAAGAAATGTGAGATATCTAAATTGAGAGACATTTCTCTTCCAAATAATCATATGGACCATTTGTGCCCAATTTATGGTAGAGTCTTTTGAACTCATATTGGTATGATCAGCCATGGACATATGCACTACACGATGACCCTGACATCGGGATGTCATTTTGGTCCTCTTGAGCAAAAAAGACAAAATTCGTAAGTGATTTTACTTCCAAAGTGTTTTCACATCTATTATCTCATCTTTTTCTTATAGTTGCCAGGGTGATGTGAATAAAATATCTACATACTGTAGATGGAGGAATTGAAAGAAAGAGAGGTTAACTTACTTGATTAAAGCTTCTAGGATATGAACTAGAGCCAAGGTCCTCATCCCATGAGAATAAGGACTCTTTCTCCACCTTTTGTGGGTCAAGGGCAACTACTCTGACAGCAGGGCATCTGGGAAACCCTTCTCAGGAGACATAGGATTACAAAGAAAATCAATTATATTGAGATATAGTTATTGAAATAAAGAAGTCCACAGACCCCAAGTAAAGAAATTCTACGCTAGCCAATGTCTATATTACTGATTACTTCTGCACAGACTTTTCTTATTCTATATATTTCTTTTAATCAAATCTGTGCTGTATTTTGCCACTACTGGACTGTAGGTTCTTTGAAGGTAAAGACCATGACTACCAAAATTATATAAAGTTTGCAATACCTCATCAAATATCAGGAAACTGATGAACTCAATAAATACTGATAATTAAAATTTTGCTGTCAACAATAAGTGAGATATGCTGAATGCTTCTATTATTCAGAACAAAATGGTGAGATATTGGGAGGGAAGGGTTAGTTTATTTCTTTGCACCTAGTACATAGTGGTCCCCTTTCGTGCCATTTGAAAAAGGATGCGGATAGGAAGGATGGGGTACTAATGACACAGGGTATATAATTTTTATCTTTTAAACAGGGAAGTAAAAACTACCTTGTTAAATCAAGACCAAATGAAATTGAAAAACAATAACCTAAATCACCACAACTTTACACATTAACAAAAATCTTTGCTGTTTAATAGTATAGTATATTCACTAAAGTTAGTTAACAAATCAAAATGTACTTACAATCATCGTTCAAATAGATGTATTGTAATAAGAACATAGAAAGAACAAAGTTTTATAACTGAAATTCATGATTAAGGAGTAAGAAAATGTCTTAAAAGTACAATTGTACTGAAAAGCTAAGTATTTTAATCTATTTTGACCTTTAAGGTTTTATTATTACTCTTTTTTACCCTTTCTCAATATAGTTGGTGCAGACTATTAATTGATATGCTCTTAGTAATTTTCAATAAGTCATACTTTATATTTATGGGAGAGAAAAAGGACTTCTCTCCTTATCTTTTAGGTAGAGTTCCTTTGTCTTTGAAAGATGTGGTGGAAAATCATCAGCTCCACAATATCTTTGGAAATGGATATACATATTTATAATACTATCTAATATTCATGCCTTGGACACATACTAGCTGTGTCTGTGGCAGCCAATAATCAAACATTACAAGTTGCATAGTCACCAGTAAAAGGCATCTTCACATAAGAATTTCTTCATGCCAATGAAATCACAGGTTCATTTCCCGCTCCAAAAAAAAAAGTTACTCACTATGGTTCCAGAAAGCACTAATAACTGTATGATGTTTTGATAATTAAGGGGCAATTCAGAACTAGCTTATGAGTTTTTCCACAGGTTTTTAAACTTGAAGGTGGCAAAACAAACTTTCATTTCTAAATGTGTTTATTGACCAATATAAAACAAGATGACTGACAAAACCCCCAAAACAACTGGACTCCTAAAAGTCCATGCAGAAGAGTTGGCCTAAAACATGTAATCAAAGTTTCTCTTCCCTTATATAACCAAATTCTTATAAGAAGTTGTCTATACTTGTTGCTTCTATTTCTTTACTTCTCAACTTTTTGCCATCCTGCTTTTGACTCCATCCCCTGACTGGAAAAAGAGGCAGTGTGGTATAGTGAAAAGCATGCTGGGTTTGGACTCTTGATCTGTTTTGTCACTTAATTCTTGTGTGACCTTAAGCGAGTTAAGTTCTCAGGGTCTCAGTTGCCTTTTCTCTAAAATGAAGGAACCTGAGGAGATGATGACCTTCCAACTCAGAGTCTACAACACTATGAAAATGCTCTTTTTAAGGTTACTATAACTTAACTGGACTTTTCCCAATCCTCATCCTTTCTTGACCCCTCTTTAGGCTTTGTCATGGTCAATCACTTCTGTCATCTGTATGACTTCCTTGGCTTTGTTATCTCCTTTTCATTCTCTTACCTTTGATCATCTGTTCTCAGTCTCCTTTGCTGCATCATCATCCATGTTCCGCTCCCCTAATGATGGGTGTCTCTATCTATCCTGTCCTGGATAGGACATCCTAGATATCCTAGATCTGCTCTGGGCCCTCTTCTGTTGCTGTATCTTCTCTCTTGATGTCACCAGCTCCCCTGGTTTCAAAATTCAGTTCAATGCTGATAACTACCACAACTACATATTAGGCTCTAATCTTGACCTTGAACTTTATATTACCAATTACTTGTCTACTGACTGTACAATGCCATCTGAATATTATGTTGGCATCTCAAATACATTCAGAATGGTTCTTGGCATCATTCTCTTTTCATCTATCCAAATTTTAAATGGAGAGCACCACTATTCTTTTAGTCACCCAGGTTCATAATCTCAGAGTCATTCTCAAATGCTCATTCATGACATCTAATAAGTTGCAAAGTGTGGCGAATTTTACCTCAACAATATTTCTCAATCCATTCTTTGTTTTGTATTCACATAGCTAACATTTTAGCTTACTCTCTCATCTTCTCTTTCTAGATTATGACATTAGCTACCTCCCTGGCTTCCTACTTCCAGTCTCTTCCTTCTCCAAACCATTCTTCACCCAGTTGCCAAGGCAACCTTTCTAAGGCAGAGGTCGTATCATGAGATCATAGATTTAGAGTTGGAAGGGACCTTAGAGGTTGTCTAATCCAATCTACTCATTGCAAGTCAAGGTCTAGAGGGGTTAGGCAATTTGTCCAAGGTTACCCAAGTGGTAAGTGGCACAGTTAGGATTCAGAACAGATCCTTTCACTTGCAATTGAGAATTCTTTCCACTGCATGATGCTGCCCATCTCTTCTGCTCAAGTATCTTTCCTGTTTCTAGAATAAAGAACAAACTCCTTACCTTGGCTTTTAAGGTCCTGTACAATCTGGTCCAGCCTAGGTTTGAATCTCCCCTCAAAGACATTCTAGCTGTGTGACACTGTGCATTCACTTAACCTATCTGGGCCTCTATCTCCTTCTCTATGAAAGAAGGAGCTGAGTACAGCCTGTTCCTTGCAGTTATATATCTATGCCACTTCACCTTTGCTTTCTGGAATCATTAATATCCTTAAAAGCTCAACTGAGGTGTCATTTCTGACAGGTGACAAGCCCTTCCTGTTCTCACTTGTTATTAGTCATCAAGTACTGTGTTCTTTTCCATCCTCAAATTAGGTCTGATTTTATGAGTTGTGTACTCCAGGTAAATGTGAGGTCCTTGAGGGCAGAGACTTTCACTCGGATGATCAAAAACCATTTATTAATAAGTCTTTACTATGTTCCAGATACTATGCTAAATGCTAGAAATACAAAGAAAAGCAAAACCATAGTCCTTGTCCTCCAGGAGCTGACATTTTAATGGAAAAATCAACACATGAATGACTAGTTATATACAAGATATATAGTATAAATAGGATCTAAAGCCACAGGGGAAGCACATGGGAGGGGTGATGATGGGACCTCCTGCAGAGGACAGCATTTGAAAGAAGCCAGAGAAGTCTGGAAGTGAAGGTGAGGAGGGAAAATATTTCAGGCATGGGGGACAGTCAGTGAAAGGGCAGAGAGATGTGAGATGGAATACTGTGGGTGAGGAACAGCAAGAACAAGATTGTCTCTGGATTACAGAGTATATGATAAAGCATCAGAAAAATGGAAAGTAGGAAGGGGTCAGAGCTTTAAAAGTCAAACAGCATTCTATATTTGGTCCCAGAAATGACAAGGAGCCACTAGAGTTTAGTGAGTAGAGTAAGTGACAAGATCAGGTCTACACTTTCGAAGAATCCCTTTGACATCTGATTGGAGAATGGAAGGCTGCACCACAGTGGCAGCTGTGTGTTTATGAAAGGGGTAGGAGAGTGGACATGTATGGGAGATATGAAGTTATAAATGACCAGACTTGACAACAGCTTGGCTATGGGTCTAAGTATGAGTGAGAAGGTGAGTATTAGACCAAGATTATAAGCCTTGGTGACTAGACAGTGATTTCCTCAAAAGTAAAAGCAAAGTACTGGCCTTGAAATCAGGAAGACTCATTTTCCTGAATTCAAATCTGGTTTCAGACACTTACTGTGTGACCCTGGGCAAGTCACTTAACCATATTTGCCTCAGTTTCCTCATCAGTAAAATGAACAGAAAAGGATATCACTGGAAACCCCAAATGAGGTCAGGAAGAATCAGCCATGACTGAAATGACTAAACAAAAAACAACAAAAAGGAAAGTTGGGAAAAGAGAAGGTTTTGGGAAATATAATGAATTCAGTTTGAAATGTCTATGGGATATCCAATTTAATATGTCCAGAAAGTCATTGATGGTACAAGAGTGCAAATCAGGAGAGTGATGAGGGCTACATGTATACATCTGGAAGTCATCTATGTAGAGAGGATAAGTGAACTCACAGGAGATAATGAGATCACTAAATTAGATGGGTGAGCAAAAAGAAGAAAAAAGAGTGATAAGACAGTCACAAACACCTAAAGGAGGGCATACCTAGAAGAATGTGACTAACGTCATCTTAGCACAGAGGTCAAGAAGGATAAACAATGATAAAAGGACATTAGATTTGACAATTAAATGATCATTACTAGTAACTTTGGAGAAAACAGTTTAATTTGAATGATAAAGTCAGAACCCAGATTGTAGAGGGTTGAGAAAACAGTGAGAGAGGAGAAGTGGAGGCACCTAATGTAGACATAATGTAGGTGACTTTTTCAAGGAGGTTAGCCAAGAAGGAAAGGAGAGGTACAAGGTGACAGCTATTGAGGATGGTCAGATCAAGGGAGGAAAAATGGGAATTGTTACAGGTTGTACAGAAAAAGAAAGATAAGGAAAAAAAAGAAAGTATATAAGGGGTTTGAAGATGAGACAGACAGAGAGAGAGAGAGAGAGGGAGAGAGAGATGGTATCAGAAAGAAGGCAATCAGCTAGAGAATTAAGGAGGGATGAGATCAAGGGTACATATTGAGGGTGTTGTCTTGGCAGGAAAGCATATCTCTTCATATGTGACAGTGATCAAAGAGAAGTTACTAAAGGAAGATAGTGAGTGATGTGAGATGAGGAGGAAAGGAGATGGGAGCTTTCAGTGAATGATCTAAATTTTAATGTGATAATGAAGTCTTCAGCTGAGAGAGAGGGGAGAGGGAGAAAATTCTGAAAGGATGAAAAGATTTGGAATAGATATTATGGTCAGTGGAATAAAAAAAATCAGTTGAAGCAGAAAATGATTGTCTTGTAGTAAGGGTATAGGAGAAAATCATGAAGTATATGTTAGTTCTTAAAGGCCAAATGTCCCAAATGCAACTCCTTGACAAAGAGGTTGGGAAACAAACACAATGACTCAATCACTGCTGTATTCCTGAGTACTGTCAAAGCAGGATAGTTTTTACAATCCTTTTCTAGACAGTACTCCTCTAAAAAGAGAATTCAATCCATAGTTATTAAGAACCTACTATATGCAAGGCACAGTGCCAAACTCTATAGGAAATAAAAAATTTATAAGATGCTATCCCTGAACTCAAGGGGGAGTGGGGAGGAAGAGATATGATACATATTCAAATAACTACCAAATAAAATAATGTCAGGCTTGCAGGGAAATTTGTTATGCAAGATTTTATATGGGTTTTTTTTAGATGATCATTTTTGTCTGTTCATATCATAAAAACTTATTAATTTGCCATTTTCTGGTACAATCACTTATTTTACATAATTTGATACTGAATTCACAAGACATAAAAGCAAGCACTCTGACATACAAAGAAGGGCCTGATGTACAGGTTTTTAGATCTGTTTTTCTGAAAGGAAAACAACTTTTGAGGGCTCAATAATCATTTAAGTCAAGCACATGTATCATTCACTTTCAGAGGAAAAAGTCAGCACCCTGAACTTCAGAGAAAATTCAAAGAAATAATAATCAACAGACAGGGCTTCCAACTGTCTGACCACAATCAATACATACATAGTTACTAGAGAGAGAAGCACCAACATCTGGGTTTTCAAAGCTGGGGGGCTCCTCAGAGGTTGTCCAGAGTCTCATCTGGCTAAACAAACACTTCCAATGAGTAAGCCCCAAAGCAAAACCTCACCTCAGAGTATTCATACACTTTTCAGAGCCAGAGGGCATCACAACCCTTGAGAACCAGTGCATTAGAAATTAACAAAAGGTGTGGGCCTCCCCTAATCAAGCTGGTACGGAAGATCTTTAACTCTCTGATTGGCATTACACATGATTTTGACACATATTCTTTAATTCTTCATCATAAAACCATGTAAGTGAAACTTTTGGCAAAACATGTCTTTTCTTTTTAAAATTATCATATTTATTTATGTTTTAATATTCATTTGTTAATTCTGAGTTCCAAATTCTCTCCCCTCTCCAAATCCTCCCCCCACCCACTGAGAAGGTAAGCAATATGATACCCATTATACATGTGAAGCCTGACTATACATATTGTAACATGCTTTGTTTTTCTTAACTTTTCAATGGACAGGAGAGGATGAGGGAGAGAATTTGGAAATGAAAGGAAAATAAAATTGAAAAGAAAAGTAAAATAATGTCAGGCTAAAACAGTTTATTGTAGGTATGTAAGATGGATGCAAATACATTGTTTTATGAGGCCAGAGGAGGGAAAAGGTCATAACCAACTAGTGGGATCAGGGAACATGAACCTGGATAAGGCAGCATTTGAGCTGAATTTTAAAGAATGGGTGGAAAATTAAGAGGTGAAGTGGGAAAGGGAGGGTATCTGGTATGAAGGATGTTAAGAATAAATCTACATAAGTGAGAAAATGATGACAATATGTGGGGGACAATGAATTGTCTAGCATGGTTGGAGAAATCAATGAAGACTGTAATAAGTGCCCACGATGAGTTAGGCAGTGGGGAGAGATACAAAGAAAAAAAATGAAATAGTCTTGTTCTCAAGGAGTTTAAATTCTATTAGAGGAAAATAAAATGTGCAAAAAATGCAAAAAATAAATACAAGGAAATTTTGGGGGAGTAAGGGATTTGCATCTGAGAGAATGAGAAGAGGACTTTTTGAGTTTTAAAGGAAACTAGGGTTTCTGAGAGGAAGAAGTGAAGAGGGCATGTGTGCCAAGTTTGGGGGGAACAGCCTGTGCAAGGGCATAGAGACAGGAGATGCAATGATGCATGAGGTACAGAACAGTACAATTTTGTTAGACCACAGCATGTGGAGAGGAGTAACGTTTAATAAAGCAGTAGAGATAGGTTGGGGCCCAGTTGTAGAGGATGTTAAATACAAAACAAAGGGAGTATATGGAATTCTTTGATCAAGGGAGTGACATGGTTAGGCCTATGCTTTACTAATATCACTTTGGCAGCCTTGTGAAGGATGAATTAGAAAAGGGTGGCACTTGAGGTAAGGAGACCTATTAGAAAGCTGCTGCAGTGGTCCAGTGAGAGGAGATGAGAATCATCACTAGGGTGATGATTGTGTGAGGAGAAAGAAAGAGTCTGATGGACACATGTTGTGAAGGTAGAATTATTGATATTTGGTAAGTGACTAGGTTCGTGTTGTGTGTGTATGATTATAAGGTTGGAAAGAAAGGTAGAGTGCTATGAAATTGAGGAGGGTATTGAATGTGAGAAAAAGGAGTCTGAAGTTCAGTTGGTAGGGAATAGGAAGACACAACATTTCTGAAGAGAAGAAAGATCTGAGCAGATCTCTGCATAAGGACAATTAGTCTGGCAATGGTATAAAATATGGATTAGAACAGGGAGGGAGAGGAAAAGGGACTATCCAGTAAGAAACTTGCAATAAGTAGTCCAGGAAAGTAGTTAAAGGCTTGTACAAATGTGGTAGTTAATGGGAAAAGAAAGGACTCCAAAGGAAGGAAACTACATAGGTTGAATCAACAGTACTTGGTAGTCAAATGGGTTGAAAGAGGTGAGGAAGAAAGTAGAGTCAAAGATAAGGCCAAGATTTTAAATTCAGAATTCTATGCTATATACATTTCCCTATACTTCTATATGTCAATTTCATCAATTGTCATAAAAAACCCTTCATTTAAATTTAATGAGCCACCAGCTGTTGTCAGTAATTAGATGCGTATAGCACACACACATATGTATAAGTATATATGCATGTGTAAGCGTGTGTGTATATATACATACGCACACATATATACATATACATGTATATGTTAGAGGTCTTGAAATTCTTTAGGTTGTTTCTTTGTGTTCAAAAGTTGACCAATAAGTATTCTTGTTCTGAATTGTTCTTTCAGGCATTATTTAGTGCGGCATGGAATTTTCATTTTAAAAGGTAAAACTGAATTTTCAAATATAATTTGTTTGTAGAAATTAATCAAATAAAGAAAGTAAAATTTTTAATCATATAGTAAAGGGAAAGATTACTAGTCCTTTGTATCTCAGTTGGGGGAACTAAAATGAAGGATCATTTATAAAGTATTTGCAGCATTGACTATAATCAACTATAATAATAAGATACTAGCTACAAAAAAATTCTTCTCGTTGAAACCACTTTTGTAATACTGCTTTTTAATAACCCTCATAATGGCCGAATTAAAGGACTCCAACTGAAATCATTCATCCCACATAAAACAAACATTGCTTTTTCTTCTTAGCTTTGTTTTACAAGTTACATTATTTCCAGATGATGCTTGAGGGGCCTATGGTTTCAAGAATTAGACACTTAAATAGACAGCTGCTTTCTATTTACCATATAAATCAAGGATAAATCAAAGAAAACTCTAAATTGTGGATTTGATTTGCTCCTATGATGGAATACAAACTGAGGCAGAAAGGGAAAAAAGGAGACAAAAACTTCATCAAGGTACTGGCAAAAATGTCATTTCATTAAAAGGAAAGCAATTTGGTGACACTGTAGGACATGAAGTTTTTAAACATTGGCTCTGCACAGTAGGTAAGAAATTTTTCACTGAAAGGGTAAGAAGCCAAGAAAAATAAGCTTCTGATCAGTGTTTCTCACAAATCCATCACACACTGCTACTGAATTTAATATCCATGGCTTATTTTGTCTGTATTCTTTAAACTTGACTTGGAAAGTTAATTAATCATTGCCAGACTTCAATGCAGAAACATCCTATTTCCTTGTATAAGCTGGAGGAAAGAACATAAAAGTTCTTTCAGCATTTTTAAAGATAATTAAAAAGAAAAATCTTGAAGAGGGTCTAAGTCATCTCTGTAGTTGATAGGATTGATCAACTTCCAGCCCATGTAGGAAAGAGAAGGAAATTATTTTTCCTGACCTTACATTACATAAAATGTTTAACTAACAAGATAAATGTTTCCAACAAATGTACTAACATAGGTGTGTGTCTCCAAATGAGTATTTTATATACTTAGTCTTCAGTACCAGTTTACAAGTAAACCAAGAAAATCAGTCTTAGAGACACATCTTATTTTTGGCACCTTCCCCACCTCGTCCACCTTAGATTTGAATCCATGTTACTTCTGGCTATTTAAAAAAAAAATCAAATTCACTCAAAGGACAAAACTTTGCCACCTCTGAAGATATTCAATCTTTAAATTTTGTAACTGGTCCTGAATCTGCAGATTTGTCTCTCATTACTTCTCTTTCATGTTGCCTTGTGCTTCAGTAGAATTAGGTTAACCACTGTTCCCCAATGTGCCTTCAGTTTTCCCACTTTTGTACCTTTATTGTTGCTGATTCCTTTATCTAGAATGAACTCCCCATAATATCTAGGTGTCAAGAATCTTCCAAGGTACAGTTCAAATGCTGTTTTTCCATGAAGACATAATACTTTCAGATAGAAACAAACTCTCTTTCCTCTGAACTCCTATTTAACTTGTTTGTAGGTAGAAACAGCATGGCATATTGGGTAGATGGTCATCCTTGGGGCCAGGAAAAAATGCGTTCAAGATCCACTTCTGAACATATATTGGCTGTGTGACTCACTGCAAAGAAGCTGCAGATCTTAACTGTTGGAGGGAGTTTCCTCAGTAGAAATTCCCAATCCCAATGAAATAAAAGGCTCAGATCAGATCCTTTGTATTTATCAAGTTCTAATCTGTACTATATTTATCTATTTAATTTTCCTATCTATGTCTATTAGACTGTATGCTCCTTCTGGGCAGGGATTATGTCTCATTCATTACTCCCCATTAAATGCGCAAAGCTGATTTACCTGAGGGTATCTTAAAAGTATTAAAAAAGGAATAAGCTCTATCAGTAATTCCAAAAGATAAATTACTTTTAAAAAATTTTAAGTCAAGATAGTATCTTTGGAAAAAATATATTACCTGATGGTAACTGCTTTGATGGAGACAACACAAAGGTCAATATACAGAGTTAAGTAAACATGTCTAAAAACATATATGTGATTATATTTTTTCTTTACATATTTCAAAAGACGAATTAGACTTCTGCTAATTCACTGTTAAGACTTCAAAGATGTTTAGATCAACCTTCAAATGGCTGATTAAAACTAAGAGAGATAAAAAAGTAATGATGTGTAAGTGTTATTCATTTTAACACTAACTAAAAAGGAAGTGATTATAAGAAACAAATAACTGAAGGAATTTTCTGAAGACTTTTGTCCACCCTAAGAAAAAACTCAAAAAATTTAAATTATAGAGTATTTATGAGATTTTATGGATGAACTTCAAGGGTTAAGAGGGGGGGAAAATTGGAAGAGTCAATGAAAAAAGGTGAAGTTAAATACCTTTCTTTTCATAGGATAAGGCTGAAGAAGACAAAAGCATAATAATAAAGGGGGATTAACAGGCTACTAACTGGAAAAACTTAGTAGGAAAAAAGGAATATTCACCTTTTGTCCCCAAAGTCTTACTGCAATGCTTCATTATGGTGTGGATGTAACCCTGGGTCCTCTATCATGAGAGATTACAATGGAACACCAGTTCTGGTAGATTCTGCCACAGCCCTGGTGAAAGAATTAGTCTGTTTTCTGAGAACACAGTTCTGCGAGTAGACACAGCTGGCTGAATGGGGACTCAGCTGGGTAACTCAACTCCTCCTCTACGGTCTGCCTCCCTCCTCCTCTTCCTTCTCCTCTCCAAAGGAAGGTAAATTTGGATGGCCAAAGGATGCCCAGTTGACTTGGGTTTTACTGGCTTCCTTCCCCCCCCTCCAGTCCCAAAACTTAAAACTTACTGCACTCTGAAGCTGGAACACCAATGGGGCCCTGCCTAAGGGCTCCTCTGGACCCTCCTAGCTTTAGTGATTATCCATAGTAACTGTTGCTGTTTCCCTCCCAGCCTGATGTCTTTCTTTTTCCTGGCCTCATTAAAAGGGCTATGCCCTGGCTACTTCTTAAACAAGCCTGTTTAATGAATGGGCATTGCCTCATCCTAAATGAGTACCTGACAGGTCTTGGCCTAAAGGGCCCAAGGTCTCCCAGTGCATCCTGGGTCATCTCCAGTCATCCTGATGAATACCTGGTCACTGGATTCAGATGGCTCTGGAGAAGTGAAGCTGGTGACCTGCACAGCCCTCCCTCACTCAAAACAAAATCATCTCACATAAAAGAGGGAAAAAAAGAGCTTTTACAATGGAGGGGAAGAGGGGGGAGATGAAAAGAAATAAGTGAGCCTTACTCTCATGGGATTTGGTTTAAGAAGGAATAACACACTCAAGTGGATATGGAAATCTATTTTACCCTGCAGGAAGGCAAGGGGGAAGGGGATAGGAGAGGGAAGAAAATAGAGGGGACAGTAAATTAGGGAAAGGGATAATCAGAAGCAAACACAATTATGGGAGGACAGGTCAAGGGAGAGAATGGAATAAACTGAAGGCAGGATAGGACAGAGGGAAATGTGGTTAGTCTTTTACAACATAACTATTATGGAAGTGCTTTGCATTTTTATACATGTATGACCTACAATGAATTGCTTATTTTCTCACAGGGTGGGAGGGAGGGAGAGAATATGGAACTCAAAGCTTTAAGATGAATGTTAAAAACTGTTTTAGCATGCAGCTGGAAATTAAGATATACAGGCAATGGAGTATAGAAATCTATTTTGCCCTACAGGAAAATAGAGGGGAAGGGGGATGGAAGAAGGGTGGGTAATAGAAGGGAGGGCAGACTGGAGGATGGGGTGCATGCTGTCCTGGGGTGGGGTGCAGGGAGAGATGGGGGAAAAATTTTGAATTCAAATTCTTGTGGAAGTGAATGTGGAGAATTGGAAAATAAATTATATATTTAAAAAAGTAATCAATACCACTTTTAGACAATCAATAAATTTCTATTTGACTATAGGTACTCTAAAACTGAGATGCTAGTCCAGTGATCAACTAGTGGACATATTGCAGGAGGTACTGGACCACTGTAGTAGGAATAAGTAACTGCAAAAAAAGACTATCATGAAAAGAACTGCAGCTTGTGCACCAACAGTGGTTCCTGAGAATAATGTGTTAGAGAAATTCTATGAAAAACCTATTAAGATCCTCCAGATCCAATCAAGTCATTAGTGACTTCAATGTAAAGCATGAAAAAAGTGAACATGGAAAAAAGACATATGGGAAATTATTGTTCAGAAGAAAAGACACCAAAGATTTGTACTGGAAACTTCCTATTTCTATATTATGAACACTTTCTTCAAAAAAGGAATTAACAGACATTGGATATAGAAAACACCAAAAAGAACACAACTGGCTTCATTTTGACAGGAAAAGACTTGTTATTGATGTGTTATTTCTGAGTCAGCTGTCTGTATATAGTCAGACCATCAACTCATCAAAGCTAAGATCAAAATGTGCAAAAAACAAACAAGAACGATAATTATGAGAAAAAAATATGTTCAATTAAACTGATTTAACTGTGAATTATTTATATAAATTATTGAAAATTTTAAAAATGGGAAATGGATAATAGAAATTTCATCGATACTGACTATAATAATTCCATCCAGAAGTTAACCAATGTAAATTAATTGTCATGAGATCAAAAGAATCCAGTAAGCACTATAAACAGAGAATAACTAATAGGCATTTGGATAGTGTAGCGGATAGAGAGTGCTAGACTTATAGTGGAAACAAGTCACTTAATCTTTCTAGCCTCAGTTTTCTCATCTGTAAACTAGAAATAATAATAGCATGTACACACTTTGCAAACTTTAATGTGTTATAAACAAAACCAATGCAGCCAAGATTACAAGGAAAGCAAGAAAGTGGGGGAAAGTTTTAACAGCAAGTTTCTGTTAAAAGGCCTCATTTCTCAAATATATAGAGAATGGAGTAAAATTTATAAAAATAAGAGTCATTCTTCAATTGATAAGTTTTCAAAGACTATGAACAGGCAGTTTTCAGAAGAAGAAATCAAAGCTATCTACAATCTATGAAAAATGTTCTAAATCACTATTGATTAGAGAAATGTAAATTTAAACAACTTTGAGGCATCTCACATATATCACATTGGCTAACATGTCAGAAAAGGAAAATGACAACTAGGGGATATAGAATCGGGACACTGATGCCCTGGTGGTGGAGTTATGAACTGGTCCAGTCATTCTGGAGACTAATTTGGAACTATACCCAAAGGGCAACCAAACTGTGTGTATCTTTAGTACTAGGTCCATATTCCAAAGATATCAAAGAAAAAGGAAAAGGACTATTTGTACAAAAATACTTATAGCAGCTCTTTTTGTGGTGACAAAGAATTAGAAATTATGGGGATGGTCATCAATTGGGGAATAGCTGAATAAGTTGTGGTATATGATTGTGATGGAATACTCCTGTGCAAGATGATCTCAAAAAAACCCTGGATAGACTTATATGAAGTGAGGAGAAACAGGACAACACTGTACACGGTAACAGTATCATTATAATGATAATCAACTGCGTAAAAGACTTAGCTACTCTGATCAACATAATGATAAAAGACCATTCCAAAGGGCTCATGATTTCCTCAGAGAGAAAACTGATAAACTGAGTGCAGATTAAAATATAATTTTTTTGCTTTATGTTTTACATGATTTCACACATGTAATTGATAGTACATTGCTTGCCTTCTCAAGGGTGGGGAAGGGACTGGAGAGAGGGAGAGACTTCAGAACTCAAAATTGAAAAAAAAATGAATGTTAAAACTAAATGATGAATTTTTTTAAAAGATAAAAACCAAACCAAACTTTATTTATTATGTAAGTGATAGGTATCATCATCAGAAAAGAGCTGTCAATGTCAATAACAGGTTAGAATATAAAATTTATCTATAAAATCTAATGAAGAATGGTAATGGATGATTACAAATGATACCCTCTCATAGAGCAGAGAGAAATGCTGGTGGGTAAAACCATTCTAAAAAAATATTGATGACATCTAATGAAGTAAAGTTACCCTAAGAGCATCCAAGAAGAAAGAGCATAAATAGAAGAAAACTCGAAAAGATCTGCAGAAACCATTTCCATAAACTATTTCTCCATTAATGAGAATGGAACTACCACATTGGACCTAAACATCAGAGTTCCTGAGGTGCTTAGAGAAGAAGTAGAAATAGCACTAAAGTGAACAAAGATAGGAAAAGCAGTCAGATTGAACCAAGTATATATACAGAAAAAATGTGGCTAGAGATGATACAATATTGAGGGAATGATATACAATGTACATGATGGAAGGTAAGAAAAATCTTTATGAGAGTTATTACAAATAAAGGATATCTTCAATGAGGATATGAGCAGGGAAAAAGTAGACTTTTGCAAGACTGGAGACATCTAGGTGGCACCATAGTGTTTAGAGTGCAGCGCCTGGAGCCAGGAAGACTCATCTTCCTGAGTTCAAAGCTGACCTCAGACATTTACTAGCTGTGTGACCCTGGGCAAGTCACTTACCCGACTGGCCTCAGTTTCCTCATCTGTAAAATGAGTTAGGGAGGGAAATAGCAAACATCCCAGTATCTTTGCCAAGAAAACCCCAAATGGGGTCATGAAGAGTGGGAAATGACTGAAATGACTAAACAACAGCAACAAATCAAGAATGGGTCACATCTTTACCATTTTACAATTCCCTAAAAGATGCAGACAGCATAAGATCACATTATGCTTACTGCTTATTGACTAAGAGAAAGCATTTAAATTGGGAGAAAAAAATGCTGCTATATAGAATCTTTTAAAGTAAAGTGTACTCCCATTCATACCTCAAGATTATTTAGGATCCCCTGGAAGATGTAACAATAGAAATAAGCCCTGTTCAACAATCCTCTAGAAGAAACATTAGGTGAGGCATAAAACAGGAAGATGTATGTTCCCCAAAAGCATCTGCCACTAGAATGGAGGTGATTCAGTATATAGTACAGGGCAGGGAGATTCTCTGGTGAGGCCTATTTAATGCTCCTGTTTGTGGATGAGTCCCCTGAAAGAAATCTGTAATAACTCAAAGGAATTTAGTCTGCTACTCCACACAGGAAAACACCAAGTGGATGAAGAATGTTCTATTATGCAGACTACAATATGCATTTGGGTAGAGACCATCCTACAGTATCTACTCTAGGGACAGTAGATATTGACAACAAGCTCTGCCCAGAGTAGAAGAAGAGGAGAAGAGTGGGTTGGAATGCCTTCAGGAAAAACACTTTTTTTGACCCTAAGATTCCGATAATAATTATTAACATTTTACTGCTGGGAAGCATTATTGTGAAACATTACTTCCCCTAAAGAACTAAAGATAAGCATCCCACAGAGGAAAGTGGAGGGAAACAAGGTAAATGTGAGCATATTACAACATATAGCCAATGAAGAATTCTCAAGAAAAGGAATATGAAGGAACTGTGTAACCAGAAGAGAAAATGTGATGGTCATGTGGAAAGAGCAAAGGATGACAGGTGGCCAGGAGAGTGCTCCAATGGTACCCATACTATGCTCAGAGGATTCAAGGGAGGTTGTTAACATGCCATGAGGTTCTGGGCATGGAGATAGCTTGTGATGGGCAATTCTCTAGGAAATACCCAAATTACTAAGATAACAAATATCATTAAATATTGGGTTTGAAGGGTTATTATTTGGAGTTAGCAGTAATTTAGTTCTTTTCATATGGAATCATATTTTGTACCATATAGAATTTTAAAGATTTGGTCTCTGCTCTTTTGGAACTTTACAGTCAAAGGTAACACTCTCAAAGTAGGTTTAACTAGAAATTGAACAGTTTCTCCATGTGTTAGACTAAAAAGATTTTCACACTGATACTGAATATGGAAGAAGTAGTGTTGTTCTTAATTTAGTCTAGATTCTACTGGGTCTAGAAAAGTTAGTGTGACAGAGATACATTTCATAAAAATCTTTCAGAGGTCATGACTTAAGTGATTTACTGTGGCCAGAAACTGCAACAGCTCTAGGATCAGGGATTGTTCTTTTGGGGACTTGGTTTTCCTTTTCCTTCCTTTCCTCTTCTCTAGAGCTGGAGGTGTATAGCTGGGTGAGCTAGACCATCTTGTAAGGTACATATTTCCTCTTCAATATGCAGATCTCATTGATTTCTTTTTATTAAACTGAGAAATGACTGCAGTTTCTGTATTTATTAAAAGAATTACCTCCATTACGGTGGCAAATGCCTTTGGCAAACATACACCTTCTTGTCTTATGCCTTGCCTAATGTTTTATTCTCAGAGGGTTATTGCTGTTATTACATCTTTTGTTATTACATTTTCCACGGAATCCTGAATGATCTTGAAGTATTTACTTTGCTGTAAAAGATCCTATAAAACAGCGTTAGAAACTGGACTTGTGATTTTCATTGGCAGAGTGAAATACCATCTACCAATGCAGTTTGGCACCATTTCAATAACATACGGCATCAACCAAAATCTTACCTCCTTCAAGAAGCTTTTCCCCAAAATTTCTAATTCTCCCTCCTTCTTTATGGATTATCTCCAGTTTACCCTGTATATATCTTGTTTATACATAGTTGTTTACATGTTGTTTTCCCCATGAGACTGTGAGTTCCTTGGCAGCAGGGTCTGATTTTTGACCTTTCTTTATGGCCAGCACTTAGCCCCAGTGCCTGACACGTAGTAGGTACTGAAAAAATGTTTGCTGACTTTTAACCACACAGAACTCTGGGGAAAAATATCTTATCTCATCCAATTTTTAAAAAGAGCATGTTGAGAATATGCATTCAAAAATGAAATCCCCTTATGCAGTCTTTGAGTACTGGAATTTATCAATAAGACACTTCATCATTACTGAAGAAGCCAAAATTTCAGTGCTTTTTAAATGCTGGGTTTCCTCTAAGATGGTTAATAAGATCAGAGAAATATACAAGCGATTCTTAGTGAGGCTTCTAAGCTATTGTCACTAGCCCTGAGCTAAAGTTGATGATGTCCCTCTTTGAGGAGATGCTGCAGAATTCAAGTACATAGACTTAAGTGTCTCCCATCTACAATTTGCTACTATCAAAATGGGATGGCTGAATGGAATTTTAAATATTATCTCCAGAAAGCAGATGCTCTAAGACTTCCATCCACACTTCACAAAACTTTTGTCCTTTTGTTTTTGACCCAGAAAAAGCAGTCAGTTTTAATATGGTAAAATTATGTCATTTAATTCAAGCATCTGCCAGAAATTTAACTTAATCCGCTGTCCTTTAATTAATAATTACCTCTGGAATTTTCAGTGTTACAAGTGCCCCATTTCTCAGTTGACTAGAGAAACCAAGTGGTTTCATGGCTCCCTGAAAGGGTAATGAATGCAGATGATGCACCTTCAGGATTTTAGTTTACTGAAGAATTAAACAAAAGAATGAAAGGCAGAAATGGATAAAGTCTGGTATTTATCTGTGAAAACACAGGAACACTACAATGCTCCAAATAATTATAAGTGAAAAGAGAGTAAACACAACATTATCAGGCAAACAAAAGAGGAATTCCAATTTGATACTTTCTTCCCAGCTCCACGGCCTTATTTCCACCAAGAGTCTGTAGCTTGTCATAATAGAATTATGAAGATCTGTCTTATAACCAAGTCATTGCAGGTACAGAATGAACTGAGAGATTACACTGGTCTGAAAGAACAGCTTAGTATATGTGATGCAACTGCTGAATTCCTACAGAAAACCTCAAAAAGTTTCCATGATTCACAGGAGAAAGGAGACACATTGGAACCATAAACATAACATCTCAATGGGGTGACACACTATTACCAAAATAAAACAACAAAGGAAAACTGGGTCTAGTCAAGTTATAGATGTACACAGCAAACTTTGTTTATCAGCAGCCAGCATCCAGACTGAGTGTTGTTCCCACAGTCTCGTATCAGCACTGCCCTAAGACCCAGAAATACAATATAAACCACAGGAAACGGGCAAAATAACCTTCACATTGCCTAGCATGCATGAACATTTCAAATGAAGACTTTACACACCTGTTTTACAAAATTACTAAAGAGCAACTAGTTATGAGTTGTCTTTTTAGTGTTCTCAGATCACTAGTTCCCAACAGAATATGATGGGCTTTGTCTGCAGGACATTCCTGGATGTTGGATATTAAGAATCCTCCCTTATCAGGGTTAGAACCAAGGACAGAAAAAAAAAATTTCCCTCCTTTTGGGGAAAATCTTTCATGAGTTTCAGGCTAAACATAACTTCCTTCATATAAACAAGGCTCTGCATAGGGAACTAGATCTTGGGGACAGGACCTCAACTTTTGATCTCAGAAACTCTAATCTCAAGGCCTACCATAGGTCTTCTACCATTATCCCTAAAGTTCTATTTTTAATGATTATGCTTTATTCTTCTTCATCTTCAATAATTAATTTTATTTTAAGGTCCTTTAGGTCCCTCTAAACAACTTCTGTTCTCCCCAACCAATAAGTTTTTGCTGTTCAGTAGTTTCAGTTGTGTCTGACACTTTGTGACCCCATTTAAGGTTTTCTAAGCAAAGATACTGGAGTGATTTGCCATTTCCTTCTCCAATCAAGAAGACCTTTCAACTCTTTCACAGGTCTTATCTTTCTTATCCTTAAGTGAATCTCTGAGACCTTGGGTTGTCTTACGTTCACCCATCCCTTTAATCCATCATCCTCTGGGTACATAATCTTTTTTTTTTCACCATGGGCCCTGCTATGCCAACTTCTGGTTAACAAAATTGTCAGAATGTCTTTGCTCTGATAGCTATGAAAACCAGTAAAAGGAGCATTTATACATGTGTTTTGCTCAAGAGAAAGGAATTTGATGATTATATTTTCTATTATCAACTAAAGATAAAGTATTTTAAATGGAGATATGTGCCTTCTCTTATAAAATATCATTATATTTGGAATTTCAAGATAAATTTCCAGGGAACCTTGTATCAGTCACAGATACAGTCCAACTACTTGTGGTCTTCTTGGACATCTCTGTATCAGCCCTGGGTCCAAGCATCTGGCCACTGTCTTTGTCTCAGGGGGTTTTCTTACAGTATGTTCCTGGATCAGACCCATTTTCAGTTGCCCATTCCTGCCTTGTCTGGACTTTTCCAAGGTGTTCCTTTAATAGCTTCTATTGTCTCAGGCCTCCTATATGTTACAGGACTCAGACTGTCACAAGGCTGGACACTGAGGGAGGGCCCCAAATAGTTTAATCATTTGTCTCCCTCATTGGACCACTGATAATCTGCTTGAACTCAATCCTCAATGCTAAGCATACTCCCACTCTGTCATATTCTCTATACCTCCCTATTTAATAAACTCCAGTGATACCTTTTAACTTCCAGGAGTCTCTCCCCACTCCAATTCATTATCGAGTTGGTTGCCAATATGATCTTCTTAAAATACAAATCTGACCATATTCCCCCCCCCAACCAACTCCAGTGGCTCCCAATTACCTCCAGGATCAAATATAAATTCCTCTGTTTGGTTTTTAAGGCCCTTTACAACCCAGCCCCTTCCAACCTTCCCAGTGTTCTTATGCATTACTCCTCTCCACATACTCTGGCCTTCCTGTTGTTACTTACTAAGTACATTCCAATTCCTGACTCTACCTGCTCACTGACTGTCCCCCATGCCTAGAAGGTTCTTCCTCCTCTCCTCAGACACCAGGCTCAGCACCAGTCCCATCCTCTGTAAGGAGCCTTTGCCCCTATCCCTTCCCTGCCCTCTTTCATATACATGGCTATTTGCAAGCCGGGGCTCTTTTTGCTTTCTCTCTATGCCCCGGGGCTCAGCACAGTGGAGGCACTTAAGTACTTGTTGACTGACTGTTACACCAAGTCTAAGGAACTTGATATAAACAATTAGCATTTCAACCTTGCAAATGAATATATATTTCATAGTCCAAAGGAAATTAAGCCAGACCTAAAATAAATAAGACAGCAGACAAAAGGCAGTTTCAATATCACATGAAAATATGATCAACTTAAACTAGGGATTCTTAACCTTTTTTGTTCCAAGGATCTCTCTAGCAGGCTGGGAAAGCCTGTGAATCAGAATAATGTTTTTAAATACATTAAATGAAATACAAGTATTATCAAGAAAATCAGTTACACTGAAATAGAATTGTAAATATATATATACACACACATATATTTATTTAAAAATTCATTAAGAATTTTTATTTAGATGGTCAGGAATGGATAAATCCATCTGTGGATGAGTGATCATGACTCCTGCTTTGCTTACTTCTTGCTTATTATTTACCTCCATTAAAGAGCAGGATAGAGAAGAGAAAAAAGCAATGACTAAAATTCATCCATTTCAGATGCTGTTCATGTCCAGAATCCATAAAGATGACACAGTGAAACACTAAGACACTGGTTGGTGCTGCTCTGAGTGTACACTGCCCAGTGTCAGTTCATAGTATCTCCAAGAGCCAATTCATTTCTTTATTTCCCAAAATGGGAAAAATAAAACATGTTAGCATTGACTTCATGTTCTCAAAAGCACAAGGCCATAATTTCCTTTCCTTCCTTTTTTGATGGAGGCTAGAAGAGTGTTTGTTTGATGTAAAAGAAAAAAAAAATGAGGACCATACAGTTAAAGGTGTAAAGAAAATCCTTTCTCCTTCTAGTTACTGTTTCTACTTTGTGGTGGTTAATGCTTTCTATTGATCTGCAATGATTTTTGAAATTATTTTGTAAGTACCATTTTTCAAATTTATAATGGTAAGTGGTTTAACTTTTTGGTTTAAATTATAAACTATTAACATGCCAAGAATTTAAATCTGAGTATTCTCTCGGTGTACTATGGCCTCTTTTAGTGAAGAAAAAATTGGTTGAATAAGCTATAGATAAGATACTGTGTTATTTCAGGTCACCAATACTTCCGTTATTAAATAAGTCATTTGAACAATGATTTGTGCATGGTCAAGATCAATTCTGATATTTGTATGCTAAAAGAGATAGGAAAGAAAGGTGAGACATCTAGCATAATGCTCAGTGAGTCAGAAAGCTTAGATTCTATGACATGACCCAGTCTTAAAAACATGGATAAGTCACTTCTTGTTTTGATTTTCCTCATCTTAAAAATCTATAAAAATAATGACAAAAAAAGGTCCAAATACACGCTGAAAACATGAACTTTGGCCTGCTGTGTGTTTTAGTTTCTGTGGAATGATATAAAAAAGAGAATGTCTAATAGATGTGGTGGAATAATTACTGGTGGCACAGAGCTGGCAATGAATGATCCTTTTTAGGCTTATAACTATCCTCATAAAAAGCCTTCATATGTAATGCAATGTTAGATGCTACATTAAAAAAAAAAGCAAAACAGACATGTTGCTCTCAAAACTGATAACTTAAAAGCAAAGAAATATGAGTCAGAGATATTAAGGTCATAAAGTAATTCAACCAATACACACATTACTATGTGCTACCTAGTAACATATCTAGGCCTCAGTATTCTCAATTTTCAAATGAAAAAATTGGACAGGAGACATTCTCTAAGCTCACAACCCTGTGAAACCTATGAAAGTCATGTATTTTTCTAACAATGTCATTTGAAAACTATGAACTTACTAAACGAAACCCCAGAAGGTTCTTAGTTATGAAGTGTTGTTGGTTTAGAGTTGTTGGGTGGTGTTGGGAATTTTCCCCCTGCCATTGGTACATGCATTTTTCATTTTTTTTCCTCCAATTTCAGACATGATATCATTCCTTAGAAGTTCCTTTATTTGGCTATTGGTGGTTGCTGGGTCATCACAATTTCAAACATTTTTTTAAGAGGAAAGGAGATGTTGCCATTTGTTAGTTTGATGTTTAAATGAAAATAATTTAGCACAGTAAGGTAAATACTTACATAATCTGGCAGAGGAACATCATCAGAACTCAGGGAACCTCTCAGGGACTGTGTGGCTTGTTCCAGAACTTTGTTGTGCTTTTTAGATAGCAAAGAAAACAAACTAAAAAAAAAAAAACAACAAAGCCAAAGAGATTATATTAAGAAAACCAAAGTTCAAACTGTCTAGCTTCTAGATGAAATTATATTATTTATTCATATGGTAATCTTTTAAAATATATTTGTGTATTTTTCAGATTTCTGTTAGCTGCATGTTAATACTTTCTATGTAATTAGAAACCAGACATGTTTAAATTAGGAAGGTACAATGACAATGGGATGAAAGTTTGAGAGGTTACAAATTCTGTCGCACATTTGAGAAAATACTTTATTACCAGAGGTTTAAAAGGTTACTGTCTTATGTTTGTGTTTCAAAATCTACCTGCTTAAAATATGCATCAAAACTCTATAATGATATTTTAAAAGCTACAATAATTTAGTTAATAAAAACACCTTTTCTTTTGGCTTAAAGAAGATGGTAGCTTAATAGCCAGAATGACCCTGATTCCATATGATTACTTTTCTAGTAAGTTTGTAGGGCCTAAACTAAAGACAAGTGTAGGTACACTCACCTACAGAATCTTAAAAAATAAGTAAAAAATCCAATTAATTATTCTCACCTTTTCACTTAAGCACATATTTTTTTCCTTCAATTAAAATGATTTATTACTTCTTGACATCTTCCTTCCACATGCTACTGGGGCTTCATTTAAAATTTGAATTTAGTATAAATTCTCAGCCAATTGGAATAATTAAATGTGGCATTAGGTTGCCTATGAATGATCCGTTCTAGGCTTATGACCATCCTATGAAAAGGCATAACATACATAATCATGTATGAAATAGATGATATTATATGTTACATAAACAAAAGTAAAACAAACACATTGCTCTAAAAATGCATAACTTAAAAACAAGTAACTATGGACCAGAGACTTTAAGGTCTTATAGTAATTATACCAACAAATACATACTGGACACCAATTATGTATTCAGGAACTCTGGGGCACTGGGAAGAAGTATAAAATATGATTTCTGCCATGAAAGAACTTATAATTAATTAGAGAGACAGAAATAACACACATGAAGTAATCTGGGAGGAAAAAGCATCAAATGGAAGAGGACAGATTATAAAAGCAGTAGAATATAGGCTCACAAGATCTTAGAGTTAGAAGGGACCTTAAAGGTCATCTAGTACAGTAGGGTTAAATTCAAATACAAATGATCAACAAGTGGACCTTATATTGACTTAGAAAACCACAAATTAACATCAGCTGTGTTGTATTTTTATTTATTTTGTTAAATATTTCCAATTATATGGTTGGGGTGCACTCCAAGTTTGACAATTCTGGTCTAGTCCTATGCTTTCATTTTCCCAGAAAAGTGCACTGATTTATCCCAAGGTCACTAGCAGATGGCAAAAGCACCACCAAATCAAGGTCTTCTGATTCTACATTCAGTACTCTTTTCACTATGATAGAGATCAGTGTGGTTTGAAATAGGCAGGGAAAGTTTTATGAAGTTTATACGAGCTAGAACTTGAAGGAAAAGATGCTGCTAAGCGGCGCTCTAGTATACAGAGCACTAGACCTGTTACCAGACAGACCTGATTTCAAACCTGGCCTCAGACTCTTACCACCTGGGTGAGACCCTGGGCAAATCACACCCTGGGCAAGTCATTTCTGGTCAGTCTCAGTTTTCCCATCTATAAAATGGGAATAATTACAGTTATAGTTCTAGTATATAGTATAGCTATAGTTCTGAAGAGGTGACAGTACATGTAAAGCATTTTGAAAAACCTTACAATTTTACCTATTGTCATCAAGCAGGCTTTAGATAATGGGGCCAAGAAAAGCACTGCAAGATGTAGCAGCAATGAAAACAAGTTAAGAATAGGCATGCTCTGTATAAAAGAAAATGAGCAGACTGGGGAGGATGCCATAAGTTAGGAGTTAAGAGGGGGAAAAGGATGTATATAGAGTTTATACACTTCATATACAGATATGTAGCCAACACATTTTATTTACATGAAATAAAAAAGGGTAATATGGTAAATTTGTTGAATAAAATAGAACTACTTAACAAAGGAAATGATGATCACTTTTTCAATTTGTGCTTGCTATGTGAAGGCACTGTCCTAACTAGAATGTATCCTGGAATGGATGGAAATTCAGGAGTATCTTGAATAACGGGAATGAGTTTTTGAGAGCCTCACAGGCATGAAACATAGTTTGGGAGAAGGTTCAGAGTCAGTAATGACAGGCAAAAAAGAGGGCTTGAAAAAAACTGGTCTGGGGAAAGTAGGAAAAAATGAAGTGAAGTAGTAGGTCTTCAGTGTATTTCATTGATTTAATGGAAAGCAAGATCATAGGATTTATTTGTTCAGATTTACCTCTTTCTCTTTAAAATACTCATCCATCTCGTTTAGATTATCAAATTTGTGGGCATAATGTTGGGCAAAGTAATTTCTAATTATTGTTTTAATTTCCTCCTCATTGGAGGTGAGTTCACCCCTTTCATTTTTAATATTAGTAATTTGATTTTCTTTCTTTTTTTTAAGCAAATTGACCAAAGGTTTATTAATTTTATTAGTTTTTTCATAAAACCAACTATTGGTTTTATTTATTAATTCAATAGTTTTCTTAATTTCAATTTTATTAATCTCTCCTTTGGTTTTCAGTATTTCTAATTTGGTATTTACTTGGGGATTTTCAATTTGTTCTTTTTCTAGGTTTTTTCAGCTGCATGCCCAAGTCATTGATCTCCTCTTTCTCTATTTTATTTATGTAGGCATTCAAAGGCATAAAACTTCCCCTAAGAACTGCTTTTGCAGTATCCCGTAAGATTTGGTAGGTTGTCTTATTATTGTCATTCTCTTGAATGAAGTTGTTGATTGTTTCTATGATTTCTTTTTTAACCCACTCCTTCTTTAGGATTAGATTATTTAGTTTCCAGTTGATTTTTGGTTTATCTTTCCTTGGCCTTTTATTACATATAATTTTTATTGCATTATGATCTGAGAAGGATGCATTGATTATCTCTCCCTTTCTGCACTGGATTGTGAGATTTTTATGTCCTAGTACATGGTCAATTTTTGTAAATGTGCCATGTACCGCTGAGAAAAAGGTATATTCCTTTCTATTCCCATTCAGTTTTCTCCAGAGATCTATCATATCTATCTTATCCAGTTTTATTTACCTCCTTAACCTCTTTCTTGTTTATTTTGAGGTTAGATTTATCGAGTTCAGAGAGGGGGAGGTTGATCCCCCACTAGTATAGTTTTGCTATCAATTTCTTCCTTCAACTCCTCCAACCTCTCCTCTAAGAATTTGGATGCTATACCACTTGGAGCATACATGTTTGGTAATGATATTGCTTCATTGTCTATGGTGCCTTTTAGCAGGATACAGTTTCCATCCTTATCTCTTTTGATTAGATCTATTTCTGCTTTTGCTTTGTCTGAGGTTAGAATTGCTACTCCTGCTTTTCTTACATCAGCTGAAGCACAATATATTCTGCTCCAACCTCTGACCTTTATCCTGTGTGTATCCCCCATTTCAAACGTGTTTCTTGTAAACAACATATTGTTGCATTATGGCTCTTAATCCATTTTGCTATCCATCTCCATTTTATGGGAGAGTTCATTCCATTCACATACACAGTTATGATTACAATCTGTGTATTTTCCCTCCATCCTCTTTCCCACCATTTGTGCTTTTAGCTCTCCCGTCTCCCTTCCCCTCCTCAATAGTATTCACTTTTCACCACCTCCTCCTGCAGCCTTCCCTTCCTTCTTTTAGCCCCCCTCCCCTTTACTCCCCTTTACCCTTATTGCTTTTTCCCTCCCTTTTAGCTTCCCTCCCCTTTCTTCCCCCTTCCCCTCCTACTGCCTATAGAGCTAGTTAGAATTATCAATACTTAAGTTTATTGTTCCCTCCTTGAAACAAATCAGATGAGAGTACCTCTCAAACAATGCTCATCTTCCTCCCCTTTCCCTCTACTATAATTTTGTACTTCTTCCTGTGATGTAATTTACCATTTTCTGCTTCCTCCTTTTCACACCTCCTGTTACAATCCCTTCTCATACTTAAATCAAATTTTTAACATGACATCATTTACTTTATACCTGTTCCCTCTATGTATATCCCTTTTATATTTCATAATAGACGCACAATTCTCAAGATTAACAGGTATCATCTTCCCTTACAGGGAGGTAAACAGTTTGCCCTAATTGAGTAACATTTTAAATTTTTTCCCCCTGTTTACCTTTTTATGATTCTCTTGAGACCTGCATTTGAAGATCAAATTGTCTATTAAGTTCTGGCGTTTTGGTCAGGAAGCTCTGGAAATCCCTTACTTTATTGAATGACTTTCTTCTTGCCTGAAATGTTATACTGAACTTTGCTGGGTAGTTGGTCCTTGGTTGTAGTCCCAACTCCTTTGCCTTACAGAATATTAGATTCCAATTCCTTCGATCTTTTAATGTAGAAGCTGCAAGGTCCCGTGTGATCCTGACTGTGTGTCCTTGATATTTGAATTGTTTCTTTCTGCTGCCTGTAGTATTTTCTCCTTCACTTGACAGTTGTGGAATTTGGCAACGATATTTCTTGGGGTTTTGAGTTTGGGATCCCTTTCGGGAGGGGAACGGTGGATTCTTTCGATGACTATTTTGCCCTCTAAATCTAGCACTTCTGGGCAGTTTTCCTTGATGATTTCTTGGAAGATATTATCCAGACTCTTTTTTCCATCATGGCTTTCTGGCAAGTCATTAATTCTTAAATTTTCTCTCCTGGATCTATTTTCCAGGTCAGTTGTTTTTCCAATTATATATTTTACATTTTCTTCCATCTTTTCATTCTTTAGATTTTGTTTGACTGAATCTTGCTGTCTTATTGAGTCATTAGTTTCTACTTGCCCAATTCTAATCTTTATCAAATTGTTTTCTTCAGTTAACTTTTGCATCTCCTTTTCCATCTGTCCAATTTTTCCTTTTAAGGAGTTATTTTCTCCAGTTAATTTTTGTACTTCCTTTCCCATTTGTTCTATTTTCCTTTTCAAAGAGATGTTCTCATCAGTGAATTCTTTTTTTATAATTTTAAAATCATTGGGCAGTTTTTCCTCTATTTCCTTCTTCAGCTATTCCAGGAGAGCTGCTTGTGCTTGCGAGCAGTTCATAGTCCTTTCTGAAGTTTCAGATGGAAGTACAGTCTCAACACTGACCTCTTTGGTATTTGTGTTTTGGTCCTTATCTCCATAATAAGATTCTATGGTTTTTTCACCCTTATTTTGCTTTTTTTTATTCATGATGTTGATTGTGTGTTGTGGCTTCTGGTTCTTTCAGTTAGAAGCTACAGAACTTTGTGCTGAGCTGACGTGTGAAAAAGCTAAGAGCATGTTTTTGTTTTGTGTTTCACCGATCAGCCCTGGGGTTAGCTTGTTAAGTGTGGGGGAGGAGTGGTCTGGTCACAGGAGATCTCCTCAGCTGAACTGAGGCAAAGGCAAGCTCAGGGGATGGTGATCCTAGCTGCCCTATTGTATTCCTGTTTCCCCTGGAGTGCTGAGGCACGCCTAGAAGCTAGTGCAAGTTCCTACCCCTCCTGGGGCTCCTCTCCTGGCACTGAGGCTTGCCTCGGTCCTAGTGCAGGTTTCTCTGCCCTGGGTCCTCTGTCCTTCCGGTTTGCCTCTGCCACAGTAGGAGGAATCCCCCTTAGCTATTTTCCTAACCTCAGGTGTTATGAGACTATTGGCCCCCTCTGCTGTTCCTGCTGATCCAGGATTTTTCTGGGGAAATATTTTATGGTTCTTTCACAGTCATCAAGGGGGGAGGAGAGAGCATTTACTGATCACTCTGCCATCCTGGCTCTCAGAAGTTCAAGTAGGTGACTTACCAATGTTTAATCTTCAGGCTGAAAGTCTCAGGAGCTGCTGCGCTGATATCTGGTGCTCAGCGGCTCTCACTGGTCACGGGAGATCTCCTCAGCTGAACTGAGGCAATGGCAAGCTTGGTTGGTCTCCTGCCCTCAGGTCTCAATCTGCTGGTTCCGCCTGCTGCTGTCTCAGATTTCCTGGGACCCTTCTGCTCCGCTGCGCTGGACGTGCTGCGCTCTATGTGCTGCGCTGTGAGCTGTGGGCTCACCCCCCGTGGAATGGATCCTTCCCGTGGACCTTCCAGTCTGTCCTGGGCTCCAAATCTGCCACAGTCTGTCTCCCACTGGATTCCAAACCTCCAAAATTGGGTCAGATTCTCCTTTCAGAGGTATCCAAAGGAGTTTGTCCAAGAGCTTAGGTGAGTAGTTGCTCTTACTCCACCATCTTGGCTCCGCCTCCTCAGATTTACCTCTTTCTCTTAATGGACCAACAGGTCAAGTCTGTAAGCATCTATTAATCACCTGCCATCTGCCAGTCACTGTGCTAAGCACAAGAGAAATAAAGAAAATACGCACTACATTGTACCAACTACATTGTTAATGGCATGGTATGAATGGATGAAGTATTACAGTTGAAGTAAAGAAGTAAAATTCCAACTCCCATGCTCCCAGCTAGATGATCATGGGTCAAGTCACATAACCTACCTAAGTCTTAGTTTCCTCATCTGTAAAATGAGGATAATAATTCCTGTATTACTACCTGCCAAACAGTGCTGTGTTATATAATTTTGCAAACCTGAAAGCACCAGATAAATGTCAGCTATTATTGAGATTTTATTTAAACGTTTTAAACAGCATTTTATTTTATATGATTATACAGTTAATGAGTTTTGGAGATGGGATTTGAGCTTGGGTTTACTAACTCCTCAGCCTTGTCTAAACAGAATCTCTCTCTGACTCCTGATGATGACACAGTTCTGAGAGGAAATGTATCATTTCCCTCAATAAAAGGTTAAAAAAAAATTTAACTTTGGTTAATCCCTTACAATTACTTGCTCATATTTACTTTTTTTTTTATGCCTCTCTTGACTTCTGTATTTGTATGTCTACTAAGTTCTGGTCTTTTCAGCAGGAATGCCAGGAAATCCTCTTATGTCATTCCAGTCCAATTTGGCTCCTGTATGATTTATATTCAGTTTTGTTGGGTTATTAGTTGCAAACTAAGAGGATATATCCTCTGCCTTCTGGAATATCCAATCTATATTCCAAAATCTTCACTCCTTTGCGGTGGAGGCTGCTAGATTGGTTGGTTGGTTGGTTGTTGTCCTTCAATCTTGAAGAGGACCAAAATGACATCACCATGATAAACTCAAATTTCAGTGTGTCCGACTGTGGCCGGTCACACCAATAGGAGCTCAGAATGCTCTTCCACAGACTGGGTGCAGATAGTCTGTGTGAACGTTTGGGGTGGTTACTCCAAATCTGTGCATCCTACATCTTCTTTGCGCTGTCTCAATTCTGCTTTGCTTATAGAGCACACCACTCTTTTTGATGTGGACACACCATGCTGAGTGGTCCTGTGCCAGTATCTCCCATGTCGCACAATCCAATCCAAAGTTCTTGAGAAAGACCTTAGACCTTGAGAGTGTTCTTGTATCTCTTCTTCTGACCACTATGTGATCACCTACCCCATGCAAGTTCTCCATAAAATAGTCTTTTTGGCAAGCATACATTCTGCATTCAAACAACATGGCCAGCCCACTGCAGTTGGGTTCTCTGAAGCATAGTTTGAATGCTTGGCAGTTCAGCTCAAGCAAGGACTTCAGTGTCTGGTACCTTATTCTGCCAGGTGATCCTCAGAATCTTTCTAAGACAATTCAAATGGAAGTGATTCAGTTTCCTGGCATGGCACTGGTAGACTGTCCATGTCCAGAGACATACAACAATGAGGTCAGCATAACGGCTCTGTAGACCTTCAGTTTGGTAATCAGTTTAATACCTCTTCTCTCATTAGATCAGTGTGATCCTGAATGTGGTTCTTTGTTACCTGAATTCTTTCTTTCAGGCTGGTTGCAGTACTTTTCCTTTGGAAGCCCTGACTTTGGCTATAATGCTCCCCAGATTTTGGCTATAATGTTTCTCAGAGTTTTCATTTTTTTTTTCCTGGAGGTGATAAGTATTCCTTCTATTTCCAGTTTGCACTCTAGTTCAAACAAATCAAGGCAGTTTTCTTTAAAGATTTCTTAAAATATGATGTCTGGGATATTTTTTCTTCATGGTTTTCGGGGGGCCAATGATTCTTATTTTTCTTTTCTATTTGTTCTCCAGGTCAGTTACTTTTGCTATGAGACAACTTATATTTTCTTTTAAGTCTTTTGACTTTGTTTTAAAGGTTCTTATTGTCTCATGGAGTCATTGGCTTCTATTTGGTCAATTCTGATTTTCAAGGAGTTTCTTGCTTGGGCAAAGTTTCGTATGTTCTTATGCCAAGTTATTAATTTACTTTCCAATTCATTTTTTTACAAGCTTTCATTTCTTATCTATTTTTTATCTTCAAGCACTCTTACTTCCTTTATCAAAACATTTTAAGCTCTTTTTAAAAAAACATCTCTCTGCTTATTGTCTTTCAGAAACTCTAGTTGAACTTGTGCTTGAGCTATGTTTTACTTTGAGGCTTTGCTTGTAGATGTTTTAGTCAATTCTCTTCTTCTGGATTTGTGTCGTGAGTGCCATTCAAGTGACTATAATAGTTCTTTATGGTGGGATTCTTTTTTTTTGCTTGTTTTTTTGCTCATTTTCCAGTTTACTTCATAACTTTGAACTTGATACTAAGACTGGCCTATACACACTTCTGGAAGAAAGGTCTAGGTCAGTCCTATTGCTGCTTTCTTGTGGTACCAAATGTTGTACTATTTCAGGATCTTAGAGACAACTCAAACTAGTAACTTCTAAGATTTCAGTTCTCTCAAAGAGGTCTGGTTCAGTGCAACTTCTGATTTCGGCTCTTCAAGTTCCTGACCTAGGTTTGGATCTAAGCAATAGAAGATGCCACTAGACTTAGCCCCTGTCAACCAACTAGAAAGCTCTGCTGGTTTAGAGTGACAGAACTATAGAATTCCTGTCCTGGTTATTCCCCTGAAGGCTTCCATTGGGTTAGAAGCTGAAACTGACACCCTGTTTTCCTCTTGGGGTCAGAGAAATACTGCCACTTAACTCGCCTAGGGACTATAGTGCCCCCTATCCCAGAAGGGTATAGGACCCCTCTTTAGTCCAGCTTGAATCTGTGGTCTAAAACTGGGTCGTAGTTGATAAAGCTGCCATATGGCACCTATTTCCACCATCCCATGAATCAGGGACCCCTTTTTGACTCTTCCTAGGTGCTGGAGCACCCTGTGGCCCCATACTCCTGGCTAGACCCAACTTCAGTGTCCATAAATCTCTTTCTCTATCTCCCTTCACTGACCTAGACCAGAAAAAAAAGATCCACTGTTACTTTTCTTGAATTTCACCATCACGATTTGGTCTGGTGTGTTTTCTAGATCTCTTTGGAGGAGGTACAGGTTTGTATGTGTAGAGGGGGAGCTCGCTGGACCATCTTGGCTCCAACTCTGAAGCTGAACATTTCCAATTATATAAAATCACAGAATCTGAGTAAGAACTTCAGAGATCATATAGGTGATCCCACATCTCAGCAGGAATTCCTTCTATCTCTGCCATATCTCTGACAAGTGGCTATCCAATATTTCCTCAAAGACCTTTAAAGAGAGGGACATTTTACCACCTCACCAAGCAGACTAGTAGTGTGCTGTATGACCCTACTTAGGAAATTTCTACCACATCATGCCAAATATTGCCTTACTGAAACGTTCATCCATTCATCTCAATTTTGCCATCTGGAGCAAGGTAAAATAAATTTGAACTCTTCCACATGACAGCCCTTCAAATGCTTGAAAACAGATCCCATACTCCTAAGTCTTCCATTATCCAGACGAAACATTCCTAGTTTTTTCAATGGGTCCTCATAGGGCATGTTTCTAATCCTTTCATCAAACTACTGACCCTTTTACTATTTAGTTATTACTATTTAGTTATTGTCAAAAGCTGCCTTTTTTTCCTTTGGGTTTACTGGCTACATTTCTTGGTCAAAGATCAAGCCTTAAACCCAATTCACTGTGGAGCTCTGAGACTAGACAACAAGACCCCACCCACCTAGCACACAGTGAATGTAATAACTTAATAGTAATTGTTTTTCTTTTACCTAGAAACCCTAAGGGTCTTCCCCTCCCAGTTTGATTTTATTTTTTATTTTATTAAAGGGGCCATCACGTTGAGTAACTTTAAAAAGCCTATTCACTGAATGTGTGTATCTCACTCAAAGTGAGAATGTGATAAGACCTTAGCCTGAAAGGGACAGGGTCTCCACATTGCATCCTGGGCTATCTCCAGTAGTCCGGTGAATATCCGGGTCACTGGATCCAGATGGCTCAGGAGAAAAAAGTGAGTTTGGTGACCTTGCACAGCTCTCCTTCCCTCAAATCAAAATCAACTGCAAGTCATGTCATCATCTTGATGTCATGGTCCTCTTCCAGAACAAAGGACAAACACAACAACCCTTTTCTGAACATGGTCCAGCTTCAGTGTCCTTTGTAAAATGTGAATTACAGAACTGAACAGAATATCATGGTGAGGTATAGTGGAACTATAACTTCCTTTCTTTCAGAAACTATGAATTTGTTAATATACTTTAGTGCTTTTGCCTATTTTGCTACTGACTCATTGAACTGATATTTTTCTAAGTTACTGTCTTTCAAATTGACTTTTGTCTAGTTACACCACTTTCACTGTTTAAGCAGATAACTCTGAAACAACAACTATGACTTTGGATTTATTATTATGAAGTTACTTTTTATCCATTCTAGACAGTTTTTTAAAAAATCCTGGTTCTACCATTTACTGTATTAATCTAGCTTCTTGTAATTTATAAATTTTTAAAGCATATTATCATTCATATATTTGTCTAAGTCAATGATAAAATATTAAACAAAATAGGGTCAAGAACAGAGCCCTTTGGCAAACTAATCAAGACCATGCTCCAGACTAACAAATGACCCATCAATCAATATTCATAATTTGCTTTTCCTTCCATACTGAAGTTAACAGTTCCCTAGAGACATCCTGTTATGGAAGAAAAAACACTGGCAGATTCAGTGAACCTATTCAAATCCCATCTCCAATACTTATTAGCAGTGTAACCATGTATAAATTTGCCTAATCTCTCTGAGCTTCAGTTCCTTCACCTGTTTTGGTCTGATTATTCAGCCAGTTCTTAATATATATGAATATGCTATTGTATAGTCTTTATTTATCTGCTTTGTCCACATGTATACAATTTTCATGTATACAATGAAAGACTTTGCATAACCTAAAATCTAGGTATACTATTTCTAATTAATTATTCTGATATAACTACCAGTTTAGTCATACTTGAAAGACAGAAATGGGGTTAGTCTGCCATGTCTTGTTCTTAATAAACTCAATGCTGTCTCAGCATTTCTGAACGCACATAAATCATCCCTTTAATAATACATCCTAGAATGTTGTCAATAATCAGTGTAAAGGCCACTGGGTTTTAATCGGAGGACTCCACCATTCTCTTTTTTGAAACCCAGGACTACATTTTGTCATCTCTGTTCCTGTACCTCTCTACTTCTCTATAAATTTTCAAAGATAACTGATAGCAAATACATCTGCTAGTTTTTAGTATGCTGTGACAGGGTTCTCTGGTTCTTGTGATCTGAAATCAATGAGGTGTCATAGGAACTCTTTTACCATGACTTCACTTATCATTGGTTTTCAGTTTTCTATTAATCACTTTTTCCCATCTTTCCCAGTCAGAAGATCATTGTCCTTGATAGACAAAATGAACAAGGTAAGAATCAGGTAGTTCTTCATCCTCTCTGTCATTTTTTATAATTGGCCTTCTACCCCAAAAAGCAATCTCTTATTGAAGGACTTTTTTTTTCTAACATTGCTAAAAGAACCCCCTGTTTTGGGAGGGAGTGGACGGAGAGAAATGGGATTATGATAATGGATGACAGAAAGAAGGCAGAACTATTCTACTCCTTTTTTGCTTCTGTTTTCTCTACCAAGGAAAATGGTCTGAAAAAGTTCTAACAGACTAATTGAGTTATGGAACCAAAGGCAACAAGTCAAATCAACAAAAGAATTTAAGAGCTAGAATAGATCCTGGACGTTGTATAGTTTAAGAGTCATAACTGATTAATTAATGGTGAAGTCAGCCAGACCTGTTCAATCACAAGCTGGCAAGTGCTTTGCATGATCAATGTGAAGCTACTGCTAGTCACTGCCTTCTGAAATTTGGGAACAAGAATTCCATGCTGTTCCTCCTGATTCTACTCATCCTAAACAGACAGCGATGAGGGCTGGACCTGTGATTTTACTGGTGTAGGAAACCCCCTCTACCAATGTAGGTTGGTACCTTCCCTGCAAATTACAGCCTTAGAGAGTTAGTTAGAACACTGAGATGTAATGAGTTAACACATGCAAAGGACTTGCATACCTTAAAGCAATATATAAATAGCAACTATTATTAGTATGATTATTACTGAGATTTTAATTGATTTGCCCAGAGTCACACAGACAGTATGTGTCAGAGGTGGGATTTGAATTAAGGTCTTCCTGGCTTTGAAGCCAATTCTCCATTCGTTATGTTATACTGTCTCTGAATCATTAAAAAATAATTCATTTCCCCAAAGAAATTTCTGACTCTTGATCTAGTCCAACTCATTTACTTTGCATATGATATCTGAAGCATAACAGAGGTAAAGTGACATACTGAAGGTGATAAATTTAGTGGCAGTAATAGAGTCACGGTTAGATTTCATGCCGCCCAACTCTGTTAATGTTCTCTTCACTATAACATAACACTTTCTTCTCCCTCCCCAAAATGCCTTCTTCCTTTCCTCTGCCCATTTCAAACTTACATAGACTTCACAGTCTGGTGTTCATCCCATATATGATGACTTCTTCTAGTCAATGTAATATAATGGAAAGAATGGGTTTTTTTCTAGATCTGAATCAGAAAAGATTTGAGTTTGAATTCTGATGCCAATATTTGCTAATTTTTGAACTTTGAACCTTATTTTCCTTATTTGTAAAATGGGAATAAATTCCTCATGTAGTACATGCCTCTATATATTGTTTTAAGGATGCAAAGTGATAATGCTACTTCTCTGAACCCAGACTGTAGCTCAGCTAAATTGGTCTTCTTGCTAGTCTTCCTGCAAGGAACTCCACCTACCATTTCTATGCCTTTAGCACTGGCTGTCCCAACAAGCCTGGAACATACTCTTTCTCCAACTCCATCTCTCAGAATCCCAATTCCCTTTAAAACTGAGTTCAACTACCAGCTTCTACGTGAGACTTTTCCTTATCCCTCCAGCTGCTAGTGCCTCATCCACAAAAAATCATTTTATATTTATTTTGTACTTACATATATACACAAATACTCTCATCTAGCTAAAATTCAAGCTTCTTAAGGGCAGAGCCCATCTTCATTTTTTTTTTTTTTACTCCCAGTGCTTTAGCACAGTGATTAGAACATTGTAGCTGCCTAATGAATGTTTTTTCATTTAATGATTGATGTGTTAAGCACTTTGTAAATCTTCAAATGGTATATAAAACATTAGCTATGGTTAGCATTATTAAAATAATAATTAATAATACAGGCTGGGTTACAGTCAGATTTCAGCTTCTTAAAAACCCAAGTGTTCATTTGGCATTTAGTTATTGCCTTGGGTTGCTAGTTATTTTTTTAAAATGTGCTATGTATGACCTTGTTCTCCTTAAAGAACAGGAACAGTACTCATTTAGATTCCTGCTTTATCCCTCAGTATCAAGCAGTGGTTCCAAAGGATACTGGTACTTGTCTTCTCATGACACGTAACTGAGGTCTCCCACAGCCTTGTCTTGGGCCCCACAAAGGCCAACTTGCGCCTCTCCTATTTTCCCCACTTTTAATGCCTTTCCTAACATAAATGACTTTTAAATCCATAATTATCTATATTCTTCCTCAGAAATTCCATCTACTTCTACAGAGGAAAGTGCTTCCTCATTTCTTATTCTTTCTCATTTCTTTCAACATTTTGCCAAAATACTCTTTGACTATAAGGCATTCAACAAGTGTTTAAAATCAATTTGTTGAATGAATGAATATACCTATGTGCATCTGTTAAGGATTACAGTTCACATTCATCATAAAAAATAATTTCTTTATAACAACCTAAAAATAGGTAATTCAAGTATTTTCAGAAACTCTCTTTTAAAAATGAGTAAATTGAGACTGATTTGTCCAGTGTCATATAGCAAGTAAGAGTCATTTATTTAGGTATTATTGCTCCATGTCTAGTGGTTTCTCCCCCCCATTTTATTAGTATTATTCCCTAAGCTGCTCCAATTTGGGAACAGAATATTCTCAAATTCCGTAGTAGACAAAACTGTGAGTCAGGCAATCTGGGTTCTACTACTACCACTCATTGTGTGAGCTTATGTACTGGCTACTTTCCCTTTCATATATAAAACAAAAGGGTTGATTTAGAAAATCTTTAAAATGTCTACTAGTTCCAACATTCTTTGGTTTTATAATGCTATGATTCTGGGATGATTGTGGGAAGGGCACAGAACCCATGGTCAAAAATATAACTTTCATACTCCACTAGTAAACAAGAAAGAAATTTGGGGAAAACAATTTTTATAGCAAATATCTCTGATAAAGACCTCATTTCTCAAATATACAGATAACTGAGCTAAATTTATATGAACATAAGTCATTCCCTATGGTCAAAGGATATGAAAAGGCAATTTTGAGATGAAGAAGTCAAAGTTGCGCCAAATCACTATTGATTAGAGAAATATTTAGAGAAAAGCAAATTAAAACTAGTCACCTCACACCTATAAGATTGGTCAAAATGACAGAAAAGGGAAATTATAAATGCTGGAAGGGATTGTAGGAAAAGTGAGACACTAATGCAAAGTTTGGTGGAGTTGTTAACTGATCCAACCATTTTGGAGAGCAATTTGGAACTATGCCCAAAGGGCAATCAAAGTGTGCATACCCTTTGATCCATCAGCAGCACTACCAGGTCTGTATGCCAGAGAGATCATAAAAAAAAGGAAATGGACCTACATGTACAAAAATATTTATAGCAGCTCTTTTTATGGTGGCAAAAAATTAGAAGTTGAGGGGTTGCCCATCATTTGAGGAATAGCTGAACAAGTTATTTTATATGATGGTGATGGAATGCTATTGGGTGATAAGGAATGACCTGAAGGATGCTCTCAGAAAAACCTGGACTTACATGAATTGATACTGAGTGAAGTGAGCAGAATCAGGAGAACACTGGATACAGTAACAGCAATACTATGTGATGCTCAACTATGAATGACTTAGCTCTTCTCAGCAATACAGTGATCTAAGACAATTCCGAAGGAGTCATAATGAAAAGTACTATGCACATCCAGAGAAAGAACTGATGGAGTCTGAATACAGACTGAAGTATATACCATTTTAACTTGTGTGTGTTTTCCTTTTGGTAAGTTTCTTCTTTGACGTGATAAATATAGAAATGTTTTGCATGATTGTACATATATAACCCATATCAAATTGCTTATTATTTTAGGGAGGGAGAAAATTTTGGAACTCAGAATTTTTAAGAAATGAATGTTAAAACTGCTTTTAAGTATAATCGGAAAAAAGAAAATACTATTTTAAAAAAAAGAAATTTGGAGTTAGAAGAGCTCATTTTAATTTCTGACTGTTACCTATAGATGCAAAAACTACTAAGTGATTTGCCTAAGGTCACAAGAGCTGATGTAGGTCTTGACTCCAAATCCAGAATTTTTTCCACTACACCACAACTGACACCTGACATTATAGGAGAATTATTTTCCATGTCTTCTGAGATGTCAAAGAAAGGTCAACTTCCCCCAAAGAAGGAGGGGCTCCAGATTTGAACTATTCCTCGCCATTTATCTTTCCTATATCAGTACATTTATATTTAATAGCACTGTGTGTGATAATTTTCCTATGGCAAATATTATAATGACATCTGTAATAAAACTTTCAGTATATAAACGGAAAAATAAACTTGACAGATACCAGATATAAGAGCTTAAAACAAGAGGGAAAAGCTATTATACTAAAAGATGCTTTCATTTTCTATGTATATGTGCTTTGATGTCAGAAAAGTACATAACCATTGGTAAAAGAAACATAGTTCAACAGATCTTTGTGGTTTCTGTGGCACCATGACAAAGCACCCTCTTTCGTTAAAAAGAGGTTTCAAACTCTCCATAAAGGTAAACTCCTAGATCTGGGCAACAACAGCAAACTAGTGCAATTCAACCCATCTGTCAATATAAATTCCACTATGTATGCACTGTGCTAGGTATTGAGGATATGAGACCAAAATTTAAAAAAAAATGTAACAATTCTTGTCCTTGAGGAGTTGACATTTTATTAGAGGAACAATAAATATATTATAAGTTGATACAAAATATATGCAAAGTAAGGACAACATAATTTGCAGAGAAGGCACCAGAGCCTGAGGGATCAGGGAAAGGCCTTGTCTAGAAGGTGGCTATAGCACTAAGCTCTGAAGGAGGCTGGCACCTAAGATGGAGAGGTGAAGGGAGTGTTCACTCCAGGCATAAGGGACAGCCCAAAGGCAGGCGATACTGTATGTTTGCTATCTTCCTCTTACATTCAGATACTAAGTTTGTGTGAAGCACCAATTAAACAGGTTGTTTATTTGTGTTATACTGGATAAGCAAAACTAAAGTGGTGTTAAATATGGTCAAAAAATCCTACTATTATAGTCCAACTTTCACAGGGATAACTGAAATCCATATTTTTAAAAAAAAGATTTTAGTAAACTTTCAATTTCCTCCCCTAAAATCTCTGCAACTGGAGCAGTAAGAATATGGCAAAATTGCCATGATTTGAGCTTCACCTCCCACTGTTTTTCCCACTTATCTTATGGGGCAATAAATTACTTTTTTTAAAAAAAATACATAATTTTCCAAAGTAGAAACAAAATGGCTACAAAGTGAATTATAACAAAGTAACTGCTGAGATTGCTTCAGCAATATGCCAACTTTTGGGATGCTAGGCAAGGATCTCACATTGATAGTACAAAGAGTAAAAGTAATGTTTATTTTATCCCTTTTCCATGACTTCACCACAGTTACTGCAGAAGCAGAAGCAGATCATATATGACCTAGTCCACTGATGTATTTTTCTTTTTTTCATGGGTTGCTATGTCCCAAGAATTTATTCCCTAGTGATCAGTCTACTGGTGACGAGCCATCAGAAAATGTAATCCAGACCGTATGAAGACCTTGGTATAATCTGCTTGAGTTTGTGCTCTGTTGACAAAGATACTGAGTACACAGGGTCATTTGCACATGACAGTAAAGCATCAGAGTGTAACTTTTGTGAATGGACTGACCATATCAATAGTGACATTCTTGCTATATGTGAAACTACAAGGAAGTTTCAGGAAACAAAAAGAACAGTAGGCAGTGCTTTAAGACTTCCAAAACACTTTACACATATTATTTGTTTCAGAACTATCCTATGAGACAGGCACTATCATCTTCTTAAAGATGAGGAAAATAAAATAGAGAGAAATTAAATGACATGTTCATGGTCAAAGTTAGTTAAATATACTTGATCTCTGTTAGCTACAATTGTAATTGGCAACAAATGCGTGTCTTCCTGATTCTAAACCCACAACTCCATCTACTCTGCCCCACTGCATTTTCTTACAGGACAGGATAGCTCTTAGATCCTCATTGTTGAGGTTTAGCACTGTGCCTGGCACTTAATATGTTTACTGATTGACCTAAATAAAGGAGTAGATATAGTTGGTTTCAATACGTGGCACAAAGGCAATACAAAACACCAATCCACAGGACACTGTCTTCTAATCTTGTGATGTATATGAAGACCATATAAGACCATATAAGAAGAAGATATCATGAAGATAATAGCAGTTTATGCAATAATACCTATTGCAGACAAATGAATTTCTCTACCTCTTCAGGAACTTAACAAGATCCTTCAAAATAAGTTAATATATACCCCAATGCTTAGTGATATCAATGAACAGGTGGGTGTACAGAAAGGAAGTGAAAAATATGTTGGAAAACATGGTTCTAAATTAAGAAGAGAAAGGGGCCAAAGCCTGAACTCTTGTATCTCTAAATTATGAACACTTCCCTGATATAAGAAGGTGCTAGACATAGAAGCACCAAATGACATTAGAAAAAATAATTGAATCAGGAAACACTTGGATACCAATGTGGGAATTATTTCTGAAACAATGATATGTATAGTCAGATCAATGACTAGTTAGAATAAAGGTCAAAATCAATATCAAACTTGAAGTAAGGATTAAAATGATATCATATGCAATTATAATAGCTCTAACCTGACCTATTCAAATAAGCTCCTGATGGCAAATGGATAAAGAAGAAAACATTGACTCTGATTATCACCATTTCCTCCACAAGTTTAATTGATGAAAAGCAACTGCCAAAAGGGAGAAGTCAAAAGAGCCAAGAAACTGCCTCAAGCAGCAAACACTTAATCTCTTTGCCAAGTAGCAACACTGGCTTAGAATAGCAACTCATTTGGAAAATATTGTGGAGAATGATGCCTCATAAAATAGTAAAGAGCTGTAAAAGGAAAAATGAACCTGTAGAAACTTTGGTGAGAGGCACAACTAAGTTAGCTCATACCAAGAGCACTTTTAGGTGAAAATGGAAGAATAAAACATGAATGAAAAATAGAATAAAACTGCCAACATGTTTGCAGACATCTAATTTTTACCACTGATGATATGGAATATTCACATCTGGATCTCAATCCCTGATGTGCTATATGAGGAAGTAGAAATGGCACGTAAGAAAATAAAGTCTGAAAAAGCAGCTAACCAAACCAAGTACAAAGAGAAGAGCTGTAGGGGAGAGGCAAGAAAGCACTGAGGGATAAATTTCCAAGATATCTGGGGGTGGGGTGGTGGTGGTGATATAAATACCAAAAGACTGAAAAATCACAGCCAGGTTAGTTACTAAAAATGGCAAATGAGGACATCAGTTACAAAAGAATCTTTATGAGAATAATCTAGAGTGGTATCAAAGGCATTCTTTGATGAAAATATGAAAAGAGAACAGGTAGGTTTTCACAAATGATTTTCTACAATAGACAACGTCTTCACAGGTATACAATTAATGGAAAGGTGTAAAGACTACAGGATTTTACTGTGTTTAGACAGTTGAAAGGCATTTTCCAACCCAATCCAATAAGCACATATTAAAAGCCTACATGCAAGACCATTGAGATACAGAGAGAAAATTGAAAACAGTCCCTGACCTTAAGGAGATTATGTCTGATTGTTTACAGCATGTAAAATGATAAGTATGCATAATAATTTGAGGAGAAAGAGGACTAACAACTAAGGGGAATTAAAAAGCCTTCCTAAGGGAGGTGGCATATAAGCTAAACTTAAATGAAGTGAAGGATTATAAAAGTTGGAGGTTGAGGATGGGGAGTTACAAGCATGGAGTCAGTCTAAAAAGAGAAGAAGGTGGGATATAAAAGGCAATTTTTAGGGAAGCGCATATAAGTCATTTTGTTTGAGTCCTGAGTCAGACTGGAGGGCTTTAAATGGCAAGCTGATGAGTTTGTAATATATTCTAGAGGCAATGTAGAGTTCTCCATAATAGGAATTACGTGCAAGAGATAAAGCAATTTCAGCCGTCTTCACAGTCTGAACATAAAAAAAAACCCTAATGAAGTAAAAATTCAATGAGCTGAGAGTAAAGAAGGTTGATCAATCATGTTTTAAGATGTTCACTTGGCATTCACTCCTCCCCAAATACCATGATCTGGCAGCAAATTTATACAGGTGAATCTACAGGTTTATAAGCAGAACTTCCTCTATCCCCTCTTCTTAGTATCTCAGAAACTGAGAAATCGAGGGACCTTTGTTCAGCATCTCACTAACATGAGGGGAAAAGCCTAGCAACCAACTGGGGTCTGTTCTGTCCTCCTAAAAGTCACTTCAAGCAAAGACTAAGGTCTGTGAAACTTGGATTGCCCAATGTCAGAAAAGGCTGAAATGGCTTTGAGATCCAGCCTCCAGAGAAATCACTATTTAAAGGGGAGGAAGTCAGAAAGTGAACAATAATCATACCAATGTAGATGTTCATCAACTGGAAAAATTTTTAACAATTAATTTTTTAAAGGTATAAATTGACTATAGCTAAGATAAGAAGGGAAACAGAAAAAAAATCTTGTAGCATGTTTATCTAATAAAGGTCTCATTTCTAAGGTATGTAAGGAACAGATTAAAATTTATAAGAATAAAAGCCATACCTCAACTGACAAATGAACAAAGAATATGAACAGTTTTCAAAGGAAGAAATACCAGCTATCCATAGTCATACAAAAAATGCCCGAAACACTAATAATGAGAGAAATGCAACAACACAGCTTTTGAGAGTTCTCCTTATATCTCTCAGAGACTGACAAACTTAACAAAGAAGAAAATGTTGGAGTGTCTATAGTAGAATAGGCACAATAATGCATTATTGATGAAGATGTGAATTTGTCCAGCCATTCCGGAAAGCAACTTGGAATTATGTCCCCAGTGGCAATAAACTATGCATACGATAAAACTACTAGGCCTATATTAGAAATAAATCAAAGAAAAAGAAAAGAACTAATATGTACAAAAATATTTATACTAGTATTTTCCATAGAGGCAAAGCATTTGAAATGGAAGAGGGACTCATCAATTGGGGAATGGATGAACTATGGTATATAAGGTGTCCCAAAGGTCTTACTGCAGTTTTAAGCTTTAATAACTTAGGATGTATGAATGTGACAAATATAAAAATATTTAAAAGATTAATTATCTGAAGATTTAAAATATTGATCTTTTTAAACTCAAATTTAACATAACCACCATGTTGTGCTTTCACTGCTCTAGTAATTTCCAAACTTAGTAAAAACTTTCAACTTGTTATCTAGTTATTGAAAGGAGAGCATTTGTAATCCCAGCTTTATATCCAATATATGACAGTATATATGATCTCATAAGGAAAAGTCTAATGGAAATCAGTTAACCAAAGTGGCCAAGTAAGAGAACCTTGTTTATCAATCCACCTGAGATCTGAGAAGGTGTTATCCAGGAATTGCTGCACATTTGAAGAATAATGACATGGTCCTATCTTGTTAAAATTGAAAGTTTATTATTCAAAGTTAATAAAATGATACATTTAAATAAGCCTTTAAATGATATTTTTATAAGTCTGTAACACTTATGCTTCTGAAGTCATTAAAGTCTGAAACTGGACAAAGACTTTTTGGACATCCTATAGGAAAGTGAGAATATGAAGACTATACCGTAAGACTCTACTATACACTATACCCTAAGAAATGAAGAGATGGTTTTAGGGAAAAACCTGGAAAAACTCATATGAACCAATGCAAAGTGAAGTAAGCAGAACAAGGAGAAAAATTTATCCGATAAAAACACTCCAAAGACAAATGAACTCAAATTAAAGCAATGACCACTCTCAATTCCAGAATTTGACAAAGTATCTACATAAATATTATTCTTTGTGCTTTGTGAATGTCTTTACCATAAAATGGAGAATACTACCCACCTCTTGACAGAGGTGATGGTCTCAAGATGTAGAATGAAATGTACACTTTTACACGGTCAATTTGGATTTGTTTTGCTTGACCAATTATATTTCTTATATAAAGTATATTTATACTTATATAAAGTATGTTTCTTATATGAATACATGCTTTTATATATACAAATAAATTATATATATGATTTATAAAGTATATATTTTTTTCTGAAATAGTCACTCATGAGTTGAACAGGACCACAAGATATTGCTCCCAACACAGTGGAAAACTAGGAAAAAGCAGTGTCATCAGAATCAAGGGAGGAAACATTATCTAGGCCAGAGACTGGGGAGGTGTCATCAATTAACAGTATCGAAAACTGGATTTATATAAAAGGAAGAGAAGAAAAGGCCATCAGTTAAGACATTATTGATGGATGGAATTTCAGTCAAGTGGTAAGGTTACATAAAAACTTCAATTTTTGGCTTCTCAGTACATAGAAAATTAAAAGCAGTGGACTATACAAGTAATTAAGAAAAGGAAGAGTGGATGATGTAGCAAGATATGAGTGTGAGGCAAGTGGTAAAACTAAGAGCCTGAAAATGAAAGAGAATTAGCTGCACAGCTTCATAAATATAGCATATTACAATAATAGATGTTTGTAATTTTGATTTTAAATCGAGAGATTAAATTATGTTTAGCAGGCTCTCCTTAAGAAAGCATGAAATAAGGTGATGTATTTTTGAGAGATCTGAAAGAAGAAAAGAACAAAATGATAGTTTTGGTACAGGAAAGGGTAAGTTTCAAATATCTTGAAAATTAGCTTTTGTATAATATCTCTTTCCACACTGATTTTGGATAAAGAAAGCATCTAAATCTAAGGGAAGTTATAGATTTCTAAGTTCAATAGCAGTTCAGTACACCTAAGGGTTCCAATCATGGTTTTAAATACTCTGTTTCTTGCCTAGGGAGACAAGTGCTAAAGGGTGCTTCAGTCTAGTTATATTTTTTCCCAAAATGTCAAAAATAAAGTGTGATCCATAACACCTACTTTTCATATACTATATGGATACTGTGCAGATACTGAATTTCTTTTAAACCTATAGCACCTGAATGAGTTTGAGTGACATGGGGTTTCTCTTCTAATTTAAACCTTTAGGATGGGAGGGAAAAACACACTTGTTTTAGGCTGCGCCCAATCTTAAAACCTAAACTGCGGAACTTGGGTAGATTGCTTAAATGTGTTTGGGTGTTCACCTTCTCATCTATAAAAGAGGAATGTTTGGCAAGTTGATTTTTTTTTGGCTTAAAATCCTGTTTTTTAAAAAATTTATTACCCAATTGATAAATGGTCAAAGGATAAGAACCGGCAATTTTCAGAGGAAGAAATTAAAGGTATCTATAATCATATGAAAAAAATGCTCTAAATCACTTTTGATTAAAGAGATGCAAATCAAAACAACTCTGAGGTACCACATCACACCTATCAGATTGGCACACATGACAGAACAGGAAGATGATAAATGTTGGAGAGGATGTGGGAGAGTTGGAACACTAATACATTGTTGGTGGAGCTGTGAGCTGATCCAACCATTCTGGAGAGCAACTTGGAACTATGCCCAAAGGGCTACAAAAATATGCATACCCTTTGACCCAGCAATATCGCTTCTAGGACTGTATCCCTAAGAAATCATAAAAATAGAAAAGGGTCCCACATGTACAAAAATTTTTATAGCAGCATTCTTTGTGGTGGCCAAAACCTGGAAATCAAGGGGATGCCCATCAATTGGGAAATGGCTGAATAAATTACGGTATATGAATGTACTGGAATACTATTGTGCTATAAGCAATGATGAACAGGAAGACTTCAGAGGGGCCTGGAAAGACTTATATGATCTGATGCTGAGTGAAAGGAGCAGAGCCAGGAGAACCTTGTGCACAGCAACAACCACAGTGTGCAAGAGCTTTTTCTGGTAGACTTGGATCTTCATAGCAATGCAAGGACTTAAAAAAATTCCCAATGGTCATTTAAGGCAAAAAGCCTTCCACACTCAGAGAAAGAACTATGGAATTCAGCCACAGAATATAGCAGAACATTTTTTTGTGTGTAAAAAAAAAATTATTTATTTTTAGTTTTAAACATTCACTTCCATAAAATTCTGAGTCACAAATTTTTTCCCCATCTCTCCCTCCCTTTACCCCAAGGCAGTGTGTAATTTGATAAAGCCTCTACATACACATTCATATTGAACTTAATTCACATTATTGCAAAGAAGAATTAGAACTAATGGGAGAAACCACAAAAAAGAAGAGACTTAAAAAAAAAAAAGACAGAAAATAATATGCTTCAATCTATATTCAGACTCCATAGTTCTTTTTCTGGATGTGGACAGCATTTTCCATCTATGCAGTTCGCTTAGAACCCTGCATTGCTAAGAAGAGATAAGTTTATCAAAGTTAGTCACAGTACAATGTGGCTGTTACTGTGTACAATGTTCTCCTGTTTCTGCTTACTTCATTCAGTAGCAGTTCATATAAATCTCTTCAGGTTTTTCTGAAGTCTGCCTGCTCATCATTTCTTACAGTACAATAGTATTCCATTATATTCATATACTACAACTTGTTCAGCCATTTCCCAAATAATGAGCATTCCCTCAATTTACAATTCTTTGACACCAGAAAAAGAGCTGCTACAGATGTTTTTGCACATAAAAGTCCTTTTTCCATTTGTATGATCTCTTTGGGATACAGGCTTTGAAGTGGCATTGCTTAGTCAAAGGGTATTGGGCAAATTGATTTTTAAGGTCTCTTCTACTCTAGGATTCTTTGATTCTACCAAAATTATTCCACAAAACTACTAAACTCTTTTTATTGCTTTCAACAAATTCTAAATAATAGCATTTCTCTAAAATTAAACCTAAAAGTTTTGGTATTATATATTTTTTAAGATTTAAATTTATTTATTTTTAGTTTTCAACATTCAATTCCACAAGATTTCGAGTTCCAAATTTTCTCCCCATCTTCTCCGTCCCCCCCACTCCAAGATGGCATCCATTCTTATTACTCCTCCCCCCAGGCTCCCCTCCCTTATCCCCTTCCCCCTACTTTCCTGTAGGGTAAGATAACCAATTGAGTATGTATGTTATTCCCTCCTTAAACCAAATCTGATGAATGTAAGGTTCACTCATTCCTTCTTACCTCCTACCACCTCTTCCCCTCCATTGTAAAACCTTTTTCTTGCCTCTTTTATGAGAGATAATTTATCCCATTCTATCTCTCCCTTTCTTCCTTTCTTCTTCTCCCAATATATTCCTCTCTCACCCCTTAATTTTATTTTTTAGCTATAATCCCTTTATATTCAACTCACCCTGTGCCATCTATGTATGTATCTATCTATCTCCTCTATCATAATACTGAGTCTCATGAGTCACAAATAATATCTTTCTGTGTAGGAATGTAAAAAGTTCAATTTTAATAAGTCTCTTATGATTTCTTTTTCCTGTTTACCTTTTCCTACTTCTTTTGATTCTTGTATTTGAAAGTCAAAATTTCTATTCAGCTCTGGTCTTTTCATCAAGAATGTTGGAAAGTCCTCAATTTCACTGAATGTCCATACTTTCCCCAGAAGGATTATACTCAGTTTTGCTGCGGGGGATAGAGGAGGTAGGGGGTGTGATTCTTGCTTTTATCCTAGTTCCTCTGACCTCTAGAATTGCATATTCCAAGCACTTCAATCCCTTAAAGTAGAAGCTGCTAGATTTTGTGTTATCCTAATTGTATTTCCACAATATTCTAATTGTTTCTTTCTGGCTGCCTGCAATATTTTCTCCCTGATCTGGGAACCCTGGAATTTGGCTACAATATTCCTAGGAGTTTTCCTTTCAGGATCTCTTTTCCAGAGGTAATTGGTGGATTTTTTCCATTTCTATTTTAACCTCTGGTTCTAGAATATCAGGGCAGTTTTCCTTGATAATTTCTTGAAAGATGATGTCCAGGTTCTTTTTTGTGATCATGGCTTTCAGGTAGTCCAAGAATTTTAAAATTGTCTCTCCTGGATCTATTTTCCAGATCAGTGGTTGTCCAATGAGATATTTCACATCTTCTACTTTTTCATTCTTTTGATTCTGTTTTATAATTTCTTGATTTCTTATACAGTCATTAGCTTTCATTGCTCCATTCTAATTTTGAAGGAATTATTTTCTTCAGGGACCTTTTGGACTTCCTTTTCCAGTTGGCCAATTAAGGCATTCTCCTCAATGGCTTTTTGGACTTCTTTAGCCATTTGGGTTAGTCTATTTTTTAAGGTGTTATTTTCTTCAGCACTTTTTTCGGTCTCTTTTAGCAAGCTGTTGATTCATTTTTCATGATTTTCCTGCATCACTCTCATTTCTCTTTCGAATTTTTCCTCTACTTCTATTAGTTGATTTTCAAAATCCTTTTTGAGTTCCTCCATGGCCTGCAACCAATTCATATTTCTCTTGGAGAGTTTTGAAGTAGGAGCTTTGACTTTGCTGTCCACTGATTGTATGCTCCCTGATCTTCCTTGTCACCAAAATAAGATACCATAGTCTAAGTTCTTTTACAATGTTTACTCATCTTCCCTGCCAAACATTTGACTTTCTAACTCTTTGCCAAGGTAGGACTCTGCTTCCAATAGGTGTGGGGGTTTGGGTAGATGTACTGTCCTAGGCTTCAAGGACTTTGTGTCAGTTGTCTGTGGGTCCAGAGTTCCAAAAGCAGCCTTGGTTGCTGCTACTGTTGCTGTCACTGCCAACACTGCTGGCACCAACACCACCCACACTACCCTAGGGCTGGGGCAAGATCCAGCCAGACCACATGCTCCTCTTTCATCCAGATCCCACAGAATTTTCCCACTGACCTTTTGGTGTTTGTGGGTTGAGAAGTCTGAAAACTGCCACAGCTGCCAATGATTTAGTCCCCCAAAGCTTGCTCTGGCCTGTCTCTATCGGTGTGGCCCAAGCTGGGACTGCGCTCCACTCCTTGCCTGGTGCAAAAGACCCTTCTTGTCAATTTTACAAATTGTCTTGGGTTGAGGATTTGTTTCACTATGTCATTTTGTGGGTTCTGTAGCTCTAAAATTTGTTTAAAGTTATTTTTTACAGGTATTTGGAGGGGAGTCCCTGTTTTTACTCCATCATCTTGGCTCCACTCCCTTTTGGTATTATTTTGAAATTCGATATTTCAAAAAAAAGGAAATTAAATATTTCAGTGAATAAAATATGAATATGTTAGAATATAAATTATGATGTTCCTCATTATTAGGATTAAGTGGCCATCAAGAACATAACTAGGGGGCGCAGCCAAGATGGAGGAGTAGAAAGACACACATACACATAGCTCCGAACCCACAACCCATAGAACATCTGTAAATAGCAACTCACTGCGAATTCTGCAGCACCAGAAGCCACAGAACATTGGAGCGAAGGAGATTTCTGTCCCAGAGGGATCTGCAAACCTCTTGCAAAAGGTCCTTTGCGCCGCGGACTGGGCACCGCGGACTGGGAGCCAAGCACAGCCCTGCCGCAGCCGCGGCACCGAGAGGAGCTGATCCAAGCGGGCTTCAGGGACAGAATCTCCAGCGGCCGCGCGGGTCCCTCCACCCACAGGTGACGGGGGTCGGTGAGAGGGTCTCTTTGGTGGGTCGAGAGGGGAGTGGGGTGCCCCCATAACTCAGGCCCCCTCGGGAGGCAGCAGCGGAGGTAGCAGCAGACCAGGGCTCCCCAAGCAGGCAGGACCCTGGATCCATTGTTGAAGGTCTCTGCATAAACCCCCTGAGGGAACTGAGCCTGTGAGGTGGCCCTGCCCCCACCTGAGCACCTGAACTTAATCTCACACTGAATAGCAGCCCTGCCCCCACCAAAAGCCCTGAGGCTGGGAAGCAGCATTTGAATCTCAGACACCAAGCGCTGGCTGGGAGGATCTGGAGGTGAGGTGGGTGTGAAGAGGAAGCTCAAAAGTCAAGTCACTGGCTGGAAAAATGCCCAGAAAAGGGAAAAAAAATAAGACCACAGAAGGTTATTTTCTTGGTGAACAGATATCTCCTCCCTTCCTTTCTGATGAGGATGAACAATGCTTACCATCAGGGAAAGACACAGAAATTAAGGCTTCTGTATCCCAAACATCCAAAAGAAATATTCCATGGGCTCAGGCTATGGAAGAGCTCAAAAAGGATTTTGAAAATCAAGTTAGAGAGGTGGAGGAAAAACTGGGAAGAGAAATGAGAGAGATGCAAGAAAAGCATGAAAAGCAGGTCAACACCTTGCTAAAGGAGACCCAAAAAAATGCTGAAGAAAACAACACCTTGAAAAACAGGCTAACTCAATTGGCAAAAGAGGTTCAAAAAGCCAATGAGGAGAAGAATGCTTTCAAAAGCAGAATTAGCCAAATGGAAAAGGAGGTTCAAAAGCTCACTGAAGAAAATAGTTCTTTCAAAATTAGAATGGAATAGATGGAGGCTAATGACTTTATGAGAAACCAAGAAATCACAAAACAAAACCAAAAGAATGAAAAAATGGAAGATAATGTGAAATATGTCATTGGAACTGATCTGGAAAATAGATCCAGGAGAGACAATTTAAAAATTATGGGACTACCTGAAAGCCATGATCAAAAAAAGAGCCTAGACATCATCTTTCATGAAATGATCAAGGAAAACTGCCCTGAGATTCTAGGAGCAGACGGCAAAGTAAGTATTCAAGGAATCCACAGATCACCGCCTGAAAAAGATCCAAAAAGAGAAACTCCTAGGAACATTGTGGCCAAATTCCCGAGTTCCCAGGTCAAGGAGAAAACGTTGCAAGCAGCTAGAAAGAAATAATTCAAGTATTGTGGGAATACAATCAGGATAACACAAGATCTAGCAGCTTCTACATTAAAGGATTGAAGGGTGTGGAATAGGATATTCCAGAAGTCAAAGGAACTGGGATTAAAACCAAGAATCACCTACCCAGCAAAACTGAGTATAATACTTCAGGGGAAAAAATGGTCTTTCAATGAAATTGGGGACTTTCAAGCATTCTTGATGAAAAGACCAGAGCTGAAAAGAAAATTTGACTTTCAAACACAAGAATGAAGAGAAGCATGAAAAGGTAAACAACAAAGAGAAGTCATAAGGGACTTTTTAAAATTGAACTGTTTACATTCCTACATGGAAAGACAATATTTGTAACTCTTGAAACTATTCAGTATCTGGGTACTGGGTGGGATTACACACACACACACACACACACACACACACACACACACACACACACACACACACACGCACAGAGCACAGAGTGAATTGAATAGGATGGGATCATATCTTAAAAAAATGAAATTAAGCAGTGAGAGAGAAATATATTGGGAGGAGAAAGGGAGAAATGGAATGGGGCAAATTATCTCTCATAAAAGAGGCAAGCATAAGACTTTTTAATGGAGGGAAAAAGAGGGGAGGTGAGAGAAAAACATGAAGCTTACTGTCATCACATTCGACTAAAGGAAGGAATAAAATGCACACTCGTTTTGGTATGAAAACCTATCTTACAATACAGGAAAGTGGGGGAGAAGGGGTTAAGCAGGGTGGGGGGGGGGATGATGGAATGGAGGGCAATGGGAGGAGGAAGCAATTTGAAGTCAACACTTGGGGAGGCACAGGATCCAAAGAGAGAATAGAAGCAATGGGGGACAGGATAGGATGGAGGGAAATATAGTTAGTCTTACAGAACACGACTATTGCAAAACTACACAGATATGGCCTGTATTGAATTGCTTGCCTTCCAAGCGGAATGGGTGGGGAGGGAGGGATGAAGAGAAGTTGGAACTCAAAGTTTTAGGAACAACTGTTGAGTATTGTTCTTGCATGCAAGTAGGAAATAAGAAATACAGGCAATGGGGTATAGAAAGTAACCTGGCCCTACAGGACAAAAGAGAAGATGGGGACAAGGGAAGGGAGGGATGGTAGAAGAGAGGGCAGATTGGTGATAGGCACAATTACAATGTTTGGTGTTCTGGGGTGTGGGGAGGGGACAAAAGGGGAGAAAATTTGGAACCCAAAATTTTGTGAAAATGAATGGTAAAAGTTAAATTAATTAATTAATCTAAAAAAACATCAATTTAAGATTAGTATAATATGTGGGGGAATATGGTCTGTGGAAATATTTAATGACTTCCCTTGTTTCTTAAATATGACTATATAAAATGCCCAATTTTACAAAGTACCTTCATAAAAAGCCATTCTTTGTGCTCCCTCTACTGTCTCCATAGCTAAATTAAATCTCATTTTTATCATAGAAATCTACTGTACCAGCAAAACCTAACAAACTGTTAGGGACTGACTGAAGGTGAGAGAAGTTAAATAACTTGCCAAAGTGGTTTCAAGAGGAATAGGAGCAGAATCCAGGACTCTTGGTTTCAAGCCTTGTGTTCTTTCCTCTATACTATCTCACATTGCTTCCTGTTCTAAATCTCTTCTTTTATTAGAATTATACAGTGATGGGACAGAATCAAGATGGAAGAGAAAAGGCAGGGACTAGCTTGAGATCTCCCAAAATCCTCTCCAAATAACTTTTCAAATAATGCATCAAAATAAATTCTAGAGCAGTGGAACCCACAAAGCATCCAGGTGAAACAATTTTCCAGTCCAATGCTACTTAAAAGGTTGGCAGAAATGGTCTGTCAAACTGGGCAATAGTGGAACAAAGAGCTTGTAGACAAAGAGCTTGTGGCTGCAGTGGAGAGGGCCAGCTGGTCCTAGTTGCAGGGCAGAAAAAGTGTGGTCACTCAAACATCAAAGCATAGGCCAAAAGCGTAGTAAATAAACCTCTCCTTAGATCAAACCACCTTTGAAATAAATGAAAACTTAACAGACTCTCAGAACTAGTCCTGAAAACAGCTGCACAAAATACCTGAAGCTTGGGACAGTGTCCCCTTAGCCCTAGGGCACAGCTCAGCTTTAACATAAAGTTAAAAGTCAGGAAATAGGCTGGAAAAAAATGAGCAAACCACACACACACACACACACACACACACACACACACACACACACAACTTGATCATAGAAATTTACTATGGTAACAGGGAAGATTAAAACTCAGAAGAAGACAACAAAGTCAAAACTGCTACATCCAAAGCCTAAAAGAAAAATATGAATCGGTCTGAGACTCAAAAAGAATTCTTGAAAGATATAAAAAAAAAAGGAATTTAAAAATCAAAAATCAAATAAGAGAGTTAGAAGGAAAATTGGGAAAAGAAATGAAAGTGATATGAGAAAACCAAGAAAAAAGGATCAAAGGAAGCACACACAGACACACAAAAATAATGAAGAAAATAATACCTTAAAAAACAGAGTAGGCCAAACAGTAAAAGAGGCACAAAAATTCACTGAGTAGAACTTCTTAAAAATTAGAGTTGGTCACATACAAAACGTGGCACAAAAATTCACTGATGAAAAGAACTCCTTAAAAAGTAGAATTGGCCAAATGTTAAAGGAGATACAAAAGGTTGCTGAAGAAAGTAATTCCTTAAAAATGAGAACTGGGAAAGTGGGAAGCTAATGACTCTACAAGACAATAAGAAACAATAAAACAAAATCAAAATAATAAAAAAAATGTGAAATATCTCACTGAAAAAACAGCTGGCCTGGAAAATAAATTCAGGAGAGATAATTTAAGAATTATTGGACTACTTGAAAACTGTGATCAAAACAAAGAGCCTAGACATCATCTTTCAAGAAATTATCAAGTTAAACTGCCCTGACATTCTAGAACCAGAGGGTAAAACAGAAATTGAAAGAATCCACTGATCACTTCCTGAAAGACATCCCAAAAGGAAAACGCCTGGAAATATTATAGCCAAATTCCAGAGTTCTCAGATCAAGGAGAAAATACTGCAAGCAGTCAAAAAGAAACAATTGAAATATCATGGAGTCACAGTCAGAATAACCCAAAATTTAGCAACTTCTACATTAAAGGATCAGAGGGCTTGGAATATGATATTCTGGAGGGCAAAGGAGCTATGATTACAACCAAGAATCCCTGTATCCAGCAAAACTGATGGATATTTAATGAAATAGAGGACTTTCAAGTATTCCTGAGAAAAGATCATAGCTGAATAGAAAATTTGACTTTCAAATACAAGATTTCAAGAGAAACATAAAAAGGTAAACAGGAAAGAAAAATCATAAGGAATTCAATAAGATTAAACTGTTTTTACATTCCTACATGAGAAGATGATACTTGTAACTACTAAGAACTTTACCATTATTAGGGCAGTTAGAAGGAGTATATATAGACAGCAGGTATGCATGTGAGTTGGATAATATCTAAAAAAAATTAAGGGCGAGAAAAAGGAATATATTAGGAGAAGGGAGAGATAAAAAAGCATAAATTATCTCACATAAAAGAGGTGTGAAAGAGCTTTTACAGTAGAGAGGAAGAAGATGGTGAAGGTGAGAAACAGTACTTAAAGCTTACTCTCACCAGAATCGGCTCAAAGAGGGAAAAAGAAGTATGCTCATTTGGGCACAGAAATTTTACCCTACAGGAAATTAAGAAGGGAAGGGGATAAGAGAAGTTGGAGGGCTGATAGAAGGAAACGCAGATAGGAAAGGTGGTGATTAGAAGCAAAACATTTTTGAGAAAGGAGAGAGAATAACATAAACAAGGGGAAAAATAAGATGGAAGAAAATACACAGTAGTCCTAACTGTGAAAAAAAATTTACAGCAAATTTCTCTGATAAAGGCCTCACTTTTCAAATGGAGAACTAAAGTCAAATTTATGAGTACAAGTCATTCTCCAATTAATAAATGGTCAAGAGATATGAACAGGTAGTTTTCTGATGAAGCAATCAAAGCCATCTATAGTCATATGAAAAGATGCTCTAAATCACTATTGACTATAGAAATGCAAATGAAAACATTCTGAGCTATCCCTTCACACCATGATTGGCTAATATGACAGAAAAGGAAAATGACAAATGGAGCTGATGTGGGAAAATTGAGACATTAATGCATTGTTGGTGGAGTTGTGAACTGATGCAACCACTCTGAAGAGCATCTTGGAACTATGCCCAAAAGGCAATAAAACCAGGCATAACCTTTGACCCTGTAATACCACTACTAGAGTTAAAAACAAAAAGGACCTTTATGTACAAAAATATTAATAGCAGCTCTTTTCTAGTGCAAAAAAATGGAAATTGAGGGGGTACCCATCAACTGGGGAATGACTGAACAAGTTGTGGTACATGATTGTGATGGAATACTATTATGCTGTAAGAAATGACGAGCAGGATGTTCTCACAAAAACCTGAAATAACTTACACGAACTAATACAAAGTGAAATGAACAAAACCAGGAGAACACTACATAGTAACAGCAATATTGTGATGCTCAATTTTGAATGACTCAGTTATTCTCAGAATTAAAATGATCTAAGACAATTCTGAAGGACTTATGACAAAAAAATGCTACCCACCTCCAGAGAAAGAAGTGATGCAGATGGAATGCAGATCAAAGGATACTTTTTAATGCTTTCTTTTGTTTGTTTGTTGTTGTTTTGGTCTGTGTTTTCTTTCATAATATGACTAATATGGAAATATGTTTTTGCACATGTGTAAATGCTATTAAATTGCTTTCTGTCTCAGGGAATGGGGAGGGAAGGGACAGAATGTGGAATTCAAAATAAAAAAAAACCAAACATTTAAAAATGTTTTTACATGTAATTGGGAAAAATAAAATATTAAATTTTTGAAAAAGGTTATCATAGTGATAAACTTAACTTGACCAGCTGAGCCAAGAACCATATCTTGATATCTCTAAGTGGTAATGTCACTGTAGTCAGAATGTGATTTTCAGCTCTAACATTTGTTAATTACGTGATGTGAGCAAAGTATTATTCTCTCTTAGCCCAGTTTCCTTAGGTGTAAAATGGGAATACTAATACTAAATATACTTTGAAAGATTTTTTAAGAAAAAGTATTTCTAAAGTATAATATACTACTAAAATGTGAGTTATATATTATACAAAGATAAAGACTTTCAGTTTAAAATTAAGTTTTTCTCCCACATTAAATTCAATGACACTGAAATACAGATCTAATGAGACAAGTTACCATGTCCTCCAGTTAATAAATAATTTAAAATTTTTCCCCCATTGTTTTTGAAACACTTTGCGCTAAATGCCACCTATCATATTGAAGCTCATCGTGGGTAGGGACACTTTTTTTTCGTCTGTATAGAGTCCAACACTAGCTGCTTCGTAAGTATTACATAAACACATCATCGCAGTAACAATTCCACAACATGACAACAATAAAGAAGATGGATTGATTCTATTTTAATTGCTTCAGTTTCAAATATGCTTTTAATTAGTCTGATGAAGAAGAAACTGAAAATGTTCTAGCTACGGAGTGACAACAGTATTATTTAAATGGAAACCAGCAATCTGGATAGAACATGGAACCCAAGAATTTGATGTGATTAAATAACAAGTAAATATTTATTAGGCTAGAATATACAGGTCCCATTTTCAAGGGAAGAGGCATTTATTTTTCAGTAAAAGATGGAGACAGTTATCTGGATCACAGGAAATATCCAAACAAACTATGGTTGTTTAGACTCTTTTATCCTTATGAAAACACAGACTCAGAAGGCTCAAGAGGCATCAACTGCTCATTTCGGTGAGACTCATCCACTAACATTATCTTCCCTACAGCTTAATAATTAATAATAGTTAATACTATGCATATAGCACTTTAGTGTTTATAAATTGCTTCGCATAAGCACATCTGATCTTCCCAGTAGCCACAGAAAATAGATAATGCAAGTATTATTACTCCTACAACTCCTGATGAAGTTAGAGAAGTTCAATGACTTGCTCAGGGTCATACTGCTAGTTAATGATGGATCCAGGACTTGAACCAGACCTGGTCTTCTTCCTCTAAGAGCAGTTCTCTTTTTATATTAAGATATTTCTCTAAGAAGCTACATCATAAATCAGAATAATATTAAAAAAATGTTCAATAGGAAAAATATCAGTGTTTAAAATATATCCTCCTATTAGGAATGAAAACTCATTTTAGCTCCACAGACAACACGACCAAACAAAAGACTTCAACAGCTCAGAAATGACATTACGTCCTAAGGTTATAGGTAGTCTTAAGGAATCTGATTTGAATTGATGACAATTATAAACCAATGTTACTCAGTTTCCACATTTCCTTTAGCTCTTCTGTCAGCACTTTAGTATACTGGAATGGAAAGACCATCAGACAGAAAACCTAGAGATCTTGGGCCTCACTTTGGCTATGTTAACCAGGGATGTAAAACCATAAAAGTAATTGAATCTCTAGATTTTAGTTGTTTTTCCTAAAGAATGAAGAGTCTGGACTAGACAATGACTTTTAGCTCTAAACTTTTGTGATTTTACATTTTATCCTGTATCCTTTTATGCTGTTTTCTATACTGCAAATAACCTATATTACAGGTTATTCTATAAATGACCTGTAAATAGCACATTCCTGGTATTAAAGAATTCCAACCTAACAATACTGTAACATTGAGATTCAGAGAAGAAGAAACTTCTAATCTTTATTGACACTTAGATGATCAAACATTTAATAAAACAGCACTGCAATATAATATAAATTGGAACTCCAATTTCAAACTGAGGATTTTTATCACTCTTGTTCAGCATGAGACAACCCATTGGAGGCCCCTAAGGTAGAACACTGAGATCCAAAAGCATTAAAATGCTATATAAATGCTATTAACCTTATAAAACAGATGGTTCAAATTCCAAACCATTTTACTTAAAGCCAGAAAACATTCCAATTATGTGGAAGGTACTGGCCTTAGAAAATTGAAATAAAAAACAAATCCTTCCTTAAAAGAAATTTGTAATATAATGGAGGTAAAAGACTATTCATAGAAATAGCTGATACAACATAGAATTTCATTAGTGTAAAGTAGAGATCCAGACACGGTGCTCTAAGAATTTTGAGGCAGAAGGGATTATTTTTAGAAGGCAGAGGAATTCTTAACTTGGATTCTAAGGATAGATTTTAAGGAGTCTGTGATGTTTTCCTCCCAAATTTTGATTACTTTATCAATGCAGTTGGTTTCCTTTGCTATCCTACACATTTCACTTTACTCTTTTAAAAACATTATTTTGGAATAGGATCCATAGGCTTCACCAGACTGCCAAAGGGACACACAAAGACACACAAAGACACAAATAAGATACAGAACTCCTGAGAGGGGCATCATGGAAGACTTTGTGAAGGTAGTAATGACATTAGAGTTTGGATTTTCAGGGAGGGACTTCAACAAGGAGAGGTTTGTTTGCTCCCTAGAATTTGTACCAGGGAACAGGAACCTGCAGCCTTGAGGCCACAGGTGGCCTTCTAGGTCCTTGGGTGCAGCCTTTTGACTGAATCCAAACTCACAGAACAAATCCCCTTAATAAAAGGGTTTGTTCTATAAAACTTGAACTCAATAAAGAGGCCTCACTTAAAGACCTAGAGGGCCACATGTGGCCTTGATTCCAGAGGTTTCCCAACCCTAGATTCATATGACCCACAGTTTAAGAAGTGCTGAAGGGATCACCAGTGGAAATAGTTTAAGAAGCCCTGCTCTAGACCAGAGGCTCAAATATTCCCACAACTTGAACCAGTTTAAAATGTAATTAGAAAATATTTGACAAAATATATAAAAATATAATAAAACATAGATAATGTTAATTTGTGGTCTTCCAAGTAACTATGTGGTTACAGGAAACCTTATGTAGGGTTTGACCCTACTGCTCTAGAGAAAGACAAAGAGACAGGAGAAGGTAGGATGAGAATGGAGGATGAGAAGTAGACCAGTTTTGTTGAGAATGTAAAAGGAAAAATGATTGTGATAAAAGTCTAAACAAACAGGATACATCCAAACTTTAAATTTTGTTGCTTAGTCTGAAGGTCTTGGGGTAGAGGATTGATATCATTAGATTTGCTTCTAATTTATAAATTAGTACTGTCTTTCATTTTCCCACAAATTATTAAACATTTTTCTTTTCTTTTCCTCTCTCCTCTGATTTTTGTAAAACTAGGCCTAATAAAACAGTCAGAACAAGATAAAGAAGCTCTAACAATGTCTTTATTTGAAATATTATTCTCAAAGGAAAAGACTCCAGTATTTACCAGAAATTATATATCTGATTACATAGAAGTTATATTTAAATCATTTCATTTTCTCTGGAAAGAATGCACAGCACACTTGATTAGCCCAATTACATGTTATTTAACATAGAATGAATACTTTACTGAAACTGTTGCTAGACAGATCTCTTATTCTTTCATCATCATATGTCTCTGTTGCCACCTTCGAAACTAACAAAAACAAATGGAATACAGTCTTAGCTTACCCTGAGGAGGGCACCAAACCCTACAACTATTAGTTAACCTTGGAAAAAGGGAGAACAGGGCAGTTCAGCAACATTACTGAAATCTACTGGGATCAAAAAGATTACCTCTTTGTCTTCAGTAGCAGTTGCAAACATTAAGTGTCTACTACCTTACAGCCTTAGATTCCACATTTAAAACATTTATCTCTATAGTTTATTTAATTAAATTAAATTGATCCAATATGTAATAAGCATCTGTAAAATGCATAGCTGCCTGTTAGGTGCTAGGAGTCCAAAGCTGAAATACAGCACTGATGCTGTCCTCAAGAAAGTTATACTCTACTGGGAGGAGACAGGGGAGGCTTGGGGAGAGAAAAGCATACACTGTGTATGTAAATGACTATGACAAAAGAGAGAATTCTAGGGGGAGGTGAGACTGGGTCTCTCTCATACAACTACTCACAGGTCTGATACCAACACTGAGTGCCACAAAAGTTTTAATGCTTTTTTTTTCTTTTTGAACCCACCAAGCTCCTGGTGGCCCTCTACTGCCATGGAATCACTATATTGAGGCCAGACTTAGTGGAGGCACTAATCAGCTTTAAACCTAAACTCAGAACTCCCAAACTTAATCAATCCGCTAGCCTCAGCCTCTGGCAGCAGGGGTGACAGGAATAGGCCATCAAGCCCAGGGGGAACAGGCCATCAAGCCCAGGGCTACTATCATTCAGTCCTTTTTCAGTCATATCTGACTCTTCATGACCCCATTTGGGGTTTTCTTGGCAATGATACTAGAGTAGTTTGCCATTTCCTTCTCTAGCTCATTTTACAGAGTTAACTGGCTTGCCCAGGGTCACACAGGTGGCTGAGGCAGCAGACCAGTTAGGAAGACAACTGCCATAGTACAGACAAGAGGAAATGGGGGCCAGCAGCAGGATAGCAGCTGCACAGGCAGGGAGAAGAGGATGCATGTGAGAGAAGTTGGTAAAGCAGAAATGACAAAACAGCATTAGTTTGGATAAGTGCTGTTAGTGCTGTTGAGGAGTGGAGGATGATATTGAGAAGATAAATCTAGTGAGTGGAAGGTCAATGTTGGAACTTTGGGAAAGGGGAGAAATTAGGGGCAAAGAAAATTATTTCTGCATTGAATAGAGGAAAACAAGCATTTATTAAGTGCCTACTATATGCCAGGCACTGTGCTAGGCATTTTACAAACAGTATCTCATCTGATCTTCATAACAACACTTGGAGGATGATGCTATTGTTATGCCCATTTTACATTTGAGGAAACTGAGGCAAGCAGAGACTGGCTGAAGTCACACATCTAGTGTCTGTGGCCAGATCTGAATTCAGGTCTTCCTTACTCCAGTCCCAGAGCTCTATCCCATTGCCCCATCTAACCACCTCTTACCCGACATTCCTTTCAGGTCTGAATACTTTAGACTTAACGATTTCAAATTAGTTCACACCACAGAATATTAATACTGATTACTTAACAATAACAAGACTTTTAGGTCTGTTGAAAAAAAAAGCATAAAACTGAAAACAAATTAATAAAAAAAGAAAAAAGCATGCTGACTAAAAACTAGGCTGAAATTAGGCATGATCTCCTAAAGAATCTTAGATACGGCATATTTATGAAGATGTGGAAAAATAGGTTTCTTACTGTCATATAAGAGTTCAGATTTATTGGTAGGGTGGAGGGGAAAAGTGAGAAAGTAATGAAGTCTGCTAGAAACCACAGGATTAGGTGCCTCATTTAATCCAATTTTTCACAAATTAAATCCATGACCATTGCAGTGATGCTTGTTTTGGCCACCATCATTACCTTAGTTAGTATTTGTATATGGCTTTAAGGTATGCAAAATGCTTTATGTATGTTAACTCGTTTAACCCTCACAAAACCTTGTGATGTAGGTGCTAGTATTATCTTCATTTTAAAGATGAGAAAACTGAGAGACAAGAGAGTTTAAGTGACTTGCCCAGGGTCACACAGCTAGTGTGGCCAGATGTGAACACAGGTCTTTCTGACTCCAGTGGTGAGATAACTAACTAACTGCATAAAGCAGCGTCCTGTTTGCCTTCTCCACTCTCAAGTCAGAAGACCCTAAGAATGAGGTCTTCTTAGCTTGGATAAGGCTGCTCTGTCCTGGAGAGACCTATTCCTCAGCCATGACCATTGCTCCCTTCTTTGTAGCTACTGACACCATCTAAATGCAAGCTCACTTTGTTTAAAAAAAAAAAGTGTTGTGTTGTTGTTTCATTCAGAAAGGATTTGATACACAGGGTATTTACAACATAGGAAATGCAATCTTAGAACTGTAGAGAAAAAAGATGCTATTGCAACTATAATATTAACAATGAAAAAATATTCCATAGTGGAAGTATTTATATCCATATTACAATACTTTATTAAAATCAGTATATAAATTTTTGCAAGGCTTCAAAAGTAAATTAGAACAAACCTTAAGCAGGCTACTATAAACTGAATTACCAATGATGATCTTATAATTCTTTCCAAATGATCATTTTAATACTTAATAGGAGTGCATCATATTTTGGCTACATTTCTTTACATTTTTTTCTTCTGCAAAAACTTCACTCAGATCTTCATTTTCTCTACATCAAATAGAAATGAAATGATTGCTGTTCAGTTTGAACATACTCTAACATTCTGCCTGCCACGATGCTAATATGTAGAAGGGAGGCTCCACTGGAAGGAGGACAGGGATAGGATTCAAGAAACATCACGCTGGAAATTCCAGCTCAAATACCTCTTTTTTCCAGTCTGTGATGTAAGGATGATAAATGGTTCCCAAATGTAGAAGGGAAAGTATCTATCTCTGGAATGTGAGAACAAGTCTAACAGGAAGAGAACCTATACTGGGAATAATGAAACATCAAAATGGGATGAGAAAAAATATTTCATATTATGGGAGTATTTTCTCATTTTCAGAATTTCCCCTTAAAATTTAGGGCAGATGGTTACCCTCAGCATCTGCAAAAAGTTTAAATGGTACTCACTTTCAAAGGCACAAAATGACATGAGTTAATGCAATGAGAATATCAACATCTCAGCATTGCCTTTATGAAATGTATTATCCAGTATAGTCCAGAAATATATTCAATTATTTAAAATTTGTAAGTGATTTTTTTCTTCTAGAAAAACCATCTACTATTCTTTCATCTTACATTACCAATATGCTACAGATAATACTGTGTAATAGATTATTAGCATTTTTGTGTCATGGATCATTTCTGTCCTTTACCTATTCTATAGCTTTCCCTAATAAAGATACCTAACCAGCATTCTTTCTGTGTTTTCATGTGTTTGCCATATTTCCTCTCTAATCAGAGTACTGGCTCTCTCATGGCAGAAAGTTCAAACTTCTTTCTCCTTTTTAAATGGCTGCACAATTGTACTCTAATTTATGTGTCTGATCTCAGTTCCTCCTACACCCTGTCCTGCTCCCCATTCTTCTCTTCTAAATGCAGTCTTTGTCTCTCGCCCACTCTTGCCTAAGTCTTCTTGCAAGCCACCCCCATGCTTGGAACAGCCTACAGAATCCACCAAATTATCCTCAAATTACTTTTAAAAGTCACTTTTTTCTTTTCAGGGCAGCCTACCTGACTTACCTTCCACCTGACACCCTATTCCTTTTATTGTTTTATGGACTAAATTCTTTAGACTTAATAATTTTAAAAATTGGGAACCCAGGAAGGGTGTTATGAAGGTCACATTATTTTAATTACAACAGAGATATTACTACAGATAACTTTAAAATAACAAAATTTCTAGGCCTATTGACAAAAAGTATGTTGATATAAAGCATGGTTGGCATGATCTCCCAAAGAATGTTAGATATGGCATGTTTAAAAGAATGTACAGAAAAGGAGTTGAGAAATGTGTTCCTCACTGTCATATAAAGGATGGGACTTGTTGTCAGGGTGCAATCTATCACTCTACTAGGATGGGAAAGGCAAGAAAAGTAGAGAGGAAATTTGAGATAGTGATGCTAGAAACCACTGGATTAGGTGTCTCATCTAATTTAGCTGTTCACAAACTAATTCTATCACCCTTTCAATATTGCTTATTTCTCTATGCCTCAGTTTCTTCATATGTAAAATAAGGATTAGAAGGTTTGGAACTGGGATAAGACCATATTTTTTAAGATCATATAGTCCAATTCTCTCATTCTACTGATTAGGAAACAGGAGGATAGAGGTTGATAACTTGTCTAAGGTCACACTGGTAATAAATTACAGAGTTAGAACCCAGGTTCTTTGAATCCAAATGAATTTCTACTATTATACCCTTCCAGATGACATTATCCTGCCAGATACCTGCTAAACAATAATCCCCAAAGAATCAATAAAGCAGTTGATATGAAGCTATCTTTTTAGGAAAAAACACTAAATATAAAATTACTACATGGTGGTGGTTGTTCTGAGTGAGAACATCCAATAAAATACTTTAAAACTGCATTAATCAGGTAAAGTAGAAGTTAGCCAGTCCAAGATATCAAGATAATTGTTGAATATCACTGGCTTCTTTGAAATGACCATCTTGAGCTCAAAGATGAAACAAATAAAATAACTATGCAAGAGAAAATCTGCAAATTCAACATGTCTCAGCCTGACCTCATTATCTTTCCTACCAAACTTTACCCTCTTCCAAATGTCCCTATTTCTGGGGAAGATCTCCCTCATTAGACTGTAAGCTTCTCAGAAGCAGAGACTGCTTTTTTTTGCCCCCTTTTTTTCTGTATCCTCAGAGAACTGCACAAAACAGGAGCATCAAAAATGCCTGCTGACTAAGGCACAGTCATCATTCCAGGCTTCTATCACCCAGCAATATCCTTGATTCTTCTCTTTCCCTCTCCCACATATCTGATCAAAGACTAAGTCAGGTATTTCTATCTCCACAATATCTTTCACATCTGTCACCTCTTTAGTCTCATGAGTTCAGGCCTATAGCACCTTTCATCTAGATGACTACAACAGCTTCCTAAGTGATATCCTTGCCTCAAATCTCTCACCATTATATTCCATCCTATACAGTGATGCCAAAGTAACTTACTGTGAGGATAGATCTGATCTTTTGCTCATTCAACTCTGGTGCTTTCCTATTGTTTCTAGGACAACATACAAACTTCTCAGTTTAGTTTTTAAAGCCCTTAACACCCTGGCCCTAGCCTATCATTCTAGCCTGGGCCTCCAGGATATACTTTTTGATCCAGACAAACTGGCCTTTTCTCTATTCCTTAAACAAAAATTTTCCATTTTATCTCTGTGGGTTGCATTAACCACCTCACATACCTGGAAAACCCTCCTTTCTTACCTCTGCCTCACAGAGTCCCTCTCTTTCTTATAAGACACATGTAAAAGCATGGTTTTCTGTGTAAAACCTTTCCTGATACTGTAAAATGCCCTTGGTTCCAAGCTACCTTGCATTTAACATCTTGTATTTTTTGAATTTATAAAACAATGCATAGACACATGCATATACATACACACGTAAACATAAACACATACATTTCAATATCTACTTTTTTCCCCTCCCCATTAGAATGGGAGAGAAAATATCCCTACCACTTAGGAGTAGAAATGGTTTCATTCTTTGCATTTGAATGCCTATCTCCTTGCACTGTGCCTAGAACTTAGAAAGTGCTCAGTAAATGCTGATTATATGACTGATTTGCAACTGGATGATAAAATAGGTTATAACATTTAGATTCAAGTCAAACTTGAAAAGGCATCCAAATAAGATACTAGTAAGAAATAAAATACTAAATATGTGCAGAAATATAATAGCATAATATAGAATATATAATGCATATAGAGCATAATATAGAACATATGATATATGTGCATATATACATATAAACAGTATAGTATAAATAATATAATATCATAGTATACAGTATAATAGTATACCTAAGTAAGAATAATATGACAAAAGAAAAGAACAATTACAAATATGTATGTATGTAGGTATACATATGTATGTACAGAACTATTCAAAGAAAAATTATTTTAAACAAATACAAGGGAGAAAATTTTCCTTTTAAAGTTCAAAGAGATCATAAAGAGACAGATGCAAAGTCAGGTTATGATCTTAGAGAGAAAAGGGATCTCAGAAGGTAATTAGTCCTACCTCCTCATTTTAAAATGGAAAATGGGCCTTCAGAAGGCTAAGGGACTTGCCCAAAGTCATATTGGTAATAAATGCATAAGGCAGGATTTGAAGCCCAGTTACTGACTCTACACTGATTTCTCTTTCCATTGTGCTATGCTTTCACACTTTAATACATAAGAATATACATATGGTTTATTAGTTTATTAGTCAACTGGAAAACCCAAATGTGAGAGTCTATGATTTTGATTATATACAGATACCTCACAGCTAAATGAGGCTATTTCATCATCTGGAAAAAACACATTAATTTATTATCACTCCTTTTTGATCTTCTAATTCAAAAAGTTTTTATTTCATTTATCTGTGGAAAATCCAAAGAGTTTACTTAATACAGTATCAGCACACTCAGGCACAGGAGGTCAGCTGGTTAGTAAAGCATTGAGTTTTAACATTTCTTTTTAGCTTCTCTTGTCCAGTAATTATTATTTTGGAATCCTATAGCCTTGAAACTATAAATTAAATTGATCTGGGATCATTTGAATGGAAGATGAAAAGGTAGAAGGGAAGTGCATAGAGTTGTGAGTCTGGTTCTTGCCAAATATAGCCTCCCAAAGCTCTCCATAGGCAGTTAGAAAAAAGGATTTATTAGGCTACATGGTATGATCCCTTCGAGGAAGGTCCATGGGAGCAGTGCGCAAGACCAAAAGAGGTAGATACTGAAAGAGCCTAAAATGTACTCCAAGAATGTGATCCTTTTTTGGGTGGGGTCAGGTGGGAAGGGGAACACAGTAGACAGGCTCTGTTTTATTAGAATGAAACAACTTCTAGATGGCATATCTGGAGCATAAGGCAATTCAACAGACACTTATTGAGTACTTACTATATTAGACTCAAAGGACACAAACATGAAACATGACATAATTCTTTCTTGTTCTCAAGGAGTTTATAGTAAAGAATGGAAAATAGAGTATGTACAAAATAACTATGATATAGGCTAGAATTAATAATACAGTTAATAGCTAACCAAGAAAGATTTGAGATTTGAAATGGAAGAAATCACTTCTAGTTACCAGATCAGGGAAGGATTCTTGGAGGAGGGAGCATGTAAACTAGGCCTTGAAGGAAGAAAAATAATTTGAACAGACCAGGATGGGAAGGGCATCCTTATTGTTCACATGGGATGGTATTCATGGAGTGATGAAGAGTTGACGCCAATGAACAACTGAACAATTCAAAATAAACAGTGATAGGGGAGGTAGCGCTAATAAGTGTGAGTGTGTGTGTGTGTGTGTGTGTGTGTGTGTGTGTGTGTGTGTGTGTGTGTGTGTAAGAACCAGGAAAGACTTGTTGAAAGAGGTGGCTCTTCAGCTGATGCTATAAAGGACAACAGGTATCCAAAAAGCAGAACTCAGGAGGGCCAGCATTCCATGTCCTGGGGGCACTGAACTGATGAAACCTAATGCTGTGGATATGGAATACCAAGGAGGAGAGTTTGGCTAAATGTGTGAGGGAGAATAATGTAAAATTAAGGTGGAAAGTTAGGATGGAATCTGACTGGAAAAAGATATTGATGCTAAAGTGAAGATTCTATATCTTATCCCAAATATTAAAGCTTCTTGAATAAGATATGCTCAGACCTATATATTGTAGAAATACTACTTTGGCAGTCATGTGGAAGATGGATGTAGGGAGGTAAATTAGTATGCTAAAATTGATATGAGAAATGATGAGGGCATAGGCTAAAGTGTGTAATGTTAACTAGATCTTCCCCACCCATTAATAGGACTCAAGTACGTTTTGTTAATTTCTGTTGAGGAACTGGGTCAGAGGGTTGTGCCCTCCAGCTCTAAAAAGTATATAAATACTCTGAGGTGAGGTTTTACTTTGGGGCTTAGTTCTGGAAGAAGATTTGTGTGCCAGATGAGACTCTGAGCAGCCGCTAAGGACCGGGTAACTATATAGGTTTTACTTACAGTCAGCCAGTTGGAAGCCCTGTCTGTTGATCTTTGTTTCTCTCCTTGTATTTTCTCTGAAGTTCATGGTGCTGACTTTTTCCCCTGAAGCAAGTGAATGATATATGTGCTTGATTAAAGTGATTGCTGACCCCTCAAAAGTTGCCTTTCCTTTCAGAAAGGCAAATCAAAGAACCTGTAAGAGCAGACCATTCTGGATGTTTCAGTGTTGGCTTTTACAGCATGGTGGTGCTATGACAGAAGGATGGATGGAAGATATACTGTGCAGATGAAAGTGACACAACCTGGTAAGTGATTGGCTATGATGTTGAGGGTGAAAAGTTGAGAATGACTCCTATGTTAAGTACCTCAGTAACTAAGTAATAGAAGTGCCTATGCCTGGGAAGAAGACATGGATAATAATTCTGCAAAGAAGAATAAACACGACCTGACATTTAAGAAGAGAAGAATGACAAAGTCAAGGAAAAGGCAGAACTCAGAAAAAGGGATGGTCAGATGCTACAGAGAAGTCAAGGATGAAAACAGAAAAAAGGACATTGGATTTAGTAATGAAGAGATAATTGGTGCCTGGTGTTCTTGGAGAGAGTTGTTTCAGCAAGCTAATGTAAGCAAAAAAGAGTCATACATGCAAGAAATATTTCTGTTGAGGGCATCAGTATAATCCCAGTCACTCAGGGTTGAATCCTTGGTATCACCCTCAGCTCCTTAGTTTCAGTCACATCCCATAACTTTTCAGATGACAGATCTTGTCATCTTGATCTTCACAACAGAAATAGGCAAGAGGATAAAGGTGAGAGAGAGAGGAATCAAAGATGATCTGAGGTTTCAAGACTAAGTGACTGAGATAACAGAGGGTGCATCAGAAAGTAGTTACCACAGTTCCTTCTTCCTTTGTCTTCTAGCAGAAAGTGCATTTTCTCATTAGAATGTCAGACCTTTAGGCTGGGAAATGTTTTTTCTTTAATTATTGTTTATATTATATTCACTACACACAAAGGAAAAATGAATGCAAAAGAACTGTATACCTTGTGCTAAAAAATAAATCTGATGCTCTCCATGAGGAGGAAGGAGCCAGATCTTCTGAGGGACAAGAAGCTGCTAAAAATTCTGAAGGTGATAAAAGAGAAAGAAGAGAATAGGGAAGGGGAGGGGAATAAACATTTATATAGCACCTACTATGTGCCAGGTACCACGTCAAGTTTTTTTAAACAAATATTATCTCATTTGATCCTCACAACAACCTTACAAAGTAGGTGCTATTGTTAATCTCATTTTACAGTTGAGAAAACTGAGGCAAATATAGGCTAAGTGGCTTGCACAGGGTCACTGTAAGTGACCTGAGGTTGGATTTGAAATAGGCTCAGTGCTCTATCTACTTGCCTCACTAGTGAGTAACTCTTGTTTCCTTATTCAGGGGTACCATGGCAGCTATTTGCAGACCTGATCACAATAATAAAAAGGTCTGTAGTCTTCCCAGGGCATGTATTAAAGACATAACTGAAAAACTCCCAAGACTTGTCAAAGAGATGACTACTACCTACTTCTTGTGATTCACAAAGGCACAAATAATACTGCCAGAAGGATTCTAGCCAATGTTGCCACAGATTGCAATGTCTTGGGCAAGTAACTGAAGATCACAGAGATATAAGTTCTGTTTTCCTCACTTGTGCCCATTGAAGACTAGGGATGAAGAAGAGAAAAGCTGATTTGGGAAATATAAACAGCTGGCTAAACAAATGGCCTCTGAGAATGGGAATTAGATTTTTGTATCATAGTTTAAAATAAAGAAATGACAGGGTCTTACTGTGTCTAATAAAGTGATAATCTAATCAAAGGGCCTCCAAAATAAAAGCTTTTTTTAAAGGGGCGAAGTAAAAACTGCCTAAATTTATTCATAAAAATAGATAACATAGAAAGTAACTATGATGAAATATTTCAATTTAAATATTTCAGGGAACAAATGTCTTAAATGAGACATCTGGAAGCTCATAGGAAGGAAATTCCTATGAAAGAAAGACAGCCGCTAGTAAAAAAACACATGGCCTCACAAACCCGTCCAGCAAAAAAAAAACAAACAAACAAAAAACCCACAAACAAACAAAAAAAACCCAAATTGGATGACCTAATACAAAGAGGCAAATTTGACCTAACAGGCATCACTGAGATTTGTGGGATGAAACTGATGACTGAAATATGGCTCTGGATAGGCATAATTAAAAAAAAATAGAAAAAAGTGTGGGGTAGGGCAGGTTAAGAAGGTATACTCTTGTAAGAAAATGTAAGAACTATAGTAGGAAAGTGCTATGTCAAAACTTTTGGCCAAGACAGCGCCTTTTTGGATGTAGATAGCGCAGTTTCCATATGCCTAGTCCAGAAAAAAAAACACCTAAAAATTGAATCAGACCCAGTAATGATCAAGAAACCTAATGAGAAACTGAAGTGACCTCAGAACTACAGAAAAGGTCAGCCATCATCTAACAATGTATAGGAAAAGGGACCACCAGCAAATTCAGAGTCAGAGTAGGGAAACAAACTGGCTGCTTCCTGAGCCAATCAGGTGAGTTAGGGACATACGTAACTTCCAAGGCTTTGCATCCTGAGGCAGCAGGACCAGAGGATACTCTTGGAAAATTCTCAGGATGGTCTGAAATGTACAGAAGGGTCTTTGGAAGCTAAAGGAAACTGTAGTCAGTGCAGTTATACTGACATGACAACCTAGAGGGTTCTGGGGTCCCTAGGTTCCAGGAGCCTAAAGAGTCAGTGCTCTAAACTTCAAAAATTAGTGTTGGAGGGTGGAAACTAGTACAGATGACTGGGTCAAGATCAAGCAGAGTTGACCACTACACTCAAAAGCACAGCAGGAGGTAGAGTGTGGTCCTGGCATGAAGGTCCAGGTTAGGAAGACTGAGGAGATATATAAACTGTAGGCATTAATCACTATAAAGAATTACTGTAGGTCCAGAGATGCCTAAAAACTAACTTAGAAAGCTAGAGTGACTCCATGGCAACTGTAAGTAGAAACTAAGATTTTTTGTAAGGATCACATCAATATCTTGAAAAAATAAAGGTATTAAAAAATAAAAATTCAAGGAAAGAACTGGAGGGAGAATAAATAGCTTAGAACAAAAAGTGGTAAAACTTTACCTAAGGCCTTCTGAAAATCAGAATAGATGGAAACAGAAATCAATAACTCAATGACACAGCAAGAAATACTAGAGCAAAATCAAAGGATTGAAAAAATAGAAGAAAAAGGATGTCAAAAACAATTTACCTTGAAAATAAATCAAGGGCAGATAATTTCATAATCAGTACATTTCCTGACAACCAAATTAAAAAAAATATCCTTCTCAATATATTTCAAGAAATCATAAATGAAAACTGCCTAGGTCTCTCAGTATAAAGGGTAAAGCAAAGATAGAAAGAATCCACTGATCACTTCCTAAAGGAAGCACCAAAAGAGGAAGTTCCAGAAACATCACAGCCAAAATCCAGAGCTCAACATCAGATATCCAAACAGTAAAGAAAAAAAAATGCTGCAAGTACCCAGAAAGGAACTAAGAAACCAATGTTCTAGAAATCTCTTCTTCACATAATGGAAATGATCTCCACCTCTATGGCCTCTTCCTGATTGGTCTTTCCTACAATGTCCATTTCAAGGAGGAGACCCAGGAAAGCCTTGTTTTTATTCCTCTCAGCACTCCCAACTTTTAGGTTTTCTCCAGAATGCCCCAGTGACAGGTATTTTCATCTGTTCTCTCCCCTGCCCCCAATTCCTGAGTTTTTCAGCTTCCTTTAATGACACATCTTTCCCACTGGAATGCAATCTCTAAGGGCAGGGGTGGTCTTTTTGCTTGTATTTGTGTTCCCAGGGTTTAGTAGAGTGCTTAGTACATAGCAGGCACTTAATAAATGTTTACTGATTGGCTGATTTCTGAAGAAAAGACCAGAGTTGAGTAGAAACTCAGAAAAGCAAACCCAGAAGTTCAAGAGAAATCTAGAAAGTTAAATTTAAAGCAACTGGAAGAAATGTTCAACAATACAGTACTAACATTCTAAAGAGGGAGAAGAAACAAGTGTCTTCAGAAACCTTAATTCTTTAAAAGGTATTGAGGGAGTTTAATAAGAAAAACAAAGGACCTGGGGCTGGATGTTCTGTGCTGTGGGTTTTAAGGGAGGAAAAAGAGAATGAAGGGAAAAGATGTATTCTTTTGATTTCTATTTTACCCTCTGGTTCTAGGATACTAGTTTTCCACTATAATTTATTGAAATATGACACTTCTTTTTTGATCATGGCTTTCAGGTAGTTTAGTAATTCTTAAATTATCTCTCCTCAATCTATTTCCCAGGTCAGCTGTTTTTCCAAGGAAATATTTCACATTTTCTTCCATTTTTTCATTCTTTTCATTTTGTCTTATTGTTTCTTGATGTCTTGTGGAGTCATTCCCCTTCCAACTGCCTGATTCTGATTTTTAAGAAATTATTCTTGTTAGTGAGCTTTTGTATGTCTTTTTTCCATTTGGCCAATTCTGCTTTTTTTTTTTTTACAAGCTATTTTTTTCAATATTTTTGGTGATTCTTTTACAAACCTTTTTAATTGTCTTTTTAATAATTTTCTTCCTTTGCTCTCACTTCTTTACTCAATTTTCCTCTACCACTCTTATTTGATTTTGAAAATTTATGTTGGGCTTACATCCAATTCACATTTTTGGGAGTATTTAAGTTCAGAATAATATACACACATATTTGTATATGAAAAAAGCATTTTGAAAGCCTTTGATTGAAGATCAATGGAAGGAGAAACAGAAGTGATTTTGTCATAAGACTATACTAATGACTGTCTGGACAGAAGTTGGTACAATACATAGAATGTCAAAGTCAAAAAGACTCCTTTTCCTGAGTTCAAATCTGACCTCAGACACTTACTAATAGTGTGACCCTGTACAAGTCACTTAATCTTGTTTGCCTCAGTTTCCTCATCTGTAAAATGAACTGGAGAAGGAAATGGCAAACCACTCCAGTATCTTTGCCAAGAAAACTCCAAGTGGGGTCATGAAGAGTCAGACTACTGACAAACAACATCTGGTCGGAAAGAGGAAAAAATCCTGTTTTGGAATTAGATTCCAAGTTTAAAAGAGAGTTATGATACTGTAGTGATGGAGGACTTCAATTATCCAACAGGCAATAATCAAGAAGTATTTATTAATTGCCTATTATATGCCAGGCATTGTGTTAAGAGATACAAATAAGAAAAGGGGAGAAAAGATATAACTAAGAAAAAAAACACCCAAAAAAGATACAAATAAGAAAAAAGAAAGACAGTTGCTTCCTTCACGGAGCTTACAATCAAATGAAGGAAGACAATACATAAAAGGAAACTGAAAAGTGGGGGGAGGCAACCAGAAGGTATCCAGTTCAGGGCCATAATGTTCCTGGAGTTCAAACTAAGCAGAGCAGCTGGTAGAAAATGAAGAGATGGAAACTCTGAGCTCTTTACAAAGGCAGGTTTTGAGAGGAGTTTTTTGCTCTGCCCTCTAGTCTTCCTATCAGAGGGGAGACTCAACTGAGAATAATGAAGAAGCTCAATCAAATTTTAAAAGGCTTGGGGTGGGGGTGGGGTGTTAAGTAGAACCCATGGGCTAAAATTCTGTAGAAAATTCAGAAAATTTCAAAAATTTCAGGAAGATAATTACATTCTCTGGATTTTGTGTTTTTAGTCATTTAATTTTAAGTTATAATTTTTTAAATTTTAAATTTAAGGAATACCAAAAAGATAACATTTCCATGTAAAAGTAGAGCAGAAAAGAGGACACGTCAAACCAAAAGACATATTAACATAGCATTTTCAAAGCTCTCCTATCTGCCACTACTTCTGAATTTCTTCCATTGTCTTCTGTGCATCTAAAAAAGTGCTTTCTTGGTATGTGTGAGGCACCTTCCAACTCTCAATATTCTATCTCCACTATATTTCCCATATCAGTTGCCTTTTCTCCACTCATGCTTTCATTACATCATGTCTGAAGAACTGTAAATAGTCCTGTAATCGGTCTCTGCTACAGAACCAGAGTTCCTTCTCTCCTCAGCCAGGGGGATCAGTCTTTCACTAATAGGCAACAGAACTCTTCTTAGGATCTGATTGGACCAGGCTTCTCTTGACACAATTTCTTGGTTACCTAAAGGTACAAAAAGTCCCACCCACATGAAGTTAGGTTCCCCTGACTTGGTGGGTATTTGAAGACATTACAGTAAATCACACTCTGCTGTGCTGACCAGATGTGTTTTTGTACTGAGACAGGAGTGGGGTTGGGAGGGAGTAACCTACAAAAGGAAAGTGCCACTATATCCTTGTTATATTAGGGTTAAATAAACCTCCTTTTGTGAACTGTTTAGTGACTTACAAGTACCTCATTTTCCCCCAAATTTCAACTGTGGTCATATCCAGCTCTTCCCTAGAAGCCTCACTGCTTCTCTCTTCAATCCCATACCAGTCAATCAGTAAATAAGTATTTATTGAGTGCTGACTATGTGCCAGGCACTGTGCTAAGCACTGAGGATACAAAAAACAGTCTTTGCCCTCAAGGAGCTCAAAATCTAGTGAGGGTGATGACAAGCAAACAAATATGCAAAAATACGTGAAATACAGGATACATAGGAAATAAGTAGCAGAGGGGAGCCAGGGAATAAAGAGGGATTGGGAAGACAGTGAGATTTTAGTATGAACTTGAAGCCAGAGAAGCAATGAGGAGGGAGAGCATCTGAGGCCCAGGACGTAGGAGTCGGGGTGTAGGGGAAAGCAGCCACTAAATAAGCCCAGACCTGAGAGATGAGTGTTTTGTTTGTCAAACAGCCAGGAGGCCAGCATCACTGGAGTACACCACACAGAAAAGCACTGGTCATCTAAGGCACAGGTCTTACTCCTGCTCAGAAAAATCTTTAGTGACCTCCTTTTGCCTTTAGGATAAAATACAAACTCTTCCATTTGACAGGTAAAACCCTTTGAAATCTGGTTCCAAACTAGGCAATATTGGTCTCCTTGCTGTTCCATAGACTCTTGACATTCCATAGCCTGTTTTTGTTTTTTTGCCCATCATGTCTCTGTTTGGAATACATTCTTTCCTGACCTCCATCCTTTGGGATCCTCAGTTCTTTTTGAGGCTCAGCTCAAGTATCTTTCTTAATTCACTCTCCCCCTTTTCCCCTTCTCCCGCCCCTGGCCCCAATTGAGGTGTGCTATTTCACATTTCCAGGAAATCACTTTCTATATATTTTATATTTACTGACCTCTTTTACTTATGTGCTGACTATAACTTTACACAAAAGACAATGCCTCTTCATTTATCTATGCCAAATGTGAGATAACTCCAGTTCAAACTGGTCATTTTTAGTGGAACAACAAATTGTTAGCATATAAAGGCACAATGTATTTTCAAGGTATTATTTTGACATGTACTGGCAAAATGAAGGTTGGAGAAAGACAAATGGGAAACATCCCTGATAAGGGCAAACACCAAAAACTTAGGCAATTATCCGTCATCTATTATGCAAAGTCTGGTAGTCTAGATATCATTTGTAGTTGACTCAAAATGCCAAGGTGGTATCTGTGTTCTTGGAAAGGGCTGCTTAAGAAATAATGGGAAGTGACATGATTTCTTGTCTGAGAACCCATTAGATCAAAAGTTTGTTGATTCTAGTATTGTCTGTGAAAGACTAGGTTATGATTCCTACTTCAGATAATTTTTACAGTATTATCCACTAAAATATATCTTACCCATACTGACTATGTTTCAATCAGTCAGTTAATAAGCATTAAGTGCCTACTATGTGCAAGGAACTATACTTAAGAGCAGAGGATATAATGAAAGGCAATCGGAAGTCCTTGCCCTTGAGGAGATCATAATCTAGTAATCTGAGACTTCACAATAGAACTCTAATGCTATAACTGACCACATTGTTAAAAATTACAAAATTATATTTTGTTCATTATAAAGTGGCAAACATTAAATTAGTATATAAAAGATGATGTAAGTTTTTTGCTCATTGCTTTATGGTTTAATCAATTTTTCTTTTGTTAGATTGTATATGACCATAAAGATTTTCAACTGTCAGTATTTTAAGTGGTTATCTTGACCCATTTATAAGATAATCTGGACATTTAGAACTAGGGAAAGTCCTGAGACTTTTGCAATGTTTTTTTTCTTAACTAAAAAATGAATCTGCCTCCACCAGACAAAGAAAACTTTATCCTTCTATCCAGATTCAAAGTGCCAGGTTGTGTACAATAGCTTAGGAGGGAAAAAAATAGGAATTACATATAAAAATCTCCCTTAGGTAAAAATAATAGATACTGCCAAATATCTGTTGGCTTATAGTAAATGCTACTTGAAAAGGAATTCAAACAGGAAAAGTCACATGTAGGACAGGACAAGAAGGCATTAGAAGTGACTGAAACATCTTTTAAAATTATTTTATTTATATAAAATTAAATATCTTGGAAAAGAACAACATTTCTAGCTAAAACGATACCTCAGAAGGTTTTTTTTAAAAAAAAACTTCAGAAGGAAGGCATAATTGCTAATCACTAGAACTGAGGAAAGGTAAGAAACCTAACAAGATTGCTAGTCATCGTTACATGTTATGGGTAGCTAATTTTTTTTGTCTCTTCCACTTCTTCCTACACAATGATAAGTAAAATAGTAGCCCACTGGTTTCCTTAAGATTTCATGAAAAATCTGGATACAAAAAAGCATAGGTGGAAGCAGTCTATACTTAACTAATTACTCCAGGAAAAGAAATGTGGCTGCAACATAAGGTGGTCAGATCCTCTACCCCAAATTTAAAGCTATTCAAAGATTTCAGCTGTAACATCAATAAACACTTTTCTAAGGACTAGCAATTTCCATGGAGAAGTTGCAAAAATTATAGGCATTTATAGTGAAAGATAGACTGAATGGAAAAGTATCAAATTTAGACTAGAGTAATTTTTGTTCAGGGAAGAGGTGTACGGTGTTAGGTCTCTTCCAACTGTTTATCTTTTCTGCTAATGCCACCAGTACTGAATGGTGCTCATTTAAGTGGTTGAGGAACAAAATTACTTCAAAAATACCCGAGTTTAGGTACTAATACAAATGAGAAATTAATGATTACAAGTCAATATAATACTAGACTTCTACAGGGCTCAAAGATGTGACATGATTGTGAAGATAAATAAAATCTTATCATCAAAAGATTTTGCAAAGAAAACTTTTTCATATTTGTCCTCTAATAAGAAGACTTTAAAAATAACTTCCATAAAATGTATTTGAAGTTCATAGTACATTTTTAAAATTAATTTTTAATGAACTGACTTTACAGGTATCTAATTTGGTTAGTTTAGCCATGTAAGCTGGCATGGGACATCTTGGTAGGTAGCTTATAGTTTAAGATCAATATTGAGATTGAAAGCCAGTAACTCTTAAATGGTACCATCAGCTCAGGCTTGCAATACAGGGATTTAAAAATTGCACGATTGAGGATTCGTGACTGGATTTAAACAAACAAACAACAAAAGCACAGCCAAACCAACCCTCTGGCAAATTTACTTTTACCCATCCAGAAAATATGAAGCATGAAAGGGGAAAATGATTTTTTAACCTAAAAAACTAACACCAGCTGACATCTACATAGCAACTTTAAGTTTAGAAAGAACTTTACATACATTACTTAATACTTACAACATCTCTGACTACAACAGGTACGATTTATATCTACTTTATGGTCAGAGAAACTGAAGTTAAGGGAGTATAGAATTCTTCAGTCATACAGGTAGTGTCAGAGGCAGATTTGAACCTGGAATTCTGACTCCAAGTCCATCATTTTTGCAACTATCTGTCAGATTGAAATTTTAAGAAGAATAGTCTATCATTATGAAGTTTTAGTTTTTTAGTAGAATAAAAACGCCTTTAAAGAATAAAGTCCCATACAGTTTATTTCAAGAGATATTTTATAACATTCAAAAATCCAAAGCCTTGATCAAACTCTGGACTTCATAGACAAGGGTTCTTGCTTGTTTGCCATGTCACCCTAGTCAACCATTTAATTTCTCTCTAGCCCTATATATCATTTTTTGGTCAAGTGAATATAATAAATGATTTTGCAATCTCTTTGGTTTACAGCAGAAGAACAACTTTGATTCTGCAGTCAAAGGTGAATGCTAACATACATCAGATTTACCTTAATGATAATTTAGTGGCTCAGCACTAGAAAATGGAACACTGGCTTATGATTTAGTTTACAGCATTCAATCTTTAAGCTATAGAAATCAAATCATTGTGTAAGAGCCTGCATGCTTACAAGGCAAAGCATGGAGAGTGAGTGGGAAGACATTCTCCCATATACAGAAAATCCCTGCATGTGCAAGTCTGCTAGACATTTGGAAACCAAGAATATTTCTATAATAAGCAGTTATGCAAGCCTGCATGTCTGATATATGTGTACACAATTCCTTGCAAATGGCAGCCTCAGGGGAATGGCTAAATCCAACTTAAAAGAATTCTTCTCTGCCCACCAAAAATTCTCCATGATGGCAGTCTGAATTTCTTGGGAAATTTTTACTTTTGTTATTTATTTTGCTCACCTCTGGGAACCCTGGTGTGCAGACATAAAAATAATCTGGGACCTTTTCTTACTAACATAACCTATGGCCCATTTGGAATATAGGGCTTATTACCATTTGGCTAGAATTCAGATTTCATGTTCTTCTTTCATTAGATTGTATCAGTTCTTTGGTCTTTACATCTATGTGCCAACAATCTGGTGAAACTCTGCTCATAGATTAAAATAACAATTTGTTTGGTAATATCTTTTTGTTTTGTTTATAGATTTTAATTTTATTCTGTTTCCTTTTCAAAGATAAATAGTATAACATGATCTTGTGTGCTCTCTGTGTGGATTTCCATAGCAGGCTAAAAGCATGATACTGTTTATCTTTTGGCGTTTTTGTTTTGTTTTTGGTTTCTTTCTGGCTGTCTACAGTAACTGCAGAGTTTCCTGATTTTCTGATAAATAAATGCACTACTCTACACAAATACTGCTTAAACTTTCAAATAGTACATGATATAATAAACCAGAATGGTCTGTTATTAGGTAATACGATGTTTTTTGGAAAAGGGTTAGTATAAAGTGAATTTTCAATAACAGGGTCGGTTCATGTTTGTTCAGCTACTTTTCACCTATAATTCTGATACTGAATGCTGTGGAGCACTTTGGAGCTCCTAAGGTGGATATTTCACTAGTATATTCTGAGTTGGGAAATATAGGCATGTTTCAAAAGAGCTATATTCAAAAAGTACCTCTCAGAAGTCTTCAAAATAACGAGAAAGGCTGTAGAAGGTTCATCAAGACCGCAAAGTCAAGATATCCATAGCAAGCAGGGTAACACATCAGTTAGGCAGATTTCTTCAGAATTTATAAAGATTTGGTATTGTAGCTATGATTTGAAGGGGAGTAGGGGAGGGGGAAATTTAGAACAGTTGGAATTATGGTTTAGATATTCTGTGAGCTAAAAGATAAAGCAGTAGTTGAAGTTATTTCTTTATATTACCTTACTATTTTCAAAACTTCTATCTTCTTATAATTCTTATCAAAATTCATTTTAGAAAGAAATACTTGTGATTTCTCATAAATTTTCTACATAAAAGCATGCTGAATCTGTCTGTGGTCATTATTAAAAAGGACTATATTTCTAAAAATAACTAAGATTGAAACCAATGGGAGTGTAGGAGGTATGTTCTCTCTAAGGGTTCCCTTACCCTGGCCTGAGATAATAACTGTGGAAGTGAGGAAACTCTAGGTTAATAATCCTACTTAAATAAAGTGTTACTGACCAAGAAATTAGATCTGCAACTTGTTGCTTTGTGTTTGACTGTTATTTTAAAAGTACAAAAAGATTTAAAAAAAAGAATATGACAGGATTAAACTGACTATCTACTGCTCGTCCAGGATAGCACAGAATAAGGATTCACCAAATAAAGTTCTACATACAGTTTAGTTTGGAGCATGTAGATGGTACAGTGGATAAAGTACTGGACCTGGAATCAGGAAGACCTGAGTTCAAATATAGCCTCAGATACTCACTAGCTATGTGATCTTGGGCAAATCACTTAACCTCTTTATGTCTTAGTTTCCTCAACTGTAATAACAGTACCTATCTCTCTATGTTGTTGTGAGGATCAATTAAGATAATAAGTGATGATGATAAATAGATAATATTAAATAATAAAATTAAAAATGAGTTAATAATGCTTAACAAAGTGCCTGATACATAGTAAACACTATATAAATGTTAGCTATTAGCTTTAATCTTATTAATTCTTACTGAATTGAAAATATCTAAAAACAAGCAAAGGAACTATCAAATAAGATTTTATTGCTCCTCTAAACAAATATAACACCAATTTATGGCTATAATTTCTGTGAACTAGTGAAGTTATAAGATCTATGAAAAATGCTTTCATATCAATTCAGAATGACTTTATTTTTACCTTTACTTTATTTCTATATCAATCTACTGTCTATCTAACTATCCTATTTTAGCTTATACTATGCCCAACAAAAAGCAAATTATTAAGGCTGAGCAAAGCAGGGGGAATTTTTTTTGGTGAAAAAAGAAACTTGATGGCTAGATCACCCAGGGAATATGTAATTCATAGGGAAACCATAATGGTTTAAGTGGGATGATACATTTCATTTTATGCCTCAGAAATAGTCCTGAAATCAATAAGTCACATACCCACAACAGAATTATAAATATAATATCAAATGAGTGGAAAATTATTACCATGGTTTTAAATATGCATGTATTACTGATATTTAGGAATGTAGCATAAGGGCTTCTCACCAATTTTAAAGAGAATTGTTCAAGAAAATTTATCAAAACATTCTTTTTTAGAATTAGGTTGAAACAGCATTTTCTTGCAAGCATTAAACATATTGTTACATATATATAGCCATATGTTGTATAAAATGAACTAATCTACTGTAATGAAGGAGTAAAAAACATTTTCTCATATCCTAAGCATATTTATCTAAAATGTTAACCTAGGTTCTATGGAGAAGATGAACAGATATGTATTAGACTTTCTAAATGATCTGAGGAAAAATCTGCTAAGAATAGATATATATAAATATTTTAAGTCATTTTTCAAGCAGCTTTCTTTTCATTCTGCCTTTTTGTTTTATTGAACTTCATTTATAACCTCCATAGCCCCTCTTCCTTAAAGAGAGCTTGATATAATTGCCAAAGTAAGAATTATATTTATTTTCATTGTGATTAATTGAAAAAGTGATATAGTGAAAAAGCTGAGGGTCTGGAGTCAGAATAATTAATAAGATTTTATAATAATAATTATATTTTAATAATTTTAATTTAATAATGATTTAATAATTTTAATAATTTTATAATAATAAGATTAAAGCTAACAGCTAACATTTATATAGTGTTTACTATGTATCAGGCACTTTGTTAAGCATTATTATCTCATTTTTAATTTTGTTATTTGATATTATCCATTCATCATCATCACTTCTCATCTTAATTGATCCTCACAACAACATAGAGAGATAGGTGCTGTTATTACAGTTGAGGAAACTAGCTTCAACTCCTCATTTTGCTTTTTACTACGTATGAAACTTGGTTAAGTCACTCAGACTTTCTTCCCTTCATCATCTGTGAAATGAGGGAGCTGGATAAAAAGATCCCTGATTCTTCTGTGTTCTAATCCTGTAGTTGTTTGATTTTTTTTCTCTGCCAACCTCCCTCTTCGTCCTATGATTTTCTTTAACTAGCATTGGAATGGGGTTGGTGAAGAAGAAATGTAATGAAGCCAACGGCTGAGTACTGGGTCTCTGTTTACTCAGGAGAAGTGACTCTCCAAACAATCAGGAACAAAGCTCACTGAACTCTAGAGCTCCTAACACTTCTCTCTTTTTTTGGCAGTTCAGTTTTATGCTAGTTTTCCCTGTGTATGAGAGGAAGGTAATCTGTAAAGAACTGAAATGTGTAAATAATATTCAAAGATATTTTTCTTTCAAGTTTTATACCTTTGATTCAACTCCCTTTGTTCCAGGGGCAGGGTGTGACTGTTACAATCTCAGTATATTCCTGGCAACTAAATAATTAGTAAAACGTATACGTGAGGCAAAAAGTCCTACAACTGCAGCACAGTGCAGGTTAAGAAGGAAGCACAAATGAAGAAGGAAAAGAGAATAGACAACTTTGCTGGGAATGAATACCGATTGTTTCTTTGTTGCCCACCATTCAAGGAACCGAGTTCTCTCTCTGCCAAAAATAAACGTAAGGTTATGTTCCCAGTTTTAACATACCTACACCCAGGAATAAGTCCATTGTATCTACCAATATGCAAATGAACCTCTCAAAGTCTCAGCCCTTTAAAAACTGAAAATGGGCTACTCAAAGTCTCTTAATTTCAAACAGTAAGTAAATTTATGGCTTTGCCTATATAGTTAACTCGGGAATGACAATCCAGATTGCTATTTCTCTTCCTATTTTTTATAATTATAACATTAATACTTTTACAAGGAGCCTAACAAAGAAGGGTCCTGGACACGCAATATTATAGTCTCTACCTTCAGTGTTAACTATCAACATTTAAACAATGCTTGAAAGTTTATAAAGTATTTCCTCACAACAATCCTGTGAGATAATGAATGAAAGTATTATTTACCCAATCTTCTAGATGAAGAAAAGAGACACATCTGATATGAGATCAGAAACTGGACTGCAGAGAGTCAAGAAGAGAGTGAGAGAAGAGAAAGTAGAAGCGTTTAACTGTATATGGACTTCTCAAGGAGAGCAGCCACAAAGGGCAGAAGGTAGTGAGCAGGGATGGAAAGATCAAATGAGGACTTTCTGAGGATAGGGGAGATATAGGCATGTTTACAGGAAATAGGGAAGGAACCAAGAGACAGAGAAAGATGGAAGATAAGTGACAGAGTAGGAATGATGGAAGAGGCAATCTGTTGAAAGAGATGGGCTATAATGGGATTGCTTATGCAGGTATTAGAGTTTGCAAGGAGGACCACTTCATATGAGATGGGATAAAGGAGATAATGGCAGCAGATATATGGGTGATGTGAGATAAGGAAGAAGTTAGAAACGGGAGCTCTCAGGGAATGGCCTCAATTTTTTTTCAGTTAAAATATGGGGCAAAGTTATTAGTTGAGAGGGTGGGGGAAGAGGGAGCCATGAGAAGGTGTGAGGAGGGATGAAAACATTTAAAACAGCCACTACAGTGAGTGGTGTAGTGAGTTAATTAGGGAAGTGTAAAAGGATTCCTTGTAGCAGTGAGGGCCCAGTTTAGATTTTGTAACAAATTTGTGGTGGACTCTCTCAGCAGGGTTTCATGATTTTCTCCATCTTCATTTAGCAGGATGTGTATTGCAAAGGCAATGGAGTAATCAGGAGCTTAGCAAGATACAATTAGTGAAACGGTGAGACAAAAGACCCCAGAGAAGGGAACAATGTAGAGCTGAAATGGTTTTAACAAGAGGTCAAGATAGGGAAAACATTAGTGTGTGACCAGTGCAGGGGCAATGGCCTGGAAGAGAACTGAGGGATCAAGGGATTGAGGTGAATGAAGAACAGTGTTTGGTTTTGGAAAGCAGAGGGTTTGGTTATAATGAGAATACAGTAAGACATTATGGACAGGATAACACCATACTAGGTATATAGGATATTCTGATAGACTTTTGTACTGGTTTCCTATTAAGTACACTCATTATCATTTAATTTTTTTCAGTTTTTTTCTTAATAATGCACCACTTTGTGTTTCTTAATTAAAAGAGGGCATCACATGACTGATATAAGATGTAAAGCCAAGGGCTTACTATGTTATTTCAATAGCACAATAGTGAAAAATATGACAATTATTATACTGTACTGGCACACTTAGTGCAGCCCCTTATAAAGGTCAAATAATTTTGGAGAATAGTAATTGGAGAAGAAGAGAATGACTAATGGTAATGTGACACTGCAATTACAGGAGTGCATGCTCCAAGTGAATGCTTCTATACATTTTTACAATATCCACATTATACAATTTAGTGCTTATTGCATAACAGTAATAATGATGAGACATTAAAAGAACCATTATACACTTAAATGAAAACATAAGATACTTTCTTTTGAGATATTAGGTTGTGAATAAGCACAAGTAGTGTGTTCACCCTTCCCCGATCCGGTCCCCACCTCCCCACCTCCCCCCATCCCAATCTCTCCACTAAACCCTTGTCTTAGATTTAGAGCTACCTGTGATATATCAGGAACCTCAAATTCAACACATACAAAACTGAAATCCTAAATCTTCCTTTCTAAACATATTCCTTCTCCCAACTTCCTAAATGGTTTGGAACCTCAGAATTATCTTTGACTCTTCCTGTTCCTTTTCTCTCTAATTGTTTGCTAAATTTTCATAGGTTTCCAGATGGAAGGGACCTCAGAGGTCATCAATCCCAACTTCCTCATTTCACCACTATAATACCTGTCATCAGCATCTCCTCCTCTCTACTTAGACTGCTACTACCCTAGACCTTCACAACCGCTCTGAACTACTGTCTGCAGCTTTCTAACTGGTAGGCTTTCTCTTAGTCCTTTCCTTTGTCAATCCATCCATTTACATACCTGACAATAACATTTTTTGTGGCAAAGATTGTTACTCCTCTGTTCAAACACCCTCTGTCACTAACTCCCCATTGTTTCTAAGACATAATTTCCTTATATAGCAGGATCCTTAACCTAGAGTCTATTAACTTAAAAAATTTTTTTTGGTAACTTGTTCAGTTGTGTCCAACTCTTTGTGATTCTTTTTATGTTGTTTTCTTGACAAAGACACAAGAGTAGTTTGCCATTTCCTTCTCCAGTTCATTTATAGATGAAGAAACTGAGACCAACAGGGTTAAGTGACTTGCCCAGGGTCACATAGCTAGTAAGTATCTGAGAGCATATTTGAACTCAGATCTTTGTTACTCTAGATTTTACTTACTTCCTTATCCATTGTGCCGCCTGGCTGCCCACAACTGTATTTCAATACAATTAGTTTCCTCTGTAATGCTATGTATTTTATTTTATACATTTATATTATTTTAAGAAGGATCTATAGAATTCCTCAGGCTGCCAAGGGAGTTAATTTCACAAAACAATTTAAGAACACTTGTTATAAGGTCTGGCATTTAAGAACTTCTGTATTTTGGTTCCTATTTCCCTTTGCCAGCCTTATTTCTACAAACATTAACATTCTTGTCAAACTGGATTATTAGCTGTTACCCTATGTACTATCACTGCTCTTCAAGCCATCATATAAACCTTCTCCGTGTCTAGAATGCCATCCCTCTCATATCTATTCTGTCACTTCATTTGAGGCTTACTAAACTCAGATGATACCTCCTCAATGAAGACTTTTTTCCTGATGACCCTTCAGATGAAAGCATGCCCTTCTTTCTGAAATTCTCCCAGATAATTTTGTTTGGATTCCTCCTTTGTTGCCCATTTCACCTTACCTTGGATTGTATCTAATTGTGATTGTGATAGGAATATCTGTATCTATATATACCCACATTCCTACTCTCCAAACTCAGGAGAATGCAAGATCCTTAAGGGCAGGCACTGTGTTATTTAAAAGACACACACACATTTTTGAATTGCTATAATTTTAAAATGTGAAAATAACATTTGTTGATAGTAGGCACTCTTATTTATCTTCATTGTGCAGCGGCTAGTGAGCTAGCTCCATTACCATGAAAGCCTGCATTCAAGGCCTGCCTCTGACATGACACCTTGTGCACTTAACCTCTCAGAGTTCTAGGCAACTTGCAGTCTGAACTGCAGTGGAGGGCTGCTCTGTCTTGGCAGAGGGAATTTCCTCACCCAGGAGTGCCCTACATCAAGTACCACAGGTCCAGCCCCTCTTTCTGTCTCTTCTTGCCAAAGGACAGTGTTTCAGTTAGTTGGCTCTTAAGAAATGAAAGAAAGAAAAACAAAATGTTCAGAAGTAAAAACAGAATATTAAACCTTTTCTGAATTTTGTACCTTTTTTTGTCTTCTTTCCTTTCATTTTAATAGAGCCTTCCTGGGCTGAGGAGCAAAGAACATATTTCAAAAGCTTTTTCATCCATTGAACAAACATGAATAAGTGTGGCATTTTGACTTTTTTAAACACAGTTGAGAATATTCTGTTTTGAAATAATTACAGTTTACTTAATAGGTAGTTTCTTGGCAACAAGGATGACCATTTTCTTCAAAATATTATCTAAAAGGTAGTTTGATATATTCCATTTTACTATGAGTCATCAAAATTGCATTGTTTTCCACTTACACTTTTTGAACACATGAAACCTAGTTATTAGGAAATCATGTTGCCTTTATTTTAGAATAATTTGTTTTGGAGGGGGAAGGCAAGGCAATTACTGTTAAAGTGACTTGCCCAAGGTCACACAGCTAATAAGTGTCAAGTGACTGAGGCTGGATTTGAACTCAGGTCCTCCTGACTCCAGGGCCGGTGCACTGTGCCACCTAGCTGCCCTAGAATAATTTTTTTCAATGATTCGATAATTATTTAAAATATTATAATGGGAGCAAATTAAATCTTTTATGCAAACACATTGCAAAGCATTTTATATATTTATTATTTATTGGTAAGAATGCAAAGGTACTATTATGCTAGAGAACCTATTCCTAGTCTAATCCTAAATATGGAGTCACTTAATAAATACTTCATGAATAGAATATAAACAAAACCTTAAAGATATACAAGCACAATTCTATAAGCAATTATTCTAACAGCATACAGCATGTTGCTTTTGTTTCCTCAATACAGAATAAACTTTTAAATCAGATACCAAGTTTCCTGATCATAGATTTAGAGCTGGAAAGGGACTGAGGTCATCAGTGGAGGAAAAAGAGACTCAGAGAGATTATATAATTAGACTGAAGATGATCTGAAATCAAAAGAACAACGAAGACTCAATGAGACAGGGTGCAAACCTCTGGTTTCTTGTCTGTAAAATAAGGGGGGTGTGACTAGACAATCTCTAATCTCCTTTCCAGTTCTGGATCTATGATCCTACTAATCAGATCACCCTTCTGAGTTCCTGTTTTGTGAAATCAAATGATTAATGTATATTCCATGGTCACTGAAAACTGAACATATCAAAAACAAACTCATTTTATCCCCCAAAGCAGAGTCGCACAAACTCTTAGAATTGTGAAGGTTCTTAATGGACATTAGTGCAATTAACTTCACATTTCCCAATTTCTGTTAATGGCACCAGGAAGCTTCCTCACTTACGTCATCTTTTACTGCTTACTCTCCTTTGGCCTTCACACCTAGCTCCCAATTACTGTCTAGTCTCTCAACATGTCATATGCATCCATTTCTTTTTCTATATCACGTCACTAGCCTCCATAAATATTAAATGATTCAAAATTGCCAAAAGAAAGAAGTACAAACTCCCTAGCTTGGCGATCCAGGCCGTCTACAAACTGGCCTTAACAGACTTTCAACAGCCTCACCCATGCACTTGGCCAAAACAACTTTCTTACTGTCCCAAGACCAAAATTTGTTCTTTCCTATCTCTATTCATCTGATGCGTAAGACCTTCACCTAGGAGACCCTCCTACCTTAAATAGTGTAAGTAAGGAAGATTTTGTTATTCTTTTTAGACTGTAGTTTCCAGAATCCTAGATAATATTTCCTAGGCTCATAACTTGTAAAGATCTCCACCAGAGTTGTGCAGTGAGATAGGGGGTGACACGATGTGATTTTTACTACATTTGTGCTGAGTGATGATATTGCTAAAGTTAACCTGTGGGGCTATTGCTGGCAATATGCCTTTTTTGTCTGTTGTCCTATAAACCAAGTGGGCACTGGTCAATGAGTGGGGAACCCATAGGGGAATATGACAGTGTAATGTTGTGTGTGCCTCAACTGGTCCCCAGTGAGGCTTAAGGGGATTTGGGGGAATGCATAAGCTGGAATGCTGTGCTTGTCTCAACTGACCCCAATGAGACATGGAGTAGCTGCTCCTTCTTGTTGGCCCCTGCAAGAAGGGTGATTAGGGGCATCCTGTAGGAGTTGGTGATCCCATTATCAGGAACTCACTGCGAAGACTAGACTAGAATAAAGTAAGCCTGTTTATTTAATCCCTTATGGTGACTCTGTCCCTGTCTTTCCTGTCTGCCCAGATTAAGAGTGAATCTAGTAGAGGCAAGAGTCCAAAAACGCCAATGCCTCCTGAGAAGCAGATAGCCTACAAAATTCTTTAATCAAATCTCACCTCTATGAACTCTTCCCTGACATTCTAAACTGAAGTAATTTTCTCTAGCTCCTACTGTCTGTATAACACATTATCATTTCAAGTCTATTTATCTTATCTCTATGCCCATTTTATTAGTTTTTAAGGGTATGTTTCACTCATGATGCTTTTTAGTACCTCCAATAGCATCTAGAACAATGCTACTCATTCATTTAATGGCAAATATTCATTAAGCATGTGGCAGGCATGTGCAAGGAACTGGAGACAGAAAGATTTTTAAAATGATGTAGTCTAAAAAAGTCAGAATCATATAGCATTATAACACTTACTATGTACTTTCCTTATAACAAATCTGAAAAAGGTAATGGAATTATCACTAAACTGAGATTAAAGGTAGTGACATTAATTGCACAGAGGCACATGGCAAGTAAGTGGTAAGGTCAGGACTCAACCTCAAGTTATCTGCCTTTAAATACAAAGATCTTTTAACTCTACTAAGGTTCCTTCTTGCATATCACAGGCACTCAATAGATGTGTGATGATTGGATCATCTATGCCAAGGCTTCCCAACTTGCAGCATAGTTAGTTATTTTCAAGGCTTGCCAAAGGGTTATGGTGAATATTTGTTCAATAACTATATAATCCTATTGCAATATTCCAAAACTAATGGCATCAGTGCACAAATTTGTGTATTGGATGGAAATGGTGATGAGGTTAGGGTAGAATAGAAAGGAGAAGGTAACTTTAAAAAAAAAAAAAAAGCTGAAGGAATGATTATTGTGACCAAATCAAATAAATAAGGTTTAGATAGAAAACCCTTTTTATACTGAGCTAGAAAAAATCAGCAACAATGAACCAATCAAAAGATACTGAGCTCTCTAATAACCAGAAACTCCAAAGTGATTTCTAATCGACGAAGTTACAAACTTTTTTGCTGTACCCTTGAAGCTATCTCAGTCTTATTAAACATGTGCTCAAGGCACAAATTCTATTTACAAATTATCTCTATGAATTCAGATTCTCAGTCCCAGTGGTGTGCTAGTAAATATTTAAAAATGAGCTCTCTGAAACCCACAACTTTTGGAAGAGCTGGTTGGAGAGTATGGCACACTTTTAAGTTTAACTTGAATTATTAAAATTTTCTCTATCATTATATTAAGTCTAGACAATCAATAAATCAAGCCTTGATTTGTAAAATTTGCCAATTTCCAAGGTGCTAGTGCTCATACTGAAAATTTAACAATCAGCTCTTTCTAGCTGACAGGAGCTGGCTCCTCTTACTCAGTCTTACTCTCAACCAAATCTAAAGCAAGAAACAAACTAAAAGCTGAACATGATTACGTGGGTCTGAAAAGTGTACAGTTTTAAAATGCATAACAGTCAGAATAGAGAAATGCTGGGCCCAAACAGATATTCAAAAACCTTAACAGAAACGAATATAAAGTACTGCATTTAAATTTTTAAAAAGTCCAAACACAAGCACACTTTTACTACGGGTTGCCTGGCCTGGCACCAGTTCATATGAAAGAGATAGGGAATAGGGGAGTTTGGTCAATGTATCTGAAAATGAGCAAAGAGTATTTACTCAGCTGCTGAAAAACTGAATATAATCTAAGGCCATTTTAAAAGAAGCACAAATATGTTTATTACAAGCAATAATTCCACTGTTCTCAGGTCTCCCCAACACATCTGGGAGATAATGTTTAATTCTGGATACCACATTTTAAATGGGACACTGACAAACTAGATAATGTCGAGAGGATAGTGGCATATCAGTGGAGGGGGGGAGGGTTTTGGAGGGGGGTTGGAAGCCACCTCATATGAAGAAGCTGGAAACATTTAGCCTTGGAAAGAAAGATTAAGGGGAGATATTATAGCTATCTTCAAATATCTGAAAGGTTGTCATATATGTGGAATAAATTTGTTTTGTATTGCTCTAGGGAACAAAATCACGATCAATGGGTGAACTGCAATTAAAAATATCACACAAGGAGAGCTAATGGAGTGGGCTTACTCTGCCACTGGAGATGTTTAAAAAGTTGCTGAATGAGCATCAGGGATGCTGTGACTGCATCTTCAGGAAGTGATTGCATTGACTGGAAGACAAGGACAAGACGACAGTTCTAAGTTCTAATCCTTTCAAGTTGATGAATCTGTGAGTCCTACTTTAAGGAATGGTGAGTGCTGGTCTCGGTATAGTGTTGCGAACAATAATTATGCATATTTCCCCCTAATAACTAGCTCTATTTCGTATTACTCTTTAAAAAACAAATGATATTGCTATCTGTTGGTTTTTTTCTTTCAGAATACTCTTGACAATAATCAAAAGGCTTTTACATTTTGGTTTTAGAGTGTGATTGGTGCATTCAGATATTTGACTGGGTTTGTTTCTTTTTATAGTTATTATTAGAATATTTCACAATTTCAGAGACCATATTACACCTATGTATCACTGTGCATAGAGGATGTTAGTCACTTGCAAATGAATACTAATGCCTTTGTTTTAGTCAGAGCACATCTACATTCCAGCTGGGTGTCCAATAAATTCTCTCTAATATAAGCATAGCAAGGGCTGTAATTCTTTATAGAATCATAATTTTTTAGAAGGAAACTGACAAAATTTAGTTTATCCCCTTCATTTTATAGATAAGAAAACTGAGATCCCTCAGAGAAGTAACTTGCCTAAACTCACACATCTGTTTACTGGCAGGGCTGAGATGAAAATACAGGTCTCCTGATTTCTGGTCCAGTTTTCCTATATTTATTACCCTGTTTTCTACTCCGCTACAGCTCCATTCCCAAACTTCCTCCATATCCAAGGGGCCATGAAGACTAGTAAGAGACAAAGCAGGCCAAAGAGAGATAACTAAAATAGTCTAAGTGCAGAAGATAGGAAATCTCAAGGAATGCAGGGCCACATCTTCCTCAATCCCAAGTTCTATGAGCAGTCATGTACAGTGCTCCTTAAACTGTGCAACCCACAGTTTAAGTAATGCTCAGAGAGGTCACAAGTGGGAAAAGTTTAAGAAATCTGAAATCTAGAAGATAAGTGAGTAGGGTAAAGTGTAGGGATGGGGGAGAAAATAGGGGACAAGGGAGTACTGCCTAGCACTTTAGGCAAGAAACAGAGGTCAGCTGGGGGGCCATTGGTGCTGGCTTGTCCTTCCTTCCTCCACTCTTGTCTCTGCCCTGCTTTCCTCTTCGGACTTTCCATGGATTCTTTCAAATTTTATGCACCTCTGTTCCCTCCCCTGCCACAAAGTCATGCTTGGTTAGCAAAGAAATCTGAAATTGTTAGCACAATCTGGAAGAGGCTATATACTCAGGTTAATTATTGTACCTAGTTTCGTGCCTTTAAAACAGTGTTTTTCTCTTTATCCCTCCTCTTATTATATACATCCACCAGGTCTACCTTAACTCCCCATTCCTTTATTGGCTTCTTTGAAAATTTGGTCACTGCACAAAAGGTCAATTAGAAGAAAATGTGTTTGCTTAAGTCAACGTGGTTTTTTAAAAAAAATACATATTCCACAGTTTGGTATGTTTGTAGATTTCTTATTAGCCAGTTTTCTCTCTCTAATTAGTTTTTCAATAGCTTGTAAGCATTCGTCTCTTTAGAAAACTGATCAACATCTTTGTGGAGTACCATAACTTTTCTTTCTTACAAACTGAAAATACTGCCCATCTGTATGTCACCCAGTTGTCTTTTCCTGACCACTAAGTTGTTTTTACTTAGATTTATTCTATGATCTGTTGTGACTGTATGCTTTTTTTTTTTCTGGAAAGCTATATTTTTATTTTGGAGGATTTCCATGTTCTGGTTAAGTGTAACATGAAATTTTTTCCTCCAGTCTCTAAAACATCTGGCAAGGTGGATATTATATTAAATCATCTATATAGTTAACAGCAGAGAGTGGGTATAATTTCTCTTTTGATTTATAACAAATGCTCATTAAAATGTTATCTACAGAGGGCAATGCATTAATGCCCTAGTGCTGCTCTCTTCTGGCACATGCAACACTACACTGTAGGTATTGATTTTCTCTGGTATTTGAGTTTGGTGGCTTGTCTCATACTTGTTCATGTTTTCTACCATCATTCCTCCTAATCTAAATTCTTACATGATAGAGCCAAGTCTCTGCTCTTTATAAGTGATCTGTTTGAAAATAAAATGAATATGAAATGCAAGAAACCAAAACTACCATTTTTTTCATTTCATTCAAATCTGTTCAACCTAATTAGCTTCCATCAGGGAATGGAGCCTTGCTATTAACTAGCAGACATGCTCTCTAGATCAGGTACATAGTTCAAAATTATATTCTAATTGCTATTAGTTGTAAAGTCCATTTAAAATGCAGATAGATAGGGACATTTCCGTTCTTATAAGCATAATCAAAGCGCTTCCAAATGGTACCATGGCATAACAATTCTGGGAAATATATCTGTGCATACATATATATATGTCACCATATATGCGTGTATAATATGCTGAGACTAAAAGTTTTTCTTTGTACTATGAAGCATGGTATGAAGCACTACATTTCTAAGGACACAAAATCCGATGATTATTCATAACTATTCGAGAAGTATCAGTTAGAATTAATGTATAAATCTCCCCCTTCAATCATTTAGTTATCATCTGTTCCCTCAAAAAGCATGCAAAGAAAGATCCATCCCACAGAGCATGCAGCATGCAGTCAATGGACAGCAGAGGTTAATAACCTGGAAGCATAGGATCTGAGAATGTGAGAGCAAGTTAAAGACAGGAGTTCTTCTCCATTGTCACTGAGGGTCGAGAAGCAATGCTGCAGCGTAGAGCAGTGAGAGTGGGGGAAATACAGTTTGTCCAGGACACAAACATATCTCCGCAAGTGGCGGCAGGTATAACTGAAAGACAAGGGTGAAGGGAGAAAAACAGAAAGAGAGGATATTTCCTTTCAGAAACTAATTAATATTTTACATCTAGAAAGTTTTTGTGCCACCAGTGGATGACGCTACAGAGAACAAATAGTTTTTAAAGAGGAAATAAAGTTTAAATGGCAAGAAAAATAGTTGGTGCCATTATTAAATACATGAGCGTCTAAGCAAAATTACTGAAGCCACTATCTCTCTGAGGGTAAGTTTTCCACATGGGGAAACTGGCCCATTGGGGCAAGAAAGACACTAGATGAAAAAAAATCTGAAAAGCTTGGTTCTGATCCAGGCTCAGGAAGCAAGGCACTTAAATATTTCAGCTTCAGTTTCACAGTCTATAAAACAGGGATTATACACATCACCCAGACTAATACATGGGGCTATTGTAAGGATCAAATGAAATGGTGGTGAAAGTTCTTAGCACTAACTGCCTGTCTCTCTTTTTCTCTCTCTGCATACATACATAAATACACAGGAGGTATTAGAAATACTATTTTATTCAGATCAACTCCTGGTAAAAGAACGATTTCAGGACATTCAAAACCAACTGCATTTTGAAACTGGGTTATGTTAGCAATGCAAATGTGCTCTCTGGCTGATAAGCAGAATAAACAAACAACGAATATATTAGATGATCCTCTAGAGACATTCAATCTTTGAGAAACTTGCTTTGATAATTATAGAAGACTGTAGAACTCATTTCTACATGGGCATAATTTTTAAAAATCTGCTTATCTTAAAGGAGATAATAGTTCAAACAGTTTTGAAATCTGCAAGTAGGCAAATTCCCATAGATGGACAATATTTATGCATTTAAACGTATCAATCATTTAAACAAGTATAAAGAGGAAACAGATAAAAAAAATTTTAAAATGCTGACTGGCCAATTAAAAATTCTTTAAAACAAGATGAAATTATGCAGCATTAATTACCTCTTTAACATTGAGCTGCAGTTCAACTCATTGGTCTTGCATCCTTCCTGGCTTAATATTCTCAGGGTTATGTAAATAAAGTGCTTCCTGCATTGTTCCTTTGGACTGGGGATTAAGATTCTAAATGGCCCAGGCAGTTAACAGGCAGAGGAGAGACAGAATGGCTTCTCCAGCTTCATTAAAAATCAGTTTGATTCCAAGTTGAATTATAAAACTTGAAGTAATATTATAATTTGCTTTTTTATAACTACTTTTCAATCTCATGTAATTATTTGTACATATTTCTCTGTGCTTAACTCTGTACAGTTCTGGTATTAGAAACAAATTTTAGCAAATCTCTCTAATTGTTAATATATTAATGTTCATTCCTAGTAAAGTGTTGAACAACATTTTTATTTGAAACATGTCTATAGTTCAGCTTGATGAGCTTTTTAATTATATGAACTGTCTACCTTAGGATTTCTCTAGAGAATCTTTCTAAGATACTTTAAGTCCTTACTGACCCATAATCCTTTCCTTTATGAAAATAATAACCTGGAAAAACAGAATCATAAAGATTAGAAAGATATTCAGAAAATGTATTATATGCTTTCTACCTTTCTTAAGATATGGTAAAAGGAACTTTACATTAGGAAAGTATTTTATAGTTCAGCATACCATAAAACCAACTTTAAATGTTATAGGGACTAAGCTATGGAAAGGATCTGAGATCATTTCATTGGACTCCATTTTGCAGAAGAAGAAACTAAGGCTCAGAGATTAAGTGATTTGCTCAAGGTCAAAGTCACTGAAGTAAATGGCAGTCCTGAGTTTTGAATCCAGGTCATCTGATCTCAAATCCAGTGCTCTTTCCACTACAATACCTACTTTCTCATATAAGAAAACAAATTGCCCTGAAATCTTGGTGTAATATTTTTCTTCATCTCTAGACCAACTTGTTATTTCAATCATGTCTAACTCTTCATGACCCCATTTGGGGTTTTCTTGCACAGATCCTGGAATGGTTTGTCATTCCCTTCTCCAGCTCATTTTTACAGATGAGGAAACTGAGGCCAACAGGGTTAAGTGACTTGCCTAGGGTGTCTGAGGCTAAATTTGAACGCAGGTCTTTCTTACTCTAGGACCAGCACTCTATCCACTGTGCCACCTAGATGCCCATTAGCACATCTTAACTAGTAAATAATATTTCTCAAATAAAAAAGACCTAAAATATGTTATGTGTTTTTTTAATGGCCCAGTCTGGTACATTTCAACTTTATTTAAGCAAGTATCTATTAAACTTCCAAATACTCCCAAGTGTTTTTCTTTCTTTCTTTTAATTATTATTATTTTTTTAATGTTTTACAATCACTGCCATAAAATTAAGATTTTATCCCCCCCACTACTCCCCTCCCTCCCCACGACAGCATACAATTCTGTATAGGTTCTACATATACTTTCCTATTGAGTATGTTTTCACTATAGTCATGCTACGTAGTCGAACTAAAATAAATGGAAGAAATCATATAACAAATCAAAACATAATACACAAACACACACACACACAAACATGATCTGCTACATTCTGCGAATGACTTCCATATTTCCAAGTGTTTTTCTTAAAAAAAAATTCAAATGAGCATGTTTAAAGGCTGATTCATTTAATTAAATATTAATTACACTTTTTATTATTTTAAGAAATGAAGATATTGGACAAAATGACCTCGGAGGTTTCTTTCAACTCCAAGTCTATGTTTTTATGATACCATGGATATTTTTGATTAAAATAGTATGTAATTCATTATGAATGTTTCTTCTGATGTTTACATATTTATTACAATACTGGTAAAGTTGGCTTAATCACTAATTCAGGCAAATGGAAACCAAAATTGACATTCTGAATTCATCTCAAATCAATCGTAATTCCTTAATATAACAGTCCATGGCATTGAAAACTAGCTTTTGATACAATATTTTCATTACCAAATGATCCTTATAAGAGACTACTAGGCTCACAGAACATTCTCAGTTAAAACATGTTTTCAGCAAGGTTTTCATTAATAATTTTTTAAAGGACCCACTTTAAATCATACAATATTTTCTTTTTCATTTAATATTTTTTAATTATTCTTTTATCTATTATCTTCATTTTCAAAAATATCTATCTACTACCTTCCTCCCACCTCCAAAGAGCTATTCCTCATGAAAAAGAATAAAAAATGAGAAAAAAGTAGTTTGGCAAAATTATCCATAAGATATTGTCAAATATATTTAAGTTACAACTATAAAATTAGGGATAACACTGCCATACTGCCTTTACTCTCTCAGAACTCATAGATGAATAGATAGAATTTTAGGACTGGAAGGAATTGCTAAAGTTTAGTCTAATTTCAACAATAAAAAAGTCAGCATCAATCAAAAACTATACTACAGAGATTTGTAAAGCAAAGGAGGATGGAAAAAATCCCTGGATTGGTGAGGACTTGAAATATTTTTGGTTGTCTATAAAGTCTAAAGAAGTCCAACAACAACAACAAAAGGAAACTGGATCAATATGCAAGAGAAAGTTGTATTACCATAAATATAATGAGCAAAAGAACATCTACACCAAGGTAAGTGCCTGAAACTCTACCATCTTGACGAAACTGGAAAGTGGTGCTGCCAGATAACAGCCAAAAAAATCCAGTACAAAAGCCCTTTCTGTATCACTCCTAAAAGACAGTCATCTAGAATCAACCTGAATATCTCTACTGAAAGAAAAGCAGCCCATTCCATTTTTTGGATACCTCTCTCTGTTTGAAAGTTCATATATTCCTTCTATCCTCTGTGGCTTTTACTTGTAAGAGGAACTTCTGCTGCCGAAACTCCCTCTGCCGATGTAGAATGTCGCTTTATTTGAAATTTAGGATCTTAGCAAGTTGACTGGAGCCTCAGAAATTAAATGATATAGCAGAGGTGGGGAACCTAAGGCCTCAAGGCCACATGTGACCTTCTAGGTCCTTGGGTTAGGCCATTTGACAGAGTCCAAGTTTTACAGAACAAATTTTTTTATTGAGATTTTTTCTATGAAGTTTGGATTCAAAGGGCCACACTTGAGGCCCACATGTGGCCTTGAGGCTGCAGGTCCCTACCTCTTGTCCAGGGTCATATAACTAGTATATGTCAGGGGCAGGCCTTGAAGCCATACCTTCCTGGAAATTGACTATGCCTGTAGCCCTTTTTTCCTGGTCAGTTCCACCCAGAACCTCTATTTTAAGGAAAATGATCCCAGGCCAACCATGTCTTTATTTCTCTCTAGGATCCCCTCCTGAGTCTGCAGATATTCTTTACTATATCTCTAAAACTCCCAAGTATCTTCTCTCTCTCCTCCCTACTCTTCAGCTTCCTTCAAAGTGTGATCTTCTCCAATCACAATATAAGCTCGTTGAGAGTAGGGACTGTTTTGCTTTCTTTGGTATTTGTATTCTTAGAACTTATCATCATACCTGTCACATATTAAATGCTTACTAAATGCTTGCTGACTAGACTTTACAATTCTTTGGCCAGTCTTCTACCCATGTAAAACCAACTCTTCTTGCTTCCTGGTAACACTGGTCTCAGTTCCAGTTTCCAGAGCACAAAACAAGCCTACTTCTTTCTCTACTTGACAATTCATCAGCTAATCTTAAGATGTCTGCCATGTTTTCCTTTAGTCTTCTTTTCTTTAGCTTAAAGAAACATATTTGGGTTTATTCAATCATTCCTTTTATATGATAATTTCTCAAACTCTCCTAATTCTTGTTAAGAATTTTTTCCAATTTGTTAATTTTTCTCTTAAAATGTGGCACTAGGAAAAGAACACAATACCTCACTGATCTAATGCACATGCTGAGCCAATGGCATTATTATCTCCCATTATTTAGAAATTATGCTTCTCTTAATGCAGCCTAAGACTACATTAGTCTGTTTAACAACTGCCTCTCACTCTTTGATTATTATATTGTACATTGGTCAACTAAAACCCTAAGATCTTCTTATCATGAAATTCTGTCAATGTAGTACTTATGCTGTACTTGTATGATTTATTTTCTTTAACTCAAAACCCAGAATTTTGTAGCAGGCTATAGGTATAAAGCAAATTAAATTAGTTTTCAGAAACTCTAATATTTAGGCTGTACTGCTTATTAGTCAAATGACTAAATTAACTAGTCATATGAGTAAATTAAGAGTCAAGTTTGTTAATTTCCTTTATCTTCAATTTCCACTTCTATAGAAAGGGAATAACATTGCCTCTCTTGGTTGACCTTTTGGGGGTTTTGTGAATATTGAGTATTACAGAATATAAGAAACTAGTAGGAAAACTACTGAATTCCAGACCAATATAAGCCATTAAGCATTATATTTCATCTTGTTGGGTTGGCTCCAGCATTCCAGACTGTTCAATCCTTTTCTAATCCTTAGTCTGTGAATTCCATATGGAGAGATTATGAGACCACATGACAAGACATGAATAGGATGAGATGATACAGATGGGTTGTGATTTGCACCCTTAGAGGGAGTAGCTTCATGAATGAGATCTCAGATTCACAAATTATTCTGTCACTTTCACAATAAACTATTCCTTCTAGCTTTATGTCATCTTCAAATACTTCAGTATGTCTTTATAAAAGTTTTCATAAACATATCTAAGTCTTTAATGCAAATGTTAAACTAGACAGGGCCAAAGATTGAATACTATTTAGAACATACTGGGAATCTCACTTCAGATTCAATTTAACAAACATTAATTGAGGCCTCCTAGGTGAATGGTGTTCTGTAGATTGCCATCACTGTTTGTTCAGCTGTGTCCAACACTTTGTGACCCCATTTGGGGTTTTCTTGGCAAGGATACTGGAGCAGTTTGCCATTTTCTTCTCCAGCTCATTTTACAGATGAGGAAACTAAGACAAACAGGGTTAACTGACTTTTCCAGGGTCACACAGCTAGTTTAGTGTCTGAGGTCAGATATGAACTCAGGAAGATGAGTCTTTCTGACTCCAGACCTAGCACTCTATCTGCTGTGCCACCTAGTTGCCCCATAGATGGTCAAAGCTCTCAAAAGACACTTTTGAATACAGTTATTTAGCCAGCTACAAAATCATATAACATCACTATAATTCAGTTCACAGTTCACCCCTTATCCACAAAGAAATCATGGAAGACTTTGTTGAATGTTTTTATATGAAGTACCTATTTTAACTTATTTTGTCCTCACAAAATTTCCATGAATTAGATACTATTGGGAATAATCATTCCCATTTTATAGATGGAGAATTGTGAAAAGAGATTATGTGTCTTGCTCAAAGAAATGTCAATCAGTGATAAAAGACCTTCAGATTAATGCTATTATATTTATTAAAAATGCCTTGCCATGCTTAGGAAAAGGACAAATTGAATTCATAGGTAAGAACTAAACAAAGGTCCAATTTTCTGTGGCAAATCTTTTGTTATGTGAGGGAAACTTCAGGGCTAATTTCATCAGGAAAATGTTTAGAAAGCAGAAAAGGCTGGTGAAAATAAACTTAATCACCTCTTCCCCCATACCTCCTCTGTTACCTTTTAAAGCAGTTCCTTCTTTTTGGCACTAATAATGAGTTGGGCACTAAGCACATTGAAAGAAAGCAAGGATACTTAAACAACAGAAGCTATATTTGAAAAACAGAATCAATCCTTTAAAGAAAAAAAAAGTTATGGCATAAACTTCATTCTTTATCGAAAACAGAAAGCAGAAGGAAATCAAAGTTTCCTTCTGATAAACAAAACAACATGAATCTTAATATAGTGAGATTCAATACTAAAGCTCTAAGATGTCAATGTGACCTTTACAATTAATGTCTGGAAAATCAGGAAAATTAGAGCCTGGGAAATCAGTAAATGTGGTCTGGAGTTATCCCATTAAAAACATTTGCTATTTCTTAAGAATGAGACTGTCTTTAAAAGAGAAAAACAAAATCTCCTTCATGTCTTTTTCCTGAACAAAATTTCCAAGATTATGCAATGTATAGATCTGAAATGTTTTTAAATCTTGTCATTCCCAACTAAATCAAGTTATGAAAACATGTCCTCTTAAAACAGTGCTCAAGTCCATTGGAAAAAAAAGAAACCTGAAAATGTTGCCTAAGAAGGCTGTTAGCATAAGGTTATTTAAATAAAACATTCTTTAATTTTTATTTTATAATGCAGTGGGTGTGTGGTGTAGTGGATACAGTCAGGAAGATCTAATTTCTATTGGTTTAACTACACTAGCTGTGTGAGTTACATTAGGCCAGAGGTGTCAAAACATGCAGCCTGTGGCCCAAACCAGATTAAAATGTAATTGGGAAATATTTAACAAAATAAATTAAAATAAAGTAAAATGTAGATGACATTACATTTGAAAACTAAGTCAATATTCAGTCCACAGGGTTCTCCATGTAGTTTAGTGGCTCCCATTGCTGAGTTTGACATCACTGCTTTAGGCAAAACTCTAAAGCAATATTAATAACAGCAACAATTAGCATTTGTATAGCATTTTGAGGTTTGTAAAACACTATGTATACATATATTTACACACACACACATATGTATACGCATATATATATATATTTGTTTTCCTCACTTGATTCCCATAACAACCTTGTGAGGTTAGAGCTATGATAACTCCACCCTACACCCCATTTTAAAGATAAGGAAACAAAGCCTAGAAGAAGTAAAGTTTCTTGCCCAGGGTCACACAGCTGAGAAGGGTCTGTGGCAGGATTTGAACTATAAGTTTCCTCACTCTAGCCATTATACTATTATGCCCTAACAGTGTAAGTTACAGAACTAACACAGGTGGAAGGCGATCCTCATGTTGAGGAAATCACATGAGTAGACTTAAAAAGAGTTACTATAGCAATAAAAGTACCAGGCATCTAAATAATTTTTTTTCTCTCTAAAAGGCTCAAAACCATAATTAAGGATCAATTACTCAGAGGGCTTGATTTATACGTAATATGTATGTATAGTGCTATACTACTGTTTGAGGTTTATGGGGTGTTCAGAAGGACTAGCACCTCTGGTGTGAGAGGTTGTTGAGCCCTTTTTAGGGCTGTTCATCCACCTTTGGTATCTCACCTGTAGCTCCAAGAAGCTGTAGCATGCACAATGGCCATACCCTGCTAACACTGTCTTGGCAGATGGGCCAAACCAGGATGAGAGTAACCAACAGGCCTCAACCCTGTTGGTGAGTTATAGAGCTGTCTACCTTAAGTCTGTGAATGAAGACTTTCCCCAGTGGAATGGATGGAATGGACAAATGAAACAATTTGTTTCAACAGCCATGAAGGTGGCTGAAGCAGGCTCTGTGGAGCACTTAGAGCTTGGTCAGTCATTGAAGACACTAAAGTCATCCACTGCATCCCATGCCATTATCAGCTGTCGTGACTTTTGTCCTGACACTGGACTTCAATGACTCTCGAAAAGAGTGAGGCTGATGTCTTTGTGCAACTCCGCCTCATCTTAATTCAACTCTTGGACAAATCATCTGTGATATCACTGGTCGTCTTCGAAAAGTAAAGATAAACAACAGTAGAGCACTACTAGAGTATGTAATAGAAAGGGTACAGGACTTGAGATCAGTTCAGTTTAGGTGTCAACCTTGGGCCTGCTACTTATTTGTGTGTAACCTTGGGCAAGTTACTTCACTTATGCTGACTTCACTCCTTCCTTTGTAAAATGAGAGGTTTGGATTAGAAAGTGCCTAATTTCAAAATCATATTCAGGCCAAGAATTATGCAAAGACCTCCTTATTTCCTTTTTACTTTTCCTTTCAGCTGATTTTCTTTCTTCATTTCAATGTTGGGTAGCAGATATAAAGAGTTGCCACATTTATTCTATGTATATGAGGGAGATAGGCGGTAGTTTCATGAATACATATTCATTCCAGATTGGCACATTTTTGTAGCTGAAAACAATTTACTATTATCCAGTGAATAGTTTTCCCCTGACTTCATTACTTTCTTCTTTAGTCTTTTTTTTTGAAGCATGTAGACTTCTGGCAAATCGCTGGCCACTGACACCTCTGATAAACATGAGAAACAGTTGAGAGTAAAGAGTAAATGAAATTCAGACTACTTATTTTGCTTTTCTAAAGCTCTTACAAATAGTAAAACAGAGAGGATGGAATAAAATAGGGCAACCTCTGGTATAGATACTGATCACTCACCCAATTTACTTAATATGTGTTATGCTTACAAGCCACTGCTTTTGGCATACTATGTAGATAAACACAGGGAGGATAGCCACGAATGGTTAAATTGATAAACTGATTGCTTGCCATTTGCATCATTACAGGGATTACTGAAAATGATAAGATCCTTGGTCCATGAAACTTTCGGAGAATTACTTAGCTCACAGGTTTTTGGAGAGGTCAAAATGAAAAAATAAAACGTGTGTAAAGTGCTTTGTGACCTTTACGATGTTAGAATGATGCCAGTTTTTATATTCTGTTCCAAGTTTAAATGAGGAAATTGAGGTGCTAAGACATTAAATGACTTGCCCATGATTCCATAACTAGAAGTGTCTGTGGAAGGAAGGATCCCAATCCAGTTGTACTGAACACAAGTCACCAACTCTGACCAACAGTCAATGTGGCCTTCCCTCACCTCTCTTCCATCCTCCTTCCTTCCCTCTATTCTCTGTGTGTACACATATACAGTATATGGACACACATACACATATGTGTATATGTATACACACACACACATACACACATTCAGTGTCTACGGTCTTCCGCTAGTCTACCACTCAAATAATACTGTCCAGAAGAAAAATTCCGCTCTGTGGAATTTGTTGTTAGTAAACTCATGTGTACTTATGCTTTCTTTTTGAAAAAGTATACACGAGTTATCAGTTTCATAATTTTTGAATTGATGTCAGGCTTTTTATTGCCAGCTTTCAAGACCTATACTGTTTCCCTTTTTGGAAAATGGGACAACCAATTTCTAAAGTTCTAACATCATTTCCTTTCTCAATGATTTCATAAAGATTGTTAATAGTGGTTCTAGAATCACATCTTCAAGTTCTTTCAATATTCTAGGACATCATTCACCTGGGCCTGGATACTTGAACTGATTTAAAACACCTCAGAGCTCTTTTTCTATGTCCTCACCTACTGTGAGCTTCAATTCTGTTAAGCACTTTCAAAATTCCTTTCAATTTGAAGACTGTTCTCCTTCAAGAGAAGAAAGCAAAACAGGAGCTGAGTGATTCTGCTTTCCTTCAGTCAGCTGTTACCTTATTTGCTACACAGAAATACCAATAAGTATTTCACAGATATTTTGTGGTTAAAAATCAATGAGAATTCAGCAACAAGCCCCTCATTATAAAAATAAGAAACCTAAAAGTCAGGAAGGTTAAATTACAGCCTTAACTCATTGTGCTATCCTGTGTACAGATTAGGAAGTGCAAAGTCTTGGAGTTTGAAGAAATCTCAAGAGAGTTATTTATCTAATCTAATTCATTTCTGAACAATATTATCTTCTTAAGAAAAGAGTTAATAAATGTCATTCAGAATTTCCTTGTAGTTCTACACAGTAAGGTGGAATTTATTGCCTTCTGAGATACAACCTTCTACTTTTGGAGTGCTCTAACAAGTTTCTCCTTACATCAAACCAAAATCTGCCTTTCTGCAATTTTCACCCATGGCTTCTGCCCACGAGTCTGATCCCTCTTCTACAAAATATCTCTTCATCTACTTGAAAAAGACCATCATGTCTTCTCTTCTCTAGGCTAAACATTATCAGTTTCTTCAACCAGTCCTTAAATGGAATCTGTCTCAAAGCTGATTGAGATGATGCCACCCTCCTGTTTGTCTTCTAAAGTTGCACCCAGGACTGAACATGTTGCTTCCAATGTGTTCTGAACATGTTGGAGTGTAACAGGATGACCACCTTCTAGTGTTCTGGACAACATGCTTCTTCTCATACAGTCTGAGATCATATTAGTTTTTTCATTGCCACATCATGCTGTTGACTCATGTTGAGCTAGTAGTCTATAAAAACCCCTAAGTGTTCTGGCTCCAGTTTGGAGACTTTTCCATTACATTTTTTCTTTGTTTTTACTTCAAAGACTTAAAAAAACCCCACTGTTATTATTTGTATTAATTAAAATCCTCAGCTCACTCTAAGCTCCAAATGTTTTCCTCTGTCTGACTTTCACATTTCTGTTAATGGTGTCAATACTTACCTAGACATCAGTGTCCAAAACCTCAGAGGCATCTTTATCTATTTTCTCTTACCTCTCTAATCTAATTCTGCCTTCATGATATCTCTTTTACTTGTCTTTGCCATTCTCCTCCCATTGCTTCCACCAATCATCAATATAGGCTTCACTGTTATCTACCTCATATATTCTAATAGTTTCATGACCATTCTTTCTGCCTATACTCTCCCTCTCACTATCCTGTCTCTCTTTTCCATTGCTCCAAGATTAATTTTTCTTATACAAAGATTTAATTATGGTACTCTACCCAAAACTCTTCAATGGCTCTCAAATTGTCTTCAAAATAACATGCAAAGCTCTTAGCTTAGCAATTCTGGCCTTCCTTGAAATGGTGTCTGCCAACATTTCCATAATTACTTCACACATACCATTGCCTTCCAGCTACTCTAATCCTTCCTTTAAACAAATCATCTATGTTCTATTCATGATTTTCCACTTCTATACACATCCCATTTCTTTGCTCAAGCATTCTTTAAACTCTGCATCTTTACCTGTTGAAATATAACCCAATCTTCAAAACCCAAATAAAAATCTTCTTCAATTCACAAAAAAAAAAAAAACAACCCAATGCAACCAAGATTAGGAGGGAAACAGAAACCTGGGAAAGAACTGTTGCAACTAGTGTCTATGATAAAGGATTCATTTCTGAAATATACAGAAAACTGAGTCAAATTTACAAGCATACAAGTCATTCCCCAACTGATAAATGGTCAAAGGATATGAACAAGCAGTTTTCAGAGGAAGAAATTAAAGCTATCTATAGTCATACGAAAAAATGTTCTAAATCGCTACTGATTAGAGAATCAAATCAAAACAGCTCTGAGGCACCACATCACACCTACCAGACTGGCTAACATTACAAAACAGGAAGATGATAAATGTTGGAGAAAGTGTGGGAGAGCTGGAGCACTGATTCATTGTTGGAGGAGCTGTGAGCTGATCCAATCATTCTGGAGATCAATTTGGAACTATGTCCAAAGGGCTACAAAAATGTGCATACCCTTTGACCTAGCAATATCACTTCTAGGACTGTATCCCAAAGACATCATAAAAATGTGAAAGGGTCCCACATGTATAAAAATATTTATAGCAGCTCTCTTTCTGGTAGCCAAGAACTGGTAATCAAGGGGATGCCCATCAATTGGGGAATGGCTGAACAAGCTGTGGTATATGAATGTAATGGAATACTATTGGGCTATAAGATATGATGTAAAGGAACACTTCAGAGAGGCCTGGAAGGACTGACATGAACTGATGCTAAGTGAAAGGAGAAGAGCCAGGAGAACATTGTACACAGTAACAACCACAGTGTGTGAAGAATTTTTCTGGTATACTTAGCCTTTCACAGCAATGCAAGGACCTAAAACATTCCAAATGGACTCGAGGCAAAATGCCATCTACATCCAGAGAAAGAACTATGGAACTGGATCACAGAATGAAGCAAACTATTTTCTCCTGTGTTATGTTTTGTCTCATGGTTTCTCATATTCATTGTAACTCTTCTACATAACATGATTAATATGAAAATGTGTTTAATAAGAATGTATGTGTAGAACCCATATAAGATTTCATGCTGCCTCATGGAGGGAGAGGAAAGGGAGGGGGAGAAAATCTAAGACTTATGGAAGTGATTGTAGAAAACTGAAAACAAATATATTAATAATAATAATAATTATAATAAAAAACTTTTTCAAGAAACCTTCCATAATCCTACCAAGTAGAAATGATCTTTCTTCCAACAGCTCCCATAACACTTTGCTTGTATTCTTCTTGTTGACTTATCATAGTCTTATATCATATTTTGTATTTGTTATTTGTGTATATGTTGTATTCCCTCAAAAGGTGGACTGTGCCTTGTTTATTTTTATGTGTTCTTCAAAGCTTGGCACGGTGCCATAAAAATAGTAGGTAACTCAATAAATGTGAATGTTAGTCTTCCTTACACTACTGCCCCATATTTGTCTTGGTTATGTGGTTGTTAATTATTTCCACTAGTTTGTTTAATGACTCTTTAGGATTCTTTAAGTATACTATCATACCATCTGAAAAGAGTGACAATTTTGTCTCCTCACTGCCTATTCTAATTCCTTCGAATTATTTTTCTTCTCTTATTACTATAGCTAAAATCTCTAGTATAATATGGAACAATAGTGTTGAGAATGGGTATTCTTGTTTCACTACTGATCTAAATAGGAAGGCTTCTAGATCATCCCTGTTACACAAAATGCTTGCTGATAGTTTTAGATAGATACCACTTATCATTTTAAAGAAAGCTCCATTTGCACCTCTGCTGTCTAGGGTCATTCACAGGAACAAGTATTGGATTTTGTGAAAAGCTTTTTCTGCATCAATTGAGGCAATATGATTTTTGTTGATTTTATTATTGATAGGGTCAATTATATTGATAGTCTTCCTATTACTTTTTTCTTGTCTTATCTTTTTTTTTATTTTTCATTTTTAACACAGATTATAACAGATAAAACAATTCAAACTTTTGGTCAGGTGATAACTTCTTTTTAAAGCATTTACAATATGGGCCACAAAAGAATTTTTTTTAAACACTAACCAACTGAGACACAAATAATATTTATGTTGCTAACTTCACAAGCTCTTGACCTGTCTCCACAGTATTACTAAGAATTAAAGGACCCTAACTTGTTGTTGTTGGTCTAAAGTCCTATACCTAATAGCATAATTTTAGACTTAACCTCGGATGTTCCCCTACCAATAATCTATAACTGTATAGATCTGATATTAAGCTTACAAACCTTTTGACTATAGGAAATTGCCACCAACAGTAGGGACATTGCAGAGATACAATATCTCCCCAACTTCATGTCAATTCCAGGCAGAATTAGATTATCCACTTGCATTCAGTCAGGCTTAAAGTCTGCCAGGTGTCAGTGGGGAAATTGAGTCAGGAGAATCCTATCTCAGCCCAGGCTGAACAGCCACTGTCCCACCCTTCCCATGAGATCACCTTTTGCAGTTCATACCAGCATCTCACAGGCTTACTGGCATCATGGATTGGAGGCTCAGATCGCCTTTCTTGCTACCTATACCTGGAGTTAGTCTCAGAAGAACAATCACTTAATAGTCCCATAGCACATAAAAATGGCAAGTTTCAATAACCAGGTTTCAAATATGATTATAGTTTCACTTTGGCTAAGGAACATCTTTTGAGGCAACTCTTAAGTGGCTTACATGCCTTTCTATACATGTTTTAGTTCCTGATTAAATGGCAATCATAAAGTCAAATTTACCATTAAAACCTTGACTTTTCCATCAATGCAAATTTTACCCAAGTTTACCTTCCTTTAGGAAATTTAGACTGAAATTCTTTTATCTAAATTAAAGATGTCATTGATTTATTTTCAGTAATCAATTCAGTCAGTTGTTTTGATACTAATTGCTTTTACCTCACTTTGTAATATGTCCAATTTTCCTCCCCATCACTCCCCTCCCCCTGCTTCCTAATACCTTGCATTCTGATTACTCTTTCCCTCTATGTACCCTCCCTTCTATCACATCCCACCCTTCCCTTATCCACATCTTCTCTCTTTTCTTGTAGGGCAAGATAAACTTCTGTACCCTACTCCCTGTATTTCTTATTTCTCGATTATATGCAATAAAAATTCTCAACATTCGTTGCTAATACTTTGAATTCCAACTTCTCTTCCCCCCCAGTCCCACCGAGAAGGCAAGCAATTCAATGCAAACTAAATATGTGTTGTTTTGCAAAAGACTTCCATAATAATCACGTTGTGTAATACTAATTATATTGCCCTCTGTCCTACTCTATCCCTCCCCTTTCTTTTCCCCCACAATTGACCTTATCTCTTCTCAAAGTGTTTATTTCTAGTGACTCCCTTCTCCCATTTGCCCTCCCTTCTAACATTCCCCTTACCCCACTTGTTGCCTCCTCTCCTATTTTCCTGTGGTGTAATGTAAATTTTCATATCAAATTTAGTGAGCATATTATTCCCTCCTTCAGTCACATGTGGAGAGAGTAGCTTCCTTTTCCCCCTCTCCCCTTCTCCCTTTTCTCCTCCATTGAACAAGATTTTTCTTATCTCTTTTATGAGTTACAGCCTGCCCCATTCCATTTTTCCCTTTCTCTTCCTGGTATTTTCCTCCTTCACCCCTTAATTTTTATTTTATTTTATTTTTGTGTGTGGATATCATCTCTTCTGATTCAACGCACCCTGTATTCTCTATTTACATATGTGTATGTGTGTGTATGTACAATCTCTCCACCTACCTAAATAGTGAGAAAAGATTCAAGAGTTACAAATATTTTCTTTCCATGTAGTAATGTAAACAGTTCAGCTTTAGAGAGTCTTTTATGATTTTTCTTTCCTTTTGACCTTTTCATGTTTCTCTAGATTCTTGTCTTGGGAAGTCAGATTTTTCTATACAGATCTGGTCTTTTCCTCAATATGAATGATTGAAAGTCCTCTATATCATTGAATGGCCATTTATTCCCTTGAAGTATTACACTCAGATTTGCTGGATAGGTGATTCTTGGTTTCAATCCCAGTTCCTTTGACCTCTGAAACATCCCATTGCAAGCCCTTCGATCCCTCAATGTTGAAGCTGCCAGATCCTGTGTTATCCTGATTGTATTTCAACAGTACTCAAACTGTTTCTTTCTAACTGCTTGCAGTATTTTCTCCTTGATCTGGGAACTCTGAAATTTGGCCACAATATTCCCAGGAGTTTCTCTGTTTGTGTCTCTTTCAGGAGGTGATCGGTGAATTCTTTCAATATTTATTTTGCCCTCTGATTCTGGAACATCAGGGCAGTTTTCCTTGATAATTTCATGGAAGATAAAGTCTAGGCTCTTTTTTTTAATCATGGCTTTCAGGTAGTCCTATAATTTTGAAATTGTTTCTCCTGGATCTATTTTCCAGGTCAGTTGTTTTTCCAATGAGATGTTTCACATTATCTTCTATTTTTTCAAATTTTTGGTTTTGTTTACTAACTGCTTAGTTTAACTCATAGTCATTCATTTCCGTGAACTTAATTCTCTCAATGAATTATTTTGTTCAGTGAGCTTTTGAAACTTCTCCTCCATTTGGCTAATTCTGCTTTTTAAAACCTTCTTCTCCTCGTTGGCTTTTTGGATCTCTTTTTCCAATTGAGTTACCCTCTTTTTAAAGCTATTACTTTCCTCAGCATTTTTTTGGTTCTCCTTTAGTAAGCTGTTAACTTGCTTTTTAAGGTCTTCTATTGCCTGAGCCCAGTTTAAGTTCCCTTTGCAGGCCCTAGAGGCAGAGGCCTTGACTTCCTCTGACAGCATGCCTTGTCTTTCCTCATCTGAAAGGATGGGGGGAGGTACCTATTCCCCAAGAAAATAACCTTCTGGGGGGCGGAGCCAAGATGGTGGAGTAGAAAGATGCACATATGTTACCTCCGAACCCACTGCCCATAAAATACCTGTAAAAAAAAAGAACCACCGGCGAATTCTGGAGCAGCAGAAGCCACAGAACGGAGCGGACGAGATTTCTGCTCCAGGGAGCCTGAAAACCTCTCGCAAAAGGTCCCCTGCGCCCCAGACCCAGAGCAGAGCCCAACCCTGCCTCGGCAGCACCGAAAGGAGCAGATCTGAGCAGGCTTCAGGGACAGAATCTCCAGCAGCCACGCAGGTCCCTCCACCCACAGGTGACAAGGGTCGGTAAGAGGGTCTCTTTGGCGGGTCGAGAGGGGAGTGGGGTGCCCCCATAACTCAGGCCCCCTTGGGAGGCAGCAGCGGAGGTGGGAGCAGACCAGGGCTCCCCAAGCAGGCAGGACCCTGGATCCATTGTTGAAGGTCTCTGCATAAACCCCCTGAGGGCACGGAGCCTGTGAGCCGGCCCTGCCCTGACTTGAGCACCTGAACTTAATTTCACACTGAACCACAGCCTTGCCCCTGCCCAAAGCCCTGAGGCTGGGAAGCAGCATTTGAATCTCAGACCTCAAGTGCTGGCTGGGCGGATCTGGAGGCGAGGTGAGGGTGGAGAGGACACTCAGAAGTCAAGTCACTGGCTGGGACAATGCCCAGAAAAGGGAAAAAAATAAGACTATAGAAGGTTACTTTCTTGGTAAACAGGCATTTCCTCCCTTCCTTTCTGATGAGGAAGAACAATGCTTACCATCAGGAAAAAATGCAGAAGTCAAGGCTTCTGTATCCCAGCCCACCCAATGGGCTCAGGCCATGGAAGAGCTCAAAAAGGATTTTGAAAATCAAGTTACAGAGGTGAAGGAAAAACTGGGAAGAGAATTGAGTGACATACAAGCAAAGCATGAAAAACAAGTAAACACCCTGCTAAAGGAGACCCAAAAAAATGCTGAAGAAAATAACACCTTGAAAAATAGGCTAACTCAACTGGCAAAAGAGGTTCAAAAAGCCAATGAGGAGAAGAATGCTTTTAAAAGCAGAATTAGCCAAATGGAAAAGGAGATTCAAAAGCTCACTGAAGAAAATAGTTCTTTCAAAATTAGAATGGAACAGATGGAGGCTAATGACTTTAGGAGAAACCAAGAAATCACAAAACAAAACCAAAAGAATGAAAAAATGGAAGAGAATGTGAAATATCTCCTTGGAAAAACAACTGACCTGGAAAATAGATCCAGGAGAGACAATTTAAAAATTATGGGCCTACCTGAAAGCCAGAAAGAGCCTAGACATCATCTTTCATGAAATTATCAAGGAAAACTGCCCTGAGATTCTAGAACCAGAGGGCAAAATAAGTATTCAAGGAATCCACAGATCACCGCCTGAAAGAGATCCAAAAACAGAAACTCCTAGGAACATTGTGGCCAAATTCCAGAGTTCCCAGGTCAAGGAGAAAATATTGCAAGCAGCTAGAAAGAAACAATTCAAGTATTGGGGAAATACAATCAGGATAACACAAGATCTAGCAGCTTCCACATTAAGGGATCGAAGGGCATGGAATAGGATATTCCAGAAGTCAAAGGAACTAGGACTAAAACCCAGAATCACCTACCCAGCAAAACTGAGTATAATACTTCAGGGGAAAAATTGGTCTTTCAATGAAATAAAGGACTTTCAAGCATTCTTGATGAAAAGACCAGAGCTGAAAAGAAAATTTGACTTTCAAACACAAGAATGAAGAGAAGCATGAAAAAGTAAATAGCAAAGAGAAGTCATAAGGGACTTTACTAAAGTTGAACTGTTTACATTCCTACATGGAAAGACAATATTTGTAACTTGAAACTATTCAGTATCTGGGTACTGGGTGGGATTACACACACACACATGCACATGCACATGCACATGCACACACACATAGAGACAGAGTGCACAGAGTGAATTGAAGAGGATGGGATCACATCTTTAAAAAATGAAATCAAGCAGTGAGAGAGAAATATATTGGGAGGAGAAAGGGAGAAAGGGAATGGGGCAAATTATCTCTCATAAAAGAGGCAAGCAAAAGATTTATTAGTGGAGGGATAGAGAGAAGGTGAGAGAAAAACATGAAGTTTACTCTCATCACCTTCCACTAAAGGAAGGAATAAAATGCACACTCATTTTGGTATGAAAACCTATCTTACAATACAGGAAAGTGGGGGATAAGGGGATAAGCAGGGTGGGGGGGATGATGGAAGGGAGGGTAGGGGGAGGAGGGAGCAATTTGAGGTCAACACTCATGGGGAGGGACAGGATCAAAAGAGAGAACAGAAGTAATGGGGGACAGGATAGGATGGAGGGAAATATAATTAGTTCTTACACAACACTACTATTATGGAAGTCATTTGCAAAACTACACAGATTTGGCCTATATTGAATTGCTTGCCTTCCAAAGGGAAGGGGTGGGGAGGGAGGGAGGGCAGATTGGCAGACAGGGGCAATTAGAACGCTTGGTGTTTTGGGGTGGGGGGAGGGGACAAAAGGGGAGAAAATTTGGAACCCAAAATTTTGTGAAAATGAATGTTAAAAGTTAAATAAATAAATAAATTTAAAAAAAGAAAAGAAAAGAAAAAGGAAGAAAATAACCTTCTATGGTCTTATTTTTTTTCCCCTTTTTTGGGCATTTTCCCAGCCAGTTACTTGACTTCTAAGTTTCCTCTCCACAACCACCTCACCTCCAGTTCTGCCAAGCGAGCACTGGGGGTTGAGATTCAGATGAGCTGCTCCAAAGCCTCAGGGGCTTTACATGGGGGCAGGGCTGCTATTCAGTGTGAGATTAAGGCCAGCTGCTCACGTGGGAGCAGGGACACCACACAGGGCTCAGTTCTCTCAGGGGGTTTAGGATGAGACCTTCAACAATGGATGCAGGCTACTGCCTGCTTTGGGAGCCCTGTCTGCTGCTGCATCCATTGCTGCCAGTTAAGGAGGCCCAAGTTATCAGGACATGGTGCTCCCTTCTCAGTCAATCAAAAAGATCCTCTTATTGACCTTTGGCACCTGTGGGTTGAGGGATCTGTGCTGCCACTGGAGATTCTGCCCCTGAAGTCTGCTCAGATCTGCTCCTTTAGGTGCCATATGGCCAAGGCAAGACTCTAAGTCTTCCTATTACTGAACCAGCCCTATATTCCCAGATTAATTCCACCTAGTCATGGTATATGATCTTTGTGATATATTTCATTAGGAAAATTGGTCTATAGCTTAATTCTTCTGTTTTTGTTCTTCCTGGTTTAGATATAGCACCATATTTGTGTCATAAAAGGAATTTCATAGTACTCATTTACATATTTTCTCAAATAATTTATGTAGTATTGGAATTAATTGTTCTTTAAATGTTTGGTAGAATTCACTTGTGAATCCATCTTGTCCTGGTGATGTTTTTCTTAAGGAGTTCATTTTTGTCTTGCCAAATTTCTTTTTCTAAGCTGAGGTTAAGTGTTCTGTTGCCTCTTCTATTAATCTGGGCAATATGTATTTTTGTAAGTGTTCATCCATTTCACTGAGATTTTCAAATTAAATGGCATATCATATAAACATGCAAAAAAATCCTCCTCCAAATAATTTTTTTAATTTCATCTTAATTGGCAGTGAATTCATCCTTTTCATTCTTGATACTGGTAATCTGCTTTTCTTCTTTATTTCTGTAAATCAAATTGACCAATGGCTTATCTAGTTTTTTTTAATTTTTCATAAAACCTATTCCTAGCTTTATTGTTGGTTCAGTGGTTTACCTACTTTTAATTTTATTCATCTCTTCTTTGAATTGCAGGAATTCCAATTTAGAGCTTAATTGGGGATTTTTAATTTGTGCTTTTTAACTTTTTTTTTAGTTGCATGCCATATTCTTTGATCTGCTCTTTATTTTACTGATGTGTTTAGAGATATAATTTTTTTTCCTAAGTTCTGTTTTGGCTTCATCCTATAAATTTTAGTATGTGGTCTCATTGTTGTCATTCTCTTTGATGAAATTATTATTTCTATGATTTGAGTACTTAGTTTTCAATTAATTTTTAACTATCTTCCCATGTCCCTTAATTAAATGTATTTCTTATTGCTTCATGATATGAAAAATAATGCATTTACTATTTCTGCCTTTTAGCATTTGATTGTGTTCATGCCCTAAACAAGATAATTTTTTGTGTAGATGCTATGGAAAATTGAAAAAAAGTTATATTCCTTTCTATCACCACTCAATTATCTCCAGGGGTCTATCATATCTAACTGTTCTAAAATTCTATTCTCCTTAACTTCTTTCTTGTTTATTTTGTGCTTATATTTATCTAGCTCTGAGAGGGGAAAGCTGAGGTTTCCAATAGTACAGTTTTACTATCTATTTTTTCCTGTAAGTGACTATACCATTTGTTGCATATATGTATAACATTGATGTTATTTCATTGTCTGTGGTACCTTTTAGCAAAATATATTTTCCCTGCTTATCTCGATTAATTATATATATTTTTGCTTTTGCTTGTCTGAGATCATGATTGCTACTCCTGCTTTTTTTCAACTTCAGCTCAGATATAAAGGAATTAAGATATAAGAGATTCTGCTCTAGCCTCTTGTACTCCGTGTGTATCTCTCTGTTTTAAGTGTTTCCTGTAAACAACATATTGTCAGATTCTGATTTTTAATCTACTGTACCATTTGTTTCTGTTTCATGGGTGAGTTCATCCCATTCACAGTTATGATAACTGCTTATTTCACTCCATCACATTCCTCCAGTCCCATCTTTATCCTTCTCTCTCTCCTGTTACTCTATCCTTCCTGAAAAATGTTTTACTTCTGTCCACTGCCTCCCCCAACGTGCCCTCCCTTCTATGAGTTGACCACTTCTCCCCTTCCCCTCCTACTTCCCTGTAGGGCAAGATAGATTTTATAACCAACTGAGTGTGTACGTTATTCCCTCTGTGAGTCAATTCAAATGAGAGTAAGGTTCAAGTGTTACTGTGTCCCCTACACCCCCATCTTTCCCTCCACTGTAAAATTTTTCCTTTCATGATTCTTTCATATGAGATAATTTATTCCATTCTACCTCTCCTTTCCCTGTTCTCCAAATGCATCTCTTTCTCACCTCCTAATTTTTTTTAAATCATTGTCAACCCACACCCATACCTATCATAATAAAGTTCTTAGGAATTGTAAGCATCATCTTTCCATGTAGGAATGTAAAGAGCGGAATCTTATTGAATCCCTTATGATTTCTCTTCCCTGTTTACCTTTTTGTTCTTCTCTTGAATTTTGTATTTGAAAGTCAAATTTCTATTCAACTCTAGTCTTTTATCAGGAATGCTTGAATAGCTTCCATTTCATTAAATATCCATTTTTCCCCCTGAAGGATTATACTCCGTTTTGCTTGGTAGTTGATTCTTGGTTGTAATCCTAACTTCTTTGCCCTCCAGAATATCACATTCCAAGTCCTTTAATCTTTTAATGTAGAAGTTGCTAAATCTTGACTTATTCTGACTATGGCTCCATGGTATTTGTACTGTTCCTTTCTGACTACTTGCAATATTTTCTCCTTCACCTTAGAATTCAGGAATTTGGCTATAATATTCCTGGGAGTTTACATTTGGGTGGTAACCAGTGGATTTTTTCAATTTCTATTTTACTCTCTGGTTCTGGGATATCACAACAGTTTTCCTTGACAATTTATTTAAAGATCATGTTTATTCTCTTTTCTGGATCATGACTTTCAGGTAATCTGATAATTCTTAGATTATCTCTCCTTGATCTATTTTCTAGGTCAGTTGATTTTGCAATGAGATATTTCACATTTTCTTCTATTTTTTTCAATCTTTAACTGTTTTATTATTTCTTGATGTCTTCTGGAGTCACTAAGCTTCCACTTGCCCAATTCTAATTTTTAAGGAATTATTTTCTCCAGTAGGGTTTTTGTACCCCCTTTCTATCCAGTCAATATTACTTTTTTAGGAGTTCTTTTCCTCAGAGAATTTTTGTGCTTCTTTACCAAGCTATGGACTCTTTTTTTTCATGATTTCCTTATATCACTTTCATTTCTTTTTCCAATTTTCCTTGTACCTCTCTTACTTGATTTTTTAAATTCTTTTTGAAGTATTTCAGGAATTCCTTTTCAGCTTTTGACCAAATCACATTTTTAATTGGGGCTTTACATGTAGCTGCTTTGATTTTGTTGTCCTATTCTGGGTTTGTGGTTTGATCTTTGTGGTTACCATGGTAACTTTCTATGATCAAATTCTATTTTTGTTGTTTGCTCATTTTCTCAGTTTATTTTTTGACTTTTAACTTTATGTTAAAGCTGGGCCCTGCTCCTGGGGTGGGGGACACACTCTCCTAAGTTTCAGGTTCTTATGTTGCTGTTTTCTGAGCTAGATTTTTTTTTGAGGGGGAGGGGGGAAGGGACAAATTTTCAATTTTTTTCCAGTATTATGATCTAAGGAAAGGTATGGTCACTGTGTTTCTGGCCTGTGCCCTGGTCTCTCTTTTTCACCCTGGAACGGTAACCAAGGTCCCTGATACCCTGGGGTCATAAGCATTAGTTCACCAATGCTCTTCTTTTTGTCCTGGGACTATGACCCAGGTTGTATTGTCTGGGCAATACAAAGGAGTCCCATACCCAGTGCCAGTAAAGGGTTTCCTGTAATTTTCTTCTGATCAGTTGTCCAACCTCCTTACCATCTGAGGGCTAACATCTCCACATATAGTTGTCTCTGTTACCTCAGATGAACACACTCGCAAGGCCTACTACTCGCTTCTACTGCTTGCCTACAATGTGCTCCACTCACACCCCAGTGAAATAAGTCTTTCCTGCTGACCTTCTAAGTTGTCTTGGATTGGAAAATTGCTTCATCTTGTCCCTCTGTGAATTCTTATACTCTAGAATTTGTTTTGAGGCGTTATTTAAAATTGTTTGAAGAGGAATTTGGGAGAGCTAAGGTGCGTCCCTACCTTTACTTCACCTTCTTGGCTCTGCCCCTCAATACTGGATGACTTTTAAGGAAAGGTAACTAGTTCAGTTTTGTACACGTTGATTTTGAGGTATCTATAGAACATCCAGTTTGAGATGTACCATTGGCAGTTAGAGATAAGAGCCTGGACATCAGCAGAAAGGTTAGAGCTAGATAAAGAGATTTAAGAATCATTTGTAGAAAGATGGCTGGATAAAATGATCTGTGAATCATCTGTAAAGAGATAACAATTGATTTCACGGATATGAGTGATATTATCAAGAGAAATAGTACAGAGGGAGGACAGAAGGGCCCAGAACAAAAGCCTTGGGGGACACCCAACCTTTCTTACTTTTATAATTGAGGAATCTATGGCTGAGAGAGAGAGAAGAGAAATGACCCGCCCAGGGTTACAGAGCTATTTGGAACAAGATCTGAATTCAGGTCTTTTTGGTTCCAAGCTCTACACTCTGTGTCACCTACTTCTTATCTCCCCCATTAGAATAAGTTCCTTGATAGTAATGATTATTGAATTCTTTGTATTTGTATCCAGAGTACAGAATATCATACCTAGAATACAGAAGGCCACTGAGAAATGCTTGCTAATTGACTGCCATTTTTTCTCAGTGTTTCCATATAATTATGTTCAGACTGATGGTTTCCACTAGAAAGAATGCTAAAATGTCACTTTTACAGACAACAAAAACAAAATTTGATTGTCCCTGTAGTTACCCTCTTAAGCCTAGTAGTGTAGTAACTTTAAAATATACTTTCTAACACAATTCAATGTCCTGAAAGCATGACATTGGCTAGAAGTTTATACATCTAAACTTCTGGTTTTAAAGTATAATTTCCCAGTCCAAAGTCCTTCTAACATAATAGTGACTAACAGAGTTTCTATCATTAGTAATAGAGCCATTATTATAAAACACTAGAAAGTAATGAGATACTAAAATATCTAAATACTTAAAATCTAAACACTAAAATGCAAATAAGGAAGTGCTTATATGTTTTTTCTATAAATTCTCTACTTATTGTTTTCTAATTCAACATTATAAGGGAAGCTTCTTGGAAGACTGAAAAGTTATAAGAAGACAAAGATATAAAATTTCTTATTATATGGGCTTTCAATCACAAAACTAGAATGCTATGATAAAATTAAGCAAAGCAAATCTGAGATGAATATCAGGAACACTGTCCTAACAGTGATGGAACCTCCACCATTTGAGTCATTTAACTCCTTGGCAGCATAAGTCATTTTCCTGGAGTGAAATTCATTGCCAACAATGAACACCCTGGGAATCACCAGCATGCAAGAATTACTATTGGACTGGCCTACATGCTGGAAAATTTATCCATCATTGGCCCAATGGGGATGAAATGACCTAATATACCACTGCCAGGTCTTTAAAAAAAAATCTATGGACATTGTGGATCAACAACAACAACAACAAAACAAAGCAATTCAAGCAAACAAGCAAACAAAACAAAGCTCCAAAAACAACTCATCATGAATAATGCAACATCTGTGATCATATATTCTCATGGCCTTAATAATCTCAAAAAAGTAGTTCAATATGAAGTCATTTTGACCACAATTGTGAAAATAATCAACTAAAATGCAGGATATCACATCAATCTGAACCTCAGTCAAACCTATGGCATAAGATTATATAACAATGTCATCCTAAACCAGTCAATAAAATTTGGAATATTTTGTATAAAAATCACAAGATTAAAAAGATAATTGTTTCATACAATTTTTAAACGAGGCAAGTTATTTTAGCTAAGTTGTGAACCAAATGCCATTTTATCAAATTTTTTTTGCTTATACAAAAATGAATTCTGCAATATTTAATGGAATTTAGATATATCTGGCTAGATAGTGTAAAAATGTATACTGCTATAGATACGGCTGTTGTCTTTTAGGATATTTTATAAACTCCTGAAGCAGAATATCTCCCTCTGCTAGGCTCAATTACAAGGATGTCTATGTAACTGCTGCTTTTAGTGAATCATCAACGTATATCAAAGTAAATTGTGGAAGTCTTACATGTTCAACATTTCCAGAATAACTAGGACAAAATATTCGGAAATATACTAGCACAAGTTAATTTTGTAAGTTCTCAGGAGTCTAGATGAAAAAAATGGACAAATATATTTAACTAGAAGGATAAATAATCAGTGAACTGGATCTCCTTTCTCTAACATGTGTCTTTTAGTTTAAATATAATGATTCTAATAGTCTTGTCTTCTATGAATGCAATTTCGGCTGAAAAATTCAACTGATAGAAAGGAGTCTTTTTTTTCACTGACTGCACATAAAGAATATCCTTTGGAGAGTTATGGAGTACGTGACAACACTTGCATTAAATGACTCCTAATACAAAATAGTTTTGAGGCAGCTAGGTGGCAGAATGGATAGAGCAGAGGCCTTGGAATCAGGAGGAACTGAGTTCAAATCCAGGCTCAGACACATGATACTCACTAGCTGTGTGACCCTAGGCAAGTCACTTAATCCTGACTGCCTAACCCCCCCCCCCCCCCAAAAAAACAAACAAACAAAAAAACCAAATCCAATTATTTCTAGGGCTTAGGGTGGGGTTGATTTTTGAAATAATTAATTAAAAGAACTAAATATATTCTTGTTTCCAAAATAACCAGTTTTGGAAGATAGGAAAACTTAGTCTAACTTCTAACTTCACTTATTCTAAAACATGATTTAAAGAGAAAAAGAGACTTTAACTTTCTAAAGAAAAGTTAAAATGATTTTCATACAATATTATTTCAAGTCACATGACTTAGTTTGCAATGAAAAAACTGAAACAGAAATAGCAAAACATCAGGGATTCTAAAAGTTTATATTCACCAATAAACAGCTATAAAGAAATGTCCACCAAAAAACTAAATGGTAAAGTTATATTTTAGAAATTCCCCTTTAACAAAAATGCATGCAGATTTAGAGCCATAGGAATAGTTAAGGAATCATTCAGGAATAGTTAAGTTCTGAGCTTCAGTTCTTAAAGACATATTCCAAGCATATTAAAGTCAGAGAAAGCAAATCATGTAGAGTAATTAAAAAGGTTAATGCATGTGATTAAATATTTAGTTCGTAATATATGTGTAACAGTGTTAGAAAACCATATAGTAGGTAACATGGCTTGCACAGTTAGAACACTTCTAGGGTCATTAAAAAATAACTGTTATCCATCAATGAAGAGGGGTTGATGCTACCAATCTATCCTCAGTAGAACATCTACTTTAGGCCAGGCTTGTTTGTTTTTGCTTTTGCAGTGATCATGAAATTAAGCAGAGTAATCTATAGTGTAAGAGTTGGCTGAGTTTACCTAAAGAGCCCATTGTAGCATGTAGTCATGGTTGGAGATTTTCTTAGCTGTTAAGTAGAATGTACAGGGATGGGAGTTGAGAACTTGGGCTCCACCCATTTTAGCTGGAAGGTCACACAACCACCATGGAAACTGATATTCCCTGGAAAAGGGTATGACAATAGTGTTATATGTGCAATGGCCTGAATGGCTTATGTGCTGTCATGTTTCTTCCATGTTAATATATATGCAGACAATCAAATTTAGAGAGGTTTCGGATTCATACCTCATCACCTAAAGATGAAATGACTTCAATCCTGGGTACAAAAAAAGAAGCCACTTAAACAGGTCTGTGTAAGAAAGCATCAATAAGGGCCACTGCCTCACTTCCTCATTTTATTTTGGAGGGGGGAAGGGAAGGCACTTGGGGTTAAGTGACTTGCCCAAGGTCACATGGCTAGTAAGTGTGTCAAGTGTCTGAGGCCAGATTTGAATTCAGGTCTTTTTGACTCCAGGGTCTACTCACATGCTCTATTCACTGCACTACTTAGCTGCCCCTACTTCCTCATTTTTAATAACCATTTTGCACGAGGTTACTTTGTCCTCGTTGTTATCACTTAAATGAGACTTAAAGTCTCATTCTAAGTTCTCTTCAAACTCTTTCCTTAAACAATGATCTCAACTTTCCTTCAATGCCCATATGAACACACAATAGCTCTAATTTTCCAAAGAAGAATTACTCAAACTTTTTTATCCTTTCATTGTTGTACAGAGAATCTGACACCTCACAAGTAGCTAAGTTGTGGCTGCTTTGTTAGCTACCACTGTAACATATTCCTAGTAATTTGAATCAATTTGAATAAAATTTGACAATATTTTTTAAAATTTATTTTTTGTTTCAGTTTGAAATTCTTTTGAAACATAAAGAGCAAAGTTAAGGAAATACTATGATAATCAGAGCATTTCCTTAACTGATCAATTCTCTGCTTCTGCTAGTTGTGAAAAATTCAATCATAATCATTGAATATCTCTTATGGGTATGCTACAATGTTAGGGTTTTGAGGAATAATTTGCTGCTTCCAAGGACCTTATTGTTCAGTTGTTTTTCAGTCATGCCCAACTCTTTGTGACCCCATTTGGGATTTTCTTGGCAGAGATACTGGGATAGTTTGCAACTTCCTTCTCTAGCTTATTTTACAGATGAGGAAACTGAGGCAAAAAGGTTTGACTGGCTTGCCTAGGGTCATACAGGTAGTGTCTGAGGCCAGAGTTGAACTCAGGAAGATAAGTCAACTCAGGAAGATAAGTCTTCTTGTCTCCACTGTGTCACCTAGTTGTCCTCCAAGGACCTTACAAATCTAAAACTGGAGAGATGAAAAACACATGAAATTTGAATAACAATACTAGAGATGTCCGAGGGCAATGCATCATTTCTTGCCCAATAAGTGTTTCATGTTTGTCTCCCCAGTGCCTAGCATAATGCCTTGCCTGTCAGATATTAAATGCTTAATACAGTTGGATTAGTGAAAAAGTATGTGATATAGGTAATAAGTTATGAATTCAGAGGAGAGAGGTTTATTGCAGGCTGCAGTGATGTAGGAAGGGAAGGGAAGGCAGAGGGAAAGGGAAAAAGCATTTATGTTAAGGGCTTAATACTATGTTAAGTGCTTAACAAATATTTCATTTGACTCTCACAGGGAGGCAGGTGGTGTTATTATCTCCATTTTACAATTGTGGAAACTGAGCTAAACAGAAGTGATGTGACTTGCCCAGGGTCCCACAGGTAAGTAAGTATCTGAGGCTGGATTTGAACTGAGGTCTTCCTGACCAAAGATCTAGCATTCTATGCATTATACCACCAGACTGCCTAAAAGAAAGGACTAGAAAGAAAGGGGGGACAGGGAGAGAAGAAAAGGAATAACCCAAAAAAGGGAGTATCAAGCTGCCAGACTTTATGTGTAGGATAAAAAGTAGTAGTAGAGGTGGAGAAAGTCAATAATTATAGTATTTTCTAAATCAGAATGTTTCTGCCTCAGGGGCTGGGGGATGAGGGGTAGAGAAAGGGGTTGACTGACAACTGGAGTGAAACAACAGCAGGGAGATGCTAGAATGAACATTCTGGGCTTTTCCTCCTGCTCATTTCAATTTCTGCTACCACCGTCAATCAAGGAATCTAGTCCAACCTCTTGTTTTATAGATGAGGTCACTGAACTGAAGGACAGAGACACTGAAGAGCTTGTCTAAAGGTCCTGAGCTGGTCAGTAGCAGGTCCAGCCAACTCTAGGTTGCTTGCTCTGCAGTTAGGGGGCCTAAGGGGACCTTCAGCGGATTTCTTAGCCTAAGCTCTGTGAGTAGGAATGTAAGCTCAACATGAATTTCATAATCTTGGCAGAAGTTAAGCATCAGAAGTCAAGAAATCAAAGCAGATTCCTCTTCTGCATCCACAAATACATGTTCATATGTACCTATAGGGCTCTGATATGCAAGACATAGAACCCATTAAATAGCACCATGCTGTCGATGGTCCCCATCATCAGTTTTTCCAGGGCAAAAAACAAAACTCAGGAAATTGGAAATATCTGTACCAAATATGACTCTCCACAAGTATTTTCAGAATTAAACTACAAACTTCCAGAATTCATTTCTTTTGCTCAGTTGTTTAGTATTTATATCAGCATGGGACATGTATCAACGTTGCATTAGAACATAAAACATGCCCCCCCACACTCCTTCCAGTGATTCTAATGGCAATCAAAAGATCAATCCACATCATCCCACCACAACTTTAAAAAAAAGAAAAAGAAAAAAGAAAGGCTCTTGCCAACGTGAATTCCTTTCTAATTTGCCATGCTTTCTCCTGTATACATTTGGTGTATCTTTAAAAGTAACAGAGATGATATGGATGATAAGTTCAGATCCTGACACCTTCTAAACCTTGACTTGGTGTCATAACAGATGGATTTAGTTCTGTAAATTTTGTTCAAGCAAGGAAATTTTGCCTAAGAATCACAGTATCAAACCTCTTTTAATTTTCACCAAAAATTCTCTCATTTTTCCTCTGCATGTTCAGAAAACTCTTATAATTCACTACTTCAAAACAGAACTTATGTCAGAGATCTGGGAACAAAACCAAAAATTTCCACAGTGTTTCCTGCAATGACAGAAACTGTTAACGTCTCAAAAAGACATTACTTGTACTGCAGTCAGACAAGTTGCTGAGAAAAGATTACCACACCCTAAATACTATACCAGTGTCTCATTCTACGCTGGTCGTTAGACTGGCCCAAAACAAACAAAAGACTTATCAGATAAGAATCACTTCCAGAGGTTCTTAATGAAAGTCAGAGAGGAAATGGTCAATGAGGCACTAAATATTTAATCAAAACACCCTTTGGTAGCCTGAAACACATACCTCATAATTAATAAAATGATTTCTCTATAAAAGTCCATGTTATATCTGCCAATAGATGAAATTCTATAGAAGGGAGAGGACAAAATGTTTTCAATATTAGAATAAGAACAAACTGATAAATCATAAGGAGAAAGATAAAAAAAGACCAAAAGAAAATCTCTATATCATATAAACAGACAAGCAAAAGAATGTAAGGAATTTAATCATGGTCTTATTTGGAAAATGTGTTTCTAGATTAGTTTAAGGATGCTATTAAAAAGTGTTACTTTTTTGGTTTATCCATTATTAACAGGTCCAAGAAAGTTGTAAAAAAAATCTCTCTCTCTTTTCCTCCCTCCCTCTGTCTCTCTGCCTGTCTATCTCTCTCTGTCTGTCTCTGTCTGTCTGTCTGTCTGTCTGTCTGTCTGTCTGTCTCTCTCTCTCTCTCTCTCTCTCTCTCTCTCTGTCATACTCCCACTATCTGGAACCACCTGAAATCTAATTTCTTTATTATTGAAATTCTCCAAAGTCACCACTGATCTACTAAATGTTCAACAATGTTTTCTCATACTTCATTCTCCTTAAGTTTTCTTCAACAACTCAATCTGTTAATCACTTCCCCTACTCCTTAATACTCTCTTCTTCCTTCACTTTCATGACATTGTTCTCTCCTTATTACCTATCTAACCCCTTCCTCTTATTGAAAATCTGTTCTCTAGCTTTTCCTCAGCTTTCTATCTCCTAAGTATAGGTGTTCCCAAACCTTTGTCCTCATCCACATTTTCTTCTTTCTCTACAGTCAAACCATCACCACCATCTTGACTACCATGTCCTCTCAGACTGATTGAGAAAGCTCAGGAGTTTGATCCTTAAAGCTTCTCGAACAGCAATATTTCCAAGTCCAAGTATCACAGTCATTATCCAGGGAAGTAACCCCTGTAGAGTTGCAGCATGGTGACTTTCCCTGGAGGAACTATGGCCACATCTACTCAACACCCAGAAAAGAGAATTCCTGTTATCAATGTCCTTGGCCCTGCCAAGTGGTTCAACATCAGAAACTGATATAACTTTATCAATGGAAATGATATTAAAAAGAAGAGGCATTAACAGCTTTGCAGTTATACCCTAAGAATGATAGGTCATTTCCATCTGATTTGAATGGAACTTTCCATGTGTGTTGTTTCCCCTTTAGAATGCGACCTAGTAAGTGTTTGCGGCTGAATTTGAACTCAGGAAGATGAGTCTTCCTAATTCCAAGCCTGGTGCTCTATTGACTGTGCTACCTAGATGCCCCATTTTGTGCATAGTTAAGTGCTTTAAAAATGCTTTATTATTTCATTAAAGCTTAATAAGCCAATCAGGTGTCCACACTAAGTCTTGTTCATACTAAATCTGCCACCAAAGTGATGAGCCTTTGTAGACAGGGAGCCATCAGGCTACCTAAGGAGGGGCAAACCAGCCTAGGTTGAAAATGGAAAACAAAACTTCTGCGTCAACCAGTAGTGGGGTGAGCCCATGAGTGGGCCCTCACCTTTTCAACCAAGGCAAAATAGAGAGACTCAAGTCTCTTTTCTCCAATTTAAAAAAAGTAAGATATGAAAAAACCCAAAGGCTTACATACTAAACAGTAACTGTATCCTAAGTAAGTTTAAAACATATAAATCAATCACCATAATTAGAACAAAAGAGTCTATCACTACTTTAACCAGCAAATACCTGTTTATTTGCTAAGTAGAGAAAACTGGCACTTGAGGGCCATACTAATTTAGAATATGAACTCACTGGTAAAATCTTATGAAAGAGGCTGGTAGATTATGAATCATATTGACTCAGTGAAATTAACAGAAGAAAAAATAACTGACAGAAAGCTTACCAGGAGACTTAATTAAACCAAATAATCCTGAAAGCACTTAAAGATGAAAACAAAAGGACAACAAACAGAAGACAAATGTAAATAACTGGCAGAGTTACTATGAAAAACTATTCTCTATATCTGTGGTAATGGCGCTACCACGTTTAGAACTTAGTAAGACAGTAACTAATATGATTCTTAAGGAAGTAGGAAGGGCACAAAGAAAACAAAGAATATCTGGACTAGACATGTGGAGTACAAACACAGGACGCCCATGTGGCAGGTGCCACAATTTAGAGGGAGCTGAGATACCAATATTAGAAAGAAAAGAAAGATACTTAATAGTTGGAAAATATCATGATTGCTATTTTTTGGACTGGATTAGTGACTCCACTATGACATCACTGGCTTTTCCTAGGAAAAAGCTTCCTCTCCTAGAACAAATTGATACCTTTCCTGCAGTTACTATCTTACAGAGTAACCTAGGGCATCAGAAGAAAGAAGACTTTTCCAGGATCACATAGTCTAGCCAGCAGATGTCAGAGGAGAAACTTGAAGCCAGACCTTCCTGAGTCTGAGACCACCATATGATGCCCCTTTTCATAAGCATTATTACTATTGAAAAAAATATCAAGAAACTAATACTAACTACTCAACCATATACCTACTTTTCCATCTCTAAAAAAAAATCTTTATGAGAATAACTTATTTATATTTTGAGAGTATCCTTGAGGAAAGTATGAGATTGGAATAGGCAGGTTTCTGAAACCAATATTCTGCTGGAGACATACTTGTTATATCACTCAATTGACTGAAAGATGCAGAGACTCTTAAGAACCAACTGTGCTTGTTGACTCAAAAAGCATTTTATCTGGTAGGATAAATCCATAAAAATACTCCTCAACAAGCTGTCTCCCATGGATATGCTGAAATGATAGTGTATTCCTTGAAATATACAAAATATTTAACTTTGTTTGATGACTCACTGATTATAAATAGCAAGCAAAGCATAAAAAGGGAGACATATATTTGCCAAAGCTGTCTGTCATCATCATGAAAGATGTATCTAATGCAAGAGCCAAATAAAAGGACCTGTAGTCCTGAAGATGCTCCTCTGGACAAATTTTTTGTTATTAAATCTTTTCAGTCATGTCCAACTTTTTGGTAAGGATACTGGAGTGGTTTGCCATTTCCTTCTCCAGCACATTTTACAGTTGAGGAACTGAGGCAAACAAGGTTAAGTGACTTGCCCTGGATCATCCAGTTAGTTAAATGTCTGAGGTCAGATAACTCACGAAAATTAGTCTTACTGACTCCAGGTCCAGAGCTCTATGCACTGAAACACCTAGCTGGCTCTCCAGACAAATTGTATTGAGTTAATGTAATGTAATGTAATGCACAAAATGTCAGAACAATGAAACCCTTTTAAAGTGAGATCCATAAACACTCAATAGAATAGTCTATCTACACTGAAAAAAACATAAAGAATGCCTTTTTTTCAGATGATGATATACATTTAGATGGAAAGTTCACAGACCTCATCTATCTGTACATGTTCATGTACGTATGAATTATTTATTTCTCTACACATACTGGCAAACGCTGCAGCTGGACAATGATCAGGGCCCAAAATCGAATAGGAAAAGTAAAATAGATGAATTACATCTGGTAAATTATGATACTTTTAATGACCCCAAGTTTCTGCCTGAAACGAAGGCCTATATTTTGAATGCCAATCTTTTTTGGATAATTATATGAGGAGCAAAGCAATTTACCAAGAATTTAGATGACAGGTTATACCTAAAGAGTCAATACATGACTGGCATCAGTAGGCTGCAGCATAGTAACAAAAAGTAATTGTACAGGTGAAGTGGTATGTTTTATCAGAGAAACGTACAATTGGAAGAGGAGGTGGGCCAATCATTCCTTGAGAGTGAGGGACTACCATTGGGAAGCCTATGTACTCCACTGGCACCCATACAGTCTAAAGAGACTTAGGGAAGAACCCAGTGTATTTTGTCTATGCTGTGGAACCTTTGGGGAGTATTTTTAGGTCATGGACAAGAGTCACATAGGATAAGTAGAATAGTTATAGCTGGGAACACTTAAAGAATGCACAATGAGATGACAGGTGCATTAAAGTATCAAACAGTATCTATCTCACCTTTGCTACTTCTTCCTCTCATCTAAACTACAGTCTTCTTTAGGTAAGGTTTTGTGATTTTTAAGAATATTTTTTTGCCCTACTAATACTCTGCATGATACCTTATATATAGTTGTTATTTAATAAATGTCTTTTTTTTAATTATTGCCAGAAAGAGACACCAGTATTAGAATCACAGACTATTGATATTTAAGAGGAATTTCAGTTCTCATCCAATATAAGGATTTCATATGCACCATTCCTGATATGTGACTGATTACCTATTCTCTACTGATAGCGAGCCCACTCTCTAGCAAAGAAGTCCATTCCTGTTTTGGAGGGCTAGTTGTTCTAGTGCTATTTTGTAATAAACTGAAAGTTTTACCTCCCTCTAATTTTCACTTCTTGGTTCTAGTTCTGTCCTACGAAAAACTTTTTTATACAGGGCAGACCTTCAAATACCTGAAAGCAGTCATGATTTTTACTTTTTTTAGTCTTGTATAATTGCTGCCATTTTATAAGGTGAGAATTGGAGACACAGCAAGATTAAGTACCTCATACAAGCATCCCAGGATAATGCAGCAACAGAAAAACTGTCCAGACTTTATCAACCAAACTACACTATCTCACAGATTCTACAGATTTAAAATGTTCCTTACAGAATAAGACAGTATAGCTCAGCATATGCTTGAGCAATAAAAAGTGCAGTACAAATCTGTGTGGCAGGCAGATCTGAGATCATCTTTGCAGCTTCCAGCAGGGGACATGATAGCTATCTTCAAGTAGTCAAAAAACTGTTATGTAGAAGAGGGATCAGGTTGTTTTGCTTGCTGCAAGAGGGCAAAACTCACAACAATGGGAAGAAGTTGAATAAGCCAATGAAGTTAATCAGGGAAAAAACTTCCTGATGACTCCAGCCATTCCAAAGTGGACTGGGCTACCTCAGGAGGCAGGGAGATTGAATGTCTTTGGTAAAGGCTGAATGAACCCTTTCTTTGGATGTAATATAGGGGATTTCTGTTCAGGTATTGGTTGGACTATGTGACCTCTGAAAATCTACAAGTGAAAATGCAATTTCTATGTAGTATTACTGTTTTTATTTTTGAGACAGGTATTGCTAGTACATTGGAGTCAGAGAGCACCAGAGGTGGAGTAAAGCCCTCAGAGAAGACTCCTAGGGTCTAGGGGACAGGACTTATTCAGGCAATTCTCTTAATTTTGGGCCTTACTACCTCTGTATTATTTTCCCCTCTGGATAATTACTTCCCTCCCTCTTTCATCTACCAGCTGTGCTACTGATTCTCCCTCTAGTGTCTTCTCTCCTGATGACAATTAGAAGGTTATACTTGGCAAAAGCACAAACCTTTCAACATCACCATATCACCTGTGTTAACAGGTGAAGAATAACAGAGTAAACAGATAGATATTTCAAATAGCTAAGAATACACCCCCCCCCGTGTATGTATATATGTATATATATATATATATGTATATGTATATACACACATATATACACATATATGTATATAAAACTGTATACCTGGACAGTCTTTAATGAAGTTCATAAAGAAAGTTAAATTAGATCTTTGTCTACATACCCTGTTTGTCATAGATATAATTTAGATGTCACACTTCAACTCATATTTCCCAAGATGCCTTCTGCCAATCACATAATGAAATAGCCCTTCTGCTTTCCAAAGCAAAGTCCTTTACATGCCCAAGGGATCTCATTTGATCTCATCTTCTTCGAGAGATTGGCCCCGCTGTCATCCCTAATCTCTTACTTATCTTCAGTCTCTTCCTGTCCACTGGCTCCTTCCCTACCTCCTACAAACAGATCCAAGTCTCTGCAGTCTTTATCATTTAGCTAAAACCGCTTTCTTCAAAGTTACTAACCATCTCTGTATTGTCAAATAAATGGCCTTTTCTTAGCTCTCAGCCCTCTGGACTTTTCTGCAGCTTGTTGATCTTCCTTTTTCTTGATACTCTCTTTTCTCTAGGTTTTTGGGGACACCAATCTCTCCTGGTCCTCTTCCTAACCATCTGCTCTTCAGTCTCCTTTGGTAGATCTTCATTCATGTAACTCTCACTAAAACTGGGTGTCCCACAGGACTCTGTCTTGGGCATTTTGTCTTCTCCTTCTCCTTCTATACTATTCCACTTACTGATCTCAACAGCTCCCATGGATTCAATTATCAGTCACTGATGATTCACAAATCTACTTACCAAGCCCTATCCTTTCTGCTGACATTGAGACTCACATGTCCTATTGTACACGTCAGAATACATGTTTTCTAGACATCTCAAATCACTATGGCCAAAATCTGAACTCATTATATTTCTCCCCAAATCCACCCTTCTTTCTAATTTTCCTTTTTCTGTGAAGAGTACCACAATTCTCCTTGCAACCTAGTTGTCATTCTCAATCCTTCAATCTCTTTCACCTTCCATACCCAATTTGTTATCAAGATGGGTTGATTATACATATATTACAATTACAACTCCCTTCTATCCTCTGACACCACCATCATCTTGATACAATCCTTTATCACCTCACATCTGCAGTATTATAATATTATATTGCCTGCTGGTTGATCTTCCTGCCACAACTCTCTCCCTTCTCCTCTCTAATTTTCATTCAGGAGCCAAAGTGATCTATCTAAAATGTAGGTCTTCTACTCCACTTTTTACTTTTACTCCCCCTTCAACAAATAACCTATCACCTCCAGGAGAAAATATGAAATCTTCTGTTTGGTGTTCAAAGCCCTTCATATCCTGCTTCCTATCTGCCTTTCTAGTCTTGTAAATAACAACAACTAGCATTTATACAAACTTTAAGGTTTTGCAAAGCAGTTAAAATATTATCTCATTCTATCCTTACAATAATCTTGGAGGTAATTGCAATTATGATCCCTATCTCAGAGATAAGGATTCTGAGTCAAAAAGGGTTGCACAAATAGTAAGGCAAGATTTGAACTAAAGACATTGTTTAAAATTATTGATGGAAATAATTTAAGATTATGCACTGGACTTTACTATTCAAATGGCTCTCTGATTTTGACATAGATATTTCCTCCAAAGAAGGCAGCATGAAAGCCATCAGCACCTCCCTATGCTATGTGAATCTTGTTCCTGTCATCTCTTCATCAGTTTGTCACAAGGGCCAAAACAAGAGAGAAGTCTCCTTCCACTTCTACTGACGTAATTAGGATGCTGATGGAGTATACAGACTGTTCATGAGTTATCCTTTCCTACTATAAACCCACTTTCTCTTTAGATCACATATTTCTCTGATGTTTTTCACCTCTAAATAATTCCCTGTATATTAAGGTTCATACATTTAGAATGGGAAGGGAGCTTGGAAATTATTGAGCCTCCCTTTCATTTTACACATGAGGAACCTGACACCGAAAGAAGTTAAAATGGCTTGCTGAGGATTACAAAATTAATTCATATATGTCAGAGGCAAGACTTTAGCGCAGGTCTTCTTGACATCAATTCCCATGGTCTATCTACTGTACTCCCTAACGGCCTTAAAGAGTTCTTGTGTGCTGCATCCCACCATGCTTCTCTCCATTGCCCTTTAGATAATCCTCAGCTTAGTTCTTTAGAATTTTTAGTACTCCATGACTCCTGGTCATAACACAAACACTGAAAAAATAGCAGCATTAAAAAATAGTCATTTTTTTTCAGGGAGAAGCTTGGGGTTTTATTTAACAGCCCAGACCATCCTGCAGTTTGCAGCCTAAATTACTTTTTAACTCTGATACTATTCTGGGCTCATTTTTAATATCTATTCAAAATGTACATACTGATGGTTTAAGTTTTATAGGTTATCCATTCAAAGGACAACTTAGAGGCTTTGTAATGTTCTAGGGCTTGATGAAGTTTGCAAAATGTCAAGTCAAGTCAATACAAGAAGCATTTATTATGTGCCAGCCACTGTGTTAAGCTGGAGGCACAAAGAAAGGCCAAAACAGTCCCTGTCCTCAAGAAGTTCACAATCTAATTGTGATGTGATCTAGAGAAAGGAGCATCTTTAGGTGCTTCCTGTCTATAGAAGAGCTTCTTAACCTCAGGTCTGTGAACTTGTTTATTTAAAAATTATTTAGTAACTGTATTTCAACATAACTGGTTTCCTTTGTTTCCTTCCATATTTTAAATGATTATTCTAATAAGGGGTCCATATGCTTTGTCAGACTGCTAAAGGGATCTATAAACAAAACAAAACAAAAAGATTAAGAACATTTGATCTAGAAGAATTTATCTTTAATTTTTTTAAAGGAAAAGGACAACTACAAATCTGATTTTGATATTCTAAAAGAAAAAAGTTCTTTCAATCTTTTCCTGGTAATTTAGAAAGGATTCTACCTAAGAAGGTGCAAAACCATATAAATATTACTTGTTCAAGTTATTTCTTCTCATAGGCAAATAATAAAGGCATACAAATATTAATTGTGTACTATTTATTTTTCCCTAGAAAATTCTTTTTGAAGATGTATGATAAGAAGTTTCAATGAATTTTCTTTATTTCGAATGATTCGGGACACCCTGTCAGGGTTTTTAGTTTCAACAATTCCTTTGGGATGTTTCATTTGAAGAAATGATCATTTATATGTAGTAATAAAAACTACTCATTTGAAAACCAGACTTTAACAAACATAAGTTTTTTTTAAAATTTTGTTAATTACCTTTGGTATTGTTTTTTTTTTTGTACATAATAATCATTTCCCAATAAACTCCTACAGTTACCTCCCTCCACCTGCAAACACAACAACTCTCCTTTAGAAGACAATTAAATGGAACTACATGACTCTGTAATGGTAGTGTTCAAAATCTGCAGTTTGCTGTGCTTCTTATAAAAGAGGGGAAGATGTTTCATCATTTGTTCTTTAAAACTAGTAATGCTCACTGCAGAAAAATTGAGTTTAGCTACCACTTGCTGATGTTCTAATTTATATTACTGGTGTTTTATTGTTTCTCTGCTTCTGTTTTCTTCACTTTGCATCAGTTTATACAAGTGTTTTTATGTTTCTCTGATTTTCTCATATTTGTTATTTTTAACATTATTAATTTTCCATTAATTAACTAATTAATTAATTTCCATTAATATTCCATTACATTTATATACTATGTTTGGTATTCATCGATATCAACTTTATTTTCTTTTTTTGCTACCACAAAAAGTGCTACAATAATAATTTTGGTTCATACTTGCTGCCTAACCTCCACTGGGTACACCATAGATAAAGCTGTTAAAACTAATTTGACAGAAGTATATTTATAAAAGGAACTTTTACACACAAGGAAATCTAATTTCTACTTGTGCAAGTAAGGTAACTTGCACAAATATCCTAATTGCCATTGTGATACAGTGGTTTAATGATTCATGTATAAGTAAGGGCTTCCTTTTTTATGCCTCAACTTCACAATCTCCTAATTATAGGGGAAAAAGGTTATAGTTAACTAAAATTCACTCCAAAAAGTACTAGCTTCCTTTTATTTAAGTTTCTGTGTGTCCTTCTCTGAATATTTACATATATATGTGTATATATATATATACACATATACATATGTAAATATAAACCTAGTCTCACTTTTATTAATGTGTTTCTTAGAACAATGTTAAGGGTAGTCCAGTAAGGATATGTTCCACTTAATGTAAATCAAAATGTGAATAATCCAAACCTAACCAAAGAAAGAAAGGAGGAATAAAAAGAGGGAAGAGGAAAATGAGAGAGTTCGAAGAAAGACAGGGAGAAAAGAAAGGGGAAAGAGGTAAAGAGAGACTAAGTTGTTAAAGTACTTACCTATTGGAAAATGATAAGAAATAAAGAGGACCATTTATTTTAGACATATTTTAGTTCTATAAAAGGAAATAGAAAAATCTGATTTGATTAATCCTCCTCTTTTTCCACCCTACCAGTCTACTGGGTCAAACAAAGCTTTAGACTGAATGCACAGTAGGAAGCCCCAAGAGTATTCTCAGAACAGTACCAATGACTTCAAATAGTGAGAATTCAAAAACATATGACCACTTCACAGGATTTATTATTTGTACTAACTGGGACATGGCTGGGAGTGCTTTTCTTTAGTTATCCCTTAATTTATGTAAACCCAATGTGAAAAGGCTAGAATCATAAAACAGAGTTAATTCTTTCCTTGTAAAACTATTCCTTGTAAAACCTTGTAATAGGATTTTTTTAACACATCAAGCTCTTCGAGTACTATTCAAATGTTAAGTGTTTTTCAAAAATGCAATGTACAAATATTTTGTGAACTCAACTACTGCACAATTTATGCCACTATTATATATAGTAAGGTATGCCACCACTGTTTCCATTATTACAATGAGGAAATTGGGAATCAGCATCAAGGTAGATGGAAGAATCTACATTTTCTGGAAAATGTAAGATGTCAAGGCATAAGATTTCATCATTACTTTTCTATGGGACCATGGGATTTTAGGATTAGAAAGTACATAAAGACTATCTAATTCAAATCTCCTCATCTTATGGATGTAGGAAGTGAGTAAAAAAAAGATAAGTGACTTTACAAGCACTTTGCCAAATTTAAAGTGCTATACAAATGTTAGTTTTTATACTATTATTATCCAAGGTCACGCACAGCAAGCTAAGGCCAGAACTCAGTTATCCTGAAACTTGGTTCACTGCTCTTTCCACACAGTGTTCTGCCTACATTAAAACTGACTGCTCCTGGAAATCACAGCCTAGTTATCTGAGGTCATAGTAAATGAATTATGAGTAGCAATTCCAGCTTTGTCACTAGATGGGTGCCAGATCGGGAGCAATCTATATCTCTATTTTCATTTGAACAACTGTGGGATGTCAGTATTTTAAACAGGGTCATTTTGTGAATTAACAAATAACTGAAAATTGATTTGTTTTATCACTCAGAGGGAAAATTCAAGAATACTTTTAGCAGCACCTTCCTTGGCCATTATATCAAAGTCTTCCCAGGAAAGGGAAAAGAACATTATCAGCTCATTATAATACTGACTGAATCTCTGTAACATGTTAAAATACGTACAAGACAGGCCCTCCCCCACAAGAATTTATATTTTAAGCCAAAAAAAAAATCATCATTAATGACATAAAAAAGATTTGATAATGAGTAGTTTCATACCAAAGAAGGAAAAAGAAAAGAGGGTGCTGGGTCTGACAAATTAATTTGATTTAAAGATGTTTTCTTTCATTTGAACTGGCCACTTACACTGAATCAGAAGATGGCCTCCTACCATTACACCAACTCTTCCCTAATTATGAATAAATAAAGGAATGATGAGACAAATTAGGGTGCATTTGTAGGCCAGAGGGAACCTTGATCTTGCACAGGTTTCCCCCTCCTTTCTCCCCAGAAGAACAAATTAAATTCAAGATTTTAGTTGCAAAGAAAGGTTAACTGACATCTATAAACTAAACAATGCAACTGCCTAATATAAAACACAACACACAAGGGTATTTTGTTCTCTACAGAAAAATGCCTCCAAAGACCTGGAATTTAACCCTATGCCTCTCACAAGTATAAGGAAGGTAAGAGTTCCCCCTCTCCCTTTCTTTATGTAGAATCTCCTCAAATCTGTTTTTGCAATAGGTGTTGGTTTCAATAACCAAGACATGAGGATACACTGATGGAAGTACTGATAGAAAAACTAGGAATTTTTTTTTGTACATGTGGAAAGGAGGCAAAAAACATTAATTCACATTTACATGGTGCTTTGTAATTTTTACCAAGTAATTTTCTCTAAAGGGAAGGCAGAGTGACAGAGTAAGCATTGTCCTGGCAGTAAGTTCAAGTTTAGTTTCTGATAAATACTAGTTTGAGGCAAATCCATTTAACTTGTCAGTTCTCAAGGCAGGTGAAATTGTCTTCTCAATGGGTGTTTCTTCTTCTGAGAGGTCCTTAAACCAAAGAAAGTCTAGTTATCTCAGTCTTGATTCCTATCCCCTTTCTCATTGTCATTTTAGAGTTGAGGATATCTAGGTTATGAGGAGGCTTAGTGATTAACCCAGGGTCCTGGGGCATACGGTAAAGGCAAGACTCTCACATCAGCCTTAAGACTCCAAGTCTAGGGCACCAATAGATAGTCTCTATGACAATGATATTTCTAAAGAAGTTAAATGTTAAATCTTATTAATCCCAACTTAATCTCCCTCCAGAACTACAGACCTATAGTTCCATAATTACACATCTCTGATCAAAAACCTCCTGTGATCCTCTATTGCCTCTATGGATTAAAATACAAACTCCTCAGTCTGGCATTTAAGACTCACCACACTTGGCTACAGCCTATATTTCCAGGTTTATTTCATATTATCTTCCCTTGATACAACTTACATTTGAGACAAACTGGACCACTAGCTGTCCTCAGAACTAGACCAGCCATTCTTGTCTCTGTTACTTTGCATTAACTGTTCCCATGCCTCTGATAACAGTTTTCTCATCTGTCAGATTCTTTTCCTTCAAAAGCCCTGCTCAGGTGTCATTTCCTTCCTGATCAAGAAATGTTCTCTTTTTCTCCTTGAAAGTACTTTTTCTTAAGTAAGTTTAGAGTACACTATTTCTGTTTTGTGCTCTTCATTCTTTTTTTTTTGCACTTACTCATGGACACCTTAGGTCCTTGGTGCATCCCTACCCTTCTACCACATCACCAACAAGGCTCCTAGAGGGCCAGGACTGCCCTAGAGGGCAGAAATCTGCATTGCCAGAGTCTGTCCCAGTGGTTCATATAGAATAGATGCTTAATAAATGTTTGTTTAACTGAACTGAAGACAATCACAAAGGCACAAACTACAATGGCATACAAAACACATCCCTATCTCAAAGGCAAAGTCTTTTTCCATTGTGGCCACCTGGTCAGCTATTCTTATGATGATGGTACAGTAGAAAGATTTGGAGGTAAAGGACCTAAGTTTGATTCCCAGCTCTGTGATTTATTAACTGTATTACCTTAGATCAATTACTGTTATATCTCTGGACCTCGGTTTCCTTATCTATAAAATGAGGGGACTGGACTAGATGACATAAAATCCCTTCTGGCTCCAGATCTATGATCCTATGAAAGAGTCTTCTGGAAATTTCTGAGATAATGTAGAAAAGAAGCAATACAAAGGCCAGAGAAACTAAAGAATAGATAAGAGCCTGATTTGGGGTGTTCAAGCATAGGTGTATATTCACTGATACTCAAAATTTCTTGGTTTCTCCTATATTTTACTTTAAAGAAAGGATTTCTTTGAGCAATATATAGTAACTCATTGGATCATAGAACCATAATGAGACTTAAAGACTATCCAGTCCAACTTCCTCATTTCATAGATGAGGAAAAAGAATACAAATTCCATCATATCACCACATAATTGTAAAAAAGTTTACTGGAGTTCGGAGATGATCATTTAAGAGGATGAACACCATTTCCCAAATGGATCAAATGTTCAAAGAAAGTTTGCTCTTCCAAAGAAGTATCTAAACCTGTTATGTCACAAATAAGTGACATTTTCATATCTACAAATCTAGCGTTTAAAACAACTCCAACACTGAAAAATGTTTTGTTTCAGGGAGCAACAGTAACAATAATAATGAACATTTATTACACTTTTCAGTTCATAAAGTGCCTTCCTCAAGACAACCATTAATATAAGTGTTATCACCTCAATTTTACAAGTAATACACGTATGGCTCAGAACACTTCTGTGATTTGCCAAGCACTGAACAGCTAAGAATGGATAGGCCTGGGACTTGAACCCAATTCTTCCAAATAAAGGGCTCATTACATCAAATCATGTATATCTTCATGAAAAAATTTTAAACGTTGTTTCCCCTATCAGAATGTCAAAACATTGAGGACAAGGGCTGTGTTTTTGACTTTTTGATATCCTCGGGGCTTAGCATGGTACACTTTGCATAATATAGTGTTTAAAAAATGCTTGCTGACTGATTACACAATGCTGCCTCCCTAACTGGAAGATGGATAATTGTGACATGAAAATTTTCTAGGGAAAAAATACATTTTTAGAAAAATCATTATCAGCTAGTTTCTTCAGTATTAGAGTAGATAGCCAAAAAGCTGAAGTAGGAGGTAGGAGAAAAGATCATTAAAACTACAACTGTGCTGAACGTCTATTAATTTTGGTAAGTATTTCCTAATGAAACAACATGAACCTCAATCAACTGTCTTCAATTAATAAGAGCCAAATGGATCAACTGAGTTTAGTAAATTGAGACGCAAGTAATCTTAGCAATAAAGAAAGTACTGCAAAACCAATTTTTCTGTGCAACTGTCTTTGGACAACTCAATTACATCACGATACTGGAAAGAAGATGAAGACATTAAGGAAAAAGACAAGACTTTGAAAGGACAAATATTTGCAAGCATGACTTGTGAAGGAGGGAGCAGAAGTTTCTTTTTCACTACAGCTGATGGAGAAATGACTATTGGTAGAAGTTTCAGGGAGGCTTCAGTTGAACATTAGGAAGAATTTCCTGGCAGTTAGAGATATACACCAATAAAACAGGCTGCCTCAAGAGGGAGTAAGTTCCTCATCAGTTACAGATGAAGAAGCAGAGAAGGTAGATCCTTCTCAGGAATGCTTTGATGGGATTCATCCTTCAGGTACAGACCCAACTAGATGAATAGGTTCCTTATAACTGAGGTTGCTTATAACTGAGATTCTATTATTCAAATTTTCTTTTTGTGTTTGCTCAGGCCTTACAACTGAATAGGGGCAGTTAGGTGGTGCAGTGGATAGAGCACCAGGGCAGGAGTCAGGAGGACCTGAGTTCAAATCTCACCTCACGTACTTGACACTCACTAGCTGTGTGACCTTGGGCAAATCACTTAACCCCAAATGCCTCATCCTGGGTCATCTCCAGTCATCCTGATGAACATCTGGTCACTGGATTCAGATGGCTCTGGAGGAGAAGTGAGGCCCTTGACCTGCACAGCCCTCCCTCACTCAAAACAAAGTCAAATGCAAGTCATGTCATCATTTCTCCGAAGGCATGGTCTTTTTCGGCAACAAAGGATGAACACACAACTGAATAAATGCCATATTTAATGCCACTGCAGTTACTATATCCCTGAAGGAACAATCCATAAAGACAAATGATTTACAGATGATACATAGCAAAAAGGCAGGAGATTTCCTCCTAAGTTCCTTTCTTCCTTAAAATCCTTCATTCATGCCTTCAACAATTATTTACTTGGTACCCAGGATATACAAGACATTTTAGTTCAAGCTCCTTAAAATGCTGACTTTAAGAAAATCTAACTACCATTTTCCCTTGACAAGAGATAAAGTCTCCCTCATTCATAGACAAAGTGATAAAATAAATGTCTATATATAATACAGAATATTCTACAAGTGTTTTATTAAGACTATTATTTCTCAGTATTATATTCCTCCTGATGATCCTAATTAGGTGTCTCAGTGTGACAGAGGAGATGACTTAGTATTCTCAAGGCAATGACAACAGAGTCCTAGCTACGGCCATTGAGACATGGGTTCCATGATGGAATATATACCTATTGTCAGAGCGCCAGCCTGGCTTGGCTTAATTCATCCCCATGTTCGCCACCAGGGGGATTAATTTTTCAATCAGAATGACTCTTACAGCCTTTCTCCAAATTTCTACAGAGCTATGATCTGTATTGTTAATATCTACATTGATAAAATAACAGATCCTTGAAGAACTGGAAAAAACATTAAATATATCAATCAGATATTTGCTCATATAACCATCCACATATATGTCAAGTATATAGGGAGGCAGTATGGCGCAATAGAAAGAACACTGTAAGTAGAGGTCAGAAGATAGGCTGTAGTCCTAGCTTTATTATCAAACAGCTGTTTTTATATTTGGTAAATTATTTCACCTCTTTGGTCCTCGATTTTTTCATCTATGAAATAAATAAGTTAGACAAGATGATCTCTAAGGTTCCTTATTCTATTATCTATTTTTGCAATTTCAAACTTACTAAGTATGCTGTAATAACATTTATAAGGTTTCAAGTGTTCTTGTCATTGATTCTTGTGCATTAGATACACAGTGTTGACACTGATGAAACCAAGTAATTTATTACTTTATATTTTAAAAATTTAGTGCACTGGCAACTAGCTACCTTAAGAAGTAGCAGTGTGACATGTTTACAATTGGATGTAGTTACCATATGCAAAGACTAACAGAGCTGAGGTAGAGGATTCATGGTTTAAAGCACAAAGTGTATGTATTATCACTCCCCACCTCACACCACATTACAAGTCACTGATATTCTAAAAAGCTCTATACAAATATTTTAACTACAACTACTGAAATAGCCATGTAAAACATTTTTGTTACTCTAAAATATGAAATAAAAATTCAGTTATGGTGCAATGACTCTAAAATATATTTTCCTAAGAAGTTTTTGAATAAAAAGTTAGCAGTGTAAAACACCTGAAATTAAACGGATCTTTCTAGTTGTCAAGTTTCCTATCAATTCAGCTAAGTAGGCCTGCTCTGCAGTACTATGCATTTCTGAAAGTTGTGAAAGTTTTAAATTGATCATAATTCAACAGCTGTCTAAATGTGGCTAATCTGGAAAGCAAGCTAGACACATTTAAATGATGGTAGAGCTGAAACTTTAAAACTTAGCTACCTTCAAAGTACCACTGGCTTCAGGAAACACAGGAAGCCAAAATTTTGAAGGCAAAACACTACTACTTCCCTGGCTTCTCAGCCCACTGCTATGCCAACATCAAACAGAGATCATCAAAGACCAAAAAAAGCAGACCATGAACTATGACTAGAACAACATAAATGTTCCCATTTACAGTAACAGCAATAAAATAATTGAAACAATGTCATGAAAATGTAAAGTCTTAAGTTTTGCTCCAAAGAGAAGATCCTTACCCCTGATCCTCTGAAGAAATAGAGGTGTTTGAGTGTGTTTAACAGAATTTAATTTGTTGAAGGTTTTTTTCTTTCTTCCTTCTGTCACATTTTACATTTTATTTAAAGAGATAGATTCTAGGAGGAGGGAAGTAATGAAGTGAGAAATATTGATGATGTAAAAATTAAATATATCAATAAAATTTTATTTTAAAAAATCATAAAACACTAGACAAATAATAGAAAAATTCATTCTATGAATGTAAACATTCTTTTAAAAGACTCATTAACTCTCACGAAGCACATGAGGCAAATATTATCTTTCATTGTAGAGATGGAGAATAGAATTCAAATGTTCAGACCAACAGGGAAGCTATATTCATGAAACAATTTCTTAGACCTTATACAATCAGACTCAAAAAAACACTTCATTCCTTAACTCTGAAGGTTAATTTTGAGGACAATTCAAATTTGCAATTTAAGAAAAGAACAAGACCTATAATGAATGATTCAACTCTGGATATGGCCAGTGGCATTAACTTACTTTAAAATGATAGCTTTAAAAAAGCTATCAACTTAAAGACAGACTGCGGACTTTTGAGGTGTGGAATCCAGTGGGTGACAGACTTTGACAGATTTGGAGCCCAGGTTGGACTGGAAGGTCCACGGGAAGGATGTGTTCCACAGGGGTAAGCCCCCAGCGCACAGCGCAGTGCGGTCAGCGCAGCAGGGCGGAAGGGACCTGAGAAGCCCGAGAGTGGCGGGCGAAACCAGCGGAGCAGGAGACAAGACAAACCGAGCCGGTGAGAGCCGCTGAGTGCCAGATATCAGCGCAGCAGCCCTTGAAACCTTGAGCCTGAAGACTAAACTTTGGTAAGTCACCTACTTGAACTTCCAGGAGCTAGGATGGCGGAGTGATCAGTAAATGCTCTCTCCTCCCCCCTGATGACCGTGAAAGAACCATAAAACTCTTCCCCAGATAAATCCTGGATCAGCGGGAACAGCAGAAGGGGGCAAATAGTCTCATAACACCAGAGGCTAGAAAAATAGCAAAGGGGGATTCTTCCTACTGTGGCGGAGGCGATCTGGAAGGACAGACGACCCAGGGCAGAGAAAATTCGCACTGAGACCCAGGCAAGCCTCAGAGCCGGGAGACAAGCCCCAGGAGGGGCAGGAACACGCATTAGCTTCTAGGTGTGCCCAGCCCTTCAGGGGAAAAGGGAAGACAAAAGGGAAGCTGGGATCACCATCCCCTGACCTTGCATTTGCCTCAGGTCAGCTGAGGAGATCTCCTGAGACCAGACCACCCCTCCCACACACCTAACAAGCAAACCCCAGGGTTGATCTGGGAAACAAAAAAAAAAAAGCCTGCTTTTAGCCTACATCAGCTCAACTTAAAGATCTGTACCTTCTGACTGAAAGAACCAGAAGCTACAACACTCAGCCAACATCATGAATCAGAAAAAGCAGACAAAAAGTGAAAAAACCATAGAATCTTTCTATGGGGATAAGGACCAAAACACAAACACCAAAGAGGTCAGAGCTGAGACTGTACTTCCATCTGAAACCTCAGATGGGACTATGAATTTCTCGCAAGCACAACTAGATTACCTGGAACATCTGAAGAAGGATATAAAAGAAAAACTGGCCAATGATTTTAAAATTATAAAAAAAGAATTCACTGATGAGAACATCACTCTGAAAAAGAAAATTGAACAAATGGAAAAGGAAGTTCAAAAATTAACTGGAGAGAATAATTCCCTAAAAGGAAGAGTTAATCAAACGGAAAAGGAAACCCAAAACCTAACTGGGAAAATTGATCAGATGGAAAAGGAAACCCAAAACCTAACTGGGAAAATTGGTCGAATGGAAAAAGAAGTACAAAAACTAAATGGAGAAAATAGCTCCTTAAAGGGAAAAATTGGTCAGATGGAAAAGGAGATGGAAAAGCTAACTGAAGAAAACAATACGATGAAGATTAGAATTGGGCAAGTAGAAACTAATGACTCAATGAGGCAACAAGAATCAGTCAAACAAAATCTAAAGAATGAAAAGATAGAAGAAAATGTAAAATATTTAATTGGAAAAACAACTGACCTGGAAAATAGATCCAGGAGAGAAAATTTAAGAATTATTGGCCTGCCAGAAACCCATGATGAAGAAAAGAGTCTGGACAATATCTTCCAGGAAATCATCAAGGAAAACTGCCCAGAAGTACTAGACTCAGAGGGCAAAATAGTCATCGAAAGAATCCACCGTTCCCCTCCCGAAAGGGATCCCAAACTCAAAACCCCAAGAAATATCGTTGCCAAATTCCAGAGCTATCAAGTGAAGGAGAAAATACTACAAGCAGCCAGAAAGAAACAATTCAAATATCAAGGACACACAGTCAGGATCACACAGGACCTTGCAGCTTCTACATTAAAAGATCGAAAGAACTGGAACCCAATATTCTGTAAGGCAAAGGAGTTGGGACTTCAAACAAGGATCAACTACCCAGCAAAGTTCAGCATAACATTTCAGGCAAGGAGAAAGTCATTCAACGAAATAAGGGATTTCCAGAGCTTCCTGACCAAAACGCCAGAACTCAATAGACAATTTGATCTTCAAATGCAGGTCTCCAGAGAATCATAAAAAGGTAAACAGAGGGGAAAAAACAAAAACAAAAACTTGCTACTTAATTAGGGCAAACTGTTTACCTTCCTATAAGGGAAGATGATACCTGTTAATCTTGAGAACTGTGCAGCTATTATGATAAAAGGGATATTTGTAGAGGGAACGGGAATAAAGTAAATGATGTCATGGCAAAAATATGATTTAAGTATGAGAAGGGATTGTAATAGGAGGTGTGAAAAGGGGGAAGCAGAAAATGGCAAATTATATCACAGGAAGAAGTACAAAACTATAGTAGAGGGAAGGAGGGGAGGGAGATGAGCATTGTTTGAGAGGTACTCTCATCTGATTTGTTCAAAGGAGGGAACAATAATCTTAAGTAGATAATCCTAACTAGCTCTATAGGTAGTAGGAGGGGAAGGGGGAAGAAAGGGGAGGGTGGCTAAAAGGGAGGAAAGAAGCAATAAGAGTAAAGGGGAGTAAAAGGGAGGGGGGCTAAAAGAAGGAGGGGAAGGCTGTAGGAGGAGGGGGAGAAAAGTGAATACTATTGAGGAGGGGAAGGGAGATGGGAGAGCTAAAAGCACAAATGGTGGGAAAGAGGCTGGAGGGAAATACACAGATTGTAATCATAACTGTGAATGTGAATGGGATGAACTCTCCCATAAAACGGAGACGAATAGCAGAATGGATTAAAAGCCATAATCCAACAATATGCTGCTTACAAGAAACACATCTGAAATGGGGGGATACACATAGGATAAAGGTCAAAGGATGGAGCAGAATATATTGTGCTTCAGCTCATGTAAGAAAGGCAGGAGTAGCAATCCTAATCTCAGACAAAGCAAAAGCAGAAATAGATCTAATCAAAAGGGATAAGGATGGAAACTATATCCTGCTAAAAGGCACCATAGACAATGAAGCAAAATCATTACTAAACATGTATGCTCCAAGTGGTATAGCATCCAGATTCTTAGAGGAGAGGTTGGGGGAGTTGAAGGAAGAAATTGATAGCAAAACTATACCAGTGGGGGACCTCAACCTCCCCCTCTCTGAACTCGATAAATCCAACCTCAAAATAAACAAGAAAGAGGTTAAGGAGGTAAATAAAACTCTGGATAAGGTAGATATGATAGATCTTTGGAGAAAATTAAATGGGAATAGAAAGGAATATACCTTTTTCTCAGCGGTACATGGAACATTTACAAAAATTGACCATGTACTAGGACATAAAAATCTCACAATCCAGTGCAGAAAGGTAGAGATAATCAATGCATCCTTTTCAGATCATAATGCATTAAAAATTACATGTAATAAAAGGCCATGGAAAGAGAAACCAAAAATCAATTGGAAACTAAATAATCTAATTCTAAAGAAGGGTTGGGTTAAAGAAGAAATCATAGAAACAATCAACAATTTCATTCAATAGAATGACAATAGTGAGACAACATACCAAAACTTATGGGATACTGCAAAAACAGTTATTAGGGGAAGTTTTATATCTTTGAATGCTTACATAAATAAAATAGAGAAAGAGGAGATCAATGACTTAGGCTTGCAGTTGAAAAAGCTAGAAAAAGAACAAATTGAAAATCCCCAAGTAAATACCAAATTAGAAATACTGAAAACCAAAGGAGAGATTAATAAAATTGAAATTAAGAAAACTATTGAATTAATAAATAAAACCAATAGTTGGTTTTATGAAAAAACTAATAAAATTGATAAACCTTTAGTCAATCTGATTAAAAAAAAGAAGAAAATCAAATTACTAATATTAAAAATGAAAGGGGTGAACTCACCTCCAATGAGGAGGAAATTAAAACAATAATTAGAAACTATTTTGCCCAACTTTATGCCCACAAATTCGATAATCTAAACGAGATGGATGAATATTTTAAAAAATACAAATTGCCCAGATTAACAGAAGAGGAAGTTGAATACTTAAACAACCCCATCTCAGAAAAAGAAATTGAACAAGCCATCAATGAACTCCCTAGGAAAAAATCTCCAGGGCCAGATGGATTCACAAGTGAATTCTATCAAACATTTAAAGAACAGTTAATTCCAATACTACATACACTATTTTTGAAAATTGGGGAAGAAGGAGTCCTCCCAAATTCTTTCTATGATACAAATATGGTTTTGATACCCAAACCAGGAAGAGACAAAACAGAGAAAGAAAATTATAGACCAATTTCCCTAATGAATATAGATGCAAAAATTTTAAATAAGATTTTAGCAAAACGAATACAGCATCTTATCATGAGATTAAAACATTATGATCAGGTAGGATTCATACCAGGACTACAGGGCTGGTTCAATATTAGGAAAACTATTAGCATTATCGATCACATCAACAACAAAGCTAACAAAAACCACATGATTATCTCAATAGATGCAGAAAAAGCTTTTGACAAAATACAACACCCATTCCTACTAAAAACACTGGAGAACGTAGGAATAAAGGGAACTTTCCATAAAATAATAAGCAGTATGTATCTAAAACCTTCAGCAAGCATTATATGCAATGGGGATAAGCTAGATGCATTCCCAATAAGATCAGGGGTAAAACAAGGTTGTCCATTATCACCACTATTATTCAATATGGTACTAGAAATGTCAGCTGTAGCAATTAGACAAGATAAAGATATTCAAGGAATAAGAATAGCCAAAGAAGAAACTAAGTTATCACTCTTTGCAGATGATATGATGATTTACCTAGAGAATCCCAGAGATTCAGGTAAAAAATTACTTGAATTAATAAACAACTTTGGCAAAGTTGCAGGTTACAAAATAAACCCACACAAATCTTCTGCGTTCCTATATATTAGCAACAAAGTCCAACAGCAAGAGATAGAAAGAGAAATCCCATTTAAAGCTAGGGTAGACAGTATAAAATACTTAGGAGTCTACCTGCCAAAACAAACCCAGGGATTATATGAACACAATTACAAGACACTTTTTGCACAAATAAAGTCAGATTTAAGTAAGTGGAAAAACTAGTTGCTCATGGGTAGGCCGTGCTAATATAATAAAAATGACAATTCTACCTAAATTAATATACTTATTTAGTGCCATACCAATTAAACTATCAGACAATTACTTTCTAGAGCTGGATAAAATAATATCAAAATTCATTTGGAAAAACAAAAGGTCCAGAATATCAAAGGGATTAATGAAAAAAAATGCTTGGGAAGGTGGCTTAGCGCTACCAGACCTCAAACTGTACTATAAAGCAGCAATTATCAAAACCACTTCGTATTGGCTAAGAAACAGAGAGGTAGACAAGTGGAATAGACTTGGCACTCAAGATGCAGTAGGGAAGGAATATAGCAACCTTATGTTTGATAAACCCAAGGACCCCAGCTTCTGGGATAAGAAGTCATTGTTTGACAAAAATTGCTTGGAAAACTGGATAACAGTGTGGCGGAAATTAGGCATAGACCCATACCTGACACCGTACACAAGAATAAAGTCCAAATGGGTACATGATTTAGGTATAAAGATTGATACCATGAATAAACTGGAGAAGCAAGGAATAGTGTATTTATCAGATCTATGGAGAAGGGAAGAATTCTTTACTAAGGGAGAGATAGAAAGCATTATGAAATGCAAAATGGATAACTCTGATTACATTAAACTGAGAAGTTTTTGCACAACCAAACCCAATGCAACCAAAATCCGGAGGGATGTAGTAAATTGGGAAAGAATTTTTACAGCTAAGCTCGGGGATAAAGGCCTCATTTCTAGAATATATAGAGAACTGACCCAAATGTATACTCATACAAGTCATTCCCCAATTGATAAATGGTCAAAGGATATGAACAGGCAATTTTCAGAGGAAGAAATTAAAGCTATCTATAATCATATGAAAAAATGCTCTAAATCACTATTGATTAGAGAGATGCAAATCAAAACAACTCTGAGGTACCACATCACACCTATAAGATTGGCAAACATGACAGAACAAGAAAATGATAAATGCTGGAGAGGATGTGGGAGAGTTGGAACACTAATTCATTGTTGGTGGAGCTGTGAGCGCATCCAACCATTCTGGAGAGCAATTTGGAACTATGCCCAAAGGGCTACAAAAATGTGCATACCCTTTGACCCAGCAATATCGCTACTAGGACTATATCCCCAAGAGATCATAAAAATGGGAAAGGGTCCCACATGTACAAAAATATTTACAGCAGCACTCTTTGTAGTTGTCAAAAACTGGAAGTCAAGGGGATGTCCTACAATTGGGGAATGGCTGAATAAATTATGGTATATGAATGTAATGGAGTACTATTGTGCCATAAGAAATGATGAACAAGAAGACTTCAGAGAGGCCTGGAAGGACTTATATGACCTGATGCTGAGTGAAAGGAGCAGAACCAGGAGAACTTTGTGCACAGCAACGACCACAGTGTGTGAGAGTTTTTTCTGGTAGACTTGGAATTTTGTAATAACGCAAAAACTTCTTATAAAAAAAAAAAATCCCAAAGGTGGTTCTCAAGGCAAAATGCCTTCCACACTCAGAGAAAGAAATATGGAAGTCACTCACAAAATGTAGCAGATCATGTTTGTGTATGTGTATGTGTTTGTGTATCATGTTCTGATTTGTTATACAATTTCTTTCATTTATTTTAGTCTGACTACATAGCATGACTATAGTGAAAATATATTCAATAGGAAAGTATATGTAGAATCTATACAGAATTGTATGCAGTCGTGGGGAGGGAGGGGGGTAGTGGGGGGTAGGTGGGGGGGGATAAAATCTCAATTGTATGGCAGTGATTGTTAAACATTAAAAAAGAAAAAAAAAAGACAGACTGCAAGAGTGATAAGCATATAATTGGCATACTGAATTGCTCTTAAAATTTGTTATTATAGAGATTATAGAGAAGCAAATATAAGATTGTTAAACTGAAAGAAACACAGATAAAGAAATGCCCCCAACCAACAATAAATATTTAGCTATGTCCTTTACATATCAAGTAGCCAAATCTTACTATAATTTAACAAAACTTAGTTGACCACCAAGACACACATTAGAGGATGGATAATGATATGATAGTCCCCTGTAGTACTGCTGTACCTAATGCCATATTTTCGTAAATACAATTAACTATAAAACCACATATATAATATTACTATACATATATATAACTATATATAAAACTATAAAATCATACATAGTATTACAAAAGTATATATTATATGTGTAATACATATTAACTATATTATATTATTATATATTACATATATATTAACTATAAAACTATAAATTATATAATTGTGCCTTCTGGAATGCCTGCTCCAAGGCAAGAATCAAGATTTAATTTTTTTATTTTATTTTAATATATTTAAATATAAAGTATATTTTTATTTTATCCTTTCCTTTCTTGCTCCCTTCATCTTCTCACACTAACTGAGATCTCATTATACAGCTTCTGTGGCTGCCTTTTCCAGCACTGGTTGCATTTTTACTCATTACCTCTTATTCACTAGTTGTGGTAGGGGAGTTGGATTATTCCTTCTTTCCTATCGCCACTTCCAAGATTCCTTTTTGAAGGTTCACATTCATTACCTATTTATCACCTAATCAAGATTCTGGTTGCTGTTGTCTACAGACTTCCAGAACACTCTTCTTCCTTCCTCATTAAGTTCAATGCCTTTCTCACAGTGTTTCTTTCCTCTCCAAATCCTGTCTTCATATTAGGGGCCATGAACACAAATATTCTTCCTCCATGTACTTTTCTAGTTTCCTACACTTTACACCCTTCCTTCCTCCCAAACCCATGTGCTCTGCAGTACAGTGCAATTAGCATCCTTGCTTTTTTTCCCACATGACACTCTATCTCCTGATTCCAAGCATTTCCATGGGTTGTCCTCTATACTTGGAATGCTCTCCCTCCTAGTTTCCCTGGCTTTTTTCAAGAAACATTTTCCTGGTCTCCTTAATCTTAGGGCCTTTCTTCTGAGATTACTACCCCTAATTTATCAAGTATGTATCATATTTGTATATAGTTGTGTGCACATTGTCTTCTCCATTAGACTGTGAGTTCCTTGAGAACAAGACTGATTTTTTGTTGTTGGGTTTTTTTTGCCTCTCCGTATCTCAAGCTGGAACAAAATAGGTACTTAATATATGCCAGTTGAATGACCTACTGACAAGTGTGACCTGAGAGCTTCAGTTTGTTTCACTCATTTTCTTCTAAGAAATGTCAATAAAATCAGCTTGCTATTTCTGCCATTATAGCTTTACTCACATTAGGTGGCAGATGGGAGCAGTGAGAAGCAGGGAAGAAATGAGTTAATAGGAATTGTTGACACCGGCCAACCTCAGAGCAAACGTCTAGAATAGACATTCACAGTAATCTATTAGGTGAACCACTTCCAAAAGTAATTTTTACCACTCATGCTGTGGTCACATTGTCTTCCAGGTGTTACTGTTGCATCTGTGTCCCTAGACAACACAAATCTTTCCCATCCCTGGTGAGAGGGAGCAGGAGAGGCAAGGCAAGAAAGGGACAATTCCCACAGCTTGTGATGCCAGTTGTCTTCTTATTTAGCTGTGTTCACTCTGTAATAAGCCTTGATGAGAAACTGATCAGAAGAACTAGTATGAAAATATTAAAAAGACCCCATATCATCCCAGATATTTCTTACAAAGTCATGACAAAAGTAGTTTTCTAAAATGCCAAAACTGTCAGAATACTATAAGGAGATAAAAAGAATCTGATAATCATAGTTAGATGGTTATGTAAATTTAGTATAGTATAAATCTGGCTGCCCAAAGATTAAAAAACAAAACCAAACCCAACTCTTTCTTTTTTCTAGTTCCAAACTGTATTAATTTGGTGAGGAAAAGGTAGGGAAAGGAAATCCTGAAAAATTAATATAAGAAGTCAAATAAATTCTAGAAGGCATGATGTTAATATGAATTTTTACTTTCTATAGGTCCTTCTGAATTGTGGGTAGGAGGAGGCTGTCTGGTAGCATGGTACAGCAGCAAAAAAGGTGACTGTAATTAGAGTCAGAATGCATGGGTTTGAATCTGGCTATGCCATTTACTATGTGTGTCACCGGACAAAGTACTTAACCATTCTAAACCTCAGTTTCCTCATCTATAAAATGATGGTTTCTAATATTCCATCAAGTTCTGAATCTAAAATAAACTACAATTCCATTAATAGAGGGAACACATGATATAGGAACTCCTTCACCAACACAGTACAGCAACTTCACTGTGATTCATAGACCTAGATGTCTGGGGAACTATGAGGTTAAGTGCAGTCATCTTGATTCCAAAAATCAAGGATCATCTTGATTCCAGATTCTATCTACTATACCATGCTGCCTTTCCATTCTGAAATTACTTTTATATAATCAAAATTGAAAAATTCATCCCCCTGAGTAATTTCTTGACATGATTCTCCTTTCTACAAAAAAATATGCAGAGTAAATAAGGCATATCATATATGAATATAGTGATAAAAACCAATGCTCATATACCATCAGCTTGAGAATGTATAGAGATAAAATAATGGTGGATCTTGATAAGTCTGAAGATTACAAGTTTACTACTGATTGTCACCAAGTCCTGGGAAAGATAACAAGCACAAATCATGGTATCAAAAATTTAAAGTTAAAAAAATCTTATCTAATTTTACAAAGGACTGGGACATTCCTTTTTTTAAAAAATGTGATTAAAAATATACCCCGAATTATGCTTTCTATATGAAGAGGTTTGATGAGCAGCCTAATAAAGGCAGTACAATGGAGTGAAGTAGTGGAGTCAGAGGACTAGGTCCATTTACCATCTATATGACCACTGACAAATGACACAACTTCTCTGGGTCTTAGTATCCTCATCTATAAAATGAGTGGTTGGACTAGATGTCTTCTAAGCCCCATCTTCTTCTAGAAAACTAATATCTCACATTATGAAGTACCTTATTTCAAGAGGTTCAAAGCAGCTTAACGGTGTGAGAGCATGAAGTTGTACTATATTCTTTCACTGAGGGGCTTGCTCTAATCATACTGAAAATATAGTTGTGTACTCTAGATAAAATCTAGATAAAAATCTAAGATGTCATTTTCATCTTCTCTTCATTATCGATTAAAGCTTGCCATGATTATGAGAAGCAGTATGGTGTACTGGCAAGAGTATCAGGAAGAGTAAGGAAGAATTACATTTGAATTTTGCCAAGAACCCCAGTTTATCTTTGACTCATAATGCTAACTGACCTCATAAACTGTGTCGTTCCTATATCCACAATATTTCTCATGTGTATCACTTTTTCTCTACCCTCAGGGCTACCATGTTAGTGCACACCCTTATATTCTCTCACCTGGGTTGGTCTCCCTGCCTTATATCTCTTCCCCTTCTAATCCATCCTGCATATAGATATCAAAGTGATTTTTCTAGAGTATAGGTCTAATTATGTCATTTCTCTATTCAGTAAACACCATTAGCTCCTTATTGTTTTTAGGATAAAATATAAACTACTTTGTTTGGCATTTAAAGCATACTACAACTTGGACCCAACCTACCTGTCCACTTTCCAGTCTTATTATATTCCTTTTATAGTTATATTAAATTATAAATATATACATGTAATATAATATACTATAATATTCCTTTTCCTACAACCTACAATCCAAGGCAAACCAGGCTTTATACTTCTCTCTACAAATGATACTTGGTGTTTCCTCTCTTAACGTCTTTGCACTGGCTATGCCAACCTGCTGTTGCTTCTCACCTCTCCTCTTAAACTCAACCCTCATTTCTTTTCAAAGGGAGTCCGCATGCCCTTTTCTACATGGAGCCACTCTCTGGGTGTTGGTGCCGTCCCTAACAAACTGTTTTTGTGCTTATTTTGCAGATATTTTATACTTTCTTATTTAGGTACAGTTTGTCTTCCCTAATGCAATGCAAGCTTCTTGTGAACAAGACACTGTTCATTTTTACATCTGTATTGCCCTTGGTCTGGCATGTGGTAAAAGACTTGAACAAATTCTTACATTGTTTTATGAAATCACTTAAACCCTCAGTCTCAGTTTCCTTAGGTGGAAAATGGGGATAATCCTCAAATCAATTATTTCCCAGTATTTGCGAGGATCCAAGTCGGTAAAGCATGTAAAATGTTTTGTACATATTGGGATTGTGGGCAAAATAGTGCCTGAGGTATTTCACCACGGTTCAAAGATCACAACTCAACCTGTGGCCCAAGAGATTACTGGATTCTACCATGGGATAGAGGGGACTGAAAAGGAAGGATGGAGAAGGGGAGTCTAGAGTTGGCTAATTAGTTAGAATCAGTCAGGCCAGGGTTACATCCAAAAGGGAAGTTTCCTGGGAGGAACATTACCAAAGAAATAAAAATATCACCTTGTATTATTTTACACACACACACACACACACACACACACACACACACACACTCTCTCTCTCTCTCTCTCTCTCTCTCTCTCTCTCTCTCTCTCTCTCTCTCTCTCTCTCTCTCTCTCTCTCTCTCTATCCACCATCCCATTGCCTTCCCTGAGGGAACACAAGCTCTTTGGGGACAGATAATGTTTCGTTTTTGACTTGATATCTGCAGCACAGTGCCTGGCATATAGCGAGTGCTTAATAAACGTTTGTTGATTGCTTGAGAGTTCTCATGTGGCTTAAAAAAGTCTGTCTAGGACTTAGCACCCTCCCCCTCCCACTGCATTCATAATCTAGGTGAGATGAGAATGTAACAAGAGAGAGGAGCAGAACAGGATAAAGGGAAATAAATAAGGTGTCAAGCAGAAATGCAGTTGAAACTGCTACCCAGGGTTTGACTGTTTTCCTTTTTAAATGAACAAACCAGGGACTCATGAAGGCCTCATAGCATTTTTTTAGTGGCAATCAGGATAATATGATTTACCCAGCTAGTTAAGTATTTGAGGCTGCATTTGAACTCACGTCCTTCTGACTTCAGGCCCAGTGCTCTATCCACTGTGACACTTAGCTGCCCCAACTCACAGCATTTTAAAACATAAAAGGACTTAGAAATTATCTAGTCCAACCCTCTCATTTTATACAAGAGGAAGTTGAGGCCCAGGAAAGAGAACTAACTAGCCCACAGATCTATGGAGCTGGTTAGTTCCAATAGAAGAGTAAGAAGGAAGAACTGAATATGGAAAATGAAAATGGTAGCTCATATTTATGGAGTGCTTTGCAATTTACAAAGTTCTTTTCTCATAACCTGGTGTGGTCAGTAGTGCCAGGATTACTGTCCTCATTTTTGTGAATAGGGAAATTAAGGCAAACTGCCCAAAGTCACACAGATAGTGACAAAGTCAGTATGTCTATCATTAGCTCTCAAGAAAGTGTTCTTTCTCCTATACTATAAGGAAGAGTTTCCCATTTGCAGTTTTTTTGGCAAATATGGGGAAGGGAAAAGGAAGGGAATTAGTGTTCATATGGCACCAACTATGTGCCAGGCATAGTGCTAAGTATTTTGTACATATGATCTCATTTGATCCTCCAAGTAATGCTGAATTTTAGATGCTGTTATTATCTCCATTTTACAGATGAGGAAACTAAGGCAAACAGAGGGGAGGTGACTTGCCTAGGTCACACAGCTAGTATGTGAGGCTGGATTTGTCCTCTGGTCTTCCAGACTGAAAGAGCAGTGTTCTGTCCTCTGTTCTACCTACCTACCCATGAACCATGCAAAGCAAATCAAGGATAATTACCACTTTACATTTTATCTTTTGTTCAGGATATCTCTTTAAGAAGTCTTACAGTTAATTTAGGATCCATTTTAATTTAAAATTCTTTAGTCACTAAGCAATGATTTTAAGCCTGGGGCTGGAGTAAGGAAGAATCAAGATATTATTTGTACTCATCACTACTTAAAGATTACTGTAGTTAATATTAGACTTGCTGCTAGATCATACATGGTTGCAGTTTTCTCATCTACTGACTATTTCAACACAACTGGTTTTCTGTGCAATCCTATATGTTTTATTTTATGCATTTAAATCCATTACTTTGAGAAGGGATTGATAGGCTCCACTAGACCACAAAGTTCTGTGACACTGAAAGGCTAAGAACCCCTAGGAAGGGAATAAACATTTATATAGCACATCCTATGTGAAAGGCAAAGTGCTAAGCCCTTTCTTACAAATTATCGCATTTGAGTTTCACAACAGCCCTGGGAGGTAGGTGCTATTATTATCACCATTTAGGAATTCAAGAAACTGAGGCACAGAGAGGTTAAGTGATTTGCCCAGGGTCACATAGGTAGAAAGTATCTGATGCTGGATTTGAACTCAGGTCTTCCCGTCTCCACACCCAGAAGAGCTCTATCCATTGTACCACCTAGCTACCCAATTACCTATAAGTGTCTAAATACATGAATGGACTGTTAGGTATTTTTAAAATCTCTAAATATGGGTTAAAATAAAATTATTCAACTATACTATCCCTCAAACTAGTTTGAAATGCAAACCTAAGGCTAGGTAATAAGAGTTTAAAGGAAGTCAAGAAGTAAATTTGCATTCTAAATGGGGCTCTAGATGGTTGAAATATGATGAAAATTAATTGTTGATTTTTTTTATGGGAAAAGGAGGAGATGAGAACAGTATGGAATAGAAGGAAATTAAATAAACAATGATGCTCTCAAGTCATGAAAACAAGAAAAGGAATATCTAGATTAGAGTGAATAAACTAGCATGTAATTATAAGCTGGTGTGTTTTACAGATTGAAGACATGAAAATAGGGAAGTGAACTTCAGTAAAAAAAAAATTGCCTATTTTATATTTTTAATGTGCCTAAATTCAATCAAGAGGTATAGCAGATAAGATTCACAGACGTTTAAGCTATAGAACGAGTTAGAGCAATTGCCAAAATAAATCAAAGTTAGTGTAAGTTCCTAATCAAAGGGCTAAAGGTGACATTTGGATTGGGGAAGAATAAAGAAAGGAGTCCTACTACTTACCTATAATGGCCAGAAACATAGAAGTGAGAGGTCAGGGATCATGAGATTGTGAACTCCTCCATTAGATCATAAGCTCCTTGAGGACAGGGACCATCTTTTATTTCTTTTTGTATTCCAAGCACTTAGCACAGTGCCCAGCACATAACATCGGCTTAACAAATGTTTACTTAGTGATTGATTTTTGGAAGAAAATCCACAATTCTCTCAAAGCAAGATATATATCCTAGGCACACACGTCCAATGTTACTTAAATGAGTTACAAAACGTGTTTAATTTGAAAAATATTAAAATTATAATGAATATTTCCCAGAAGAGAAGGAAAGGCAGTAGTCAGGAATTACCTCAATGCAATACTTGAAAATCTCTGAAACTGAGATTTATAATTTACTTGATAGCCTGTTAACTTGTCAATGTAGATTTGAGGTGGAAAAAACATCTTTAAAAAGATTATCTTCTTTAAAATAAATACAGGTAAACATTCCAAGTGCTGTATAAAGTTGGCGTACAACACAGATAATTCCAAGTTTAACTCAGATTGCCACTGAGGCAATTAATAAAACAGCCATCATATAGAAAAAAGGGAAAAAGTCATGAAAAGATTTTATATGGGAGCTAAAATTTAGTACTCATATTGGGGGGAGGGAACTAGAGGTGAACATAAAGATGAAATTTAAATCCAAACAAACTAGACTGAGAAAATGTAAAGTTTCAGGTGATGTTAATTTAAAAGAACTCTCAGTTTTAAGATAAAATTCTACACTTTTACAAAAACTTATTTACCTGATAATTCTCTGGGCAGCATATTGATGAAGTGAACGAAACTGTGCTGACATATTTGCTAAAGCTGCCAAACAATTTGTGTGAAGGTATTTGTCCTGTCAGAAAACAGAAATAAAAGATGTAGTTAGTTATATTTTATAAAAAGTGAATTATGGGAGAAGTGAGTCCAAACGTGATCACATTTTACACCTGTCTACATTAGGGGAATAATTCTGAATTCATCAACTGTGCTCATTTTCTCACTGCTAGGCATGTTGTTCACAACAGCATTCCTGCTGAGCATTTAAAAACTCTCTTCAGGACTAATGTAAACATAGCTAGTTCAAGGTACAAATTTTCCTTGGGCCTTTCATTGCTGACACTTGGCAAAGATCAATTACCTTTCTTAATCCATCAGTGACATCCTTCACCAAGTAGAAAGAGGGATAGTCCCTTACCTTTATTCACAAATATATTTAAATGATATGATAAGCTCATTCTTTTCTTTAAGTTTAAAAGTAATGCTTCATCCTAACTCCTGTGTTACACACTTTTGATCAAGGATTGTTGATTAAAGATATTGAAGATGATTGTTGAATAAAGGCACTATACATAGCCATTACCCTCAGGAAAGCAAAGAATCATATCATATAATGATCATTAGACAATTTTACTTTTTCATATTCTATTTCATGAAAATATTACCATTTTTAAAATTCTAGGTTTACTTGGAGATGCAAAAAGATAAATTATGACAAAGGAAATTGTTGTAAAATGCATACCCTTGTTCTTGTCATGTTGTACTGAATGGTTCTTATTACCACCAATATCAGAAGACTACCCAGTGAAATCTCTGTTAAAACCCGTTCTGAATACCAGGTAATATTTTTGAGTATCTGAAAAGGAGGGAAAAAAAGTTAAACGTAATGAGATTAGAAAAGGGAGGATTTTTAATGCCCAATTTTCCACTGGCTGCTGCTTACTCAAAAAATTAATAAATATGTGAATGACATTTGTTTTTAAAAGCAGGTTTGCATTCCAGCAAAAAAGAGAATTAAGTTGGTCCTGTACAATTTAGGATTTGACAGTTTTGCTTTCTCACTCTATCCAAGTAAGTGAAATAAAAAGCTGAAAATAAGTGGAAAGTGAAAATAAGCCTATTAAGATAGTCAAATCTGGACTGAATTTAAAATTAAATATGTTGTTTTTCCCATCAACTGGAGCAATATAGCTTAATAGGAACTATACAGCTTAATATGACTTCTCAAATTCTTTTTCTGCTCCATAATCATATACAGGCATATCACAAATAACACTATCCCAATCTGTGTTATAACTGATGCATTAAACTTAAGCCCCATCACAGTCATGTGATCATTCATTTAGAACATTTCTATGCAATGTAACATGTAACATCATTTCACCTAAAGGTATCGTGCTTTCATGAAACCAATTAACTATGTCAGGCAGAGGATGCCAGGACACTCTTTACTTAATTATGAAGAATCCTTTAATACAAATGTGCTGGGAAGAAAACAGGGGAAAGAATGATAGCAAATCACATTAAAATAGGCTCTCAGTTGTAGGAACAGGTTTATGATGTATTAACAAAGTGTTTTTCTTAAAATATTACTTCAAAATATTTCCTCTAGATCAAATCACTTTAAAATCACCAAGAATATGCAGAGGAAAAAAATACACTAACAGAATCCTTTGTCTTCATTATATATTCCTTCTTCCCAAATATAAGGAATTAACTTGCATACATGAGTTTTATTTAAATGGAAATGAAAAGACATGGTCTTTGTGCATCATGCTCACAATAATGCTAGCAAAAGCACTAACCTGACCCCCCAGTCCCCTTAAATTCCAAGACCTTCACTCCACCTCAGTCACACATAGGGATGGTCACACATTTGATCTTGCCTATATCTAATTAGTCATATGGATTTAATTTTCCTAATTAGAACTTCCTAATATTCCACCTCTCTTTATGCTTCATCCCTCCCCAAACCTATTCTTGGTTCTCAATGAAACTTCGACTTCCAGTCTACTTCCACTCTCTGTACTTTCTCTAGTACTCATAACTGTGTTGTCACTTTCCTCTCTTTCCAACCTCAACCCAACAGAAATCCATTTCCGATCTATGCTGTCATCTGCTTTTTGGCTCTTTCTCTTTGTCCTATTGCTGCTATCCTCATTCCTACTTTACTCCTAATATCCTCCACCTCCAAATGAACTTACAAGATGCTAAATACAGCTGAAGTCACATAGCCATGTTGACAGGGTACACTACAAATTCATGTTATTGAACCTCAACTAGAGCAAGGCAGTCAGGTCACTTTCCTCAGAAAATATTCCAAATTTTATCTTCCTTCATCAAGTTTCCCATACTTCCACCTCAGCTGAGGACCTCAGGTCATACTTTTCTGAGAAATTTGAGGTCATATGACTCTCTTCCATGTTCTTTATCTCAAAAACCCCTTGATATAATTTTCCACTTTTTCATCCTTTCTTTCAGGTTCTAACACAGATGTGGCTCTTTTGGCTAAGGCCAGTTGCTCTACATATACATGTGATGCCATTCCCTCCCATCTTCTCCAGCAGATTTTATCCTCAATTATCCCCCTTTTCTTTAAAAACTTTAACATTTTCATTATCTTTCCCCTTCAACTCTCCCCCTTTCCAAATTTCCCTATTATTGTCAAGGAGAAAACCATTCTCCTAGTCTCTCGGCCTCAAAACCTAAGTATCATCCTCAACTTCTCACTGTCATCCTTGTATTCAATGTCACACATGTTGTTTTCATCTTTGTAATATCTCCTATATACCTTCTCTCTTGCATCCCCCTCATAAGGTACAGGCACTAGCCAACTCAAGCTTGGATTACTGCAATAGCCTGCCAGTGGGTCTGGCTGCCACAAGTCTTTCTCAACTCCAATCCATCATCCATTCAGCTGCCAAAGTAATTTTCTTAAAGTACAGCTCCAAGCATGGCACCTCCACATTCAATAAACTCCAAGAGCTCCCTATCACCTCTAGGATCAAATACAAAATCCTCTGTATTTTGTCTATAATATTTCTGGGAATTTTCAATTTGATGTGTTTTTTTTCAGGAGGTAACTAGGGAATTTTCCAATTTCCATTTTACCCTTTAGTTCTAAGATATCTGGGACATTTTATGAATTCTTGAAATATAATATTTAGGCTCTATTTTGGCTCATTACTTTCATTCAGTACAGTGATTCTTAAATTCTCTCTCCTTGTTCTGTTTTCCAGGTTAGTTATTTTCACAGGTATTTCCAGGTTAGTTACATATTTAACATTTTCTTTTTTTTTCTGTGTTGATTTTTATTTCTTAATGTCTCATGGAGTCATCAGCTTCCATTTAGTCCATTCTAATCTTCATGGAGTTATTCTTTTCAGTAATGTTTTGTACCTCTTTTTTGTTGTTCAATGGTTTCCAACTCTTCATGACCCCATTTGGGTTTTCTTGGCAAAGATAATGGAGTGGTTTGCCATTTCCTTCCTCATGGACCTTTTTTTTAAACTAAGCTATTAATTCTCTTTTCACATCTCTCTTTCATAGTTCGTATATGGCTTTAAAAATAATTTTTGCTTTTTTTTTTAACCTTTAACTCTTTTTAGGAATTTTTGTTGGGCTTGTGGCCAACATGCATTTTTTTGTTGAGGCTTTCTTTGTAGATATTTTGAAGTCATTCCCTCTTTTTGAATTTGCGTCTTGAGCTGTTTATGTCTGGGTCACTTGCTGCTTGTTCATTCTTCCAGCTCACTTCTTGACTCTGCAGTTGATGTTAGTGTTAGGCTCTGCACTGTTCTAGAGGGGATGTCTGGCTGGAACTTCTGTCCTTTTAGGCCCTCCTGCAGCTCTCACACTTCAGCCTAGGGCACTGAAAGCTTTCAGTGTTCCCAAAATGCTGTGCTCTGGGGAGAGGTCTGTTCACTGTCCTCTTTCACTGAACTCTGTAAGTTTCTGACTCAGGTTTGGGTCTCTTTGCTTGAGTGTGGTTGAATTTCAATAGGCCGCTGTGGAACTCAAGTCACTCTTAGTCACTGAAGTGCTGTTAGCTACTGAGCTGCTCTTGGTCTGTCACTCTTGACCTGGTTATTCCACTGCAGGCTTATGTGCTGAGTTAAAGGCTAGAACTGAGTCACTGCTCTGCTCTTGGATTCAGAGTCACACAGATAAGTTTTTAAATTTTGTTTCTTGCTTAGTATAAGTACACAGTTAGGGCTAAGGCTCATGCTTGGTTGGCTCATGACCCCTCCTTTATGCCCTGAAAATGGGCAATAAGCAAGAGACCTGCGAGGTGCCACTCATTCCCATACTCAGTGATACTTCAGGAATTCCCTGGGATTTCTTTCTGCATTGGTGCTCTGTTTCAGCTTGTGTTTCATCTCTGTGTGTGGAAATGCTTCCTGATACTGCCGCTCAGCATGTGCCTCCAGATGGGGCTCAGATAGCGCTGCCTGAGCTTTGCCTGGGTGTAGTCTACCATCTCTTGCTTTGGATCTAAGTGTGCTTAGTATTTCACCCTTCAGAGCTTTTGTTAGATTCTAAAAGTCTTTTTTGTGCAGTCCCAGACCAGACAGAGTTTGTATTTTTTTTGTTTTTCTAATTTTCTATCTCACTGCTCCTTTGAGTACCTTTTTATATGCTTACTACGGTGTTTGTGAAGGACATAATCTCATCTAGGTCCTAATGCACCACCATATTGCCACCTATAATGTTTAAGTCTTGAGTGTAAAGGTAGACTAGCTTGGCAGACTAATTGGGCAGCTAGATGGCGCCATAGTGCCCAGCACATTGGGCCTGGAGTTAATTAGAAATGAGTTCAAATGTAACCACAGAAACTTCTTAGCTGTGTAACCCTGAGCAAGTCCTTCAATTCTGTCTGCCTCAATTTTCTCATCTATAAAATTGGGATGACAATAACACTTACCTCCCATGGTATTTCAGAGGATTAAATGAGATAATTGCAAACCACTTAACATAGTGCCTGGCAAACAGTAAGCACTATCTAAATGTTACCTTCTATATTTAAAGATTAAATAATTTCCAGATATTTTAAAATTATTTTGAATGAGATTTTTATAATACCTTTCCAGTTTTTGTTATGGTTACATGAAATGCTAATAATTTTTGTTTTTTGTAAATTTATTTTATATCTCGTTTAAATTAAGCTATTAATGGCATCTATTACTTTCTGTGCTGATTTGACGGTTTTTTAGGTAAACCATCGTGTAATATGCAAAAAGGAATAACTCCTTCTACCCACTAAAAATGATTATGTCTTTAATTTATTTCTTGTATTATTGCTACCACTATCATTTTCAGAACTATGTTAAATAACAGAGAGGAATATACTTGCTTTAATTTTATATTTATGGAAAATGAGACTAATTTTCCCAAACACTGATGTCATGTATTCAGTCACCAACTCAAAAACCTTCAATGACTGCCTGCAAGTCCCAAAACTTTAGGCCTAGCATTCCAGGTCCTATATGATGTTCATTGTAAGCTACCTCCTTCTAGCCTTTTCAGTCTTTGGGAGGCAGCTTAGTGTAGGTAGCCCTGCCCAAGAAAGGAAAGAAAACTGAAGAACACTGTAGATAAGAAATCTAGATTTAGTCTCATCTCTCCCATTAACTAATTTTGTCATGTTAAGGAAGCCACATAAATTATGTGAACCTCTTTTTCATCATCTGTAAAAAATAACATGTGAATCTCTGAGATTCTTCCTAATTCTAAAATTCTATATGATTCTGTATATATGAATTTGCTTAGTGGTTGGGAAATGTGAAAAGCAAAAAAAAAATTAACAAATTTTCATTTGGTAGAATATTTTGTCTAAAGAAATAAGAATATACCGAATTTAGTGCAAAAATAATTAAAATTTATGAATCAATTGTTCATTGATTCAAGATTAGATGATATTTAAGAATATAAGAATTTAGAACTCAAAAGAATCTTAGATAGCATGGATTTCAACCTATTCATTTGATATATGAGGAAAATTAAGTGAGGGCCAGAGAAATTAAGTAACCTGCCCAGTGCTTTAAAACTTGGGCCAGAACCCAGGAGTTCCGAATTCCTCATAAATTTTTTTTTCTTTGACACTCTTAGGAAAGGGCAGTCAATTACAACCAGGAAAAAAGCAGTGGTTTTTAGCATTCCCTCACAACAACTTACTTTATTCCTGACAATGAAATAAAGCTCCAACAATTCAAGTTGGGATTCAGAATCAATTTATCAATTTGATTGGTTCAATTCTTATATATTTTCTTCATCTCACAGCCTAAGCAAGCCATCTTGGATTAATTTATTTTGTATTAATACTTTGGAAGTGTTGTACAAGAAACAGAAATAAGCACACTGATGCTCACTAATTGAGCAAAAGGGGACATTATCAAATGTGTTATGAATAACAAAATAATAGGATTGATCAGCACATTCATCACTGCTTTCTATTTTTGTGCACCCTGAATATATAATGTCATGGGAACAAATGTTTTAAATCAACTTGTTCTTATAGTCTTACTATGAAAATTATGAATCACAGAATAATTTGAATTTTGGGAAAAACTTATTATACCTACAAATATAAAACTACTTTTTTTTTTAGAATATTTTGATTTGCTTTATTCAGTTTAATTTTAGCTAATTCAAGTAATAGGGACACATTATTTGCAATAGGGTATTGTTCCACAGTAAGTCAATCAATTAATAAATGTTTATTAAATATCTACATCAGGCACAACGCTAAGCTTTGGGTGTACAAAAGAAAAAAACTCCCTCAAAGAGGTTACATTCAGGCAGCTGAAATCATCTATATGAGCTGACTCTCTCTTCAGAAAATGAAATCCTTATGTACAAGGACTGTCTCTGCTTTTTAGTTCAGTGCTTTGCTCATACACATAATAAACGATTTTTCATTCATCCATTCAACAAGGGAAATGTGTACAGATACATCTATGCGTAAGTTACATACAAACTAAAAACAAGGTAACCTGAGGAGAGAAGGCATAGGCAGATAGGAGAACATAGAAGAAGGTGGGGCCTGAGCTGAATCTGAAGAGACCCAGGGAGCCCAGGAGTTTGACAGGAAGAGAGAGGGCCCTCAAGTTCCAGGGGATAGCAAGTGAAAGAAACAGAGATAAGATGAGTGTTATGTCTGAGAAAGGCCAGTATGGAAGGAAAATAATGTGTTAAAAGGTAGAAAAGAACTTCTAAATGCCGAAAAAAGGAATTTGTATTTAGTCCTGAAGATAATAGGAAACCCTGTACAAATTTTTTAATCTTCTAATTTGCTGATATTTTTTCTGTAGTAAAGGAGCAGTGAGAAATTCCTGGGATGAGATAAGTGCTGCAAGAATGAGTCAGCCAAGTGAGGAGAGTTGCTTAGTGAGGGAGAAGTTAGTCCATGATGAGTTCTTAAACTACACCAAATTGTAGATTATGGAGTGGAGAAGCAGTTAGTGAAAAAGTCAGGATAGGAATGAGCAAGTCTTGACTTTGGCCTTCACAATGGTTCTAAGTTTTATGGAGACTGTAAAACATCAAGGGCAAGTGAGAAAGTTAATTATCAATCTGTCCATCCAGGGAAGGAGGGGGATTAGAGATACAAGGCATTTCTTTGAAATCTGAAAATTGAATATGTCCCTAGGAAGTGAAGTTTATCAGATGAGAAGGCTGTTTAACCCTAGAAATTGCAAGTGCTTTCCTCTTAGCAGAAAGGAGAGAAAGGGAACTCACAAAGAGTAATACCATAAGGTTGAAAAATTCTATAGGTGTCTGGGTTCACCAGAGAGGAGAGGATATTGTTTTAACTATTCATGGTCTTAAGTGTAAGTTATTTGCATTTTGGGGGATTAGATTAAATAAAACCTATCCTAGATCCAATGTTTTGTTATTTAAGTGTTTCTCTGAGAGCTGAGGTGCCTCAACTCCCCTTCCTCCTTTTTTTGATGGAGACCTAGACATGAACTGAATTGATTTATTGTATTCCCAGAAGAGACCCTAGATGGGGACATAAACAAAAGAGATTATATCTAATGAGATGTCTCTAAAATTTAAATTCATCTATGTCCACTCAATATAGATTAAATACATGTGATTTCCTTTCTTATTAACTAGTACTTCAAAGGTATTCCAGGTCTTAAATCAATTAGTTCTTCTGAAAATTACTAAGTTACTTAATTTCTCATAATAATAATTACCTTAACATATAGCACTTTTTATCTAAGAAGGCAGATGATAGAGCAGGAATTTAAATTGACTTTTGGAATATACTATATGGTATATTTTACAATAAATTTACTTTCCTATTTTTGATTTGCTTACTCTAATATTAAAAATTAATTTATATTCCCTAAGTTAATACCTGCTAACAACTCTCAGTGGGGTAGGAGATTGTTGTATGTGTTATTGGAAAAAAGAAAGACATAATGTTAGAGTTTGGCAGGGATCTTGGATATAATCTAGTCTAAAACACTTATTTTTCAGATTTGGAAGTAAACCCAGAGAAAGGAAGTGACTAAACTGATAGTTAATGGCAGAGAAGAACTGGAATCCAGGTCATCTGATTCCAAGACCAGTATATGGAAGTCAAAAGAAATAAGAAATTAATTGTGGATAGCCCAAACAGTGAAATTTAATTACGTTCTTTATTTCAAGTGTTCATAGCATTTTACCAGTACGTGTGTGGACTTCTTTTTTTCTGGCTTCCTAACTGTGCCTACCCAGCCTCTTTAAGAGAAAAATGAACATTTTTGTAGAAAACGTTCCTTCTTCGGTCAGTCATTAATAGTTACAAAGTGTTGACTATATAGCACTTTCTTTTGTATGTTCTTATTCTTTAAAAATTTCAAGTAGCAGCAACGTTTTCAATTACTTTCTTGAGAAACTCCAATCACATAACACCTATATATTTTCCTATGTATGTTCAAAATTAAAATTCCCTTGTAATGATATAAAGATATTTGTAGTGACAAGTCTGAAGACAGCTGAATGAAACAATCTATTTGCTAATGTAATGACTGACCTAAAGAAATTATTTATGAATTATTCAAGAGCATTTGCACATGTATTCATTAGTAAGTACAGTCCAAATGCCAAGAATAGAGCCTATTAAATTCAATAACAGCTAAGGGTTTTTGTTAAGTAAACTGCATTAATGTTGTTGTGATTTTTTTTTTCTAAAATGGATTTGGGCTTTGTTTTTACCTTTTTGTATTAGGGCAGAACACTATCCTTTTAGATATCTTACTGTTATATTAAGTTTAGATACCCTTTATATCCTAATTAGCTTATTTTTATTCTCTCCTAGGCTAACAGCACCACAATAGGTCTGTTCTTAGATTTTTGAAATTTTACATCAGGATTTCACTTTTAAGCTTCCCAGAACACTTTATATCTACATCTCTTACTTCCTTGAGATTAAGAACTAGTGCCGAGGACCATAAAAAAATGTTTTATTCAACTGAGATACAAAAGGCTCAAAAGAAATGCCTGTGCTCTGGAAGAGCTATGAAGGCAGAGTCATCTCTTCTCTTTAGTTCATTGTTTTGGACCAGAGCATTGAGCAGGGACCCACAGTGCTTGTTATAGCACAGATCACAGAGAAGATAGGACTGAACTACAAAAGCCTTGTTCTCATATGGATTTTATTTGTTTTGGTGCTAGTGAATATTTTTTTCCCCAGCAGTGGTACCCCTCATCCTGGTTGTCATGCATTCCCTTTAAACTGTTCCCTTGAACTCACTGGAGGGACTGAAATAGTCAATGTATTTCCAATGTAGCTACAATATGCAATGTTGTATGGGCAATGTCTTGGAGCAGTGATCCTTTTAAATCACAACTATCACAGACTGAAGGCAAGCAAACAGGAGTTCTAGGGCTTAGCAACAATATTCCCAGAAGAAATCTGTAGCACCTTGGGGATCCTGTGTAATTCCAACATCTCTACATTAAAAAAATTAAAAATACATACTCAAACTCTCTCATCCCTTTGTTTCCACTTCCTTCTTGCTAATTCAATGAAGAAAAGTAAAGTTTTGTTCCAAATTCAGGCTCAAACATAAAGTGAGAGAAGAGATAGTTTCTTAAAGTTGTGAAACCTGAGAGATAGCAGCAGTGTCTCTATCTAGACTTCTGGAATAGAGATTTCAAACAGAATACATACAGAAGGTTTTGAAATCTTATAAGTACTACATGGAGGTTAGCCTTGGTTATTACTCCAGCCAGGAAGGAACTGAGGAATTTGCTGACCTCAGCACCTTCCTTAAACAGAGGATCTGGAAGGAGCTCTTCAATGTCCAGCCACCACCCTCTGCAGTCAGAGGGGAAGGGGTCCCATTGGCAGAGGGTTCTAGGAAGGTCTATGAGTTTCAGAGTTGATGTGATCTTGCAGGATGGCAATTTTCTGGAAACCATGGGTGAAGTTCAGAAGAACATCATGGTGAGAAACGATGAGAGGGGAACTGCAACTTCACTCTCATTTCTATATTTCTCATTATTTCTCTTTTTATTTCTAAACTTTCTGTTCCTCCAAGTGAATTCTGAAATTTGTTTCATCTAGCTTTGTGAAATTAGCTTCTGGTAGTTTGATAGGCACAACATTAAATCTATAAATCTAAAAATTAATCACTGATACTATATTATATTGTATCATATCATATCATATCATATTAGTTATATTAATACATCCCAATCAAGGGCCAGTGAATAGTATTGTTTAAATTGTTCTTTATTTCTTTAAGGAATGTTTGGTAAATGTATATAAGTGTTGAGTATCCCTCAGTAGACAGATTTGTAGATAATATTTTGAATGGGCCTTTCTTTGCTATTATATTTTTCTTGTATTCAGTTATTGCTGTATAGAAATGTTAGCAATTTTTGTGGATTATTTTATATTCTGCTATTTTACTGATGCTATTAAATGTCACAATTAGTTTCTCTGCTGATTTCTGAAATTTCCAAGTAAACTATCATGTCACTAACGAATAGGAACACTTTTCTTCATTTTATCAAGGTTTACGCTTTAATTTTTTCTTCCTCTTACTACTATTGCTTGCATTTCCATAACTATGTCAAATAATAGTAGGAAGGAGGATATCTCTTCTTTACTCTTATATTTATGGAAGGCTTCTGATAGCTCCCTATATTGAATAATTGGAGCTTAGATATATTTTTAATAATATAAAAAGTAATCCACTTGTGCTAGATAGTACTTTAAATATAAATAATTACTGCCTTTTGTCAAAGGTTTTTCCCTCATCTATTAACATAATCAAATGCTTTGTAATGTTTTCGTTTTCAACATGACAATGTTTCCAATGATGAATCATCCTTGAATCACTGGTTTAAATCTAACTTGGTCATCGTAAATACAATTTAAATATATTGTTGTTCTCCTTTTTATTTAGAGTTTTATATTTAAAACTTTTTAAAAACTTCATTAGTGATGCTGGTCTATAGATCTCTGTCTTTGCTTTTCTATCCTTGGATTTGGTAATATCTATAGTCAATATTAACCAAGATAAAAGTCTATTAGTTTTCTTAATAACTAGAGATGTATAGGATAAGGGTTCACATTTATAAGGCATTTTAAGGTTTGTAAAATTCCACTTATGAAATAGACAGCAAATGTTATTATTCCTGTTTTTGAAGCTATCGTAGATTAATAGTTGGGATCATAAAGACTATCTGGTCATTTTCTAAGTGGAGAAACTCAGATCCATAGTTAAGTAGCTTACTCTGGTGTCCACAGGTTATATCAATAAGTCAAAGGACAGTGTCAGGGTCTAGAAAGATTAGAGGTAGGATACATAGTTAAGGTCTGGAGGACCCCTGACCATAACAGGCTGCATGATTTAAGTACTGGACTCTGGACTCCAGCTTCTTCACCTGTAAAATGAAGATAATAATGCCTACCCTCAAAGGTTGTTGGGAGAAACAAACAGGATAACATAAGTAAATGCTTTGCCAACAGTAAAATTCTATGTAATTGTCAGTCATTGGGATTATTATTATTACTGACACTTAAAAGGGCCCCTGAAAAATAAAATTTAAGCTTTGTCTAATAGTAGACACTGAAATTATTGAATTATTTTTAATCTTCTTCCATAAGAAGGTAAGTAAATCATGATTGTCCCTGTCTCTTCATTCATTTTCATTTTTTAGGCATGGTTTTTCCTATCTAATATTTTTTTTTTTTTTACCATCCTGGCAATGAAAAGGTAAATTTTAATAGCTTTGGAGATGTGGGGGACTGAAAAAAGATTTTGATGCCCAGTCATATGATTTCAAGCAGTTTTAAGAGGGTCATGAGTTAGCTCAGAGTAGGACAAAGAAAGGGGCCTGAATCATAGCTCAAAGTGAAGGAACAACTTGTTTGACAGAGGGCCCTGTTGATGAAACCTTGGATATCTATAAGGTTTAATATTTAATAACAGAGTGGAGAATAGAAATGACATAATTTTAGGGGTCCATAAGACCAGCCTCCCTACTAACTAATCTAAAGCAAACAATCTGTATTAAAAATGAACTTTAGATAACAGAGTATATAAAAATAGTCTTGTTTCCTATCACTTTAAAGTCAGTCAGCGTATTAGTTAAGTTCCTGATTTATACAAGATTTTTAGATGGTTAATAATGTACAGCCTTAATCTTCATTAAAAGTTATAAGATTTCAGATGTCTTATAATATTCAGCAAGTTGACAAATGTTTTAAAATATATAAAAATCAAAATTTATAAGCCATGATTTTGGTAAATAGGAACATTAATCAAAAAACAGAATTCCACCTTCAAGAAAAAGTAAGAAATAAACCTGGTGTGATATATTTTCAAAATCAATTATGAAAAAGTCAATACTGTGTCTATTTACTTTCAAATAGTGGATATGGGCAAACATGAAAAGGGTAAGAAAATATGGTTACCATAAGAGATATAGTAAGTTATTAACAGTGTATGAAGCATGACTAAATAACAAGATTGGCTTCATATATGAAAACTTAATCTTGATATTTATAATCATACCCTGTATATCCAATTCTACCCCTTCCTCTCTACCCCAATCCCAATCTAAAAATTTGAATCTTTGGGAACATGGGACAGATATTTGAAAGTTTTAAGCTTTAAGGGACATATTCTGTCCCTACTCTTAATATTTTAGATATAGGTCTTGTAATACCTAAAGTGTTAGAGAAATAATTAAACTTGTAGAAAAGAATTATAAAACCAAATTGCAAAGAAAAATAGGATAAGTTGACTTCACTTTCTCAACTGGAAACTGATTATGAAAAAAAAATTGGTTTGTAAATAGGAAAATGAAAGAAATTCTTAAAGTCTGACAGACAGCAATAAGTTAGGGTGGGAGTATAATTCAGAGAAAAACATTTAAGCTCAGTACATTAGAATAAAAAAAAACCAAGGAGAGTAAAACAACACTCTAGAGTAGTCAGTTTTCTGTCCACACCCTTTCAGGCTCAGATTGTTGCTGACTACCTTGTAGACAATCTCTTTACATCACAATATGTTCCACAGAGGTGCAGCCCTGGCAAAAGAGTGTTATCACTTGGGAGGCGGTGAAGTAAGAACTTTTCTGGCAATATTTCATGGTAAAAGTGCTGGAAAAGAAAAAGGCAAGCGACCAAAGGAAATTAGAATTCTGTCAAAAGTCTAGCCAAGGCTAAGAAAGTGGTAGGAAGGAGCCATCAAAAAGCTGTGTAGCTTAGAAAATCAGTACTTGGGCTGAGTATACTAAGACCAGAAGAAAGATACAAATTTAACATCTTCAAATCACTACCATTTGGAGACAAGAATAGATAGTAAAGCAGGAATACCATTATAGGCAAAAAGAAATAAATGTATACGAAGTCTGTATATACATATATGGCATGTATGTGTGGTTAAAAAATCCAATGAGATCAGCAGGCTTATTACACAGAACTTGCCAGCATAAATGTGGCCCTTAAGTCCTGACTTCCCAGAAGGGTTCATTTTCCTGGTGAAGAGAAAGGAAAACAGTAATAAGATAACAAAGATAGGATCTGATGATACAAAATCTGTATCTTTTTTGGATGAGGAAGAGGGGAGAGGAATTTACTAAGGAGCTAGATTTGTATAAATAGGGAAATGGAGAAGCTAGTCCTTTATTTAGTTTAAAATATTATAATCAACTGCATTTGATTTAGCATTCTAATTTTAATGGTAGCCAAATCTTTGCTACAACTAGTAGAGAAAAATCAAGTACCTGACTACAACAATTCTAAGGGAGTTGACATGTCTTTAACAAAAGGGTCTCTAAGGGCTCTAAGATTCTGAAACTAGGACTTTAAAATTCCTTTATTTGTAAAGGTATAAGAAAATTGCTCTATTCCCACCTTCCGTAGAAACCTTTCCCTGCCTCCCTCTCCCCACTTTCCCTCTGACAGGACCTTCCATCTCCACAATACAGAATGATTTGCATGTTGCATCCCCTATTAGACTGTAAGCTCCTTTAAAGCAGGGATTATTTTTCCCATTAATGTCACACAGCAAGTGCTGAATAAATTCTTGTTGACTGACTGATCTGGGGTTTCATTAGTGTGGAGAATTCTGGATGTGGAAATTTCCTTCATCAAGGCAGACTACAAAATCATCAGTAATTTATAGTCTCATGTTGCTTAGAGCACAGAAAGGAGAATTTCACATACCTGAGTGTCTGAGATAGGATTTAAACTCAGATACTCCTGATATCCCTCCTGACCCATTCTATCTACTAGGCCACAGTGTTTCACCCAGTACACTGTACATCATAAAGACTCAGAAATGTTTCAGGATGGCACAGTGAAATTGTATTAAGCACTAAATAATTACTCATCCAACTGACAAGTTTTATAAAAGAGAAATGATGGGAAATTTTAAAGTAAAAGAAAGAAAGGAAAAAAGAAGAAAGTTTCCTTTTTGGAAAAGTGTCACTGCTTATATTCAAAAAGGTTCTTCATTTTAAAGCTATGAGACCTTAACTCAATGAAGTAATCTTAATATGCTGGGTATTTTAGTGACATGCATATCAATCAATCTACATAAATAGATATATAAACACATGTATGTACCTGTTTAGTTTTTTTCCAAAGACAATTCCCCCTATATCTAGTCATCATTTACTAACAGAAGTAACAATGTAAAGAAAAACAAGAAAAATCTTCATCCTAGCATACTTGCCCTGCACAGACTATTATTTTAACTGAGAATAAATTCTCAGGGCTGTAAAGAATCTGTTTTTCTTGGGAAAAACAAATACTTTCAAGAGCCATGAAAAATATGGCAGAAAATTATTTTTTTGGAAGAATGCAAAGAGGAAGCATGTAGTAGTAGAAAAAATGCTTCAGTAACAGCTAAGAGAACTGGATTCTTGTCCTGCATTGGTTATATGTAGACTTAGGAAAGTAACCTATCTTCACTGTACCTCAGTTTCTTCATTTGCAAGATGCAAGAATCAGACAACATTATTTCTAAAGTTCTATGATTTCCTAAGATATTAGGATTCTTAGTTTTTATTTTCAAATAATATATCAAACGTCTTATTAGTTAGAAATACATACTAAAAGACCCTGGATAGGAACATCCACTGAAGCCCCCATGCTGTGTCAGCTTCCTGGGGATCAACTTAGCCAATTTTGAAAATGTTCACCCCTAACTTGGTTATTGGGCAGTGAATTTCTTGGCTGTAGCAGACTTCAAAGATTATCAACTAAGTAGTTGGAGGGCTACAATGAGTATCCATGGAGGGGATCAACAATGATTAAATGACAGATCTTTTAGATACTGAAGAAGTATTTAAGTAACAAGAATCAATAAATACAGAATCAGAAAGCTTGAAAAACAATTCAATTATAATGCTACATGACTGTGGTTAAGAAGGTGCTCTAGGTTAATAGTCTAAGCCTGTAAAACATCTCCCTCTGCCCACCAATCAGAGATGCTGGTTAAATGAGTATGGTAGTACATGTAAAAGTGTTTTCAAGTCTTCCAGGAAGAGTCATTACATGAACTTAAAGAGTACTGTTGTTGTCCAAATTAACATACTGACAAAGGTAATATATTTTTCCAAACACAAAAGGTCTAGTTATATAGAACCATTTTCAAAATAGGAGATAGTGACCCATTATTACTTTAAAATTCCATTGTAGAAAACAATACAGGTGAACTCAGGCATGTGCACATTTGTATACATGCACAGGGGAAACAAAAATGCCTTGAAAACAGTTCAAGAAAGAACATATAACAAATTCCAAATATTTTAAATAAGAATCAGACCTTTAAACAACATGGAAGTCTGAAGGAGACCATAATGTATAATGCAGGTAGAACATGCTTCTCACAAGCCTGGCCTGCCCTCTGGTGTTTGTGGGGTCACCAAGAAAGGGAATGTGACTGTGCTGTTTTCATGTAATTTATCTTCTTTGGGAAGACATCGATTTTAATTCACCTATGGACTCCAAACAAAAAGATATTTGTGGGTCAGAAACTATTTTGCAAATATAGATATGAAGGAACTTCTGGTCTAAATCTTAGCTTATCAGAAGTGAAACTTAAAGTCAACCATGTAACTGGAATATATGACAAATCTTCATACAGGGACATGGAATCTAGTTGGAAAAATAAGATGTACACAAAAATATATAAAAGAAGGTGGTATATGTTAGTGTCAAATGTGTGGGGAAGAGAAGATTTAGGAAAAAGAGAAGAGAGAAAAAGAGAATGGGGGGGAGGGAAGAGAGACAGACACTGGGACAGAAAGAAGAGAGCAGATGTGTATATGCTTTTCTGGTCCTACCTCTCAAACATCCTGGCTGTGGGACTATGGACAAGTCACCTTAGCTCTCAGCACTCTAGGCAACTCTCTAAAGGCCTAAGGAATGAAGAAATTCTTAATCTCTATTAGTAGATGAAGTTAATTACCTGGAGCTAACTGAATTAATGAAATCATGAACCCAGTAGGGACCGCATGCCTCTCACATGCTTTTAAAAGCAATAAAAAAGGATATAAAACCCTTTTTAATAATTAAGGCAGCTAGGTGGGGCAGAGGATAGAATGCCATGTCTGGAGTCAAGAATACTTATCTTTCTGAATTCAAATCCAGTCTCAGACATTTACTAGCTCTGAACAAGTCACTTAATTCTGTTTGCCTCTATTTTCTCATCTGTAAAATGAACTGTAAAAGGAAATAGTAAACCACTCCTGCATCTTTGCCAAGAAAACACTAAATGGGGTCATAGAGCAAGACACAATTGAAAAATGACTACATATTCTGGAAGAAAATGCCTGATATACTTTAGGTCTATAACATGACTAGGTAAATGGGAAAATGGTGGGGATATGAGTAAAAGAAAAGGATTAAAGGGTGGTAGAAACAGAGACGGAGTTAAGAAAGAAAAGGTAATAGGCTAAATAAAGGCAAGTATAGACATATACTACTCATGTAGAGTCAGTTAGAAATTTACTAATGCAGATATTTCTTGTATACGAAGAGAATTATATGACTGCCAAAACATTTTAAATGTTTTTGGCTTTAAGCCAAGCAGAAGTATAAAATGGAAGCATCAGATTTTGGCATTCCCAGTTCCCCAGAAAATTATGAAACTGATATCTACTAAGGTTTTTTTTGTTTGTCATAGACTACTAATTCCTCTATCCTATGCAGAATAATCCATATTTACAGATAATTTTATATAAATGATCAAAATGCTATGCAGACTCTAGATTTCTCATTTAACCTTAGCTCTCTTCTTTGTAAATTGAGCAGATTAAACTAGTGTATTGATGATGCACTTTTGTTTTAATATAATCAAGTGCCTCTGATTGAATAATCTGATTAAAGAAGATCTTCCCCACCCACTACTAACTCTAAAGCAAGTGCAAGTCATGTCATCATTTTTCTGATGGCATGGTCTTCTTCAGCAAGGAAGGATGATCCTGTGAGTAGATGCAGCTGGCTGAATGCTAGCTGGGTACCTCACCTCCTCCTCTCCTGTGTGCCTCTCCCTCCCCTTCCTTCTCCTCTCCGAAGGAAGGTAAATTTGGATGATCAAAAGTCACGCAGTCGACAGATTTTACTGTCTCCTCCCCTCCCTCACTCCCTGTCCTGTCCTGTCCCCTGTCTTTCTCTCAAAACCTTAAACCTACTACACTCTGAAACTGAGATGCCAAGGGGCCCTTGCCAAGGGGCCCTGGACACCCCTAGCTTTAGAGTGATTATCAATAGTAACTGTTGCTATTTCCCACTCACAATAGGCCTGGGAAGATTTGTAGGAAGGCCCATACCTTTTGTTAACGAAGCACTGGTTCTCAAGGACTATGATGCCCTCTGGCTCTAAAAAAGTACATAAAGACTCTGATGTGAAGTTTTACTTTGGGGCTTACCCTTTGGAAGTGTTTGTTTGGCCAGAAGAGACTCTGGCCAGCCTCCCCCACCCCCACCTCCACTTTGAAAGCCCAGATGTTGGTGCTTCTCTCTCTGGTAACTATGTATGTATGTAATGGTCAGAAAGTCAGATCTGTCTGTTGATCTATGATGTATGTATTGCTTATGTCAGACAGTTGGAAGTCATATCTGTTGATTCTGATTACTCTGTATTTTCTCTGAAGTTCAGGGTGCTGACTTTTTCCCCCGAATTAAATGAGTGATACATGTGCTTGATTAAAGTGGTTGTTGACCCCTCAAAAGTTGCCTTTCCTTTTAGAAAAGCAGATGTAAGAATCTGTGATAGCAGGCCCTCCTCACTTGCTTTTACAATTAGATTTTCTCAAAGGTCCTTCCAGATTCCTTCTCCTTAACTTATTATCCCTTTTACTCCTTGAGCTTGCTGAAATCATGGAAAAGACTAGAATTTTTCCATCCCTCATAAAAACATAGAATATACAATACCCACACTTTAGTATGAAGCAAGAAAGTAAAATCTAAACACCTGTAACCGAACGGTTAACTAATCACATACCAGACCATGAAGAAAAATGAGTGAGAAGAACGAAAAGGAGAGCAAAAGAAGAGAATATAAAGGTACTATGCATAAATTTTCTAATGGCTGGAATTAATAAAGAACTTAGGCTGAGTCCGTGCCAAGATTTCCTTACCAAGGAACTACAATGAAGAAAAATAGTATCAATATAATGTCCTCATCAGATCAAAAATTTAAACTTTTATGCCTTTCTATAAAGAACTCTCATAAATAAAAGTAGTTATAAATCTGAGTTAGTGCCTTTTTAGTCTTTTCCAAAAAATGACATGGTAGAAAGTATTTATACTACTGGCTGCAAATAAATTGTGAGCACTTAAATATATCATCTGTAAACATTGAAGCTTAAGTGTTAGAATAACCAATAGCAAGAGAAATAAGGTGAAACATTAGCTGAAAATTGAAGAAAACCAAGAAATCCAGGGGGCAGGGATGAGGAAGGAGAGAATTCCAGGCAAGACAACCAATGAAAATGTCCAGAGCAGTGAGATGGTCTGTCTTATTAGGGGGACAGACAGGAGTCCAGTGTCACAGGAATGCAGTGTAAGCGCAGGGGAGTAAGATATAAAGAACTTTGAAAAGGCAGGAGGGAGTCAGGTTATGAAGGGTATTAAAAGATAACGAGATGATTTTATATTTTATTCTGGAGGTGATAGCCACTGAAGTTAATCAAAAAGGAGGGGTGACAGTGTCATACTTATATGCAAAGATTTGCCAGCTGAGTGGAAAGGAAAATGTGAAGCAGAGAAACCAACCAAAAAGCTACTGCAATAATCCAAACAGGAGGCAATGTGGACCTACGATAGCATTGTGGCAGTGTCAGAGGAGAGAAGAGGGGTAAATACAAGAGATGTTACCAAGGCAGAAACAACAGGATTTAAGGGCTTGGAGGAGGAGAGATGAGAGAAAGTGCATGACACTTAGTTTGGGAACTTGGGGTAACTGGAGGAATGGTGATTACCTTGACAGTAATAGGAAAGACAGGCAGAGGAGAAGGTTTTGAGAAGTGAGGGGGCAGGTAATGAGTTCAGTTTTAGACATCTCAATTTAAGATGTTTATGGAATATACAGTTTGAGGTGGTTGGAGATTTGAGAATGGAGGTCAGAAGATAGGTTGGGGCTGGGCAAGTAGATCATCTGCAAAGATAACTGAAACCATTTGAATTGAGATCACCAAGTGAAATAGTATAGTGGGAACCAACAGGAAGTAGGCATGATCAGAATGAAGGAGGATTAGCCTGGTTCTCTTTGGCCCAGAGGACAGAACTAGGATCAAAAGATGGAAGTTAGAAATAGATGAATTTAGGCTTGCTATAAGGAAAAGTATCCTAACATTTGGAATTATTTTGAAGGAGAATAAACTGCCAGGACAGTTGTTTCTTGCTCATAAGAAGACTTCAAGAAAAATCTAGATGATTATTTGTCATATATATTGTAAAGGGAATTTTTGCCTGGTACAGACTGAACCAGATGACCTCTGTGATACTTCCCAACTGTGAGAATCATTCTTTTCTATGATTCTGTGATCTCTCCAAGCCTCTATTTTCTCAGAAATAAAATGATGTGAGTGTAAGGAGTTTATCAGCACTAAACTTCTATGATTTTGACTATTCTAAAATATAAAATTGTTCCATTAACATTTTTTAATATTTCTAGCTCTTAAAACTTCAAAATGTAGCAAACAATCCTAAGATTTTGTACATCCCATACCTGAAAGTGGGTAAATAGGTATGAGCGTAGAAAAGAAAAACTGGGAATGGAAGAATCCTGTGGACTGAGGTACTGCATCAGCAAAATGAGCTCCCAAGGCTTACTAATGTAAGCACTCAGAAAAAGTTTTAAGTAGAGAATATTTCCAAAAAATTTGTGAATCATCTGATATATACAATTTAGTTTATTATTAACATACTACAGTTTAAAGAAAACTGCTTCAGATTTTTAAAATTATTTTGAACATATTAATAAATTAAATATTAGTTATAAAAAATAGTTCTCCAAAGGCTCTGTATAAACAGAATTTCAGTACCTCAAACTAATTTTTATATTATTATATTATAATTGATCTAATGTAATTCAATTTTTAAAGAACTTAATAAACTATAAACTTTTTTTTTTACTAAATCTTTGTAAACATTGCAAATCTTTGCAAACAATACTTAATCTCTCCTGTATTTGGAGATGCTCTGGAGTACACAACAAATAATGTACATTCCAGCTCCAAGATTAAAGGATTCTGTTACATAATTTGAACTTGTATACTTCAAAATTTTTTAAGCTCAAGTACACATACATATTGCGATAGAATGGAAATTTGTTTTCCTTCAAAGTCAAATAGGCAAGATTCAGTTTGTCTTTGATATGTGTATATATCTATATTTAAGAACACACGTAATTAGGCGTAAATTTTTTTAAAGTTTTCCAAGTAAGAAAACAAATGCAATACTAGATTTCAAAATGTTTTTCTTATCATTCATATTTCCTTCATTACAGACAGTTGAGATGTCTGGGTCAACATTTTTCCATCTTTTCTATTTATTTTACTGTTGTTCACTTTATGATCATTTGCCACTGATGGCCAATTGAGACAAGAAGCTTAGGACAGTTAGCAAGTTAGGTCAACATGCTGGTTCAAAGTTATTTACAAAGGCCAAATAGTTCTAATTACATAGAATCAAAGAGATTTCTCATTAAGATAACATCTTATCACATTGATACTGTAGGTTTTTACTCACTACTTCAGAAGGCTTTCTTTTTACATCTGTCTCAAAGGAGTAAAAAAGTGTTATAATCCTAAATAAAGCTTCCTATTTACAAATTAACTCAGGACATGCCGATGCCCTACAGAGAGAACTATTGTGTGTCATGTACAGATTTTTCTTGTTTTTTCTAGTTTCTCTGCAAACTTTAAGAAGGAATCAGGAAGGCAGACAAGGTACTCAACAAGAAAGTCTGGCTCTTTAGGGGAAAAGCATTACAGGATCAAAGAATGTAAGAGTCGGAAGGAATATGGATCATCTGTTCCAATCCCCTCAATTCACAGATAAGAGAAGTAAAGTCAGTTAGTCAACAAGTATTAATGGCTGACTATACACCAGGCACCGAACTAAGTTCACATGGATGTAAACAATGGCAAAAATATGGTCCTGCTCTCTACCTTCTATTGGGAGAGACAGCATGCAAGTAAGTAGGCTCTGTCTTCAGGAAAACCTTAATAAAAGGGGAAGGAGTCAGAAAGTAAATAATAGAAGATTATAAAGAAGAAGAAAAAAAGAATGAAATTTCCAAAGATCTAAAGAGGAAAAAATTCAGTTAAAGATGCTGAACATTAGTTTAACAGGGTAAGTATTAATGAGAGAAAAAGAATAAGGCTTCTAGATCAGATAAACAAGTCCAGACATCTATGAACAAACCGTGTAAGACAAAAGAAAATGAATTAACATCTAATGAAGCAAAGGACACTGTGGATGACTGTGGAACCACAGCAGGATATTCCTGAATGGTTTAAAAGCAAAATAAAAATTAAGAAATAGAATTTATTGCTTACTCTACAGAATTGAAAAATGTGAATTCATGGAGGCAAGTCTCACCAGTCAGTTAATGAGTATTCGACAAGCATCAACTATGTGCTAGGAATTATGCTAAGTGTTAGGGAAACAAAAAGAGGCAAAAGATAAAACTCTGCCCTGAAGGAGCTCACAATCTAATAAAAAAATAAACATTTATTAAACTCCTATTATGTACTAGGCATTGTGCTAAGTGCCAGGAATACAAGAAAGAGGTAAAAAAACAGTTCCTGCCCTCAAGGAGGCCACAATTTAAGGGGGGAAACCACAAGCAATCAAATATGTACAAATAAGCTACATGGAGCATAAATAAGAAATAATTAAGAGAGTGAAAGCACTAGAATTAATTAAGAGGAATTGGAAAAGGCTTTTTGTAGAAGATGAGATTTCAGTTAGAACTTGAAGGAAGCCAGGAAAACCAATAGGTAGAGATGAGAAAGGAGAGCATTCTAGGTATGTGTTGGGTCAGCCAGAGAAAATGCCTGGAGCTGAGAGAGGGAATGTCTTATTTGTGAAAGAACAAAGAGGTTAGTGTCACTGGTTCATAGTATGTGGTGAAGATTAAGGTATAAGAAAACTAGAAAGGCGGTGAAAAAATGGTTGGTGGGAGGGTAAGGTTATAAGGGCTTTGAATGCTAAATTTGTATTTGATCCTAAAGGTGCTACTGTCATCAAAGAAACAAAAGAGAATAACTGATTAGGAATGTGTGTGTGTGTGTGTGTGTGTGTGTGTGTGTGTGTGAGTGCATGTGCATATGCAAAGGACAATCGAGTAGAGAAGCAAAAAGCAATATTATTAAAAGAAAATATGGTATCTATACAAATAAAATATATCATTCTTGAAGATGAGTTGTCTTTACAACTGAATCATAAGGACACAAGTCAAAAAACACAAGCACTGAAAAGCACAAATAACAAAACAAACAACAACTATCACTACCACCACCACTATCCCTACACACCTCAAATCTGGGAAGCATCAAAGCAGTGGAAAGAACTCACACCCAACATCATTTTTCTTCTCATAGCATCCTCATGAATGTCCTTTGGGCACAATATTACTGCTAGATAGGCTGCACCAACGGTTCCTCTCCACCACTCTACTCTTCTCCTGCTTGTAGTTGCACAAACAAGATGCTCAATCTCTCTCAGCTCTGCGCATTTTCTCTGGTTGTCCCTCATGTCTGGAATGCATTTCTGCCTCATCTCTGTCTTATCTGTCTGATGCTTAGCTTCCTTCAAGATCCAACTAAAAGCTGGTGTGTGTGTGTGTCTGTGTGTGTGTGTCTGTGTCTGCATACGCGTGTGTATACACGTATACATTTGGTAATTAATCTCTATTAAACTGTGACCTCTTTCAGGACAGGGAGGTATCTTTTCCCTCTTTACTCTTAAAAGTTTGTTCACTGATTGATTTTCAACCACCAGAGATGAATGACTCAGTTAACTGAGGTCCTTCTAACTCAACTGATTCCCTTGAGTATAGCATCAGTGGACTTTTTTTTAATATCATGATAACTGTATTTCAATATAATTTCCTTTCTTTGAAATCCTTTATCTTTTATTTTATGAATTCAAAAACCTTAATTTGAGAAGTCCATCAGCTTTATCAGACTGCCAAAGGGATCCATGACACACCGAAGAGTAGGAACCCCCAACCTTAGATAGTGCTTGTCATGTCTACAGTCAAATGGTTTTTTAAAGGTTACCAGGTATGTGGTTGATTGTTTAACTACTCAATGATTACATGCCTTAAATGTCATCAAACTGATAGAGGACCTTTTTCATACCTCCTAAAAAAGTATATGTACTTCTTCATACTTCCTTTATAAGCTGTGATTAGATTACTTGCACTAATTGTAAAGTAATCCTTTACAATGTACAAATAAGTAAAGGAGTGTTTGAACCCTTTAAGTTCTCATACTTTACAAGGTACAAAATGATTGACTCAAAATCTGCAAGAGCTTTACCCTTTTGATGTTGAAACAGAATAAATACCTTAACATTATTATTTTTTCTATTGCCTACCTCTTTCACTGTGAAATTTCATCATGTGGACTATGGGTGTTTCAATTGATCAGAGGTTGGAAATATTTTTAAAAATTAATTTTTTTCAATTAATTAAAAACAAAATAAATTTTAACATACATGCAATTAAGCAAAACAAGTTCCTGTTTTGGTCACATCCAAAAGATATAAGTCATATTGTGTACCCTTCACCTCTCTGTCAGGAGGTGGGTGAGCATGCTTCATTAAGATCTTCAGGAACCATAACTGGTCATTGTGTTGATCAAAATTCTTAAGTCTTTCAGAGTTATTTGTCCATATGGTACTGTGGTTCTTGTATATATTGTACTTTTGATTCTGTTTCCATCACTCCACATCAGTTGAAATAAGTCTTCCCAAGTTTCTCTGAAACTATTTATTCAATCATTTCTTATGGCACAAGGGTATCCCATTACATTAGTGTACCATAATTTATTCAGCCGTTTCAAAATTGATGGGAATCTTCCCTTAGTGTGCAGTTCTGACACTATAAAAAGAGCTGTTAAAATATTTTTGTGCATATCAGTTTTTTTCCTCTTTCTTTGATCTCTATGGTGTGTAAGCCTGGTAGTGGTATCACTGAGTCAAAGGTTATTCAGAGTTTCATCCAAATTCCTTAGGTAAATCACTCCTTAGGTAAAAGGAAGCATTACTAAGGATCAGCAGTTCAAAAAATTTAGGCAGTCAGTTACTTTCAAATGACAATTATTTCTTAGAAGAGTTGTTTCTACCTCCACAACCTACCTCCCCCATCTGTCTCTTTCACCACTATTAGCCCACTACTCTAGTTTAGGCCCCCACTGCCCCTTCCTTAGTCTTATGCAACAGCCTTCTAATAGGGCTTCCTGATTCAAGTCCCTCCCCACTTCAATTCATCTTTAACAAAGCAGGCAATCACAGTCCTCTTGCTCCAATAAGTTCCAGTAGCTTCCTATTTCTTATAGGACTAAATTTCCTTGTTTGGCATTGACAGTCACACCTTCCCCCAACTCCCTCTTGAATCCCTTTCCATTCTTTTTATACTTTACTCCCTTCCACCCATTCCATTGACTAGCCATATTGTCCCACTTGATGCTCTATGCAGAAATGACATCATCTCTAGTGTTATGTGCCCATACCTGAAATGATGTCTCTCCTCACCTCACCTTTTAGAATCTCTAGCTTCTTTTAGGCCTTGGTTCAAATTTCACCTTCCACAGGAAGCCTTTCCCCAGCTCTCCTCATGCAACAGTCTTCCCCTCTAAAATTATGTCCTACCTACTTTGTATCTATCTTGTACAGACCTTTTTATGTTGTTTCTCCTCGTAGAATGTAAGCTCCTTGAGTACAGGGATTGGTTTTTTTATCTGTATATCCAGAAATAATCATAATTTGGCACATAACATGGGCTTAATATTTGTTGACAAAAGTCATTTTCATCTGGATTCTTATCCTGGTTCTATCACTAAATAATATGTGTCCTTTAGCATGTCACAATGGCCTCAATCTACTAATCTGTAAAATGAAATAATTAGAGCAGATGAGCTCTAAGGTCCACTCTAGGCCAGATATTTAAGAAAGTGATTTATTTGTACTAAATGAATATTTCTTAGAGATTTAAGAAACTGGACATAGATAACCCAATTTTCTAAGTTAAAGCTATACTTGCTTCATTGTTAGTTATTGATAAAATTTATAAAGAGAATAAACATATGTAGTATTAAATGCTGATTTATAAAGTTTAAATTTTCAGTCCTAAAACCAGTTTTCACTTCCATGAATTTAGGATTAAATTCTTCTTGTATATTTTAAAGAGGTCATAGTGTTTTATGACCTCAGGTTCTGAATATTAAAAGGCAGTCAGAAAATAGATATGCAATAGCTTGGCTCTTGGGAATTGACCAGTAAGGAAATAACTACGTATTTTATTAATTCCAAAACAATTTTACATCTTTTTCAAAATGACGTTTTCTGCTCTTCATATAAAACAAGATAAACTCTAAGCAAAGAAGAACAAATTAACGGAAATAATTTCTACCTTGTGATAACTTTATCAAAAATGACAACCACAGATATTTGTGATTGTTGTACTCTAACACAGATAGTCAAGATCCATTCTACCTAGCTGAAATTTGGGTCTCCTTGGATAGCTGGCACAAAAGAGGTTTAACTTAATCTAGCAGAGAAGAATAAAAGTTATACAAAGGAAGAAGCAGTATCTAGTAGACAAACAGGAATGCTCAGAAAAGAAATGTGTGTGATTTTATTGAAGTCTTTAAGGATATTATAAAGGTATAAAACAGGTAACTGTTCATCGTCCTCTTTCCTCCCCAATCTCCTTTCCCTGGCTTACTTATTAGCAAATGTGAGTCAACCTACCTGACCATTTCCAAGCTCAAAAGGAAAAAGCAAATGAACCTCAGAAGAAAAGTGAACCTAGCGGTAGGGAAAACATTCACACATATCACTAAAGAAACAGTTTTGAAAGGAAATTTATACCAGAGGTTAAAAACTATGCCTAAGGAGAATAGCACCTCATAAATCTAGAGAAACATACTGCATGTCCAAGCCAGGCCCCTAAAAAACATCTACCAGGAAGGAGGAAAACAGAACAAAAGCTACTGTAGCAGTTAATTTTATGGTAACACATTTCTACATTCATTAAATTCAATAAATAATTACTGAATACCTAAGTACCATGCTATTAAGAATAAAAGATTAATAAAATAAGAATTCTGCCCCCTAGTAACTTCTAGTCTAGTCAGAGAAACAAGTATAAATAGGAAGATAATTGGCAATAAAGGTGAATATTAATGAAGAGCTATGTGAAGAACAGAAAATAAAAACTGTCAGATTCTGCAAATGCACCCAATGCTACCATGCCTTACCACTTCATGAATAGATCGATTAAAGCCATCATCTTCTGTCAGGATCAACAAAATAATAAGAGCCATGTATACATGGTGTGAATTCCTTTCTTCAACATGATATAGAATCTCAAGAATTGGTACAACCTGTAGGGGACAAAAATGATCACCTTATTATTTCAATAACATAAGCCTACAAGCATAAGTTTTCTTTCTTTACTTTTTCCTTTAACATCACAAAATTATTTTTCCTTGAAAAGCCACAAAAACCAACCAAAATACCTGAGAATACAGAACCATTTTCCAGCTGTCTATAAATTGGTTATTATTTTCCTTTGTACTCAGATATAATTTACAGACTATCTCTATTCAAGCATGTCTGAAGAGTTTCCCCTCATACACCATGTACACAGACAAACCACCTTAGGATTCTTTGCTTGCAGTCACCATGCACAATTTGGTGTTATTTGTAACTGTGTCCCTTAGGATCATGTATTTGGTTCAAGCTTCTGCTTAAGGAGACTTATCCTATCCGTGTTGGAGGTAAGCCAGGACTGGTTTGCCTGCCAATATCGTGTCCTAGAAGTGTAAGGCTATGTCAACAAGCAGTACTGCAGCATGTACATTAAGTGTTTCATATACAAACCCTACTCTCCCATCACAGCCAGGGCAGCTAGGTGGCCCAGTGGATAGAGTGATGGTCGTGGAGTTAGGAAGACTCATCTCCCTAAGCTGAAATTTGGCATTAGCTGTACAACTCTGGGCAACTCATTTAAGTCTGTTTCCCTCTGTTTCCTCTTCTATAAAATGAGCTGGAGAAGAAAATGGCAAACACTCCAGTATGGTTGCCAAGAAAACCCCAAAGGGGTCATGAAGAATGGCACAAAGTTGAACAATAACAAGTTCCTATAGTCATCCCACCTCAGTTCAATTCACAATTGCATTAGATTCACTCCATGCACATTCTATGGATGGGAGAGCTTTGTTAAGAATATCAATTCAGTCTTGGTAGACTGGTAGCTAAATGGGAGAGCTTTGTTAAGAATATCAATTCAGTCTTGGTAGACTGGTAGCTAAAGTTTAAGATCTCAGTAATGGTGTAAAATGTGGCTCCTATGTACAATTGGTGAAACTGATTAAAATAGCCTATATCAACTGTAGTAATAGGTTAGATTACTTAGCTAGATGGGCACCATTCTGTAGACTTTCTGGTTTGTCTAGGTTTGACAGAAATAACATCAGCCTCAAACTGTTTGCCCCTTTCCTATGGGCAGGCAGACCTATTTAATTCTATTTTCTTTCTCAGTCAATTACAGTATTGCTGGATAGCCGTAATCTATCAAAGAGCTATCAAAATCTAAGAAATTGCCATTTTATGGCAGAATTTTAGATTCTACTACAAGAGATCCTAGCTAACTCAATTTTAACAACTCTCAACTTTTTACATAATCACCAAGCAACCAAAATCAAATGCCAAGGCACAGAGCTTGTGTGTGTTTGGTTTTGGCTTAAAAGGATATAAAAAAAGCATAAATTTTATATGAAGATTTCAATAGTACTAAAAATCTCAGCTTCTATTTTTTGACAATATAACTGAATATGGAAGATGAAAGCCAGGACAGTTTTCTGAAATAATGCCAAGAGCTCAAAAGGATCACATGTTTGACTCTTTTTAAATTACCAGAAATGTTCCACTGAACTCACTCAGTTCTAAGGGGGCTTATTTTGGATGAATGTATAGAAGACCATTTTCACACATTTTCAAATAAAATTTATGGTTTTATTAACATCATAGAAGTGACATCCACATTTTGGAAAGCATTTTATAACAAAATATCATCTGACAAATGCAGATATTCAGTGATACAAAAGAACAGCAGACCTTTTGGTGCTGCTATTAGAAATGCAAATTGTTTCCCACATCTGGTCACTGTGGGTTTGAAAATACTTAAAATGTCTTTACCCTAAGGATTGGGGGCCTGAAGAAAGAACATGAGCCCCAACCAATGAAAATGCCACAATGTACACCTCCATTTTGCACCAACCACAAATCTGAGCTCCTATTTTTCTGGCAAGAATCAATGAGAACTCACAGAAGGTGTGCAATGAATTTCTTACAGAGGTGTTATGGTTAAGTAACAGTCACAGGTCATTGAGGTTTCAAGTCTCACTCTTATTGTTTTATCCACTTTCTTTATTATCTTAAACTTCTTTTTGGTTCAATTTCTATATCTCTAAAACGGGAATGATATCCTGGTCTAAAGCGCAAAGGTTACTAGTTAGCAGAAAGAGAATTATCCATTTCAACTCTACCCCACTGCAGTTTCCATTTGTTCATTCTTACAATTTGTAAAGTTGATTGATTTAGACAAAATTTGCCAGAAGATATGCATAAAATATGACTTGCAGCTTACCTTACCACTCATACAAGATAATGAATAAGTTTTCTAATAACGTTATCTTCTGTAATAAATGAATAGTGATGAAATTTGAAACACTGTTAGGGAATTAAAGATGTGTCTTGAAATGCATTTGTAACTTGGGCTGTTCATGGCAGGCAAAAAAATAATTTCAAGTATTTTCAAGTATATTTCAATGATGATACTAAGAGAAATCTACAATAAAAAACCACTATTCATATAAAATATTAATTTTAAAAGTTTCAGAAATATTTTGTATATAGATGTTCACTTAAGGAACTAACCTTTTTTCCTAAAAATTTTAGTTTGATAAACACCTTTTGCCAAAAGTCAAAAATGTAACTGACATGAATCATTTGGTTTATACAGCCACTTCCACTTATAAACAACTAAATGAACATGTTAAATCATAACATGAAGAAAAGCACAGTCATACTCTAAATGAAAGAATTTTATAGGCTAAGACTCTCCTTCAATTCTGAATGAACTTCAGAGTGCACAATCTTCTAATACAGGCTAAATCCCATGTTTAGCCATATAAACAGGCTGCTGCCTGCACAACGGGTGCATGTGAGTTTTTGTGGCACACCTATCGTGTGAGCCTTTAAAAATGTCACCCTAGAACTTTTACAAGTTCTAGCTGAAGCTCTCTATAAAATGTGAACCTTACTGCATCAGCCCAGAACTGCTTCAATGACATCCAACTAAAACAATCTTATTTGAAGCTGCTTTGTGCTGAACATCCTCACAGCCCAAGTCATTTCCTAATCCCCAAACTGCCATGAACTACAAGAGACGGCAAACTCTTTATACAACTTAAAGCAGTTTTAAAATGTTTCATTTGATTCTTGGTTTCAAAATGAAGTCACACAATGAGAAATTTCCATAAACCCACTGAGTGGACCAAATTATTAAAGTAAGAAGTGTTAGAAATTTTTTTTCAATTTTTAATAATTAAGCACTAAACTTATAATTAGTTTCATGAAGGGATCAAATTCTCAGTAACATGGCATCATAATCAATACTCTTGGCAGTTCTCACTAGAGTTACTATACTATTTCATTTAGGAGGTCTACATTATGTCAGTACATCCTTAAAGAGAAAACATTCAAACTTTGATGGGACAGTGGCAGCTTGGGTTCTAGACACTCAGAATTGCCAATAGCAACAAGAGGTCTTTTTACCTCAACAGCCCAATCGACAAAAATTAACTTTCAATTAATTTATATCTATAAAATCTTGAGAGCTCACAGGTGAAAAATATACCGAACAACACATTCCTTCAGAATGCCCATGTAGCTGCAGATTTGGGAGAATCTGGATTTCTGAAACATGGTTTAAACACACAGATAGGCAGGGGAGGAGCCAAGATGGCAGAGGAGAAAGATACAAGTATGCCAATTCTGAACCCACAGCCCATAAAATACCTGTAAAGAACTCCCAACAAATTCTGGAGCAGCAGAAGCCACAGAACAACAGAGTGGAAGAGATTTCTGTTCCAGAGAGACCTGGAAAACCAATGCGAAAGGTCTGTCTTGCACCGGACCCGTAGCAAAGCCCAGCCCTGCCTTGGCTGCGCATCACCGAGAGGAGCAGATCCCAGCAGGCTTCAGGGACAGAATCGCTAGCAGCAGTGCAGGTCCCTCCACCCACAGGTCAGTGAAAGAGGTTTTTTGGCTGGCTGAGAGGGGAGTGGGGTGTCCCCATAACTCAGGCCCCCTTGGGAGGCAGCAGAGGCGGCAGAGGACAAGGGCTCCCAAAGCAGGCAGGAGCTCGGATCCATTGTTGAAGGTCTTTACAAAAAACCCGCTGAGGGAACTGAGACCCTCGAGGTGGCCCTGCTGCCACCTGATCACCTGAACTTGATCTCACACTGAATAGTAGCCCTGACCCGCCAAAGCCCTAAGGCTGGGAAGCAGCATTTGAATCTCAGACCCCAAGCACTAGCTGGGCAGATCTGGAGGCATGGTGGGTGTGGAGAGGACACTCAGAAGTCAAGTTACTGGCTGGGAAAATGCCCAGGAAAGGGGGGAAAAAAAATAAGACCACAGAAGGTTACTTTCTTGGTGAACAGATATCTCCTCCCTTCCTTTCTGATGAGGAAGAACAATGCTTACCATCATGGAAAGACACAGAAGTCAAGGCTTCTGTATCCCAAACATCCAAAATAAATATTCAATGGGCTCAGGCTATGGAAGAGCTCAAAAAGGATTTTGAAAATCAAGTCAGAGAGGTAGAGGAAAAACTGGGAAGAGAAATGAGTGAGATGCAAGAAAAGTATGAAAAACAGGTCAACACCTTGCTAAAGGAGACCCAAAAAGTACTGAAGAAAATAACACCTTGAAAAATAGGCTAACTCAATTGGCAAAAGAGGTTCAAAAAGCCAATAAGGAGAACAATGCTTTAAAAAGCAGAATTAGCCAAATGGAAAAGGAGGTTCAAAAGCTCACTGAAGAAAATAGTTCTTTCAAAATCAGAATGGAACAGATGGAGGCTAATGACTTTAGGAGAAACCAAGAAATCACAAAACAAAACCAAAAGAATGAAAAAATGGAAGATAATGTGAAATATCTCATTGGAAAAACAACTGACCTGGAAAATGGATCCAGGAGAGACAATCTAAAAATTATGGGACTACCTGAAAGCCATGATCAAAAAAAGAGCCTAGACATCATCCTTCATGAAATGATCAAGGAAAACTGCCCTGATATCCTAGAACCAGAGGGCAAAATAAGTATTCAAGGAATCCACAGATCACCGCCTGAAAGAGATCCAAAAGAGAAACTCCTAGGAACATTGTGGCCAAATTCCAGAGTTCCCTGGTCAAGGAGAAAATATTGCAAGCAGCTATAAAGAAACAATTCAAGTATTGTGGGAATACAATCAGGATAACACAAGATCTAGCAGCTTCTATCTTAAGGGATAGAAGAGTGTGGAATAGGATATTCCAGAAGTCAAAGGAACTAGGACTAAAACCCAGAATCACCTACCCAGCAAAACTGAGTATAATACTTCAGGGGAAAAAATGGTCTTTCAATGAAATAGAAGACTTTCAAATTTTCCTGATGAAAAGACCAGAGCTGGAAAGAAAATCTGACTTTCTAACACAAGAATGAAGAGAACCATAAAAAGGCGAACAGCAAAGAGAAATCATAAGGGACTTACTAAAGTTGAACTGTTTACATTCCTACATGGAAAGACAATATTTATAACTCTTGAAACATTTCAGTATCTGAGCACTGGGTGGGAGTACACACACACACACATGCACACACACACACATACATAGAGACAGAGTGCACAGAGTGAATTGAAGAGGATGGGATCATATACTAAAAAAAAAAAAAATGAAATCAAGCAGTGAGAGAGAAATATTGGGAGGAGAAAGGGAGAAGTTATATGGGGCAAATTATCTCTCATAAAAGAGGCAAGCAAAAGACTTATTAGTGGTGGGATAAAGAGGGGAGGCAAGAGAAAAACATGAGATCTACTCTCATCACATTCCACTAAAGGAAAGAATATAATGCACACTCATTCTGATAGGAAAACCTATCTCATAATACAGGAGAGTGGGGGACAGGGGCACAAGCAGGATGGAGGGGAGGATAGAGGGGAGGACATGGGGAGGAGAATGCAATACGAGGTCGACACTCATGGGGAGGGAAAGGACCATAAGAAAATAGAAGTAATGGGGGACAGGACAGGATGGAGGGAAATATAGTTAGTCTTATACAACACAACTAGTATGGAAATCATTTGCAAAACTAAACAGATATGGCCTATATTGAACTGCCTGTCTTCCAAGGGGAAGGGGTAGAGAGGGAGGGAGCTAAAGAAGTTGGAACTCAAAGTGTTAGGACCAAATGTAATGTTCTTACCACTGGGTAACAAGAAACACAGGTTAAGGGGTCAAGAAAGCTAGCTGGCCCTACAGGACAAAAGAGAAGACGGAGACAAGGGCAGGGAGGGAGGATAGAGGAGAGAGCAGATAGGTCACAGGGGCAATTAGAAAACTTGGGTCTGGGGGGGGGGGGGGGGAAGGGGAGAAAATTTGTAACCCAAAATTGTGTGAAAATAAATGTTAAAAGTTTAATTAAAAAAAAAAAAAAAAAGAAGTGTTTGTTATAATGAATGGGTCTTTGGAATAGAGAAGAGGGAGAGATACAAGGGGAAATCTAAGGGACAGAAAAATAAAATATGTCAATAAAACAAAAAATTATCCACTGATAAAACTGATTAAATAGATAAAAATCTATAACTAAAAAAGGATGAGATAAAGAAGAAACAAAAACCATTTCAAATAAAATGTAGTGACTCAAGTATTCTGGTGTATATTGGAACTTTCCTATCCTTCACCTCTTTGGGACATATGGCTAGCAGCAGACATTCTGGGTCAAAGGGAAAGAACATTTTATACATTTTTTTTTCTATCATAATTCCAAATTGATTTCCAGAACAGCTGAACCAACCACAGCTACACCAAGTGCATGAAGGTGCCTGTTTTTTTCAAAACTCCTCCAGTGTTGAATATTTCAATCTTCTGTCATTACTCCCAATTTTCTGGGTACAAAATACCTCACAGTTTTACTGAGTTGACTTTATTTTATTTAACAATTTGGAGCAACTGTCATGTGGTGATAATAGTTTTCAACTGTTTTAAGAACTGTTGATTTATGTACCTTGACAACTTATCCATTAGAGAATGGCTCTTGATCTTTCATATTTGTATTAGTTCCTTATTAATTTTCAATACATCTCACCAAAGACAGAGGATACAAAGATTTTTTCCCTAATCTACTGTTTTCTTTCTTATCCTAGTTATGTCAATTTTATTAAAATAAAAGTTGAAATATTTCAGTTAAAAAAAAGTTTATGTCATGCCATGGAAATTTTTTGATCCCAAGTATAATACATTTGTGCCCATATAGCTTCTTACCATACCTGAGAATCCAAAATGGTGTAAAAAAAAAAAAAAAAGAAAAAAGAAAAAGAAATGAAGAAAGAGCACCTGTTTACCATTATGAAATATCTTTGTTATATTTAAGCTATGTTCAATAACGTGCTTTAAAATAATGATAATGCTCCTGTTGAAAAAGTGTGATTCAAAGTAGTTTAAAAATGCAAAGATGAAACATGAGGTATCACACTTACAAGATTTTCCATATCTGTGCGAGCCAACATGTACGTCCTCACATTACTATTTTGATGCAGTAACATATACAAAAGGAGAGTTGCTTGATCAGATTTCTGTTGCTCACACAAGGCTGTATACAAACTATTAAAGTTAATCTGGAAAGCATGTGGATTTGAAGAAGGAAAAGCAGTGCTGTCTGAAACAAAAAAAAACAATGTATAAAGTTACAATGCAACAAATTTCTCAGGAATATTTATAATAATGTTTAAGTATATTTTGGTCTGAGAAAAAAATTCTTTACATTGCCATATAGTGACTTTGTTCATTCTATATAGATTTGCTCAAATATATATGTTATGGAAAAAAAATTTGGCTGGCACTCATCCCAGAGGAACAATGGAGAGTTCTGCATTTGGTAATCAGAAAATCTGTGCCTCAATCTAGATTATGCCATTTACTAGATATGTGGCTAGACACATTTCTTAAGTTTATCATTTTAACTTTCAGTTTTCTTATATACACAAATACAGGAAACACTCCTGCTCTGCCTACCTCAAGTAGACATTTCCTTTTTGTAAGGAAGGTGCTTTATACATGAAAAATCTCTTTTAAAATGTGAACTAATTATCGTAACTCAATTGCTAAATTAGATTTTGAAGCTATCCTAAAAAGTCATGATCAGAACCAAGCATAAACATAAACAAGAAAATAATATAAAGGTTACCATGTAGCCAATGACTCTGAGGGATAGTTAATTTAAAAAATATTTATCCTTGAAATATGGAAAGGAATATATCAGAAAGAAAATTTGTTTTTTAAAATGCTTAAAATTACCTTTCTGGTTTTCATTATTCTCTTTAAGACATTTATGAAGATAATGGCTAGAATATTAAGCTTTTTAAAAAGCAGCACAGCTAGCATTAAAACTTAGATTGAAATGATATGTCTATCTTTGGGTTCTATGACAGTAACAATTTGTCGTATGTCAAAAAGATGCTTAGAAAATTCCTCACTCTTTTGTGAAAGAAAACTTCATTAACTTCAAAGAGCTATTCCTCATATTTTCTGAGAAAACTGTCTATAAAAACTGTCTATAAAACTTCTATAAAGATTCTTAGCCCATTTGGGATGGTTCCCACAATTTCAGTGATAAATGGTTCTCTACTTAATAATTAATTGGTTTATCTTAGAAATCCAAGTTGGTTAATTAAGGAGTCAGAATGGATGGTTGGATGCACTTGACTCATAAAAAGTCATGAGGTTGCCTGACAATCACATTACTTTATGTATTACTTATTACTATTTACTTATTATTTTGACTATAATTTCTCTTATTTTTCAAAACACCAAGAGATATTTTTGAAGGACATAAAATATGGGACCACTACAAAGAATAGAAAGAATGCTTTAACATTTTCACCATGTCTTCTAATGTAAAGAGATGTGAGCCAGAACAAATATAATCTTCCATAGAACAGTCTTACACCTCTCAAATTCTCTTTGATAACCTTTAAGATATATGTGGAAAGTTCACCTAAAACTTCCATTATTCTACTCTTTATTCATTTTTCCTATCTTTTCCTTTACCACTGAAAACAAGGGATATTTTTTCCAATCTTCACACAGCATTTTTACCACTTACAATCACCACTGCATGTGACTGTCTGGCCTTAAACCTTAAGAGATAAAGAAGCAGGCAGATTATATTTTGCAAGTATTCAAAAGAGGCTACTGCAGGCTACTTCATTAGTCCTTGAAAAAGATATGGGGTGGTATGAAGGTTCTCATTCACAAAGGCCAATTGATCCCATATGATGGTGCATTATATTGTGGTACACACAGGTATCTGTAACAGAGATGAGAATCTGAACATCACTTTCATCTCCCTACTGTACTTCACTCCTTCAATTCTCCCATCCTGGTATACACACCTGTTTACAAATGGGAATGTACTTCTCCTCTCTGGGCCTCAGTGTTCTTATGTATAAAACAGAAGAAAGGGAGTACATGGTTTCTAAGGGCCCATCAGGTTTAGCATTCTACTTATAAATTAGGATTATTGGATAAGAAATGAATTCAATTTACGTGGATGGAATTAAAAGATCAGAGGTAAGAAAAATCTTTACCATATAAAGTTAATTTCTGAATTACCTGCGATTTCTGAAGGCAAAATTGGACCTTCAAATCAGCATTTTTCTAAGGACCATTTGTGCTGAGTATGAGCATAGAAAAATCATTCTGGTAGAAACAGAACTAAAGTAATTTCACTGTAACTATGGATTGATTGTTTCTTAAATCTTACTTAGACAACATTTTCTAATGCTGCAAAGCTCCATGCTGGTTCATAAATGCCTCAAAATTAACTGGCATAATAAAAACTAGCTGTCATCAAAAATCATGAAAAACAGAGAAAATTACAATTTAAAATCTAAAATCTTAGCAAGAACCAGACCATAATCCGTACTGGAAATTTAGATTAATTAATTGTAACTTTATAAGCCAACTGAAAAAAAATGAGTGAAGGTGAAAAAATATTCGGTAATGAACTTCTTTCAAGAAAGCTAGAAAACTATGCTTATATTTACAGATGCCAGGTGAAAGCTATTTTTATAATGTTTTGAGGGAAAAGTTAATACCTCTATTGGCATATTATGTGTTAATGTTACTCTAGGAATTTTAGGCTTTTCACTATACAATGGAAAAACCAAATTTTCATACAAGACAAATAGGAAAGCCGAAATTATACAGTCTGTATTAGAACTAGAAGAAAGGAACCCTAGTAATATATTTGAAACCATTTCATTTTATGAATAAAGAAACCAAGAGGCTGTGAGAAAGGAAGTGACCTGCAAAAGGTCATACAACTAGTTGACAGCTCATCTGATGCTCTCTCCATTAAATCACCATGTTACCTGGTTGCCCTCAGAAGAAAAGAAATTGTGTGGTGAAAAAACTCACAGTGCAAAAACTAAACAAGAAACACGAAGCAATGACACATTAAAATTTATTTTTTAAAAAACTGTCAACAAATATTTCCTGTAGGTTTTGGAATATATATTTTTAATGCATTGCAATAAGAACAGCAAATTAAGCTAGTGTTTCTTATAGCAATGGTATTTTTTAAAGGGTTCATCCTAACAAACCAGAGGTTACTGCTACAGCATGCAAGTCTTTTGCTTAGGCTCTCAATCATTCTTATGAATACACTAGACTAGATGAAGTCAATATGAGTATGTGGGCTTTTCCCACATGATAAGAAGGCAGTATGGGATAAATCAGCTTAGCAAGAAAATTCTAATACATTTGAAGTGCCACTGTTTATTCTATGTTTGAAAGGAAAATTAACACCTTAAATTTCATATTGAAATGAGAAACTTAAGAATCCAGGTCACATACAAATCAAATATTAATGAAATATAACAATAAAATAATGACATAACCTAAAGTATGAATTTTACTGCTATATTTTGTATTATTCACATATCTATTTCATTTTCTTAGTGGACATATCCAAAGCTGGCTTAATTTTACTATTACACAAAATATTGTCTTCAATTTTACTATTACTCAACAAGGTACAAAAGTAAATCAAAATATTTCAAGTGAATTTAAAGAACTATAGTCCTCAAATCAAATTCATGTTATTACTTCAATAAAGGAGATTTAGTTTAGTATTTTTAAATTTTCTCATTATTATGACTGAATTGCAGTTAAATCTCCAGTATCAAAAATAGAGATGATGGAGAACAAAACAAAACAAAATTGACAGAAAAGCATTACAAACCTTGTGTATTCTTAAAGGACATAATGGCTTGTCGGTAGGGGTTTGGTGTGTCAGGAGCATCAGTGAGATTAGCCAGCACCAGCAGGAGCAGAAGGCTCTGACTGGCGAGAGGTGAAGAATGTTCCTGATGAGGTGCTGTTTTACTCCCTACTCCACCCAGTGTGAAGACTGTCCAAAGCCCAGCTAAAAAGAAAAAGATGGTGTTTTAACTCACACCTTAATGAAGAATACAACCATTGTACCATGCAATAATTTTATAATCAAATTTAAAAAAAAAAAATTAGGGAATTTAGCTGACTGTGATATTTTTTGTATCATCTGACTTTGCTTTTTCTGATCAATGAAAACACAACCAATAATTCAAGTTAGTTAGGGTATCAGAAGATCTGGATTTAGTAGTTTTATCTGATGCAAAGCAATGCTTAAATCAATACAGAAATACAGGATCTTAAAGTGCAATGTAGAAGTGGTCAAAAAGAAAAAGAGACCCAATGCCTCAGGAATACCAATTGAAGGAACCCTATGTGGCACACATTGACTTTTGGAAATCCACGTTAACAATGTCTATGTTCTATTGTATTTTTATTTATTTTGCTAAATATTTCCCAATTACATTTTCATCTGCTTCAGCCATACTCAGGAGTGCTACAAGCAATGGAGTCTAAAGAGCATGTTTGACACCTCAGAACCAAACAAGCTCCTGGAGAAAAGAATTCATTCCTTCGCCATATCTCAGGTAAATCTCTCCTAAGAAATTACTACTGACAATCTGTGCATCTTATGATCTTCTCTTCACCAATACTGTCTTTTATTTACCTAAATATAATAAAACTTTGCGGATGTACCCTTGTAGCAAACCTTGGCATTTAATAAACCACTTGTTGGATTGTAAAGAGAAAATTCAGGATGTGATAGTGACAAAGGCAACGTGGCACAGAGTGCTAGACTGATCATACTTATGCTCCAAGATGAATATTCACATTCAACAAAAGCAGTAGCCCCAAGACTAACTACCAGAAGACGTATTAGAGCTCTAAGTGAGAACAGTTCATTGCTCACTTGGAAGGAATACACAGCTGATAATAGTGGAGCAGAAAATAAGTTACCAGTTTTCAGAGATTTGGTATACAGCACCGCATTTATTCATCTGGGCCAGAACACTCACAAACATCAAGACTGGTTTGATGAAAATAATGGGGAAATTCAGAAGCTGCTAAATGAAAACTGAGAGCTCCACAGGGTTTGTCAGTAGGATAGTTCATTCATCTCTAAGAAGGCAGCATTTAATTATATTAAGTAAAGTGCTAGCAAAGTTTAGAGAGATGCAGGATTCTTGGCTCAATAAGAAGGCATAAGAAATTCAGTTTATGCTGACAGTGACAATTCAAACTGCTTTTATGATACCTTGAAGACATATGTTGCATCTCAACTACTCAGCTCTGATGGAGCCATGTTGATTAGTAACAAGGACATGAACCTGGAGAGATGGGCTGAACACTTCCATAATGTTCTCAACGGACTGTCCTCAATCAATGCTGAAATCATTAACCATATACTTCGCGTTAAAGTCGATCCCTTTAGCTGAATTTCCAAATGATAAAGAGGTTTTGAATACTATTAGGCTCTCCTCTCATGTGGCAAAGCAACTGATGCTGATTCTATTACAGTTCAGATTTACAAGGTGGGGGGTCCACTGCTCATAGAAAAGGTGACTAAAATTTTCTGAGTATATGGCAAGAGGAGGTTGCTACCAGGATTTCAAGGATGCCTCCACCATACATCACTATAGAGGTAAAGGAAATAGATTGTCCTGTGACAGTTACACGTGCGGGCTCTCTTGTAGTCACCACTGGAAAGATTCTTGCAAGAGTCCTCCTTAATAGATTGATCCTTCACCTGGAAGATGGTCATCTATCAGAGAGTCAGTGTAGCTTCAGAAAGGGCTGAGGATAGATGATGAGATTGGCACACACATTGCCACAGCTAGCTCAGTGTTTGGGAGGTTCCAAAAGAAAGTGTGGGAAAGAAGAGGTATTAGACTGCCTACCAAACTGAAGGTCTACAGAGCTATTATGCTCTGACCTCATTGTTGTATGCCTGTGAAACCTGGACAGTATGCCAGTGTCAAGCCAGGAAACTGAATCACTTCCATTTGAATTGTCTTAGGAAGATTATGAATATCATCCAGAAAAATGAGGTACTAGACACTGAGGTCCTTTCTTGAGCTAAACTCTCAAGCATTCAAACTCTACTACAGAGAACACAACAACAATGGGCTGGTCACAATGTTCAAATGCCAAGTATATGTTTGCCTAAAAGACTATTTTACAGACAGCTCACAAAAGGCAAGCACTCACATGGTGGTTAGAAGAAGTGATACAAGGACACTCTCAAGGTCTCTCTGAAGGACTCTGGAATTGACTGAGAGAGGCAGTGGCAAAGGACTGCCTAGCATAGCATACCTGTATCAAAGAAGGTACTGTGCTCTATGAACAAAGCAGAATTGCAGCAGCTCAAAAGAAATGGGATGTGTAAATTTAGAGATATCTCCATTCTTAATGTTTAGATGGAATATTTGTGCCTGAACTGTGGTAGAGTATTCAGAGCTCATATAGGTTTGATCAGCCATAACTGGACACAATGTACCTTGACTCCAACATAGTGATGTCATTTTGGTCCTCTTCAAGAATGAAGTAAAACAGTCAGTCAGCCAACCAACCAAAGAAGATTTATGACAGACTTTTCTCATTTCTACATTCCAGCTAAGTGGAAAAAGTCTGAGCATTAAAAAATTTTTGAAGTTCTTTAAGAGCAAAAACTCAGCAGTTCTGTTTTATCACTGCCTGATTGCAATGATGTTTTATGTCTAGTTTTGTTTGTTTGGTGGATCAATCATTTAGTAAAATGAACTAAAAGCATGCCTGCCCAGACTTACAACAACCATAATAGAAAGCTATATCATAAAAAAAGAAACTCCTTAGATTGGTTAAAATTGTTTTTAACATAAAATATTTACAAATCATTACAGTCTACCTAGGAAACTGCATATATCAGCAATTCCAAATTACTCATGTATAGTCAAATCAATCTTTTCTTTATTTTTTTAAAATACCAACAGCCTTCTAAAGATGTCATATGGCTGTAAATAATGGAATGTGACAATATTCAAAAAAAATAATCCACTAAGTTTTTCCAGTAGACACAGATAGCCTGGATATTTTGGCTCATCATTTCTCACCTTGCTTCTAATCTAGGACTTCTCTACCATGTCCCAGGAAGATCATTATTGGGAAAACATCCTGAAAGATCCTCATCAGCCTTGGTATTTCACTCATCACCACCCTTTATCCTTTTGAGTGGAGTATGGAGCCATAAACTCCAAAATCGCCATTTAAGGAGAAGAATATCTCATTTCTTACCTGGATGCACAACTTTGGAATTTTACTAACTTTTCCACTATGCTGTCATGTCAGGTACCTTCCCTACTCCCTCCCTCACCACTCCACCCTAGCCACCTCAGCTTTTCAGTTTTGCTTTTAGCTTCCTTTTAGGTTTTGTCTTCTCCCAATAGGAGCTGTCTTTCTTTTTTCATATTTGTATCCTCACGGTTTACCACAGTGTCTGGCATAAAACAGGTACTTAATAATTTGCTTACTGATTCTTTATGATTCTCATTTAGGTGATGATGTAAGTTTCTATGGTTTGAGGCAATCAGACCAATGTAATCTACATACAAGGAGGAACATTTGGAAGACTAAAGTATGTATACATAGAGAAACGTATTTTCATTTTGGATTCTACACTGGATATCCTCCATGAAAGCTGCAAACACCTCAAGCCCTTAGTAGAGTGCCTGGCACATACCAAGTGTTTAATAAATGTTTACTGAATGATTAGCTTTTTGGAAAGCATTCATCTACCTGGATCAATCCTCCTGATAGTAATAAATCAGAAGGTTGAAAAACAAAGTGAACTTTGAGGTTACATCTATCAAGGTTCAAGGGTATCCTCAAAGCATATGCAGATTAATTTCATAAGTGGCTTCAATGATGACCCTTGATGACACCAGAATCTATATATCAAGAACTTATCTTTACCCTGAACTCTTGTCTTCTGTCACTAACTGGCTACTGGATGTCTTACCTTCAATATGTACAAATATGTACAAAACAGAATTCATATTTCCTTCTCACACCTCTCTCTTCTTGATACTTCCCTATTCCTCCTGAATGTACCACCATGCTTCTTTCTCCTTTCACTCCCATAGCAAGTCAGTTGTCAAGTCCTCTTACTCCTACCTCTCCAACACACCCCACTAAGTCTCTACCCTGAGATCCTCATCATCTCTTATCTTGGCTATTGCAATCACTGTTTCCAATGTAATATTTCTAAAATACAGATCTGACCATATCATCTTCTTCCTTCTCCTTAACTTACTTAAAAAAAATAACAAAAAACTAACTTACCATCTTCAGAACTTAAACATTATTGAACTGGGTTTGTTAAGTTGTACAAAGAATTTTTAAAGATAGGAAAGCAGGTTTATGGTAACAAGGCATTTCTGTTACTTTTTTTAGTAAGAATAAAATCTATTTTTCCTCAGGGTAATGGTATCTTTACATCTTTCGAATATCTTAAAAATTAATCCACTCATCATCACCAGGCTAAAAAATTGCACTGCTTCCAATATGAAACCTCATCTCTGTTCCCTTGATTTAGTTGAGCTGCTCTTTCTCATAAAGGACATTAGGGAGTTTTGAGTTAAACTACAAAAATGGTGATTCTGCTATCATCAAGAGACAGTGAGCAACAGCAAAAATGGATGAGGATTTAGAGTCAGAGGACCTGTCTGTCTAGCCTAGGGTAAGTCACTTAATTAAGCTTTCCAGGCCTTAGTTTCCTTATATATAAAATGAGGGGAATCCTTGTGGCTCTACAACTATAAGTCTAGAAGAGATTTTATTGCAGATCTTTCTGATGGCTTCAGAGTTTCAGGTTTAGGCATGCACAGGATGATCTGGCTTAAATCTCTTGCCAAACTTTCTCTAAACTTGTATTTTTCCTCCACTGCTTTCTTGTTCTTTTTGACATGATACTGTTCATAATATTCCACTATTCTCCTCAATAATATATTATAAATAAGTTTATAGGTGCAGGCACTGTTGCCTTTAGAAGCCATATTACCTTTGTTAGCAAAAATATCAAATTTTTCCTGGCTGAGGTTGCTGGGGATGGAAGCTCAATTCCAGGTGGACAGTCTCGGGCGGGTAAAGGTGGGAACTTCTAAATCTTAGAGTTCTCACGAGACCCCCCAGAAAACTGGGAATCGAGGTGAACTGAGCTATCTCGTGTATTTCCGCCTCTTCCCGTGAGAAACGTGATGGGAGAGAGCTCTCCCCGCCCTCGAGATTGTCCCGGATCTGGGCACACTATTGTTATCTAACAGCACGGTATTCAGATGCAAACTATGCTGCTGGAGAGTTTAGGTAGGATCAGGAAAGCCTGAAAGTTCTCTTGGGCGGAGGGGCGCGGAGCGGACAGGACAACAAGGCTCCGCTTTTCCTCTCTCCTCTCTCCCCTCCCCCTCTCTCCCCACTTACACTTCTACTTCCAATCTCTTATTGTAAGATCTTTGCCTCCTTGGGAGATTCTTCTTTCCCTCCTAAGGAAGAATTCCCTTGCACTTGTAACTAGACCCTGAATAAAGCTCAACCCTTGTTCGACTCTGGAACGTCCTTTCTCTCATACGAGCATCCGGTCTGGCCAACCAAAGACCTCGGGAGGTGAGGTAAGAAGACTCGGGTAGCCCTCAGGCCTCTAGGCCTGGCATGAGGTGACTCTTTTAGTCTTCTCATTGTGGCAACTGATTTATATTTGTCAAATGTAGAAAATGAGCACAATCTGCATTAATGCCCATTCATTTATGCATTTCCTAATTTCTCAGCTTCTTTAAGTAGATCGGGTTGGAGTTGTCTCAATACTTTACCTTCTCACTTTTATTCTTTCTTTTAATGTTGATCATTGCTCTAATAAGTTGATGGGATGACAGCTGTTCTGGAAATGATGGCAAGAACTGATTTCCAGTCTATCAAAATATAATCAATTTTATTTTTAATGCTATCTGATGCTCTCTAGGACCAGTGCCTCTCAACTTTCTTCTTGTGGAAAAAATTAATTATAGAGAGGCATGAGTTTTTGGTATCCAATCTGCTGCCAAGGCCTGTCAATTTTGTCTTTATAACATCTCTAGCATACATCCCCATCTCTCTTTTGCTACTGATCCTCATCACCTCACACCTGGACAACTGCAAGGGTTTATTGGTTGGTCTTCCTGCCACAAGTCTCTCCTCGCAGGAGTCCATCCTCCACTCAGCTGTCAAAGTGATCATCCTAATGAATACATCTGACCACATGACCCTCCCTTCCTTCTCCCCTCCCCCAGTTAATGAATAAACTCCAGTGGTTCCCTACCACCTCTAGGATCAAATATGAATTCTCTATTGTTCCAAGCCCTTCTTAAGATGGCATGCCCCCCACCTTTTTAGTTTTCTTAGAATTTACTCATTACCTTTTACCCCCATGAATTCTGTGATCCAGTGATACTGGTCAAGAAACTCCACTTCCCAACTCTGGGCAATTTCACTACTGGCCTCCCAGGCCTGTAATGCTCTCCTTCCTCATCTCCACCTCCTGGATTCCTTCAAGCCACAGTGAAAATCTCAAATTCTGCAGGAAGCTCTTCTCAATACCCTTTAATTCTAGTGTTTTTCCTCTACTGTAGACTGTCTCCAGTTTATCCCCTATATACCTTGTTTGTACTTGATTGTTTGCATGTTATCTCCCCCATTAGAATGAGAGCTCCTTGAGGACAAGGATTGGTTTTTGCCTTTCTTTGTATCTGCAGTGCTTATGCAAAGTTCCTGGTATACGTAGATGTGCTATTAGTAATAATTGTGCCATTAATAATAAATATTTAATGACTCACTGACTTTGTTTAATCAAGAAACCTTTGGTCTCTTGGATTTTTCACTCCTGAACTTTATTTCCCAACATATTTTTTATTCTCTTCCCCTATTTCTCAGTTCTGCACTGAGCCAACCAAGTGATAAAAGACAGAATGAGTTAATTAAATGTACTAATTTAATTAAATGAATTAAAATACTTCCTTACATTCTAATAAATTTTTATTCATCTAAAAATTATTGATAGTCCTGACAGTCATTTCATAAAGAGGATATTTCCCCCTTAATATTTACTGATAAATCAAGCTATAGGTCACCTTGAGATTCTAGCTTTCATGTATGTAACATGAACTTATTTAATGTACTCAATAAGCACATTCATATAAGAAAACCAAAACAGTTTACAATAAGCACATAAAATAAATGTAAAACAAAAAAGAAAGAAAGATAAACTATATAGAGAATAAGTATTGTCAGCAGATGGGCAGTTTCCACTTCTTTATACCCTTAATCTCCTGAGATTATTGTAATCTTATGAGAGAAGGGTAGTCATAACAATACAATTTGCCCCTTTACATATTCCTATATTCCAACCAGCTCCAACTCCTACCTTCTACATTCTTTTTCCATTGGAATGTGCTATGAACTGAATATGCAAACAGATAATTTCAATAAATCATGTCCTTTTTACTGTGCATTTTATTATGTAAGTTATCACATGAATGAAAGGAAATTGGAAGTTTCACAATTCACTTTCTTCTAGTAGTAGAAGACAAACGGTATGGAAGATCTTAGTTCAAGGCTTAATGACTTTCTTTCTGGGCCACTGTGACAACCTTCTAATTGCTCTCCTTGTCTCTAGCCTTTCTTCTCTCCAGTCCATTCTCTTCATAGTAGAGAAACTGATCTGAAGGCACAGGTCTAACCAGGACTGCTCCCCTACCCAAGAAATTCCAGTGGCTCCCTCTTACTTTCAGGATAAAATTCAGACTCAGCCTGGCATCTGAAGCCTTTCCAGGTTACCAGCTATTCCTCTCCTCTGCACCCTCTCCATGTCAGCCAAACTGGCCTACTTGTGGCTCTCTCTCAGTGATATTTTTATCCCCCATATTTGTGCCTTTGCCCAGGCTGTTAGCTGTACCTAGAATGCAGTTCTCACCTATACCTCTGAGGGAACTGAGGGGATTCAAACACTAAGTGGTAGTGGGAACTGAGAGAACACAGTGACCCTATCTTATAGTGCAATTCTGAATCAAGCTCAGCTCTCTTTCTGTTCAATTATAGGTCTAATTCAATTTCTGTCTTGCAGGAAAATTTTATTCAATTGTAGGAACTGCGAGAAAAAAAATAGTGCATTATTTGAACCTAGCCCTGTGTGCCTCGGATGCTGAACCACCCCTGCCCACTGTTTTTTTTTAGTTCAGTCATTTTTCAATCATGTCTGACTCTGTGACCCCATTTGGGGTTTTCTTGGCAAAGATACTGAAGTGATTGGTTTGCCATTTCCTTCTCCAATTCATACAAAAGATGAGAAAAATGAGGTAAACAGAGTAAAGTAACTCACCTAAGGTCACAGAGGTAGTAAATGTTTGAGGCTGGATCTGAACTTAGGTCTTCCTGATTCCAAGCCCAGCAACCTATCCACTAGCTGCCCTACCTGCTGCTCAGGGGCCTTTAACTAAGGTCCCTAGGTTATGCTGATCAGAAACCAGGTCAGAACCAAAGACAGATAGATGCTAGGAGTTTTATCACAATTATACATCTCAAGCAACTCATATGTCTTATCTGAAAATTAGCCCCATAGTGATCAGTAAGTTATTGATTTCATGTTCCTTTTATTGTTGACAGATACCACTTCTTCTGATTTCAGGGAACTGTACCTATTTGCTCTTCCCCTCCCAACTTGAGACAGTCCCTAATCTTCCTCCAATAAGAAATTTGATTACCTAATGTTGTAACCTGGTTAATGGTTTTTTAATTAATTGGTCTTATTTGATTGTTTTTAAGGCATAAAAATCTGTCTCCCCCTGCATTCAGGATCCAGTACCAAAACTGAGGGGGCCTGATCCCAGTTTGTAGAATAATTGGTATGCATTGCTAAATAAATCAGTATGCCTGGAAGCTTGAACCTTTGTTTCCTGTCATTTCATCTTTCACCCTCCACACTTCTCACAATCCCTTGCTGCCTCCAGAGTGCAACTTTGAATGGTCAGTTGCTAATGACCTTTCCTTTTGAAATTACTTTATCTAAATTTTATATTTAATTTTCTAGACACATGTTATCCTCCACTTTCCTGTCCCCCCTACCAAAAGAACAAAAGTTTCATGAAGGCAGGCAAGTTTGGACACTAAAAGAATCTAATTTATCTACAGTTTAATGCAACTAAGACATAAAATAAAATCTTAAAATTTAATCATGTATTTCACAACTTAATTTCCTATTCTTTTACAAATGTTTGAGAGGAAGGAAAATCAGTCATATGTACCAACCAATTCAACAAAGATTTATTAAGTAGCAAGCAGGAACAAGTCACTGTGATGAGGCTGGGGATACAAAAACATGTCTTGACAACAATACACTTATGTACTTTTAGGTAAGCTTTAAAAATAGGTTTATATATTGATTGGTATCATTTTTGCACTATCTAAGTTTCTCACTGTGGTCCCACCCCCACCCTCCAACCCTTATAAAATTATTACAAAAAAACTTAAAAGAAAACAGGAAGAGAAAAAAAATCAAGAGAACTGACAAACACATCAAAAAAAATCTGATGTTACATGCACTTCTGCAAAAGAGTTGGAGGAGATACTATCTTTGGAGTCAAACCTGCTCTTTATTATTTCACAGTTTTCAATTTAGATGATTTTATGCTTGTTGTGTTTTACATTTATGTTGCTCTAGTCTTTGTGCATAGTTTTCCTACCTCTACTGATTGCACTCTGAATCAGCTAAAGTAAGTCTTTGCATGTCTCTCTGTATTCAATGTGTACACTGTTTCTCCCCTTTTCAGCCAAATTCTTTGAAAAAGTTATTTATACTCACTGTTTTCACTCTTCTCATTTAGTCACTGGCCCTTTGAAATTTGGCTTCCAATCTAATCTATCAACTGATACTGATCTCTCCAACGTTACTTAGTAGTCCAAATGGATGATCTTTTCTCGATTCTAACCCCTGTCAATCTATCACTCTTAACTACTGTACTCTCTTTCTGGATATTCTCTCCCTTCTAGGTTTACTTGAAACTATTCTTCTGATCTATCTCATACCTATCTGACCACTGCTCTTCTGTCTTCTTTACTAACTCACTGTCTTCATCACCTAAGTGTGGGTGTTCTCCAAAGTTCTGTTCCTGGGCTCACTTCTGTTTTTCCTCTATACTTTGTCTAAAACACCTCATGAGCTTCCATGGATTTAACTATCATCTCTGGGTAGATGACTGTCAGATCTATAGATTCAACTCTAGTCTCTCCCCCTGAACTTCAGTTACCCATCACCAACTGCCTATTGGACACTTCAAACTGGATGTCAAGAAGTCTTTAAGGCAGCTAGGTAGTACAGTAGATGGAGTAATGGGCTTGGATTCAGGAAGATCTGAGTTCAACTCCAGCTTCAAACACATACTAGCTCGTGTGACTTTGGGCAAGCCATTTAACTGGTTTTCTTCAGTTTTCTCAGCTGTAACATGAGGAAGATAGCATTTACTTCATAGTGCTATAGAGAAGATCAAATATTTGTAAAATGATTAGCTTGGCATATATTAGTCACCATATAAATGCTGGTTATTATTATTTCTGCTGTTATTTACAAAACTGAACTCATTGTCTTTTCTCCTAAAACCTCTCCCTTCTAAATGTTCCTATTTTGGTCAAAATATTATAATCTTTCCAGTATATCAAGTTTGCAATCTCAGCATTATCTTAGACTTCTTATTCTCCTTTACTTCATATATCTAATTAGCTAACAAATCTTGCTATTTCTACCATTACATCATTCACATCTAACCCTTTCTTTCTATTCACCTTAATTCTGATCCTTGTTACCTCTAAACTAGACTATTTTGATAGCTTTCTAATTGGTCTCTGCCTCAAGTCCTTCACCACCCCAGTCTATCCTGCACACTGCTATCAAAGCAGTTTTTCATAAACACAGGTCTGACCACATGCTTCCGCAACTCAATCAAATTCAATGACTTACTATTGACTATAAGATCAAATATAAACTCTTTAGTTTTTGTTGAATGCAGCTAAATATCAATTGACCTTCCCTGATCCCAGAGCTGCAAAATGACTGAGGGCAATTAAAAACAGGTGAAAGGAGAACTTTCCAAACCAAGTGAAAAACAAGAAAGAAAGGAGCCCTCACTTCTGACCAGATATTAGCACTCCTCAGCCTCCCCTATGTTTCTCTGTGAACTTTCTGTCATTATGAAAAACCACTGACATGGCAGCTTCCCATGAGTGTTTCCCATGGGACACCCTCCCTGCTCAAGTGTTCCTGTTCCCTTCTGCCCCACTTGGGCACTCTAGTACTTTGGTGTTATGTGTTGGCCCTGGATTGTCTCCATTAAAGATCCTAGTTTTTGCTACTTTGTCAGTATTTTTTATTTCAGGATGACAGTATTTAAAACATACAGGCATAGGCTGATCTGTCTTTTCAATTACACATTATTTCGCATCCCATATTCTCAGATCCAACCAAACTGGCCTTCTCTCTGTACTTCACACTTGACATTACATCACCCATCCTTATCCTTTGTATTGGTCATCTCCTGTGCCTGAAATACACTCTCTCTTTAACTTTGATGGGGTTATGGGAGATGAAAGCCTTATTCAGATTGGCCCATTCAGAGCAGTCCTCAGGACTAGTCAAAAAAGCACAGCAAATAGCACTTCTAACTGTAGATGAGGTGGATAGGAAGCCCTTTCTCAGGGTTCCCTGCCAATCCTCCTTTATTTTATAAACTACCAAAAGTGTGTGTTTCAGTTATGGCATTCTCAAACAATGAACTTGGATTGCTGAGAATTTGCAAGCATATAGAAATTATCTTTTAATGAATGGCACAAATGATAAGCACAAATTTAAATTTCAGATCTAAGTCCTGGTAAATTTTTCCCTAAGCTGTGATTAGTGAAACTTGCTCTTTGAGGTAAAAGCTCATGAGACTATAACTAATGAATTATAATAATCCATTAATAATCAACAGCCAATAATCTACCACATGAGAGAAAGGCCATGAGCTACTCAGAGAATGTGATACAGGTGGAGATCTGTATTTGAAAAACCTGTGAGGACAATGTTAGCCTCAGTCTAAGTTGGGATCCGCCTGGCTGTTTCCCCATTCTGTTCCTTTGAAAAGTATTACCTACTTGGTTATTACTAAATCTGGCTATGAGGTGGAACTAATGAATCAGGTCCCTGCCTCATCTTTATATAGCAAATTTCTAGAATCAGAGCAAATGGTCAGTAAAAGATATTAGCACAATGCAAATATGTGAGATCATGCTGTTTTGATGTGAATGTGTAGGTATTCCATATCTCAAACAAATGGGTGAATTAGTAAAATTGTATTCCTTTCTATATTCTACACAATTTAGTAAGTGGTATTGCTATTAGTTACTGAAATTAAATCAGAAACATCTTCAGTTTGGTTTGGGAAAAAGAATTTCAGTGCAATCAATTTTCTTACATTGAGGCAACCTATTCAACCTAGTCATTACTTAAGTATCCTCTCAAGTCTTTCGTTATAATTGGTTTAAAACTCACTCTCTGGCAAATTAACTTCTACCAGCAAAACTACTGTTATTTCCCAATGGCATCTGATCCTCCTAAAGGAATGTAATCAGAGTAGAAACTTGAGAAAAGTAATAAGATCAGATAATCTTGTGTGTCAAATGCAAATGATTCTAACCGAGCTCTTTGCTTTCTTTCTTTGTTTTGCCCCATTCTGACATCACTTTTAACTTTCCCTATATACGGGCCCAACATATTAAACTTGCTTGTCAGATTTGCTTGTCAGATTTGTCTTCCAGACTACATGTCATTCACCTACAATTGGTAGCAAACAGTGGATACCAGCCCATATCTACCCATTGATCCCTGGAAGCAGTCTATGCTCAGTTCCAGTCAACCTCCTCCCCAGGACAGCTCTATGTCCCTTGCTAGCAAGAAGGAGTTTCAGAAACCAAGATCTTTGCCCCTTGCTCCAAAAGATTTTGGGTCCCATTTGTTTGAGGGGGGAATGATGGGGTTATGGGACCTGGACCCCTAAAGGAAAAGACTATGCCTATGGAAGCAAACTGGTCCCTAAACTTTCACATATATTTTAAGCTGGGGTGTAGCATGTTTTCAGGGAGGACCAGGACCTTTGTGTGATGGATGCCAAGCTCTTTTTGGGGCTCTTTCCACATTTGGTGTTCACCTGTTCCACCTAACTCTCACCTGTGGCTCCAAGAAGCTGCAGCATGTGCAGCGGCCACAACTCAGTAAACCATTTCAGCAGGCAGGCCAAACCAGGCTGAGGGTAACCAAAGGGTCTCAAACCCGTTGGTGAGTTAGGGAGGTATCTACCTCAAGCCTGTGAGGATTTCCTCTGATGGAATGGGTAGATGAGAACAATTGGTGTACAGCACTGCATTTGCTCATCTGGGTGAGAACACTTTCAAAGACCAAGACTGGTTTCATTAAAATGATGGGGAAATTCAGAAGCTGCTAAATGAAAAGCGAGAACTCCACAGGATATACCAGCAGGATAGTTCACCCACCTCTAAGAAGGCAGTACCTAATTCCATCAAAAGCAAAGTACAAGCAAAGCTTGGAGAGATGCAGGATTCCTGGTTTGGTAAGAAGGCAGATGAAAGCACTTTTATGATTCCCTGAAAGCTATTTATGGACCAAAAACCTATGGTGCATCACAACCACTCAGTGCTGATGGAGCCACATTGATTAGAGATAAGGACATGATCCTAGAGAGATGAACAAAACACTTCCACAGTGATCTCAACAGACCATCATCAATCAATGCTGAAGTCAATGACCATTTACCTCAGATTGAAGTCAATCCCTCCTTAGCTGAACTTCCAACTGAAGAAGAGGTTTTGAAGGCCATTAGGCTCCTTGCATGTGGCAAAGCATCTGGTACTCATTCTATTCCAGCTGAGATTTAAAAGGTAGGGGGACCATTCCTCGTACAAAAACTGACGGAAATTTTCCAGGTTATATAAGAGGAAGTTTTCCTCCAGGAGTTCAAGTATGCCTCCATTGTCCATCTCTATAAAGATAAAGGGAACAGATTATCCTGCAACAATCACAAGGGGCTGGGGGGTGTCTCTCTCTTAGTCATTGCTGGCAAAATTCTTGCTAGAGTCCTCTTTAATAGGCTGATCCTTCACCTGGAAGATGGGCATATACCTGAGAACCAGCGTGGCTTCTGAAAGGGCCAAAGAACAGTTGATATGATGTTTGTTGCCCAACAACTCCAGGAGAAATGCCAGGAGCAGAACAGAGATCTGTACACAACATTTGTAGATCTGGCCAAGGCCGCTGACACTATTAGTTGTGAGAGCTTATGGAAAATTATGTCAAAATTTGGCTGCCCAGAGAAGTTCATCAGTATTGTACATCAATTTCATGATGACATGTTTGCCCAGGTTCTGGATAGTGGACAACGCTCCCATGCCTTCCCAGTCACCAATGGAGTGAAACTAGGGCTTTGTGCTTGCTTCCAAAGCAATGTTGTCAAATGCTTTCAATGATGATGAACATGGCATCAAGGTCAACTACTGTACTGATGGTACGTTCTTCAATTTGAAAAGGCTACAAGCCAAGGCCAAAGTGAAGGGAGTGTTGGTACATGATTTTCTGTTTGCAGATGATTGTGCACTCAATGCAGCCTCTGAAGTTGAGATGCAACAAAGTATGGATCAATTCTCTACTGTCTCCACCTCACAGAGTACTTTTATTCCTTTAAAAACTAGTTCAGGTATCATCTTCTGCATGACATCTTTCTTGATTCCCCTAAATGCTAATACATGCCTTTCGAAACTACCTTTTATTTAACTACTCTGTATATATTTGTTTTTATTCTCTTTGTAATTATTTTTCTATATTTTCTATGTATTTGCCTCTACTATTATAAGCTCATTGTGAGATGAAATTATTTCATTCTTGAACTTGTATTCCTAGTGCCAAGAACAGATTTGGCAATAGTAATGTTTATTTATTAATATATTCATATATCATAGTTTCCCTGACCATTTCTCAATCAATGGGCATCTACTTTGTTTCTACTTGTCTGTGACTAAAAAAAAAAATATTTATGTATCTTGACTATTTCTCATTAAGTTTAGAGCTTAAACTACATTAAGGTTCCTCTATAAAGTTCAAAGTGTCACTTCGGGCTAAGAAGGTTGTCTGAACTAGAAGCAACTCATTAAGGTACCATAGATCTACTCTAGCAAAACCCTGAAATTCACACCAGAGTGAATAATGACCAAAAACCTAATGGGAAAGTAGTGATTTCTTCTATCTTCTACCTATATCTTCTACCTGTTACTGCATAACAGGTCATCCAGAAATCCAAAAACAACATGAGAGTGAGTTGCTAGCAAAGCCAACATCAGTGCAGCATAGCCTCCAAGTGCCATTAGAGGTATTCTAGGAACAAGTATAACCTGAAAGGCACTGTCTGAAGAAACCAAGAGCACAGAAACCTGCATAAGACCTGAGAAAGTCCCAGTGTGGTTAAAAATACACATGGTAGGTACCTTAGAAGTTCTAGGAATGAAAAACAGAATGAGAATCAATAGTTTAGAAAAGAAAGTGTTAAGCCTTGCCCAAGTATTGAACTCCCTCAAAATCCGAACAGGTCCAACTGAAATCAATGACTCCATGGGAAGCAAGAAATACTAGAACAAAATAAAGAGTTCGAAAGAACAGAATGGTCCTGAAAGATAATAGGTGTTTAAAAAATGTTTATTTACTGACTGTTCTGAGCATTTGGAGAGGAAAGAGAATAGAGGGCAAAAGGAAGAATAAGTGTAGAAAGGAGAAGTAGTAAAACAGGTATTTGGAGAAGGAAGCAATGGGGGGATAGGGTATCAGATGAACCTCAGCCACTGATTATATATCAAACTTAAACTAGGAAAAACAGGGAGAAAGGAAGAGGATATTAAGGGGGAGGACAACAGAAAGGTGGAAATAGCTGTAAACAAAACAAATTTCCTGATTCTGAAGGAGTAAAAAGGAAAAAAAGAAAGGTATTAGAATCTAACAGGATGTCTTAGATTGTTTCTAAGACAACTGGGTAATGAATAAACAAATTGTGATAAATGGATGTAATGAAATATTATTGCACCATAAGAGAGGATAAAACAGAAAATTACACAGAATCCTGGGTACATGAATCAAAGCAAAGAGAAGTGAGGAGAACCAGAAGAACAAGTTATGGTGTGAAGAAAATCAACAAAGAACAAAGCCCCCCAGGAACGTTTGAAGAAGGAGAGAATAATATCACTGGCAGGGGTTTGGGGGAAGGCAGCCAGAAGAGCTAACACCTGATTTGATTCTTAAAGCAAGATGAGAAATTGAAAAGGCAACATGGTAAGGCTGTGCATTCTAGGCAGGAGGCAAATTGGCAAGTGCAAGGAGGCAGGAAATGGTCTACTGACTTTAGGGAAGAGTAGATATTTCAGTCCAGCTGAAAATAGCAAGTGCATCAAGGAAAGTTATGCAAAATAAGGCTGAAAAAGCAGACCTGAGCCAGACAGGAAAAGGCCTTAAATTTCAGACAAATAAAAATAACTATAAGAATCTATAAGGAGAAAAGATACGTTAAAGGAAGTCAAAGTTTAGAAAGAAAGAAGAGCCTTCTGGCTAGGGAATTGTTCAATGACATTAGAAGTTTCCGAGGTGCTGGCAAGTACAAGGTACTCAAGACAAATAAGGGATATCTCCCTCCCACCATAAATAGGTTACAAACAGGGAAGGTGTTGATTTTCTTGAAGATGGTTTTAGTTAAGTGAAAGCATATAGTGAAAGGCTATAGTGAAAATGCTCAGGGGGGTGGAGCCAAGATGGCAGAGTAGAAACACACATATACGCTAGCTCCGAACCCACAGCCTGGAAAATATCTGTAAAAAAGAACTCCCAACAAATTCTGGAGCAGCAGAAGCCACAGAACAACAGAGCGGAAGAGATTTCTGTTCCAGAGAGCCCTGAACACCTCTCGCAAAAGGTCCTCACGCTGCAGGCCCGGAGCCCAGTCCAGCCCTGCCTTGGCCACACGGCGATGAGACGAGCAGATCCCAACAGGCTTCAGGGACAGAATCTCCAGCGGCTGCATGGGTCCCTCCACCCACAGGCCCCAAAGGTTGGTGAGAGGGTCTTCTCGGCTTGCCGAGAGGGGAGTAGGGTGCCCCAATAACTCAAGCCCCCTCAGAAGGCAGCAGCGGAGGTGGCAGCAGACCAGGGCTCCCAAGCAGGCAGGAGCCCAGATCCATTGTTGAAGGTCTCTGCATAAACCCTCTGAGGGAACTGAGCCCAGTGAGGCGGCCCTGCCCCCACCTGAGCACCTGAACTTAATCTCACACTGAATAGCAACCTTGCCCCCGCCAAAAGCCTTGAGGCTGGGAAGCAGCATTTGAATCTCAGACCCCAAGTGCTGGCTGGGCAGAGCTAGAAGTGAAGTGGGTGTGAAGAGAATATTCAGAAGTCAAGTCACTGGCTGGGAAAATGCCCAGAAAAGGGAAAAAAAAATAAGACTATAGAAGGTTACTTTCTTGTTGAACAGGTATTTCCTCCCTTCCTTTCTGATGAGGAAGAACAATGGTTACCATCAGGGAAAGACACAGAAGTCAAGGCTTCTGTATCCCAGCCCACCCAATGGGCTCAGGCCATGGAAGAGCTCAAAAAGGATTTTGAAAATCAAGTTAGAGAAGTGGAGGAAAAACTGGGAAGAGAAATAAGAGACATGCAAGCAAAGCATGAAAAACAAGTAAACACCCTGCTAAAGGAGACCCAAAAAAATGCTGAAGAAAAAAACACCTTAAAAAATAGGCTAACTCAATTGGCAAAAGAGGTTCAAAAAGCCAATGAGGAAAAGAATGCTTTCAAAAGCAGAATCAGCCAAATGGAAAAGGAGGTTCAAAAGCTCACTGAAGAAAATAGTTCTTTCAAAATTAGAATGGAACAGACTTTATGAGAAACCAAGAAATCACAAAACAAAACCAAAAGAATGAAAAAATGGAAGATAATGTGAAATATCTCATTGGAAAAACAACTGACCTGGAAAATAGATCCAGGAGAGACAATTTAAAAATTATGGGACTACCTGAAAGCCATGATCAAAAAAAGAGCCTAGACATCATCTTTCATGAAATTATCAAGGAAAACTGCCCTGAGATTCTAGAACCACAGGGCAAAATAAGTATTCAAGGAATCCACAGATCACCGCCTGAAAGAGATCCAAAAAGAGAAATTCCTAGGAACATTGTGGCCAAATTCCAGAGTTCCCTGGTCAAGGAGAAAATATTGCAAGCAGCTAGAAAGAAACAATTCAAGTATTGTGGAAATACAATCAGGATAACACAAGATCTAGCAGCTTCTACATTAAGGGATTGAAGGGTGTGTAATAGGATATTCCAGAAGTCAAAGGAACTGGGACTAAAACCAAGAATCACCTACCCAGCAAAACTGAGTATAATACTTCAGGGGAAAAAATGGTCTTTCAATGAAATCAAGGACTTTCAAGCATTCTTGATGAAAAGACCAGAGCTGAAAAGAAAATTTGACTTTCAAACACAAGAATGAAGAGAAGCATCAAAAGGTAAACAGCAAAGAGAAGTCATAAGGGTCTTTACTAAAGTTGAACTGTTTACATTCCTACATGGAAAGACAATATTTGTAACTCTTGAAACTATTCAGTATCTGGGTACTGGGTGGGATTACACACACACACATGCACACACACATGCACACACACACATAGAGACAGAGTGCACAGAGTGAACTGAAGAGGATGGGATCATATCTTTAAAAAATGAAATCAAGCAGTGAGAGAGAAATATATTGGGAGGAGAAAGGGAGAAATGGAATGGGGCAAATTATCTCTCATAAAAGAGGCAAGCAAAAGACTTATTAGTGGAGGGATAAAGAGGGAAGGTGAGAGAAAAACAGGAAGTTTACTCTCATCACATTCCACTAAAGGAAGGAATAAAATGCACACTCATTTTGGTATGAAAACCTATCTTACAATACAGGAAAGTGGGGGATAAGGGGATAAGCAGGGTGGGGGGGATGATGGAAAGGAGGGCATGGGGAGGAGGGAGCAATTTGAGGTCGACACTCATGGGGAGGGACAGGATCAAAAGAGAGAATAGAAGTAATGGGGGGCAGGATAGGATGGAGGGAAATATAGTCTTATACAACATGACTATTATGGAAGTCATTTGCAAAACTACACAGATTTGGCCTATATTGAATTGCTTGCCTTCCAAAGGGAAGGGGTGGAGAGGGAGGGAGGAAAAGAAGTTGGAACTCAAAGTTTTAGGAACAACTGTTGAGTACTGTTTTTGCCACTAGGAAATAAGAAATACAGGTAAAGGGGTATAGAAAGTTATTTGGCCCTACAGGACAAAAGAGGAGATGGAGACAAGGGTAGAGAGGGATGATAGAAGAGAGACCAGATTGGTGATAGGGGTAATTAGAATGCTCGGTGTTTTGGGGTGGGGGGAGGGGGACAAAAGGGGAGAAAATTTGGAACCCAAAATTTTGTGAAAATGAATGTTAAAAGTTAAATAAATAAATTTAAAAAAAAAAAAAGAAAATGCTCAGAGGATTGCCAACAGGAGGGAGCAAAACTTCCTCAAGTTGCCAAGTGACAAGAAGGTCTTTGACACCTTAGGAGATGCCTGCCTATGCTGGCTGTTGTGTTGGTGGAGAGAGGAGAGAGAAGGAAGAAGGGAGGATTAATAGTAAAGGGAGAGTAGCTATGTACAGGAAAAGCAAAGAGAGGGATAATGGAGGAACAAGTAGAACATCAAATGGTAATTCTGTTCATAAGGCTTAGACTGGTGTTTGGGAGTGCGACAAGCTTTTGGAAATGTCGTTAGATATAGCCCCTCTGCTCTATGATCATCTTTGTAGACCCTGTGCTACGCCCCAATATGGCTGAGAGTGGTACAGGAGGACAGCTGGATTCCCTGGGTTGGCTTCCAGGTCCAGGTCTGCCATTTACTATCTGCACTTTTTTAGACAAGTTAAGTTTGATTTTTTTTCTTCTCAGTTTCTTCATCTGTAAATGAAGGCGTTTCTTCCAGCTCTAAATCCTGTGATCATGTTAGGTAGCATTTTTGCACTGAGTCTTAAAAGATAAGTAAGATTTTCAAATGACAAAAATGGTGAATGGACACAGTACACAGCTAAGACTGAGACAAGACAGTAAAATCATAGTTTGGAGAAGTGTGAATTACTACTTGGCTGAAGTTAGCACAAGTTTATGAAGGTACAGTGGACAGAGTGCTGGGCTTGGAGTCAGGAAGCCATGAGTTCAAAGCAAACCTCAAACCCCCACTAGTTATGTGACTCTGGGCAAGTCATTTAACCACTGTCTGCCTCAGTTTCCTCACATGTAAAATAAGGATAAAGCACCTAACTCCCAAGGTTGTTGTAAGCATCAAATGATATAGTATTTGAAAAATGCTTGGCACACAGTAGGTTCTATGTACATATCAGCTATTATTGTTATCAACATTATTAGTCAGATCAGAAAAAGGCCCAATTTCTAGACAAAGTACTTGAAACATTACTAGGGAAGAAACAGAAAGTTCTTTAAGATTCCAGAGCAGAGGAATGAAGGGAAAGCTATTCTCTGAGACGACTAAATAACAATAGCAATAGTGATGACTTGATGACATTGTATTTTTAAAATCTGATGGGAGAGAGACAGAGAGGGAGACAGAGAGGGAGAGAGAGAAATAAGAGATTGATAAATAATTATTTGTTAAGTACTTACTGTGTCAGGCACTATTCTAAGTGCTTTACAAATATTATTTCATTTGATCTCACGACAAACAGGTAAGGTAAATGCTGTTATCATCTCCATTTTATAGTTGACAAGACTGAGCTAAAGCAAGGATAAGTGACTTGCCCAAGGTCACACAACTGGTAAGTATCTGGGACCAGTGATGAACTCAGGTCTTCCTGACTCTAGGCCATAAAATCTACCCACTGAGGACTTGGCTGCCTCAATACAAAGTGCTGAGGATAAAAACATAAAGGAAAAAATAAGATAACCTTCCACAAAGAAGTTCATATTCTAAAGGAAGAAAACACATAAAAGGGCACTGGCAGGCAGCACAGGGGCAAGCCTGCTAAGGAAGAGATGAGAAAGTCTGGAAAGTAGGGAGTGGGTCAAGATTGAAGTGAACATGGTTAAGACAGGGTACAGGATAGAGGCATCTCCAGGTAATAGGTGAGGAAGTGGAAAACTCGAAAGAGTAAAAAGTGGACCTCAGTGTGACTTTATATAATTATTTCACTTGAGTTTAACAATCTCCACTTTACAGATGAGGAATGAGCTCAGAGGTTAAGAGACAAGCTCAAGACCACAACAGCTGACAAATGGTAAAGGCACAAGTTAAACCTACTAGGATTCTCTGACTCCAAATCAATCACTTGATCCATTACATCATGTTTCCTTTGAAGATTAATCTTGCAGGAGGACATAGAAAAGACTTCAAGACAGAACATGTGTTACAAGACTATGACAAAAGTACAAATGTGAAAGAGAAGAGACTCCTATCCTGTCTGAAAACAAAATAATGTCTATTTTACCATAGGTAATCCTAGTAGTTACGCTACTGTTTCTCTTAGAGTATATTATCCAAATAGCATGTTCAGTGAATAGTACAGAAAAAAATAAATTAATATAGGTAGATGTATAGATTAATTATATTTTCCCAAAGGTCAATTTTGAAATACCTAGCTAAATGTTAAAATCAGCAAGTCTTAAAGAGTTAGTCTGCTGTTGGTATATAGGATTTGAAAAGGACACAAAAAGCTAAAAATTTCTATTCTTTTAAAATTCAATATAAAGGAGAAGCTGAGGCAAGATGGCAGAGTGAGAGCAACAACTCACTTAAGCTCTTAGACAAACTGCTTCAGATAACTCTAAAAAGAGAATCTGACCAAATTTTGGAGGTGTAGAATCCAATAGGAGACAGACTGTGGCATATTCACAACCCAGGACAGACTGGAAGGTTGAAGGGAAGGATCTGTTCAGTGAGGGTGAGCCCACAGCACACAGCACAGCTCGTCCAGCGCAGCAGAGCAGGAAAACCCCAGGGAGGCCTGACGCAGCAGCAGCAGGCAGAAAGGCAGAGTGGCAACCCAGGGTGAGAAACCAGCAGAGCTGAGCAAGTGACAACTGCTGAGCCCCAGATATCAGATGCAGCAGCAGCTGAGACTTTCAGACCGTAGATAAAACATCTGAAAGTCACCTACTTGAACTTCCAAGAGCTAAAATGGCCGAGTGATCAATAAAGACACTCTCCTCCCCCAGTGCTGACCTTGAAAGAACCATGAAGTATTTCCCCAGAAAAATCCTGGATCAGTGAGAACAGTGAAGGGGCAAAAAATCTCATAACAGCTGAGGCTAGGAAAATAGCTAAGGGGGATTCCTCTTACTGTGGCAGAGGCAAACTGGAAGGAGAGGGACCCCAGGGCAGTAGAAACTTGCACTAGGACCCAGGTGTGCCTCAGCATTTTGAGAGGAGCTTCAGGTGAGGTGGAAACTTGCACTAGGACCCAGGCGTGCCTCAGCACTCCAGGGTTAACAAGAAGACAATAGGGAAGCCAGGATCACCAACCCCTGAGCTTGCCTTTGCGTCATCTGAGCTGAGGAGATCTCCAGGGACCAGACCACCCTTCCCCCACACTTAACAAGCTAGCCCCAGGGCAAATGGGGGAAACACAAAACAAAAAGATAAAAAAGCATCTGCCCTTAACTTTTTTACACTAGTCAGCTCAACACCAAGTTCTGCAGCTTCTAACTGAAAGGATCAGAAGCCACAACACAAATCATCATCATGAGCAAGAAAAAGCAAAACAAGGGTGAAAAAACCATAGAATATTAATATGGGGACAAGGACCAAAAGAAGAATACCAAAGAGGTCAGGAGTGAGACTATACTTTCATCTGAAACTTCAGAAGGGACTATGAACTGCTTGCATGCATAGACATCTCTCCTGGAACAGCTGAAGAAGGAAATAGAAGAAAAATGGGCAAATGATTTTAAAACTATGAAAAAAGAATTCATTCATGAGAACATCTCTTTAAAAAGGAAAATTGAACAAATGGAAAAGGAAGCACAAAACCTAACTGGGAAAAATGGACAAATGGAAAAAGAAGTACAAAAACTAATTGGAGAAAATACTTACTTAAAAGGAATAATTGGACAGATGGAAAAGGAGTTGCAAATGTTAACTAAAGAAAACAATTTGATAAAAATTAGAATTAGGCAAGCAGAAACTAATGAATCTATGAGACATCAAGAATCAGTCAAACAAAATCTAAAGAATGAAAAGATAGAAGAAAATGTAAAATATCTAATTGGAAAAACAACTGATCTGGAAAATAGATGCAGGAAAGAAAATTTAAGAATTACTGGCCTACCAGAAAGCCACTATGAAAACAAGAGTCTGGATAATATCTTCCAAGAAATCATCAAGGAAAATTGCCCAGAAGTGCTAGATCCACAGGGCAAAATAGTCATTGAAAGAATCTATCTTTCACCTCCCAAGAGGGATCCCAAACTAAAAACCCCAAGAAATATTATTGCCAAATTCCAGAACTATCAAGTGAAGGAGAAGATACTACAGGCAACTAAAAAGAAATCATTCAAATATGGAGGAGCAACAGTCAGGATCACACAGGACCTTGCAGCTTCTACATTAAAAAATCTAAGGAACTGGAATACAATATTCCGTAAGACAAAGGAGCTGGGACTACAACCAAGGATAAATTACCCAGCAACGTTCAAAGAAATTAGGGATTTCCATACCTTCCTGACAAAAAGGCCAGAAATGAATAGAAAATTTAATCCTCGAATGCAGGGCACAAGAGAGGTATAAAAAGGCAAACAGGAGGAAAGAAAAACTTGTTACTCAATTTGGGCAAACTGTTTACCTCCCTACAAGGGAAGATGACACTTGTTAATCCTGAGAATTGTACATCCATTATGAAATATAAAAGGGATATACATAGAGGGAATGGGTATAAAGTAAATGATGTGATCATAAAAATATGATTTAAGCATGTGAAGGGATTGTGACAGGAGGTGTGAAAAGGAGGAAGCAGAGAATGGTAAATTACATCACAGAAGTACAAAACTATAGTAGAAGGAAAGAGGGGAGAGAGATGAGCATTGTTTGAGAGGTACTCTCATCTGATTTCCTTCAAGGAGGGAACAATAAACTTAATTAAGGATATAAATCTAACTAGCTGTATAGGCAGCAGGAGGGGGAGAGAGAAGGAGGGGGAGGGAGAAGAAGGGGGAGGGGAAGCAAAAGGGAGGGAAGAAGAAGTAAGGGTAAAGGGGAGTAAAAGGGAGTGGGGCGGAAAGGAAGGGGAGACTGCAGGAGGTGGTGGTGAAAAGTAAAAACTCTATTGAGGAGGGGAAGGGAGATTGGAGAACTAAAAGCACAAACGGTGGGAAAGAGGAATGAGGGGAAGACACAGATTGTAATCATAACTGTGAATGTGAATGGAATGAACTCTCCCATAAAACAGAGACGGATAGCAGAATGGATTAAAAGCCATAGCACAACCATATGTTGTTTACAAGAAACATGTTTGAAATGGGGGGATACACACAGGGTAAAGGTAAAAGGTTGGAGGAGAATATATTGTGCCTCAGCTGATGTAAGAAAAGCAGGAGTAGTAATCCTAATCTCAGACAAAGCAAAAGCAGAAATAGATCTAATCAAAAGAGAAAAGGAAGGAAACTATATCCTGCTAAAAGGCACAATGAACAATGAAGCAATATCATTAGTAAATATGTATGCTCCAAGTGGTATAGCATCCAAATTCTTACAGGGGAGGTTGGGGGAGTTGAAGGAAGAAATAGACAGCAAAACTAAAATAGTAGGGGACCTCAACCTCCCCTTCTCTGAACTTGATAAATCTAACCTCAAAATAAACAAGAAAGAGGTTAAGGAGGTAAATAAAACTCTGGATAAGGTAGATATGATAGATCTCTGGAGAAAACTGAATGGTAATAGAAGGGAATATACCTTTTTTATCAGCAGTACATGGTACATATACAAAAACTAACCTTGGAGTAGGGAATAAAAACCTCACAATCCAGTGCAGAAAGGCAGAGACAGTTAATGCATCCTTCTCAGATCATAATGCAATAAAAATTATATGTAAAAAAAGGCCATGGAGAGATACACCACAAACTAAATAATCTAATCCTAAAGAAGGAGTGGGTTAAACAACAAATCATAGAAACAATCAACAACTTCATTCAAGAGAATGACAATAATGAGACAACACAACAAATCTTATGGGATACCGTAAAAGCAGTTATTAGGGGAAGTTTTATATCTTTGAATGTCTACATGAATAAAATAGAGAAAGAAGAGATCAATGACTTGCATGCAGCTGAAAAAGCTAGAAAAAGAACAAATTGAAAATCTCCAAATAAACACCAAATTAGAAATATTGGAAACCAAAGGAGATATTAATAAAATTGAAATTAAGAAAACTATTGAATTAATAAATAAAACCAATAGTTGCTTTTATGAAAAAACTAATAAAATTGATAAACCTTTGATCAATCTGATTAAAAAAAGAAAGAAGAAAACCAAATTTCTAAAATCAAAAATGAAAGGGGTGAACTCACCTCCAATGAGGAGGAAATTAAAACAATAATTAGAAATTACTTTGCCCAACTTTATGCCCATAAATTTGACAATCTAAATGAGATGGATCAGTATTTTAAAAAATACAAATTGCTCGGATTAACAGAAGAGGAAGTTGAATACTTTGAATACTTAAACAACCCCGTCTCAGAAAAAGAAATTGAACAAGCCATCAATGGACTCCCTAGGAAAAATGAGAATAGGCAAAGAAGAAACTAAGTTATTACTCTTTGCAGATGATATGATGATATACTTAGAAAATCCCAGAGATTCAAGTAAAAAAACTACTTGAAATAATAAACAACTTTGGCAAAGTTGCAGGTTACAAAATAAACCCACACAATCTTCCACTTTTCTATATGTTAGTAACAAAGCCCAACAGCAAGAGATAGAAAGAGAAATCCCATTTAAAGCTAGGGTAGACACTATAAAATATTTGGGACTTTACCTGCCATAACAAACCCAGGGACCATATGAACACAACTGCAAGACACTTTGCACACAAATGAAGTCAGATCTAAGTAAGTGGAAAAACATCAGTTGCTCGTGGGTAGGTTGAGCCAATATAATAAAAATGACAATTCTACCTAAATTAATTTACTTATTTAGTGCCATACCAATTAAACTATCAGATAATTATTTCCTAGAGCTGGAAAAAATAGTATCAAAATTCATCTGGAAGAACAAAAGGTCCAGAATATCAAGGGGACTAATGAAAAGAAATGCTAGGGAAGGTGGTCCAGTGCTACCAGATTTCAAATTGTATTATAAAGAAGTAATTATCAAAACCATTTGCTTGATACTGGCTAAGAAACAGAAGGGTAGACAAGTGGAATAGGCTAGGTACTTAAGACACAGCAGACAATGAATACAGCAGTCTATTGTTTGAAAAAAACAAGGGCCCCAGCTTCTGGGATAAGAACTCACTGTCTGACAACAATTTATGGGAAAACTGGATACAAGTGTGTGGGAAACTGGGCATAGACTAATGCCTGACACCATACACAAGAATAAAAGTCCAAATAGAAACAAGATCTAAGGATAAAGATTGATACTGTAAACAAATTAGGGGAACAAGGAATAGTGTATTTTACAGATTTATGGAGAAGGGAAGAATTTTTGACTAAAGAAGAGATGGAAAGGATTATGAAGGGCAAGATGAATAATTTTGATTACATTAAACTGAAAAGTTTTTGCACAACCAAACGCAAAGCAACCAACATTTGGAGGGATGTGGAAAACTGGGAAAGATTTTTTACAGCTAATGTCGGTGATAAAGGCCTCATTTCTAGAATATATAGAGAACTGAGTCGAATGTACAAAAATACAAGTCATTCCCCAATTGATAAATGGTCAAAGCATATGAACAGGCAATTTTCAGAGGAAGAAATTAAAGATATATATAGTCATATGAAAAAATGCTCTAAATCACTTTTGATTAGAGAGATGCAAATCAAAACAACTCTGAGGTACCACATCACACCTATCAGATTTGCAAACATGATAGAACAGGAAGATGATAAATGTTGAAGAGTATGTGGGAGAGTTGAAACACTAATACATTGTTGGTGGAGCTGTGAGCTGATTCAATCATTCTGGGAAGCAATTTGGAACTATGACCAAAGGGCTACAAAAATGCATACCCTTTGATCCAGCAATTGTGCTTGTAGGACACTATTCCCCAAGAGATCATAAAAATGGGAAAGGGTCCCACATGTACAAAAATATTTATAGCAGCTCTCTTTGTGGTGGCCAAAAACTGGAAATCAAGGGGATGTCCATCAATTGGGGAATGGCTGAAAAAATTGTGGTATGTGAATGTAATGGAATACTATTGTGCTACAGTAAATGATGAACAGGAAGACTTCAGAGAGGCCTGGCAAGACTTATGTGATCTGATGCTGAGCAAAAGGAGCAGAACCAGGAGAATTATGTGCATGGCAACGACAGTGTGTGAGAGTTTTTTATTACAGACTTGGAACTTCATTGCAATGCAAGGACTTAAAAAAATTCCCAATGGTTTTCTAAGACAAAATGCCTTCCACATCCATTCAATCGCAGAATGTAGCAGATCATTTTTTTTGCGTGTCTGTGTGTATTGTGTTTTGGTTTGTTAGATGATTTCCCCCACTCATTTTAATTCTTCAACACAGCATGAGTACAGTGAAAATGTATTTAATAGGAATAAATTGTATTCTGTCTCAGGGAGGGAGGAGGGAGGGAAGGGAAAATAATAATCTAAGTTTTATGGTAGTTATTGTGGAACGCTGAAAATAAATAAAATTAATTAATAAAAAAACAAAAAAACAAAACAAAACAAAATTCAACATAAAGGTTCCAATGTCTTTTTTATTATTTTGCAAAGATATAAGAATAGGGAAGGCCTTATCACAGGCTATCATGAAGGAAATTGTAAACTGACAAACTTGACACCTCAATTCTTAAACTAAATGATTTGGATAAACTAAAAGGGCTTGGTATGAAGCAAAATCATTTTTAACATCAATTTTCTATTTGTGAATAATTCTGCTGAGCCTTTTAGGATTAGGACATCAGTTAGTCTTTGAAAGACTTAGACATCAAAATGGAAACTTTTTAATGCTTTCTTCAAGTAGTTGATAATGGACAAAAGAACCTTACACTACCAATCTGACGGAGGGAGGGGAGAAGACTAAGAACTTCTCAAAGTGCCTTTATGAAGTCTGCCAGGGAGAAATGAAGAGAGGAAGGTCTCCATGGCACAGGTGTCTGGCTGTAGGCCAGGGCTGCTAATCAGCAGTTGCTCCTTCTGAACCCAACCACAGCCCCCCTCCTGAGGTGGCCAGCCAACCTGGGCTCTGAAAATTCTGCCCCGGAGCAAATACAAGTTCCTGTTTGTCCAAAGTTGGGGAACAAGAATATGCTAACTTTATGGCTCCAGTGGAAATCATCAGCAGGGCTAAAAGAAAAGCATCTATTCACCTTCAAGTGACCACCACTGCCTGAAACAGGTTGCAGCCAGCATTAACTTGGAAAGAGTTAAGGTGGTACTTTCTGTTTTAAACAGATCTGTGAGTTCAGTGGCGTAGGACACTTCAAGTATGGAAACACCCTCCACCAAGCAAGATAAACAAATGCTAATGTTGACAGAGTTACAGAAAAGACGCAAAGGATGACAGATGGAGAAATAGAAAAGGGTGGGGGTTTTTTTTTGTTTGTTTTGGGTTGGTTTTTTTTTTTTTTGTTTTGTTTTTTTTATGACACAGAAGGAAAAGTCACAGGGAGTTGTTTTTCACCTTAGTTTAACAATTCATACCAGTCCCAACAGATAGATGCAAAGTTTGAAGAAATACAGGACAAAATCTAGAAAGTAAAAAAGTTAATTAGGAGGGCCTAGGAATGAGAGGTAAACATAAGGAGAGAGAGAGAAAAGAACCCATATAAGAGAGGAATTATCAATTTTTTTCTTCTTTTTTTAATTTAAATTTATTTATTTAAGTTTTCAACCTTCATTTCCACAAAATTTTGGGTTCCAAATTTTCACCCCATTTCTCCCCTCCCCCCACCCTAAAACGCTGAGCATCCTAATTGCACCAATCACCAATCTGCCCTCCCTTCTAACATCCCTCCTATCCCTTATCCCCATCTTGTCTTTTTGTCCTGTAGGGCAAGATAACTTTCTATACCCTATTACCTGTATTTCTTATATCCTATTTGCAGGAACAATACTCAACAGTTGTTCCTAAAACTTTGAGTTCCAATTTCTCTTCCTCCCTCTCTCCCCACCTTTCCCTTTGGGAAGGCAAGCAACTCAATACAGGCCATATCTATGCAGTTTTGCAAATGACTTCCATAATAGTCATGTTGTATAAGGCTGAATATGTTTCCCTCCATCCTATACTGCCCCGCATTGCTTCTGTTCTCTCTTTTGATCCTGTCCCTCCCTAAGAGTGTTGACTTCAAATTGCTCCCTCCTCCCACTGCCCTCCCTTCCATCATCCCCCCCACCCTGCTTATCCCCTACTTTCCTGTATTGTAAGATAGGTTTTCATACCAAAATGAGTTTGCATTTTATTCCTTCCTTTAGTCAAATGTGATGAGAGCAAGCTTCATGTTTTTTCACTCGCCTTACCTCTTTTTCCCTCCACTGAAAAGTCTTTAACTTGCCTCTTTTATGTGAGATAATTTGCCCCATTTAATTTCTCCCTTTCTCCTCCCAATATATTTCTCTCTCACTGCTTAATTTCATTTTTTAAAGATATGATCCCCTCCTATTCCATTCCCCCTGTGCTCTCTGTCTCCGTGTGTGTGCATGTATGTGTGTGTATGTGTGTGTGTGTGTGTGTGTGTGTGTGTGTGTGTGTGTGTGTGTGTAATCCCACCCAGTACCCAGATACTGAAAAAAGTTTCAAGAGTTATTGTCTTTCCATGTAGGAATGTAAACAGTTCAACTTTAGTAAGTCCCTCATGATTTCTCTTTGCTGTTTACCTTTTCAAGCTTCTCTTGATTCTTGTGTTTGAAGGTCAAATTTTCTTTTCAGCTCTGGTCTTTTCATCAAGAATGCTTGAAAGTCCTCTGTTTCATTGAAAGATCATTTTTTCCCCTGAAGTATTATACTCAGTTTTCCTGGGTAGGTGATTCTTGGTTTTAGTCCTAGTTCCTTTGACTTCTGGAATATCATATTCCATGCCCTTTGATCCCTTAATGTAGAAGCTGCTAGATGTATTTCCACAATACTTGAATTGTTTCTTTCTAGTTGCTTGCAATATTTTCTCCTTGACCTGGGAACTCTGGAATTTGGCCACAATTTGTTCCACAATGTTTCTCTTTTTGGATCTCTTTCAGGAAGTGATTGGTGGATTCTTTCAATATTTATTTTGCCCTCTGGTTCTAGAATATTAGGGCAGTTTTCTTTGATCATTTCATGAAAGATGATGGCTAGACTCTTTTTTTGATCATGGCTTTCAGGTAGTCCCATAATTTTTAAATTGTCTCTCCTGGATCTATTTTCCAGGTCAGTTGTTTTTCCAATGAGATATTTTACATTATCTTCCATTTTTTCATTCTTTTGGTTTTGTTTTGTGATTTCTTGGTTTCTCCTAAAGTTATTAGCCTCCATCTGTTCCATTCTAAGTTTTAAAGAACTATTTTCTTCAGTGAGCTATTGAACCTCCTTTTCCATTTGGCTAATTCTGCTTTTGAAAGCATTCTTCTCCTCATTGGCTTTTTGAACCTCTTTTGCCAATTGAGTTAGCCTATTTTTCAAGGTGTTATTTTCTTCAGCATTTTTTAGGCTCTCCTTTAGCAAGGTATTGACCTGCTTTTCATGCTTTTCTTGCATCTCTCTCATTTCTCTTCCCAGTTTTTTCTCCACCTCTCTTACTTGATTTTCAAAATCCTTTTTGAGCTCTTCCATGGCCTGAGACCATTGAATATTTATTTTGGATGTTTGGGATACAGAAGCCTTGACTTTTATGTCTTTCCCTGATGGTAAGCATTGTTCTTCCTCATCCAAAAGGAAGGGAGGAGATATCTGTTCACCAAGAAAGTAACCTTCTATGGTCTTATTTTTGTTTCCCTTTTTTGGGCTTTTCCCCAATCAGTTACTTGACTTTTGGGTCCTTGTTCCTCCAAGGTGGCACAGTCAAGGGTGTACACTGGCCTGGGATCAGGAAGAGATTTTTGTGCCCAGAATCTTAGCAGTTTCCTCTCCACAGCCACCTGGCCTCCAGTTCCACCAAGCCAGCACTGGGGGGCTGGGATTCAGTCAAGTTGTGGGGGCAGGGCCACCATTCAGTCCGAGACAAAGACCAGCTCCCTCAGGGCTAAGGTAATAATTAGCTCCTCAGTGCCCCCAGGGGTTTTACAATCCAGCAATGGATACAGGCTGCTGTAGGGGCTGAGGTGGGAACTGCTGCCGCCTGTTGGATATAGACTCTGTGGCCTGCCTGAGGCCGGAGCTATGGGAAGGCCCTTCTCCCTTCCCAGCCAGCTGAAAAAACCCTGTCACTGACCTTTGGCACCTATGGGTTGAGGGATCTGTAGACCCACTGCTACTGGGACTGGGGACTCCGTGACTGGAGATTCCACCCCCGAGGGCTGTTCGCGAGCTGTGGGCCATGTGGCCAAACCTGGCCTCTGCTCCACGTCCCGTGCAACAGACATTTCCTGTGGGCCTTTCAGGTCACCATGGGCTGGAAATCTCCTCCACTCTGTTGTTCTCCACTTCTGCTGCTCCAAAATTTGTTGAGAGTCTCTCTCTACAGCTATTTTATGGGCTGTGTGGGGAGAGCCTGCATTTGTGTGTCTTTCTACTCCACTATCTTGGCTCCACCCCAATTATCAAATTTTTACTTCAAAGACTGGATGATTCTTAAGTTTCTGAGCAATTATTAAATTATCAAGTACTATGAGGATATCCAGTATGAAGAAAGAATTAGTCATGAGAGTTAGAAGGGCCCTACCTGAGATCACTCAGTCAAACCTATAAAAGGAAAAGGAGCAACTCTACAAGACTGTCAACAAATGGTCATCCAGTGTTGACTGCCACTGTCCGACGCAATAAAGTCAAAAGAAAGAACAAAATCACATAATTTTAGAAGGGAAAAGACAATTTAGTAGAACCTATAACCCCAAACAATCACTACCACCATGTGCACAGCAAGTGGTTCTTTGGCTTCTGCTTGAGGAGTCCCAATGACACAGAGCCAGCTACTTCCCAAGGGAGCCCATTCTGTTCTAGATGGCTCTTACTATTAAGTTTTCCCCACATGTGAAGTCAAAATTTGTTTCCTTTTAGCATCTATCCATTGTTTCTGGTTCTACCCTATGAGGTCAAACAGAACACATCTAATCCCTTGTCTCCAAGACAGCCTTTAAATAAAACTAGTGATCAGTCACTCATGAAGTCTTTTCTTCTTGAGACTAAACATCCCCGGTACCTTCAATGAATTCCCATGTCATAAACTCAAGGCCCTTCACCATGCCAGTGCCCTCCTTCTTTGTTCTGTTTCTACATAAGACATCACTTCCCCAATCATGGTCATCTTTGAGAACAAAGGACAAATAACAATCTATATAATGCCCAAGCTGGCCTGGAATGATGCAGGGATGCACAATATTACTTTGTCCCAATGCCCCTCAGGACAACTGAACTCTTGTGAGTAAACTCTCTTAACCCAATCAACCTAATTGACCCAAATAAAACCTATTAATGACCAAGCTGGTATGTGTCCCTCTTTCTTTGGTATTTCAGTATTCTCTCAGACAATATGTCACCTTACAATTGGTATAATTAGGAGAGAATACTCTGCCCCCTTACACTGAACAAACTCAAGTATAAAGTCATAAAATCAAAGATTTTAGAGCTAAAAGAAAACTTACAGATCATGTTTTGTTTGAGTCCCAGCCAAATTGAATACTGTCACCTCATGTGAGCTTAGAAAAATTTCAACTAACCTTGCTGACTCTGTTTTACTAACTGTAAAATGAGGGGACTAACCTCTAAGGTCTCCTCTAGCTTTGAATCAATAGATCTAATCCAAGTCTCACTTTACAAATGAAAACAGTGAGGCACAGAAAGGGGAAATGATTTGCCCTGGGAGCTGTAGCAGAATGAGAATGTGAACCAGTGTCTTATAAAGACATGTTTGTGGTTCCTTTTGTTACATGGCACTACTCCTCCCCTCCCAATCAAAGTCTAACAGAAGTTAAAAAGTCATTGTATATGATTTGAGAAAAAAAGTAGCTCCCTAAAACTTCTGGGATAATTACAGTCTACATTTAAATAATTTCACTGTACTTTTTGAAAGAAATTTAAAGAGACCTCCATGATCTCATATAAAAATAATACTAAAAATAAAGGTTAAAAAGTGTGATCCTACTTTAAGTTTCCTAGAGGTATGACCTGGAAACTTCTCCAGGCAAATAAACCTAGAAAAGGTCCCACTGTATGTCACTGAAAAACACTTACATGGGAGATAAACAGGTAAGAGCAAAGGAGAGGAGCTGTTGAGCAATCACACTCTTAGTTATATATGTACAGCTTGCTCAGATCATGTCTCCAGTGTACAGATCCAAATAAAAGGAAATTTTGGAGAGTTTTCTGAAAATAGTTAATATTTTTCTTGAAGAAAAGGTGTGGGAGACAAAATGTAAGAATGCCTGGAAAAATGATCTTCTGAAATAAATGTTTAGGCTTGATGTCTAAAAAAGCATAAGCAACATAGTTTCACATGAAACCAATATGAACTTAAAATCAAGAACCTCAGAATAGATGTGTTATCTTCAGGATTTCATTTAGCATCTTGTTCATCAGGGTATTAATCAACAAAAGACTAATATGAGTATCTACAACCAACCTGTCATAAAAGAACTTCTTAAGAAAGGATTTAAATGTTTTAAATCACTGTTGATTAGAGAGATGCAAATCAAAACTACTCTGAGGTACCATATCACACCTATCAAATTGGCTAACATGACTAAACAGGAAGATGATAAATGTTGGAGAAGATGTGGGAGAGATGGAACACTAATTCACTGCTGGTGGAGCTGTGAGTTGATCCAACCATTCTGGAGAGCAATTTGGAACTATGACCAAAGGGCTACAAAAATGTGCATACCCTTTGATCCAGCAAAATTGCTTCTAGGACAGTATCCCAAAGAGATCATAAAAATGGGAAAGGATCCCACATGTACAAAAATATTTATAGCAGCTCTCTTTGTGGTGGCCAACAACTGGAAATCGAGGGGATTCCCATCAACTGGGGAATAACTGAACAAGTTGTGGTATATGAATGTAATGGAATACTACTCTACTATAAGAAATGATGAACAGGAAGCCTCCAGAGAGGCCTGCAAGGACCTATATGAACTGATGCTGTGTGAAAGGAGCAGAACCAGGAGAACCTTGTACACAACAACAACCACAGTGTATGAGGAATTCTTCTGGTAGACTTAGACCATCACAGCAATGTAAGCACCTAAAACATTCCCAATGGACTCGTGAGACAAAATGCCTTTCACATACAGAGAAAGAACTATGGAATTGGACTGCAGAATGAAGCAGACCATTTTCTCTTGTGTAAACAGTTTTGGGTTTTTTTTTATGGTTTCTCCCATTCATTTTAATTCTTCTATGCATCATGACTAAGATGAAAATGTACTTAATAAGAATGTAAGTGTAGAACCTATATAAGACTGCACACTGTCTTGGGGAGGAAGGGAGGAGGGAGGGGGAAAACACCTAAGAAGTGATTGTAGAAAACTGAAAACAAATAAAATATTTTTTTTTTAAAAAAGAAAGGACTTAACAAATGCAATGAGCCTCTGTATTTCCCCCCAAAACAGGTAGTATTCGTACTTTGCATAAAACTGGTATTCAACAAATGTTTATTGAATTAATTATTACAGTAAATTATTATAATAAATCATTTCCAAAATTATTTTCCAGTAATGCTTTAAGACTTGACGTATCCTAAATATCCACTCTTTTCCTTTGTCAAGTTCTGCCTTCCCCCAGTTCTGTCTGCCTGTAATCTCCCCATCAAAACTACTCAGATTCAATTTATTTTCAACTGACCTGAGAGATGAATGGATTTGGCCAAGGTAACATAGGTAGTAAACAAATAGCAAAACCAAGATACTTCAATGAAGCTTTACTTCAAAAACCACTCCATCCTCACCCACCACATGGTGATTTCCATAGCACTTTGTAACTTCCTCATAACACTGTCCTTTAGGACAGTCAATATGTCTCATTAATCTCTGAATCCTCCACAATGAGAGGGATAGTTAGATGGCTCAGTGTATGAGTTCTAGGCTCAGAATCAGGAAAACCTGGGTTCAAATTTAGCCTCAGATACTTACTGGTTGTGTGACCTTAGACAAGTCACTTAACCACTGTTTGCCTTAATCCATTCCAGTATCTTTGCCAAGAAAACCCCATGTACAATATGGTCCATAGGGTAATAAAGAGTCAGACATGACTACGCAACTCAATAACAACAACCACAATGAGAAGGCACATTGCCTTGTAGTAGGTTCACCTCTGCCCATCAACTGGGGAATGGCTGAAGAAGTCATGGTACATGAATGTAATAGAATACTATTGTGCTATAAGAAATGATAAGCAGGCAGATTTCAGAAAAACCTAGGAAGAGTTACATGAACTGATGCAAAGTGAAGTGAGAGGAAGCAGGAGAACATTGTATACAGTAACAGCAACATTGCACAATGATCAACTATGATTGACTCAGCTCTTCTCAGTCATACAATGATTCAAGACAAATCTAAAAGACTCATGATGGAAAATGTTGTCCACATCCAGAGAAAGAACTATGGAGGATTGAAACATACTATTTTCACTTTATATTTTTCTGTTTTTTTCTTTTTTTCAAAGTTTCTTCTTTTACAACATGACTAATATGGAAATATGTTTTACATGACTGCACTTATATAACCTATATCAAATTGCTTACCATCATAGGGAGGGGGGAGGGAACAGAGAGAGGGAGAAAACTTAGAACTCAAAATTTTATAAAATGGGAATGTCAAAAACTGTCTTTACATGCAATTGAAAAAATAAAGTACAATTAAAAAGAATCACTTTACTTCTACCTCTTCATTATTACCTCTGCACTGACCTCACTTTTCTTTTTCTTGACCTAATAGTTAACCACTTCAATCACATACTGTCCTCAACTCTCAAATCCCTTTTCCCATGTCCTTTCACCACTCATGACTTGCCAAGCCTCAATCCTCATTTACCCCATCAATTTTTTGTTCCTATTACTGTGCTAAAGAAGTTAAATGTGTGTGTGTGTGTGTGTGTGTGTGTGTGTGTGTGTGTGTATGCTTCCTAGGTCTACTACAAATGTATGTATCTATATACTGACAGTGCCCTACAAAAAACATTTTATTATTGCCTAACTGAATCTGACTATATTCTGTACAGTAGCTGTTATTCTCTCAGTAGCTCCTTTTCTCTCCTCAAGCTCTAACACCACCACTTCCTCAATCCCTCTCACTAAGGGACTAACCTTATTTTATTAATAAAATTGAGGTTATCTCTCATAATTTTCCTTTTCTTTCCTAGTCTATAGCTGAAACCCCTTTACAATATCTCCTATTCTCTCCTTCTTTACTCTAGTTTCATATGTACAAATGGACCTTCTCCTCACCAAGGGCCCCCTATGTGTACCCCTGAGCCCCTCCTTTCTTTTTTCTTCTAAGAGCTTGTCAGTTCAATAAAACCATTTATCCTTGTAGTATTCAGTTTGTCTCTATGTACTGATTGCACATGAGTCCAGGTATCCTCCATCCTTCAATATCCTTCCCATGACTATCATCCTTTCAAACTATCATTCTATAGCTCTCTTCCCATTTCTCCTTTACTTGAAGAACTCTGACAGTGAGAAATCTTTTTCAAGAGCCAATTCGCTTTAGGAAGGATAGTTCTAATTGCTAGGAAGTTTCTCCTTATTTCAAATTTTCCTAAATTTACTTCTTTGCAAATTTTTTTTTTTCTGCCTTTGGCCTTAAGGCCAAAAAGAACAAATCTAGTTCCTCTTCTGTAGAGTAGGTCTTCAAAGTAATATCAGTTGTTGTTACCTTCCTCCTGAGTCTTCTCTTTTCCAGGCTAAACATCACACGTTCCTTCAGCTAATGCACACCAAGCATGAGCATGGGGGCCTTCATCATCCTGGCTGGCCTCTGCTACATGTTTTCAAATTTGCCATGTCCTTCCCTAAACTGTGGTGTCAAGACTAGAATGAAATAATCCAGCAGGGCAGAGCACCTGATGGAAATGATGGAAATGTCACATCCTTATTTTTGAAAGCTATATTTCTATTTATGCAATCAAAGATCACACTGACTCTTTTGGGGGGGGGGGGGCTATCATCACACTACTGACTCAACACTTGAGTTTACCATTCACTAAAAATCCTAGATGGTTTCTAGACATATTGTTATCTAACTCAAATTTTACTTATGAAACCAATTTTTTGAAAAGACATTTACTCCTATTAAATTTAATCTTAGACTATACTCTATCAAGACTCTTTTGGAGCCTGACTCTGCCAGTGTGTTGAACATCCCACTCAGCTTTGTGTATCTCAAACACTGATAAAAATAAATAATTCAAATTATTTGAATATATCAAATAATTCAAATAAAAAATTCAAGCATTATAGGACTATGCTCATTTCACTGGGATACTCAATTAGAGATATCCTTCTAAGTTGAATTGAACTGTTAAAGACTACTCTTTAAGTCTGGCCATTCAAACAGTTATGAATCCTTCCTTGCTCAACTTTTCCCCCTCCTTGACCTCCTATAATTAATCAACTGCCAAATCTTGTAGTTTCTACCTCTAAAACATCTCCCATCACCTTCTCTCTATCCCATAACTTCCATCTAAATAACGCCTTGCACTCAGTGGGTGCATAATAAATGTTTACTGAATTGGACAGCACATGAAATGTAATGAGATCCATATAGGCAGGAGAGTTAGTGCAAGGCATGTTGGCAGATTCCCTGTAAAAGACTGATGAAATGATATGGACAAGAGTTACATAGGATATGTGGATGCCTATGAATTTCTCTCTTCAGTACTGAAGGGAATGTTCATGCATCAGTGAGTTCACAAATTCATACTGCAGTAATATTTAAGAAACGTTGCTCTAGATCTAGATAACATCTGCAGAGAATAGTTTTATAAATTCAGCTTTATCACAATGAACACAACTTGATTAACATTTATGTTTTAGTCCTTATATAAATTTCATAACTTTTGACAACGAAAAACAGGTAATAACTAACAAAAATATCTGCAAATTGGAAAAGTGAGGTGATTAGGAAGTTAAAACTATGAGAAACTGGGAAAGTATATGATTTATTTACATTTAAATTCATTTAAATAATGTCTAATTCAATCAGCTAACAACTATGAAAGTAGTAAAATCTTCAGCCAAATGGAAAACTATCAAGTATAAAGAAAAAGAAAGCTGTCCAAAACATCCACAGTTCTGTTCACTTCCCTGAATATTTACTTGTAAATATATACATATATACATTTAATCTGAACTGCACAGTTATGAAGCTATAGCATTTGGACACATATGTGACAGTCTCCAGTATGCTACATGAGGAAAGTGAGTAACAGCTGGACTGGACCAAGAATATGTTAAAGGATATTTCTGCGGCTAGAGTCTCTAGGAAAAAAAATTTTTAAAGCACTGAGGGATTCATTCTCAAAATATGGGGGAGCGGGGGGAGAAGGGAGAACTTGAGTCTTAGTGTTATTTTTTTTAAACTGATCAAGAGCATTTCATGACTAATTTCTCACCTCTACAAAATCATAAAGATATATGATATACTGAATCAACAGTTATCCTTGATAAAAGTGTAAGATGGGAACTGGTAGACTTGGTAAATAAAGTTCTATAGCAAATAACATTCTAATACTCACATAAATTCACTGAAATGGAGTGAGGGAGAGTCAAAGATGATACCAAGATTGTGAACTAGGGTGACTTAAAAATGTGGTGGTATCTTCCATAGTTAACAGGAAAGTCTGAAATGGTAGGTTTTGAAGTAAAGACAATGAGTTCCATTTTGGACAATTTTATTTATGATGCTTATAGGATATAGCTTGAAATGTAAAACAGGCAGGTGATACTGCAGTACTCTGGTTCAGAAGAAAGGGACTAGAGCTTACTATATAGATCTGAGAATCTTGTGTTCACAGATGGTAACTGAAATCATGGAAGCTGATGAGGAAGATGACAGACTACAGAGAGCGAGAAAAGAATAAAGCCAAGTAAACAAGAGTCCTGGAGTCCACTTACTGAGTGGGTAGCACATGGAAGATGAATCAGGAAAAGACACTGAAAAGAGGCTTGGAAAGGTAAGAGAAGAGCCTAGATACTGAAGTGTTATATAAGTGAGGAGAGAATGTCAAATGCTACAGGGAGGTCAAGGAGGATGAAGACTGAGAAGTGTTTTTTCATTCATTATATTTGGAAATAAAGAGATAACTGGTAACTTTGGAGAGACATGTTCCAGTTGAGTAATGAGCCTGGAATCTAGACAACAAATAGAGTGAGAGGGGAGGAAGTGAAGGTACTGAGTATAGATGGCATTTTCGAGGTATTAGGCTGAGAAAAAAAGACAGCAGTTAGAAAATGAGAGTGGGATTGGTGGACTCCAGCGAAAATTTTTTAAAGATGGGGGAAATTCAGGCATACTTTTAGAAAAAACGAAGGGAACTAGAAGATAGAAAGGGACTGAAGATTATAGGATAGGTGTGATAATGAGGAAAATATGCTACAGAGGATAGGAAGGGATGAGATTAAGGCTGCATGTAGAGAGGTTATCCTTGGTGCAGTGAAGGGCTAAATCATCATTAGAGACTGAAGAGTAAAGGAGGAAATGTAGGGAATGATTTCAAGGGGTTATAAGAAGATGAACCATTATCAGCTGAAGAGAAGAAGAGGGCAGGGTTGGTAAGTAGCTTCAATTATTCAGCAAAGTACAGTATAAGTACCGTTCTCATCCAGTAAGTCAGCCAATAGCATTTACTATGTGCTAATCATGGGGGATACAAAGAATGATAAAAGGAATATGGCAGGGGGAGGGGTTGTTGAAGTGTTAAGAAGAAATAAGGATTGGAACAAATCAAGGAGAGAATAGAAAATCAACTGTAGAGGACTATCTCCAGAATTTCATTCACAAACATCAGCCATTCCTCCTGGGCTGACTTTGCCAATAGCAAGACATTTACTAGCTGTGTGACTCTAGGCAAGTCACTTAAACTCTGTCTGCCTCAGTTCCTAATCTGTAAAAATAAGCTAGAGAAGGAACTGGCAAACTACTCATGGCAAGTCTTTGCAAGAAAACCCCCAAAATGGAGTCACGAATTGGACACAATTGAAACAACTGAACAGGATGAAAAAAATGCTATCTGCCTCCAGAGAGAGAACTGATGAACTCCGAATGCAAATTGAAGTATAATTTTCTTGCTTTATTTGTTTTCGTGATATGGTTATTATGGAAATATACTTTGCATGATTTCACATATATGACTGATATAATTTTGCTTGCCTTCAGGGGGGAGAGAGTTAAGAGGGAGGGAGAGAATTTGGAACTCAAAATTAAAAAAAAAATGTTAAAATAAATAACAATTTTTTAAAAATTCGTTAGATCAAAAGAAGTATTTTTTCTAATTTGGTAAAATCTTCCTCACTTGGAATCAGGAATATAGAAACAAACTGAAATTGCAGACTGATATTTATATTTTTTCTGTAATTGAGAATTAATAGTTTAATTGTGACTTGTTTTACTGTCATTTCTAGCTATTAACACTTTTTTTCTCTTCAAACTTCTTAATTTTGTTATGCATAATAAACACTGATCCATAAACATTTGTACCTAAGAAACTAATCAGATGAACATTTGACTATTTTATATTGGCTCTTCCAAAATGTAATGACAATCAGCCGACAGGATGTATTTAATAATTGAATCAAGAACAGTAAGTCATTTTCATTTAATTTATCAATTTTAATTACCATCTAATGATTGTGACAGCAATCAAATGCTCATATAGACCATCTAAATGGACAGGTTAGCTGTATGTACTTATTTGCTACTCCAATGATTCCAATGATTTGCTACTCCTTTGAAATACTTTTGAGAACACTCATAAGAATAGTGAAAGGTAGTATGGGAAAAACAAGTTTACTGAAATTTTGGCAGGAGACCAAATGAAGTCAAATCACCTCAAGAGTATTCAAGGATGAAATGGTAAGAGGGAAAACAAACAAGATAAAAATGTAAGAGAAATGTAAAGATTTCTATTACAAATTGTTTTCACCATTAATAGGATTGGAGAAACCACATCTGGATGTAACATCAGAGTCTTGGATACACTGGATGAAGAAGCAGAAATAGTACTAAAGGAAACAATGATGAGAAGAACAGCTGAACTAGGCCAAGTATAAAGAAAAAACATAGGTACTGGAGGAGACACAATTTTGAGGGCACTGAGAAAGATTCAAAAGATATATGAAAGTGGGAAGAAAACCAAATACTTAAGAAAAGAAAAAAGAAAAAGCACAGACTATTCTCATTCCAAAAAAAAAGATGACCAAGAAAATATCAATAATTTATCATTCATTTGCCTACTACATCACTGTAAATTAGTCATAGGAATAATTTACAGATTTATCAGAGACATCCTGATGAAGGCTTAGGAAGGAAGGAGACAGGTCCTTTCACACAGATGTTTTAAACTACATTAAAAGAGCTAGAATGCCTAGGACTTATTAGGCTACAATTATGCCGCACTCTTAGCTATGCAGAAGACATCTGGAATATTATTTTCATTTCTGGGTGCCATATTTTGGTAAAAACATTGACAAGTTAGCATGTCAAGAAATGGGTGACCAAATGAGGAGTGTTAAGGTCACATCATTATTATTTCTGAATTTTCATCAGTCTTGACATCTCTGTAACACTCTTCTTAAAGGACGCTTTCCCCTCCATGGATTTTGGTGACCCTACATTCTGTTCCTACATATATGTAACTGCTCTTTTACGGTCTTCATTGCCAGATATTCATCATGCTCCCTAACTGTTGATGTGCCTCAGAGATCCCTCCTGATAACTTTAAAAGACAGCAGTTTCAATACAGTAATGAGTATGAAAACCAGATTGCAAAGAGCTTAGGAATGACAGGAGAGAAAGCAAAAGTAGTGAATATAAACAACTTTTTCAAGGACATTAGCAAAGAATGGGAAAGATACAGGATGATGGCTAGCAGGGATGGTAGGATCTAGTGAGATTTTTTAGTAAGAGGGGAGACTTGGGGTATTTGTAGGCAACAGGGGAAAAAAGAGTAATTAGGGAGAGGTGAAGATTAGAGAGAAGCAATTGGTTAGAAAAAGTGGGGGAGAGTTAGTATCTAGGGTACATATAACCAAGGTACATATTGAGGAGTTGGCCATAGTGAAAGGAAGCTTCACTTCTTCAAAGGTAACTGGAGGAAGGAAGAGAAAGAGGATAGGGAAATGAGGTGAGAAAAAGAGGGTGAACAGAGAGATGCCAGAAAGTAGCCTTGATTTTGGGGGTAAGCATGAACCAACACCCTTAGCTAAGCAGAAGGAAGGAACAGTATGATAATCGTGAGGTGTAATATAATTCTGAGGTGTGAGGAGAGAAAAAAGATTTAGAAAAAAATGCTATAGTAAGTGGCATAGAGAATCAACTAGAAAGAAAAAGAAAAGGTTGCCTTGCTATAATATGGACCCAAATGAGATTAGGTAACAAATTTTTAATGGGAACAATCCTGTTCCTTTTGTGCATTTAAAAAGAAAAAACCTTTATCATCAATCTTTTTTTTATTACATCTATTACTACATGCTAACCCATAATCTTTTCCTGCCTACACAGTAGAGGCCTTCCCCTGTGACAAATAAAGATGGTCAAGAAAAATTAATCAGTTCAAAGGCCATATCAGGGAACACATATCCCATTTTGCATGTATGCTTCACAAGTATAATTCGTATAACATCAGGTAATAGGGATTTGATGGAAACCTTAAATCAATAGTATCAACTTTGTTTTAAAAAAAGGGAAAGGGGGCTAATTCAATGAGAAGAAGAATGTTTTAAAAAGCACAATTAGTCAAATTGAAAAGAAGGTTCAAAAGTTCACAGAAGAAAATAGTTCTTTAAAAATTAGAATGGAACAGATGGAGGCTAATGACTTTATGAGAAACCAAGAAATCACAAAACAAAACCAAAAGAATGAAAAAATGGAAGATCATGTGAAATATCTCCTTGGAAAAACAACTGACCTGGAAAATAGACCCGGAAGAGACAATTTAAAAATCATGGGACTACCTGAAAGCCATGATCAAAAAGAGAGCCTAGACATCATCTTTCACGAAATTATCAAGGAAAACTGCCCTGATATTCTAGAATCAGAGGGCAAAATAAATATTGAAAGAATCCACCAATCAACTCTTGAAAGAGATCCAAAAAGAGAAACTCCTGGGAGCACTGTGGTCAAATTCCAGAGTTACCATGTCAAGGAGAAAATATTGCAAGCAGCTAGAAAAAAACAATTTGAGTATTGTGGAAATACAAACAGGATAACACAAGATCTAGCAGATTCTACATTAAGGGATTGAAGGGCACAGAATGTGATATTCCAGAATTCAAAGGAACTAGGATTAAAACCAAGAATCACCTACCCAGCAAAACTGAGCATCATACTTCAGGGGAAAAAAATGGTCTCTCAATGAAATAGAGGATTTTCAAGTACTCTTGATGAAAAGACCATAGCTGAAAAGAAAATTTGACTTTCAAACACAAGAATGAAGAGAAGCATGAAAAGGTAAACAGGAAAGAGAAATCATAAGGGACTTACTAAAGTTGAACTGTTTACATTCCTACATGGAAAGACAATATTTGTAACTCTTGAAACTTTTCAGTATCTGGGTACTGGGTGGGATTATACACACACACACACACACACACACACACACACACACACACAGCACAGGGGGAAGTGAATAGGAAGGGATCATATCTAAAAAAATAAAATTAAGGGGTGAGAGAGGATTTTCAATGGATGGGAAAAGGGGGATGTGAGAGGAAAAAACTGAAGCTTACTCTCATCACATTTGGCTCAAGGAAATAATAACATGTATACTCAATTTGGTATGAAAACCTATCTTACAATACAGCAAAGTAGGGGAGAAGGGGATAAGCAGGGTGGTAGGGATGATGGAAGGGAGGGCAAATAGGAGGAGGGAGCAATGAGAAGTAAACACTTTTGGGGAGGAACAGGATCAAAAGAGAGAACAGAAGAAATGGGGGGCAGGATAGGATGGAGGGAAATATAGTCTTATACAACATGACTATTATGGAAGTCATTTGCAAAACTATACATACACAGCCTATACTAAATTGCTTGCCTTCCCAGTGGGGGTGGGTGGGAAGGGAGGAAGGAAGAGAAGTTGGAACTCAAAGTTTTAGGAACAACTGTTGAGTATTGTTCTTGCATACAACTGGGAAAAAAGAAATACAGGTAATGGGGTATAAAAATTTATCTTGCCCTACAGGACAAAAGAGAAGATGGGGATAAGGGAAGGGAGGGATGTTAGAAGGGAGGGAGCTTGGTGGTAGCGGTAATTAGAATGCTCAACATTTTGGGGTGGGGGAAGGGGAGAAATGAGGAGAAAATCTGGAACTCAAAATTCCGTGGAAACGAATGGTGAAAACTTAAATAAATTCTTTAAAAATTTAAAAAAAAGAAAAAGGGTAATTGTTATAAAGACTAGTTATTGAAAGACAGGTACATAAATGCATTAATGACAGGCATGTGGAATGGATCAGCTATTCTGGAGAAACATTTGGAACAACATTCAAAAACTCACTGAACTATGCATACATACTCTTTGATCCAATAATACCAATATCAGGCTTATAATACAGAGAGAGCAAATACAAAGAGAAAATACTCATGTGTAACAAAATATTTTTAGTGCTACTGAACTGAAAAAAATGTGGACTAGAATAAATTTGGGAATGGCTGTACAGATGCTAGTATAACAATGGAATGGAATGTTACGGTAAAATAAGAGGAAGCCTGGCCAGGGGTGGGCAGGTGGGGATTCTATGAACTGAAGCAATATAAAGTGAGCAAGATCAATACAATTATACAATGATTACAACATTATAAAAGAAAACTACTGTAAAAGACCGAAGAACCAAAACAAAGAGTCATGAGTCTAAAAGACTGATAATGCATCAGGTTTCCTGCTTTTTGTCAAAGAAGTGACAGACATTCTGGTCTGTCATCCAGAATGAAATACTTATTTTCAGACACTGCCAATGTGCAAACTTGTTAGATTACGCATATTTGTTAAAAGAGATGGCTTTGTTTAGATTAGGGGAAGACAGATGAAAGGAGCAGTAATAGTGATATCACTACAGAAGGGATTAAAAGAAATTTCAGAAAGGTTTTCAGGCAAGCATGGCTATGTTTGAACGACAACATTGCAACTGAAATATAAAAAAACTACAAGGTTCTACACAGTGGAGAGTCTTCTTTGTAAAAGAAAATGTTTATGTGTATTGATATTTATAAAGTTCACAGTAATGAAAAGTATATTTTTTAACAATGGAAAAAAGATATTCCACTGAAAATCTGAGGGTTTCACCTGTCAAGGCAAATGGAAAGACCCAGTGGTCCTTAGGATGTAGTGGCAAAGTAGATATATGGTCATTTCTCTTTCTAATGTAATGAGTAAAACCACTTCAATTTCTGAAGTTGAACCATTTAACTGTGCCAAGGACTTCTTTTCTGGATCTTCATGACAGGGATGGGGTTCAACACCTGGAACCAGGAAAACAATATTCATAATAATCACAACATAATTCCAAAAAACATATGCATAGGTATATATAGATACACACACATAATGTGACCTAGAGAGAAATTGAGAAAATGGACTTCCTTCCCTCCATATTTGCAGAGGTACATGCTATGGGTATGAAATATTACAAATACTTTCAGACACACTGCATGGGTTGGTTGATTTCGCTGAAATGCATTTTTTCTCTTTCTTTTACAATCTTTATTCCAAAGGAAGTTTTGCTGAGTAGGAGAGAGGGGAATGATATATTCAGAAATGAAGTGCTATAAATACAAAAGGAATCAATAACAAAAAAAACTTAAAATATACATGTCTCTTACATTAGAACTATGTTTGTTGTTTATATGTTTTCAGTCATGGCCATCTCTTCAGGACCTCTTTTGTGGTTTTATTGGCAAAAACACTGAAGTGGTTCACCATTTCCCTCTCTAGTTCATTTTATAGATGAGGAAACTGAGACAAAAAGGGTTAAGTGATTTGTCCAGGATTATTTTAAGGTTCCCTTTAGAAATATTTTCTAAGGTACTTCCAACAAAAGTCTGAGATGATTAGTTTTGTGACAAAATTCTACAAAACATCACCTGTGGTTGTGGCACAAATATTTATGGATATCAGAATTGCAGTTTGCAATGCTGTCATTTACATTTTTTTAAACAGTCACTGAGGATATTTCAAGCCTTGTACTTACTATACTTTGTTTTTAAATGTTCACTTTTCCTTGCCTAACACAAGACTACTAAAGGACAATATATTTGTGGGAGACTTTTTATGCCTTCAAATTTCTTACTGAGTATATAAAGATGCTCCTTCCCTTGGTGCTGGATAAAGTTTAGTTCTAAAATCCCGCTGCTTTCTAGGAAACATAAATTTCTTTCATTCTTTCACCAAAATTTCCAGCCAGACTAAGTGAGCACAGTAACTAGAGAGACACAGACAGGAATATATAGTTCCAAACAGCCATTTCTTTTCCCAAAACTTTCAAAGCTAAGTTAGCCAAATATTTCCTTTCTGCAAAATTGATCTCAAATACTTGCAACATAAAATTATTTATCTTATGAATACATTCAAGATAAGTGGGAAAATATAAATAGGTTCCAAAAGAGTTTAGTTTAAATTCACAAAGTTTACTGAGAAAAGCTTAAGATGGGTGGGATAGACTCTTCCAACCTTTTGAAGCTGGTGACATGAAAAAGAACCATGTCTCTGATAAGATGTTCCTAAGGGTCACTGCCAGAGTCAGGTCACATAACATGACATCAAGAATCTGACCCAACTGGCAAGTCTTCATTTTCTATCCTATCATTATACTAGTATGCCTTAAAGACACATATTCTATGGATTTCAACTGAATTATGTGGGAATGCATTCTATTTTTAATTTCATCCTTCACTCAGTAACCAAAATAAGGCAAACTATATAATCTTAAAGACTGAATGATCACGTTACCAATGTTAATGCAATTCACAGAATTAGAGAAGCAATGGAGTCCCACCGCAGTTTGACAAGAAATTCCCTCTACAGTACACCTGAAAAGTGTTCATTTAATCTTTGCTTGAAGCCCTCCAATGAAAGAAAATCACCACTTCCCTAGGCAGTCCCAGTCTACTTTTCCATCATTCTCAATGCTAGGAAGGTTTTCATCATAACAAGCACATTCTACCACTTTCACCATGGTTCCCACCTTTACCCTCTGGGGTCAAGCAGAAAAAGAGTAATCACCCATGATCATCCCCCTACATGACAGGCCTTGAAGATACTTGGATGTACTTCAAGTATTTGAAGACAGCGATCGATGATGTATTTTGTAATCTTCAAGTATTATGTGAATTTTTTTTCTTTGAGCAAAATATGTTTAATTCCTTCTACAGCATGAATGCTTGGGTTATCACCATCCTCACCGCCTTTATACAGCCATGATAAAGTTCACCAATGTTCTTCCTTAAATATGCCTTCCCAGGCAGCAGAGCCAAGAAGGCAGAGTAGAAAGACAGACCTGCTCTACCTCTACCCCCCACAGCCCATAAAATACCTGTAAAAATGACTCTAAACATATTCTAGAGCAGCAAAAGCCAAAAAAAAAAAAAAAAGTGAAAGAGATTTCCAGCCCAACAAAGCCTGGAAGGCCAACAGGAAAGGTCTATTGCACCAGCCAGGCTCAGAGCAGAACACAGCTGAGCCTTGGCCACAAAGCACAGCAAGAACAGGACTGGAGTATGCTTCAGGGCACAAAATCACAGACAGCACCTGCAGTTTCCAGATTTCTCAACCGACAAATGCCAAAGACACCTTCAAAGGTCAGTGAGAAAGCTCTTTCACCTGGGTGAGAGGGAAGTGAGGCCCATTCCAACTTCTGGTACCAGGGTTGCAGCAGGAACTACAGTGTCAGCATCCATTTTTGGAGCCCTACACCTAAAAATGCCGGGGGAATTAAGCAGCTGTTCTACATCTCAGTTCTGAGTGGTGGTCCTGGGGTGAGAAAAAGCACTGCAGTGGTGGAGCTGGTAGTGGCTTTGGAGAGGGAATACTACTTGTAGATCCTGGGAAGAAAAGCTTGGAGTTGCTCCCAGACCAGAGTGCAGGCCAGAATAGGAGGAAACTCCTCTCCCTTGATTGTGCCACCACGGAGGAACTGAGAACTTACAAATCCATAGTATATACCCTCCACTTGACAAAGGACTCAAAAGTCAAGTAACTGCCTGGGAAAATGCCCAAAAGAGGGGAAAAAAAATTAAGACAACAGAAGGTTAGTTTCTTTTTTTTTTTTTCATTTCTTTATTTAACTTTTAACATTCATTTTCACAAAATTTTGGGTTCCAAATTTTCTCCCCTTTTGTCCCCTCCCCCCACCCCAAAACACTGAGCATTCTAATTGTCCCTATCACCAATCTCCCCTCTCTTCTAACATCCCTCCCTTCCCTTGTCCCCATCTTCTCTTTTGTCCTGTAGGGCCAGATAACTTTCTATACCCCATTACCTGTATTTCTTATTTCCTAGTAGCAAGAACAGTACTCGACAGTTGTTCCTAAAACTTTGACTTCCAATTTCTCTTCATCCCTCCCTCCCCACCCATTCCCTTTGGGAGGGCAAGCAATTCAATATAGGCCATATCTGTGTAGTTCTGCAAATGACTTCCGTAATAGTCATGTTATGTAAAACTAACTATATTTCCCTCCATCCTATCCTGCCCCCCATTGCTTCTATTCTCTCTTCTGATCCTGTCCCTCCTCAAGAGTGTTGACTTCAAATTGCTCCCTCCTCCCACAGCCCTCCCTTCCATCATCCCCCCCACCCTGCTTATCCCCTTCTCTCCCACTTTTCTGTATTGTAAGATAGGTTTTCATACCAAAATGAGTGTGCATTTTATTCCTTCCTTTAGTTGAATGTGATGAGTCAGCTTCCTGTTTTTCTCTCTCCTCCCTTCTTTTTCCCTCCACTGAAAACTCTTTTGCTTGCCTCTTTTATGAGAGATAATTTGCCCTATTCCATTTCTCCCTTTCTCCTCCCAATATATTTCTCTCTCACCCCTTAATTTCATTTTTTAAGATATGATCCCATCCTATTCAATTCACTCTGTGCTATGACTCTGTGTGTGTGTGTGTGTGTGTGTGTGTGTGTGTGTGTATAATCCCACCCAGTACCCAGATACTGAAAAGTTTCAAGAGTTACAAATATTGTCTTTCCATGTAGGAATGTAAACAGTTCAACTTTTGTAAGTCCCTTATGACTTCTCTTTGCTGTTTGCCTTTTCATGCTTCTCTTCATTCTTGTGTTTGAAAGTCAAATTTTCTTTTCAGCTCTGGTCTTTTCATCAAGAATGCTTGAAAGTCCTCTATTTCATTGAAATACCAATTTTTCCCCTGAAGTATTATACTCAGTTTTGCTGGGTAGGTGATTCTTGGTTTTAGTCCTAGTTCCTTTGACTTCTGGAATATCCTATTCCACGCCCTTTGATCCCTTAATGTAGAAGCTGCTAGATCTTGTGTTATCCTGATTGTATTTCCACAATACTTGAATTGTTTCTTTCTAGCTGCTTGCAATATTTTCTCCTTGACCTGGGAACTCTGGAATTTGGCCACAATGTTCCTAGGAGTTTCTCTTTTTGGATCTCTTTCAGGTGGTGATCGGTGGATTCCTTGAATACTTACTTTGCCCTCTGGTTCTAGAATATCAGGGCAGTTTTCCTTGATCATTTCATGGAAGATGATGTCTAGACTCTTTTTTTGATCATGGCTTTCAGGTAGTCCCATAATTTTTAAATTGTCTCTCCTGGATCTATTTTCCAGGTCAGTTGTTTTTCCAAGGAGATATTTCACATGATCTTCCATTTTTTCATTCTTTTGGTTTTGGTTTCTCATAAAGTCATTAGCCTCCATCTGTTCCATTCTAATTTTGAAAGAACTATCTTAAAAAAAATGAAATCAAGCAGTGAGAGAGAAATATATGAAAAATGCACACTCATTTTGGTATGAAAACCTATACAGGAAAGTGGGGGATAAGGGGATAAGCAGGGTCGGGGGGATGATGGAAGGGAGGGCAGGGGGAGGAGGGAGCAATTTGAGGTCGACACTCATGGGGAGGGACAGGATCAAAAGAGAGAACAGAAGTAATTGGGGGCAGGACAGGATGGAGGGAAATATAGTTAGTCTTCTACAACACGACTATTATGGAAGTCATTTGCAAAACTACACAGATTTGGCCTATATTGAATTGCTTGCCTTCCAAAGGGAGGGGGTGGGGAAAGAGGGAGGAAAAGATGTTGAAACAACTGTTGAGTACTGTTCTTGCCACTAGGAAATAAGAAATACAGGTAAAGGGGTATAGAAAGTTATTTGGCCCTACAGGACAGAGGAGAGGATGGAGAGAAGGGCAGAGAGGGATGATAGAGTAGACAGCAGATTGGTGATGGGGGTAATTGGAATGCTCGGTGTTTTGGGGTGGGGGGAGGGGACAAGGGGGGAGAAAATTTGGAACCCAAAATTCTGTGAAAATGCATGTTAAAAGTTAAATAAATTAATTAATTGAAAAAAATAAAAAAATAATAATAATCCCAAACAATGATCCTCAAACGCATAATTTCTTTTTGGGAGTCCCACACTACTCTTGGACGTTAATAAGTTTGATTTTTTTTAAGGTGGCCTGCTAAGCCTTGTAAGGGGGAATAGAGAGATGGGGGAGGGAGAGTGAGCTCTGACTTTTATTTGGAATACCTTGCGTGTTGCATGGGTCAACTAGGGAAATTTTGCATGCCCTATGTGTTGAACAAAAGCACTATCTTTTTAATCTTGGATATTGTATATCTTAATCTCTTTTTGTCAGTAACTGCAATTGTATTTAATAGGACACAACTGTCTTACTGCTTTCTAGTTCTGAGCCAGAATCACAAAATGGGAAAGGGGGGGTGGGTTTGCAGGGAGAGAAGAGAATTAGTGAGTGGTAGGGGAAGAGAGGACTTCTATCTTTTTCCGCTCTTTCCCCATTAGCCATGGCATTTAGCAGCAGAGCTACTACTACCCAGTAGTAGACAAGAGACACTCCAATCAGCAATTCAAGAGTTAAGTCTGTTTGAAAGACACCTTCTTCAAAAATTCATGAATACAAAGAGGCTCACAAGCAGCATCAAGACATCCTCTCCAGAAAGATATGGATGCAAGATTGTAGTCACTGAAATGGAGAAACAGCTCAAAGAGCATGTCCCCTGGCATCAGAAAAGAGAGTTGATTATGAAGGAAGAACTAGGCCTGACAACTGAGAGTTAAGCTTTGGAGAACCTCTCCATAAGGAAAAGAAAGACTTCAAACTCCAACTGCACCAGAAGCACAAGTTGCTTTGGCCACATACATCCCCGCCATGCTTGCCTGACCATCACTATGTTTACTCTGTATGCCAAATCATCCCAAGAATGATGTCTGTATTTGTGGAAGAGTAAGCATGAATGTCTTGAAAGGAATGTTTTGAAACTACTGTTATCACTATGCCATCTTAGTAAATGTCTTTGCTTTGACTTACCTGTGTCCCCAGAAAGACTGCTATGAGAAATCAACTGATGGAATTCATGAACTAGTTTTAGGATACAGAGGTCCAGGGCACCTTGGCAACATCTTTGATATCCTTAGCTATATTAACCAGGCTAAGGTCATTCTAAGCTTTAGCAAACCTGACATTACATCACCACAGCAGACTTCTGTATTCACCCTGCTGCTTTGTTTCCATCTTCTCTACATCACTTTTTAAAATACCAGTTAGTTGGAATTACCTGTGAATTGACATTGATCTCAATCACGTTTTGATATAATACCATTTAATGATGTATCAATATAAGATGAAAAAGTACCGCAAAATAATTTTTGAATAATCCTTTTGAAAGCTTTGGGAAATAATTTTTAACCACATTATACATGTATAATATGATGTTATACATATATAAATAGTACCTAACTTCTTAAGAAAGTCTAAAGAAGATAAACTGAAAGAAATACATAGGCATGTATTACTTCCTATCATTATTCAAACATAGATTATTTATTTGGTAAAATTCTCAGGGTGAATTAACAAAGATCTATTTTTTCATGATAACTGTGATCTACATGTGATTTACATCAATAACTATGAATGAGAGGGGAGAGGAAGAGAGACTGAGAAGTAGAGACGATACTTAGGTTGTGAGCCTGAGCGACTAGGAAGATGGTTGAACCCTTGAGAGTAACAGAGAAGTTGGTAAGAGAGGTGAGTGTGAAGGGAAAGATAATAAGTTTCACAGACATTTACAGGACAACCAATTCTAGAAGTCCAAAAGGCAGTTAGAACAGTGAGAGAGATAAATGAATTTCAGTAACTGGTATTTACAGAAGCCAAAAGATTATCAACAAAGAAGAGGTTCTTGGAAGTATAAATGCTAAATAGAGATCAAAAGAAGAAGGTCCCTCCCTTCTCCACACAAAACAATTAAACTTTTGGAAATAAAATTGTTAGTAACCTTGATGAGTATTATTTCACCAGAGCAGTGGGAACAAAAGCAAGACTACAAGGGGCTAAGGAATAGGAGCAGAGCCCACATTCCTGATGCTCCATCTTCTGTTCTCAGGGCTATCATTTAGCCACATTTCCTCCATGTGGACCATCCATGGGCTTCAGAAAGTTCACCTTCACTCAAAGATACTTAACATTGACTCTCTGTAGATATAATTTATTATTATCATTAACAGCTAGCATTTATATAGTGCTCTAAGGTTTTCAAAGCACTTTACAAATATTATCTCATTTCATCTTCATGACCAAGGGAGCAGGGGTTGGGAGGGTGGGTAGGTGCTATCATTAACTCTCTTTTATAGATGAGGAAGGGCAACAGGTTAAGTGACTTGCTCAGGGCCACCCAGTCAGTAAGTATCTAAGGCCACATTTGAACTCAAGTTCTTGACTCCAGGTTCAGTGCTCCTTTTCTTGGTATTACTTTCTCAGTGAATAATCAGTGTTTGGTGTTTTTAAATACACAAGCCAGAAAAAATTAGCTGGCTGACTTCTTTTACTCCAAAAAGAAGAGCCATTATACACATTTTCCAATACTATTATAATGGAGGGAACTCTCTATGCTTCTTTCTCTTAAAAAATAATTCAGGAAAGGCACACAATAGACAAACGTACTAGGCATTACATTTCAGTAAAATTATCATAAATCTGACAATTTAATACACTGAAAAGAATCTCACTTCCAACAGACTCAGTTAAATTATATTGTAGTTACTTTAACTTGCAGACCAACCTATCAATTGATTAGATTTACCCAAAAAAATTTTAAGTAAAACTCTAACATTCAAAGTACTAGAAAATATTCCTTTGCTGATCCTGAGCTCATAAAATGATACTATTTACACAAGCAGTAGGGGTAAAGGAAGGAACTGGTAATGGTTTCCCTTTAAAATCACTCATAACTTGATAGGTTTCTGGGAGTTAATCCATTAGATCATCAGATTCTCAACCAATAGAGAGTCAGGACTTTAGGAAAAAAAGAATCACTCAATATACATAATCCGGAGATCACTTTAAATGGGAAAGGAAACCTAGAAGCACAGCAATTCATCCTGTTAATGAATTAATGATGAATCCAAATGCTCTAATATAAGATGTTCTTCCAAATGCCTGAAAATTTCATACAAGAGTTTGATCAGTTTTAAGGAAACGAGGGAAAATAGTGTTCAATCCACTGCACAGATGTAAATGAGAAAGATTATACCTTATGAGGCACTAAAGTATTTATTATTCACATATTTTGACCAGACAATTTTAGCAGATTAACTATCACACTTTATGCCTTTTTTTCCCACCTACATTTCTGAAACAGAGATGACAATTTGTGAATAGATTCCCACATACACTCATGATTATAATTTGTGGATTATGGTCCATGTTCAATGAGATTATTTCCTTCTCAATTCAAGACATATTTATTGCAACCTCTACTCATACATACCAGAAACATACTAAAGAAAACATATAATTCAGATAATTCTGTAACTGTTCCCACCCACCATTTTATTGCTTATCTGGGGTTTTTTCCTTCAAAAATCTTCCAATAAAACATACTTGACAAGTACCAGAATGATGAGATCCACTTGTATAATTTGTCTAGCTCATCATTCTGTCAATCTGGTCCAGTTTGTAAGGTATTAATTTCAAATCTTCCCTAAAATGCTACATTTTGTTAATTATAAAATCAAATGAGTATCCATTAACTTCACAAAAGAGACCAGGCTAAGGAGTATGAATGACTTGCTATAAAAACATCAGAACAACTGAGCAAATTCTTGAAAATAAAAAGCGCGCACACACACACACACACACACACACACACACGAGATAGGCAGCAAGTACTTTGGCATACCTTTAGCCACATATCAAATTTCATGTGTAATGCCTCTTATCTGTTACTGTGAAAAAAATAAAAAGAAACAGTCGAGGTATTTTATCAAATAGACTCTTACTGAGGGAGCCAGGACAAATACCCACAAACAACACCTTACGCAACAAAAACATATCAACAGGGAATTAAAAATTTATTATGTCAATGATATGCAAGTACATGCAAATGATATGTCAAGTATATGCAAAACATTATACCTTAATATACTTATATTACTTTCATATACTGATTAGTAATATTTGTCAACATTTATGCTTCAGAAGCCTGTACACTGAGAAAGGAAAAAAAAAAACTAAGCTATCATTGCTGCTTTGGCCATCCAAATGGATACAGTTCTATGCATACCCAATCCCATTACCCAGAGCAACTATTCCAACATATTTTTTTCCATTCCCTACCATGGGCCCCTTCATTCTCTGCAAATGATCTCAATTTCTGCTTTCCAAAGAACATTGAGCTTATTAGTCACCAGTTCCTTCAAGTTCCAGCCTCTCCACTTTAGAACTTTTTTCTATTTTCCATCCTTCCAATGCTCCTGACCATCTCAATTAAAAAATAAGTGTCCTTTCACTTTATAATATTTTATAGTTGCTTTTCCCCATCACAGTCATTTCTCAATAAATAACTACTCAACCCCTCAGCAGAACCCTCCTTTGTAACAAAGAAGTATAGTTAAACAAAATGAACAGTCATCCAATCATGCGTGACAACACATGCCTCGTGGCAGACCCACAGTCTACACCTCTCCCATCAAGAGATTATTCATCTTATATGAGCTGATGTAAAGTGAAGTGAGTAGAACTAGAAGAATATTGTACACAGTAACAGCAATTTTGTAATGATAATCAACTGTGAAAGACTTAGTTACTCTTATCAATGCAATGATTCACAACAATTCCAAAAGATTCATGATAAAAAAAAAAGCTATCCACCTCTAGAGAGAGAACTGATAGACTCTAAATGCAAACTAAAGCATTTTTTTCACTTTTTTTCTTGCTTTTTTTCACTCTGCAATGTGGCTAATGTGGAAATGTTTTACTGAGTATCATATTTCTTGCCTTCTCGATGGGTGGGAAAGGGGAACAGAATTTGGAACTGAAAATAAAATAAAATTAAAAGGATTATTCATTGCAATTAACTAGAGTTCAGCTACATTCTAATGTTGTTTTCACTTATACTACTGAAGTCAGTGTATACTGTGTTCCTGGTTCTGCTTACTGTGCTCTACAATAGTTCAAATAAGTCTTTCCTAGTTTCTCCAAATGCCTCATCTTTTTTTGTTTTGTTTCTCACCATGCAATAATACTCCATTGGAATTTTTTTCATACTTGAAGATACCTCAGCAGTGCTCTAGTCCAGGGCTTCTTAAACTTCTGCCACTCACGAGCCCTTCAGCACTTCCTTAAACTGTGGGTCACAACCCCATATGGGGATTCCAACCCACACCTGAAAAGAATCCCTACATAAATTTGGAGATTTTGGCAAATGGTCAAGGTGAGCATTTCTCTAACTCTTCTTGAGGATAAAGACTGATCATTACACTTAGCCTTGGCTTCATTGTATTGTTTTCTCCATTTTGATACAGTCAGTTCTATGCTTTTAAAAAATAACTTTAACAGTTGAATGAAGGATGAACACAAGCAGGGAGAGACTTGAGGAAGACAGACAAACCAGCAGGTTATTGCAGTAGTTCAGGTGTGAAGTGACAGACAACTGTAGTATGGTGGTGTCAGTGTCAGAGGAGAGAACGAGGCATATACCAGAGATATTACAAAGGTCAAATCGACAGGACTTGGCAATAGATTAAATACGGGGAGTGGAGAAAAAAAAGTGAAGAGTCAAAGACAACACCTAGGATTGTAAGCCTGGGAAGACTGTAGTACTCTTGACACTAATAGGAAAGCTAGGAAGAGAAGAGGGTTTGACAGAAAAAGATAATGAGTTCAGTTTTGGAAATGCTGAGTTTAAGATGTCTACAGTACATCTAGGTCAGGATGTGCAACAGACAGTTGGAGATGCGAGTCTGATGATTGAGAGGCTAGGCCTGGGTACAGAGTAGGAAGGGGCCAAGTGGTGAAAGGCATTAAATTTCAAACTGGGCATTTTAAATTTGATCCTGGAGGTAACAATGAGTCACTGGAAATTTTTTTAATATGGGGAAAACATGGACAGACTCATGCTTTAGGAAAACCACTTTGGCAGCTAACTAAAAGACAGAGACTTGAAGTAAGGAGACCAACTAGAGGTCACTGAATGGTGGAAGCACCAGGTGATGGGGGCCTGTATCAGGGAAGTACATGTGTGTACATGAAGAGAAAGGGATATACAGTATCGTTATCATGAAGGTAGGAATGAAAAGACCTAGTAACAGTTTGGATGTGAATACAAAAGAATACTCAAGGATGACACTGACGATGCAAGTCTTCACCAGTAACAGAACAAAAGACTGGATGTGTGGAATCAATGAGGCAGAGGAATCAAGGATAAAGTAGAGGTTTGGAGCCTTAGGGCAGTAATAAAGAAATTCATAAGACGGAAGTGATTGGAAGTGAAGAGAATGAGTTTTATTTTGGATAGGTTGAATTTTAGATGTTTATGGAACATTCAGTTTAAGATATCAAAAAGTCAGCTTGTGATCTGAGACTGAAGCTGAAAAGAAAGATTGTGGATATACAGAGAGATCTGGGAATCACCTGCAAAGAGATGACAAATGAACACCCAGGGGCTAAGAGCTCACCAAGTGAAACAGTAGAGGGGAAAAGAAAAAAGAGCTGAGGATCCTTGGGAGACATCTATGCTTAGTAACCATGACATAGATGAAGATCCAGTAAAGATAACTGAGGAGGAATTAAACAGGCAAGAAGACAATCAGGAGTGAGTAGTGTCACAAAAATACAGAAATCAAGAACATAACTAGGAAAAGGCAATCAAAGACTACTGATGTCCTCAGAGATGAAGAAAGGGAAAAGGCCATCAGGTTTAACAATTAAGAGATCACTGGAATCTCCAAAGGGAGAAGCTTCAGTTGAATGATTAAAGTTGTAAGCTGAATTTCAGAGGATTGTGGAACAAGGGAGAGAAGGAAAAATGGAAGCACTAATTACAGATAGCTTTCTCAAAATGTTTAGCCAAGAAGGCGAAGAGAGATGCAGGACATTTGCTAGTACTATAGTGGAATCAAGTGAAGGTTTTTAAGGATGGGGGAGATATGGGCATATTTGCTGGCATGAGAAAAGGAGATAGTTGATAAGGAGATAATGAAAATTAGAGATGGGATAAGAAAAGGTGCTGGAGAAAATGGGAGGGAATGGGACTAAGGGTACATATTAAGGGATTTCTTGGCAAGAAGGATCAACTCTTCATATGAGATGGCTGAAGGAGTACATAGTAGGGAAAGATATGATGTGAAATGAGAAGAGAACAGGGAGATCTGGGCAAATGGCCTCAGTTTTTCCACTGAAATATGAGACAAGGTTCTCAGCTTAGGAGAGTAGGTGTGGGGTACTGAAGGAAAGGGGAGAATATCTTGAACATTTATTATGGTTGAGATTATGTAATAAAAATTTGCAATGGAACCAGTTAGCAGTTTTGTGATCTACTCAAGCTCTGTTCAAAAACATATGAATATGGGAGAAAGCAGCGACTGGTGGGCATAATTCAAGGCTGGGGTTTGGAAGAGTAAGAATGGCAATAGGATAAGGGACATGAGAGAAGAGAATAGTGTAGAACTGAAATGACTCACCAAGGGGTCAAGAAAGGAAAGGGAACAGAGAGAGCAGTATCAAGTCCACATTTGGCCTTCTAGGTCCTCGAGTGCAGCCTTTTGACTGAGGCCAAGTTTCACAGAACAAATCCTTTTATTAAGGGGACGTGTTTTGTGAAGTTTGGATTCAGTCAAAGGGCCACACTTCAGGAACTAGAGGGCTACATGTGGTCTTGAGACCACAAGTTCCCCACCCCTGATTAGGGTGATAACCTAGGAAAAAACTGAGGAGTTGGAGGACTGGAGGTCACAAAGAAGATAAAAACAAGGTTGTGGGCAGCAAGGCTTAGAGAAAGACAGAAAGATAAAAAGATTATGAACAGATAAAGAAATTTAAGAGTTCAGAGAAGTAGAACCTTTCTGATTGATGGCAAGATCAAGTGTAAAACATAACACTGTAGGAAACTGAGGTGGAGTGGAAGAATAGTTCATGCTAATTAAGCAGACAGGAACTGGGAAGCAAGGGACCATCAACACATGTGTTCCTTAGAATAAAGGCAGGATTTGTGATAGAAAGACTGAGTCAAGTACTGAAGTCACTGAGAAATAAAACAAAATGTCCTAGAGGTCAATAGATAATGGCTACCAGGAACTAGATTGATGATAAATCTGAATAAGAAGCATTAAAGGAGGAAAGGTTGCTGTATGATAGTAGAAAGAAAGCCTGAAGTAGTAATGGGGACCAATGTATGTGTTTTGGGTGAGGGAAGGAGGACAAGATGGTAATGAAAGTGCAAGCAGCACTGGAAAGGGAAGCCTAAGATGCAGTGTCATCAGGATGGAGCCAGGTCCTAAGAAGGCACAAAAGATGGAAGGAGAAAGAAAAGGTTTAAAGTAAGCCTGCCCAGAAAGCAAAATAAAAAGTATAATGGAAGGATTAGATATGGGGAAAGACACTTCAGGTTTATGTATTCTTCTTATTTCTTAGTGCCTTATATATTGCTGTTCAGTCATTTTTCAGTCATATTCAACTCTTTAAGACCCCATTTGGAGTTTTCATGGCAAAGATACCAGAGTGGTCTGTCATTTCATTTTCTAGCTTATTTCACAGATGAGGAAACTGAGGCAAATAGTATTAGGCCTAGGGTCAAACAGCTAAATAAGTGTCTAAAGCCAGATTTCAATTCAGGAAAGTAAGTATTCCTGACTGCAGGCCCACCATTATAACCACTGTGCAACCTAGCTGCCCACCTTCCATATAGTAGTAGGTACTTAATAAATGTTTAACAAACTAAGCTGAAATCTCAGAGTTGTTTTAAATTGTATCTGGCTCCAAAAAAATTTTGGATAAATAAAGTCTATTCAAGTTAGAGGGAGAGAAACTAGGTTCCATTAAAAAAATCACTATTAACAGTAAAGGGTTGTAAGGAATAAGTCAAATTCTATCTGGGTATTTGTTTCTTTATAAGTTAAAAAAAACTTATTCTAATTGTACATGATTTCTATACAGAGATTAACATTGGTATTTAATCTCCATATATGGTTTCTTTGTTAGAAAAACTGAGGGGGGAAGCACATATCAAACCCCAACAGGAAATCTTTGTCTTCTCATTCATTTTGCAGCCATCAGTAAATGAGAAAATACAGTAAATGAGCTATCATCTCATTTGACTATAACTTCCTCTTGTAATCTACTTTCATCTATAGGAGGGCTTTCTTAAACTGTGTCATAGAATCCTGTATCAGTCTAGTGAAGTCTAAGACTCCTTTCTCAAAATAGTTGTTTTTAAATATATAAAATAAAATTTTATAAGACTACAAAGGAAATCAATTAAACTGATATAAAGCTATTAAAATACTTAAAACATACATACAAGTTCAAAGGCTCCAGGCTAAGAATCCTTGATTTAGTGAGGATTTAAAAATTCATGTAAGTCAATTTCTTTAATAGTATGTTTACTCCTTGATCACAAGATTCCCACATGTTGAATACCAAGAGCTAAGTTATTATTTATGTACTGTACTATTGTCCTTGAAAAAGTAGAGGTACAAAGGGTAATTATGTCTTTTTTGTTTTGTAAGGTGCCACAATGGACAATAATTCATTACCAAGTAGCCAATGGACTAGTGATAAGAATCATATTTAATTAGACTGATCCTCAAAGAGGACATCTTTAATCATGGTAGAATCTAGAAAAGTGTATAGTCCCCTGACGTGCTTTCAGCAACACAGGGAAATCTTCACGTAACAATGAAAAGATCACAGCAGTCCTTTGTAGACTGATGTATATATACAAAAACACAATATACATATAAATTAAATGTAGCTCTATTTAAAACAGCAACAAATTAGAAATAAAAAATGTGCCCAATAACTGGAGAACGGCTGAAGAAATTGTGGTATGTGAATACAATGCAATACTATCAAGTAATAAGGAACATGAAGAGGAAAAATTCAAAAGATGATGAGAAGACTTGCATAAAATGATATAATGAAGATAAAATCTAAATAATAATATGTACAAAGATTATGAAAATATAAAGGTAGACAGAACTAGAAGAAAACAAAATTCTATCGGGTACAAATGAATAATGTTGGAAAGTGAGTCATTTGAAGCATTTTTCCAAAGTATATTACTAATCATATACAAAATTCAATTTTATAGAATAAAGCATTTCTTGAATTTTAAAGAACATTAGAAGCATCTGAAACCAATTATTTTGCTGCCCCACTATATAAACACAACTAAATAGATTTTTTAAAAAATTACTTTAAGAAAGAAAAGCTCAACTTCTGAGATAAGGCCTTGGAAGCCAAAGCAAATTTTCTTTAACTCAATTTACAATGGAAATTCTGAAAAGTTTAACAACAGGGGAACAAATCCTCAACCATGAAGACAACATTTTGAAACGTTTTTCAACAAAAATGTAAATTAAGTAATTAGTGGGTACTGTGCCATTTGTTTAAAAGAAAAACCCAATTAACTATTCTGTTGAAAACTTTGTTCCATATTTTCAACATCAATTTTTTTAACATAAAATCTTTTCAAAAGTCATGTTCACTGCATATTTTACTTCATTTCTTTTAAATACTAAAAATTATTAAAATTTTGGGATTTTCTTCTTTGGTTCTATATTATCTATTTTACATTACATGACTCTTTTAGGTAAATAAAAGTAAAATTTGACAAGAATTCAGAATTCTTTTAAAGCAACAATTATATCTCATGTTACTATACAACTTTTGAAAGTTGGCATACATTTAAATGAAGCATTAGCAGAATTGGGTGAGCAAAAATTTAAGTTATCAAGCTATGAAAGTTTTGTATGAACTGCAAATATGCCAATTTTATAGAAACAATAAAATTTTTCCTAGAAACCATCATATCAGTTACAAGTACTTCACTAAACTCCAACATCAATGGTTCATAAAGGCAGAACTCAAGCTCTGTGAAGTCCTTAACAAATCCCTAAAAGATTCCAAGTATGAATTCAGGAACACAGTATTTAAGATATAAGAATAAATTCAGTACTGATTTGGAGGGCAGAGGTGGGACATAAATAAGTCATGAACTATCTACTAAGCAAGAAGGGGTTATGATAATCTTCTGAGGATAGAGAACTCATGCTGCTGAAACCAGAGATCACTTCAACTACAGGTTGTTGTTGTTGTGAATTACTACAGATAACTTTCTCCTGTATAATATACTGAATGGGAATGGCTGAACAAGTTGTGGTAGTCGAATGTAATGGAATACTATTGTGTTTTAAGAAATGAAGAGCAGGCAGATTTCAGAAAAAACTGGAAAGACTGAGCAGAACCAGGAGAACATTGTACACAGTGACAATACTGTGCAATGATCAACTATGATTAACTTAGCTCATCTCAGCAACACAATGATCCAAGACAATTCCAGAAGACTCATGATGGAAAATGCTTTCTTACATCCAGGGAAAGAACTGATGGAGTGTGAATGCAGGTTGAAGCATACTATTTCCACTTTCTTTGTTTTTTAGGATTTTTCCTTTTTGTTCTATTTCTTCTTTCACAACATGACTAATGTGGAAATATCTTTTACATGACTGCACATGTATAACTTATATTAGATTACTTGCCACCTAGAAATAGGGGAAGGGACAGAAAGAGAAAAATCTGGAACTCAAAATCTTATAAAAACTGAACGTTGAAAGTTATCTTTACATGTAATTGGAAAAAAAATACTATTTACATTAAAAAGGAATACATCTGTTCCACAAACTTGGAAATACTATGATTTAAGTGAAAGTTACTTTCCCATGTTTTCTATTGCAAATTTACACACACACAAATATAGACAGGTACTGGGCCTGTATTATTATAACAGAAAATTCTCAAGTGAGAACCTCTTTGTCAATGTAGGTTGGTTATCTTTACTGCAGTCTTAAAGAGTTGCCTAACCCTGAGCGATTAGGTCACTTGCTACATGGCTAATATATGTCAGAGACAGGACTTGAATCCAGATCTTAAACACTGGGAAAAGCCACCCAACCGAAGCAACATGGTACAACAGAAAGAATCTTGGCTAGGACAGATAAATTCATAGTTAATTGCAGTGGCTAGTGAGCTGGACTTAGAGTCAGGAAGATCTGAGATCAAATCCTGCCTCAGACACTCACTAGCTGTGTGAGCCTGGGGAAATCATTTAACTTTTCTGTGTCTCTAACACCACTTTCAGCTCGAAATCTAGGTTCATATTATCTCTGAGTTAAAATCACATATCTGGCACTGTGCAATCCAAGAAATCATCAAGTACCTACAGGCAGAGAGCTAGATGCTGAGCATATACATGCAAAGCATCTTAGAAGGCATCACATCACCTCCCTGGGTCTTAGTTTCCTCTTTTGTAAAACAAGGGGCACTGACTAGATAGCCTTTCTAGCTCAACTTGTATGATCCTTTAATATAAGGAACTTACAAACTATATTGAAATCAGTATAAAACTACTTCTTAGAAGAAAGGCACTAGAGACACAAAATTACAAGAAGACATAGTTCCCTGTCATCAAGGAGCTGACAGTCATTAATAGCAAACACAACAATGATAAGGTAGAACAGGCTAAGTGACATGAGAAAAGGAAATGTTTGAGAAATTTAAGGAAAAATTAGTTCTAATTGGAGGAAAGGGATAGCTAGAAAACCTTAACAGAGAAGAGCCTTGAGGAAAAGCATTCCAAGTGTGGGAAACAGAATAGAGGCAGAAAGAGGAGTGAAGGGAACAGAAAAATAATTAGAGGAAGTAAAAATAAGGGAACACAAATAGTCTAATTTCAGTGAAATGTAGAGTGAATGGCAGAGAAGAGTGTGAGAGAATGTGTAAAGATGGGTTTGAGGAGGAGAGAAGGGAAGAAGAGGTCCACTGCAAATAGTTGCTAGTTTCTCAGTAAAGTATAAGGCAAGGGCCTCAGCTAATGGGGACAAAGAAGGGAGTGGCATAGAAAGAGGTCTGAGAAAAGAAGGTGTTTGGAACAATCTTTGTTACACAGACAGAGAGTGGTTTAAATGATGGATTGGACAGAAAAACTGGGAGCAAAAACAAAACTATCAGGCTATTAAAATAAACTAGGAGAAATGGTAACGGTAGGCATTTCTATTTCATCACTTTCTTCTCCTCATAGAGATCAGTTAAATTATCTTCAACTATAAAGAAAAACAAATGGAACAAAATAGAAAAAAATTATGTCATAATTCTCAGTTGTCATGGAAAAATATTTAATATTTTGAGTTTAACGATAAATAAATGACATTTTACATATATATGAAAGTAATGACAATATATACTTAAATCTATATGCATGGAAGTTATTATTATATGTATATATAAGTATTACAATACTTATATATACATAACTATTATATATATAAAGTATTATAAGTATTATATGCTTAAAACTGCACTAAGAATTTTGGGACACCCTGTACAATACGCTGTGAACTCTGCTGACTTGAAGGACAATGACACCTTCAACAGCAAAAAGGATATAAAGGAAGGCTTTGGGGGAAAAGGTAGTTAAATTATATTTTGAACATGTTAGATTTGAGGTGTTTAAAGAACATCCAATCAGAGATGTTCAAATGGCAATTGGTGATATGGTACAGTAACACAGGAGAGGAATCAGAGCTGGATAAATAGGTCTGGGCACTAGCTGGTCGCTGAAGCCATGGGAGCTGAAGAGAGCATAAAGAGAGAAGAGGACCCAGCACAGAACCCTGAGATATATACACACAGGCAACAATGATGATCCAGCAAAGGTGATGAGAAGGAGCAGTCAGATAGCTAGCAAAAGCAGGAGAAAGTAACACCGCGAAAACTCAGGAAGGAATGTCTAGAAGAAGGTGGTCAAAAGTATCACATGATGCTGAAAAAAGGATAAGGACTGAGAAAAGGTCATTAAATCACATAATCATTGATAAGCTTCGTAAACAGTGTCACTTGAGTGATGAGGTCAAAAATCAGATGATAAAGGTTGCGAAGTGAGAGGTTAAAAAGCAGAGGCCCCAAGTATAGACAGTTTTTTCTAAGAGTTTGTCTATGAATGGGAGAAAACTTCCAGTAATGGCAGCTTCAGAGTGGCCAGTGTTTTTTCAGGCAATTTGAAAGAATCTGGTTACCCTCAGGGATAAAAAAAATTGACGATGATGATGATGATGATGACTGATGATGATGGCAGTGATATGATGGTGATAACAGTATTTATACAGTGCTTTAATTTTGCAGAGCACTTTACACATGTTACTTCATTTTATCCTTACAAACCATCCTGTGAGGTAGATGGTATTATTAGTCATTTTACAGACAAGGAAACTGAGGCTGAGAAATGCAAAATGATTTGCCTGAGGTCACACAATTAAGTAAATTTCTGAGGCAGAATCCGAACTCAGCACTGTGCACTGCAAGTTCTACCTGGGAAATGGTGGGACTAAACTTTCCAAAACAAAGGTGCCTGATTTCCTGACTTAGGATAAGCAGGTGAGTAGAGACAGAAACTTTTCAGTCCTTGGCCAACCCTGACTCCAAGCTCACCCAACCAACTTCCACAATCCCCAATTCTGGACTAAACAAGGAATGCTGAAGTTGTTTCAGGAAGATAAAACCTTCAGGAAAAGAAAAGTCCCTGGGACGGAAGAAGCATAGGCTATTACTCCTTAGGAAGGCATAGTCCTTATCTGGATCTGAGGAACTGGCTCCTTCCCCTATCTTGTCCTGGTTAAAATGTCCCCACCTCACAATTGCCTCTCTCTGGGCATATTCTGCTTAAAGGTGGTAAAGAAATCTTAGCCCTGGAAAAGAATTTTCACCTGATTGGGGCAATCTAGCTCCTGAAAGGTTGAGAGATGCCACAAAGATTCCTCCTTTCGCCTTTCTCAATGCAACCTACCAACACCTTTAACTTGGGTCTTCTTTCACAGGCCTCAGACTACAGAAATTTTTAAAACACAGTGAACAAAACATGATGAGAAAGAAAGTTCCCCAATACAGGAGAGACAGAGGACATTTCAGAAAAAAACTGACTACCAACAGAAGCAAAAGCACTATTTCCCTTCCCCTACTCTCCAACCTTCCCTAAAGAGTCATTCCCAATATCCATACAATCCAATCAAGGACAGAGAGGAAGGGGACCTTCACAGACTAATTCTGGTCCCCAAATATCCTCATCTCACATTTGTTGACCATGAGGGAGACCTACTCCCTGGGTTAGGGGTCTAGCTCTCAAGATTAGAACCAGGCCCCTTCCTCAGCCCTGAGGAGAACCAAAGCTTAGGACTTCCATTCCAAGAATCCTAGCATCACCCTGGTTTCAACTGTGCTCTCCCCCTCCAATCTCCAACTTGTATGACAGATTTACATGGAACCTAAGTATAATCTGAGGTTCCAATTCTTTACCCTTGAGCCAACTTTCCTAGCCTTAATTCCCTGTCCTGATAAAGTCTAGTTGGCCCAACCTAGTTGTGGATCTGCCTGACTCCAGCTAAGGTATCAAGCAACATGGGGCAATAAAACCAGTCATTTGTGACTACAATGTAAAGTATAATACTATGTATCTTACTAAAATTTCTGCTCAAGAGTAAAGGAATTGGAGTCAGAAGACAAGGCTTAAACCCAGTTCTAATATTTGTTAGCTGTGCAGCATTAGGCAAGTTGCTTGATTTCTTTGAGATCTCAGCTTCCTACGGGTAAAATGAGGAGGCTGGACTAATGGACTTCTTAAGTTCCTTCCAAATCTAACTCCATGGTCCTATGAACCTGGCTTGCAAAGCAATATCATGTGGTTGAGTTCATTTTTAAACAAAAAAGGTGGAAGGGAAGTTTCCACTGAAAAAATTAATTGCCATCTTGTTAAACTTTCAGGAGAGGATATTTTCATATGAAGCAGTATACAGAGTTTCAGGAAGGAAAAGAACACTAATGATGCTATGTTATGAGAAAGAACAGTAAATACACACAAGACAAGGAGACAAGGTATTTCAGTGGGCTCACATCAAGTTAGCAGACAAATCCATTACGAAATACAGTACAAAGTTGTTGAAATATGAGTAATCATGATGTGCGTATAATAAAATTAGTTTATCTAAACAAATTATAAATTCACTTTTTTAATAACTCTTAGACAACAAGCAGTGAAAGCTTGCCTGTTCACATCTTACTCATCTAGTTCTCTGATTTAACTATATCATTTCTTTCCTGAAAACAAGAACAAGGGAAAAAGACTAGACCAGAAGAGAGGAAGCTTAGTGTGGAAAAGCAACTTGTTCTCCATTCTCACTTCAACCTATTCCTATCCTAATTTCCCTCCCCACGCACTGCTCCCAATCTCAATGTGCCATCATAGATCCTGACCCAGCTCAAGGCAAGGACATGTAATTGTTTTCAGGATGCTTTATCACCAAAGTCAAAGTCTCAGCATATGCCAATTCTAGGGTGAACTACTGTACCAGTCCTAGATTGCTATTAAAGTTAGCATCATTGACCAGGGCCAGAAGCACCAGCAACCAGGTGTGTGGAATTGTGGTTGCTAAGAGCCAAGAATGGTAAGTGGGGACAGGGGACAGGAACAAGCAGTTGTGAGCAAAATGCATGTTCATAAGAAGTAGTAATTCAGGGTATTTTCCAAACTATCTGCATTTTGAAATACCTAGATAACATTTTCTTCTGATCTTTAGTACACAAGGTCTTCAAACACACTGTATAATATTTCGATTCTTAAAGTCAACAGTATAAATATTAAAAATAAGCTCTGTCATGGAAGCTAACATCTATAAATTTTGCAACGATTAAAAAACAGGCAACAAATGTTAAAAGAAAAAAACCCTGACATCTAAAGAAAGCATTATAAGCAAATGTTTTCTTAAAAATCAAGCACATTAAAATAATGGACTATACAGAAAGCACTACATGTTCAAATGTAAGAAAACATGTGATTCAGCTCCTTATGAAATTTTTAACTGCAAAATTAGTTCAATTTAGTATGAATAAGAAAACAGTCAAATGAACTGAAAATAGTAATGACACCTGGCAAGAAATCCAACTGGCTGAAGTTATGCTGAAGAGTTCTACAGAGGCCAATGTTGGATCTGAACTTATTTTAACATCTTTTTCAATGATCTGGAAAAGGGAATAAATATCACTTTAATTTTATAGATTATGCTGAAACCAGAAAGAGTGGAGAAATTGAATACATTGGCCTGGAAGCTTAAGAACAAAGTAGAGAACAACTAAAAAACAAGAGTGTTGGGAAATTAACCAAAATTCAAACTATGAAAAGAAAAGAATGAGGAAAAAAAATCAATAACAGGAAAGACCAACCTACATTAGTGAGCACCAGGGCAAATTAGGAACAGGAGTTTGGACTCTGTCCTTCCCTAACTACCTTAACCTAAAATGGCCTCTCATTCATTTCACAAAGTGGAAAAATCCCCTGCTTTGCACATGTATAGTACGCACTTAAATGTTTACTGAATTTAATGTTTGTTGAATTTAAATGGCACACAAGAAAATAGAGCTAAGAAGGCCAGCTAGTCCAAGCCAAATACTCAAAGAAGAATTCAGTACTATATGTAATTCAATTTTTATGTTATTTTAGTTATTTTTAAATATTTATTTTTAGCATTCATATTTTTTAAATGTTTTTAAGTTTCAAATTCTTGTCCTCCCTTCAGCCCCTCCTCCACTAATTGAGAAGGCAAACAATAGAAAATCAATCGTACATATGAAATCATGCAAAAAATACTTCCATATTAGCCATGTTGCAAAAAAACCCAAACAATAAAAAGCAGGAAATATAAAGAAAGTGAAAAAGTATGCTTCAATCTCTACTTAAGAGTTCATCAGTTCTCTCTCTGGAGGTGGATAGCAGTTTTCCTCATAAGTCCCTATGATCAGAGAAACTAAGTCTTTCACAGTTGACCACTGTTACAATATCGCTGTAACTGCATATTTTCCTGGTTCTGTTTGTTTCACTTTGAGTTAATTCATAAAAGTCTTCCCAGGTTTTTCTGAAACCACACCCCTTGCCCCTAATCATTTCTTACAGGACAATAGTACTCCATAACAATCATATGCCATAACTTGTCTGCCCATTCCCTGATTGAGAGGCATCACCTCAATTTCCAATTCTTTGCCACTACAAAAAGAACTGCTATAAATATTCTTGTATAAAGAGGTTCTTTTCCAGTTTCTTTTATCTCTTTGGGATACAGACCTTGGAATTATATTCTTAAATCAAATTATATGCTCGGTTTTACAAGTCTTTGCAACGCTTTCAAATTGTTTTTATTTTATTTATTTTAAATTTTCAACATTCACACAAAATTCTGAGTTCCAAATTTTCTCCCCATGCCTGTCCCCACCCCAAAATGCTGAGCATTCTAATTACCACTACCACCAATCTGCCCTCCCTTCGAACATCCCTCCCATCCCTTATCCTCATCTTCTCTTTTGTCCTGTAGGGAAGGATAAATTTTTATACCTCATTACCTGTATTTCTTTTTTCCCAGGTGTATGTACGAACAATACTCGACAGTTGTTCCTAAAACTTTGAGTTCTAACTTATCCTCCTTTCTCCCTCCCCACTCACCCCCATTAGGAAGGCAAGAAATTCAATATAGGCTACCTATGTGTAGTTTTGCAAATGACTTCCACGATAGTCATGTTGTGTAAGATTAACTATATTTCCCTCCTTCAATTTTATTAATCTCTCCTTTGCTTTTCAGTATTTCTAATTTGGTATTTACTTGGGGATTTTCAATTTGTTCTTTTTCTAGCTTTTTCGTCTGCATGCCCAATTCATTGATCTCTTCTTTCTCTATTTTATTCATGAAGGCGTTCAATGATATAAAACTGCCCTGAAGAACTGCTTTTGCAACATCCCATAAGTTTTGGTAGGTCATCTCACTATTGTCATTCTCTTGAATGAAGTTTTTGACTGTTTCTATCATTTGTTGTTTAATTCACTCATTCTTTGGGATTAGATTATTTAGTTTCCAATTAATTTTTGGTCTATCTTTCCATGATTTTTTATTGCATATAATTTTTATTGCATTATGATCTGAGAAGGATGCAATGGCTGCTACCTCTGCTTCAGACTGTCCAGAGCTTACTGCTTGGCTTTGTTATGGCAGAGTCCATACTGGTACAGCCTGTGTGCTCTGAGCTCTTCCAGTCCCACACAACAGATCTTTCCCGTCAAACTTCCTGGATGTCCTAGGTTGGAAATCTGCCATACTCTGTCTCCTAGTGGATTGAGGAGACACTCTAAAATTTGTTCAGATTCTCTTTTTAGAGGTGTCTGAAGGAGTCTGTCGTACAGCTTAGGTGAATACTTGCTTTCACCCACCTTGTGTATTTCTAAGTACATTAAGGTAGGGACAAGGACAAGCAAAGGAAGGAAAATGGAAGGGCAGATTATCAAGGGGACTTTTTTGTGTCATTTCAGACTAATGCAGGCCTTGGTTCTCTAAGTCTTCCAGACTATGTGAGCAGTGTTCTCTTAATGCAGAAAGGAATACATTCCATCTAGTTATGTATGCACCTATGAAATCAGTCAAGATGGACCTGTCCAAAGCACAGGCACATAAATGCACTGTGAATAGAGCTATGAATTTGCACAACCATTCTGGAAAGTAATTTGGAATATATACTTAAAATCACTAAACTTATGCACGCCCTTTCACCTAGAGATATTACTACTAGGCATATATACCAAACATATAAATAAAAAGGTCATATGTATGAAAATATTCATCATAGCACGTTAACTAGTAACAAAGAGCTAAAAATTAAAAGAGTGCTCATAAACTGGAGAATGGCTAGACAAATTATGGTATATGAGGGTAAAGGAATATTACTGCATCATAATAAATGAAGAAAGGAAGGATTCAAAGAAACAGATTTGTATGTAGAATGAAATGAGCAGAATCAGGAGAAGAAGTTATGTGATGGCTATAGTACTACTATAGAGAAAAACTTAGAAAAACTAAAGAATTATTATAAATGAAATGACAAACCATGGCTCCAGCAGACTGAGGACAATGCATGTTCCCCATGTCTTGAGAGAAAGGTAAACTAAATGTACAAAATGAGACATATATTTTCAGAAATGTCCAATACATGGATCCATTTTTCATAACCATATTAATTTGATAAAAGATGGTTTGGTTTTTGTGGGGATAGGAAGAGGAATCAACGACAATGATAAAAAAAGAAAAGAAAAGAACATCAATGAAGGACTTTAAAATGTAGTAAAGAAAGTGCAAAGACAGTTGCTGGAATTAAAGTGTTAAACAGTATATACATAAAAACTCTATGTGATGAGATTAATAATTTCATAGACAATATTCTTTATTTGTTTTTGTTGAATGGCTATGCCCAAGAAGTAGTTATTAATGGTTTCATGTAAATTTAGAGGGTGATCTCTAGTAGAGACCTTGTTTTAATCCTATTTCTCAAACTTTTATTAAGAACACAGAATGTACTGACAACACACAGAACAAAAATTCAGACAACACAAAGCAAGGAAGTATAGACAATGTGAGATGACAGAATCCAAAAAGATCTTAATAAACTAGAATTTGATGAATTTAAGTCTTTGGAAATGAATGTAAAGTTCTACATTTGGTTATAAAAATCAACTTCACAAGCACAAAATGGGAGAGGCATGACTATATGATAACTGTGGGGAAAAATACAAGGCTTCTGCTGAACGTTGAGCAAAATGAGTCAATAATAATACTAGTATGTGTATAGTGCCTGAAAGTTAGCAAAATGATTTACTTATATTTGATTCTCAGCACAGCTCTATGAAGTAGGTATTATTATTATCCCCATTTTACAGGTGAGGAAAATAATGCTTGAGTGAAGTTAAGTGATTTGCCCTGGGCCACACAGCTAAGTGTCCAAGTTCTATATGTCAAGAGTGTGGTATGGTAGTCAAAAAAGCTAATATAATCACAGGTGCCACTAAAAGAAGAATGGTGTCCAGAATGTAGGAAATGATCATTTCACTGAACTTACTTCTGGTCATACCACATCTAGAAGGAGTACTATGTTCAATTCTGTGTTCACATTTTAAGAAGGGCATACACAAATGAGAGAATGGAATCAAAATGATGAGAGATCTCAAGGCTAAACCATAAGAGAATCTTCTGAAGAACTGAAAATGTTTAACTTGGGAAAGAAAAAACTTAAGCAGCTAAAAGAGGGGTTGACAACCTATAGATGACAAGCCTTAAAACTATAGTCTTTTTTTTTTTAATATCCTACAAACTAAGAATGGTTTTTTTGATTTTAAAATAAAATTTTATTGCATTTAAAAATATAAAACCCATTCTTACCTCACAGGATGTACAAAAACATGCAGTCAAATTGGATGTGGCTCTTAGGCCATTTGTATTACCAATCCCTGATCTAAAAGTCTGTCACAAGAAAATCAAAACCATACATACTCTTCAAAATTATTAACTTTAGTTGCCAAATCCAAAGGCCTTTCCTCATCCCTCTTGCTCTCTCTCTTCAGCTTTTGACACCCCTGAAAACACTCTCCTCCTGGAAATTTCCTTCCCTCTAAGTTTCCATGATATGATCTCTCTGAGTTCTCCTTCAATCTATCCAACTACTCCTCAAATCTCATTTTCTGGATCCTTTTTGAATCCTGCCTCTGTCATCTAACATGTTAACTATCCCTTCTACTGTTGTGTTACCTATAGATTTGCTAACCAATCACTCCTCTCCTGGACTATGGGAACAGTTTACTAATTACTCTTCTTGCTCTCTCCAAATTTAATTCATCCTATAATCAGCTTCCAAAGTGATTTTCTTAAGGCACAGTTCTGACCATGTCACTCCTCTTCTCAGTAAATGACAGTGGCTCCCTATTATCTCTAGAATCAAATATAGAAACTTCAGTTTGGCATTTAAAGCACTTCAAAATGTCACACCTTCCTTCATTCCCAGTCTTTCTACAATTTAACCTCCCCTATCCACAATACAATACAATCTTATTACTTGCTATTTCTCTCACAGGATACTTCATTTCCAGACTCCCTGTTCTCTCTCCCTCTAAAGTCCACCTTCTGCAGCAAGCTTTTCCCACTCCCTTCATTTGCTGGTGTCTGTCCGTCTACATTCCACCTCCACTGTATACATCTTGCATGGACATAATTATTTGCATATAATGTGAGCTCCTTGACGGAAGGGACTCTTCTTGCCTTTCTTTGCATCCTCAAACTCTGCACAGCACTTAACATATAATCACTTAATAACAGCTTGATGAGTGACTTTTTCTAGGCCTCAGAGAAAAGAACAAGAAGAAATGGTTAGGAAGTTACAGGACATTTAGGCTTAACATAAGGAAAGGTTTCCTAATGCAGCTACTCCAAAGTGTGGCAGGCTCCCTCAAGAGGGACGAGAATCCTGCATTCTTGAGATCTCTAGACATAAAGTAGATGACCACTTTTTGAAACACAAGAAGTAGAAATTCTTCTTTGGGTATATGTTGAACTAAATGGCAGATGAATTTCTTCTTAATGCTGAGGTCGTATGATTCCATCTTATTTAAAAAATAATAAAAGTCAATTAAATAAACCATTTCAAGAGGTTTTAGACAAAACTCTTAGGAACATAAACTGAAACTGACATTCAATAGCACTTTATTCAAAAGACTAAACTATTTCCCACAATTCCTTATTTGAGAATTTGAGAATGAGCAGATTAATTCATTATTTATTTCAGCAGTCAACGTTAATCTTTTTATCACTTATCTAAGAAAAAGCATGTTGACTATAATACAAAAAATGTACCCTATGTAATTCTTTATTTTGCCTGAATGCTAGGTATAACAAATAATTTGACTATGATGAAATGGAGGGAGAGTATCAGTTTTCCTAGACCATCTTCTATTATTAAAACATTTTAAATCAAGCGTTGCCAAACTTGGGTCAAATCTGACCACTGCTTGCTTTTGTGCAGTTTGCAAACTAACAATGGTTTTTATGTAAATGCAATAAAACTTTATTAAGTTAGTTTGCCACCCCTAATTTAAATGACTGGGCATTTAATAACCACCATTTTGAAATTATCAGACTACTTAATATTTAAGTCAATAAATTAATGAGCAACCAAAACCAAAAAATGCCTTCTCTTACTACTGCTGCTGTTGCTACTACTACTACGTAGCAGCAAGGACCCTGACACATCCAGAATGGCCTGCTAGCATAGGTTCTTTGATCTGCTTTTCTAAAAGGAAAGCAGCTTTTGAGGGGAGTCAATGATTTTCTTTAATTCCATTCACCAACAGAGAAAATACAAGCAGAGAAATAAAGACCGACAGGACTTCTAACTGTCTGACCATAAGCAATACATACATCACAGATCAACAGAGAGATACAACTGTCTGACCATTACATACATACATACATACATAATTAGAAGAGAAAGAAGCACCAACACCTGCATTTTCAAGGGAGGAGGGGGCAGCCTCCTTAACAGCTACCCAGAGTCTCATCTGGCACACGAATCTTCTTTCAAAGAATAAGCCCCAAAGCAAAACCTCACCTCAGAGTATATACACTTTTCAGAGACAGAGGGCATCATGACCCTCATGATTCAGTGCCTCATTAATGAATAAAGGGTGTGGGCCTTCCTACAAAACAAACCTCCCCTAATCAAGCTTCCCTTAATTTGCTTCACTTGAGGCCTATTAATGGGTAGGAGAAGATCTTTAACTGCCGCTGCCACCACCACCACCACTGTCGCTTCTGCTACTGCTACTGCCACTGCTGCTGCTGCTATCACCACCACCACCACCACCACCACCACCACCACCACCACCACTACTACTACTACTACCACCACTACTACCACCACCACCACTATTAGCATTTATTAAATTCTATGCTTTACAAACTACTATACATTTGTGTGTGTGCACGTACATGTATTTGTGTGTGTGCATGCATACACATAATACCATTTGATCTTCACAATAACCCTTAAGATAGATGTTATTAGTATCCCCCTTATACAGATAAGGAAACTAAAGCTAACAAAGGTGAAATGATTTGCCTTGAGTCATACAGCTAGTAAATGTCTGAGGCAGAATTTGAACTTTGATCTTCTTATCTTCAAGTCAAGTACTTTATTTACTGTGCCATCTAGCTGCATCAAATAAAATGCAACAGTTTTGGGAATTGTTATTCTTATAAAAAAATAACTTCCAAACAACAATCACTTGGTCCCTTTATTCTAAGAAAAGCAACTACTTTAAACTTCAGCTGAAGAATTCCCAAAATATCCCTATGAGCTAGGTCATGGGGTCTTCTGATAAGATTTAAAAGGTAAAGCATCTTTTTCTCATTTTACCTTTCTGGCAAATCCTGTCTAAATTCATGCAAAATGAAAAATAATCAGAAGTTAAATGTCACCCTTTGCTAAATAATAGCTAATATTAAGAAAACTATTAAATGTTAAGACTGGAATGAATGATAATAAAGTACTTATTTGAAAATCCAGCATTTAAACTGCAAACCTATTCTTTCCATGAGTATGTCTATTACTAAATATCACGTTCTTGTTCTCTTACTACAGTTTTTCTTTCCCTAAATAGTCACCCTTGAATATACTAAAACTGACAAGCAAAACAACTGTTATACAAGATAAATGATTATTACTATATATCATTACCATAGTGATGATTTAATAATTCCTCAATTTGTCAATGAGAAGCTTAATCTTTAATTAGTAAGAATTTCTAAACTGTTATTTGTCTAAAACAAAGAATCACTATTTTGGCCTTTTTGGGGTGGGATACTAATCACAGCAGCAAAGGAAAAAAATGTTTTTGAAGGCCAGTGTAAATGGGGGAAGAAGGGGGGGGGGGGGGGCGGGGAATCATATATCAGAGACTGCTATGTAAAACCTTACTGCTATGTACTACTAGTAGTACTATAGTAAAACTTACTACCATGTAAAATCTTAGTATTAGTGATGGAAATTATGGTTTGGCAGAACAAATTTCATTAAATTTAGCTCTTAAAAATTTAAATACTGAGAGTTTAATCACATTTCAATTTTGTCTTAAATTAAGAAAAACAAGAAATTTTAGTCAAACCCTTTATTGTATATAAAACCTTATTTCACCCTTAAAACTTAAGTATTACAGGACCTTAAAGAACCAGAGAATATGCAAAGAAGGTCCAATCCCAAAACAGTGAGGCTAAGGTTTAGCAAGAGTTTTAGTAAATGCTATCCATCCCAAACCTTTCTCTACCAATATCCAACCATGCCTCAGCCTAACAATTTTCATTAGTGTAAGACTTATAATACTTAGTTTTATTGGTTCATCCCTGAGTATCTCAGTATAATATATCAGATGTTTAAGTATTTGTTAACATAAAAAATACTCAGCACAGTATTGGGGCATCAATCAATAAACATTTATTAAACACCACTGAAGTACTAAGGGTTGAGGATACAAAGAGGCAAAAGATAATTTCTGCCCTCAAGGAGCTTAAAATGTAATAGAGGAGAAAACATGCAAACAAACTATGCAAAGCAAGCCATATGAAGAACAAATAAGAAATAATTAATTGAGAGAAGGAACTAAAACTGTAATTAAAGATCATACCATTAAATAATTAAAAGAGAAGTGGATCATATACCTTTTAAAGCAATGGCAGGAGACATATTCCTAAACCAACAAAGGATACAAATAATTACATAAGATAAAATGAACATGAATACATGGAATGAAAGAAATTCTGAACAAATAAAATTAATGTACTTAGAAAACAAAAGGATCTGGTTGAATGGAAAAAAATATCTTTGAATCAAACTCCTGGGATAGGGATTTATATCTAAGATATATAAATAAGAATTGCAGCTCAAAATAACCCTGATGTTTCACCTTATATCCTGCAAACTAACAAAGGTGACAAAAGATGGCAATAACGCTGAATAACGTGACTAAAATTTCCATACTCTCTGACCCAAAGATTTCATTCCTGAGCTTATACCCCAAGGAAGCCACTGATATTAAGAAAGTCTCCATATACACCAAAATACTTACAGCAACAGTTTTAGTGATAGCAAAGAATTAGGAAAAAAGTAGATGCCTATCAGCTGGGAAATTGATAAACAAATTCTGGCCCATGACCATAATGGAACATTACTGAGCGATAAGAAAAGGCAAATATGATAGATACAAAGAACAGCAACAAGAACTGATGCAGAAGGCAGCAAGCAGAGCCAAGAATATGGACAATAACAACAAAATGTAAATGGAAAGAAATAAAAAAAATTTAAGTAAATATTGCAAAATTATAATGAAGCAGCATGCATGGAAAAGAGATGAGAAGACTGTCTCACCTCTTTGCAGAAGTGGAAGGTTCACAAATATTGTACACTATACATATTTCTCAGACATTTTGAATGTGTTGATCACTTAGTTTTATACTGATTATTTTTTTCTCTTCTTTTGCTGTCTTAAAAAAACACTATTTTTTTTATATGGGGTGACTCTCTGAGAGGGGAAGTGGAAGGATACTGAGAGAAAATGGTAGTGTAAAAAAAAACAAAAAAAGCCTACTTAAAAAGAGGAAAAAAAGAAGAAAATAATGCAGTTCAGTCTGCTTTTCCCCTTGTATCCAATCCTAGTTCCAGCTTACTGTCCATTTGCAGAGCCAATATTCTGCACACTGATAAACTGATTGAATGGGCTGCTGTTCCCTCCCCGATCTGGACAACTGCCAGTGTAGAGAGTAGCATTTTTCTTTCATTTTGGTTTTCCAACATGGACAATTAGTAGGATCTACTTTGAGTAACTGTGATTATCACAGAGGAAGCTTACCGAAATCAGCATGTCATCTTCAAACAAGAAGATCTGAAGAACTTCATGATTTATAGGGAATTCCATTTCCCTTTGACTCCAAGAATAATGTCCTTTGAATGACAATGGCTAACATGTCTAATACGTGTCTAACATGCATGCATGCATGTGTGTGTATGTGTATATTTGTTTTATCAATGGGGCAAATCACTACTTCAATTGTACCTTTCTTCCAGAACGTTTTTGCTTGGTTTCCCATGAATATGATGTGCCTTATCATTACATTAATGAGCCTGGAAGGAACCTTATGTTATGTAGTTCATTTATTCCCATCCTTCCTCTTACCTCAACCCCTAATTACTAACCAAGCAGAGCTACATTTAATATTATGGAATATTAGAGCTAGAAGAAACTTTAAGTTCATCATTCTAAAGAAATTAGTGCCTACACAATTTTAGAATCGAAGAGAAAGGGATGCCATTGTAATATATTCCAATGCTTTGTTAGAGAAACATGCAATAATAATGCATGGTCACAATAATAATAATAATATAATAATAACATGCAATCCCCACCACACTCTTCTTCATCAAAAACAGATTGACAAAAGTAGATATTTCTTGGAGGTAACTTCCTTACTCAATCATATTAATGCAAAATGATATTGTAGTTTCTAGTTCCCAAAAATTTAGAATACAAAATTAATTCAACACTGATTCATACAGAGAACCTTTGACTCTGAGGAATATATAAAGAGAATTAATACTTTGTCTTAAATAGAGTTTAATACCTTGATTCAACAATTATAAACATGCTTAACATTAATCATTTCAAAGACTGTTAAGGATAATTTTGAGTATCATCAAGTATTTTTGTGGCATATTATGTTTCCAAATGGTAACTATTAATTATTAACAGATATGATTAATATTTAATACATTATAGTTAATATGTAAGTATCAATCATGGTTTGATTTCAAAATTGAACACCTTAATATCTCATTTTTCACCTGGATATACTACTTTGAGACCTCTCTGACTTTTCTACCATACACCAGGAAACTCATTATTTGGAAAACCACATCATCCTGAAAGATTCCATCAGCCTTGGTACTCTACCTCATCAGCATCCACTGTATTTCTGATTGGAGGCAAACTTCCACTTAAGGAGGGAGCTAAGCTCCCTTCTGTAACTTTTGTGCCATGCCCCCACCTTGGGCACTTGCTTCAGTCTCCCCTCCCCCACCTCCTCAGCTTCATTTTGTGTTTTCTTCCCCTTGATTGTGAACTCCTTGAGGGCAGGGACTATCATTCAGTCATTTTTCCTTCGGGGGCCCTCCCATCCCCAGAACTCAGTATAGTGCCTCACAAATACTAGGTATTTAACAAATGCTTGACTGATTGAAATTTATTCACTATTCTAATTACAGTAACATCTCATTTATCTCAAAGCATAATATTAAAAATTAGGTATTCCATAAGAATATATGCAAATTTGCCATATAATTGAAGTTTATCCTTTTTAAAGCATATGTTCTTTTTACAATTATTATAACTTTTGTAACTATATAACTAATATAGAACAAACAGAAGTTATAGAGCATATTATTAATATAATATAAAAAGGTGATATAGTTTTCTTCTAATAATCTCCTTTCTTCTATACTAAAGTCACTAATCTTTCAAGGACTGAGAAGTTAGATAACTAAATTGGTTATAAATTGATAAAGCGCAGAACAATGCCCTAAATAAAGTGCATTGGTTTAGTGCAGGCTTTTTTTTCAAACAATCAGAGGACTTTTTACTTACTTTTAACATAAAGCTGGCAATATGTTTTGAAAGGATTGAGGCTCCTGGGAGACTAAGCACTAGAAAACTCACATATTCCTATTTTGCTTTTTTTTATATACCTTACTATTGGAAATTACAATTTAATCTTTTAAATGCAACGAGTGATCTCACTCCTGACTGAATTTATCTTTAATATAAAGTATAACCTTCCCTGTTTAAAAATAGCACCAAGAGGAAATAAGTTTCACAATATCTAAAAAAGAGTCTGTTTTATTCAATGGAGAGAAACCTACAAGTAGGATATCAGGAAGATGAAAGGGAAAAAGAAGATAGATTCCAAGTTCTTCCTGTATCGGGCTGGACTCCATATTTCCCATTAAGGTCTGAAAACTCAGACTTATGCACGTTCATTTACAAACACTAGACCAAAACATATTCCAAAACCAATATAGAGAACTAATATAGAGATTACATCGATATTTTCTCCTCTCCATTAGCATGATTAAGCACTGACTATAATAAAGGGCCGAAGTTCTATTAAGGACACTAAGATTCCCACAAACATTAATGAAAATTCTTATCCCAGCAATTGTGCATTCATTTTATACATCTCCTCTGTTTACTTATATATAAATATTTTCTGTTCCCCTTATAAAATATCTGTTCCTTGAGGACAGGGACTATATCAATTTAATATTTGTCTCCCCAACACCAAAGAGTTTGACACATAATGACCCTTTTAAAAAATGCTTGTTGACTATATGAAATCTGTAATTAAACTAGGCTGACTTCAAAGTATAATATTGTTTAAAGGAATGGAATTGAGTTCGAAAATGTGAGACCTTCCAGAAATAAAAAATCAGAATTTATGTGGAACAGGTGTTCATATCCCACAAACAATAAATATACAAACCTAAAACAATTTTAAGATTTATATTTTGCTTTGTACTATATAATTTTAAGCATCAGATCATCCAATGTGTTTCACCTCGCCCAACATAAAAATTAGTTCATATTAATTAAATGCAAACCAACTGATGATGATAGAAAGTGATGTAGAAGCTTACCACCTGGGAAGAGGCAAATACTAGACTAAAAATCTGTCTTGATATTCCCCACGATGAAAATTTCACACCAAGATGACTGAGAGCTAAGTACTACTGAATTAGTATTTCTTTTGGAAGTGGACTGCTCTTTCTTGCAGAAAGTTCAAAACTCACAAGAGCTACATTCTAACATCTTAAGTCAGCACCCTAATAGTAGTACTTTGGGGAATGGGTTTGATTTGTTTCAAAATATTCTAATTAATGTGAAATAAAAACACTATGCTTATTTCATGATAATATACAATTTTAAAGACTGAAGTACAATTTTTAGCTATTTAAAACAACTTGTCATAATCTAACTCAAGTATTGCTGACTATATTTCAAATTATGTAAAATTACTATACTGAAGTAAATCTATATGTCTCACTTATAAAAAGAAGTTCTGAAAATAAGTTACCATAATCCTCTGTACAAAATGGATTCAATGATTTGGAAAATATAAAGTTGTAGAAAACAAAACTATGTATTTCACATGAATGACCCAGAGGAAACATGTAAAGCAAATACAATACAGTCAAAACTTGAAGTCAATAGGCCTGAGTTCTTGTTCTAACTGCTACTACAAACCTGATTTACTTTAAGCATGTCACTTAACTTTTCTGGGGTTCAGTTTTTTCAAATATAAATTCAGAGAGCTGGAATATAATGGAATCTCTGAGGTCCCTTCCAACTCTATTGGGTATAATTCTCCCTTCTCCACTAAAGAAAATGGTGTGATTAACATTAAATATATATTAGAAGATATAAAAACAAGTAAAGAAAACATTCAGAGGGGCTCATGAGCCCAATGGGTAGATCTATTTTACTTTAAAAATCGATGGCTTAAGGGTTTAATTTACATTTACTCCCAGGACTACTATTTATGAAATTAATTCACAGAATCTTTTTCTACTTATGAACACATCAGAAGATCTTTCTTTCATTTTAGATGCTATACATGTTAAACCCATAACCTATGTATGGCAACAGAAAAATGTTGCCAGCTTCAGGTACTCCAAAAGACTTCCATAAAATTTCATTTCAATAAATGGACACAGATTGCTAGTTTAGAAAAGCTGATTTTAAGGCACCTCAGCAGATTTTTTTTTCTTCCAGAAATAAGCAGAAATTTCAGTTTATAAAACCACATATGACTGACTTGCCATTTTCCTTAAGAACCATACTAAAAGGATGGGAGGTACTCCTAATGAAAGGATCTTTAGAGACAATTGCTTCAAAAAAAAGAAATAAAACATTTTCTGAGAAGGCTTTGGTTATGAAATTCACTCCCAATGTGCCCACTCACTTTAAAAGTTCAATGGGCTCTATTCTGGGCACTCTTCTCTTCTCCCTCTATACTACTTCAGTTGGTGATCATATCAGCTCCCACAGATTCAATGATCATATCTATGTTGATAATTCTCAAAACTAATTACCCATGTCTAACCTCTCAGCCGATCCAATGGCCTGTAGACATCTTAAATTCAACAAGTCCAAAACTGAACTAACTTTTCCCGAAAACTTGTCCTTCTTCCACATTTTCCTACTACTGTTGAGGACATACCACTATCATCCCAGTCTCCCAGGCTTGCAACCCAGGGTTCATCCCAGACTTTTCTCTCTCACACTCCATATCCAATCTGTTGCTAAAGCAGGTCAATTTTATCTTTGTAATATCTCTTATACATGTCCATTTCTCTCCTCTGACCCAGACACCACCTGATACAGGTTCTCATCACCTCACACCTGGACTAAAGCAAGAGCCTGTTGGATGCTCCTCTGCCACAAGTCTCTCACAACACCAGTCCATTCAACTGTCAAGGTGATAGTCCTAAAGTGTAATTCTAATCATGTTACACTCCCCCTTCAATAAACTCCAGTGGCTTCCCATCATCTCCAAGATCAAATATAAAATCTTCTGTTTGGTGTTCAGAGCCCTTCACAACCTAGTCCCTCCTCCACTACTCCAATCATCTCATACCTTATACCCCCAACATATTCTTTGATTCTCTGACATACCTTCTTGCTGTTCCCCAATCAAGATGCTCCAGCTACCAAACTCAGGCATTTTCACTGACTGTCTCCCATAACTAGAACTCCCATCTTCATCTCTGCCATTTGGATTCCCTGGCCTACTTCCAAGTGTCAGATAAAATCTCACCTTCTAGAAGGAAGTCTTTACTGATTCCTCTTAATTCTAGTACCTTCCTCTACTGAGTATTTCTGATTTATACTCTCCACATCTTGTTTCCACATACTTGTTCACAAGTTGTCTCCCCCATTAGAATCTGAATCCCTGAGAGCTGGTATTGTCTTTTGCCTTTCTTTACATCTTCTGTACCTTAGCACAGCACTTAATAGGTGCCTGATAAATATCTATTGACCAACTGATTGACTGAAAAAGCCCAAGTTTGCTGATATTCAGAGTTCAGTAAACAATGCCCTCAGTTTAAGCTAGCATCTATCTGAGGAACCTAAATAACCTCGATAATAAGAAGGGACTTTTCTGGAAGTCACCGAAAACCTTTCAGCGAACAATTCGGACTTCGGAAATGAGGAGCTGTCCATGTAGCTATCTGAATATAAAAAGCAAACTTTTCTTTCAAAGATTAATTAGATTTTTATTGCAATAACAGTAACGTCTAGCATTTACATAGTACATTAAAGTTTGCAAAATGTTTTACAATTATTATCATAAGTGATCTTCACAAAAACACTAGAAAGTAGGGTGCTATTATTGTCTCTTTCACAAATGAAACTACTGAGGCTGGGAGAGGATAAGTGAATTGTCCAGGATCACACAGAAGACACTAGAAAGTGTCTTGAGCAGGTTTTGAATTCAAGTGTGACTCCAGGCCAGGTGTTCAATCTACCGCACCACTTACCCACTCCTATTAGGTAACTAAACTCACAAAAGGGACAAATTTATTCGTGAATAGTCTTCTTGAAGCACTGTATTAACTATAGGCAAATAACCTATTCGTTATTTTGACATATTCTAAAGAAAATAAGTTAGAACAAAAAAATTATACTTATTTTGTTTACTTTATATTCAATATGCTTCAGACACTATATAGCTACAAAAAAGCCTTTCCAAATAAACAAACATTCTCCTACGTAAATACCAGAAAAGAGTACATATATTTATCTCAGTTTTCAATAAATCTTAGCAAGGACTTACTTGCCACTCCTGATGCAAGGCCATAAAGCAATCCTCCACCATCTGACTGCCGCTCAAAGATGTGGGTCCCAGGGGGAGGTCGCTTTTCTTGTCTGATGAAGTTATACAATAAGGTCTTCACAAGTCTGCTGGTATAAGGAAGACTGTAAAAAAAGAACATTTCAATGTTCATCCAATTCAGATGGTTTGTGATAATGAAATAGAGATGAATAACTTACTGTCATTAATAATTTTTAATTAATTAATTAATAATTTTAAGTTTTGAAGCCCAGCTGAGTGACCCACCGAGCAGAAATGCTGAGCCCAAGAACAAGTATTGTGAGCAATCCAGAAGAAGAGAAGAGAGAACCAGGTAAAGTTGTCTTGGCCATTCTTTTTTGTATGCCTTGCTACTATTGTACTCTTGAGTTTGCCAATTTTTCCCACTGATCTTGTGTATATTTGTAAAAGAGTGTACCCTAAGCTTTACTCGGCATATCAGTAAATCAGCTGAGCTGTGTTTATTATCTACTTAAAGGCAAGCTCACCAGTGAGGGTTTATGAGCAATAATTTAAGTAGATACCCAAATACCCTAAAACCCCCTCTAGGGGACCCAATCCATGAATGACAGTTGTCATATAACTCTTAGAGGGATGTCACATTTACTTATTGCGAGTGAAAATAAGGTATAATAAAAAATATCCCCAAACTGCTACTGAAGTAACTACTGCAAGCAAGGCATAATTAATTTCTTGAATTCTAGGAGTCCAAAAGAATTGTTTCAAATACAGGATCAAATTATAGACACCCAAAATTAGTCATAAAAAGAGGCATGACACTGGACGTGACTCATATTCTTAAGTAATGAGACTATAAAATGAATTGACAAAGGAAGAAAACTCACTATATACAACAAATAGATAATAAAGTGAATCTCAACATTTCAGAAAGCAATGATAATAGAAATTTAAAACTCCCTAAACCTAAGTTCAAAATCAATTTTGAAATATCATAAAGTCCATTTCATTATCTTCTATCAAATCTGAAACTACATCCTTTCCTTCTCTATTTGTGAAAATTATACAAGGAATGAGATGCTATCTTTTTTAATAACAGTGTTTACAGAAGTTTATAGTTATTGCACAATGGAAATTCTTATTAATGTCTAAGTTAAATCCCTCATGCTATAATTTAAATTTATCCATTTTTGTCTCATATTTGGTGAAAATGAAGAATCAGCTACTAATATCAATTAATGAATTCACATTAATTAAATGCCTGCTATAGGCCAGATCAGGCAACCAGAGGCTCAGTGGACCTGGAATCAGGAAAAACTGAGTTCACATCTGGCCTCAGACTCGTACTAGCTGTGTGACCCTGGGCAAATCACTTAACCTCTGTTTGCTTTAACTCGCTGTAGAAAGAAATGGCAAATCCCTTCAATATCTTTGCCAAGAAAATTCCATGAACATTATACTCCATGGGGTCACAAAGAGTTAGACAGGACTGAATGACTGAACAACAACAACAATGTGCCAGATAATGTACATGGTGATTAAAGGAAAAAATTAGAGTCTGTCATCCAGGAGTTTGCCCTCTACCAAGGGAGACAACTACATTACTGTATAAATAAAATATATAAAAAATGAATTCCAAGTATAATGGGACTGAGGGGAGGAAACGTATCCCTGAAGAATCAGGAAAGAATTCAAGTAAAAGTCAGAACCTGAGAAGAATTTTGAGGGAAATAGGAATTGTAAGAGGTGGAGATGAGCAGGATTGCATTCCACATATGTGGTCTAGCCATTACAAAGATATAGAGATAGGAGATGGAATGTTGTAAGTGAAGAATGAATGGGGCAATTAAGTAGACCAGGAGAAAGAGCCTTGGACCTGGAATCAGTCTGAGACACTTTAAGAAAGTCACTTAACCACAGTGTCTCTCAGTTTCCTCACCTGTAAAGTGGGGGTAATAGCACCTACCTCACAGAATTATTGAGAGGATAAAAAGAGCCAATGTTTGTAAAGCACTTTGTAAACCTTTAAATGCCAGAAAAAGGTGATTATAATTTTTATGAGATAAGGAACTTTATTATTGTTATTATTATCATTATTACTTACAAGGAACACCAAGAAGGTCAGTTTGGCTAGACCATAGAGTGCAGGGTGTTCATTTTTCATTCTAAACCAGATCTGGATTTCCTCAGAGCTCCCAGTGAGGGATTTCCTCTACCAGTGTAGAATGCCACTTTCTCTGTACTTCGTAGTCTTAAAAGAGTGAAAATACAATATCCTCCTACTTATAAAACATCATCCATATAATATCCTTTACCATCTCCCAGACCCAAGAATGCCAATTCCTTTCTACGTAAGTTTTTCCAAATGTTTCTCTATCCCAACTGTATCTCTATTCCAAATGTATAGCTCTATCCCAACTTTATGGAGATTTTGTAAGTCACCTATAATGGCAGGCAAAAAATATAAAATACTATTGATTCTCTAGACTAGATGTGGGGAACCTAAGGCCTCAATGTCACATGTTGTCTTGTAGATCCTTGAGTGTTACGTTTTGACTGAGTCCAAGTTTTACAGAACAAATTCTTTTATTAAGGGGATTTGTTCTGTGAAGTTTGGATTTAATCAGTGGGCCACACTTGAGGACCTAGAAGGCCATATGTGGCCTCAAGGCCACAGGTTCCCCACCCCTGCTACACCTTTCTACCATTTTGTAAGAGCCTTTTTACCCTAAAGATGCCTCTTATCCCATGGTCCCTTGCTCTGACTGGTGCCCTCCTGCCCAGGACCATCATTTCATAAACCATCCAAGCCACCCATGCTCACTTCTCTTTCAATAGAAATGGAAGAAGAATAAATAAAGACATTAGCCAAGGGCAGCAAAAGCAACAGAGAGGCAGCAGAGAGACCAATAAGAGACTTCTTTCTAAATGTACATAAGGAGACAGGGAAGAAGGCTGACATCTGGTGAAGGTAAAAGTGAAGAGGTGGACAGAGGGCAATGTAGAAAGAAGCTGCAAACAGGTTAATCAATGGTGTTTACGGGACTGCATTGCAACATGGAGGGTACATGAAAGGGGAGGGAGGGGAGAGAGATAGGATTTTGTGATGTGACCATGTCAAATCAAGGACTAGTAATGAGGGGAAGGTGACCTCTATGGTCACAGAAAGAGCCTACAAAAGAGTAGGTAAGGAGGAGGAGAGAAAATGGAAAATGGTGAACAAGGAGGCCTTACTTTGGTAGTAGGGGGGTACGGGGGGAATTCTACTGATAAATGCTCATACAGGTGAGGAGAGATGATCTGTGAAAGAAAATAGAGACTTTACACTGCGTGTGGCCTGAGGAACTTGGTATTTGAAGAATCTACTTGTCTGATGTCCTTGGCCAATGTTGGGGAAGAGGAATTGGAATCACTGGGGATGACTAGCAGTTGGGGGAGTGGGAGAACATGAACCCAGGGAGGAGATTTTGAGGCAAATACAAGGGGAGGGAGGGAGAAGTAACCAAAAGAGGTTATAGATCAGTGGTAAGTTGTATAACCAAAGACATGGTAGGGGAAGGGTCCTATCACAGAGCACTGTTCTCTCTGATGCCTGAAATAATTGGCCTTGTTCTGGAAGTGAGGCACAAAGAAAAGAGGAATCCATGTGGCAAGCTCTACAAGGCAGTGGCAGAAATCACCTTCAGTGGAGGGCCTAGAATGGATACTCTGGAAGTTTTGATTCCATGAGGAATCTTTTTCACCAGAGAAAAGAGAAAGACTATATAATTATAGAGATCACTTTTGGTAAGGCATGCAAAAAATGAAATTTTAAAAACTAATGATAAGAACCAGTTCAAGAGAAGGAGAGGAAGGAGAAATCTACTTAACCGAGAGGGGAAAAGGGTTAAGAATTATATAACCAAATAAAAACAGGAGGAAAAACAAAACTATCTACTAGACAGAAAATAGAAAATAAATGCAAAAAAAAGGCCTAATGAAGCCAGGGGAAAGGGATAAAATCCAATGATAGGAGAAGGTTTTATGGATGGAAAAGGTTTTGGGTTGGATACTGACTGAAAGAAAAAACTTCAACAGAAAAGATGGAACAATGGGAAAATAGTTCATGTCCAGGGACAAGGGACAGGATGAAAAAAGATACAAAGACAAAGTGACAGAACACAACCATCAGACAATGAGTTTGGCTATAATACAGTGTACATATAGAGAAGAGTACTATGAGGACCAAAGATTAATTATTTTCGACCACAAAGGACTTAAAAGCCAACAAGTAGTCTGGTTCTTCAAAATTAACTTTTTTCTTAAACACACATTTGTTAAATGAACACAAAACTAATCAAAGAACAAATCTGTCAAATACCACCATTTTTTTTTAAAGTCATAAGCAATCAGAGGTGAAGCCAAGACAGCAAGAAGTGCAAGAAGTACAAGCTTCTCCACTCCCCTCCTACCAAAACACATACACACACACACACACACACACACACACACACACACACACACGACACCCAAAAAGAAACCTTTCTCCAAAAAGATCTAGAAAATAAAACAAACTGAATCCTGCAGGAACATCCAAAAAAAGTCACCATGAATAATTTTTCAAGTTCAAGTTAAGCAGAGAGAAACAGACAGAGAAGCCTGTCAACACTGGGAATGGGGTGTATATCCAGAGCCCTTCCTGGAGCACTGCAGCTTGCAGAAAGGGGCTGTGCACAAGGGCAGTAGTAGATTACAGACCCACATGGGGCACTATGACAAGAATGGCTGTCATCTGGCAGTTTTATCACCAACCACCCAGGTTCATGGTCACAGATTCAGGGAAGGCAGAACCTGAGCCCAAAGATACCATTCCAGGATAAAAGCTGTCTATAAGTCCCAGGTTCTATACTTAGAGAGGAGCCAGATCAGAAGCAATCAGAAGCCATGTGGCCCAGACCCCAGGAGCAGAATGGATTCTCAGATTCAACTTCTAGTCTTCCTTCACATGAAGTTCACTAAACAATGAAGATTATTTGGGGGTTACAAATGTATATGGCACATTATCCAATGCAAAATAACTTCATGGGGTTTCCTAAGAACTAAGATGTTAAAAAAAAGAGAAAGCCTTTCCCTACCCTCTCCAAATCTCCAATTAGTAAACTGACTATTTTGACTTTTAGTCTAACAGGTGTAGTCCATAAATCCAAAGGAGATGGCCTCAGAACAAAAAATTTAGCATCAGGCCTAAATTCTAGGAGGCAGACATGGCCAATTGTATAGTAAGTAGTTAATTAAGTAAAATCTGAGGACCACCAGAAAAGTTAGGAGGCTTCAAAGCAACCTCACTCAACTATTTAAGTAATCAGTAAATCATTCAATGAGTATTTATTAAGCAGTTATAATCTGTCAGACATTTTGCTATGAGATGATTACACACAGACAAAAGAGGATAGAGGAAATACACATTTAAGTGTCTACCATGTGCCAGGCAAAGATTTTTCCAAATATTTTCCAAATATTATCTAGTCCAAGACAAAAGCAAAACAATCCATGCTCACATAAACTCTAGAGCCTATCGATGGAGAAAACATGACCATATATAAGTGTTTATAAAATAAATATATATAAATAATTACAAGGAGTTTGAGGCGTAGAGGCATCAAGAAAAGCTTCATGTAGAAGGTAATACTTAAGCTGCATCTTGAAGTAATCAAAGAAATATATGAGGAGAGATGAAGAGGGCGCATCTTCAAGCAGGGGAAATGATAACCAGAATATATACATACACACATACATGTGTATATATACATATACACAAATATATATATACACATGTATGTATGCATATATATAAACACATCAAATACACACACACACATACTGCAAGAGTCAAAAGACATTCAAAGATCTGGAGTATGAATAATTAGAGAATACAGTGCTACCACTGACAAAGATGGTGAAGGTAGAAAGAAGACCTGGTTTAAAGAGGAAAATCAATTTGGCTTTCTTTTTTTTTTTTGACTAGTTTGAGGGGAGAGTGGGAGACCCAAGTAAAAATGTATTACCAGGGATCTGCAGATACAAAACAAAAGGATTTACACAACAGAAAGCTAAAAAACATCTAAGACAAACTCTTCAATACTGAAACATACCATCGTCCATGCATCAGGTATTTGTGGCTTATGCTCTGTCTCAAAATTTCCTTATGAAAGAGTTGACAGGAAAGGAAAACAACCAGTGTTGACACAGCCTCTAGTGATATTCCATATGTTATATCTCTGTGGAGAGAAGAGATAACAAGATACTTATCATTTTGAAGGACTGAGCTCTATTACTGATTTCTAAAATGAGTTGTAAATAACAAAAACGGAAAGAATATCAATGTCAAATTTAAAATGATTTCCTAGGGCATAAACATTTTATATTTATGTGATAATCCTGAAAATCAGTAAGGAAAAAAGATGAAAATATTTTTCCAGATTTCAGCTTTTACATGGGTATCAATTTCATTTCATTACTTCACAGGTTCAAAATTCCCTTATCTGTAGTCATTAGTAATGTTCTGCTTTGAGAATCCATTCTAGTATTTCTAGAAAGTCGGTACACTATTCTACTTTTACTACTTTAAATCAAAAAATAAATAGAACTCAAAAGTAAAATGTGTATATATGTATACACATATATAGAAAAAAACAATGCTTTTTAAAGATAATTACTTAATAAATACATTTCTCAACACTTCTAATACCCACTTTATCAAAGCAAATTCTAAATGATAAATAAAATAGCTCAATGTCCTCATATATGTTACAAAAACTACCCTGGATTGGAAGCTACTTTACTGTGCCTTCTAATCATTACAGCTTTCATGAAACTATTCAACAAATTAGTTATAGTATCTTCTGTCCAGATTTCATTCCAGAATCAAATAAAAAATTTTCTATTTTGACATTCAAAAAGCCTTTATAACCTACCTCTCCCCAACCTTTCTAATAGGACATTCTTTTCAATCAAACAACAAACATACAATGAGCCAGCAAAAGATGATCCCTGCCCTGAGGACAAATATATACAAAGCAAGTTAAACATAGGATAAACAGGAAATTAACAGAGGAAAGACACTGGAAATAGGAGGAGTTCACGAGGACTTCCTACACAAGATAGGCTTTTAACTGAACTTTATTTTTTTATTTTTATTTTTTAATTAAATTTATTTATTTAACTTTTAACATTCATTTTCACAAAATTTTGGGTTACAAATTTTCTCCCCTTTTATCCCCTCCCCCCCCCAAACACCAAGCATTCTAATTGCCCCTATGACCAATCTGCTCTCTCTTCTATCATCCCTCTCTGCCCTTGTCTCCCTCTTCTCTTTTGTCCTGTAGGGCCAAATAACTTTCTATACCCCTTTACCTGTATTTCTTATTTCCTAGTGGTAAGAACATTACTCAACAGTTGATCCTAACACTTTGAGTTCCAACTTCTTTACCTCCCTCCCTCTCCACCCCTTCCCTTTGGAAGGCAAGCAATTCAATATAGGCCAAATCTGTGTAGTTTTGCAAATGACTTCCATACTAGTTGTGTTGTATAGGACTAACTATATTTCCCTCCATCCTATCCTGTCCCCCATTACTTCTATTCTCTTTTGATCCTGTCCCTCCCCATGAGTGTTGACCTCGAATTGCACTCTCCTCCCCATGCCTTCCCTTCTATCATCCCCCCCCCACCCTGCTTGTCCCCTTATCCCCCACTTTCCTGTATTGTAAGATAGGTTTTCCTACCAAAATGAGTGTGCATTTTATTCTTTCCTTTAGTGAAATGTGATGAGAGCAGACTTCATGTTTTTCTCTCACCTCCCCTCATTATCCCTCCACTAATGAGTCTTTTGCTTGCCTCTTTTATGAGAGATAATTTGACCCATTCAATTTCTCCCTTTCTCCTCCCAATATATTTCTCTCTCACTGCTTGATTTCATTTTTTTTTTAAGATATGATCCCATCCTCTTCAATTCACTCTGTGCACTCTGTCTCTATGTATGTGAGCGTGTGTGCATGTGTAATCCCACCCAGTACCCAGATACTGAAATGTTTCAAGAGTTACAAATATTGTCTTTCCATGTAGGAATGTAAACAGTTCAACTTTAGTAAGTCCCTTATGACTTCACTTTGCTGTTCACCTTTTCATGGTTCTCTTCATTCTTGTGTTTGAAAGTCAAATTTTCTTTTCAGCTCTGGTCTTTTCATCAAGAATACTTGAAAATCCTCTATTTCATTGAAAGACCAATTTTTCCCCTGAAGTATTATAGTCAGTTTTGCTGGGTAGGTGATTCTTGGTTTTAGTCCTAGTTCCTTTGACTTCTGGAATAGCCTATTCCATGCCCTTCGATCCCTTAATGTAGAGGCTGCTAGATCTTGTGTTATCCTGATTTTATTTCCACAATACTTGAATTGTTTCTTTCTAGATGCTTGCAATATTTTGTCCTTGACCTGGGAACTCTGGAATTTGGCCACAATGTTCCTAGGAGTTTCTCTTTTTGGATCTCTTTCAGGCGGTGTTCTGTGGATTCCTTGAATATTTATTTTGCCCTCTGGTTCTAGAATCTCAGGGCAGTTTTCCTTGATAATTTCATGAAAGATGATGTCTAGGCTCTTCTTTTGATCATGGCTTTCAGATAGTCCCATAATTTTTAAATTGTCTCTCCTGGATCTATTTTCCAGGTCTGCTGTTTTTCCAATAAGATATTTCACATTCTCTTCCATTTTTCCATTCTTCTCTCTTTGTTCTGTGATTTCTTGGTTTTTGCATAAAGTCCTTAGCCTCCATCTGTGCCATTCTAATTTTGAAAGAACTATTTTCTTCAGTGAGCTTTTGAATCTCCTTTTCCATCTGGCTAATTCTGCTTTTGAAAGCATTCTTCTCCTCATTGGCTTTTTGAACCTCTTTTGCCAATTGAGTTAGGCTAGTTTTCAAGGTGTTAATTTCTTCAACATTTTTTTGGGTCTCCTTTAGCAGGGAGCTGATCTGCTGTTCATGCTTTGACTTCATGTCTCTCATTTCTCTTCCCAGCTTTTTCTCTACCTCTCTAACTTGATTTTCAAAATTCTTTTTGAGCTCTTCCATGGCCTGAGCCCATTGGGTGGGCTGGGACACAGAAGCCTTGATTTCTGTGTCTTTGTCTGATGGTAACCATTGTTCTTCCTCATCAGAAAGGAAGGGAGGAAATGCCTGTTCTCCAAGAAAATAGCCTTCTATAGTCTTATTTCTTTTCCCTTTTCTGGGCATTTTCCCAGCCAGTGACTTGACCTCTGAATATTCTCCTCACACCCACCTCCCCTCCTGATCCTCCCAGCCAGAGCTTGGGGCCTGAGATTCAAATGCTGCTTCCAGCCTTAGGGCTTTTGGCGGGGGCAGGGCTGCTATTCAGTGTGAGATTAAGTTCAGGTGGTCAGGTTGGGGCAGGGCCGCCTCTCAGGCTCAGTTCCCTCAGGGGGTTTATGCACAGACCTTCCACAATGGATCCAGGCTCCTGCCTGCTTGGGGAGCCCGGGTCTGCAGCTGCCTCTCAGCTTCTACCTCCCGGGGGGGCCTGAATTATGGGGGCACCCCAATCCCCTCCTGACCCGCCAAAGAGACTCTCTCACTGACCCCCGTCACCTGTGGGTGGAGGGACTTGTGCGGCCACTGGAGATCCCGTCCCTGAAGCCTGCTCAGATCTGTATCTCTCGGTGCCGCAGCCGCGGCGGCCACAGCAGGTCTGGGCTGGGCTCCGCGTCTGCAGTGCGAAGGACCTTTTGCGAGAGGTTTGCAGGTCCCTCTGTGGGTGGAGGGACCCGCGTGGCCACTGGAGATCCCGTCCCTGAAGCCCGCTCGGATCTTTTCCTCTTGGTGCCGCGGCCGCGGCAGAGCTGCACTCAGCTCCCAGTCCCAGAGCCCAGTCTGCAGCACGAAGGACCCCCGCGAGAGGTTTGCAGGTCTCTCCGGAACAGAAATCTCCCTCGCTCCAATATTCCGTGGCCTCTGGGTGCAGAATTCGCCGTGAGTTACTTCCCTGTAGCCGTTCTATGGGTTGTGGGTTCGGAGCTATGAGTATGTGCATCTTTCTACTCCGCCATCTTGGCTCCGCCCCCTTTTAACTGAACTTTAAAGGAATCCAGAGAGGTCAATGGTCGAAGTAGAGAAGGGAGCCAGGCAAGGGGAACACCCAGAGAAAAGTCAGGCGTCAAGTGATGAGGTGTCTTGTTCATGGAACAGTCAGGAGGCCAGTGTCACTGAATCAGCAAGTATGTTGGGGAATGAAGTATAAGAAGGCTGAAATGTTAAGAGAAGGTTAGGTTATGAAGAGCTACAAATGCCAAACAGAGGATTTTGTATTTGCTCCTGGAGGCAATAGGAACCCAACAGTTTACTGAGTACAGAAGGGGAAAGATGACATGGTCAGATTTGTGCTTTAGCAAAACTGCTTTAGTGGCTGAATGATGATGGATTAGAGAAGGGACAGCCTTGAGGCAGGCAGGGTCATCATCAGGATATTGCAATAATGCAGGGGCGAGGTAATGTAAGGCTACCCCAGAGTGGTGGCAGTGTTAGGGGAGAGATAGGAGCATACTGGAGAAATGTTTCAAGTTGACATTGAGTGAGAACTTAGACTTCAAGAGATAGTGGAGGATAGTCCAGCATTCCACAGGGTCAAGAAGAGTTGGACACAACTGAACAACCAATCAACAATGCCAACAGATTGGAAATGAGGAGTGAGAAGTAATGAGGAATCCAGGATGACACTTAGGTGAAGTCTAAGGTACTGGAAGATGGTGTTGCCCTCTACCACAAAAGGAAAGGTAGGAGGGAAAGAAGGAAGGTTTAGGAGGAAAAATGAGTCCATTTTTAGACATACTGAATTTAAGATCTACCGGAATGCAGTGTAAAATATCTGGAGGCAGTTGGAGATATGAGATTGAAGGTCACCAGAAGGATTGGGACAGAAGAAGTAGATTTGAAATTCATCAACATTGAGATGGTAATTAAATTGATGGAAGTTGATGAGATTCCCAAGAAATATAGAGAGAAAAGAGGGGTCAGGAAGAACCCTGTGGGACTCCTATGTTAGAAGGCACAATCTGGAGGAGGATCCAGCAAAAGGGATAGAGAAGAACAGTAAGACAGTTAGGAAGAGAACCTGGGAGAATATTGCCCTGAAAACCTAGAGAGAACATGATATATCAAGGAGGAGAGAGAGTAATCAAACAATGTCAAAGGATGCAGAGAGACTACAAAGAATAAGAACTAAGAATAAGAACTAACTAGCAGCTAAGAGATTATTACTAACTTTGGAGGGAGTAGTTTCAGTGGAATGATAAAGTCAAAAGCCAAATTGTAAAGAAGAAAGTGAGAGGAGAGAAAGTGGAGGCATCTATTGTAGACAGTATTTTGAAGGAATTGCTACAAAGGGCAGAAGAGAAATAAGGTAAGAGTTAGTGGGGACAGAAAGATCAAGGAAGGCATATGGAAATGTGGAATCAAGTGATAGGGGGTGAAGAATGGGGTTTGGATGATGATCTACAGGAGTTCTGAGTCACTGGAGAATATGACCAGGTGTGAGAATGTTCGTCTTTGGGTGGAAGGCACCATTCCTCTACCCTAAAGGAAAAGTGCAGCAAGAGATGGGAAGCCTGAAGTCAAAGGGGGTGTTATTCTTCTTTGCACTAGAGGTTCTCCACATCCCAGTTGGGAGGTTGGCTGGCAGTATGAGAACGAAAATGCCCTGTACTACAAAATGAAAATGGTCGCTTCAGGGCAGATAGAAGATACCCAGTCCTGCCCTTAACAGCCTTCCCTCATGGAAGCTGAGCCCATCAGGAGATGAAAGGCTCAAGAAGATGTCAGCGTGCCCTTATGCCTCATCCCCAAGTACTCTTTAATCCAGTGACACTGGCCTGACACCTGTTCCCAGAACAAGACATTCTATCTCCCAATTCCAGGCATTTTCATTAGATGGAATGTATAGAATGCTCTTCCTCTTCATTTCTGCCTCCTGGATTCCCTGGCTTTGCCAAGTCTCAGCTAAAATCTCTCCTGGTATGGGAAGTCTTTCCCTAGCTCCCTTAATTCTAGTGTCTTCCCTCCATTGATCATTTCCAATCTATCCTGTACTCTTATTTTTTTATGCAGCTATGAATGCTGTCTCCCCCATTACACTGTGAGCTTCTTGAGAGTAAGGAGTATCTTTTGCCTTTCCTAGTATCCTTAGCACAATGCCTGTGATAACTCCAAATTTGTATTGACACAAAATGTTTACTGACTGACTGATCTGTATAAGAAACTGACATAACTAATTTGCTGAAGACTTTTAGCTTAATCTAGATCATGAAGCCACATAAATGTCACCATATATCCTCTAGCTCAATTGTGTCAAACTCAAATGGAATCAACATGCTGTTGGCCAAGTAATGACATAAAACCACAAATAAACATTATCTGTATCACACTGTATTTTAATTTACTTTGCTAAATATTTCCTAATTACATTTTAATCAGGACATCTCTGTTTAAGTCACATATCCTACTGTCAACATTCATGTTACTTAAAAAGCTCTTTCAATTAATCCTCCCAAGGGACATAAATCTTATCTTTATCCAATATGATAATCTTAACTTAAGTTGAGAAATTAAATAGTCCTTCAAAATGTGAAAAATATGATTTAAAGTCACTGATGGGGGCCTGCCTGCCTATTGTCCATTCTTACTTTTCCAGCCTTCAAATGCAGAGCTAATGAGAAATTTCTATTTAATTTTTATTACACTCAAATTGAATTGCTGACTAGATTTAAATTACTGGATTTCTAGATTAGTAGGGATTTCTTTCACCTATTATTTCCTGTGGCCCCATTTTGAAGTCCTATTATAAAAAAGTAGAATAATTTTAGTGTGCTTCTGGACGCTAAATATTCAGAGGCATTACTATTTTTTAAAAGAAATCCATAATTCATACTTTATATTACTATAAAACATATCAATCTGATACAAATATTCTATAAGAGTAGTAGATCTTTAGATCAGGAAACTGCTTTCACTTTAATTTAAACTATTTCTCTTTTTGTGGAGTCCTCAAAAAGTCCATTTTAGGTTCAACAGCTTAAAACTGCACTAAGACTAGAGGAATGACCTGTATATAAGGCATATCTAATTTAACATGGACTCTATAATTTTGTGGCTCAGTCATGTCTGACTTTTTGTGACGTCATCTGGGGATTTCTTGGCAATGATACTGGGGTGGTTTGCCATTACTTTCTCCAGCTCATTTTACAGATCAGGAAATTGAGGCAAACAGGAATTAAGTGACTTGCCTGGAGTCAAACAGCTTAGTTAATTAATGTCTGAGGCCAGATTTGAATTTAGGAAGAAGAGTATTTCTGACTCCAGGCCTAGCACTCTATCTACTGCACTAGATAGCTGCCCTTCAATTCATATCAATATTATAATGCTTAATTTTACAATCTTTTTTTTTAAATAACATTCTTCCCTCAGTTTCTATACCTCACATGAGCGTAACAGAACTGTAGTGCTAGAAAACATCTCAGATTGACTGCCTACTACTAACATTTAACCTTTGGTCCCATCCTTTTATTTCTAGCAGATCACCCCAACAATAATCCCATCCCTTCCTCTCTCTAATCTTCAATCTCTCACTATCTACTGGTTTCTTTTCAGGCTATAAAAATGCCACTTTCCCCAATTTATCCCATCCTAAAAAAACACCCTCACTAGACCCTAAATAAAAAAACTATAACAATCTATCTTTCCTCCCCTTTACTGCCAAATTCCTAGAGGGGGAAAGTTGCCAAAACATCCTGTTTCTGCTTCCCCTCCTCTTACTCATCCCTTAACTCCTTATGATCTAGCTTCCAATTTCATCACTCAACTGAAACCAATGACCTCCTAAATGACAAATCTAATGTCCTTTTCTCAATCTTCATCCTTCCTGACTTTTCTGCAGCTGCTGACACTACAGATTGCACACTTGCTCCTCTCTGGACTTTTGTGATGCTATTCTGTTATCTTTCCCACATCTCTTAATACTGTTTCTCAGGCTCCTTTGCTGAAACATTCTATACAGGGTGTCCCAAAAGTCTTAGTCCAGTAGGGGGCATCGTGAGTAGAGAAGTAACCTTCCCAACTATATGAGGACTGAGTTCAAGTCCCATCTGTGACACATAACCTCTACATGTTTTCTCACAAAAACAATATGAGCTCTTTAAGGATAGGGACTACTTTATTTTTGTCTTTGTATCCCTACAACATAGCACAGTGCCTTACACACAATAATAAATATTTGCTGATTGAATCTAAGAAAAAAAATCTTTTGGTCTTTATCAAGTTTAAGTTTCATGGCATTAAAAAAAAACAGCAAACTTCTGTAGACAACCACTGTCAGATAGGCTGCCAGATATACTAGGTAGACACCACATCACCTTTGATCTTTACAGTTTGTCCAACAGTAAAACTAGAGTTTGGCTAACATTTTGGTTTGTGTAAATCTACTCCACCAAAAACTTTCCTATCTCATCAATGACATCAGGATTCATTCAGTCATTCAAGTTCACAAATTTGCTGTTACCTCATCTCCTCACTTCCAAGACCCCAAACATTCAATCAATTACCAAATCTTTTTATTTCTGCTCTTACAACATTTCTGGCATCCTTCTCACTACTCACAGTCCACTAACTCTCTGGACTACGATAACAGTCTCTTATTTGGTTTTTCTGTCTTGTCCATTTCCCTCTTCAATGTGTTCTCCACAAAGCTGCCAAAAAAAAAATGTTCTTTAAGTACAAATCTGTCTCTGACTCCCACTGCTCAATCAATTCAAGGTGGCTCCCTCCTTATTACTTCTAAGATCAAATATAACTGGCACAACTTGGTCCTAGCCTACTTTTACCATCATTTTATACATGACTCTCCTGCATGCTCTCTATGATCCAGTCAAATTGCCCTTTTGGTTGCTCATCACACGACACAGCATTTCCATGCCTTTGGTCAGGCTAGCTCCCACTCTCTCCCCTCCTCCTCCTCTCAGTCTTTCAGAATCCCATTTTTTTTTTCAAAGCTCAGATCAAGTATTTTCTTCTTCTGTACAACGTCTTTACTGAACCACACAACTACTGGTGCTTTCCATCCTTTAACTGTTGTTGTACAGTCATTTTTCAGTCTTGTCCAACTCTTCATGACCTCATTTGGGGTTTTCTTGGCAAAGATACTGGAGTGGTTTTCTATTTTCTTCATTCCTTCCTCATTTTACAGATGAAGAAAATAAGGCAAAATGAGGGTTAAGTGACTTGCCCACAGTCACATGGCTGGTTAAGTGTCTGAGGCCAGATTTCAACTCAGGAAAATGACTCTTCCTGACTCTAGGTCCAGTATTCTATTCACTCTATCATCTACCTACTTCTTCAACTATTCAGCATATTTGTACATATTTTATAAGTAATTTTATATGTATATAGTCTCCTCCATAAAACTGTAAAATCCTTGAAGGAAAGGACTGTTTGCTTTTGCCTTTGTACCCCACCCCCATTTAGCAGAGGACCTGTCATATATTAGGTACATAAAAGGCACTGTTGATTGACATAAGTCTAATGATATAGTCTTAACATAAGGCTTCGTAATATGAGAACATTAGCATTTCTTTCCACCACTGACTTGTCCATGATCAAGGACAGGTAATACAATGTAACAAGAACCATGAAATTTTCCAAAATTTTTGGTTGCTTGAACTTTTGGTAACACTCACTTAACTCATAGGAAAAAAAGGAGACAACCTCAGATCCTCCATGACACTACTCCATACCTGACTATGGGAGAGAACATCTGGAGAAGTCTGGAGTTTCTTAGGAGGTTTCAGCCACTGTAGGTATTATTTCAAAACAGCAAATACTGAACATTTTTATTCAATACTGACAGTGGTTGAATTCCAAAATATATTCCAAAATCTATGAATTATACCATGGTTGCTCTGGTGAGAATATTATAATTCCTGAATATCAATTCTTTTTATGCAAAGTTTTATAAAATGAAAAGTCAAAGAATATTTCCTAGTTAAGGCTGGTGGCCAAAAAAATTTATTCATTAGTTTTGTATCATATTGAACTTAGGTTCTGCCTGTGCCATGTCAGGGCCACTCATTACTGATTGAAAAAAAAAGATCGAGTGCTGAGAATATAAAATTCTGAACTCTCAAAAGTGTCTGATTATCAGTATCAAGACATAAGTACTACAACTAGAAGAGAACATAATCATTTGTCTTGGATTCAGTCCCAAACACATCACTGATGGCAAAAATGCATATTGGCAACTATATAATACACTAGGTAAAGCTGCCTAGAAAGATTTGGGAAATGTCCCAAATACATACTCAAGAATCACATACTGAGATCAAAGAGTGCAGTTCTTTACCCTTCTTGGCTCATGTTTCTTAATGCAAACTACATACATACATACCTATGTACATACATACATACACAGAGAGAGAAAGCTATATTTAGCAACCCTACTTCTGCAGAATAGTGAAAAATGAGCATATTATTGAGAAAATACTACATTTGAAGCAGATCACTCTGAGTCTCAGCTTCCAGAGTTGTATAATAGGGAAAATAATATTTGTGTTTCCATCACAGAGCTGCTACGAGGCCCAAATGAAATAACTTTTATTTTCAAATTTAAAGATGCTATGCAAATATTACTGAAATATGAAAACCAATACCAATATAATGATGACAAAAAAATGATACAAAGCAAATGACATCTTAGTTACTTTATATGTCAAAGATGAAAATATCTAAACAGCTTAGGCAAGTGAGTCTTATTAAATTATTATGCGATCATCATTTTTAAAAAATTATCCTTGAAAAACTTTATGCCTTTTAAAATTCATCCATGATTTTTTTTAGTATAAAGTGGGAGAGTTTTTAAGACAACTGAAAACAACCAAAAATTTAATAATTTGAGAAAAGCTATAGGATAAGACTATACAACATAAAATTATATGGTAAAAGCAATTTCATCAATCCCAATTTTTTTATATCATTTGCTATATGTATTTTCTCCTTCTTTAGCTTTCCTGACATTGACTTCTAGTTGTGCTCCTACCTTTCTGAATGCTCCTGCTCAGTATTCTTTGCTATCTTATCATCCATGTACTTATTAAACTGTAGCCATGGGTGTTTCAAAGTCTCTGTACCAGACCTTCTTCTCTCCCTCTATACCTTCCGTCTTAATAATTATGTCAGACCCCATGGGTTCAATAATCTTCATGCAGGTAACTCCCAAATCTACCTATCCAGCCTTTATTTATGTTTTGAGCTCCTTTTCTGTATTACCTATTAGATATCTCTAATTGGATATACCATCAGAATCTCAAACTCAAGATATTTAAAAGAGAACTATTATAACACCTCTACTTCAAACTTCCCTTTTTCTGTTAAGCATGGAACCATCTTCCTAGTCAACCACAGAGTCTTTCCTGACTTCACAATTCCTCTCATCATCCTATATCCAATCAGTTGCCAAATCCTGACATTTTTACATCCATCAAATATCTGAACACTAATCTGCTTGCAACACTCAAACGGCTACCACCTTAGTTCAGGTGTTCATCAATTGCCAAGTGGAATACTGCCACACACTACACTCCAGGGTCTCAATCTCTACCCTCTCCAAACCATCCTCTGCACAGTAACCTAAATAACTGTACTAAAGCACAACTATGACCATGTTCTTCTTCTGCTCAAGAACCTTCACTGGTACCGCCTTGAAAATAAAATACAAATTCTACAGCTTGACATTTAAAGTCCTTCAACAATTAAATTGAACAAACCTTTCTAGGCTTATTGTATGTTATTCTCTCTGCCTTCCAGACAAACTGGCCTACTCAACCTGCCATCTCCCATCTCTGCCTCTATGCCTCAGGCTGATCTGAATGACCTGAAAGGTATTCCCTCATATTTTCCATCTCCTAGAATCCCTAGCTTCCTTCAAGGTACAGTTCATGCACTAACACTAGAGAAAGCCTTTCCTAGTAACCTTACTTGTCAGTATAGGGGCAGCTAGGTGGTACAGTGAATAGAGCACCAGTGCAGGAGTCAGGAGGACCTGAGTCTAAATCTCACTTCAGACACCTGACACTCACTAGCTGTGTGACCTTGGGCAAGTCACTTAACCCTAAGTGCGTCATCCTGAGTCATATCCAGTCATCCTGATGAATATCTGGTCACTGGATTCAGATGGCTCTGGAGGAGAAGTGAGGCTGGTGACCTCCACAATCCTCACTCACTCGAAACAAAGCCAAGTGCAAGTCATGTCATCATTTCTCTGATGGCATGGTCTTCTTCGGCAACAAAGGATGAACACACATAGTTGTCAGTGCACTCTCCCTCTTCAAATTATACGTATACTTAGAATAAAAGGATTATATTTCATGCTCTAAGAATCTAAGGGGTCATCTAGTCTAACTCCCTCATGTTACAGATGAGGAAACTGAGGTCCAATGAAGTGAAAAGACTGGATCAAAGTCAATCAAGTATTTAATATGAGAGAGAGAATTTGAATTTCAGGTCTAAAAATGGTACCTTTCATGGAGTAGATATTTAATAAATGTTTTTTGAAGTATTGCAATGAAGCAGTCCAAGGGCACAAGAAAGATATACAGAGGGTCTAAGTAGATTGTAGCCTATATTCAGCAATGACTGAATAATAAACCAGAAATGTCATAAAACTCAACATTTAAGACGTGTATGATTGGAAAAGGAGATGTGCCAAAGATGTAATAAGAAAGAAACTCAACAAAGAGACAGTACTACCAAGAAGTTGTCTTTGGTACTGCTAAAATATCAAAAGAATCAGATGAAAGCCTCTGGTTCACAGGACAGATCTTCCATGAAGAATGAGAAGACACATAGGAATCACAGAGGAAGAAGAAGACATGGGAGGATTTAGATCTACATCAGAGGAGGAAAGACATAGTAATGAAATCAAAGAACTAAAAGATCAAGGCATCTTATAATCATATCAACACATTTTTTAAAAATTTTCGAAGATATGTACACTGATGTTTAAAACATGTAAAGCATAGGAATACATGAAGCATTCCCTAATATGTTATACATCATCTTTCTAAAACCAAGAGCTAACGTAATTTGTAATGGAGAAATGAAAAAGGCCTTCCCAATACGATCAGGAACAAATAATGTATGTCTATTATCATCACTATTATTTGATATAGTTCTAGAAATGCTGGTTATAGCTATAAGAAAGGAAAAATAAATTGAGGAAATGAACATAATCAAATAGAAAACAAGATTGTTACTTTTTAAAGATGACATAGAATGTCTTATTTAAAGAGCTATAGAAATTCAACTAAAATTCATTGAAATCTTATTTCAATGAAGCAGCAAGATATACAAAATAATTATTGCTTTTATTATTACACAAACAAAATAATCAGACTTTCGATATATTGCCAGAAAGACCCAGCAGGTAGAACTTCTTTTAAAAATTTCTTTCAAAATAAGTATAGCAAGTATAAAATAATTGGGAGTCTAGCCACCAAGACCCAAAAAGAAATTACATAAATACAATTGAAAAGTATTCTTTACAGGAAAAAAAATAACCATAAACATTAATTTTGCTCGTTTAAGCCACGCCAATATAATAAAAATGACAATACTACTGAAATTAATTTCCAGATTAGTGCCACACCAATCAACCTGCCTAAGGATTATTTAATAGAACTGGGGGGCAAAGGGGAAGTTCCTCTAGAAGAACAAAAAGCCACAAATCTAAAGGAAAATGATGGGAAAAAAGTAGCAAGGAAAGACGCCACAGAGTATCAGATCTCAAACTATTCTACAAAATAGCATTCATTAAGACTATTTGGTGGCGGTTAAAAAGTAGAACCATCTATCAGTGGAACAGAGAAGGTACACAAGGTCTAGAAGCAATCAAACATAGCAGTCTTGTGTTTAAGAAAATGAACTATTTTGATAAGACAAAATTGAAAAGTTCCTGGACAAACCAAATCAATGCAGGTAGGATAAAAAGGAAAGAACTTCTAATCAATATGGATAGCTGAATGAGAGGCCAAACTGCAGTAAAATGTTTGGAACTCAGTGAGTACTTAATAAATATTCATATTCTCTCTCTCTCTCTCTCTCTCTCTTTCTCTCTCTCTTCTCCGCCCACCCCTTTCTTTCTACCTACTCTAGCAAAAAGCTGAAAATCTCATAAAACCTAACAATGAATAAGAAATCCAATGAGAAATTACAGTGACCACTCCAATGTTGCATTAAAAAAAGTCATCCAGAAATTCACAAACAGTAGAAGAAGAAACAACCAGCAAAGCCAGTGACAGCCCAGGCAAACAAGCCCAGCCTCCTGAGAGGGCTTAGAAGCCTTGAGGAGAAACCATGACCCCAGACCCCTCAAAGCTCTAAGTTCCCTAGTATACTGTCCTGAGATGCCATAAAGGGGCCTGAATATACAATACTCTGAATCTCAAAGATCCAGGGGAGAATCCAAGGTGAAATTTTTAGTAATATCCAAGAAAGCTATAGTTCTAACTTCAAAATGTTTTTTTCAGTTCTACTATGTATTTGGAAATGCTCATTTTATTTGGTGTTTGTGAATTTCAGAATAAAACAAACTTAAGATATCATACCCAACTTCTATAACACTTTCATTGGTATGTCAAGTCATATTTAACATTAAGTGGCAAGAGTAGTTAAACTGCAAATACACAGCCGCCTGATTAGCACTAAAGTGTACTTGCAACTACCACTACTAAATAAACTCATCATATCTACACACTCTGTTGAATAAGAACTATCAATATCCATAAAGTCTCATGAGACAAAGGATGATCTGCATATTACATCCATTTTCAGGTCTGGTAAGGCCAGAAGCTCTGACACTCTCTGCGTCAGCTATTTCATAATTTGTTATGTGGTTGTGGTTTGTCCTTCATTTCTTTGAAGACATCAAGAAGATGATGCCATGACTTGAAAGTGAATCGGATTTAAATGAGGGAAGGCTGTGCAAAGTCACCAGCTTTACTTTCTCCTCCAGAGTCATCTGGGCCTAATGACAAGATATAGATCAGGGGGACTGGAGATGGCCCAGGATGCAGTGGGAGACCTTGGTCTTTCTAAGTTGAGGTCTTTCTGAGTTCTCACTTTGACTGGGCAATTCAATTTGTTATTGAAATCTACAGACCTAATAACACATTGAAAAGCAATTGTCTACAAGACTTACACTAAAACAATGCTGCTTACACCCAGTTAAATTCAATTTATAAGCAGGATCATAACAACATAATAAAGTAAGTTCAGTTTCTACCCATCTAGAGAACATTCATTGAAACTGAAAGGTCTCTGAAATAAAAGCCTAAAAGTTACAAAGAATTAATTAATTTTTGCTCTTTAACATTTTTTCTCAATGAAATTGATAAAGACACAGAAGATAAATTTATTAAATTTGCAGACCCAAAGCTGGGAGAGATAGCTACCACACAGATCAGGATTCAAAATGATTAGCTGAATCGAATTTTTAAAAAAGGTGAAGTAAAAGTGTAAAGTCTCACACTTCTGTTACAAAAATCAATTTCACGAGTACAAGATGGGGAAGGCAAAGATAACAGCAATGCAACTGAAAAAAACCTGGTCATCTTGGTTTATATTATAAGAGATATAGCTTCCAGGAATAAGAAGGTGATAATCCTGCTATTCTCTGCCCAGGTCAAATCACACATGGAATAATGCACTCCATGCTAGCTAGAAAAAAATGGTGGATTATAAGTGGACAATATTGCAAATGTCAGGAACTGTTATGCTCATAGGTTTTATTTAACTTTTTTGTTGCACTTAGTTGGGAGTAGGGGGACGGAGAGTGGTCATAGGAATTATATCCAGAAATAACTATAATAACTATAATGTAAAAATAAAAGTCAGCAAGAAAACTTATTCCAAAGAAACAAAGAAATATGCAGGATTTAAGGGCAGAGGGAGACAAAAAGCACAGTGTGTGTTAAAGGGAACACAGAATAGTCCCACGTACACTAGACTCTAGAGATTTTATAGGGATATAATGGGAACTATGACTAGAAATGTCGGCTGTAGACATACTGCAGTGAGCCCTTGAATGCCAGCCCAAAGGGTCAAAGTTACTCTGAAGGAGTCATTAAAGGTTTCTGATCAGTTGAAGTTCTTCTACTCTTCTCCTTTCAGTTCCTCCTTTTTTTTAAGCCATTTACATTCACCCCAAAAAGAAGGTAAACAGGCATGATATGGTCATACCTCCAAAGATCAAATCTGATACCCTGAAACATTAATAGTTATAAGACAGGAAATAATTAGCTTGCATTACATGAGAGGCTTACATTACAATATCCATGAAGCAAGGAGCCAAGCTTTTCTTTCAAACCAATATTATTACTGAAACAGAATGCAAGAGTATGCCATATATCCATGATATATAAGAAAGAACCAGGTAGGGACACAAGTCTAAGCCTGGATTTACATTGGTTCCGAGTCAATTAGACAAAAATTACTACACATGGATGTTTAACAACAGGTTATGCCATTTTCTCTACAAAGTACTTCATCAAAACAACTGCTTCAAAGAGCTCAGTAGGGAAACTTATGGACAAAAGCTTCATGACTGAATGAACATCTTTAAAATCTTCTCCCTATATATTTCTGGGACCAAAATACTGGTTTCTTAATAGCACTATAAGCAAAGTTAAAACTAAGACTCTATCAATTAAGGCCAAATGAGAAATTGAACTAAAAGTAAATAAAGAAAAATTTCAACCACATGAAGGAATTTAGAGTACTATAAAATAATGTGCTCAGAGAAGGGAGTCAAAATTCTCATTCACTAAATTAGGCATACAACCTTGGGCATTTTACTTATCTAGGCCTTAGTTTTCTTATTTAGAAAGTAGAACTGAAGTTATTTAAGGTCCCTAACAGGTCTAAAATTCTATTTTTAGTACAAGTCATGTCAGTAAATGTTAGGTTCCTATTGATTCAGGATGCTCAAATTCAAAGTATGATCAATGGACTATGTGCTAACTAATAAAATAACTAAGTCCAAGATCAGATAATACTTGGGGGAAAAAAAGTCAACTCTCAATCACTACAAGTATGATAGGTTTAAAATACAAAATTTAAGTCAATAATTTCTTTTTTATGTCATGTAAAATCTTCAGATTTTCATTTCACCAAGCCCAAAATAAAGTGAACTTTAAAAAGGCCTATTTTGCCTTGGCTGCCATATTATTCAAGGAACTTTCCACCATCTGGTCTGGAAACACTCTAGGATACACTTACTACCTCTGGAGCAAAGTTATTAATCTCATATGAAGAAAAAAAGACAGTCATTGTGACCTTGTACCACTGCCTGCTAAGGCAGAATGGAACACTTGGATAAGGACAAAAGCTTTCATGAAACTAGTGTTAGTGTTGGCTGAAAAAGGATTCAACTTCTTTGGAGGAGAAAACATCCTCCTTTGACGTGCCACTGCATTAGAGACCCAAATCTAAATGGAATGTAAATTAAATAAAAATACTGTTTAATTTCAAAGATTATAACCAAATTTTAGAGACAACAATGCCATGCCAACACAAAGGTATTAAGCAAATACAAAATAAAATTAGCTCTATTTACAAGTTTCAAAAGATCAGTGATTTCATTGGCATGAATACTTCCTCCAACCGAGGCAAATCATCACCTCTCTATACCATAGCAATCTTTATAAATGGCTGTGGCCAAAAGACAAACAAAAACAAAAACGAAAAACCGTAATCCAGAGGGTAGCCTTGTAAGGATATCTTACTGAATTTACTTAAGTTGATAATCAGATAACAATCCATCACTGAGAAGCGAAAGGAATAAAGATTTACATAGTACCTCCTATGTGCCAGGAAATGTACTAAGCACTTTACAAATATCTTATTTAATATCATTAAGAAGCTCACTTTCTAATGGTGGAGGCAAAAATAAAAATACAGAGGTACTGAAACACACATAAGCACAATGTAAATAGAAGGTATTCTGAGGAAGGCAATACTACCTGGACAGACTGAAAAAGGCCTCCTTAAGGAGGTGGTATTTCAATTCAATCTTGAAAAAACCCAGGGAAAATAACAGGCAGAAGTGAGAGAAGAGAGGGCCCCTGGCCTAGGGGACAGTCAGCACAAAGGGGATGGTAGTGATTCAGGGAACGACAGGCCAATAAAGGTGGGTCATAGAGGGCATGGAAGGGTGTAAAGCGTAGAAAGATTGGAAAAGTAAAAAGGGATTAGGTTATGAATATCTTTAAATGCCAAATAGTAGAGGTATTGGATTTAGCAAGAAGAAACAGCTCTTCAGCAAGACAGGAGTCAAGAAAGATAATAGGAACAGATGTCTGAGTGATACAAGATGAGGAAGAGGGGAATTAGTGGAGGGGACATAATAAACGGTCGATGATCTTTCTAAGCTACCCTTTACAAAATACATACAGTCTCGTTATGTGCCCAAAGAAAACCTGACAAGTTAAGGAGATGCTTCTTATTTCTAAGGCACAAAACAGTGTAAGAGAGAATGATGTTGGAGGTCAGCAGTCCCAATTCAGTCATTATACAGCCCACACTGTAACACAATGGACAAGCCACCTAATCTCTACTGTAAAACAAATGAATTAGTTGGAAAGCAACAAAGAGTAAATGTATATACCTTACAATATTCCTTTATTTGAAATTGTGTGGTACTAAAAAAAACTTGGATTGGACATCAGAAGACCTAGCTTTATAATTAACTAGCTATATAAAAGACTTTAAGGACGAAACTAAAATTCTCTGGGCTTCACTTTTCTCATCCGTAAAATGCAAAAGAAGCATTAGATAACCTCCAAGTTTCCTTTCCAGCCACAACATTCTAGGCATCATTAAGGCATCTTTCCAGTCTGACACGTTATGGTCCTATGATTACAACTCAATTATCTATACAAATATAAATCACCAAATACAAAGCTTCTTGAATGAAACTGAAGAAAAAAACATTTAAAAAGTCACAATCTAATTCACAATTTAGTTGGTAATGACAGCATATACAACCATGAACAAGTTAAGAAATATATGAAGTTTTAAACTTTCCTATTTTTATGAGGAAAAATATGTTATCGTGTTTATAAACGACCACGTGTTCATGTTGTGCTATATTTGCCCATATTAAAATAAAAGAACCTAAATTTGTTAGATTTCAAGTAGAAATTGTGTGCTTGTTTAAAATTAGGGTAATATTGCATTTAATTGCTAGGAATTCTCCATTTAGACAAAATAATGTGGCAGTTATAATTATCAAAAATTAAAGCTGTAATAAGTTTTAATCTTGAGATTAAGTACTTGAAAACCATAGGGTTCAAAAGCAACTTTTTGTGACCACAAAGATTTAAACGTTTAAATAATTTTTCAATGAGGAGGAGAGTAATATATATAGGCCAATAAGATATAACTCAAAGTTTCATTTCACTCCATTAGTACCACTAGCTACAAAAATTATTAAATAGGATAAACATTCATTCTCTGAAAATGGAATGAAATTTCCTAATAATAAAACAAAGGAATTACTCTAGAGAGGCAGCACAATGGTAAGTGGATCAGGTAGAGGACCTGGCCTCAAAAAGACTTTGGTTCAAATCTAGCTCAGAATCTTACTAGTCCTGTCCTACTAAACAGCTCATTCAAACTCACTGAGCCTCAGTTTTCTCATGTATAAGGTAGGGCAGGGGGAGTTTAGGCTAAATGACTCTAAACATCCTCTCAATTTTGAAGTCAATAAGTCATAGGCAATTACTGCTGATCAATGTATGAATTTGCTTCCTGTGTACCAGAAAGGGCTATAATTTTCAATTCCATGCTGTATCCAGAATATCACATTTCTCCTGGAAACTGTGACAGGCATAAGATTAGCACTTTGTGTTTATCAAACACAAAGCAAATCCATCTATATACAGGCCACATTCTCTCCTGCTTCAGCTACATATCTCTCTTGAGACTAAATCCAACTGGAGATTTATTAAGTATCAATATGTAATGTTGTAAAACTCATTGCTAATGATGGGTTTGTGCCAACATCTTCAATCTCTTCCAACAACTTACGATCTTCATGTACAAAATGTTTAATACTCTTACGGTTCCCGTTCCTCCTCCAAACTCAGAGCTAGCAAGTACTACAAATCATCAATAAATATATTTTCAGAATTCTCCACATATTGGTTGGTTGTTGTCTCCATATGTAACATCTAAGCAAGACATAAGCTGACACCACTTTGCTAACAAACTAAGGAATATATATATAATTCACATTTTTAAATGATTAAACATGTATAAATCAAATCTCTACAGACAGAATATTTTAACTCTGCCTGAGGAGTTCATTGTTGTTTGTCCATTGTTCTGGAAAAGGACCATAACAGGGGGGGCGGAGCCAAGGTGGCGGTGTAGAAAGACGCACATACACATAGCTCCGAACCCACAACCCACAGAACATCTACAAAGAAGTAACTCACGGCGAATTCTGCACCCAGAGGCCACAGAACGTTGGAGCAAGAGAGATATCTGTTCCGGAGAGACCTGCAAACCTCTCGCAAAAGGTCCTTTGCGCCACGGACTGGGCGCCGGGACTGGGAGCTGAGTACAGCCCTGCCACGGCCCCGGCACCGAGAGGAACAGATCCGAGCGGACTTCAGGGACGGGATCTCCAGCGGCCACGCGGGTACCTCCACCCACAGGTGACAGGGGTCGGTGAGAGGGTCTCTTTGGCGGGTCGAGAGGGGAGTGGGGTGCCCCCATAACTCAGGCCCCCTTGGGAGGCAATAGCGGAGGCAGGAGCAGACCGGGGCTCCCCAAGCAGGCAGGAGCCCGGATCCATTGTTGAAGGTCTCTGCATAAACCCCCTGAGGGAACTGCCCCAACCTGAGCACCTGAACTTACTCTCACACTGAATAGCAGCCCTGCCCCCGCCCAAAGCACTGAGGCTGGGAAGCAGCATTTGATTCTCAGACCCCAAGCACGGGCTGGGAGGATCCGGAGGCGAGGTGGGTGTGAGGAGAATATTCAGAGCTCAAGTCACTGGCTGGGAAAATGCCCAGAAAAGGGAAAAAAACCAAGACTATTGAGGGCTACTTTCTTGGTGAGCAGGTTTCTCCTCCCCTCCCTTCTGATGAGGAAGAGCGGTGCTCACCATCAGGGGAAGACACGGAAGTCAGTGCTTCTACATCCCAGCCCACTCAATGGGATCAGTTCTGGGAAAAGGTCTTAAAGAGCCCAAATAATTTTCAAAATCATGATAGAGAGGTGGAGGAAAAACTGGGAAGAGCAATAAAAGACTTGCAAGCAAAGTATGAACAACAGATCAGCACTCTGCTAAAGGAGACCCAAAAAAATGCTGAAGAAAATAACACCCTGAAAAATAGGCTAACTCAATTGGCAAAGGAGGTTCAAGAAGCCAAGGAGGAGAAGAATGCTTTCAAAAGCAGAATTAGCCAAATGGAAAAGGAGATTCAAAAGCTCACTGAAGAAAATAATTCTTTCAAAATTAGAATGGAACAGATGGAGGCTAAGGACTTTAGGAGAAACCAAGAAATCACAAAACAAAACCAAAAGAATGAAAAAATGGAAGAGAATGTGAAATATCTCCTTGGAAAAACAACTGACCTGGAAAATAGATCCAGGAGAGACAATTTAAAAATTATGGGCCTACCTGAAAGCCAGGATCAAAAAAAGAGCCTAGACATCATCTTTCATGAAATTATCAAGGAAAACTGCCCTGAGATTCTAGAACCAGAGGGCAAAATAAGTATTCAAGGAATCCACAGATCACCGCCTGAAAGAGATCCAAAAACAGAAACTCCTAGGAACATTGTGGCCAAATTCCAGAGTTCCCAGGTCAAGGAGAAAATATTGCAAGCATCTAGAAAGAAACAATTCAAGTATTGTGGAAATACAATCAGGATAACACAAGATCTAGCAGCTTCCACATTAAGGGATCGAAGGGCATGGAATAGGATATTCCAGAAGTCAAAGGAACTAGGACTAAAACCAAGAATCACCTACCCAGCAAAACTGAATATAATACTTCAGGGGAAAAATTGGTCTTTCAATGAAATAGAGGACTTTCAAGCATTCTTGATGAAAAGACCAGAGCTGAAAAGAAAATTTGACTTTCAAACACAAGAATGAAGAGAAGCATGAAAAGGCAAACAGCAAAGAGAAGTCATAAGGGTCTTTACTAAAGTTGAACTGTTTACATTCCTACATGGAAAGACAATATTTGTAACTCTTGAAACTATTCAGCATCTGGGTACAGGGTGGGATTACACACACACACATGCACACGCACACGCACACACACATAGAGACAGAGTGCACAGAGTGAACTGAAGAGGAGGCGATCATATCTTAAAAAAAAAAATGAAATCAAGCAGTGAGAGAGAAATATATTGGGAGGAGAAAGGGAGAAATGGAATGGGGCAAATTATCTCTCATAAAAGAGGCAAGCAAAAGACTTTTTAGTGAAGGGAAAAAGAGGGGAGGTGAGAGAAAAACATGAAGTTTACTCTCATCACATTCCACTAAAGGAAGGAATAAAATGCACACTCATTTTGGTATGAAAACCTATCTTACAATACAGGAAAGTGGGGGAGAAGGGGATAAGCAGGGTGGGGGGAATGATGGAAGGGAGGGCACGGGGAGGAGGGAGCAATTTGAGGTCAACACTCATGGGGAGGGACAGGATCAAAAGAGAGAACAGAAGTAATAGGGGACAGGATAGGATGGAGGAAAATATAATTAGTTCTTACACAACACTACTATTATGGAAGTCATTTGCAAAACTACACAGATCTGGCCTATATTGAATTGCTTGCCTTCCAAAGGGAAGGGGTGGGGAGGGAGGGAGGGCAGATTGGCAGACAGGGGCAATTAGAACGCTCGGTGTTTTGAGGTGGGGGGAGGGGACAAAAGGGGAGAAAATGTGGAACCCAAAATTTTGTGAAAATGAATGTTAAAAGTTAAATAAATTAATAAAAAAAAAAGAAAGAAAGAAAAGGACCATAACACCAGGAACATGATACCATGACTTGCAAGTGAAATAGTTTTAAGTGAGGAAGGACTGTACAAAGTCACCATCCTCACTTTCTCCTCCAAAGCCATCTAGGGACAGCAGCAAGATATAGATCAGGACCTCTATAGACAGCCCCACCCGAAGAATTCACTGTATAAAGAAGATTTCAGTGCACCCTTTCCGACAGTAAAGAATATATGTGCTTTTAAATCCAGATATTCATATGTGGTTACACTACATTTAGCTAGCACTCTCAGAAAATAAGATAGAAGATGCCAGTGGATTGTTCAAATAAAAGTAAATAATTCCTTTAGCAAATTTATATAATCACGCTCACTAATCCAGAAATGTAATATGTTTTTCTGTCTTTGAAAATATTGAACAAAATTCAGTCTTTAATCTTCTAAGTCATCTCAGTGTCTCAACTCCATTTACCACTTTACTGCTGACAAAATGGCCTTCCTAAAAGGTCACTATGCATATAATGAATTTCCTTACTGCCTATATCTCGTATTCAAAACCAAAATCAACAGTTCACCTCTGTTACAAATGGTGGGGATAACTCATATATCAAGTTGAATTCTGATTATGAAGTGAATAGAACTGTTAAAATTTACTGTTAAATTTGTTACTGTCTTGGCAAGAGAGATGATTACAAAGCTAAGTGACTGTTGTTGTTACGTTCGTCCTTCATTGCTGAAGAAGACCATGCCATCAGAGAAATGATGACATGGCTTGCACTTGACTTTGTTTTGAATGAGGGAGGGCTGTGCAGGTCACCAGCCTCACTTCTCCTCTAGAGCCATCTGAATCCAGTGACCAGATATTCATCAGGATGACTGGAGATGGCCCAGGATGCAATGGGAGATCTGGACCCCTTTCGGCCAAGGTCTACTCAGGTACTCACTTAGGGTAATAGTGAACAGGCCTGTTTAAGAAGTAGTCAGGGGAAATAAAAATAACTACATCAGGCTGGAAGGGAAACAGCAACAGTTAGTACTAATAATCACTCTTAAGCCAGGAGGGTCCAGAAAAACAGCCCTTAAGCTGAGCTTGGGCAGGGGTCTAGTGTTGTCCAATCTATGGGCTTCAGAATGTAGCCAGGAGGGGAAGGAAAGAAAGGAAAGTTATTGAAAATTCAATAATATTCCCAGAAAACATATAATGAAACCTTTCTCCCTCTCCTCTTGGCAGAGAGGCAGGAAATTAAAGACAAGAGCAGAACACTGCTTCCATTTTCAGACGTGATTCTTGTGTTAGTTATTTTTGCTTTATTGTTTTTCTTTTCTAAAAAGTAATATTTAACTCAGAGAGAGGAAAACATATCCATAACTGAATGCTGGAAAAACAAAAAGAATCATCAAAACTGTTTTTAGTTAATGCAGTTAGAATAAAAAGAAAATTTACCGATTGGGGAAAAATGTTTGCATCAAGAATCTCTGATACAAAGTCTGTCACCTAAAATACATGATTAGTAATCCTACTCAGGCTTTTCAAGAACCTCTCTCTATCCCTTAGCATAAACCCCAATTTTAATTCTTCAGATATATAGTGATAGACAGTCATACAATATCACTTAAATAAGCCTGATACTAGAAAGATAAGCCATGTTTCATGGAGAAGATTGGAGTCATTAAAAGAACTGGGTAATTTTCCAACTAATATAATCCAGCCAACTATCCTCCTCTTCAAATCTGAGTGCAGTTCACTGTCAATACATGGTATTCATCTAAGATAAATCTAATGATTTGTAGGTTATGCATTCAACTGAATATAGTGCCTATGGCCGCTTCACACAAGGATTCCAGAATGCTACTCAGGTCCAGGGCACATTGTGAATTGGCAATTACTCAACACCATAATTCATGAGCCCCCAAAGATGTGTTTAGTATATTAGGAAAACTGGAGGACAGAGTTCAAAGTAAAAGACATTTAATCAAAAGCATAGCAAAATAAGCAACTTTAAGACTTTCCACCTACAAAACAAGAATACAGTAACTAAATACACCACCACCTTTGGGACAATAAGATGTACTGAGTGATTTAGGTGGTATTGCTGGGAATCAAGTGAGATGATTTTTCCCATCCATTTCTCCCACAATTTAGACATAAATGTTTCCTTGGAAGATGGGATAAAAGTCGACAAAAACACCAGAAAAAATAGCTTATGCACAAAATTAATAAATCTGAAACCAAATTCCCTAAGATAAAATTTGGAGTGCAGATTCCTAGTCTGAGAGCAAGATAAAGGAACACAATGATTGAAATCGGCTGAGACATGACATACTAAACACCTGCAGAGATCCCTGATTTAAGGCCTGCTGCTAATACTACCAGCGTAAATGCAAGCAACTTGAATGTAGTCCAAGAAAAAAAGGAGTAACTAAGAAAAGGAAGCTCCTGGTTTTCCCATATGTGAAGGAGTATGGAGAAGTGACATGGCACAGAGGATAAAGTACTAGATTGGGACTGGAGTTAAGTGACCCTGACCAAATAGCTTAACCTCTGAGTCTCAGTTTTCTCATAGACAATATTGGGATGATAATAGGACCAACATCACATAGTAATTACAAGGAGCATATGAGGTAATGTACGTAAATTATTTCTGCAATCTAAAAATGCTATATAAATGTCAGTGGCTACATCATCACCATCTACTATCACTGCTGCTGTTTCTGCTGCTGCTGCTGCTACTATTACTATTACTATTACTGAAAAAGCCTCAGTTTCTCACATGGGCTGATATTCCCAAAAGTTTTTCCTGTTTCTTAATCTTACCTCAGACTTTCTAATTTCTTTAACTGGGAGGGAGACAAGTTATTGTCTGTAGCCTCCATTCCCAAATCTCTGCTAAGTCACAGAAAGAATAATTTCTGGAATTGTACCTAGTCATTGCATTGATGGCAATCCTTAACTCTTTCCCAGTTATTTTCTCTTACAATGCAGTTGTCATAGCACAAATTTCTCTCTTGGTTTTGCTCAGTTTACTCTGTAATCATTCATAAGTCTTTCTTCTCTGAATCCATTCTTTTCATCATTTTTAGGGTGCAATAATATTCCATTACATTCACACATCATAATTTTTTCATCCATTATCAACTGATGGGAGCCCACTTTTTTCAGTTCTTTGCTCTAATAAAAAGTGCTGCTATAAATATTTTATTCTTTGCTTCTTTCTTTGATCTCCTTGGGGCATTGCTAGGTTCAAAAATTATATACACAGTTTGGTGACTTTAGATACAGTTCCAAAATTGTCTTTCCAGATGGTTAGCTATTTCATAGCTCAATCAACAGCACATTAGTGAGTCTGTCCTGCCAGAGTTCCTCTACTAATTAAAATTCTACTTTTTGGTCATCTCTGCCAACTTAATGAGTGTGAGGTAGAATTCCAAAGTTGTTTTAATTAGTATTTTTCTTGCTGTTTGTTATTTGAACAATTTTTTTTCTTATGGTTATTAATACATTGGCTTTCTTTTGAAAACCTCGTATATTTATCTATTGAGGAATGGCTCTTATTTTTAAATATTTTGAATCAATTCCAAATGCATTCTAGATATCAAATGTTAATCAGAATTTACTGCAAAGTTTTTTTTTCCCCTAGGTAAGTGTTTCCCTTCTAATTTTAACTGCACTGATTTTGCTTATAGAAAAATGTTTCAATTTGCTGTAATGAAAACTATATATTTTAAATGATGTGATCCTCTATATCTCTTAGTTAGTCAAATTAGACAACTAGCATATATTAAATGGCTACTAGGTATCAGGAATTGTGTTAAGCATTGGAGATCTAAAGGAAGACCAATAAATAGTCCTTGCTGTTAAGGAGCCCATAATGTAATGATGGAAGACACTATGTAAACAACTACAAAAAAACAAGGTATTGAACAAATTGGGTGTAGTCTCACTGAGATTAAGAAGGATAGGGAATGGCTTCCTGCAGAAAGCTGGACATTAGTTGATAATTAAAACAAGTCAGGGAAGTCAGAAGTCTCCATAGAGAAAAGGAGGGAGTCTTCCTCCACACAAAATTATGAAAGGTGTCTCCTTCTCTGCTCCTCTTATTTGTATGTGATATTAATTTTTGCATCAAGGCCTTATATCCACTTGGCACTTAATTGTGCCATATGGTATGAGATGTTTGCCTCAACCTAATTTCTGCCAAACTGTGATTACTCAAATCCTTACTATAGTTCTTAAGAGCACTTGGGTTTATGAAAGACTATGCTACTATGCTTGACTTCTTCTGGGTATTGTGTATGCAATATGTTTTATTGATGAACTTTCCCATTTTTAACCAGTTCAAGATAATTTTTATGATTACTGATTTGTATTTATGATAATTTCTTTGATATCTAATACTGCTAGGCCCCTTTCTGTCATGCCTACTGGTGAAGATGATCTCATTACTTAACTAAGATGATCTCATTACTTAACTAAGATGATCTCTGGAGAGTAGATTATATGTTACTAGGACCATAAAATGGATATATTTTCAGCATGCAAGAGTTTGTGATCTCTACTGATATAGCCTTTAAGATTTCCACATCACTTCCACAACACAAGTGGGTATCAGAGTAGTACTCTGTAGAAATTCCAGGAACACAGCATATAAGTAATTTTTTCTTCATTTTTTTCATTCCAAAACGACCTCCTGAAAGTCCTGTTGATATTGAGCGGGAACAGAGAGAGCAAACCTACATATCAATTAAAGAGGTCTGACAATGATGAAATGTTAGTCAACAAGGAGTTAGTTCATAATGTTACAATAAATTAAATAACTCAGCATTTTTACATGTTTACACTTTTAAAATGAACTAAAAATTCTCAGACAGCCAGATGTCTTCTATTACATATACTCAGCTTTAACCAGCTGTTGAAAAAAAGAAGTTTTTGGGATTGAGCATTCTTGGAACCCCTTCATATAATAAGATTTGTCTTGGTAACTGTTGCTACATGAACTCTTTATGTGGCTCATCCATTGCTGATCGATCTATACCTTAAATGCAAATGTAATATAGGAGGAAAAATAGAAAGGGTCTGATACCTGAAGCAACCAAAAGGCAAACCTCCTCACCCTACTCTCCCACTTTCAGCTTTCCCAAAACAGATTCATACTATTTAACAAATGTGTGCCAACAATGTATTTCTGAAATATAGTATAAATATCTCACTTAATGGGCAGTAAGATCAAATTGTAAGAGAAACATCTCATGATTTTGTGTTAAATCATTCTATTTATATAAAAGCAGAATTGTTACTAGCAACATACATTTAATTTCGTGATTTATATGTACTCGATCTAAATGATCCTCTATATCAAAATAATATCAACTTCAAGATCCAAAAATAACATTAAATTACCAACATTACAAATATAAAATAACTTTTAAATAGTAATGACAACTGTCTTTCAAGTCTGTCATGATGATAAAATAGCAATCATGCAAACAATAAACATAATCTCCTTCAAAAACTAATTCAAGGAGGAGTCAAGATGGTGGAGTAGTGGAAAAAAGTAAAGTGAATTCCTCCCTCCAAAACAAAAATCATTCCAAACAATCTCAAAAGCACACCAAACTGACTCCTAATCAGGAATTCAAGAAAAAAGAATCGCTGCAAGTAACTCTTCAACTTGAGACTGGCATATAGAGACACACAAGAGAGGTGTGTGGATACTAAGATTGAGATCTGGTTAGGAGGACAGAGTATTCCAGCAAAGGAAATGGCTATGCACCAGAGAAAGTAGAGGTCAGTTCAGCATGGACAGGACTAAACATATGCAGGGTGCAAAAAAAAGTACAATTCTATCATTCACTATCCAGTCTGAGATCATAGATACAAGGAAAACTAAGGAGAGCTCCACATGTAGATAGAATTTCAGGCTGATGAGGGGGTAAAGGATGACATAAATCTCAATCTTAACTGAACTCATCAAAAAAGCAAAGAATATACACACATACAGTTGGGTACAGAAATATATTTCACTGAACAGGGAAACATGAAGAAATAAGAATAAGTGGAATAGGAGACTAAGAAGAACGGATTTATCCTATACAAAAGAAATACTAAATAATATGTACAAAAATATTTATTGCCCTTTCTGAAATGGCAATGAAAGAGAATCTGAGTGAGGTATCCATTAACTGAAGAACTGCTCAACAAGTTAGGGTATAAAAATGTGATAGAGTACTATTGTGCTGTAAGAAAAGATGAAGGTGGAAATGGTGTCAGAGAAACTTGGAAAGATTTTTTATAAACTGACGCAGAGTGAAATAAGCACAGCCGGGAAAATAATTTATATAACGACAATACGGTAAAGATAAACAACTTGGAATTTTGATCAGCATAATGATCAACCATAATTTCAGAGAACTAATGATAAAATTTGCTTTCCATGTCCTGATATAAGATATATAGGACTCTCAGTGTAAAGTGAGGTGTGTATTTGAAATTGCCAATTTGGAAATTTATTTTGCTTAATTATACATGTAATACTGGCTTTGTTTTTCTTTTGCTTTCAACTGGAGTAAGGCAGAAAAATAAAGCAGATTTTTGCTACTGGAAAAAATTAAATTTAAAAAAGAAGATACAGTTTAAATCTTAATTCTTTCAGGAAGTGTTTCTGGCAACTTTCCTTATGACACTATGGATTGTTTTCATGTTGATTTTTTATCGTCTCATATTATTTTAAAATACCCACTTCTTACCAGCAGGTAAGTGGCAAAGAATGCCAGGCCTGGAGTCAGGAAGATGCATCTTCTTGAGTTTAGATCTAGCCCCAGACACTAGTTATGTGATCTTGAGCAAGCCACTTAATCCTGTTTGCTCAGTTTCCTCATTTTTAAAATGAGCTGGAGAAGGAAATGGCAAATCACTCCAGTATTTTTGCTAAGCCTTGAAGATGAGACTTCATTACGAAGAGATAAGGAGGAAGGATCTTCCAAGTGGGAGAGAACAAAATATGCAAAATGCATGGATATAGGTGGGAAAGGGAAGGGAAGAAACATCAAGCACCTACTATGTGTCAGGCACTGTGCTGAGTGCTTTATAATATCATTTCATTTAATTATTTCATTTGATCCTACAACAACTCTGGGAGGTAAGTGCTATTATGACCCTCATTTTACAGTTGAAGAAACTGAGGCAGAAGGTAAGTGACTTACTCAGAATTACACACTATATAAAAATACAAATTCCCTAAAGGGACAGTAAGTATTCTATTTTAGCTAAAAGAAGGTGAAGAAAAAGGTAAAGCCAGATCACAGAGGGTCATGAATATCATGATAATGACTTTGAATTGCATTGTAATATGATCAGAGTTCTGATTCCAGTATTGTTGTTCGTCTTTTGTTTTGGAAGATGATCAATGATATCACAAGATTGTGGTTAGGGTATAGTACACTTGGCTATGGCTAATCAGACCAATGTAAGTTTAGAAGGCTCTACAACAGGTTGGGCATAAGTAGTTCATTAAAACGTTGGGATGGAGACATCTCTGTATTTGTGCTACTGCAATTCTGTTTTACTCATGGAGTACAGAACCTTTTTTGATGTGGGCACATCTCTCATGGCTCAGAATGAATATATTACAGTTCTTCACAGGGACCCTGAGAGTATCCTTGTACTGCGTCATCTGAGCACTTACATTGTGTGAGTTCTCACTAAAACAGTCTTTAAGGTAAACGTGGGCTTAGCTATGGTCAGCCCATCAGAGTTGTTATAATAGTCAATAATAATGACAGTAAGCCCTCCTACAATAGCAGTAAAGAGTGGAAGTGAACACCACACAACTTGATCAGAAGCCTCTGGGAACCCAAGAACCTTTTTGTGGGGAGGGACAGGTATCCCTATTATATTCATTTCTTCATCATTTATTAAATATCTACCTAAGTCAGATCTAGTATTAAGTCTATTAAGACTACTATTATTCTAAGTTAGAGGGATGCAAAAGAAATAGAAGACAGCTCGGTAACACAGTCAATAGAGTGCCGTGCTTAAAATCAGGAAGAATCATCTCCTTGAGTTCAAATCTGGACTTAGACACTTACTAGCTGCATGACCTTGGGCAAGTAAGTCACTTAAGCCTGTTAACCTCAGTTTCCTCGTCTATAAAATGAGCTGGAGAAGAAAATGGAAAACCATTCCAGTACATGTGACAAGAACACCCCAAATTGGGTCACAAAAAGTCAAACATGAATGAAAAATGACTGAACAACAACAAAAGAAATAGAAGGGAGCTCTGAACTTAGGGAGTTTAAAATATTCCTGAGTACAAGAATACAAGTCATTCCCCAATTGATAAATGGTCAAAGAATATGAACAGGCAGTTTTCAGAGGAAGAAATTAAAGCTATCTATAATCATATGAAAAAATGCTCTAAATTACTACTGATTAGAGAGATGCACATCAAAACAACTCTGAGGTACCACATCACACCTATCAGACTGGCTAACATGACAAAACAGGAAGATGATAAATGTTGGAGAAGATGTGGGAGAGTGGAACACTAATTCATTGTTGGTGGAGCTGAGAGCTGATCCAACCATTCTGGAGTACAATTTGGAACTATGCCTGAAGGACCACATAAATGTGCATACCCTTTGACCCAGCAATATCACTTCTAGGACTATACCCCCAAGATATCATAAAAATAGGAAAAGGTCTCATACGTACAAAAATATTTACAGCAGCATTCTTTGTGGTGCCCCAAAACTGGAAATCAAGGGGATGCCCATCAATTGGGGAATGGCTGAATAAATTGTGGTATATGAAGGTAATGAAATACTATTGTGCTATAAGAAATGAACAGGAAGACTTCAGAGAGACCTGAAAAGACTTATATGAACTGATGCTGAGTGAAAACAGCAGAACCAGGAGAACTTTGTACACAGCAACAACTACAGTGTGCGAGGAATTTTTCTGGTAGACTTGGAACTTCACTGCAATGCAAGGACTTAAATAATTCCCAATGGTCTCTTAAGGCAAAATGCCTTCCACATCCAGAGAAAGAACTATGGAATTAGATCGCAGAATATAGCAGATCATCTTCTTTTGTATTATGTTTTGATTTATTATATGATTTCTCCCATTCCTTTTAATTCTTCTATGCAACATGACTAAGGTGAAAATGTTTTTAATAGGAATGTATACGTAGAACCTATATAAAACTGTATGCTGTCTCAGAGAGGGAGTGGAGGGGGAGGGGGAGAGGAGGAGAAGGAGGGAGAGGGAAGGTAAAAACTGGGATATATGGAAGTGATTGTAGAACAATGAAAATAAATAAAATAAAATTTTAAAAAATATTCTTGAGAAGATAAAAGGCAAAGGTGATACACTATTTTGTAGTGTTGTAAACACAGAGTTTAAATGGTTATCTGTGTGGCAAATGTTGTTGCTGACTTTTTCACAGGACTACATGTCCTTCTAGATAAATCAATTTTATAACTAGCTTTCATATTTTTCTCTGTATTGCAGAATACCATTTTCCCCCAAATATCCTTATAACTGTAGAAATCCAGACTATGAAATCATATGATATGCAACTAATAAAAGGGAAAAACCATTCATGAGGTGGACCAGCTAAATAAAATCTTAAAAAGATCATTTTCAAATGAGAGTATTCCTTTTTGTTATCAGATATTTTTACCTCAGTTCACTTCCGATTTCCCCCCTTTTAGGTAGCAATAAAGAGTAGGAGAAGGGCAATGCCAAAAACTTCTCAGGGAGAGGGTTCATAATACATAGATCCTTTCTCATCTGGCTAATCTCTGGCCCACAGACTAAAGCCTGTAATGTCTTGGTGTTTAAGAAGTATTTACAAATAAATACATAGATGCTAAAGAAGACAGAGAGACAGAGGCAGAGACAGAGATGGACAAAGAGAGACAGAGATAGAGCACAATTTTATGAGTCAAATATTTTGGAAAGTATGTAAGTTACTACCACTTCATCTAAAAACCAAACTTTTTTATTGCTGTTTATGTAGATGAGACTTTGAACAGCTGTTCACATTCAAAAACAGAGCACTCTTGAAAAAAGAACAACACAAATTGGTTCCAAAAGTCCAAAAAAATAGTCAAGACAATCACTTACTTCTACAGAATGTACATGCATAGATTCTGCGAATCAACTTCTTAAAAATACGGTACTGACCATCAAAATGCTATGATACCTTCCAAGAAAATAATTATTACATTTAAATATTTCAGACTTTCATCTTCACCTTCACTTTCATCTGTTTTTTAGGTAACCAATATTCCACCTAAGCTTCTTTGCTTGCAAACTGCAACAATGCCAAATCATTTTGGTAATTAATTATATAACTATATAACATTATGTAAATGGTTTTACTTTTAACACATTTATCATTTCAAAAACAGTGGTGCTTTTTAATGATATAACACAGTAGAAAACTTTCTAACTCACATAGCAGTCTGTAGTGCTAGGAAAACCCCAGTAAGGTAGAAAATGAAATAAAAGCAGCAATAATGTAAGAAATAAAAAAAAAAAAAAAGGCTCTACTGCAATGGTCTTTCAGAAGTGATCACATTTCAGTAACCAATGGGCATAAAGTTAAATTCTCAGTCTCAAGAACAACAATTTCTAGGCCTTATCTCCTCTGCTGATTACCAAATTAACAGGTATCTAGCTGAAAGGGACCTTCACTGAACATGAACTAGAACATAAGAGATAACTAGTGTCACTGACAGTTTTCAAGTCTTGCCCCTTTCTCCATCTAACCACTTATCCCTTTCACACATAACCTATCTGGAAAAGAAATTCTGGCCTCCAATTTTGCCACCCCAATCACTCCACAAAACCACTTACCTTGTCCAACATAATACAGGAATATGAGTGAAGCAGAAAACTGGAAGCAGAAGTAAGCTTTCCCAACTTTTTCTCCTATCCCTTACCCTCCATTTAAAAAACTGTCTATATTCTACTATAGAGCACCAATTCCTATCTTTTCCTGTTTTTAAATTTTTATTATGATTTTAATATGGACATTTTCCCATATAAAGAACATAAAAAGAGCACTGTATATGGAACTGTGTATCTCTATTAATACAGATTTATTTTTTTAAGTTTTATTAAATGTAACTCTTTTGTTGCTATTCATGCATTATATTTCTTTCTACTATTCAGTTACATACTACCAACATATAACTATGGTCAATACACTTTTTAAGCAAACATAAAGAATAAGTGACTTATGACATATAAGAAAAGATTTATAAAACTGACTGCCTTTTTCTTTAGTTTCCCTCATAACGAATACAGAAAAACTTAGAAGCAAAGGATTTTTAAAACTCAAATAAGTATTTCAAAAGTCAAAATGAATTCTAGTGTGCTATAAATCCTTCAATTTCACCACTCAGAAACCCTGAAATAGGTAAAACCACTTAATAAAGATGTGGTAGAAAGAACACTAGAATGCAATTCATATCTGTGTTCAAATATTGCCTTTGTAACATACTACTTACTGCCTGTGTGACTTACCTGGATATGTGGCTTCACCTCTCAAAACTTCTCTCTGTAAGAGAGGAGGCTAAACAAGATGTTCTCTAAGGTCCCTTCCCCCAAATCCTATGAGCTTCCTGGAACCCCCACCTTTTTCAATGGAATAAAAGAGATCCCACCTTACCAAGATAAAATAGGTTAATGATGGATATCATGTATTAAAATTATAATCTGTAGATGACCAGAACCAGTTCAAATGTATTAAAAGATAAAAAGAGAGACTTAGCAATATGAGTACAGGACTTCAAATCAAAGAACTAGGATCTTAGACTGAGTGTCTAAGAACAATATTTCTTCTTTAAATTGGTCTAGTTATTTAATTCTATTTAATTTGGATTTTTACAACTTAGATAATGCTGGCAATTATTTCCTGAGTTATTACAAAATTCATTCATCCTATAAAAATGTAAATGTTAATGTCATCTTTTAAATAGACTATAATGCCATACTTAGATTTTCCTCTATTCATTAATCAAAAGAAAAGCAATTAAAACCCTAATACACAATTTCACACACAAGGTAACTAAAAGGCTGATCAAAAAAACCTATTAAGTATAACTGTATTCTATTATTATTAATTTTAAATGACTTTAATCACTTAAGCCAAGGAAAAGTATCCCTTCAAAAAAAGACTTAAACAGGCATAAAACATGCTAATAATGATCACTAGATTAGTCTCTGATTATCAGAAAATTATACAATGTTAGGTATAAATACATAAATTAATAGTAATAGAAAAAAATCTGAAGGAAATAAAATGAAGAAAAGGGATAATTTCTTCAGAATTAACTACATTATTTACATTAAAGGACTGGTTTTAAAACTAGAGAAAACAAAGTTTGCATCAATCCAATCTAAAACATTTCCTTTTGATGAAGGATATATATATATGTATATATATACATATATATGCAATAGAGCAGCTGCAAAGAAAGATTAAAAAACAATTTGGTAATACACTCAGAGGACAGAAAAGCATAGGGTAAGGAAAGATTAAGCAAAACAAAATCCCAGGTCCAGGAAGACAGAAGTGAGAAGCCTCCTTCCCTCCCAAACTATTTACCATGAAATCCCTATTAACCTCTGCTGAGCAACAGAGATTGAACTAGACCTTGAAGATAGTTAGATCCTTATTATTTTTTCTACATCACTGTCAAGCTTGGTGGAAAATTTCACAGAAGATGATTTAAGCTTTTAAAACAAAATAAAAAATATTTTTCTTATTTAAGAGGTAAATTATTAGCTTTTACTTTTAGTGAATGTGGTTTTAAACCAAAGTCTCAGACGAGCAAAACAAAACAATCTAAAAATGAGTTAACATCCACTAAGGTGAAGATGGGCATCAAACAGTATCTTCATTATGTTTATTCTTAGATCCAGATACTGGAGCTGCACTGCACCTATCCAGGGAAAGGAAGGGAGGGAAAATCAAACTTCAAAGTCTTCTCCAAAAGGCCTAACTCCCTGCCTTATTAAAGGTAGCAGAGGAAAGGGAAGAATTACAACTCAACTGGAGACCAAGAATACTAACGTAATTCATGCCTCAGTTGTTACTTCAAAATAATGATGGGGAAGGGTCAGTCCAACCTCTTTATTTTACAGATTAGGAAACTGAGACCAACTGAGGTTAATAACTGACCTGCATAAAGTCACATCACTAATAAGTGGCAGAGCTAGGATTTTACCCCAGTATCAGTAACACTACTCCATTCTGCCTGCCATGAAAGCTCCAGACATAATATTGTGGGGAAAAGAAATTAAACCTTTAGTTAACTGAAGAGAATGTTCACAGAAACAAACTACAAAATGTCAAACTAATGCTACTCACACTTAAATTTTTTTATTGGAAATTATTTTCAAAGAATTTAAATTTCTGTGGTGGAGATGAAGGAATACCATAGAAATATGAGCATATGGATATTAGACCAAAAAATAAAAAGAAGCCTAACACCATAACACAAATGGGTTAACTGAGTTCCAAAAGTTTTCCAGTCAGCCAGCAAGGCCTTAGACATGATGCTAGCACATTACAAAATTATAATAGAGAATAGTTACAAACAGCACTTCAGGCTTGTAAATTATTTAATGTGTTCAGTATGTTAGGCTAATATTCTACGTTCTTTAAAAGAACTTGTACTCATCAACTCCCTTGATACAGTTGTAAGTACATGATTTCTTCAACATTTCCTCCTGTGTGACCTCATTACCATCTAATTCTAAGTCTTTGCATTTTTTCCTGAATAACATTATTCTTCTAACAATGGATTTTCTCTACTGAGTTCTACAAGTTTGATCCCACACAAGAGAAGTAAAGGCAGAATCCATAAAAGTGTCTTACCAAAAATGCAGATGACATGAAAATGAAAAACAGCTAACACACTAAAAGACAGTTCTGGAAGCCAAAAAAAAAATCTTGACCAGTTAGAATTATGCACAAAATTGAACAGAATTTTAAAGATAAATGCAAAATTCTATATTTTGGTTCAAAACACTAATCTCTTAAGTATAACAAAAGAAGAAGCATCACTAGATGATAGTTCATGTGAAAAAAGATCCATAGGTTTTGGTAGTCTACAAGCTCAATGAGGATGAAATATCCTTTTTTTAAAATCATTGCCCCAATTATTTTCTAGAGCTAGAAAAAATAACATCAAAATTCTTCTGAAAGAACAAAAGGTCCAGAATATCAAAGGAAATATTGAAAAGAAATGCTAGAGAAGATGGCCTAGCCCTATCAGATCCCAAATTGCAGTATAAAGCAGCAATCATCAAAAACACTTGGTACTGGCTAAGAAATAGAGGGGTAAACCAGTGGAATAGTTTAGGTACTCACAGTAGTCAATGAATATAGCAATCTACTGTTTGATAAACCCAAGGACCCCAGCTTCTGGGATAAGAACTCACTGTTTGACAAAAATTGCTAAGAAAACTGGATAACCATGTGGCAGAAACTGGGCATACACTGACACCGTACACAAGAATAAGGTCCAAATGGATACATGATGTAGGTATAAAGACTGATACTATAAACAAATTAGGGGAGCAAGGAATAGTTTATTTGTCAGATTTGTGGAGAATGGAGAAATTTTTGAGTAAACATGAAACAGAGAACATCATGAATGGAAAATGGATAATTTTTATTACATTAAATTGAAAAGTTTCTGCACAAACAAACCCAATGCAATCAAGATTAGGAGGAAAGCAGAAAACTGGGAAAGAATTGTTGCAACTAGTGTCTGAGATAAAGGCCTCATTTCTAAAATATATAGAGAACTGAGTCAAATGTACAAGAATACAAGTTATTCCCCAATTGATAAATGGTCAAAGGATATGAACAGGCAATTTTCAGAGGAAGAAATTAAAGCTATCTATAATCATATGAAAAAATGTACTAAATTACTATTGATTAGAGAGATGCAAAACAAAACAACTCTGAGGCACCACATCACACCTATCGGATTGGGTAACATGACAAAACAGGAAGATATATGCTGGAGAAGATGTGGGAGAATTGGAATACTAATTCATTGCTGGTGGAGCTGTGAGCTGATCCAACTATTCTGGAGAGCAATTTGGAACTATGACCAAAGGGATACAAAAATGGTGCATACCCTTTGATACAGAAATATCACTTCTAAGACTTGTACCCCCAAAAGATCATAAAAATGGGAAAGGGTCTCACATGTACAAAAATATTTATAGCAGCTCTCTCTGTTGTAGCCCAAAGCTGGAAATCAACAGGATGTCCATCAACTGGGGAATGGCTGAACAAGTTGTGGTATATGAATGTAATGGAATACTATTTTGCTATAAGAAGTGATGAATAGGAAGACTTCAGAGAGGCCTAGAAGGACCTACATGAATTGATGCTGAGTGAAAGGAGCACCAGGAGAACTTTGTACATAGTAACAACCACAGTGTGTGAAGAATTTTTCTGGTAGACTTAGCCCTTCATAGCAATGCAAGGACCTAAAAAATTCCCAATGGACTCGAGGCAAAATGCCTTTCACATATAGCAAAGGAACTATGGAATTGGATCACACAATGAAGCACACAATTTTCTTTTGTGTTATATTTTGTTTTCATGGATTCTCCCATTCATTTTAATTCCTCTATGCAACATGACTAAGGTAAAAATGTATTTAACAAGAATGTATGTGTAGAACCTATATAAGATTGCACACCATCTTGGGGAAGGAAGGGGGAGGGTGGAAAAATCTAAGATATATGGAAGTGAACTGTAGGAAATTAAAAACAAATTTATTAATTAATTTTAAAATATAAACAAATAAATACTTAAAATCACTGCTCCATCTTTTCAAATGGCATACTGGCATTTTTGGCCCTCATTAGCTTATGTTACACAGAGAGCAATTTGGGCACTGGCTTTCACTAACAAGCTTAGGAAAAGTGAACACAAACCTAGAACGTATATGTAGAAGAAATAAATTATTCTTTAAAATACGACACTTTTTAAAAGGTCTAACATTTATCCAACGTCCACAACATAACAGATAAATTTTGAGACTACAAAAGAAACAAGTTCATTCTTAAGGATACAACTAAGTTCATTTTTATTGACTTTGTTTGGAGTAGAATCTGATATCCTAATCAAGATTTCATAAAATTATTTCAATTATTTCAATACCATAATTAAGGTCTAATTTCTCAATTCACTTGTAATAATAAGCTCCCCTGTCTCTCACCCTTACAGTTGAGAACCTTGCCTCATATTTCACTAAAAAAAAAACTGAGGTCATTCACTAAGAGTTCCCTCTTCCTAACTAAGGCAAGGAGTTGACTCTTCTCCTTGCTAAAGCCAACCCCTCCACATGCAGAAATTATTCCACTCATTCCCATGCTCCAGCAGATCACTCATCCCCTCTCTGACTTACCTTCAATCTCTCTGTCTACTGGATGCTTCTCTACAGCCTACAAACATGCCTTTAACTCCCCTATCTTCAAAAACCCTCCTTTGATCTATTCCATTCCTGCAAGCTACTGCCTGACTTTTCTTCTCTCTTTTGCAGTTAAACTCTTTGAGAAGATATCTAAATAGATGCTTCCACTTCCTTTCCTCTCAATCTCTTCTTAACTCTTTGGAGTCTGATTTCCAACTTCCTCACTCAAGAATTTCCAAGCATTCCTGATGAAAACAGCAGAGCTGAGCATAAACTCTGAAATTCAAACACAGTCAAGAAATATAAAAAGGCAAATACTAGCAAGCAATAAGAACAGATCAAACAAGGGTGAAGATGCAACTAGATCGCTTAGTGGATAAAGATTTGGGTCTGAAACCAGGAAGACCTGAGTTTAAATCCAGCCTCAGAAATGTACAAGCTCTGTGATCCTGGACAACTCACTTCATGTCTGTTTGCCTTAACCCACTGTAAGGAGAAATGGTAAAGCACTCCAGTATCTTTGCCAAGAAGCCCCATGGTCAGTATGGTTCTTGGAGTCACAAAGAGTTGGACACAATCAAATGACTGAACAAAAAAGGCAAAGTGATGACATTCAAATAAGAAAGGTGACACGAGTATCTGCTCAGAACCCTAAAATATCATCAGAGGTCACAGTGGGAGTTAAACAAGACAGAGGCCCTAGAAGTGGCTTGATTATGCTTTGATGACCTTCAAAGAAGAATGGAAAGGCAGAAGGAAAGGCATAAACCAGAGAAGAAAGTTGGACAGAAAGTATATAATCATTGCTGTGTTCAAGTTGAAGGCTATTCAAACAAGGAGGAAGAGGAAAGGGCAACATTGGAAATTTATTTTCATCTGAATTTGTCAAGAGGGTAGAATATACACATACACACATGCATGCAAACATGCATACACATGTGTGTGTATATGCACAGGCACACACAAAATTGGGTGCAGAAATAAATTTGCTCAACAGGAAAACAGGAGAAAATGAGGAGACGGAAGAGGAGAGAATGCTGAGCACACTCTTTCTTGTTAACTACCCTTTACTTCTTTGCAAAGAAGAGTGAGAAGCAAAAAGGAAAATGTAAGGGAGAATAAGGAGGGAAATATACAATTAATGATCAAAATGATAAATATGAAGAATGGGGGAAAAATCTTTGTAACAAGTTTCTCTGACAAACATCTAATTTCCAAGATATATAGGGAATTGATTAAAATCTATAAAAGCCATTCTCCAATTGATAAATGGCCAAAGAACATGAACTGTTTTCAAAGGAAGAAATCCAAGTCATCAAAATCCATATGAAAATTGTTCCAAATCACTAATAACTTTGGAAATGCACATTAAGATGGAACTCTGGGGTTCCATCTTGCACCAATCACAATAACAAAATTGACAAAAGCATAACATCTTACGTTGAGTGACCTGTGAGAAAACAGGCAGATTAATGGTGGAGCTGGGAAGTAATACACCCATTCTGAAAAAGTTACTAAACTACAGATAGTCTTTGACCTACTGATACCACCAAAGAGATGAAAGGAGTTCTATATAACAATTCGTTTTTGTTCTGGCAAAGAACTGGAAACTTAGAAAGTATCCATCACTTGGGGAATGGCTAAACAAATTTTAGTTATATGCATGTAAAGATGCAAACATAAGAAATGATGAAAAGGATAAATTCAGAGACCTGGGGAGGGTTATATGAACTGATGCAGAGTGACATACACAGAACCAAGAGAAAAGTTTCTACAAAAACATTGTAAAGACAAATTTGCTTTTCTTGACTATGAATATTTGTTACAAAGGTTTTAAATTTTGTTTTTATTTGTTGTTGTTTGCTTTTTCTTGAATGGAAAGAAAAGAGATTTTTATGAATTAAAAGACATTAAATAAAATTGCTTGAAAATGAGTTAAAATCCCAATTAGTTCACCAATATTAATAAGATGTTCACAGTATAAAAAGCAAACTATTAGACACTATGAGAAAAGAAAATGAATATTTCATATACTGATTAAGTTTTAAAATCTATTGATGGTATTGTCTGAAAATGTTTTATTAATGAACAATTCCCTTTGGCAACAAAGAAATATAACACAATGCTGTTACTCTCAAGATTCATACTTGTTAATTGATAAATTTCCTTTGGTTTTAAGGTCTAGCCTATGCTAACAAATGACATGGCATCTCCATGGCTAGAAATGATTCACAAAAACCTCTAATTCTGCTATCCTCTGATATGATAAAAAAGGGGATCCAACGAAGCCTAGACGATAAACTAACCTAGCTGTTTCCATGTGTTCAAAGAAGACAGGCAGGATGTACAGTAGCATAAATATTTCTGGACTATCATCAAACAATAATATTAAGACATGGGTTAATAAGTTTTTTGATGACAGACCCTGAGACATATAGCCTCACTCAAAAAGAAATTACTTTTTTTAAAAAAGCAAGGCAGATTAGCAAAGACTGGGATCAGAATTACTACGGCAAAGTATCTGATTTTTAATCTTCAAATAATTTATTTTCTCCCCAGCTCTTTCTCAACAAAGGAAAAAAGACACTGGATCAAAAGCACAACTAATGACTTAACTGAATAAATATTTAGTAGAAATCACATGCCAAATTTCTAAATTCAAAATGTCGAAAAATTAGTTTAACTTTTTTTTTTAATTCCATTGAAGAGTCTAAACTGTTGCCTGGGTTGACCAACTATTTATACATTGTATAGACACAATTGGAAAGCTATTAGGCCCACACAAAAAAGAGGATATAGTGGATATATGACTTTGAAAGAGATAAAATAAAAGTACTATATCTGGTTCTATAAACTATAAAATGCTAACAAATTCATCATTTTGAGAATACAAAGAAAACATAAACAAATCCTGATGATTAGAACTTACAAGAGTGGGATGTCAATGATTAACTTGATTAAGCAGCAAAGCAGTTCCTCTATGAGATCTTCAGAGTCAGCTTCTGGTAAGATACATCAAAGATTCATCAGAAAACATAATACAGGCATCTCTCATCCCAAAGTCAGATTGTCTTCATTCAAATACAAAATAAGAGCTATTATTACCGGAAATGTGTTCATCCTTCAATGAAACCCAAACTATGAACCTAGTTAAGACCTGTGATGACCAACCCCTGGGACAGGAATTCAGTGTCATAAATGAAATCACTTGGATTCTCCAAAACTTTTAGTAATTCTTTTTTTGTTCCTCAATGGACACAACTAAATATATGTAGATTTTGCTTTTAATTGCACTTTGCCCTCAACATGAATAGCACTTGGAAAGTAGTCTCCTGAGAAGAAAATGATTAGGAGGGGTGCACTACCAGAATTACACTGTACAAAAGCTAAGCCAAAGAAAGAGGAGGACTTAGATTAGTTTAGCAGATAAGAAAGAGGATAAGCAATATCTGCTCCTACAATGAAAGGAAAAGGAGTTGATAAACAGATTTTTGACAGAAAAGTCTCTCTTTACCAAAGCTGCCCAATTTAAACCACATGAGTTAACAACCTGCTCCTAAGTTGATTTGTTATAAATGTCACCCTCTGGCTCACCCACCCAAATGCAGTGACCCTGATCTGAACAGTAACATTTAAAAATCACTCACTGAGTCCCTAAAGAGAATTTCAAACCAAATAACTTAGCCAGTTTAATAACATCCCATTAGTCATCAAAGCAGCCAGAACAGCTTGTTTATCACAAAGCTGAAAGAACAGACTCTGGAAATCCAAAGACTTTGCCTGATTGACTCTTTTCTCCCAAGTGGGAAAAAATCCTGATTTTAAAAATAAAAATGGTGGCAAGAATTCCCTACTCTGTATTCCAAGCATCACTCTAAAACATGACCTCACCTCCTCATGAACAAAGTTTACAGCTGAGTCAATTAAGCAATGCAACCACAGCTTTAATGCCACTTTAAAAAATGATGATGATGAAAAATAGATTTAGTGCAAATGAAATGTGGCATTTTAAAACTATAACAGCAGTTCATGTCAAGAAATGAGCATTTTCCAAATGAAATGATTAAGGTCTTGCATTTGCTAAAAGAACATTCCTTCAAAAGGCATTCCTTCAAAAGGCCACATCCAAATTTCTCCTCTTATTTGGGGGCAGATAAATGATAGAGTCCAATTTCTATGTAAAGATCTTCAATTGCTGAATGTTTCTTGGACTTACAAGAAAGGTCAAGTGACATGCAGAATAACGTTATTTTCAATGGAACTGTCAAAAGCTTTCACACTAGGCCAATTATTTATTTTCCTTTGTTCTAATAAAAGCAATGTGGTACAGTAAATAGAGCAGTGTACTAGGAGTAAGGAAGACCAGGGCTCAACTCTTGCCTCAGACAACTACTGGCTGAATGATGCTTGAGAAAATCACTTAACCTCTGCAGGTCTTCAACAGTTCAGGTGGGAGGCAAAGAAGTCCTCTTGAACTTTTTCACTTTTCATACATATGACTCAATCCAACTGAATATGTAGTATGCACTCAGTTCACCTGGTCACTACACAGCTCTATGGGGGCAAGGTTGCGCAAGAGAACAAGACAATAAGACAACAATAAGAATAAGACAACAGCACAATTAGCTTCATAAAGAGAAAATGATTCTAAAGCCAAGATGCTCCCAATCTAAGCCAGCTTATCAGAAGGCATGCTGCTGGCTAAAAGGATATGGATCACTCAAGACAAACCAATGGCCACTACCAGAAAAAGGAAATCTAAGGACACAACTGAGCATTATTATTACATATGAAGGATGACTGATTTTTATTTTCATGAAGGAAAACCAAACCAATATCAAAAGCTGAACCTATGACCTAATTTCTCAAAGAACAGATGGTTATGATTTTGCAACACTCAAGCAAGATTAAATTACTGAAACTATTCAATCCACTGGATAAGCCTACTTATAAGTTCAGTGCAAACCGAACTCAAACTCAATGTGTCCAAAACACAGGTCATAATCTTTCTCCATTAATCCAATCCTCTTCCACACTTCCCTATTTTCATCAAAGGCACAATTATCCTTCCAGTCATCAAGGTTCACAATCTCAAAGACATCCTCAATGTTTTACTTTCCCTTACCTACTATATTCAATCGGTTACAAGTATTGTCATTTCTGCCTCTACCATATACATCTCTCCTCTTCTCTTCCCTCACAAGTCCATCACCACAAGTAATTTCTCAGTCCCAACTCTAACTGGGGGGTAGGGAGCCAAACAAGTGAAACATTCAGTGTGATACAATGGTGAAAGTTTGTTCTTTCATCAAGAGATGTGGGTTCAAATCCTAGTTCTGTTCTGGGAAGCTGCACAGTGAAGTAGATAGTGTTAGACTTTTAGTCAGGAAAACTGGTTCAAAATCCTGAGCAAATTACTTCACCTCTGTAGGCATCTGCTGTCTCATCTATAAAATGAGCAGGTGTGGGTAGATTGCATGGGTTCCATGAACTTGTATGTGAAAAAAAAGTAACATCTTTATTTTCACTAATCTTTAACTGGAATTTAACATATCCTTCTACTATTCAAAGATACTCCTCTGAGAATGGGTCCTTAGTCCTCATTAAAGTTCCAATGAGGCCCAAGACAAGAAAATGATGAAGAATTCCCAAGACATGAAAAAGGCTTGTCTGTAAGCTCCCTTTTAGCTCTAAATCTATGATTCAGTATATAATTCTATAGCACCCCTTCCTTGGGCAGGGAAGTAGGAAGAATTAGCAAAAAAAGGTAAGAAGTGAAGAAAAAAGAAAATGAGAAAAGCAGCCAGAGGAAATAAGTATGTGATGATTTAAGTCAGGATACATGCAGTAATTAAAAAGAGCATTAAAAGAGAATGAGCTATTTGTTATTTTCTTAAAATTTGCATTCAGAAAGTCAAACTGCCAGTTACTCACTATTGCCCATTTCTACATAGTGCCAAGAGTAAATACTAAAAAACACACCAAGAAATGATAGAACTACATTCCAAAAAATGTTAATAGAGTGTCTGACAAGCTCAAAGCACAACTTAATTTTCTTGAAATTAAAACCAAACAGATAGCTGGCTGATGTTCACTATAAACCTGTATTCAGAAAATCATGGTACTATACTGTGTTATTGCCAATTTTAAGAGTAAAGAATATCTAAGTTATTTTAAAACATTTAATTTTAAGTTAATTTTTGTCCAAAATATGTATACAAATTATTCTTTGAAAGGTATACCATATTTTAAACTACCTCTGGAAATAAAATTAATTTGATCTAAAGATTTATACGTATGGGACCTTTTCCTCTTTCACTGATCTCTTTGGTTTGTGTTCTATGACAATACAAAAAATACACCAACTACAAAAACCAAATTTAACTACTTTTGTTGTTGCTCTGGAAAAAGTGATCCACGATTTAAATATTACTGTCTATCATATTTTGACCAAAATCCTATTAGTCCTACATAGGAAAAATGATTTCATAAGACAGATTGGTTATACTATGGAGATATTTTTTAAACTAATATAAATTTTTTAAAATTTGTTTCAATTCAATTTTATTTCATTTTCAGCTCTGAATTCTCTTTCTCCCCTCCCCCATCCATGGTAAAGATAAGAAATACAAAACCCATTTAAAATATGTGTTCATGCAAAGCAAACTGGAAGGGAAGGGAGCAGTGGGGAAACGAGAGAGTGAGGGAGGGAGAGAGGAAGGAAGAATCTGTTCTCAATCCACTTTCTTCTGCTTTTTATCTCTATCTTGATAATCTCATTCACTGCCTCAACTTCAACTATCACTTTCATAAAAATTACTCCCCCAAATGTACCTCCAACTCTGACCTGCGTTCCAGAACCAGATCTCTATTATCTCCATCTGAATGCCATAAATGCCTCAATCTCAACATGTTCAAACCAAATCTAATATATTGTTCCCTAAACCCACTCCTCCTTTTGACTTCATCATTTCTGTAAGTGTCACTACTATTTACGTACTGTCCCATGTTGTCTCCCTAATCTCCCATATCCAAATAGTTACTGAGCCCTGTTGATTCTTATCTACATGACTTCTTTCCCTCTATATCTAATAAGGCCCACCTCTGCTAACACAATATGTTCTGAAAAGGTTTTCTCTTCCCTTCCAAATCATCCTTCACACAGCTTCCAAACTAATCTTGCAGAGCACATAACCTTTCCCTTCAACCTGAATACAACTGCCATACCAATATTCCTGTACATAGGTATGTTCACGTTACTTCTATACACAAAATCCTCCAATGGTCCCTTACTGTCTACAAATTAAATTTCGAACTCCTTCATCTGGCATTCAAGGATTCAAAATTGTGCCATCCTGACTGTCCAGTATTATATCATACTATTCTACCCCCTATAATCTACATTTCAGGCAAACTGATTCACTAACCATCTTTTCTACCACCCTCATATCTTCCTACCTCCATGCCTTTGCTTACATTATCCACAGTGCCCAGAGTACTCTATCCAACTCTACTTCCATTTTTCTGAATTTCTGTTGATCCTTTAAAGTCCAATGGTAATGCCACTTCCAGGAAGCCTTTCTTGATCCTTCACCTTAGATGGTAATGATCTTAGGGAAATATATGACACATAGCATTTAGTTTGTATCATTCCTGTGCAATTATTTTGTTAATATTTGTATGTCACATTCTCCTACTAGGCTATGAGTTTCACGAGTAAAGGAACCCTGTTTCATTTAATCTTTGTATTTTCTCCAGCACTTTAAAAACTCAAGTATGGTAACATATGCATGAATCTTTCTATTTTTCATTGCTGCTTCCTGACCACCCATTCTCACAGTCCTCATCTTATGCTCAGCAAGACAGAAACTGACTAGAAAGCTGCAGTATTGCCCCAGCCAACCTCAGCCTTCTGGTATTCACTGGGGAAGAGAGTTGGAATAAGTAGGAAACAACAGCAGAAAATGGCCTCCGGAAGCATGGACCAACTCCCTCTCCTACTCTAATGATTCATTCATAGCATCACTAAAGGCCAACTGATTTTCTCAGATGCTGGCATTATTCTTAGATTAACAGTTTCTCTCTTCAAGAAAAAAGAGTATAACAGGAAATCAACATTAATAATATCAAAGGATTCAACTGCTCTAATTCGTTACTTTTTCTTCTTTGGTGCCTTTTTTTATCTAACAAGTATAATGCTTTTTTTTTTTTTAATTCTGTTCTTTCTTTACAGTGTACTACTCAACTCATTGTCTTCTCCCCAGAAATATCACCAGGATCATAATTAAAGAAAAAGTGGCACTCACTGCAGCCTCAAAGTAAAAGAAGCATAAATAGAGGCAGCTGGTAGTGCAGTGGATAAACAGCTATGCCTACCATCACGAAGATCTGAGTCTAAACACAGCCTCAGTCATGTACTAGCCGTGTTGATTGTGTTAACCTCTGTTCACCTCTTTCCTCAACTACAAAATGGAGGTAATAATAGCATCTACCTCACAGGATTGTTGTGAAGATCAAATGAAATTATATTTGTAAAAAGTACTTAGAACAATATGTGGCATATAGTAGGTGCTGTATAAATACTTTCCATCCCTAGGACTTCCACGTTAATCCACCATTTTACAAGGTGAACCAAAAATTCATTATTATATCTACATACATTACAAAAGGCTAATACCCCTCAAAGAAAAGCAGACAATACAATACTATCTGCCTCTGAGATAAAAGACACACCAGAGTCTATTGTCACATTACAGAAAAATATAAGCAAGACCACTTCTCACAAAACTTTGCAAAAGAAAAATCAAGGTGTTTCTAATAATGTACTACTAACCCTATATCTATAATGTTTCATACTTACCTTCCCAGCTTATGCTCAAAACAAAAATAGTATCCTTGGAACCTGACTAGTCACAAGGGGAATGCTTTGTACCTAGGAGGAGTGGATGTTAGATTTCAAAATCAAGTCTTTTTTATTGGCCATACTTTACCTCCAACAACTGTCACTCTGTTCCTTTTCCCTTATTCCAAACAGCCCTGAACCCTTCACCTCTGGCTGCTTCCATCCCAGAATAAGGATGTTAATGACACAACCACTGAAAATCTAGGATCATCTAATATATGTTGTTACTGCTGTTCTTACATTATTTTTCAGTCATGTCTGACTCTTCATGACTCCATTTGGGGTTTTCTTGGCACAGATACTGGAGTGTTTTGCCATTTCCTTCTCTACCTCATTTTACAGATGAGGAAATTGAGGCAAATAGGGTTAAGTGACTTGCTCAGGATCACAGAACTATTAAGTGTCTGAGGCTGGATTTGAACTCAGGAAGATGAGTCTTCCTGACTCCAGGTCCAGCACACTATCCATTGTGCCATCCAGTATCCATTCTGCTAGACAGAATCATTTTGAGATTCCCATTTAAAAATTTAAGAACTCAAGCAAATATAAGATTTATATTAGGTGGGGGGAAGAGGAATATTGTTTTCTGATTTTGTTTATTTTCAAGATCTATGTCACATCATTGTTGAACTAGCAATGATTAATTAATATTTCAATACACATGATAATTTTAAATACTTGAAATAAAAACCAGTGTTAACAAAAGAAGATTATATTAGAACATGATTTAAATATTATCCTTGTTATACCAAAGGATAGTTATACAGGTAAGAATACTCTACCAAGGTCTTTATTCTACTTTCAATATTAACTTTTCTTTGATAAAGTTTTAAAGATATATATTACATGGAATTCCATGGTACCCAAACGGTTGGACAAAGGAGATATAACACAACAGAAAAAGCCCTAGCTCAAGTCTGAGGATGTGAGGTCAGATCCTACTTATGATGTTTATTACATGTGTGACCTTCAGCAAGCCAATTAACCTCCCTTGGCCTCCATTTCCCCACCCATAAAATGCAGGAGCAGAACTGCATATAGAAGTAAAAGAAGAAAATAAGTATTTATATGGTACCTGCTATGTGCCAGGCACTGCACAAAGTGTTTCTTACAAAGATTATCTCATTTCATATATATCCTCTAAAGTTTCCTTTAGTTCTAAATCTATAGCCCTATATAGCATGAGACTGATTTTTTTTTACACGAACTTCCTAAAAAGTGGCAATGTATCTGTCCCTTAGAATTTAACAGCCTATTCTTTGAGCTAAGTCAAAAAGGACCTGTTGCCTTTCAAGTTTTGTATGAACAGCATAAATTCACTAAAACACATTTAACCAGAATCACAACTGCTCAGCAAAAGCATAATAATGTAGTAACTGCTACCATAACAAAAGGGTGTGAGTCCATTTTCGCCAAGTTATAGCTTCTCACACATGACTAAAGCTTGGTATTTTTTAAAGTGTGAAAAGTGTGAACAGAGTACTATACTGGGCAAAAGAAGTTGGGGAAGAGAAGGCAAAAGCATCTCCAGAAAAACTTGTTTGCCCTAGAGGATCAAGTCAATGGAACTCCTTTAAAATCATAAGGCAAAAATTCCCTGAGGAAATGTCTGATGACTCCCTAGTAATATTCCTCACCTATCCCACCAGATTAAATATGCAACATTTGAAAGATTGAAGAGATATGACAATCTACCAGGAATGCTCTGCATGACCTATCCAGTGCTGTCAGCTATGAAGCTGTTATGTCTTCATATTCCTGAAATTTAGAATTCAAAAAACTCATTCAATCAACTTTCCTGAAGTTTTTATGACACCAGGAGAATAATGGCCAAACAAGCTAAAGTGAAGTGAGACTGTTTCCCAAAGTCTTTCTAAACATTACTATCAGAGACCAGTTTGGGAAAGGCACTCGAGGTATGGAAGGTCCCTGCCAGGGACCATTTTGTAATGGTGCCACAGGACAGTTCTTCACATTGAATAGCTACTTAACCACAATGAGAGCCTTGATCCCTTTTACTAGTTAGACTGCTGGAGCTAAACTGAACCGTTTAGAGTACCTGCAGTCAACATTAAACGTCAAAATACAACTACTGGCGGAGAAACACAATTTACACAATTTCCAAGTGATTAAAATCAAACCTACCATTATTAATACACCAACAATAATGATAAGGGATAAGAAGAAGAGACATTAGTGACAGTAGTGGTGGTCCCACTTCCCTCTTCTGGATCCTCCTGGCTTCAGAGTGATTCTTAATAGTAACTGTTGTTGTTTCCTTTCCAGCCTAAAGTCTTTCTTTTCTGTGCCTCATTAAAGGGGCCATACCCTGGCTGCTTCTTAAACAGGCCTATTCAATGAATGAGCATTACCTCACCCTAAGTGAGTGCCTGCAAAGACCTTGGCCTAAAGGGCCTAAGGTCTCCTAGTACATCCTGAGTTATCGCCAGTCATCCTGGTGAATATCTGTTCATTGGATTCAGATGGCTCTGGAAGAGAAGTGAGGCTAGTGACCTGCACGGCCCTCCCTCACTCAAAACAAAGTCAAGTGCAAGTCATGTCATCATTTCTCTGGCATGGTCTTCTTTGGCAAGAAAGGATGAACACAACTCAGGGACTCAACACTGATCTTCAGGGAAGATTAAGAGAGAAATACATCTAGGAGTCCAAACCATAAGTCTCAGGAGCTAATTAGCTTTGGAACACATTATCAATTATCTATTAGAATTAGTTAATACAAAGTTCAAATAGCTTCCAATAAATATGTAGAGCAATGGCAAACCATTTTCTCCTAGTCTACTCTCACTGTTCCCCATAAAATTTACAGATGGTGAATGCAAAGAAAAATTCTCAAGTAAAGATACTCAGGATTAATTTGTAACTATGCCCAAAGAGTTATAAAACTGTGCATATCCTTTGATCCAGCAATACCACTGCTAAGTCTATATTCCAAAGATAGTTAAAAAAAAAAAAAAAGGATAAGGTCCTATTTGTATAAAAATGTTTATAGCAGTTCTTTTTTTTTTTTTTGTGGCTAAGAATTAGAAATCAAGAGGATGCCCGTTAATTAGTGAATGGCTAAACAAGCTGTGATATATAATCGTGTTGGAATAATATTGTGCTATAAGAAATGACAAGCAGGATGTTTTCAAAAAATCCTGGAAAAACTTACATGAACTGATGCAAAGTGAGCAGAACCAGAAGACTGCATACACAGTAACAGCAACATTGTTCGATGAAAAATATTGAATGACTTAGCTGTTCTCAGCAACACAATGATCCAAGACAATCCCAAAGTACTAATGATGGAGCATAATATCAGCCTCCAGAGAAAGAACTGATATTGTATGAATACAGACTGAAGCATGCTATTTTTCATTTCTTTCTTTCATTTTTTTATTTTATTTGAGTCTTCTAGTACAAAATGACTAACATGGAAATGTTTTGCATGATTCAGTCTGCTATCAAATTTTGTGACTTCTATTTCTAAAACATGTCTCCCATTTGATCCCCTTTCTCTTTTCATACAGCTACCATTTAGTTCAGGCCTTAACACCTCTCACCTAGACTAGTACACTAATTGGTCTCCCTGTCTTAGGTCTCTCTTTACACCAATCCAAGCTCCACACAATTGCCAAAGCAATTTTCCTAAAGGACAGGACTGAACACGTCCCTCCCATACTCAATAGATTCCACTGTATCCCTATTTCCTCTAAGATAAAACATAAACTCCTCCATTTGGCTTTTAAAGCCCTTCCCATTCTGGCTCCACCTTTTCTTTCCAGCCTAATTATTATGAATTGCTTCCCTTCCTGCATCCTACACTCTAGCCAAACTTGTCTTCTGTGTGTTCCTCCAACATAGCACTCCATCTCCTATCTCTGTGACTCACTAGTTTTCTTTCATACCTAGAAGGCAGTCCCTCCTCACCTACACTTCTTAGAAGTCCTAGTTTCATTCAAAGCTCACCTCAAGTGCCAGTTCCTATTTAAGGTACTTCCTGATTCTCACCACCTTTGTTACCCAACATCACTCCCAAAATTAATTTGAATTCAGTTTGTATATATTGAATATATGCATGTTTACCCAAAGAGAATGTAAACCCCTTGAGGTTAGGGATGGTTTGTTTTGGTTTTTTATTTTAGCAATTAATACAGTACCAGGCAAATAGATGTTTCGTATATGTTTACCAATAGATCCATTTTCAGTTGATATTAGTATGCTACAGCAGACCCTAAGAGAGTATTGGTCTATTTATTCCCCTTCAATTTGACACTAATAGGGCTAATTTTCACACTGGGCTATGAATCCCCATCCTTCTCTCCCAGAAGAATATGGCTGGGAAGGAAAAAAAAATGATTCATAGAAAACCCCTTTCTTGTGTTCAAAGACTTTGAAAAGAAAAAGGAAAGTTCAGAGGAAATGAAAAAAAGGACATTGCCCTGGGGTTTGTTCTGTTTTGTAAGCAGGTCAAAAGAGATCTAATATTCAACACAATTCTGTTTTAAGTCCAGTGGTAAACCGTGATGTAGAGATAGATGATCCTGGGTTTTATGTGGTTCTACCAGTGAACTACAAGCTCTGATAAATCCTAATAAACTTGAATTATGGATATGTTAAGAAAAGGTCTGTTCAAAGATCATGAAGTGATGAAAAGGGCATATAGGGGAACAAGACTTCATTAAACCATCTGCTAGGGTATGAAAGGTTTTGATTATCTATCTAGAGAATACAGGAGAACCCATAAGAAGAAATCATAGAAACTTGAAGTACTAAAGGATTTTTTTTGTCTATTTATTTGCCTTTTTGCTTTTCTAATCGTCCTTATGGCATGTGAAATCTTTAGTAGTATTTTTAAAAATTATTTTAAAGGGTTTTGTTGCAGGGATTCTAGTGGTTAAATTTCAACCAACTGTATTCTAGGTTTTGTAATACATTCATAGTTCATTGATCGTCATGTCATTCTTACATCAGTATCTGTTCCACTAGAAATACCAGCAATATTTCACAAAATGCTAATATCCAATAAAATTACAGATAATGGATTCTGGATTGATTAGGGATAAAATACATCATGCGCATCCATTCTACTATGCATACTGTATTACCAGGCTACCTGATACTTGGAATAAATTAATTTACTCAGTTACACACATGGACCCATACATTCACAAGCAACTCTCATAGATGACTCTAGCTATGTTACAGAAATGTAAATCTGGACCCACAAAGTACTTGGATATACTACACAGTCATCTGCTTTGTGCTGTTTCTTATAATAATCCTATTTTGGAAAACAGGAGAGCTACTATTTTTTTGGCATTCACAATAGGACCAAAGCAAAATGTAGCTTTAATAAATCAACATAAATTGAAATGCAACATGTTGATTATGAGTTAAACATATGAAACTGGCATTTGGAGTGTCTTATATAGTCATTTAAAGTCAACTACAGTGCAACATGGATAGGAGGTAGTATTTGAGGAGGATAAACAAGAGATATTTTCTAATTTTAGTTTTTATATAAAAATCACACATTTTGAATGCCAGAAAATTCCAATCTGTGTGACAGGAGGAGAGTTATTTGGAGATGAGTCACGTGTTTTGCAGAGAAAGTTTTGATGGAACAAACATCCAGTGCATATAATTTTCAAACACAGGGGGTTCAGTTTTCAAACATTACCTAGGTCACAAAAATGCTGTTTGCCAATATACTTTACTCTCCTTTTATAATCAAAGCATCAAAAATTATATGCATTCTCCCAACTTAAATTCAAAGTCAGTACCTATATCAATCATTGGAAAATACTGCTTTTAAAAAAGCTAATATATAATGATGGTGCAAGAATGCAGTCTAGTTTGATGAAGTCAACACAGCTGATATATCTCTTCCATCTAACAATTGGTAATAATTATATAGTTAAGATTTACAAAGTACTTTAACCACAATAAGGCAAGCAATGTAGTTACCACCATTTGACAGCTGAGGAAAATGGAGTTTGCCTACAAGCACAGTCTCTAAACAACACAACTGGGACTCAAACCCACATCTGCAGACTTCAATTTCAGGGTACACTGCCTAACTTTCTCTGTAATTCCCACTAGCAATGAGATAAGGCTTATAAAACTCTTTGAAGAGCTGAACTTTTTCAAGAATTTCTTGTCTAATTTGGTCATTGGATGCAAATGCCTTGGATAAATACATAAATAAAACACACAAATCAAAAGGTTATCTTCTGAATTGCTACTGTAGCTACCTAAGGAAGGATATTACTAACAGCAGAAAATTGAGGTATATTTGGGGTTATCTTGGAGGATCTCAACTCCCTTACCTCAGGGTTTACTGGATTTATTTTGAGAAGAGGAAAAAAGAAGAAGATTGAGTAGGTCCCTTTTTATGTGGGTAGAACGGAAAGATAAGAAAAAAGTACCCTCTTTTCTTAAAGGCAGATTATGGGGCAGAGAGAGATCCAAATCTAGTATATTTTTGGTTCCAGTTCAAACAATGAATGTATCTGGGGCCAAGAAAAGGTTTTTGAATTGTTAAATATTAGAAAAATAGTATCTACTATTGTACTGTAACTATGGACAAACTAATGCTCTCACCCTTTGAGGAGGACAACTGAGCTTTGCTTCCTATGACCTTGTCACTTCCGGGGTGGCTTTAAATTGACCTTGATTGAATTTGGTTGGGTGCTTTCTCAATGCCGGAATACAAGATGCAAAAGGAGCCACTCAAAAGTAGACAGGATGGAATAATAGGAAGGAATTCTTGGCCCACAATGGAACTGCAAAGTCACTTCCCTTGGGAAGCAAAAGTCCCTTGTAAACATTTTCATCATCGGAAATACACATAGAACACTCTCCAGATACCTGGGGAATCTCACCACTGTAAATGGGAAGAGGAAAAACATTATACACACCCAATCATACTTAAAGGTACCTTTCAATCTTTTAATTAATACCTACCTATGTTTATTTTTTTACTACTTGCAGAAGAACTATAAAAATATGTTGACAATAAATTCTCAGATGATATGCTTTGAAACTAAAAGAGTCATCTGACATTTCCACAATTTATTAGGCAAATAATTTTTAATGCCCATACAACATTCTTTTTCTCCACTAAATCTCTTGGCCCTGAAGTCCAAATCTGGTATTATGCCACTCAAAACTCCACAAGATAAAAAGAATTTTCTAAAGAATAACAAAGGCAAACAAAAAAATTTTTTGAATGAATAGACTAATTTGGCTTAATAGTTTAACAAACTAATAATCAAAGAATCTAAGGTATTAAAAAAAAAGAAGTTCAAGGGCCACATGCTCCAACCAATAAATGAAGAATTTCCTTTACAATAAACATAACGATTCAAGTTAGTTGCGGGTGCATTAACTCCCCCTGTATGTCAGTCTTTTTTGTCCCCATGCCATTTATAACATTCTTACAAACTAACCACTCTCTCTAATGTTGTTTCACCTCATGTCACATTTTTGGAGAACCAATTAACAGCATTTACCCTGACAAAGAGAGAATTAGCTTCACAATTGTTCATAACTCCTAGCAATACTTTTCTATGTTTCTGAACAACTAAGTTAAATTGTTTTTAAATGAACTACTAAACAGGAGGGCAAACATGGGCAAACTACTTGACCTCCTCAGGCCTTAGTTTCCTCATCAGTAAAATGAAGTACTCTGTTTAGTTGATCTACCTTTACAGCACCTTGCAAATTCTAACATTCCTATATACTAATACTAATGAAGTTATTATTATAATCACCACTACTCAGACATAATATGGATAAAAAGCAAGTGAACAGTTTCCAGTTTTTTTGTTTTCAAGACACTATTCCCTCTGGGCTCTCCTGTTGAACTCATCTAATTATTCCTTTTCAACCTTCTTGGCTGGATTCCTATCACACCTCCTAACCAAAGTTTACTTTGTCTCTTCCTATTCTATACTCTTTTACTTGGTGACATGATATTTCATGGGCTTAAGTATTATCTTCTTGCAAATGACCCCCAGATTTATATATCCAGCCTTGGATAAATACATGAACAACATATACAAATTATGATGCTATTTTCTGAACTGCTACTGCAGCTACCTAAGGAAGTATAGCTTTAAATGATAGAAAACTAAACTATATTCAAGGAGATCTCTCTGAATTCCATTACTACATCACCAATTTCCTATTGAACATCTGGAAGTGGATTTCCCATAGACATCTCAAATGTAATATCTGTAATAAAGAATCCATTATATTTCCCAATCCCAACTCCACCCCCATTCCACCCTTGCCTTGTGCAATTCCCCAAGTCTACTAAGAAAGAGCCATACTTCTAGTTACAAAAGTTCCCAACTTCAATGTCATCCTCAACTCCTTACCCCACATTTTAAATCAGTTGTCAGTCCTACCTCCACAACATCCATTACCTTTCTCTCCACTTGTGTAAGCCACCACTCTAATTCAAGACCCACTAACTCTCTCCTTGGCAATATTGCAATATCCTACTAATACATCCCCTTGCTCTAAGTCTCTCTCCATTTCAATCCATGCTCCACACAGGTGCCAAAGTTATTTTCCTAAAGTGGAGGTCTGACCATGACACTCCCTTACCCAGCAGCCTCCAGGGACTCTTTATCATCCCTTAGACCAAAAAAAACTCCTCAGTTTGGCAATGAAATTGCTTCATAGATGGCACTTATTTTCTTCCTCTGTGCCTTTGGCCTGGTAGTCCATCATGCCCAGAATGTATTTCCTCTTAATGTTCATCCCTTAGAATATCCAGTTCTCTCTCAAGACTCAAATATCATCCTTCTACACAAAGCCTTTCCTAATACTTCCAAATATTAGAGCTTTCTTCCTTTACCTTATATTCTGCAGATATTTTGTGTGTGTATGTGTGTGTGTATGTGTGCCTCATCCAAAAAATGTAAGAGCACTGAGCAAAAAGACTGTTTTGCTTCTGTCTCTGTACTCCCACTGCCTAAAACAGTTCTTTGCAAATAGTGAACTTTTAATAAATGTTTGTTGAATTATTATTTCAAAACTATGATATTACCTATGTGAATATACATCTTCATGAGAGAAATTTAGAAACTGAAAGAGGCATAGCTTACAATCTTAACGAGAGCAGATTTTTAAAAAGAAAACACTTATGGCTAACGCGACAAAACAGGAAGATGATAAATGCTGGAGAAGATGTGGGAGAGTTGGAACACCAATTCATATTCTGGAGAGCAATTCAGAACTATGCCCATAGGGCTACAAAAATGTGCATACCCTTGGGCTCAGCAATATCACTTCTGGGACTCTACTCCAAAGAGATCATAGAAATGAGAAAGGATCCCACATGTACAAAAATATTTACAGCAGTTCTCTTTGTGGTGCCCAAAAACTGGAAATCAAGGGAATGCCCATCAATTGGGGAATGGCTGAATAAACGATGGTATATGAATGTAATGGGATACTATTGTGCTATAAGAAATGATGAACAGGAAGACTTCAGAGAGGCCTGGAAAGACTTGTATGAACTGATGCTGAGTGAAAGGAGCAGAACCAGGAGAACTTTGTACACAGCAACAACCACAGCGTATGAGGAATTTTTCTGGTAGATTTAGTACTTCATTGCAATGCAAGGACTTTAAAAATTCCCAATGGACTCTTGGGGCAAAATGCCTTCCACATCCAGGGAAAGAACTATGCAATTTGATTGCAGAATGAAGCAGACCATTTTCTTTTGTATTATGTTTTGTTTTGTTTTATGATTTCTCCCATTTATTTTAATTCTTCTATGCAACATGACTAAGGTGAAAATGTGTAAATAAATGTACGAGTAGAACCTATGTGAAATTGTATGCTGTCTCGGGGAGGGGGTGGGGAGGGAGGAGGAGGGAGGAGAAAAAAATATAGGATATATGGAAGTGATTGTAGAACACTGAAAACAAATAATTTAATTTTTAAAAAAAGAATAAAAAAAGACAAAAATTTAAAATATCTAATTAGAAAAACAACTGACCTGGAAAAGAGACCCAGGAGAGAAAATCTAAGAATTATTGGTCTACCAGAAAGCCAAGATGAAAAAAAGAACCTGGACAATGTCTTCCAAGAAATCATCAAGGAAAACTGTCAAGATGTCCTGAATCCAGAGGGCAAAATGTCATCAAAAGTATCTATCATTCCACCTCCTGAAAGGGATCACGAACTGAAAATACCAAGGAATATCATTGCAAAATTTCAGAACTATCAAAGAGAAAATATGACAGGCAGTCTGAAAGACATAATTCAAATATTAAGGAGCTACAGTCAGGACCACACAGGATCCTGTAGCTTCTACATTAAAAGATCAGAGTGAATGGAATATGATATTCCATAAGGCAAAGAAGCTGGGACTACAACCAAGGATCTATTACCCAGCAAAACTGAGCATAATATTTCAGGCACAGAGATGAAATAAGGGATTTCTAGACCTTCATGATGAAAAATCCAGAGCTCAACAGAAAATTTCAAACACAAGTCTCAAGAGAGGCATAAAAAGGTAAACAGATTAAAAAAAAACCAAAAACTTGTTATTCAATATGGGCAAACTATTACATCCCTATTAAGGAAGATGATACTTGTTTTAAAAAAAAAAAAAAAGAAAACACTTATATAAGTAAACTATGTACATTAGATGCCTCATTTATCCAGAATAAAAAAATGAGGAGTTGAGCATAAATGAATTTCCCAATTACTAAAACTTTACACATATCCATTATTTTTTTATTAGCTTTATGGAGTATGGAGGTAAAAATCTGTAAAAAATTTCCCTCTGAAGATCAAGAAGAGGCTAACCACACTGTATGCAAAAGTAAACAGAAACAGAACATATCGTGAAAATGTACTCAATAGGAAAGTATATGTAGAACCTATACAGAACTGTATGTGGTCGTGGGGAGGGAAGGGGGTAGTGGAGGGTAGGTGTGGGGGGGATAAAATCTTAATTTTATGGCAGTGATTGTAAAACATTAAAAAATAATAATAAAATAAAATTTAAAAAAAAAAAAGAATTTACAAAGTAAAAAAAAAAAAAAAGAAACAGAACATACCATCCCCACTCTTTATAGAGTTTAGGAACTATGAGTGTAAAACATTGTATATAATATCAACTTTTTTTGATTTCTTAATTTTGCTTAACTTTCTTTTCCCTCTTATTTGTTCTTTATCATAAGAGATGGTTCTCTGGGAAGGTGTGGAGAAATGATACACTAGGAAATATAGATGATGTAAAACAAAAGATAGCAATAAAATTTCATTTTAAAAATTTTTGTTGGCTTTTCACAAGAGAATGATCAGCCCAATTTAATGTTTTTCCAGTGATACAGGGTCATCATTATAATTTTTCTTTTCTCTTACTAAAAATAAAGAGATGTACTGAAGGGCTACTGCAATATGTTGGACAGTTGAAATTTACACTAAATAGCCAGGAACTATTGTGCTTTCACTGTTACTGTATGTTTTTTATTATCTACATGCTCCCTCCACTAAAATCCTATCTTAATACTTCTTCTTGGTACGGAGATGACCATTTCTTAAAGCTATGTCAGAGGGCTATGAGTATTGACAGATCCTATTAAACTCAAAAGATTCAGAGTTGAGGATGCATCCCAGGGGTCCACCTTAGCTCAGTGCGGAAAAGTTAATAACCAGAAAGTTGATCACCAGGAACTACTTTTTTGGGGGACTACTGCAGTTCATGAAGACCATTTACTTAAGCAATAAAGAGTCATGATCTGCACTGGTAGAGAATGTCAGTGTCCAAAACTCAGCACAGTTCCTGGCACACAGTAGGCACTTAATAAATGCTTACTGAATGCATTTTCTTCTGGTATTCTTCCAGCCTACTTCTAAATTTGCTATTTCAAATCTGCTATAGACGAGGAAACCCAAAACCAAGATTATTTGAATCATGGCTAAAATAAAAATAAATAGACAATAAATGAAGATCTTTCTTATGAATAAGGTATATGGGCTTGGTAATACCTATTTTTGTTGTAGTGTAGTATAATAAAAAAAACAAAACGCAGGATCTGCTGAACTCTTATCATATCAGATTACACTTGAAATATTGTGTTCATTCCCACATACTACATATGAAGATGGATTTTAATCAATTTGAAAGCAACCAGAAGAAGATGATCAGATTATGAAAGGGCTGGAGGCCATGCCATATGAAAGTTGGCAGAAGGAACTGGTTATGTTAGCCTGAAAATGAAAATACTTAAGAAACGTCATAGTTGCTTTGAAGTGAGTGAAGGGCAACATGCCATGTGAAAAGAAAGTATGTTTGTTTTGCCTGAGAGCTTAGCACAGTGTCTCACAGATAGTGCTTTCAGAACCCACATAGAAGAACTAGGAGCAATGGGTATAAGTTGAAGAGTATCAGATTTCAACTTAATGAGAAAAAAAAATTCCTAACAATCAAGGCATTCCACAAGTGGAATGAGCTGCCCCTCACCAGAAATCTTCAAGGACCTGTCCCTCATACCTTAGAAGGTGGTTTGAGTTGATGACTATCTAGGGTTGAGATTCATAAAAATAGCTGTCATTATTATTACTATATTAATAAAAATATACCTTATCATTCTAAGCATTCTATTCATTTAGCTACAGTAGTCATGCTAATTCTCTCCATATTTTGTAATCACACAATTCTAGAGTAGGAAGAATTTACTTTTTTCTTTTCTTTAGTATCTTTAGCACTAAAGAGGAATCTGAATTTTACTGTCCCTAAAATAATTAGAAAATATTTCCTAATGTAAATTAATAATAGTTTATATCAATGTAACAATTTAAGGTCTGCAAAGCACTTTACTTATGTTAGCTCATTTAAGCCTAACAACGTTCCTTTTGAGAAAGGGGTGAGTATTATCTATGTAATTCATTCACCCATTCAATAAGCATTTATTAGGTATTTACTACATGCCATACAATGGGGATGAAAACACACACACATACACACACACATACACACATACACACATACAAAACTAGTCTCTGCCATGAAGGCACTAACGTTAGGATAACATGTAAAAGTATAAATGCAAAATGGATACAAAATAATTTCCATCACCTTGGCATTAGTGACTGGCATTAATTGTACTTGAGCTACATTTTGGAGGAAGTTAGGAATTCAAAGAGGTAGGGTAGAGGTGAGTAAAAGTTTCATTCTAGGCATGGATGACAATTTGTAAAAAGGAAAAGAGGAGATGAAAGCTGGCGTATGGAGAGCAGCAAGCTGAGAAGCGGAGCTGGAACATACGATACATGAAGGAGAGGTCAATAAGTCTGGAAAGGTAAGCTAGAGACTGACTGCAAAGTGCTCTGGAGATCAAACTGAAGAGTCTGCATTTTATCCTAGAGGCAAGATAGAGGCACTGGAATTTCTTGAACAAGAAGTAACATAGTGAGAGACTGGAGGAAGAGAGACAAATTAGGAGACTCAGAGCACTAGAATTACAGTGGTGGACACATGGATAAGGGATAGAGCATTTTGTTTTTTAGATGACATCTAACTACAGGGTCATGTAAACTATTGTCTGAGCAGTTTTCTAACCCAAGTACTCTAGTTGCCATACGACACTCTGAAAATCATTTACTGAGCATCTAAAATTTCCCTTTACTTACTCCACTGCAACACTTCAAACACCTGTGACTTCATCATTGTAGACACTCCCTTCAACATCACAGACTGAAAATTCTTTGTGCCTTAGTATATATTCTTCATCCCCAGTTTGACAGTGATGACACAAAGAACTTACCTAGGATCATCTGAAAGCAAAAGACCTGGCTCATAGTGATACTTCGTTGAAGCCTCTCTCTTGGCACAATGCTTCAATAAAATTAAAAAAATATTTGGGAGAAGCTCTCCAGATACAAAGTTCTGCACTTTAGACTCATAATATTTCTACCTTGTTTTAAAATCTAATACCTTTAAAAATCCAATATCACTTTAAAGTGATGTAACTACTCAATAGTAGTAGTCTATTATTAACAACCTCAAAAATTAAACTAACATTTGGCAGATTTCTAAAGTGATTTTTAATTGTAGCTTTTTCTGTCAAATATTAAGTGCTATTATTTTCAGAATAGAAAAGAATTATTTCCCAGCAAAACCTACTTGCAATATAAAGCGTATCTCTCACTCCTTGGAATAAAGATGAGAAACAGAAGACTGAAAAGAAAGGAAAGTAACTCCCTAATCTGATCTCAAGCAAGTGGCTTTCATTTCAACAAAAGAGAAAAAAAAAAATTTCCTTTTTTTTTCTTGTTGTTTTGTACACAGGCATGAAAGCTTCTATTTCAATATTAAGTCCATTAAGTCTCATATATATGTGTGTGTAGATACACACACACACATACACACACATATATGAATGAGATTTTAAATCAGACTCACAGAAGAAAAGAAAAATGAAGGCAGCCTTAAAGTTGAAAAGCAATTCACTTAAATCTGGTGGTCTTTGGAGAAGAAGATGTGCCAAGTCCGACCCTTTTCTAGGATTTTTCAGTGAAGAAAAGGGCAAGGCTTGATACTAATTCAAAACCCTGCAATCCAGAAGTGACCAAAAATTCAAGTTCCCCTTGGCTTGATGGCAATCAATCACCTTCCCCATTCAAGGATTTCATTATTCAAACATACACCCATCTACAATCTCTCCCTCCTTTCCCTACCAAATATATTTAAGTTCCAGGAAGGAAAAAACAAAATCATGTATCTTACCCACAAAAAAAAAGAGGACTGACTATGATGGGGTACTTCTTAATAAGCAAAATAAATGCCATGAACATTAGTAAGTCCTAATGGAAGTTTAGCAGTGCTGATATTGTAAAAGGAGGGAAAGGTATAGAATGCAGATACTGTGGGGAAAAGGAATATAGAGTATATGCAGGACTGAATGGATATGAGTCAAAAACCTTTTACTTGCCACCCCCTCTAATTTTATGTTTTCCTTTTTCACAGATGCCTTGTTCATCCATGTGCTTTCTATCCCTTACAAGGGAATACTTACGATAAGTGACTGGAGACTTTTCTTCATAAGTAAAATGAAGCTGCATTTCCTCCTCAGGCATCTGACAGATGAACACTTTCAGCAAACAAGAAATAAGAAACAAAGCATTGTGGGCTTGCCAAATAAAGAGGTGGCTACAAAGAAAAAGAGAAAAAATCCACAAGAATCAATGTTTAATTTATGAGCAAAAACATCTTATGTCTATTCCCTGAACTCTCCTCCTCCTGTCAAGCACTGCGCCTGCTCTACTGATGTTTTGGGATATATATGTCCCCGCCAATTACATTTATTAATTATAATATAAAGCCAAACATAACTATCATGTAGAATCATAATTTTGTAACTGACATGAAGTTGATAACGAGTTTTCAAAAACGATTCAAAGTCAAATCAGTCTTTGGTGACCCCTGGAAAAAAAGCTTGCTCTTTTGTTTTGGATTCTTTAATTGTTCCACAATGTACAGCTTTTCAGTAAAGACAATGAACAGGTGAGCACACGTAATAAAAACCTAAGAGAGCATACAAAAATAATCACATTATAAAGACAGCTCAAGCATCAAAACAAAGTCCTGGACTGAGAATATTAATACAGTTACTTAAGTCAGATTTCTGAAACCCAAAGCATTAAACTCAGAAGTTCAGTTGCTTGGGTGTTTTGTTTCTTGTTTTTAAGTGTCAGTGAAGTAGTCTCTAAATAGTAAGTAACAACAGAAACAGGTGATTAAAGTCCAAGGCCTAAAGAGTACAAAAATTCATTGGTTTTTTTCTATTCTAATAGAGTGTATGATATTCTGCCTGGCATTGAAATCATTTGCATATGCTTTTCTCCCAGTCAGAAGATACTTAATAAATACAAATGCGAACAATTTCAGAAGGCATCACTATGCTATAAATGGTCATCAGCCACCCAACCTTTTGTAGTATTTTGGGGTATGGAGGATTTTTTTTTAAAAAAGACAAGGTTTTCACTTCTGTAATCTCATACTGCTTCAATACATTCAAGCAGCAGCATTCTTTAAGCACAGAAACCAGGACAGTGCAGCTTTCAAAGAGGTTCAGTATAATGATAAATGAAGTTCCAATACAGAAGAAGATTCTTACATGTACAACACTGAATATGTGAACAAAAGAGAACTAAGTAGCATCCATTCTGTGATAAATTCCAAAAGTACTCGAATGAAATGAGAAAAAAAAAGCAGAAAAAAAGGAAGAAAAAAAAAACATTGCCTTAATCTTGAGAAAAAAAGGATTCTGTCCACAACTTGAAAAGCTAAACATAGGAAAATGATAGCTACAATATTTTCATGTTACCAAGTTTCAGGATGCTCAAGTTCTTTGCAGATTATGCACCAACTAAAGACACTGAGCATCACCACATAGCAGGTCCCCAGTTCAACTAGGAACCCTGGACAGCTCTTTATAAGAGTGACTCTCTGTGAAGAGATTAAAGGAGACTTACATGAATTGAAACTAAACAAAATTAACAGAACCAGTAAAACAACTATTAAAGTGAACATAATAACATAAAGGATAGCAACACTGAAAGACTTCTGAACCTTAATTAATAAAATATCTAATCATGACTTCAGAAGACTGATGGTGAAACATGCCTCTCACCCCTCACCGAAGAGATGACACACTGCAGATGCAGGATAACGTAGATGTTGATTTGTTTTGACTGTATTTATTTGTTACAAAGAAAGATGGGAGGGGCAGGGAGTAGTGGGCAGAGGCAGTCATAGTAAAGAGACAACATATAAAGAAAGAAAAAATCAATAAAACATTTAAAAAGAAAGAAAAGTGCAGCTGACTAAGCAGTCTATATTTTCATTTAGGTGGCTTTTATTTTTGAAAATGAGGCAGAGCAGTAAAATGCCAACTATAGCTGATGAAAATAATCAGCAAATTGCACTGTTGTGCTAATGAAAAATGTGTCTTTTTCAGAGGACTCATTTCTGGACATGGTCTGTTCACATGAGTTTTATAATGCTGATAAAACTGGTCTACAACGGCAGCATCTGCCAATTCCTACTCTCACAGGTAACAGTAAATCGAGTCCTCTCAGATTTAAGGAGATAACAGACTATTCCTACATGGACTAATTAATGCTGCATATTTCTATGAAAAGGAAGTGATGAAAAATTTTCATCATCCTATAGTTCTAATGTTAAATAACTGTAAATCTCATCCTGATGAAAGGTTAGTGTCTGGTAATATTTTTACCATTTTCTTTCTTGTAAATGTCACCCCACTGGTCATTCAAAACATGAAATGTTAACACAGAAGAGATTTCATGAGAAAACTGATCCATTAGAAGGCATCTTACAAGGCTTTCATGGTTGCTATAACGATAAAGGTGTAATTTTTAATGTTGACTTTACCTGAAATTCTGGCAAAAATTCAACATTCAGGAAAGATTAGAAAAAACTGCACCTGAGAGTCAAGTTGACAGAAATACTTTCTTCTCTGTGATTCTATGAATTTGTAAACTTTGGAGTAAATGTTCCCTAAACCACTTAAACACAAATTCTTTAAATGGTAAATAATACTCCCCACCTTCACATTTTAGCAATAAGTAGTGTGAGACAGAGGAGTGAATACAAACTGAAAAGGTGATGCCAGTGTTCAATTCGTTAGTGAGTCAGAAATAATAGGTCATCTTTTGAGTAACAATGATAAGTCAAAAATACTGATAGAAATAGAAAAGAAAAATATTTTCTGGGAAGGCAAGATGACCACTTGGGAGAATCTGTATTGGTCTTTAGTTTAACAATGAATTTTGCAAAAAAATAATTAGAAAGCATGCAGCTGGCTATCCTTCATTTCAGTTTTTTAAGAAAAAAGGCAAAGAAACAAAACTATGAGATGACATAAAGGATTTTTTTTTTAAATAAAAGTGGTTATCCACTACCTTCTTGGTATCAGAACCTAAAAACCTAGGTCTCACATCACCTCAGTTACCACAACTATAGCTACAAAATAACTACAAACTGGTTTTTACTATGATAACCCTCTGTCATTAACACAACTATAAGAAACCAAGAAAGCAGATTATTTTTAAAGTATTTCCTTCAAAAATGGCTAAAACATCAGTTTCTAAGGAAAGGGTTAAATTTCAATTATACTGAAGATTCACTGGTCTAAACTGTTTCTCTTCTTCTCAGTACTGGATAACAGGAGAAATTATCATAAATAAGGTCTCATTATTTAGTATGAAAAGTGTATTACCATTTTAAAGAGCTTCTCCTTCCATGTCCATTAAGAAGTTATGTCAGATTTTATATTCTACAGCATTTATACACTTGGGAGTATACATCAAATTAAGCAGAAGTAGTAGTCCCAGAGAATTTTTAAAGTAAGTATGTTAAATACAAATCAATAAATTAGGCCACTGACAAAAATGTTTATTTTATAAAAACAAGTATAAGTATATCTGAGGCCTTAACACTCTCTAAGAGATAGCCTAATTTTTAAGAGTTCCTTAATTAACAAGATGATTTATAATTCCAGTCATTTTCTTATAATTTGCCCACACAGAACAATGCCCTAGAAATGTTCAGTTCCTGAACTTTCCAGGGCACAGATCTCTTTATACGACATCTGACAGAGTGCAAGTGGGTTTAGTTAATCATTTTAAAATGATGCTGCTACAAGACTTAAGCTACCACTTTGCTGTTTGATTTTTCTTCTTAAATAGAGGAGGCACATTCCTTAAATTCAACAGAAAATGTAAATAAAGAAAATAAAAATGACCCAATGTGAAAAAAAACATGGAAGCAGATTTCAGTTACTATCCAATTCTGAATCTTACTAAAACAAAATCAATCCAATTATGACAATGGCAAATTACAAAACTCCAAAGGCCATAAATGTTACTATTAAATCTACTGGCTAAAAAGGATGTATATGTGTACATCTATGCAGACTATACACACATCTGAGCCAGGAAGTTCAAATATTACAAAAATTACATCCATTCATTGATTTTGCTGTTTATGTCAACTGATTATATCTTTCTTCCTGTGCTTTATTTTTCTCAAAATAATGGCATAATGACACCATACGGCCTAACAAAGAAACAACTGCAGCCTACTTCAACCAGTAAATGAACAGCTAAAACCTTCAAGGCATTACATTAAATATTAAGGCATTACAATTTCATCACGCAACTTACTTTTGACATTCTGCTGAAATTTTTAATTCTTTGGTTCTAGAAAGGAAGACCTTTATGAGTGCTCCAAGGTTGCCCGTTCGAGGATTATTTTCAACTGCAAGAAAAAAAATAATATTTTAAGAGTCAAAAACCATTCATTATAATCATAGTAGCACAGAATTCAGATTATGTGATTTCAGTGGTATGAAATTCTCATCTGTGGAAACTCCCTCTGCTAATGCCAGTTGGCACCTTCTCTACAAATTACAGTCTTAGGGCCTAAAAGCATTCTGAAAGGTTTAAGTGACTTGTTCAGGGACTATGTGACAGAAGAGAAACTTGAAGCTCCATCTTTCCAAGGCCAGTTCTCTATCCACTATGGCATGTTGCTAAATTACAAAACAAGCACAGAGCCAAGAAGATAAAGTAAAAAGGAACTTCAGCTGTCAAGACATCTGCCAAAAATCTCATTCACCTCAAATCTGAGAATCTCTGTGTTCTTGGTGTGCCTTACTAATAAATAATTTCAACACTCAGAAGTTAGAGGAAAGAAACTGCTGGTCTAGACATAATTCTAGCCAACAAGGAAAAACTGATTGGAGCTATGAAAAAATATGGAAAGAGGGTTGAAGGTGCTAAGGAGAAGGGCAGGAATATATAGTTTATATTAGTCAACAAAAGGCATGCTGAGAAGATGAATGTGTACCCTAGTTTCCTTGTGAGGACACATTAGTCTCTTTAAATGTAGCCATTCTTGTGACTGAGGTTTCTAGCTGATTTCAAGTTCATAAGATAACTCTGCAATAGGGCAAACGAAAACCATAAGGAAATCTTGCTTTTCATGAATGGAAGGACAGTATCATAACACAAAGGGAAATGATGGTACCTTTGGCCTCTAGGCTGGTCAGACTACACCTGAAATATTTTGTTCAATTCTTAGTTCCACAATTTTGGAGGAAGTTGACAAAGTGGTTTCAACTAGAGGAGTGACAATGTAATGCTAAGGGGTCTGAAAATGGCAATTTTGATCATGGAGATGAGTAAGGGGAATATAACTGTTCTAAAATACTTGGAAAGCTGTCAGGCTGCTAAAAAACTGACTTTTGTGTAGAGAGTAAAACTAGGACCAATGGGTAGAAATTTCAAGGTGGGAGATTTCAGCTTAACCTAACAAAAACAACAAAAAAAACCCCAAAACTTTTAAGTGTTTTATGCCATCTAAAAATCACTGGAAGCATTTGAGCACAGGCTGAATGCCCATATAGCAGCCATAGTATAGAAAAGATTCTTGCTTTAGGTTAGAATAAAAGATCTCAAAAGCACTTTGCAACTGCATTACCTATACAGGATTATCACAAAGAAAGCACTTATAAAACAAGGTGAAATATAATAAATCAACAGACAATTATTAATTAAATTGATTAAAGCATAGTGCTTTGCACAGAGTAAAAACTTAAGTTCTTTTTCATTGATTAAGCACCTATGATATGCCAGGCATTAGTAATACAAAGATAAATAAAACAATTCTTGCCTTCAAGAAGTATGTATTTTATCAATGAAGACAATAGGTACATACATATGTACTGAATGATGCTGAAGAAAATCATGTAATATTACATACATACACAGTAGGTTCACTACAAATTTCATTGTTGTTCTTTTTCAGCCATGTCTAACTCTTCATGACCCCATGGACCAAAGCACACCAATGCTGTCCATGAGGTTTTCTTGGCAAAGACAATGGAGTGGTTTGCTATTTCCTTCTCCAGTGGATTAAGGCAAACAGATATTAAGTGATTTGCCCAGGGGTCATACAGTTAGTAAATGTCTAAGGCGGCATTTGAACTCGGATCTTCCTGACTCCAGGCCCAGCACTCTGTCCACTGAGCCACCTAATTGCCTTTCTTATTTAATATCAATTAGGCCATCACTGAAACAAGGCAATCCTTTTATCCCTTCCATAAATGATTCTATATCATACTTTCCAGAGTGGCTATTTCAAACCAATTCCTCCCCCACCCAAGTTTCCCACACAACCCCCTATGCCTAGCGGTTCAACAGAGGACCTGCCTTCATACTGTTGAGAAAATAAAAGCCACTCACCAAGAAGCTCCTCTTCTCTTCTCTACATCTCACAACCCCATGACTTCACAGTCCATTATCTCCTCTTTTATTCCTGTCTCTGATGAAATGACAGCCCTTCTCTTCACCAAGGCCAACCTTTCTATCTGTAACCTTAATCACAATCCTCCATGTCTTTTCCCCTCTGCCTACAAACATGCCAAGGTCTTTATCATCCTGATTTTCTCAGCTACCAGAACCCACTCCTCCCAAATCATCTTGTGTGTATATATACATATATGTGTATACGTACACACTGCCTCCCCCTCACAGAATGTAAGCTCCTTGAATACAAGAATAGGACCCATTTCTCTTTGTATCCCAGAAACCTAGCAAAGCGCCCCCTCCCTTTCTTTTCCAGGTATACCCTGTTACCTAGCCCCTGAGGATTCATGTCCCTCTAGGTCCCATTTCTGACTTCAAGACTTCAAAAAAACCACAGCCCCTGGCCAGGTACCTTCATTGGTCTCCTCTACCTATTCCCTCCTTTGCTGCTCCCTTTTGTATGTTGTCTCCCTCCATGAGGATGTAAGGTCCCTGAGGGAAAAGGCTCTCTTTTTGCTTATATTTGTATCTCAAGCACTTAGCACAGTATCTGGCATAGAGTAAATGATTAATAAATGCTTATTTCCTGTCTTCTTGCCTGAGTCCAAATTCTCCCTGGGGATGCTGACAACCTACTGAACTAATTATTCTGTGAGTTCCCTGAGGGCAGGAACTGTCTTTTGCCTCTTCTTGTACCCCCAGTATCTAGTACAATGTCTATCACATAGTAGGCACTAAATAAATGCTTACTGACTATCTGATGAATCTATCAAACTCTCACCTAGTCATACCCTCCCCATTTCAGTGACTCTGTAACCCCAGCACTCATTATTCAAATTCTGTTCTCTGTTCCCTTCTCTATCTATTCCCCTATAGGTTTTCCCTCAACCCCATTACTGCCCCATCTAAAGTTACCCATCCCTTCCACTGTGCTCTTTGGAATGCCTGTTCCATAGGTAATGAATTTGCTTTCATCTTAAGCCTTTTCCTTTCCATCTTTTTGAACTCACTAAAATCTGGGTTCCTTCTGATAACACAAGACTACAGGTATTTTCAAGGGCACTCTCCCCTTCCTCATCCATCTCTTGGTCTGGTTGTCTGACCTCCCTGGCTTCCTTCAAAGCTCAGCTAAAAATCCCACCTTCTGCAAGAAGCCCTTACTGATCACTACCTCCTTAATCCTAGTGCCTCCCCTATAAAACTACCCCGAGTTTATCTCATATATATTTTGTCTGTACATAAGTTTTCATGGTATCTCTCCTATTAGACAGTAAGTTCCTTGAGAGCAGGTGCCATATTGTTTTACTTTCTTTTTATCTCCACGGTTAGCACACTAACTGGCACATAACAGGCACTTAATAAATGCTTGTTGTTGACTGACTGAAGCAAACTAAGTACGTAATAAGTGCTTATTGATTGATTGACTCATTTCTTCATCTAAGACTTGCTGAAGTACAAATCTAACCTGCTATCTAATACAGCTACTGCCCTTCCATTGTAATGACAAAATTTGGCATGGTAGAAAGCACATGGTACTACTCCATACACTCTTTCCTTCTCCCCTGCCTTTGCTCATGCCATGTACTCTGCCTGTAACATCCCCAATCTTATTAAACCAATCCATGCCCATCCCCTCTATCCAAATCTACTCTTCTGTACACATCTCTCCAAGAAGTTGACCCCCATTAGTCATTACTCCATGAACTCTTAGCTGAAAAATACTGTTGTCCCTCTTAGGCACATTCCACTATATGTATAATTTTCACAGTCAATATAGTCACTATAGTTCAAGGAAGCAGCTGAATTATATTAACATACAACTTTTCTATGATTTGCTTTCCTCCTAAAGCAGCAAAGGATTTTAGAATATTGAGTACTTTTTTTAAAAGAACACTCATTAAACACCTTGTTAAACAATTCAGCTTTAATCCCTGACTGCACTAAAAGAACCAGATCAAAAATGTTAAACTGTTTATAGAAATATGGGCTAGTGAACTAACTTTTTGAGAAACAACATTATCTTATAAATGGCTACTTAATCCATATCTGAGGAATGCTATATACTAAAAGTACAGATTAGCATGAAATAAAATCTGCTCATTAACCAAATATTAATTCTCTTACCTAAAGACTTGCAGACTGAGATGGTGGCTTCCTCTAAGAGCTTCAGTTCAGCACTAGGAAGGAAAGAAGAGGAAAGTGATTGATTAGAGCATAATAAGTATACAAAGTATTTGATGGACATTTTTTAATACTCAATTTTTTAAAAAAAATCTTATCTTTTTACTGGAAAATAAGCATTTCAAAATTATTTCACAGTATGGAATTAGAATTAGAACAGGCAAACATAATACCCCAAACAAAAGCATGTTTAATATTTTACTTAAAGTCACTGTTCATCAATAACAAATATTGATTAAATAATCACTATGCAAGGCACTATGATAAGTACCACTTTTACATAAATAACTGGTCTTACAAATAAGTAGAAAAGCTTCCGCTATCAGTAAGACCATAATGCAAACTACTACTCTGTTAACTGGTCTATGTATCTCTAATTTGATACAAGGCAACTGTCTTTTATTAGAAAAAGAAGAAAAGGAAAGGGAAAAAAGGAGAAGGGAGAGGAAAGGAAAGGGGAGGGAGAGGGAGGGAAAGAAAAATAGGTTATATGGGGGGGTGGGAAAGGGAGAGAGACAACAGGTAAATAACTAGACAAATGTAAATAACATACAGTAGCTAAAAGGTAATCTTTGAGGGGAAACAGCACAAACAGTAGGCAAAAGGAAGAAAAGCTTCATGCAAAAGGTAGAATTGAGATGAATTTTGAAGGAAGTCAGGGAAAATAAAAAAGTGAAGGGGGGAAGAAATCAGTATAAAGTTCCAGAGGAAAGAAATAGAGTGTTCCTAAATATGTGTTATTCTGGACAATTTAAGTTAAATAAAACCTTATTTTTTCCAGATATTTACATTATAATTTCAGGGATGATTTCATTTTATATTCTGACTGACACTGAGTAAAGTTTCTATCCTTTATTTGTTAATAATAAATTTTAATGATGACTTCTGCTTCCATATCACAGTTATTTTTGCATATCCATAATCCATCTCCTCCCATCCCTAATTTGTAAGAAGAACATAAAGAAAGACTCTATCTGATCCTGTCCTGAACATTCTGTTTCCAGAGATTATAATCTCTACTAAAAGAAGAAAGGTACTGTTCTTTATCTCTTCTCCCAGGTCCAAATGGATCATTAAAATCACTCAACAATCAGCTTCATTTTATAGTTCTTTCCATTATATTATAATAGTCATTGTGTATAATGTTCTGATTCTACTCACTCCAGTCTTTTTCAGTTCATCAAATATTATACCACAACAATATCCCAAGACATTCACATACCAAAACTTGTTCAGCTATCCCTTCAATCAATAGGTACCCAATTTGTTTCCAGTTTTTTGCTACCATAAAATGCCTACTATGAATATTTCAGTATATAAGTATATTTCTCTTAGTTCTTTAGGATATACACACAGTAGTTGGATCTCTGGGTCAAGAATTTAGTGATACTGCTTAGATAATTCTAAATTTATTTCTAAAATGGTTGAAAGGAGAAGCTGTCTTTTCCTTCATTTTATATCCTCATAGCTTATTACAGTGTCTGCCACATAGTAGCTGCTTAATATATATATATATATATATATATATATATATATATATGCGCTTACTGACTTAATGAATGACCAATTCATAGTTCCACTACTGTGTCTGTTTTCCCACAATCCTTTGAACACCATTTTCCATTTTTTATCAATTATTCCCAACTTGCTGAATGTGAGGTGAAATATCAGGGCTATTTTAGTTCACATTTCTCTCATTATGAGACATTTAGCACAATCTTTAACATAGTTGCTGACAGTTTGCAATTCTTTTGAAAACTATTCACATCTTATCTATTGGGGAAAGGTTTTTTGTCTTATATATCTGTATTAGGTCCCTAAAAATTATAGATATCAGATTTTATCAGAGAAGTAGAGGACAGATTTAAATCCAAATTGTCTATCTCCAAATCTTATGCTCAGGATTACTGCCATCATCATCATCATTGTCATCATCATCATCTCCACACTATCACTTCTCTTCCTTGTTTCACTAAAAATTCTCCCACTAGCTCTAACTGTGAAAGGTTCTTCCTTTTATTCTCCTCTAATTTTTTTTTTTATGGTTAGGGCATGTATCCATATGGATCTTATTATATACAACACAATGCAACACAGGGGTCTAAATTTATTTTCTGCCAAATCACTTTCTAGTTAACCTTGAGAGATCAAGAGTCTTTCCCTCAATTATTTATGTTATTGGGCTGACCAAACCCTGGAATACTGAGTTGCCATTGATGTTTCATTCATCTATTAAAAAAAAAAAACATAAATATAAAGTATACAGAAGTATAGTGGAAAGAATACTAGATTTGGACTCAGAAGATCTGGGTTCAAATCTCAGCTGTTACTACCCATGTGACCTTGGAGAAAGTTGCTTTATGTCCTGGGCATTAGTTCCTTCATCCGCAATATGGAAGGGTTGGACTTGACCAAACTCCCCTACAGCTCTAAATCTATGAACCTATCATATAGTTATATATACCTAAAAATCTGCAAATTGAATTTTGTAGTATGGTCATCTTTATTTTATCATTGTGGTACAGTCTACTGAGGCTTTAAGCCTCACCTCTGACATGCTGGCTGTGTGACCTGAGACAAGTCACTTGTCTTTTCAATACTCTTAGCAATTCCTTAAAATTGTAAGTTTCAGAGTAGGTGCCAACCTGCACTGACAGAAGGAATTTCCTTTTCTGAGAATTTCCTGAATCAATAATGGTCCAGTCCCAATCACTTCTATGTTGGTATGCCTCAACCATAAACAGTCTATTCCTACAATTTTTTGTCTTCCTTTATTTCCAGAAAAAAAGTGCTTTAAAATAATATTTATATAAGTCTTTAAATGTGAACTACTATGTATCTAAACTCCAAAGTAATAGAAATAGGCTGCATGCTTTCCTAATAAATCTGAGGTAAAGCAAGGTTGTCACCTCTCCCCACTACTATCTGACAAGCTTGTTCTACCCCAAATTTATTAGGAAAAAGCAAGTGGTATTTTTCCATTATTAACATTGCTAACTTTGGGGTTTAGATACATTCTATTTTATCATAGTTTACAAGGTCCCTTCCATATCCTTGTGCTTTTTAAAGTTTTCAGCATAAATATTATAACTTTCCCCAAACCTTTGTGCATTTGCTGACATGATCATGTGGATTTAACTATCATTTCTATGCAAATGACTCACAAATATATTTATGCAGCCCTAGACTCTTCCCTGATTCCCAATCCCACACTGTCAATGACCTATTGGAAATTTCAAACTTGATGTCCCAGAGATATCTACAACTCAAAATGTCCAGAACTAAACTCATTATTTTTATCTCCAAACTTTTCCCTTTTCCAGACTTCCCTTTTTCTGTCAAAGGCATCATTCTTTCAGCGAATGAAATTTCTATCTTTGGCACTGATCCCAACTCTTCATTCCCTCTCACATATGCAATCACCTACATATCTTGCTGATTCTACCTCCAAAATACACGTCCAATATCTTCTCTCTACCCAGACAGCCCTCAGTACCTCTCATCTGGATCTCTGCAACAGCATCCTAACTGGTCTCCCTGACTTAAATTCCTCATCATTTAAATACATACTACATACTGTTGCCAAAGTAATTCTCCTTAAGCATAGATCTGAATATGTCACTTCCCTACTCTCAATCAACTCCAACAGCTTCCTATTCATTACCTCTAGGATAAAATATAAACTCCTGTACTTAGCTTTTAAAGTCTTTCACAACCTGGTTCTCTACTTTTAATTTTTAATCTTTCATTCTTATTCAGCATTCCTAGCCTTCTCACTCTGCAATCCAGTCAAACTGGTCTTATCTCTGTTCCCTACACACAACACTCATGTTTGTTCCTTCTCACTGGTCATCCCACATGTTTACAATGTGTTCCCTTATTACCTCTGATTCAGAGTTCCTCTCTTTCTTTCTTTTTTTTTTTAATTATTAAATTTATTTATTTAACTTTTAACACTCATTTTCACAAAATTTTGGGTTACAAATTTTCTCCCCTTTTATCCCCTCCCCCCCCAAACACCAAGCATTCTAATTGCCCCTATGACCAATCTGCTCTCTCTTCTATCATCCCTCTCTGCCCTTGTCTCCATCTTCTCTTTTGTCCTGTAGGGGCAGATAGCTTTCTATACCCCTTTACCTGTTTTTCTTATTTCCTAGTGGCAAGAACATTACTCAACAGTTGATCCTAACACTTTGAGTTCCAACTTCTCTTCCTCCCTCCCTCCCCACCCCTTCCCTTTGGAAGGCAAGCAATTCAATATAGGCCATATCTGTGTAGTTTTGCAAATGACTTCCATAATAGTTGTGTTGTATAGGACTAACTATATTTCCCTCCATCCTATCCTGTCCCCCATTACTTCTATTCTCTTTTGATCCTATCCCTCCCCATGAGTGTCGACCTCGAATTGCACTCTCCTCCTCATGCCCTCCCTTCTATCATCCCCCCCACCCTGCTTGTCCCCTTATCCCCCACTTTCCTGTATTGTGAGATAGGTTTTCCTACCAAAATGAGTGTGCACTTTATTCTTTTCTTTAGTGGAATGTGATGAGAGTAGACTTCATGTTTTTCTCTCACCTCCCCTCATTATCCCTCCACTAATGAGTCTTTTGCTTGCCTCTTTTATGAGAGATAATTTGACCCATTCAATTTCTCCCTTTCTCCTCCCAATATATTTCTCTCTCACTGCTTGATTTCATTTTTTTTTTAAGATATGATCCCATCCTCTTCAATTCACTCTGTGCACTCTGTCTCTATGTATGTGAGCGTGTGTGCATGTGTAATCCCACCCAGTACCCAGATACTGAAATGTTTCAAGAGTTACAAATATTGTCTTTCCATGTAGGAATGTAAACAGTTCAACTTTAGTAAGTCCCTTATGACTTCACTTTGCTGTTCACCTTTTCATGGTTCTCTTCATTCTTGTGTTTGAAAGTCAAATTTTCTTTTCAGCTCTGGTCTTTTCATCAAGAATACTTGAAAATCCTCTATTTCATTGAAAGACCAATTTTTCCCCTGAAGTATTATACTCAGTTTTGCTGGGTAGGTGATTCTTGGTTTTAGTCCTAGTTCCTTTGACTTCTGGAATATACTGTTCCATGCCCTTCGATCCCTTAATGTAGAGGCTGCTAGATCTTGTGTTATCCTGATTGTATTTCCACAATACTTGAATTGTTTCTTTCTAGCTGCCTGCAGTATTTTCTCCTTGACCTGGGAACTCTGGAATTTGGCCACAATGTTCCTAGGAGTTTCTCTTTTTGGATCTCTTTCAGGCGGTGTTCTGTGGATTCCTTGAATATTTATTTTGCCCTCTGGTTCTAGAATCTCAGGGCAGTTTTCCTTGATAATTTCATGAAAGATGATGTCTAGGCTTTTCTTTTGATCATGGCTTTCAGGTAGTCCCATAATTTTTAAATTGTCTCTCCTGGATCTATTTTCCAGGTCTGTTGTTTTTCCAATGAGATATTTCACATTATCTTCCATTTTTCCATTCTTCTCTCTTTGTTCTGTGATTTCTTGGTTTTGCATAAAGTCATTAGCCTCCATCTGTGCCATTCTAATTTTGAAAGAACTATTTTCTTCAGTGAGCTTTTGAATTTCCTTTTCCATTTGGCTAATTCTGCTTTTGAAAGCATTCTTCTCCTCATTGGCTTTTTGAACCTCTTTTGCCAATTGAGTTAGGCTAGTTTTCAAGGTGTTAATTTCTTCAACATTTTTTTGGGTCTCCCTTAGCAGGGAGCTGATATGCTGTTCATGCTTTGACTTCATGTCTCTCATTTCTCTTCCCAGCTTTTCCTCCACCTCTCTAACTTGATTTTCAAAATTCTTTTTGAGCTCTTCCATGGCCTGAGCCCATTGGGTGGGCTGGGACACAGAAGCCTTGATTTCTGTGTCTTTGCCTGATGGTAAGCATTGTTCTTCCTCATCAGAAAGGAAGGGAGGAAATGCCTGTTCGCCAAGAAAGTAACCTTCTATAGTCTTATTTCTTTTCCCTTTTCTGGGCATTTTCCCAGCCAGTGACTTGACCTCTGAATATTTTCCTCACACCCACCTCACCTCCTGATCCTCCCAGCCAGTGTTTGGGGTCTGAGATTCAAATGCTGCTTCCAGCCTCAGGGCTTTTGGCGGGGGCAGGGCTGCTATTCAGTATGAGATTATGTTCTGGTGCTGAGGTCGGGGCAGGGCCACCTCTCAGGCTCAGTTCCCTCAGGGGGTTTATGCACAGACCTTCCGCAATGGATTCAGGCTCCCGCCCGCTTGGGGAGCCCCTGTCTGCAGCCGCCTCTCAGCTTCTACCTCCCGGGGGGGGGGGGGGGGGCCTGAATTATGGGGGCACCCCACTCCCCTCTCGACCCGCCAAAGAGACTCTCTCACCCACCCCTGTCACCTGTGGGTGGAGGGACTTGTGCGGCCGCTGGAGATCCCGTCCCTGAAGCCTGCTCGGATCTGTTTCTCTCGGTGCCGCAGCCGTGGCCGCAGCAGATCTGGGCTGGGCTTTGTGTCTGCAGTGCGAAGGACCTTTTGCGAGAGGTTTGCAGATCCCTCTGTGGGTGGAGGGACCCGCGTGGCCGCTGGAGATCCTGTCTGTGAAGCCTGCTCGGATCTTTTCCTCTCGGTGCCGCGGCCGCGGCAGGGCTGCACTCAGCTCCCAGTCCCGGCGCCCAGTCCGCAGCGCGAAGGACCCCCCCGCGAGAGGTTTGCAGGTCTCTCTGGAACAGAAATCTCCCTCGCTCCAATGTTCCGTGGCCTCTGGGTGCGGAATTCGCCGTGAGTTACTTCCCTGTAGCCATTCTATGGGTTGTGGGTTCAGAGCTATGTGTATGTGCGTCTTTCTACTCCGCCATCTTGGCTCCGCCCCTCCCTCTCTTTCTTCATGAAGCCTCCCGTGATCTTCCTAAATGCTAGTGCCCCCTTTACTATTAGGCATTTACTTATTACTCACTTAATACCTATACAGGGTATACTCATATATTTACTCTGTCTCCTCCGTAACACTGGAAACTCTTCACATAGTATTTTTTTCTTTCTTTGTACCTGTATACACTGCATGTACCTGACATACAATAGGTGTTTAATAAATGCTTGCTGAATGATTGGTTCAAGATGTCATTTTTACATCTCCATTAAGGCTTATACTCCTGAATTAATTACTATATTTTATTGTACATGATCTGTATAAGTATTTTCAAAAATATCACTATAAAAATAATTGTAATTTATGCATCAGTATCATTTGCTGAGAATGAAATAGTTGAGATAATCTATGAAAAATATGATAAATCCTTCCATACCAAATTAATATATACTCTGATACTTGGTGGTTTCAATGCAAAGGAGGGGAAAAGTGAGGGTGGGGAGAAATACATTGAAAAGTATAGTTCCTGAGAAAGAAATGAGATAACCAAGACCTGCAGATTATATTGAAACTGTATACCTCTAGAGTATAAGTTTTTTTCAGAAAAAGAATTGGTAAGCACTAAACCATGAAATAATACCATGAAAAATGAAACTGATCATATTTTAACAGCCCCAAAGACTTATTATTGATGGAGGAGTTATCCTTAAGTCACCTGTTTGTGTACAGTCAGAAAACTGACTCATCAAAGCTAAGAGAAGAAACAAAGATGAGAGATAAAAAGGGTTGGGGTGGGGAGGAGGGAAGGGAAGGTGAAATTATTTTACCTAGATTAGAATATAAACTTTTGTAAAATCTTACAAAGAATGATGGATGGTTATGAACATCTCATAAAGCACATAGTCAAAGTTAAAATCAATTTTAAAAAAGCTTGGCAAAATAGTCATCTAAACAAAGCTATCCCTAAGGAATTCAAGGATGTAAATGGAAAAAAGACTGACTACCCAAAAAAAGGGAAGAAATTTGTGAAAACCATTTCAACAAAAATTTTTCTCCATTAAGAATAGGAGAACCACCACACTGGGCCCCAATATCACCGACCCTGAGAAACTTATAGAAGAGGTAGAAATGGCACCACAGAAAATAAATACAGCTGGTGACAAAAATACTGTGAGGACATGAAAGACCAATATACAAAATACCTGAAAAAGAAAAATATCTCAGACCATTTTAATACTGAAAAAGATGATCAAGCAATGAAAAATCACTGATTCATATGCCTACTATCTCATCATTATCAGAGACATCTATCCATGAATTGAGGGGATCCTCAATGAGGGCATCAGTGGAGAACAATAAGTTTTGCAACCAATATTTGACAACAGACCACATCATTACTCTCTTCCAAATAGCAGCCCATTACCATCGCCAATGCTTAGCACATCTCAGCACACAGTAGGAACTTAATAAACATTTACTGACTAACCAATTAACTGAAAAAAGCAGAAAATCTAATATGTCATTATGTGTAAAGTTTGCTAATTATGAAAATGTAGCTGATGGCTTTCTGTGAACTGAAACACACTTTTCTCAAGCTTCCCATGAAAGCAAAGACCCACCTTTTCAAAATCAACATTTTATTGGTGTTGCTATATGGCAGTGAGTCATTGAACACTACTATGTCCAAAAATCTAAAGATGAGTATCACATACAGGACAATAGAGAGGCATAGCCATAGGCTGTAAAACCAATGAGTAACTCCAAAGAACAATAGGAAAAAAGATCAAATGACAGAAAAAGATGGGTATGTCACGTGGTAAGAGCAAAGGATGCCATCAAAGTAGGGAGAAAAAAAGAAAAGCTTCAGCTTGTTGAGCAAATCCCCTGAGGCAAACATCTTTGAGCATATGGACAAGAGTCACAGATAACAGGCAGGCACAGACAGGGTTGCAATCTATGTCACTGAAGGGAACTTCCAAACTGATGAGACCACAGATCCACTTGAGAGTTTTGAATATGGTCTACAAAGTATGTTTATTTTTTCTGTCCTTTAAAATTAATTTATCATTTTTCTATAGTCTACTCTAGCTCATAGCCTATTTGGTAAAAGGGCTATGCAATATTGAGGAGAAATCTGTGTATATTCTTTTATGTGCCCATTCAAAACATACACTGTCTTTCAAATCTAATTTTTCAAATATGTTTGTTTATTTCTATCTTTTCCTTTTTGTTTATCTTTCTTCTAGATTTATGCTCTGGGAGAGCAACATTAAAGTCAAATATTGCTATCTGTCTTGTTAATTTTAGCTTTATGAACTTAGATGCAATGCCGTTTAGTGAACAGATAGCTAATAATACTATTTCACTATGTTGTCTTTAAGCGTAAGTAATAGAGTTGTCTTGTTTGTCTCCTTTAACAATGCAAATCTTAAATTTGCCTTCTGATAGTAAGTTTGCAACTCTACTGTCTTAAAATTTAAATACAAAAAAACCATTATTCCAAGTCTCTCATTTTCCCACTGCACCTACCTTTATTTTTTCAGTGTGTCTTTATGCACCAAACTGTTTGATTTGTCTTCTTATCCATTCTGACATTTGGTTTTGTTTCATTGAGGAGTTTAGATTAATTGCATGTAGGATTATAACTGTTAAGTTTGCATTTGTCTGAATACTTCTTTGGCATTATTTATTCCTATCACTCCTTTAAGACAAGTCAACCATTCTTTAAGGATCTACTACGTGTTCCAGGCACGATGATAATTAATCACTGTGATTCATTTTGCTAACACTAATTTGATAATAATAATAAGTCTTTTTCCATAGCCTCTGTGAAGTGCATATATGGGCCCTCTTTTACCTGTCCTATCCCAGGATGCTTGAGTTTATTTAAACTGTTAGTATGTCTTTATTTTTATTTATTCATTTGACCCCTCTGACCCTTTCTTCTTTCTATCTAGATAAGAATATAGTTCAAAAGCCATTTTTGCCTTTCCCTCCATCCTACCCCACTTCCCACCATCCTACCCCACTTCCCACCATCACCACATTTCCCAGTACAACCATTTAATGTGAATAATATCTGTAGTCAAACATCATATACCTCAAGATACTCCAAATGGATGAGACCCAGATGTAAAAGGTCATTTCAGAAAGTAGGGGCCAGCAAGCTATGGCTCCAAATTCACCCCAACACCTGTTTTTGCCTGACCAGCCTGTGTGAATAGTCTATCCTTCCCTGAAATACAAATATTTTTAAATGCAAAAAATGTAAAAACCATTCGTGGCTTGTGGACCATACAAAAACAGATACAAAGATTTGACCCAAAGATGTTAGTTTGCCAATCCCTGTCACAGAGGTCACTGAAAACAAAGACAGATATAGATATAGCTACAGATACAGATATATATATATGCATATATACATATATATTATATATGTATGTATTTTTCCCCATCCAAGTTCACAGACCCCCTGAAATTCATCCACGAAATTTATTCACAGACCCTTCGTGAACACCAGGTTAAGAATTTATGTATTAGAGAAATGCAAATTAAAAGAACTTTGACTTTCTACCTCACACCCATCCAAGAGGCAAAGATAAAAAGGAAAAAAAATGATAACTGCTAGATGAGTTGTGGAGAGGGACTGGTTATTAATGCACCAATGATGAGATTGTTCAACCATTCTCGAAAACAATTTGGAACTGGAGACAGCTAGGTGGCAGTCGGAAAGAACTATGTTCAAATATGAACTCAGTCATTTAATAGCTATGTGACCTGGACAAGTCACTTATCCTCAATCTGCCTCAGTTTCCTCAACTAAAAAATGGAGATAATAATAGTACCTACCACCCGGAGCTGTTATTTGGACTACATGACATAATATTTGTAAAACACTTAAGTAGAGTGCTTGGCACAAAACTTAATGAGCACTTAATAAGTGCTTGTTTTATTCCACCTGTATGGGATGGCAAGATCCCTGACTCAAATTAACTACTCAGAGGCCTCTCAAAGTGATGACAGAAAGTTTATTTATTCGATTCTCAAGAAGCAGGGCAATTCCTCCACCAGGTGGTCCGGAACAGGAAAAGCCAAAGACAAAGGAAAAGCAGTGATATATATAGACCCTAATGCAAAACCCTCCTCCCACCCCTGACCATTATTCTCATTAGCTGAGAATATGATCTTACATTCTAGACACGAAATCTAGCCAATCCCCTTTGAAATGAAGGCATCGAAAAGTCATGTAAGTTTTATCCAATCATTGAGACCCTAATGCACTACATAGTCTATATCCTTACATGGGAACTATTCCACAATGAAGGCATCGTAGCCTGAGCTTCTCGATCTCCTTTACCCCTGGGAGAAGAATTACAACCTGAGAAGTCTTCACTGAATCTATTCCACTCAATCCCTCCTCTTATTTATTAACCTGAAGACTTCTCACGGATATTTCAACCAAACTTCTGTAGCATAATCTCACATCGTCTGTCAATTTCTTCATCCCCATCAGGGTCGCTCCTGTCTTGTCTCTCCACAGGTGCCCATCCTTCCTTCTTTAGTATCATCAACCGAATGGCTCCTTTGGTTCTCTCTTCTACTCTAGCAAGCCTTAGTAGAGAATTTCTAACTATCCTAGTGATAAGTGAAATCAAACAAGGCAGACAAATAGGAAGTAATATAATACCACTAACTGCTATGAGACAAAATCACAGTAATCTTTTCCACCAACTCCCTTCAAACCAAGACCACCAGGACGTATTGAAAAGGGAGTTCCAAATTTGTACAGGAACATGGGCAACTTTCCTGATATTCTTGGTGATCTCTTTCACTATTCTTCCATTATCATCAATTTTCAAACAACATGTGGACAGATTGAGTTTTCCACAAACTTCCCCTTCTTCTGCAAGTAAATAATCTAAGATCAACCTATGTTGCAGTACTACTTCCCTAGTTTGTGTGGCCTAATCGGCCAGTAAGTCTAAAGCTTTTGCTGTTTGATTGGTAATAGTTTCTACCACTGCCTGAAGCCTGATTAGTCTATTTAATAGATATATAGGGGTTCTATAACCCCAACTCCCATCTTGAGCCCAAGTTGCAGGCCCATATTCTTTGGTTATCCTCTCAGGAGGCCAAGTGTCACCCCACCCATTTGCATTCCCAGTCCGAGTGAGGGAGGTGTCAATGTTCCTCTTCCTTTTTGTTAGATCATCATATAAAGCGACCCCTAGATGCTGTTTCCCTGACTCAGATAAAAAGAAGAATTTAGGTCTCACCAATCCAATATAACAAACACCCTTCCAATTTAACCAAAGGTGCGTATAAGCTGTCTGTCCACATATCCAATAATGTCCTCTCAAAGCAGGATTCTCTTCTAGAAACAATCTTGCCCTATAATCCACAGCGGGAAAGTACTTCACATCTTCCGGGTCTAATGGTCCTCCTTTCATGATCTCTGACTTACACTTCCATAGTTGTTGTTTCCTCTTCCATATACAACTTTGATAGTTTTCCCCTGTTCTATTGATTACACTCCAGAAACTATCAAACATCATCCTATGTGTCCCATTCTCCCACTTCCATACCTACTCCTTATACTCTGTTATTCTTAGTACTATTCATATATATACAATTCCACAAATAACCATGACCTCCATCACATGGTTTTCTGGGATCAGAGGGATTAAAAGACTTATACCCACAACTCCCTTGAAGTTCCTCTGTGGTTCTGCTTTCATACGAAAAGGATGGGAAAAATAAGTAGCTGCAGGAGGAGATCACCTTACTGTCAGAACAGGTGACACTGGTCTGATTCCATCTATTTGCATACTGGGTATAGTCAATACAAGCCAGGGTTTCTGGCTTTCGTGTGAACGTCCACTTACAATTACTTTCTCCCAACCACGTCTCCTGCAACTCAGGTCCTATCTGATTTAAACAACGTTCACCCAGAATTGATTCAGACAAAGACCATTGGTGTTTCTCCTGGCTCGTCCAGAATCTTGTCCCATCATGTACTACAGATTTATTACTTAAAATCCAGGTTAGACTCAGCGGTACTGCTACCCATGGCCATTGACTTAGCCACTGAGGTCCCCCACAAATACAACAGTGGGTTACCCCGAAGGTATCTGCTATGGTCTGGATTAGGGCTAGGAAACTATTTTCAAGAGGGGGGCTGACAACTGGGACTTGGTCTCCCAGCAGTAGGAACAGGATCATGCCTAAAAGGGGCATTCCCAGGGTATTACATTTTGGTTGCATTGCTCCCAAGGTTTATCAAGTCCACACAGTCTTAATGGAACAGTCTGATTTCAATATCGCGGTAAGTGGCATGAGACAATTGCTGAACAGAGAATCCTGTTAAGAACAAACAATAATAACCTTAGTATAGTTCCCCAAACAACAAAACACATAATGAATTTATATACAGGCCTCACTGGCTATCCCTTTCCAAATTTTGTGTGTTCTCACACACACTTTAAACGGAGCTTCAGTTCATTTGCCGGGTGAGGATCTGCAGTCCACTCCTTCGGGCATCCTCCATGGGTCCTTTTACTCTGGTATGGTGAGTACAGTCTTGTTCCTGGGTTCTTACAGCTGTGTCTGAAGTCAGGAGAACCTGGTAGGGACCTTCCCAGCTCGGAGTTAACTTCTCCTCCTTCCATACTCGGATCAGGACCCAGTCGCCAGGTTTAAACTTGTGCACCACAAAACCTAGAGGGGGAGTCTGAGCAATAAGTCCCTTAAGTCGTAGTTCATGCAAATGTTTAGTTAAAGCAAACACATATTCTCTTACAAATCTATCCCTATTATCAGCAATTGGGTCCCAGTTTTCCTTCCTGTATCCCCGGGTAGGAATGCCCATATATAAGTTCATAAGGAGACAGGCCCACATCTCTGCAAGGTTTTGTTCTAATTCTTAGGAAAGCCAATGGCAAACACTTGGTTCATGGTAATTGTGTTTCCAAGGTTAATCTAGTTAGCTGTTTCTTGATTTCCTGATTCATTTTTTCTACCTTGCCTGAGGAAGGAGGATGCCAAGGGGTATGGAACTCCCAAGAAATCTCCAATGCTTTTATCAATGACTGCAGAACTTTGGCAGTAAAGTGGGTGCCTTGATCCGAATCTATCCTCTCCAGTATGCCATACCATGGAATTATCTGTTCCAATAATATCTTACTAACTGTGGAGGCAGTGGCTCGTGACAAGGGAAAGGCCTCTACCCATGAGGTCAAGTGGTCTACTATGACCAGCAGGTATTTGAGACTGCCCACTGATGGTAGTTCGGTGAAGTCCACCTGAATGCTTTGGAAGAGTCTGTATCCCGGAGGCCTGTCCCCTTGTGGGGTATGGCGTTGAGCAGTCTTATTCGTAAGGTGGTATGAGCTAGTTCTCTTCCTTTACTATTCACCATTCCTCTTTCTTCCCAAATTTTCCAAAGACATGGGCCACTCCCCAGACATATTTAGAGTCTGTACATATAGATCCTTCTTTCCATCTAACAGTTTTAAAGCCTGATGTAAAAGCATATAGTTCACAAGTTTGTGCTGATCAAGTCTTAGGTAAGCTGCTGGCCTGTATTAGAAAATTATTATCCCCATCTGTTATGGCATACCCATTCAGTCTCTTCCCTTCCACCACTCGGGAGGACCCATCTATAAACCAATTCACTCCTTCAAATAACGGGAACTCTTGCAACTCCTCCCGTATCTTTCTCTGATAATCAATTATATCCAAACAACAGTGTTCCAGGTTTACAGGCTCCTCGGGAGAGGCTGACAGGAAACTAGCTGGATTGAGGTTATGATCTTGAGACAGTATTAAATCATCTTTTTCTAATAATATGGCCTCAAACTTCAGAATTCTTGAATCCGTCAGCCACCTCCCAGCTCTCTGATTCAAGATGAATATCGCACCTGATGGGGTACACTTACTATCAAACAGCTTCCAAAAGTTATTTTTCTACTTTCCTCTACTAAAAGGGCTGTGGCTGCCACAGCCTGTATGCAGGTTGGCCATCCTTTTGCTACTGGATCTAACATTTTCGATAAAAATGCCACCGGATGTCTCTGCTCTCCTCTTATTTGTGCCAGTACTCCTAAGGCCACCCCCTTGTCTGTGTTCACAAAGAGATGAAAGGGCTTCTCTATTGAGGGTAACATTAATACTGGGGCTGAGATAAAAATTTCCTTGAGTTGTTTAAAACTTTGTTCATTCTCAGAGTCCCATTGCATATGTTCTGGTTTTTCCTTCCAGTAGATGACTATATAAAGGGTTTAGTTAGGACTGCATATGAGTCTATCAAGTTCCTGCAATATCCCACCAGGCCCAGGAATTTCAAGGACAGTCCAGCTCAGCCTTTCTGCTCCTGCTGGCTGGCTGGCTAAATTTACAACCTTATCAGATAAAACAGAGACACAGACTTTCATTCACACAGAAATACCAACACAACATATACAGACCAAAACATTTAACAAAATAAAATACTACACAGAGGTTTAAATTTTTGGCAGTCCCAGTCTTCGGAGGAACCATATTTGGACCAGATTGTGCCTCCTCCTCCAAGGTCTTTTCACCCCATATGAAACAACAATACTTAATCATCTTCTTCTTATCCTTCCCTTTATCTTTTGGTAATTCATGACAATTCTGTAATCAATTTCCCAAGGGACTATTTACCAGTATATCCTGACTCCACACCGAAGCTCGGGGCTTGGACTGCTTCTTCCCCATTTTGCACGAGGGCTGTTGCCAGACACCTGCGAGTCCAAGACTCAACGAATTATGCTAGCTCTCCGTGGGGGTCACCCACCCACCAGCAGTCACCCGGTAGCGTTCCCGGGGGGCCCTTTCCCTTGGGGTCTACAGTCCACTAATTTGGTTGGGAGTCATCACCAAGCTCCCCAAGTCTGTCTATGACTCTCGAATTCGGCCCCCAGGCCCCCCGATTGCTTACCTCCAGGTCATACGGGCACAAGTTGCCTGACTACAATTGCCAACACCAACTGGTCAGAGTTTCAAATACTTCACAGCTTCGGATTTGGAGTCTTTACACTTTCTTTTCTCACTGAGTTCCTCTGCTTCGGGTCGTTACTTTGAAGAGAGGGAGGCTTGACACTCAGGATCAAGGACTGGGGCGGGGGGAGGGGTCAGGGGGAGGGGGTAACATGGGCGCCTACCCTTGAACTGAATTGCCAGCCGTCTCCCTGGAAAAGCCACAGATCCCGGATGAGCCCCCCAAAACTGTATGGGATGGCAAGATCCCTGACTCAAATACTACTCAGAGGTCTCTGAAAGTGATGACAGAAAGTTTATTTATTCGATTCTCAAGAAGCGGGGCAATTCCTCCACCAAGTGGTCTGGAGCAAGAAAAGCCGAAGACAAAGGAAAGGCCGAAGGCAAAGTAAAAGCAGTCATATATGTAGACCCTAATGCAAAACCCTCCTCTCACCCCTGACCATTATTCTCATTAGCTGAGAATATGATCTTACATTCTAGACACGAAATCTAGCCAATCCCCTTTGAAATGAAGACATCGAAAAGTTATGTAAGTTTTATCCAATCATTGAGACCCTAATGCACTACATAGTCTATATCCTCATATGGGAATTATTCCACAATAAAGGCATTATAGCCTGAGCCTCTCGATCTCCTTTTACCCCTGGGAGAAGAAGTCTTCACTGAATCTATTCCACTCACACCCTATACCCCAAAAGTCACTGGATTGTGGATAGTTCCACTTTGCCCTAATAATATAACTGCTAGGTCTACACATGAAAGACATCAAAGAAACATATTAAGGACCCATGCACCTCCACCCAAAAAATTATAGCCATACTCTTTATTACAGCAAACAACTGGAAATACAATAGGTGCTCCTTGACTAGGGATATGGGTTTTTTTTTAGGGATATTATTTTTCCATTAATAAAAGGGAAGGATTCAAAGACACTTGGGGAGATTTATATGAACTGACACAGACTGAAGTGAAAAGAAATGGGAAAACAATCTATACAAGTAAAATTTTCTTTAAAAAATTTGTAACAGTGAAAAGACAATATGTAATCAACAATGCTTTCCACCTCTTTGCAGAGAGGTGACTCAATGTGCAAATGAGACATACATTTTTCTGACACAACCAATATGTGAATTTCTTTCATACATTTATATTTATGTGTTATAAAAGAGACCTTTATTTTTCTTCTTTGAGGAGAGGAAAAATTGGGGGCACTGGGAAGTAGTAATGAAGTTACCTTAAAAAAGAAAAAGAAAGAAAAGAGCAACAACTAACCATTAAAACAGGAGAGAACAGAAAGAAGTTCCCAAGGGGACACAATCAGGGCAGTATTGGAACTACCATGGAAAATCTGTCTTATATCAAAAAAAAAAAAAAATCCACGATGCTAGTAATGGGGGTAGGGGCATAGGGGAGAATCTATAAAGAAGAAGCCAAGCTTCACAATCCTTTTTTTCTCCTTTATATATTAAATTATTCATGTTTGTCAACGTTTATTAAGTTCATAATAAAGAAAAACAATTTTAAGATAAAGATGAAAATTAGAACTCTCAAGGAAGAATTTTAAAAAACAAACATGAGTTCAACTGCACTGACTAAATAAGTTGGAAATCTAACTAAAACTGTAGTTAGTGAAGAGGGAAGAAGTGAATCCTAGTTTTCTTGACTCCAAGGTTAGCTTGCTCATTACTGACCCAGGAATGCTACTCAATGAAATAACAACAATAAAATATAAATGTATGTAAATTATAAATTTGTGTATCAAATGGGAGGAAAAGCCTAGGTACTTTTAAAAAATCTAACTGGAATACAAATTTCTTAAAGAAAAATATACAATGCGAAAACTGTAGTTCTGAAAAGACTATAGGACAAATTAGATTTAACACTAAATACTGAATGGGAATATTAAGAATTTTTTTTCAATTTTTCATTTATTTTTAACAAAAAGTACTCTGTACTAAGTACAAAGAATTCACAAATAAATGTAGAAAGGTAGAAATATTAAGTATCCTTTTATAGGCCCTAACATAATTTTTTTAGCATTCTTTTTTTTTACTTTTATTACCATTACATTTAATCAATCATTCAACATTATTAGTCACCTACTACATTCTGGACATGGAGGATACAAAGACAATAATGAAAATATTTCTCCCTTTCAGTGGCTTACATTCTTTTTTTTAATTAAAAAATTTTATTTATTTTCAGTGTTCTACAATAACTACCATATAACTTAGATTATTATTTTTACCTCCCTTCCCCCTCCCTCCCCCTCCCTCCCCAAGACGGCATAAAATTTTGTATAGGTTCTACACATACATTCCTATTAAATACGTTTTCATTATAGTCATGCAGTGTTGAAGAATCAAAATGAGTGGGAGAAATCATCTAACAAAACAAAACACAATACACACACACACACACACACGATCTGCTACAATCTGAGACTGAATTCCACAGTTCTTTCTCTGAATGTGGAAGGCATTTTGCCTTAGAAGACCACTGGGAATTTTTTTTTAAATCCTTGCATTGCAATGAAGGTTCAAGTCTACCAGAAAAAACTCTTGCACACTGCGGTTGTTGCTGTACACAAAGTTCTCCTGGTTCTGCTCCTTTCACTCAGCATCAAATCACACAATTCTTTCCAGGCCTCTCTGAAGTCTTCCTGTTCATCATTTCTTATAGCACAACAGTATTCCATTACATTCATATACCATAATTTTTTCAGCCATTCCCCAATTGATGGGCATTCCCTTGATTTCCAGTTTTTGGCCACCACAAAGAAAGATTCTATAAACATTTTTGTACATGTGGGACCCTTTCCCATTTTTATGATCTCTTGGGGACAGTCCTAGAAGCACAATTGCTGGGTCAAAGGGTAGGCACATTTTTGTAGCCCTTTGGGCATAGTTCCAAATTGCTCTCCAGAATGGTTGGATTGGCTCACACCTCCACCAACAGTGTATTAGTGTTCCAACTCTCCCTCATCCTCTCCAACATTTATCATCTTCCTGTTCTGTCATGTTTGCCAATCTGATAGATGTGATGTGGTACCTCAGAGTTGTTTTAATTTGCATCTCTCTAATCAAAAATGATTTAGATTCAATGAAATTGGGGACTTTCAAGCATTCTTGAAGAAAAGACCAGAGCTGAAAAGAAAATTTGACTTTCAAACACAAGAATGAAGAGAAGCATGAAAAGGTAAACAGTAAAGAGAAGTCATAAGGGACTTACTAAAGTTGAACTGTTTACATTCCTACATGGAAAGAAAATATTTGTAACTCTTGAAACTTTTCAGTATCTGGGTAGTGGGTGGGATTACACACACATACATGCACACACACAGAGAGACAGAGAGCACAGAGTGAATGGAATAGGATGGGATCATATCTTAAAAATATGAAATTAAGCGATGAGAGAGAAATATATCGGGAGGAGAAAGGGAGAAATGGAATGGGGCAAATTATCTCTCATAAAAGAGGCAAGCAAAAAAACTTTTTGGTGGAGGGAAAAAGAGGGGAGGTGAGAGAAAAACATGAAGTTTACTCTCATCACATTCCACTAAAGGAAGGAATAAAATGCACACTCATTTTGGTATGAAAACCTATCTTACAATACAGGAAAGTGGGGGAGAAGGGGATAAGCAGGGTGGGGGAGATGATGGAAGGGAAGGCAATGGGAGGAGGGATCAATTTGAAGTCAGCACTCTTGGGGAGGGACAGGATCAAAAGAGAGAATAGAAGCAATGGGTGGCAGGTTAGGATGGAGGGAAATATAGTTAGTCTTACAGAACACGACTATTATGGAAGTCATTTGCAAAACTACACAGATATGGCCTATATTGAACTGCTTGCCTTCCAAAGGGAATGGGTGGGGAGGAAGGGATGAAGAGAAGTTGGAAGTCAAAGTTTTAGGAACAACTGTTGAGTACTGTTCTTGCTACTAGCAAATAAGAAATACAGGAAAAGGGGTATAGAAAGTTATCTTGCCCTACAGGACAAAGGAGAAGATGGGGACAAGGGAAGGGAGGGATGATAGAAGGGCAGGTTGGTGATAGGGGCAATTAGAATGCTCAGTGTTTTGGGGCGGGGGAGGGGACAAATGGGGAGAAAACTTGGAACACAAAATTTTGTGAAAATGAATGTTAAAAGTTAAATAAATAAATTTTAAAAAATAAAAAATGATAAAAAAAATTATTTAGAGCATTTTTTCATATGACTATAGATATCTTTAATTTCTTCCTCTGAAAACTGCCTGTTCATATCCTTTCACCATTTATCAATTGGGGAATGACTTGTATTTTTGTACATTTGACTCAGTTCTCTATATACTCTAGAAATGAGGCTTTTTATCACTGACATTAGCTATAAAAATTCTTTCCCAGTTTTCTACAACCCTCCGAATGTTGGTTGCATTAGGTTTAGTTGTGTAAAAACTTTTCAGTTTAATGTAATCAAAATTATCCATCTTGCACTTCATAATCCTTTCCATCTCTTCTTTAGTCAAAAATTCTTCCCTTCTCCATAAATCTGACAAACACTATTCCTTGCTCCCAATTTGTCCACAGTATCAATCTTTACACCTAGATCGTGTACCCATTTGGATTTTATTCTTGTGTACGGCATCAGGCATTGGTCTATGCCTAGTTTTCACCACACTGTTATCTAGCTTTCCCAGCAATTTTTGTCCAACAGTGAGTTCTTATTCCAAAGCTGGGGTCCTTGGGTTTATCAAACAGTAGATTGCTATATTCATTGCCTACTATGTCTTGAGTACCTAGCATATTCCACTTGTCTAACCTTCTGTTTCTTAGCTACTACCAACTGGTTTTGAAAATTACTGCTTTATAATACAATTTGAGATCTGGTAGCGCTAGGTCACGTTGCCTAGCATTTCTTTTCATTAGTCCCCTTGATATTCTGGACCTTTTGTTATTCCAGATGAATTTTGATACTATTTTTTCCAGCTCAAGAAAATAATTATCTGATAGTTTAATTGGTATGGCACTAAATAAGTAAATTAATTTAGGTAGACTTGTCATTTTTATTATATTGGCTTGACCTACCCATGAGCAACTGATGTTTTTCCACTTACTTAGATCTGACTTTATTTGTGTGAAAAGTGTCTTATAGTTGTGTTCATATAGTCCCTGGGTTTGTTTTGGCAGGTAAACTCCCAAATATTTTATAGTGTCTACCCTAGCTTTAAATGGGATTTCTCTTTCTACCTCTCGCTGTTGGGCTTTGTTACCAATATACAGAAATGTGGAAGATTTGTGTCGGTTTATTTTGTAACCTGCAACTTTGCCAAAGTTGTTTATTATTTCAAGTAGTTTTTTACTTGAATCTCTGGGATTTTCTAAGTATATCATTATATCATCTGCAAAGAGTGATAACTTAGTTTCTTCTTTGCCTATTCTAATTTCTTCAATTTCTTTATCTTGTCTAATTGCTACAGCTAACATTTCTAGTACCATATTGAATAACAATGATAATGGACATCCTTGTTTCACCCCTGATCTTACTGGAAATGCATCTACCTTATCACCATTGCATATAATGCTTGCAGAAGGTTTCAGGTAGATACTGTTTATTATTTTGTGGAAAGTTCCCTTTATTCCTATGTTCTCCAATGTTTTTAATAGGAATGGATGTTGTAATTTGTCAAAAGCTTTTTCTGCGGAGATAATCATGTGCTTCTGTTAGTTTCGTTGTTGATATGGTCGATAATGGCAATAGTTTTCCTAATATTGAACCAGCCCTGCATTCCTGGTATGAATCCTATCTGATCATAATGTATTATTCTCATGATAAGTTGTTGTATTCGTTTTGCTAAAATCTTATTTAAAATTTTTGCATCCATATTCATTAGAGAAATTGGTCTATAATTTTCTTTCTCTGCTTTGTCTCTTCCTGGCTTACCTAACATAATTTTTTAAAAGCATTCAGTAAAAGAGATATTAACATGAGATATAAACAAATGGAAGCTTAGTAATGATATTCTGGATAAGTACAATGATAAATAATTATGATAAACAGAAAGTTTACAGTGTGACAACATATACAATTTTGGAGATGCTGCAAAAGCTTTCGCAGAAGAAAATTTATATCTCTGAAAACATTTTTTTATAAATCCAGAAAGCATAAAATAAAATTTAAAAAAAAAGTGGAAACGAACAATATTGAACTGATTAAAATAAAAATCTCTTTTTGAAGACTAACAACACTGATAAACCATTAGCTAAAGTAGAAACAACTAAGATTATTCCCACTTCTCTTTTTCTTTTTTAGGAATATTATATAAGCATTTTTCTAAAATCTTTGGAATAATCATAAAGAGAAATCTGGCCTTTTTAACTAAACAACATACTGGACTAAATCTTTTTCCCCCTTATGAAGGAAAGGCCTAACTATTTTCCTTAAGGAAACAGTAAAATGTTCAGGGAAGAATTCCGGTCTCCCTTTTTGTGGTATTAAGACAGTAACAAAGGAAAGAGGCCTTTCACTGACTGTAGATCAGAGTAGTACCCTCTTTCCACATGCTTGGACCAGACTATGATAGTGATCAGACAAGAAAACAAAGAAGATTAGATTAGTGGAAGTTCACCTTGGGCTAGATATAAAGGAGAATTCTTAATTCTTAATTCTTTGTCAAAGAGTTACTGAAGCAAACTGTTAAACAACCCTTGTTCAATCATGATTGTAAAATTTTGTATATTGTTTGGTAACTATCAATTTAACTACAAAATAACTTGTGAAAGTAAAATTCTCAGCAGAAATTAACCTAATCAAAATTAGTAAAGTTGTTCTTGGCAGGTCCCAACAGTTAACACAGGGCCTGCCACACAGTGAGTATTTAATACATGTTTGTTGACTTGTTGCAAAAATTTTAAATAAAATTTCATCAAAGAAGCTAAAGCAATATACGTTTTAAATTACTAATTATAACCAATTTGGATTTATTATGTCAGGAATCTGAGGATGATTCAAACATTAAGAAAGCAATTAGCATAACTAATCATTCAAATAATAAAACTCACATGATATTTCTTTTTTTCTATTCTGAAAAGTGAAACTTTGGGGGGTTTTTTCCCCATCTCAAGCACCCAGCACAGTGTCAGTCACATAGTGGATGCTTTGTAATTGTTTGTTGTTTAATGTATTATGGGGCGGAGGGGGGACGCAGAGAGCAGAAGAGATTTTCCTGAATATGATCAAAAGTATTTATCCAAAACCATGAGTTACACTGTGACATAAAAATGAAAAGCATCAATAAAACTTTTTCTTAAATACAGTAAAACCTTCTAGCATTACTTCTTTTGGAGAGCCACTGAAAGCTTTTCCAATAAGATCAGGGCAGCAAGTGTCAAAGAAAAAAATATACATACTGTGCTCTGAATTTTATGCTTAAGTCCGCCAAAAACAATTTCTATTAATTTATCACTGTTCCAATCGAAGCATGGGGCGGGGGAGGGCGGGACACAGAGACAGAGACATATTCAAACCGACATTTCACTCAAGTCCTAGGATATCTCACTAACGCAGGGAATATGGAAGCAACATTTAAAGGAATTATGAACAAGGAAAACATTACAATATAATAAAGCACAGTTTTGTTTAACATTCTGTTAAAACTAACAGAACAATACTTAATCTTTCTAAAATCATCTAGAGAATCATTCCCTCAAAACCCCTCATGACTACCCTGAAAGCTTTTACTGAATTAACCAAAAGGACTTCCTACTTCTCTGATGCCTTCAGAAAAAGGGGCAAGTGTGCTGCGCTTAAGTGGATCCTAATTCTCACCTCTTCAGGAGAAGGGAAAAGACTATACCTGCCCCATGCCTAGATGATACTCCCCCCATACTGCTCCTTCAGAGAGTCCCTCTTCTGCATGAAACTCTTCCTGATCCTCTCCTTTGGAAGGCCTCCAAATTTCCATGCATTTCAGTACTCTGTATTTACTTCTATTTATTCACTTTTTAACTTATTCTATATGTACTACTCCTTGTATTCACTATCTCCTCCATTAGAATGCAAGCTCCCTGAACAAAATACAGTCCCATTCTTAATATTTGTAACTCATCCCCAGCACCTATCACAATACCTGGCCAATGAGTGATTTAGACAAAAGATTAACAAAGAAAAACACGATGCATTAAGAAAGCCCATTAAAATCCAAAGGGCTGATTATTTTATCATTCTAATTGGGTTTTTTTAATCAAAGATTGCTTGAAATAAGGCACAACAAAAATTTTTGCAAGGAGATTTTTGTTACAATATTTTTTCTCACAACTTGTTCTCTTCCTGCCTTTTTATTATACTTTGCTACACCCACCCCACATAGTCCAGTCATTCTTATTCCTTACACATAATATTTCATCTTCTATCTTAGTGCCCTTCCCCAGAATCATCTTCCTCTTCACTTCAGCCTCTTAAAATCCCTGGCTTTCCTCAAGACTCAATTCAAACATCACTTTTTGCAGGAAGTCTTTCCCAACCATGCAATTGTTAGGGCAGACCCCTCTAAGGGTGATATATACATATACCTGTATGTATCTATTCTGTATTTATCTTTTATGTGTCTATTTATTTAGATGTCACCTCCCCCATTAGAATGTGAACTTTTTGAGGACTGGGACTTTGTTTTTTTTCTTTTTCTGTATCCCCAGTGTTTAGCACAGTGCTCGGCACACAGTAAACACTGAACAAATGCTTGTTGACTGAACTGATAGATAATGGAATTAACTTCTGTATTTTAACATTCTGACCAAACTACTCAGGGATAGAATTGTGAAAAGAAATCTGTAAACAATAAAATACAGGGTATGCTAAGAAACTGACATGTGAGCAGAAATATCAGTTAAGTTCAAGTGGAAATGAAAAAAAAGAAATAAGCAAATGGTATGAAAAAATATTTTTTCTGTTATAAGGACAGAGGATGGACCATATTAACCACTTATTCAGAGAATGTTGCCACATCAAGATTCATGAGATGACAGGAGAGCAACAACACTAGCACTATCAGATTTGCCTTGTACCACAACCCTACAGAGAAAAGTCATTTGAATGCATGCATATAAAAACGTGAACTTGGTATTAAACATTAATTAACAGTATACCACTGTTAGACTTCAAGTAGTTTTCCAAAAGTGACAAACAAACAAAAAGGAACATTTACTAGGGAGAAAATCTAATTAATTATGCCAGCTGAACTGTAGTTGAAGAATTCTTTGCAGTTTCCACAACCAAAGAAAATAAATCAATAAACTAAATAACTATTTCGGATTATTGTCACAAATGAAATGTATGGAATTTATTTTACATGTTTACTAACTTGTCTAGCAGCTCAACTATTAGAACAATCATACAAAAGGCTATATTGTTGGCAAGGAAAATACTATTTGAACTTAGAGAAGTAATACCCTAACTTAAGGTACAAAATCAGTTGTAGGGAATCCATCACTAATGCCAATCACTGACACTGGAGGCAATTGCTACAGGACTCAACCACTTCTCATCAGGTGTATCTCTTCCTTATTCTTGCTTTCCTTTTCTCTCTATCCACTCTATCCTTCTTTATCCTCTCTCTTTCCCCACTGTTCTGCTTGCTATACCTTATTTTTGGGGGGGGTGGGGGGGACTTTTTTTGTAGGTGCAGTAAAATAGCTGGACACAGTTTAGATGATTCCAATTTTGTTAGCAACATCCAAAGTATCATAGTCTGGAGCAAGCCAGACATAAGCTTTCTTCTCTCCATCAGGCCAGATCAGTGTGTTGACCTTGGCCACATCGATATCATACAGCTTCTTTACTGCCTGCTTGATCTGATGCTTGTTGGCCTTGATGTCCACAATGAAAACTAGGGTGATGTTGTCCTCAATCTTCTTCATAGCAGACTCAGTGGTCAAGGGAAACTTAATGATGGCATAGTGATCAAGCTTGTTTCTCCCAGGGGCATTTTTCCAAGGGTATTTGGGCTGCCTTTTTAATCTTAGTGTCTTGGGTCACTGGAAGGTGGGGGATGTTCAGATCTTCTTCTTTTTGTGGCTATGGACACCCTTCAACACCACCTTCTTGGCCTTCAAGGCCTTGGACTTGGCTTCCATCTTGTGGGGGACAACGGCTTCCTTCTTTGCCTTCGGCGCCATCTTGGGGGAAAGTATACCTTATTTTTCAAAATGATACACACAGTGACATCTTTATGAATTGCTTGGTCCCACTGTTGGAGCCAAAAAGACTGGTGATCTGAATTACAACTCTGAGACAGAAGGACTCTACTCATGCTATAATTGGTTACAGCTTACCAAATGGTTATGAAGCAATTCTGAAGACTAGGAAAAAATGTCTTGTTTTCTCTGAATTTGGAATGATTTAAAGTGCCAAAATAGCTTGCTTTCTTTTTTGCTAAACCACTAAGCTGAATGACTCACAGAAAAATGAAAAATAACCATGCTACCTTCAAAGTATATATGTAGCAAAGTACCACTGAGCATTGTGGTAATATGTCTAGGTTCAGTGTGAAATTTATGACTACTTTTAATAAAAAGAAGGCTTTACTATAAAAATCAGAATAAATAAGATTTTGGAGTTTTGTATAATTAGCTGTATTAATTATTTAAGATAGCAAAATGCAATTTTATGCATGCAAATCAAATCCTCATTTTTCAAGAGTCTTTCATCTCCCTTATTTCATTCAATGTTGACAAGAATCCTGTACGCTAATAGAATAGGTGCTATTACCTATTTTTTACAAATGACAAAATTGTGACATAGAAGCCAAATAATGTGTCCATGGTTACACAGAAACCAGAGACAGTCGTAAACAGAATCAAGGTCTTCTGACACACTGGCCAGGAATACTCTTTCCACTATTCAAAATCAATGAAATTTGAATCAAAGAAAAAATACAAAACCTCTTCTTAGAAACAGTAATTAATTACAGTTACTATATAAGTATTTAAGTACACTCAAATGTATTAAAACTTTCTCAATTTCTTATCAATAAAATATGTGAACAGAAGCAAAAGATGTAAGTCAATCAAGTACTGAGTGGGAGATATCAGATGGAAAGCCTGAGTACTGCATTAGTATCCATGAAACAAAAACAAAAAAAAACAAACCCTAAAGCAAGGCCCCTAGGTAGAGGTATCCTCTGCGTAGGATTGGTAGGAAAGCATGAACAGAATTATTAGGATTAGATTATGAAGTCCCTGAGGGGAGGGACCATCATGTGGCTTTCGCTGTAACCTTATTGCTTAACATAGTGCTTGGCATATAGCAGACACTTAAAAGAATGCCTAAATAGGATGAGAAAGTATGCACAGGTTAAGACCTGCATCAATGGAAGGAGGAACCAAATAAATGAGACTAAAATTTCAATGAAATATTGAAGTAGTCTAATAAAATTTTAATCATTGTAAATACTTTATTAATTCAAACTTTTCAGTAACAAGCTGCCCCTTAATGCCAAAGCCTTTCCTGAGACATGAAAGGCTTTAATCTGTACTGGCTCCTGCCCCCCCACCCAAATTAGTAACAAAATATGAAGAACGCATTTGGCAAAATCTCTCATGACACCAAAGAAGCACAGACATCTTAAAAAAACATAAGAGACTTGGCCTTCAAATCTACATAGATGCATAGTGTGATCCTGGGGATAACCACTTTATAACTGAACCTCAGTTTCCTGATCTGTAAAACCATAATTATAATGCTTGTTCAACCTTCTTCACCAGGCTGTGGAGGATTAAATGAGAAAATTTATTCAGTAAATCCACAAGCATTTATTAAGGACTTTACTAGATGCCAGGCACTGTTATTAAGCCCAGAACTAAAGAATGTTCTCTTGGGTTGGGACCTGGAATGAACTTCAATCTTTCAGTGTAGATCAGCAAATGCCTTGCAACTCACAGTCTTAGAGTTATCCGAGACAGAATTTCAATGACTTATCCTGGGTCCCATGGCCAGTATGTGAGAGGCACAACTTTAATTCAAGTCATCCTAACTCATAGACTCTGTGAATCTGTCCACTCTGCCACAACAGTGCCTTCTAAAAAAAATACAGTTTAAATAGGATATAGAATGTTAACTCCTTGAGGGCAGAAAATATTTCCTTTTTGTCTCTCTTCCTTGGTGCAGATGCTTATTAAATGCCTGCTGAATGAATAAATGAATGAAAATAAATGACCTAGTATCTACAAAAAAAAAAAAAGAGGTCATCCGTTCCAATACTATCATTATACAAATAAGAAAATGAGGACCACAAAAGAGATATGACAAGGTCAAACAGGTGGTAAATGGAAAATCTAGGAATCAAACCCAGGTCGTCTAACTCCAAACACAACATTCTTTCAACAGCAGAAAGATGAAGCAATGTCACCTAGATAATGGCATTAGATACTGGTTGAACCATGAATGAGTACAAATTAACTAAATAATGTCACTCTGTTGTCAATGCTCTCCAATGTCAAAATTCAGGGCGCTGTTCTCATCTTTTTTTTTTTAATTGATGCCTTTTTTGGCACAGCAGATCCATTCCAAAAACACAAATAACATTCACAAAGTACAGTCCCTAAAAATAGTTAAGTATAACAACCTAAAAGTAGTTATAACTGATGGTACATGTCACTTTCGTCTACAGTCACAAAAGTCATCAGTCTCTCTTTCTCCTCTAGAGTCATTAAAGTCCATCAGCAATACAGCCAGTCAGGACAACTGGCAATGGCCCCAGATGCAGAGGGAGACCTTGACCTTTTTTTAAGCTAAGAGTCTTTCTAGGTCTAAGTTTGTCTGAGGCAACACCCATTCAGTAATTAAAGGCTAGGTAAGAATTGAGGCAAAGGAGGGTCTAGTTTGCCTTCACAAAAGAATTCTATCTGAGAAGGGAAGACCCTCAGAGTTTCAGGCCAGAACATAAACTACTGCTATTTACACTCACTTGGTTAACTGTGTGAAAGGTGTATTTAAATGGAAAGAAATAAGGCACGAAACTCAATTTGGTGGTTACCCAAACAGCCCAGGCAAAAAAGAGGTGATAAGACTCTACATAAGTAGAAAGAAGGGTATGTATCCCAAAGACAATGTAGAGAATGAAATGACAACAAAATTCTTATAACAAGTATGTATAGTCAAGCAGAAAAAAATTCTCACATTGTACATATCCAAAGATGTATGCCTCATTTTGTATCATGAATCCTTGCTTCTCTGGAAGGATTTGAGTCTAATACTTTATTGTAGGCCCCATGGAATCTTTCTCTATTACCGTCACAGGCACCATAATCTTTCCAGTCACCCAAGTTTACAATCTTGATGTCATCTTTACTCATATTCTATGGGGTTAGAGAAGGAAGAGATTAATGCATAGAAGCTACAGAGAAAGAAATTTCAGCTTAAATTAGGTGTTGAAAAATGGAATGAAATTCTTTAGCATTAGGAGTGTTCAATTCAATGTACAGACAGTATGGACAAATCACTCAAGTTTTCCTTTGATACCCAATAGTGAGATGGAGGTGATCCTGGGTCTTCAAATGCTTTGTCAACAGAGTGCAGATTGTAGTAAGCTTTAGAAAGTTGAAAAGGCTTAGTGACTGAACTGCAACATCTACTCTCAGGATCAGCCCAGCTAAGCTGGAAAGAGCTTGTCACTAAAAGTTAGAGCACTAGAGGATGGAGAATTTTTCAACCATAATACTTCATGAGAATAATCTAATACGACTATTAGTGGGTGTCGGGGGTTTCAGTAGATGGAGTAAGTAACCATTCACAGCAAAGAGACCAGAGATTATAAGTACTGAAGTAAGTAAACTTCAAATATACACATAAGTTTCCTAAACAGTGGAAATAACTATCATTGGAAACTATCAGTAAATAAAGAACCCCTCAAATGGTTCATATTAAATCATACTGAATACATCACCTCATTTAGAAAATTTTCCAACACACGAAGATTTCAAAACTATGCAAATAAACTCTATGAACATTTTGTGTTCATGAAGTGATTGCTTACAGAGCAGCTCACAAAACAATATGGTAAAATCTTTAGTAATCACATTCATATCATATATACTCTGGCAATTCAACTGATTAATATTATCCATGTAAGACCTAAATTATATAAATCAACAAATAACCAAAAAAATATACTTTTCCCAGCAACTTTTACTTCTTTAACTAAGTAACCAAGGAATTATGGCAAATCATTCACAAATCTTTTCAGAATCAGCCCATTCAGCAGGTAAAGCTATGGGAATGTCGGCTTTCTTTTTTTAAAAGAGGACATTCATAAGGAAAAAATTTGGCCATGTAAAATTAATTGTAGCAATGTAAATACACCAGAGCAGAACTAAGAAGGTATGCATATTTGTATCTTTAAGTTAGACAAATGCATGAGCTGTGATTCAACTACCAAAATCTGAGGAACTATAAATAAAAGTTTATTTCAGGAAATTCTGTGATACTTCCCACATCAACACAATAAAGGGGAATGAAATAGGCAGTTACAACTATGAAATTCACTTAGTAAATCTACAACAGTAGCTCACCAGATTTTTACATGAAGTAACAATAACTTCATCAGAAATCTTCAAAAATGAGGTTAAACATAAGAGATTAAAAAAAAGACTTTACCCTTTAACTTGAGAATAAAACAGTGGCTCAGGCTATTTACTTTCTCAGATGAAATAATCACCAGACTTTATTACTAGTCAGTAATTCAAGCAAAGCCCACAATAAAAGAATTAAAAGAGGGTTAACACCTGTTCTGGAAAACATTTGGGAGGATTTTATATTTAGTTTCAACCTATAAAATCTATAGGAATATGTATTTAAGCCAACAGGAACAAAATACATAAGCATAAACAGACAGAATTGCCTCTCCCTTTGAGTAAGATTATTAAGATGTAAAGTACAGTTTATCCAAATAGCAGCAAAGTATTTGTCTGAGTTTCTTGTTCTAGTCTTACAGATAAGATGGAAAGAAGTGGGTTAGATCATAGGATCAATTAGTTAAATTCAAATTGCCTGAATGGTTGGACCTAGAAAGTAGTCATTAAGGAAGGCTATATCCAAGATTCTGTGTCTGACCCTGTGCTGCTTAACAGTTTTACCAATTACTCAATTAACTTTCACTTTCATTCAAAGTAACAGGTGACACACAGCAAGGAAAAAGAGCTAATACATAACAAAGTCAGAATCCCAAAAGATCTTGATAGCCTAGAACATGGGGCCAAATGCAATAAGATGACATTTAATCAAGATAAATGTAATATAGCTAATTCTTACATACAACAGCCAAAAACGCTAATGAGATCTTCCGGCTGCACAGAATCCAGGACTGGGGAGCTAACAGACTCTCTGAATTTGGACCCTAGTCAGTACACATTTTAGGTGAACACTGAAAAGCTGAAGAGTATCCAGGGGAAGGCAAGAAAAACTGTAAAAAGCTTAGAGATTGTGTTGTTTACTTCAGAGAGGTCACCCAGAAAACATAATAGGTGTTTTCAGGTGTAAGCCTGGTCTGGCCAGTTAAATGATAACAAAAACAACAATAAAAATAGCATTCATATAGCACTTAAAGTTTTGCAAAGCATTTTACATACGTTCTCTCATTTGATCTTCATCATACTTTTACATTAGGTACCATGATTCTCATTCTATAGATGAAGAAATAGGCTGAAACCCTGAGGTTGCTCAAGGTCACAGAGCAAATAAACCATATGAGGGAGGATTCAAACTCAGGTCTTCCTAACTTCCAATCAAACAGTCTATCTGCTGTACCACTTGGTGGGCTCCTGATGTCCCCTCCAACTCTTAGGATCCTCAGTATCTACAGGACTATCACAAGGAAGAGGCAGTGTGGTACACAGAAAAAAAGCTGGACTCCAATCAGGATGCCCTAGTTACCCCCTACACGTGTAGGCTATACAATCTTTGGGAAGGCTCTAACCCACTCAGTGCTTCAGAAACTCACTCCCCTTCTCAGGGGCAGAGAAGGTGCCCACTTGTATTAGAAAAAGGAGTTCCCTATCCCAGTGATATCACAGCTCTATTCCCTATCCCTATTATAGGAAAGAGAAAATGGAAGTATTCTGTTTGGCCCAGGGAGGACAGAACTATAAGCACTGGCTGCAACTTGCAAAGAAGCAAATTTATATTTGATGTAAAGAAAAAACTTCTTAAGTTTTAAGTAAGAACTACCCAAAAGTACAATGATCTACCTCAAAGGAAAGTGGATTCCTGTAGTGTAAAACACCATACGAATGTAACTTCCTAAGGCCACAGAGCATAGTAGCAAGAGAACATGACTGGACAAAAGTCCTACATTCAAGTCATGACAACCATCTGAAACTCAGTTTCCTTACATATAAAATGAGTATTGTACTATTTAAACTATCTACCTCACAGAATTGTTCTAAGAATTAAATGGGAAAATGTATTAACAGAACTTTGTAACTGCAAATAAAGCATGTATATAAATGAGGTACTATTAACATTTTCCTATAAACAAAAGGGAATATAGTCTTACATTTGTTCAGTAGTATTTCAAAAAAGTAAAATAATAGAACTATGTTGAATAAAGTGATGAATAACAAGCTAACTAGGTTAAAAAAAAAATTAAGCCATGTAAGATTTTCATGAAGCAGAGATTAAAATACTAGATAATTTTTTTCCAGTCTGTACATTTTATCATCAGCCTGGGTACCCAAAGATGATGCTACCAACACAGTTATCATCACCTGAGATTCATTAGGTGGATGAAATAATAAATGCATAATCCACAATTCTTTTCCAAAAAGTATAGCTTGCATCTTGAGGGTCTGTCCCTGAGCAGGCCTCATCTGCCAGCCTCCCCTCTTTGTGACAGATAAGAACAGCTTGAAACACTGGGATAATTTTTAAAATACTAGGTAAAAGATTTAACTGTAACAAAACTAGAAACTACTAATGACAGATACAAATGGAAGACATTTTAAAGAACCTAAAAGTCTAAAATTATTGCGTAATAGTGAATGGTAATTTGGGGAAAATAGTGAATATTTCCATTGTATTATATATAATTTACCTGATAAATTATATATTGTTATTCATTTCCATCCAACTCTGGCTTTCATTATTTTTAGACTCAAAATGTGCCTTCTTGCCTTACAAGAGCACCACCTAGTGTTCAATAAATTAAATCATATCACAATCCTGTACAAGAGAATTTATTTTCTAAATCCTGTTACAGACCATGCTCTTACATTTCAACCACTGTAAAAGTGATAAAATGTTAGAGCTAAATGAAACTTCAGACATTATAACCAACTCCTAATTTTGTAGCTATAGAAACTAGCCAAGAGAGATTAAGTGACTTGCCAAGGTCACTCAAGTAGTTTACTTGAGCTAGGACTAGAATCTTGATCTCATGACTCTGCCAAATATGTCTCTTTCCACAACACTATACTACTCTCCACATGGAATAAAGCTTTTCTATGTCTAGATTTTATTTTCTTTTTTCACTGTAAATAAACATTTTTAAAAGGGTCATTTCCACACACTTAAGTAGAACAAAAAAGGATGAAATCATGAATCTCCATTTCACACTTACCTTTTTTTAAATATGTAATAAACTCTACATGTTACTTTAAAAATTGTCCTAATTGTCTATGTTTCTTTCTGAATATCCTTTTGTTCTCTTTATACATGTTAAAAAAATATTTCAATGGTCATCTTTTTTTTTGCGTCATTGTTCCTAACTCCTTTGCCCCCCCCCATTAGTTGAAAGAAGAAGAAAAAACCTATCATAAATAAGCATAGTCAATCAAAACGAATCTCCATGTCTAAAACGTCTAAAAATGTTCATTCTAGTGCTATAAGAAATAATGAGCAGGCAGATTTCAGAAAAACTTGGAAAGACTTGCAAAACCAGGAGAGTGAGCAGAACCAAAAGAACACTATACAAAGTAACAGCAACACTGCGCAATGATAGACTTAGCTCTTCTGAGCAAAACAACACTAAGACAATTTCAAAAGGACTCATGATAAAAAATGTTATCCATGTTCAAAGAAAGAACTATGGCGTCTGAATGCAGATCAAAGAACAGTATTTTCACTTTTTGGTTGTTCTCTCTTTCTCATGGTTTTTCCCTTTTGTTCTTATTCTTCTTTCACAATATGACTAACATGGAAATATATTTAATATGATTGTACATGTATAACCTATGTTAGATTGCTTGGATCTTAGGGAGGGAGAAAAAATTTGAAACTCAAAATCTAATAAACATGAATGTTGAAAATTATCTTTACATGTAATTGGAAAAAATAAAATACTATTAGGTGGAAAAAATAACAAAAAAGTTCATTCTGATCACTGCATTGAAGATAGTGCCTAAGGCTTTCAAAATGGTTTCTTTTTCCTTTTTCCTTTTTTTTTCTTTTTTTTACTACATTGCTGTTCTTATATAAACCATTCTCCTGGTTCTGCTCACTTCACTCTGCATCAGTTCATACTACTCAGATTAATTAGAAACCATCTCTTTTTTCACTTCTCAAGATGAAAAAATTTCCTCACATTCATTTACTACAATTTATTCCCCAACTGTCCAAAAGGTAATCAAAGGTTGTAGTTAATTTCTTTTCTTTCTCTCTTTTACTCCCCTCCTTGAGGTTCAGAAAGTTTATTCCACATACAGCTATTCCTTTTCTGGTATTACTCTTCTACAATTTTGCATGCATACACACATATGATGTAGTGTATAATATACCACATATTACAGTACCTAAAATAGTATATATATATATATATATATAGTATAACAGTATACTATAAATTTAAAATCTAAAATAGTATACTCAGTCTGTCAGTCAATAAGACAGTCCTTGCCAAGCACTGTACTAAGCACTGGGGTGATACCAAAAATAACTAAATAAATAAAAGACAGTCCTTGGAGCTCACAATTGAATGGGGGACACAACAAGCAAGCAAATATAAACAAACTATACACAGGAAAAATAGGAAATAAAAGAGGGAAGACACTGGATTTAAGAGGGGTTAGGGAAGGCCTCCAGTAGATCAGATTTTAGTTCAGATGTAAAGAAAGACAGGGAAACCATGAGGCATGAGGCAAAGATGAGGAGGAAAAGGATTCCAGTAATGAGGGACAGGCAGAGAAAATGCCCAGAGCCAAAAGACAGATAGGGTGTCTTGTTGTGGAACTATCTGGATCAAAGAATGTGTCTGAGAATGAAGAATAAGAAAACTAGAAAGTTCTGGACCACATAACAAACAAAATGGTTTCTCCAATTCCCCCCAACTTTCAAACTTCTCCAAAACAGAAATTATGCATCAAAGATAAAGAACCTTTGGCTGTCTCCATGATTTAGGACACCAAAAAGTTAAAAAATAATAATTAACTGACATCTACACTGAGCTCAATCAGCACCCTCCCCCAAGATACCATGCTACTGGTAACCAGGCTACATAAGCCAAATAACACAAGTTCATAATGAAACCCAATCCCACACCCCCATGTCTCCTCGCTCTTTTCACTGTCTTGGAGATCCAGGCTACAGACTGTGGAAGCCTAACTAGGCTAGGACAGATGGCCAGCCCAACTCTGCAGTGCTTCAGAATACAGAAGCCACTAGGGCCACAAAGCCAGTGCCATCACAGCAGGTCTGTGCTGCAAAAGATCTCTGTAAGAGAGCCAAGAACAAAGAGAAAAGGGCAGTAAACATGTCTAGGCTGGAAACAGAGCTCAATACCACATCCTACCCCCACCCACTATTTCCAGATCCTGACACCCAAACTACACAAATCCACCCTGTATCATCAACATGACAAAACTCTGAAATACAGGCCAGTGAATTGAAGAACAGAAAGAATAGGGAAGGGGGTGGGGGGCACGAGGAGAAAACAGTTGATTAATATGCCACTAAGCCTGTAAGAAAGGGCTCAGCATCTGGTTGGAACCAGTTCTGCCCCCTCCCCCCAGAAGTCACATGGAGGCGAGCCCTAGGCTTGTCAACCATGAACTGCCCAGCAAGAGAGGAAGCTGAGAAGCTTTGAGATCCAGCGCCCAAGGAAACCACCATCAGAGGGACCAGAGTCAGAAAGTGAGCAATAAAGGAAAATAAGAGGGGGAAAAATAAGACAAATCATCAAAGATCTCTGGAAGAAGACAACTCAAAGACCTTGAAGATAAGCAGACAAATCAACAGGGAAAACATTAACAGCAGAAAGAAATATGACCTCTAGATCTAGTAAACAAATTCAGGCATCTATTTATAAATACTGCAAAACAAAGGAAAATGATCTAAAACTTGATGAGACAGAGGACCTTGTGGAATTTGAAGAGAACATGGAAGGTTGTTCCTGAGTAGTTCAAAGGAGAAATGAGAATTGTAAGAGCAGAATTTATGGCCTATACCATGAAAATTATGAGCAGAAGAGAAAATACTGGAATATGTGATGGCAAGTCACACCAAAGAAACAAAAGGGAAAACAATAATTTAGGAATACAAATACATAAAAGTGAGAGTCAATCTAAAAGAAGAGGAAAAGTTAAGATTAATTAATATTAAATATTAATATTGATCTTGAAGATAAGAGGTATAGAGACAATCTGAAGACTGCCAGAAGACCATAACAGGACAAAAAATTCTCAGCACCATAATTCAGTAAATAATAGAAGAGAACTGCCCAGAACTTCTAAACATAGTAAATGAAATACCAATTGAAAGAACTGATAGACTGCCTTCAGGAAAAAAAAAACAACTCCACAGCTGCAAACTTCCAGACAATAGTGGTTAAATTTAACAATTCAATTCAGAAATAAGTTCTGCATAAGATCAAGAGAAATACAAAGCAAAGGAAATTTGAATAACACAAGACTTATTCTGTAACCACTAGAAAACCTGGGGAAAAATGGAAAGTGTTCTGAAGGGCAATGCACCTCAGTAGGAAGTCCAAGGTGATGTACCCAGCAAATCTGAGCTTCACCATAAATGATAAAGATGGGCATTCAATAATAGAGATGTTTGAAATACAAATATATAAATACAAAAGATAAATGGTCAGAGAACATGAACAAAATTTTCCCCCAGAATGATTATAAACTATAAATAAGTACATGAAAACTCACTGCAAATGACTAACAGTGATAGAAATGCACATTAAAATAACAACTCACTGTGTGAAGTGGAAAAAATAACACAAAGGCAAGAATTGATGTTGGAAAGGACTATGAAAAGGTATAAACACTGATGCAGAGTTAGTAGAGTTGTAAGGATTTCCAATTATGAATTTCAACTTGGAATGATACCCAAAAAACTGACTAATTCATCCATACCTTTCAACTCAGTGATCTCACTACTGAGTATATACTTTAAGGAAATCAAAATAGGAATGGGAAAAAAAGGTCCAATATATAACCAGGTGTCCATTGTAACACTCTCCATGGTAGCAACAAACTAGAAATATCTTTTCATCAGCTGAGAAATGGTTGAACAAATTGTGGTATATTAATGCAATGGAATATTACTGCATAATAATAAATAACGAATGTGAAAAACTCAAAGAAGTATGGGAAGATTTGTACAAACTGCTGCCAAAGGAAACAGAAACAAGAACATGATATGCACAGTGACTATAACAATGTAAATAAAATATCACTTTAAGGAAATTAGAAGAGATAAGAGATAAGATAAAGAAGGTGACACCGGACTGCAAGGAAAAAATAATGTACATGTCAGATACGGTAAGGCAAGATTCAATCTAGAGCATGGCTAGAAAAATGACTGTGATGTAAAGCAAACAGCAACAATAAAATACTATTTTTTAAAATTCTAACAAGAGATTTCCCTTAGTGTTTTACTACCAATCGGCTGGCATTTATATAGGAATGATTAATCAAATATATGGAAATTGCATAGAAACAAAGAATAAAGATAAGGATAGGAAATTTTTTAAAACTGAAGGAAGTAATTTAGGGGTTAATATATATGATTAAAATTAATTTGGGACACTTATTAGTAAATCTAGAGATGCTTAAAACACAATCCTATTTGAACATTTGAAAGAATTCTAATTGGTCAAATAAAGTAAACTTCATTAACAAACAAGTCAATTTTGATAGCTTTTAACAGCTCCTCAAACCTACCAAAAAGAATATTGTTGCTGTTGAGTTGTTTCAGTCCTGTCCGACTCTCTGTAACCCCATTTGGGGTTTTCTTGGCAAAGATATTGCAGTGGTTTGCCATTTCCTTCTCTAGCTCATTTTACAGAAGAAGAAAGGAGGCAAACAGGGTTAAGTGACTTGCCCAGGGTCCCACAACTAGTAAGTGTCTGACACTAGATTTGAACTCAATCCCCCTGACACCAGCGCTTAATTAATTCACTATGCCATCTAGTTGACCTTAAAAGAATATTACAGGGAAGCTAGGTAGCACAATGGATAAAGCATTGGCCCTGTAGTAAGGAGGACCTAAGTTCAAATCTGATCTCAGACACTTACTAGCTGTGGGACTAGCAAGTCACGTGACCCCAACTGCCTCCCCAAAAAAATTTTTTTAAGAATATTACTATTAATTTATTTTTATTAACTTTAAATATTAATATGCTATAGAGCAATACAATATATTTGTATGTTATATATTGTATATTCTTTGAGCAATACCACTGCTAGCTATATCCCAAAGACATCCTAAAAAGAGGGGAAAGGACCTCTTTGCACAAAAATCTAGCAGCTAAGAATTGGAAACTGAAGGGATGTCCATCAATTGGGAAATGACTATAAACAAGCATAACACATATTTATATATTAATAATATAATTATATTAAATATTAATGGTAATTTATTTTTACTTATTAGCATTCTTTTCCTTTTAAATTTTGAATTCCAAATTCTCTCCCTCCTTCTCATCCCTCCCCCACCAAGAAAGCAAGCAAGATGACATTAATTATACATGTGAAATCATGCAAAACATTTCCATATTAGCCATATTTCAAAAAAATTAAGAAAAATAAAGGAAGTGAGAAAATTATACTTCACTTTGCATTCAGAGTTCATCAGTTCTTCAAAGGTAAACAGCATTTTTTTTGTTATCAAGAATGCTTTGGAATTGTCTTCGATCACTGTATTGATCAGAGAAGCCAAGTATTTGGCTCTTCACAGCAATATAATGATCTACAGCAATTAAAAAAAACTCATGATAGAAAACGCTATCCACATCCAGAGAAAGAAGTATGGAATCTGAATGCAGATCAAAGCACACTAATTTCACTTTGTTTTGTTTTGGTTTTTCTTTCTCATGATTTTTCCTTTTTGTTCTGATTCTTCTTTCATAACATGATAATGTGGAAATGTCTAATATGATTGTATATGTATAACCTATATCAGATTGCTTGCCATCTTGGGGAGGGGAGGAAGAAAAAAATCTGCAACTCAAAATTTTATAAAAGTGAACGTTGAAAACAAAAAATAATTTTTTTAAAAGAAAAAAGGATAACCAAGTCTTTCACAGTTAATCATCATTACAACATTGCTGTTACTGGGCACAAATATGTCCTGGTTTTTCTCACTTCACTGTGTATTAGTTCATAGAGGTCTTGCCATGTTTTTCTGAAACTACTCCGTCATCATTTCTTATAGCACAATAGTACTCCATCACAATCGTATGCCACAACTTGTTCAGCCATTCCTCAGTTGAAGAGCATCCTCTCAATTTCCAATTCTTTGCTACTACAAAAAGAGCTGCTATAAATATTTTTGTACATATAGGTCCTTTTCCTTTTTTTGCTTTGATCCCTTTGGTATACAGACCTAGTAATGACACATACTGCAGGGTCAAAAGCCATGAACAGTTTGAAAGCCCTTTGGTCATATTTCCACATTCTTCTCCACAATGGTTGGACCAGTTCACTACTCTATCAGCAATTTATTAGTCTATCTATTTTTCCCTTATCCCATCCACACCTACAATTTCTTTATATTTATATCCAAATATATGCATACATACACATATACATATTTGCATTTTATTTTTCCCAATTATATTTTTAAAAAATTTTTAACATTTGTTTTTTCCTTTAAACTTTTGAGTTCCAAATTATAACCCTCCTCACTCCTAACCCTAGATGGTAAGCAATCAGACATACACATACACATGCAATCATGTAAAACATTTCCATATTGGTCATTTTGCACAAGAAAGCTCTTTGAACATGGAAGCCATTAAATCCTGTGTGATTCTTACTGTGGCTCCACAATATTAGAATTGTTTCTTTCTTGCTGCTTAAAGTATTTTCTCTTTGACCTAGAAGCTCTGGAATTGGTTAGGTTTCAGGAAGTGACTGGTGGATTCTTTCAATTTCACCCTCTATATCTAAGACGTCAGAGCAGTTTTTCTTTATAATTTCTTGAAATATTATATCTAGGCTCTTTTTGATCATAATTTTTAAGTAGTCCAATAATTTTTAAATTATCTTTCCTCAATCTATTTTCCAGGTCATTTGTTTTTCTACGAGATATTTCATTTTCTTTTATTTTTTCATTCTTCTGCCTTTGATTATTTCTTGATGTCTCATGGAGTCAAGAGCTTCCACTTGTTTCATTCTATTTTTTAAGGAATTATTTTCTCCAGTGAGCTTTTGTCCCTCTTTTTTTCCATTTGGCTAATTGTGCTTTTTTAAGTTCTTCTCTTTGATTTTTGTGCCTCTTTTACCTTTTGGCCAATTTTCTTTTTTAAAGTGTTATTTTCTTCAGTCTTTTTGGTGCCTCTTTTACCAAGCTATTAAGTCTCTCTTCAAATTTTGCTTACATCACTCTTATTTTTTTCCCAGTTTTTCTTCTACCACTGTTATGTCTTTCTCTAACTCTTCTAGGAACTCTTGTCAGGTTTGAGTCCAATTAGCATTTTTCTTTGAAGGTTTTTTTTTTGGTAGCTGTTTTCACACTGCTGTCTTCTGAATTTATATCTTGGTCTTCTCTGCCACCTAGTAACTTTCTATGGTCAAATTCTTTTTGTTATTCTTCTTGTTTGCTCATTTTACCAGCATATTTCTTGACTTTGAACTTTATGCTAAACTTGGGCTGTGCTCACCTTGGGGTGGTGAAGCACTGTCCCAAGCTTCACATTTTTTCTTACTGATATTTTCAGAACTAGTTCTGAGGGTCTGCAAGTTCTTAATGCTTCCAAGGTGGTGTGATCTGAAGAAAGATGTGGGCACTGTCCAGAAAAGACCCCTAATGTCCTAAAGTTGCACTCTTTGCCTTGGAAAGGCCCCTGCTCCCTTATGACAGACCACAAGCATTACTCTCCATCCTGGAAATGTGACCCAGAACTGAGTATAGGCAACAGAGTTGTCAATCAGCATCAGGGGTACCCAGTGCCAAGAAATCTCTTACCATGAAAATACCATGGTCATTTTGTACAAGAAGACTCTTTTAACCTGGAAGCCACTAAATCCTGTGTGGTCCTTACTGTGGCTCCACAATATTAGAACTGTTTCTTTCTGCAGTCTCTTTCTGAGCAATTTTCTGACCTTCTTTTCTGTCTCTAGGCTAAGAGCTCCCAAAGCTGCTGTTACTGCTGTGGCTGCTATAGCTGTCATCACAAGTGCACACTCCAGACAGTGTGCAAAGTGCCAAAGATTTCTCCTGCCAACATCTTAAGTTTTCTTATGCTAGAAAAATGTCTCCCTCTGACCTCTTTTTGGCTTTGCCACTCCAAAATTTCATTTGAGGCATTATTTTAAAGTTGTTTAGAGGGGAATGTTAAGAGAGTTCAGCTGCATGGCTATTCCTAATTTTGGCTCTTGCCTGGTAATTAATTTCAAGATAAACCCTTCCTACACATTCATTCAATGCTCCACTCAACTACCAAGGTGATTTTTTTCAAGTGTAGATCTAACCATGTAACCCCCTGCTCAAGGCGCTCCAGGAATTCCCTATCACCTCCAGAATCAAATATAAATCCCTCTATTCAGCATTAAAGCTCTTCATCTAGTCTTCTTACATTTCACTCTCCCCTACACACTCTGATTACTTGCAAATGATTAAACATATCACTCCTCTTCATCTCTAAGTCATCACACTGACTGTTTCCGTCACCTATAATGCTCTGCCCCCATACCTCTACCTTTCACTTTTCCTGGCTTCCTTCCAGGCTCAGCCTAATTCTACTAGAGCCTTCTGCAGGTACTCCCAGCTGTTAATGTCTTTCAGATTATTTTCATCTACTCTAAAAATATAGTATATGCAACCAGTTATTTATATGTTATTTCCACCATTAGAATGTGAGATCCTTAAAGGTTGTCTTTTTTTTGGATCCCCAGGACTTAGCACAGAATCTGGCACATGATAATCCCTTAATATATGCTTGTCGATTAAATTCAACCAAGACAAGGAATTATATAACAGCAATGGAAAATAAGAGAAGACAAATCTACTTTCTGGTCAATATGCTATTAGAACAATACATTCAAAATATGGCTGAAGAATTTCCATTCAAAAGCAATAGGCACAACAATATAAGAGCCAATCTAAATTATATTTTTATTACCTTATCAATGACATCTACATGTCCAGGAACTCTAAAACAATTTTATCATAGATAGGATAAACAAACTGTCAGAATGGAAGGATAATTAAAATTGTAGGCAGCTGCAATGAGCCAATGATGGAACTACAAGTAGAAGTACAAAAAAAAAAAAAAACAGACTGAATCTATAAGCACCAAAGATAACTTCCTTAGGATGTCTGCAACTTTTCAGTTCATTATAATCTCCTTACAAAATGAAGAAATCCTGAACAAAATCAAAAACAGTGATAAAACAAACATTAGTGTTAAGTATCTTGAATCTAAGAACCTGGGTTTGACTCCTGCCTTTACTATCTGTGGAACACTGGGCAAACCTTTTACCTCGCTGAGCCTCAGTTCTACAATCCCTTCCAGATCTATACGATAAAAAAAAGTTACCCAATTCTAAGCACTTAAAAGCATATTCTAAGAGCTAGAAGGGTCTCCAAGGTCACCTAACTCAAGCCATACTCAAAGGCCAACCTATACTTGAAATAGTAATAACTTCTAAAATATCAAGAAAAATTAATCATACAGCTTCTATTTAAAGATTTCCAGTAGCTGGGACCTCACTACATACCCAAGGAAAATTCAAACTCATTATGTCATAAAAATAATTTTTTATCTTTCCCCAGAAACCTACTCCATCAAACTTCCCTGTTTTTATAAAGAGTACCACCACTCTTCCAGTCTCTTGGGTTCACAAAGTCAGCATTCTCCTCAATTCTTCCTGCAACATTTTCTTTCATATATGTCTCCTTCTTGCTATTCATGTAGCCACATCAGTTCAAGCCCTCATCTCCTCTCGACCAGATGAATGTAATGACCTAATAATTGGTCTCCCTGACTTGCCTTCCCTCCACTCCAATCCATCCTCCAATCCAGCTGCCAAAGTGATTTTCCTTAAACACAAGTGTAACTATGTTAGGAAGAAAAACTTTTTTTGTTTTCTCTACCAAGGAGAATTCACAAAATAAATGAAGATATGATAACAGAACATCTACTTAATAAACTTCAGTGGCTCCCTATTGACTCAAGGATAAAATATAAATTTCTCTACTGGACTATTAAGCTCCTGTAGAACCCGATTCTAAGCCAATCTTTACAAAATCATTGTACATTAATCCTCCTCTCACATTTTACACTGGATCACATAGTCCAGCCAAACTTGTCTTCTTTCTGTTCTTAACAGAGCACTCCCTTTCTTCTCTGTGCCTTTCCGCTGATTCTCCCTCATGCCTGAAATACATTCCCTCCTCACCTCAACCTCACAGAATCCCACATTTCTTCAAGCTTAAGGTCAAGCACCACATTATCAGAAAGCCTTGCTAAGGCTCTCCCTCCTCTCCTCAACTATGTTGTATTTACCTTATATTGTTTCTGTATCTCTATTGTATACACATACATACTGCATACACATATTTATTCTGTACATAATCACATGTAAATATTGTCTCCTCTAATCAAATATAAAACTCCGTAAGAACAAGGGCACTTTCATTTTTTTAGCCTTTGTATCAGTGCCTAGCTCACAGCCTGAGATATTGCAGGTACTTAATAAATACTTACTGATTAAATGATTGATTACTAAAGCAACTCATTCCACTTTTAGTCAGCAATAAATATTATGAAGTTTTTCCTTATCTTGAGCTGAAATCTGCCTCTCTTTAACTTATTTTATATTATTGGTACTAATTCTGACTCCTGGGGCCAAGTAAAATAAATCTAATAAACCTCCTACACAATTGGCCTTCAAAAATCTGAAGCCAAGCTATCATATTTCCTCTAAATTTTCTCTTCTACCAATTAAACATCTCCAGTTCTTTCAAGTAATCTTTATATGGTTCAGTTCCAAGTTAATTAATTCACCACAGTGGCCACTTTTGAGGGGATAAATTCTTGCCTGTCAATTTCTATTCTGAAGTTCTTAATTCAGGTTCCTAGAACTGATAGGACAAAATTCCAGAGAGTCCACCCACAGCATAATAACATGGATAGGGTTATCATTCCCCCTATTCTGGTAACTATATTTCTAGTCTTTTGATCTAAGATCACCTTAACTTAAGTACTGCAGCAGCCATGTAACTCCATTCATTAATACTGGGCTTACAATTTACTAAAGCCTCCAGATTCTTTTCATACGCACTGATATCTAGCCACATGTTGTCCTATACTTCTCTTGTGCAGACTTAAAACCTACATACAGAATTTTACCCTTAGGTAAATTCAATTCTACCTTATATTTGCCCCCATTGTTCTATAATCTGACATCTCTCTGGACTCTGATTCTGTTCACCCAACATATTAACTATCCCTCCTAGATTCCTGTTATCTTCCAGCCAAAAATGCAATACATATTATGCCTTGATCCAAGCTCCCGAGAAAAATGATGAACAGAACAGAGTTAATGACATCATCTTGAATTTCTCTACTAGCAATCTCCCTTTAGATGGACAATGATTCATTAATATTAGGCAAGCCATTTGGTCTAATCATTCAACCAGGTCAGTATACAATTGCTTTTGTCACTTACTTGTGTGACTACTATCAAAGGAGACAATATCTGTAAAATATTTTTTCAGTATTACTGTCTTTTTTTTTTTTGCTTTAAATAGTATTTTAGGGGGGCGGAGCCAAGATGGCGTAGTAGAAAGACGCACATACACATAGCTCCGAACCCACAACCCATAGAACAACTACAAAGAAGCAACCCACGGCGAATTCTGCACCCAGAGGCCACAGAACATTGGAGCGAGGGAGATTTCTGTTCCAGAGAGACCTGCAAACCTCTCGTAAAAGGTCCTTCGTGCTGCGGACTGGGCGCCGGGACTGGGAGCTGAGTACAGCCCTGCCGTGGCCGCGGCACCGAGAGGAACAGATCCGAGCGGGCTTCAGGGACGGGATCTCCAGCGGCCGCACAAGTACCTCCACCCACAGGTGACGGGGGTCTGTGAGAGAGTCCCTTTGGTGGGTCGAGGGGGGAGTGGGGTGCCCCCATGGCTCGGGCCCCCTCGGGAGACAGAAGCTGAGGGGCAGCGGCAGACCAGGGCTCTCCAAGCAGGCAGGAGCCTGGATCCATTGTTGAAGGTCTGTGCATAAACTCCCTGAGGGAACTGAGCCTGAGAGGCAGCCCTGCCCTCACCTGAGCATCTGAATTTAATCTCACACTGAATAGCAGCCCTGCCCCCGCCAAAAGCCCTGAGGCTGGAAGCAGCATTTGAATCTCAGACCCCAAACACTGGCTGGGAGGATCAGGAGGTGAGGTGGGTGTGAGGAAAATATTCAGAGGTCAAGTCACTGGCTGGGAAAATGCCCAGAAAAGGGAAAAGAAATAAGACTATAGAAGGTTACTTTCTTGGTGAACAGGCATTTCCTCCCTTCCTTTCTGATGAGGAAGAGCAATGCTTACCATCAGGCAAAGACACAGAAATCAAGGCTTCTGTGTCCCAGCCCACTCAATGGGCACAGGCCATGGAAGAGCTCAAAAAGAATTTTGAAAATCAAGTTAGAGAGGTGGAGGAAAAGCTGGGAAGAGAAATGAGAGACATGAAGTCAAAGCATGAACAGCAAATCAGCTCCCTGCTAAAGGAGACCCAAAAAAATGTTGAAGAAAATAACACCTTGAAAACTAGCCTAACTCAATTGGCAAAAGAGGTTCAAAAAGCCAATGAGGAGAAGAATGCTTTCAAAAGCAGAATTAGCCAAATGGAAAAGGAGATACAAAAGCTCACTGAAGAAAATAGTTCTTTCAGAATTAGAATGGAACAGATGGAGGCTAATGACTTTATGAGAAACCAAGAAATCACAAAACAAAACCAAAAGAATGAAAAAATGGAAGATAATGTGAAATATCTCATTGGAAAAACAACTGACCTGGAAAATAGAGCCAGGAGAGACAATTTAAAAATTGTGGGCCTACCTGAAAGCCATGATCAGAAAAAGAGCCTAGACATCATCTTTCATGAAATTATCAGTGAAAACTGCCCTGAGATTCTAGAACCAGAGGGCAAAATAAATATTCAAGGAATCCACAGAACACCGCCTGAAAGAGATCCAAAAAGAGAAACTCCTAGGAACATTGTGGCCAAATTCCAGAACTCCCAGGTGAAAGAGAAAATATTGCAAGCAGCTAGAAAGAAACAATTCAAGTATTGTGGAAATACAATCAGGATAACACAAGATCTAGCAGCTTCTACATTAAGGGATCGAAGGGCATGGAATAGGATATTCCAGAAGTCAAAGGAACTAGGACTAAAACCAAGAATCACCTACCCAGCAAAACTGAGTATAATACTTCAGGGGAAAAATTGGTCTTTCAATGAAATAGAGGATTTTCAAGCATTCTTGATGAAAAGACCAGAGCTGAAAAGAAAATCTGACTTCCAAACACAAGAATGAAGAGAACCATGAAAAGGTGAACAGCAAAGAGAAGTCATAAGGGACTTACTAAAGTTGAACTGTTTACATTCCTACATGGAAAGACAATATTTGTAACTCTTGAAACATTTCAGTATCTGGGTACTGGGTGGGATTACACACACACACATGCACACACGCACACACACATAGAGACAGAGTGCACAGTGTGAATTGAAGAGGATGGGATCATATCTTAAAAAAAAATGAAATCAAGCAGTGAGAGAGAAAGATATTGGGAGGAGAAAGGGAGAATTGAATGGGGCAAATTATCTCTCATAAAAGAGGCAAGCAAAAGACTCATTAGTGGAGGGATAAAGAGGGGAGGTGAGAGAAAAACATGAAGTCTACTCTCATCACATTCCACTAAAGGAAAGAATAAAATGCCTACTCATTTTGGTATGAAAACCTATCTTACAATACAGGAAAGTGGAGGATAAGGGGATAAGCAGAGTGGGGGGGGGATGATAGAAGGGAGGGCATGGGGAGGAGAGTGCAATTTGAGGTCAACACTCATGGGGAGGGATAGGATCAAAAGAGAATAGAAGTAATGGGGGACAGGATAGGATGGAGGGAAATATAGTTAGTCCTATACAACACAACTATTATGGAAGTCATTTGCAAAACTACACAGATTTGGCCTATATTGAATTGCTTGCCCTCCAAAGGGAAGGGGTGGAGAGGGAGGGAGCTAAAGAAGTTGGAACTCAAAGTGTTAGGATCAGCTGTAATGTTCTTACCACTAGGAAATAAGAAATACAGGTAAAGGGGTATAGAAAGCTATCTGGCCCTACAGGACAAAAGAGAAGACGGAGACAAGGGCAGAGAGGGATGATAGAAGAGAGAGCAGATTGGTCATAGGGGCAATTAGAATGCTTGGCGTTTGGGGGGGGAGGGGAGAAAAGGGGAAAAATTTGAAACCCAAAATTTTGTGAAAATGAATGTTAAAAGCTAAATAAAAAAAAGAAAAAAAAGAAAGGAAAAAAAGAGAAAAAATAAAAAAAAAAAAATAAAGAAAAAATGGCAAAAAAAAAAAAAAGATTCAGCTATCCAAAACAATTCTAAAGGATTCATGATGAATAACGCTAACCACCTCCAGAGAGAGAAATGACAGAATCTGAGTGCAGATTGAAGCATACTTTTTTCACTTTTTTTTGGCAATATGGTTAATATGGAAATATGTTTTGCATGACTTCACATGAATAATCAATGTATTGCTTGCCTTCTCAGTAGGTGGGCAAGGGGTATGGGAGAGAATTAGGAACCCAAATAAAAAAATGAATGTTAAAATAAAGCATATTAAAATGTAAATAAATGGATGGACGAATAAATAAAATTTTAAAAAAGAAAAAAAAAATAGTATTTTATTTTTCCCCCAATTACACATCAAGAACATTTTAGGACTTATTTTTAAAAGATTTTTAGTTCCAAATTTTTCTCCCTCCCTCCTCTGAAAATGGTAAACAGTTTGATATAATTTATGTATGCGATATCATGCAAAACATATTTCCATATTCGTCACAGTTGTAGAAGAAGAAACAGATCAAAAGAAAAAAATATGAGAATGAATAAAGTAAGTGAAGAAAATATGCTTCAATCTGCATTCAAAGTCCATTAGTTCTTTATCAAGATATGGATAGCACTTTCCTTGGTCAATTTTTTGTACTTTTCTTGGATCACTGTATTGAGTCATTCAAAGCTGATTACCACATGATGTTGATGTTTTCTTGGTTCTGGTCTTTTCACTTTGCATCAGTTTGTACAAGTCTTTCCAGGTTTTTCTGAAATCTATTCATCATTTCTTATTGCGCAATAGTACTCCATTACATTCATATACCACAGCTTGTTCAGCCATTCCCCAATCAATGGGCATCCCCTCAATTTCCAATATTCTGCCACCACAAATATTTTTGCACATGAAGGTCCTATTCCTTTTTTTTACGATCTCTTTGGGATATTTGTAAAGCATTTTGCAAACTTCAAAGCTTACATAAATGTTACCTATTATTACTATCATCCACTCTGTATTTCTTTACCTTATCCATAAAGACATCTGGAGCCACTTTATCAAATACTTAACTAAAATCCAGACTTATTAGGCCTACAGAATTCCTCAATCTCCAATTTGAACTTACCTTGTTTTTCATGAATCAAAGTGGGCTTGCAGTGATTCCCACTTCCCTTTTCAAATGCTGACAAATCTTTCTTTGAATAATATAGTCTAGGTCTTTACTGTGAATCAAAGTCAAGTTCAACATCATACTGTTTGAAGAGTCTATCTTCTTCCTTTCTTAGAAAATCAGAATAATGTTTACCAGTCTTCCCACAGCTAACAATCACATCTAAAATTTCTTTCACAATCCTGTAGTGTTGTGTGTCCAGGTTAGACAACATGAACTTGTTGAGGGTCCCTATAAGTTCTCTTACCATATCTCTGTTCATTCTGAGTTCCAATTCCCTTGTTAACCACTTTTTTCCTTTACTCTTCAGTTTGAAAATCATTCTCCTTGGTAGAGAAAACATAGATAAAATAGTTCTACCTTCTCTCACTCTCTGTCATTACTCTGCCCTAATCCTAAATTTTGCCTTTGTTTTCTAAGCTGGGGTTGGAATTTGGGACTGGACCTGTGATTTCATTGGTATAAGAACTACCAATGTGGATCAGTCAGCTCCTTCTCAGCAATGTAAAGCTTCAGAGAAGTATTGAGCACTTTGAAAAGCAAACTATATATCCTGCTGCCTCCCAATCCTAAACAATTAAGAAATACTTAAATCATTTAGTACAGAGATAGGGAACCTGATGCCTGGAGGCAACAAGTGGCAGTCTAGGTCCTCAAGTGTGGCCCTTTGAATCCAAACTTCATCCCTGGTTTAGTATTTTCTGCTTAAGAAAGTATATAATAAAGGAGGTTTTAGAAATATCTCCATTTGAGAACTATTTCCTTTAAAATGAACAATGCTTAGGTAGTTGAAAGGGTCTTATCTTCAGAGATCTACAAAGCTTCTATATAAGCCTTTTAAAAATCTGATTTCAATCAAACTAAATGAAATGACCAATACTGGGATAAGACAAAGAAAACAAAAAATAAAAAGTAAACTTCTTTCTTCTCAGCACAGAGAGGACTAAAAGTATGGAACGTTGTATACACTGTTGGACACAGTCACTGTGTCAGTAGTTTTGCTTACATGTTTTACTTTTTTCTTTACTACATGGGAGGGGCCTCTCCAAAACTCCTTGGCTACCCAACTCTGACCACCTGTCCTTTTCTGGTAGATGCCATTCAAAAAAATGAAGGGGCTATGGTTTCTAGATATACTGTGGTATTCAATTGTTTGGCTGACAGTAAGTCTGATTTCCAGAAAGTTTTCAGATAAATGTTTTACCGAGTCCAGGCAAGACCATGAGAACCTGCCTAACATACACAGTGTTCCCAAAGTCACTGTACAGTTTTAAGTGTTAGTAACTTATGAGCAAAACTTTTTTTTAAGCTCTAAGCTTGAGTAGTTTAAAATTGCACAGACTTTTGAGTCACCCTGTATTTACAAAGCTAACCATGATGGAAGCTAAACTCTACCTATTTCTTTCTTCCCTCAACTAATTACAAGGCTCATATATTCCAGAACCCCTAGAAACCAAGGAAATCTGGCAAATCATCACTGATACATATAAGAGATAAGCCCTTTTCAGTATAAAAGGGAAAACTGATAAACCATCTTTGGTGCAGCTTCCCCATAAGCTCTTCTGACATCACAAGTGACCATGAGCTATAGACTAGAGGCCCACCTCAATTGACAGGATTGAATGACTTGCAATACATCCCAAATCCAGCCCTCCTGAGGCCTCAGTAGCCTACACAGAAAATCTTTCAATAAATCTCATTTGGACAGGTAAGTTTTATAAGGGAGTTTTTTTTTCCCTTCCCAAGTTTGAACACTGATTTATCACACAAGCAAAAAAAAAAAATCATTCTTTTAGCATAGTGTTGTATTAAAACCATTAAACTATGACTGACATGATTTATTCCACAGTGTTTGGGCTTATGGTCCTTATGACCCTTCTTGTGATATGTATATAGATACATTTGCTTCTTAGAATTCTATAACTGAGAGTGTCATCTTTCCTCTGGAGAATCTGAATTAATGTATCATATTTACATACAAAAAATATACCACTATAATTGAGGTCACTTTCCCTATGCTGTATTTCTATACTGGAATTTTATTCTCTGCTCCCCTACAGAATATGAATTAGCATTCATATGTAGAATTCCCAGGGAAAATTCTATATGCAACTGCACCATATTTTTCATCCTAACTTGAGAAAACAAACTAACATCCTCTGGCAATGGCCAAGCAATTTAGAGGTTCTCTCTCCAATATAGGAAGGCTCATGCCCATGTTAATTGGTTATTTATCTGTATATCTGTGTGGTTGTGTTTCCTGCTTTCTTTTGCTTTGATATATGAAACCAGCCAAGAAGGTCTCCCTTCTCTCCCCAATTACAGCTTCCCAGATAAGAGTCCAACTGTTCCCAAACAGTGCCACAGTACATGGGATCACTGATAACATACATCACATCCCTCTTATTAGCCTGCATTGAATGGGAGAAGGGGAAGATAGAAGTATCCTAATCCTATGATTCTGATCCCTTCCACCAATGTCAGTACTCAAAAATCCCAAAGTGTAGATGTGGAACGGAAGGTAACTAGAATGTAACACTTTGCTCCCTTCCAATCACCATGCTGGAACCTTGGAAAAGAGGGGAGCACCTCTCCTAATAGATATCAGAGACAGGACTTTTTCTGTATAAAAAAGGAAAGCTGGGAAGCCATCTACAGAGCTGCCACATTCAGGTTGGATACTAATTTGCAAGACCATGGTGACCCTCAACCTCCCGTCATCAGTCCTCCTAAAGTCTTGGTTGGTCGTAGAGGATATGCTTCAATAAAATTCTTTTGGACGATAAACACTTATATATGAGTTTTTCCTTTCTTTTTCTAATATGTAAAGTGAACTGGAGAAGCCAATGCTGCCAAATGTAGGAAGTGAAATGGGGAGGAGAAACTAATCAAGTCTTTTTTCTGATTTAACAACTCACAGTGACAGCCCTCATTCCAACCTCAGCAGTCAACAGCTCTAATTCAGCTGCTACTAAATCATAGCAAACATGGAGAGAACAGATTGATCACTTCTTTTCTTTCTACCCTATCAATTCAAAGTAATACTAAAGCAACTTTCCTTTTTCCTCACCATACTGAAGTCTCTTATTACCAAAGTAGATCCTACACAGAAAAGAACAAATGACAATACAAAATGTGAGAAATTCAAGAAGCATTTTACCCATTTTGTTTACTTTTGCATACAAATAGCAAAAATAAATTTTAAGTTACAATAATTATACATATATAATGTACTTTAATGTTCACAGAAACCCTCACAAGCCCAAAGGAAATAATTTCAAATTATAATGTTCAAAATCTAATTATACTATATTTATGTGAGATAGATGATATAAAATTATTCTAATATCAACATCATCTATCAACTTGATTGTACATTACTCCCCTTCCAGATCCCTAAGGTCCAGCCAAACTGGCCTTTCCCACATACAGCACTCAATCCTCTCATTTCTTATGCCTTATCACCGGTGATGCCCCATCCATCACCTCTTCTTCATAAATTTACTCTATTCTGCTTATATACAGCTCAAATACTACCTGGGTTTATTGTGATAATGACCAAAGAAAACATGGCCCATTGATCTAAGTCTTCAGAACTTTAGGAAATATCTTACCTGTCAGTTGGTGTAGTAAAGGAAAAAGAAAGAAGTTGATTCCAGAACGGGTCATTCTCAGAGATAGATTCTGTTCCAGATAACCTTTTTAGATATTCGTTTTCTGAAAGGTCATTAATGCTGCTGCTGTTTGCTCCCATCTTTTGCTCTGGTAGATAAATATCTCTTAAACCTTCATTTCTTCAAGAAAACCTACAAATTTAGGAAAGAGATTTTTAAACCTATTCAAAAAAACTATCATAATTAACTTACTCAGAAAATACATTAAAATTTCCAAAGTAATATGAAAGTATATTTCTGATGTAAGATAGATAAAAATAAGAGATCAGTTATTAAAATTTTAAAACCTTTTCTAACCAACACCAATGAGAAATCAGGAACAGAGATCACAGTGATGCTGATTCATTTCAATGTCCAAAGAATAACTTCTATACTGTTGCCTCTTGAAAACAAATTCATGTATGCCAATTAATGACTCCTCTATGAAAAAATATTCTTTGTAATAAAATCAACCATGTTTTGAAATACACATAAAAACTTCATAACACAGAGAATCAAGGAAATCTAAGTACAAAGAGAGTAAAGGAAGAAAATATGCAGTATCTGTTGTGAGGAACCATTCACCAGCTGGCTGAATGAGGGCCTGGCCCAACAAGGAGTTAAGATGAGTCCTTAAAGCCTCAGCTCCCTTCATCATTCAATAAAGAAGGTGGATGGCACTTCCCTCTCACTCATTTTCATTCTTTTCATTCCCCCTTTTCCCTCTCTCCTTCTCCCTCATATGCACCTCCTTCTTCCTTCCCTTTCTCAAGAAGGTTGAGCTTGCCTCACATAGAGGCACATAAAAATGCTAACTGAATTAGATCAGATTTTCCTTTTGAAGGAGACAAAAGGATACTGATGGGCCACATAGTGACTGGAAAAACAAATGTAACAGGATTGTACAACTGGCCATTGGTACCAGATCACGGGTTTCATTCTATTCTAAAGTGTTAGGAGACTAGAACTAAGACTGAGTTAAAGAATAAATGATATGCTCCAACTGTGCTATTCAATCAGAAATTATTGCTACATCTTACATAAAAGGAAGCAAATGTAGAGGAGATATATCAATGTTGAGTTCCTGGCTTTTTTATTTGTCACAACTATATTTTAATTTGCATTTAATGGCATATTCATACCACAATTCCCCTTTTCTGATCTCCTAGAATACTGAATAGTGTTACTAGAATGCATCCACTTATTAATATTAATTATAAATAAGTAATAATGTATATGATTTATACTATAAATATAGTATAACCAACAAAAATAGCAGTAATGCTGAATTTTTTCACATATCACTGAACTATCCAGATGACTTCATGTCTAGACCTCTAACTACATACTGAAAATACACCATTACCCCCTCTATTTACAGATATAACCAAAGGTAAATAGCTAATTCCATTATCCCACTGATGAGGCTCTACACAAGACAGAAACAGAGGAAGCACTCCTAATCAAAAGTGCCATGTACTAACTCCTTTCTGCTTCCAGGGAGAGGAGATATTTTAACAAACAGATAGCCCTTGCTCTAGCTTCATAGCCACAGGACTTCACAAAGACGATCCAAGGTTTGAGGATCTAGTTCTTTATTTGTGTCAAAGACCCAAATTTGGCTGTCTTGTAAAACCTATGGACCCCGTCTCAGAATAAGTTTTTAAATGCATAAAACAAAATATACAAGATTACAAAGGAAATCAATTAACACTGAAATTCTTGTAAAATTGTTTTAAGTTCACAGTCCTCAAATTCAGATCCTTTCTTGGTCCAGATCAAAGACATTCAGAGCACTCTAGTTATTTATCGTATAAGAGGAGGGAACTTAGCAATCCCCATCACTACTTTAATTCTGACTTTCAAGACAAAAGTGGCAGACCACTGCCTGCCCAATTACTGGACCACATTAAAGTGACACATGAGACAAGATAAGAGAGAATCAATGTGATCTTCCCAAAGGGATGGGAGTCATCCTCCTTCAAGCAAACTTGGTAGGGAATTTTCATCTACTTAAATTAATAAATCAACTTACTATATCCAGGTAACACGGCAGCTAAATAGATAATTCCTCATAATGTGAAGGTGACTCTGGGATTCTCAAAGATTATGTCAGCAAAGCATAAACACTGAGGTGGATCTCATACTGAAAAAGGTTCCAGTGTCTGCCAAGTGATGAAATGGATGTTAATTGTCCAAGAAGCAACCTAACTAAACTCAGGAAAGCTCATCACTAAGTTAACCACATGTCAATAAATGTTATGACCATAGCAACTCTCCAAAACTATCTATTAAGTTATAGATGTGTTGTAAATTGAATTGGTGGAAGGGCCACATTAACTGAATTAAAAATTAGTTAAGGAATGGAATTAATCACATTATCAAAAAATGATAGGTTCAGATCTAGAAAAGACTTCAGAATTCACCTATTCCAACCCTCTTGTTTTTACAGTTGAGATAAATGAGTCCAATAAAAGTTATACAGTTGTCCAAGTGTCACTAGAGACAAAACGTTTTTTATGAAACGTTTATGAAAAAGTGGTTTCATAATTTTTGGGCATATAGAATCCTTCTGTCATTTTTTTCATGCTTACATGCTTTCATGTCTACATGGAAGTCAGTTTATTAATTTGTATTTTCAGACAATATCACATTAAAATGTATTCATATTTTCCAACTTGGCTTTTTTAAATGTATACACTGTAAGTGTAAATCCATGATTCTATTCCTCATAAGCCAAATTCACAGTTCACGAAGAAGCATACAGAAAACATTTCCCAAAAGTCGCATTTAAATGATACTTATTTTCACAATGTAGAATTAGCTGGGCTCCTCAGTGTTTACTATCCTTGGCCAGCAGAGGGCAAACTAGTAATCTTGGTGATCACTGAATTATTCTGTTCAATAAGTCCTTTATCAAGCAGTTAAAAATCATGTTTTATATGAACTTGAACAGAAATTTTCTCATGTAAATAACAATATATTTATGTGAGATAGGTGATATAAAATTATTCTGATATCAACATCATCAATCAACTTGAATGTACATTACTCCCCTTCCAGATCCCTAAGGTCCAGCCAAACTGGCCTTTCCCACATACAGCACTCAATCCTCTCATTTCTTATGCCTTATCACTGGTGATGCCCCATCCATCACCTCTTCCTCATAAATTTACTCTATTCTGCTTATATACAGCTCAAATACTACCTGGGTTTATTGTGAATTTTCATGACCCTCCCAATTACTAGTGCCCTCCCTCACAAACTATCTTGTATTTGTTCTCTACGAACTCATATGAATGCTTCTTGTTTCCTCCTATAGAATAAAAGTTCCCTTAGACAAGGGATTGTTTCATTCTTTGTAACTGACCCCCAGAATCTACGACAGTATATGGTAGGTACTTAATAAATGCTTATGAACTGCTTCCTTTGAGTAAAGTTGTGTTCTCGGTTGATAAAGAATACTCGGTCCTGTATAAATTTGGAAGCACACCTTCCACAAATATACAATCACATGAGTTAGAACTTCAAGGAACCACAGTGTCACACAACCCATCTACCACACTTGATTCATTTTTCATTCCTTTTCATTGTAGTTTCAATGCCAACACCCACACTCAGGCTGTCATTACCACTTACCTAGCTCTACTGTCATAGACTTCCAACTGGTCTTCTTATCCTCAATCTCTGTGGTCTGCCAAACTATGATACAGAATACTGAGAGCCTGATCTTCTTGATACAGAGTTCGGGTCATGTTACTTCCCTGCTCCAAAATAATCAATGGGTCTCTATTCCCTCACATCTATATGAAGCTTCTTGCAGTCTGTACTATAAATGACATCATAAATTTGACTAAGTCAAACTAATATATTTTATGCTTAAGATAATCAGGTATCTCCATTTACCAAACATCTCCTAAAAAAGGATGATACTAGGCACTTTTCTGAGGAAGAAATTAAAGCTATCTATAGTCATATGAAAAAATGTCTAAATCACTACTGATTAGAAAGATGCAAATCAAAACAACTCTGAGGTACCACATCACGCCTATGAGATTTGCTAATATGACAAAACAGGGAGATGATAAATGTTGGAGAAGATGTGGGAGAATTGGAACACCAATTCATTGTTGGTGGAGCTGTGAGCTGATCCAATCATTCTGGAGAGCAATTTGGAACTATGCCCATAGGGCTACAAAAATGTGCATACCCTTTGACTCAGCAATATCACTTCCAGGACTCTACTCCAAAGAGATCATAGAAATGAGAAAGGGTCCCACATGTACAAAAATATTTATAGAAGCTCTCTTTGTGGTGGCCAAAAACTGGAAATCAAGGGGATGCCCATCAATTGGGGAATGGCTGAATAAATTATGGTATATGAATGGAATGGAATACTAATGTGCTACAAGAAATGATGAACAGGAAGACTTCAGAGAGGCCTGGAAAGACTTATATGGTCTGATGTTGAGCAAAAGGAGCAGAACCAGGAGAACTTTGTGCACAGCAACAACCACAGTGTGCGAGAATATTTTCTGCTAGTCTTGGAACTTCACTGCAATGCAAGGACTTAAAAAAATTCCCAAATGCCTTCCTCATCCAGAGAAAGAACTACAGAATTCAATTGCAGAATGTAGCAGGTCATTATTTGTATTATGTTTTGGTTTGTTATACAATTTCTCCCATCCATTTTAATTCTTCTATACAGCATGACTATGGTAAAAATGTGTTTAATAGGAATGTATGTGTAGAACCTACAAAAAATTGTATGCCGTCTTGGGGAGGGAGGGGAAAGGTAAGGGGAGGGAGAAGAAAAAAATCTAAGTTATATCGTAGTGATTGTAGAACACTGAAAATAAAATTAATATAAAAAAAGAAATGCTAATACTCTGGGGGGAAAAAAGACTTATATGAACTGATGTTGAGTGAAAGGAACAGAACCAGGAGAATTTCGTACACAGCAACAACCACCGAGTGCCGGGATTTTCCTAGTAGACTTAGTTAGTACTTCATTGTAATGCAAGGACTTTAACAATTCCCAATGGACTCATGAAGCAAAAGGTCTTTCACATCCAGAGAAAGAACTACTGAAATGGATTGCAGAACAAAGCAGACCATTTTCTTCTGCTTTGTTTTGTTTTATGGCTCCTCCTATTCATTTTAATTCTTCTATGCAATATGACTAAGGTGAAAATGTATTTAATAGGAATGTATGTATAGAACCTATATAAGATTGTATGCTATCTCAGGGAGATGGGGGAAGGAGGGGAAAAAATTTAAAGATCTATGGAAGTGATTGTAGAACACTGAAAATAAAATAATTTAGTAACTTTTTTAAAAAGAGGGAAAAAAAGGGATGATACAGAATCCAAACCAAGATCTTCTAACTCCAAATCCAGGTAATATATACCAAGAATAAGTTAATCTCTCAGAAAGTTTGTGGACAAACTTGTCAGATTCAAGTTTAATAAACTCGTCTCCATTTTTTGTCATTTCTTTTTCCAGTTTCATTTTAGGACACATTGACCTTGTTATCTTCAAACACTTTTCAAGAGCCTCTCAATTTCTAATACAATATGAGTAAAAATTATTTTAACCTTTTTAGGATGCCAGAAATTGTTTCACCTATCTGATAATTTTCTTTATTCAATTTTATTTTAATTTTCAAATTTTCTCTCTCCCTCTATTCCCTCACTCAACCATTCAAAAAGCAAGAAATACAGTACTCACTACACATATGAAGACAGGCAAAAGACGTTTCCATATTAACCATGTTCCGAAAAAAAAAGAAAAAAATATGCTTTAATCTGTACTCTGAGTCCATCTGTTCTCTATCAGGAGGTAGATATCATTTCTTTTCATAAGTCCTTTGAGTCTGTGGTGGGCCACTGTGTTGATCATAGTTATGAAGTCTTCCACAATTGATTAACACCATACATTTCTGTTAATTATGTAAACTGTTCTCCTAGTTCTGCTCACTGTACTTTGCATCAGTTCATATGAATCTTTCTGGGTTTACTGGAAACCATCCCCGTCATCATTTCTTACAGCACAATACTGTTCTATCACATTCATATCCCATAACTTGTTCAGCCATTCCCCCACTGAAGGGCAATCCCTCAGTTTCCAATTCTTTGCCACCACAAAAAGCTGCTGTGGGTTCCTTTCCTTTTTCTTTGATCTCTTTGGAATACAAACCTAGTTAGTGGTATTCCTAGGTCAACGGATATGCAGCTTTTTAGCTTTGGAAGCATAGTTCCAAACTGTTCTCCAGAATGGTTGGACTAGTTCACAACTCTACCAACAATGCATTAGGGTATTTATTTTCCCATATTACCTCCAGCATGTCATTTTCCTCTTCTGTCATCTTGGTCAATCTGATGGTGTAAGAAGGTACTTCAGAGTTGTTTTAATTTGCATTTCACTAATTCTTAATGACTTTGAGCATTTTTTCTTATAACTATTGATAGCTTTGATTATTTCCTCTGAAAATTTCCTGCTCATATCCCTTGGCCCCCATGCTTTTTTTTTAGCATGATGTTTTCAGCTTTCAGTGAGGATAAACATGGCATCAAGGTCAGCTACCACCCTGATGGTAAATTCTTCAATTTGAAAAGGCTACAAGACAGAATCAAAGTGGAAGGAGTGTTGGTGCATGATTTTCTGTTTGCAGATGATCGTGCACTCAGTGCAGCCTCTAAAGCTGAGACACAACAAACTATGGATTGATTCACTGCTGCTTGTGCTAATTTTGGCCAAGAAAACACAGGTGCTTCATCAGCCACCACCACACCATCCATACACAGAACCATTAGTTACAGCAAATGAAGAACTTTTGAATACTGTGGATAAGTTCACTTATTTTGGTAGTGTACACATTGATAATGAGGTTGATAGACACACTGCCCAAGCTAGCTCAGTGTTTGGGTCTACAGAGCCGTTGTGCTGACCTCATTGTTGTATGTCAGTGTGTCCAACTGTAGCTGATCAGACTAACATGAGCTTGGAATGCTCTGCCACAGGTCTGGCACGAATAGTCCGTGTGAACATTTGAAGTGGATACTCTAAATTTGCACGTCCTGTGTTTCCTTTGAGCTGTTTCAATTCTGCTTTGCTCATGGAGCACAGCATCTTCTCTGATGTGGGCACACCACGCTGAGTGATCCTGTGCCAGTGTCTCCCATGTCACATAATCAATTCCAAAGTTCTTAAGTGAGACCTTGAGAGTGTCCTTGTATCACTTCTTCTGACCACCATGTGATTGCCTGCCCTGTGTGAGTTCACCATAAAATAGTCTTTTTGGCAAGCGTATGTTTTGCATTCCAATAATATGGCCAACCCATCAGAGTTGAACTCTCTGAAGCATAGTTTGAATGCTTTTTGGTATACACTTCAGATTTTTTGGTGCAGTGGTTCTTTTGATTTACATTGTTGCAGTTACTATGTATATTGTTTTCTCTGCTCTGTTTAATTCACTCTATATCAGTTTATATAGATCTTTCCATGCATCTCTGTATTTCACATCCATTATTGCTTGCAACACAGTAATATTCTATTACATTAATGTCCCAAAATTTGTTTACCCATTCCCCAATTGATAGGCATCTACTTTATTTCAAGTTCTTTGCTATTACAAAAAGTGCTGCTATAAATGGTGTACAAAGGAACCACTGCACCAAAAAATCAAAAGTGTATGCCAAAAAATAAAGATCAAGCAGGACTCAAATGAAAAAATGAGAAGACACCTCCAACCCACCCCCTCCTTCATCAAAGTGGATAGAGTGCTGGGCCTAGAGTTCAAATCTGGCTATGTGATCCTGGGCAAATCACTTAACCCTGTTTGTCTCTATCCACTGTACCACCTAGCTGCCCCATATACGTTAGTTGTAGAGACTACCTATATATAAAACTGATGACATGCAAACAGAAAGGTTATAGTTCAGCAAAGCTTTTCAATACCCCAAAGTAATCAAACATAGAAGGAAGAGCAAAGGAATGAGATTCATTTCTGCTTTATGTGCCAAGGACTATGGCAGCAGAGTGCACTGGAATACCCTGTCACATCAGAGACAGGAATCACAGAACCTCAGATCTGGGCGGAACCTTAAGTATCTAGTCCAATCCTCCTTATTTTACACATGAAAAAACTTATTCATCGTAATCTTTATTGTGGTAACTCTCATCTGAAGAATTAAACCTAAAAAGATGCTATATTATACTATACTCTCCAATCATACCCTGATTCAAAATGGGGGAGGGAAGAGAGAAGCAAGAAGACACCTCCAAAATAACCTTGTCTAACTTGTGACCATCAGAGAAGCACTGGAGAAACATTAGTGGCCAATAGAGAAACAACAACCATGAAAAAAGTGGGCATAAGACTTAAAGCCAGAACTCAGGCCCCCAGCTCTACCACTTACTACAATCAAGGGATATGTGTGACCACAAAACAAGTCACAATGTATCTGGGCTTCAGTTTATCAACTGTAAGTATGGAATGCTTTCTGTGAAAGACTTAAGAACTCTGATCAAAGGAATGATCAACCATGATTCCAAAGGACTGATGACGAAGCAAGCCCACTTCCTTGGCCAGTTTTTCTTTTATATCCTTCTTCAGACGTTCCAGGTAATCTAGTTGTGCTTGCGAGAAATTCATAGTCCCATCTGAGGTTTCAGATGGAAGTACAGTCTCAGCTCTAACCTCTTTGGTGTTTGTGTTTTGGTCCTTATCCCCATAGAAAGATTCTATGGTTTTTTCACTTTTCGTCTGCTTTTTCCGATTCATGATGTTGGCTGAGTGTTGTAGCTTTTGGTTCTTTCAGTCAGAAGGTACAGATCTTTAAGTTGAGCTGATGTGTGTCTAGGCTAAAAGCAGGCTTTTGTTTTTTGTTTCCCCGATCAACCCTGGGGTTAGCTTGTTAGGTATGTGGGAGGGGTGGTCTGTCCTCAGGATATCTCCTCAGCTGACTTGAGGCAAAGGCAAGGTCAGGGGATGGTGATCCCAGCTTCCCTATTGTCTTCCCTTTTCCCCTGGAGGGCTGGGGCACGCCTAGAAGCTAACACGTGTTCCCGCCCCTCCTTGGGCTCGTCTCCCGGCTCTGAGGCTTGCCTGGGTCTCAGTGCGAATTTTCTCTGCCCTGGGTCGTCTGTCCCTCCAGCCGTCTCCGCTACCGTAGGAAGAATCTCCCTTTGCCACTTTTCCAGCCTCTGGTGTTATGAGACCACCCGCCCCCTTCTGCTGTTCCCGCTGATCCAGGATTAATCTGGGGAAGAATTTTATGGTTCCCTCAGGGTCATCAGGGGGGAGGAGAGAGCACTTACTGATCACTCTGCCATCCCAGTTCCTGGAAGTTCAAGTAGTGACCCACCGAAGTCCGTCTTCAGGCTGAAGATTTCAAGGGCTGCTGCGCTGATGTCTGGCACTCAGCGGCTCTCACCGGCTCGGCCTGGCTTATCTCCTGCTCCGCTGGTCTCGCCTGCCACTCTCGGGCTCCTCTGGTCCCCTCCGCCCTGCCGCGCCGACCGCGCTGCGCTGTGCGCCAGGGTCTTACCCCCGCGGAACAGATCCCTCCCGTGGACCCTCCGGTCCAGCCTGGGCTCCGAATCCGTCAAAGTCCGTCACCCACTGGATTCTACACCTCCAAAGTCTGGTCAGACTCTCCCCCCGGAGATATCCAGAGGAGTTTTTCCAGGAGCTTAGGTGAGTCGTTGCTTTCACTCCGCCATCTTGGCTCCGCCCCCCCCCCCCCCCCCCCCCCCCCCGCAAGCCCACTTCCTGACAGAGGTGATAAACTTAGATTCCAGTCTAAAAAATATATTTTTTGGACACAAACAATGTGGGCATTTGTTTCGCATCACTGTGTGAATTTGCAACAAAAGCTTTGTTTTTCTTTATTTCCTTCAATGGAGTAGAATGGAAGGGAAAGAGACTCTAAGTAAAGTTTTTTAAAATGAGGCTTACTTCACTGTTATGAGGATCAAATGAGAAAAGTACAAACTATAATAAGGTGCTATACAATTGCAAGGCTTTATTATAATTTTTTTCAAATAAGCTGAAAACTAGAAGCACTCAACTCAATTTCCTATCTTAAGTAGTTTTTAACCATCTTACTTCTCAGTTTCTTTCCTGTCTGTAAAAACTATTGACTTACTACACTTGGAGGCTCTATACATTGTGAGATAGTTAAATGTGTTTTACCACCCCTAGCCTCACCCACTTTGGAAATTTCAAATATCAAATATTTGCACTGAAGCAGTTTCCAGATAAATACTTTAATGGATCCACGATCTTTCCTCCTATCCAAACCTTCTCAAACTAGGTAATTCATGTTCACATCCACCAATTAATCTGAACCTCCAAAGAAGTTGTACCTAAAGTACAACTTTGGAAGCCTTGTTACAAGCCTTTTAAAATTCTATGGGCACCAGTACGGACCACCAGCTATTCATAGCTCTTGCTACATGATCAGTCCACCTCCTTTTCCACTGGATAATACTAATTATATCACACATGCTATTTCCTCCTCCTCAAGCCCCTAACAGAACTTTGAAGTCAAAGAATGATTCATTTTTGTCTTCCTGTCCCCAGTCTAGCACAGTCCCTGACACATAGCTGGTTATTTAATACTTAATTTGTTATTTCTGTTAATGGGACAAACTACTCTCCAAGTCACCCAAATACAAAATTCCAGACCAATCTTTTATTTTTTGCTGTCTTCACATTCATTCAGTAATTCTGTTGATTTATCCTTTGAATTGTCTAGAGTTGTGAACTGACCCAAACCATTCTGAAAAGCAATTTGGAATTATGCTAAGGACATGACTAAAGTGTTCAAATCCTGTGACACAAAAATCCCATTGAATCCCATTACACCCAAGGAGGTCAGTGACAAAAACCAAAGGAATTATATATATCAAAATATTTATAGCAGTACTTTTTTTGTAGCAGGAAACACCCAGAAAAAAATGTTAGATGATCATCTGTAGAACGGCTAAAAAAATTTTGGTATATGAAGGTAATGGAATACTATTGTACTGTAAGAAATAAATGAATATGATGAAGACCAAAAAAAGCTAAAGAAGACTTCTGTTAACCAATACAAAGTTAAGAGAGCAAAAAGAAAAAGGCAATACATATAATGACTACAACAATGTAAATAGAAAAAAACATCTAAACTTAGTGCTATGATGTAAGAATACAACTTTGTCCATTCCTTCCAGAGATAAATGTAGAACTCTGAACAGAATATCATATTTGCTTGAATAATTTATACAACATTGTTGTAGAGAAACACAGCTTTAAACTCAGAAACTCAGTATCAACCATAATTCCAAAGGACTAATAATGAAACGTGCCACCCATCTCCTGATAGTGAGGTAAGAGACTCAGGGTCCAAAATAAAATATATAGATGTGTGTATGTATGCATGCATGCATGCATGCACATATATGTATATATGTATAAATACACATATAAGAACTGTCTACAGTTCAGAATAAAAGGTGTATATACATACACATACAAACAGATGTGTATATGTGTATATATATGCACATATATATTTTTTGTTTTCATTCTGGAGGTGAGTAACATGCTTCATTATTAGTCTTAAATCATCAATCTATATACATGTGTGCATACATACATATATGTATGTGTATATGCTCATATGTATATATGCACGTGCAAAATTTTTAGACATGGCCAACATGAAAATCTGTTTTGCTTGGCTATATATACATATATGTGTTTGGAACAGGAGTTTTGGGGTTTTTTTTTTCATTTTCAACTGGAATGAAGGGATAAAGAGCAGATTTTGCTCACTGAAAAAAATAAAATGCAATTTTTTAAAAAAGAAACATGTAACAAGATTCCAGGAAGATATCTCCAGTTTGAACGGCAATATGTTATCAGCAAGTTCTTCTTCATACAAACACCTAGGCTGTAAATTCCACATGCTAGCCTTTCAAATTCTGAAAGACAAGAAACTGAGTCTCTCCTGAGTCTGTTCTAGGCTATGTGCCCCCTTCCTTAAGCATCCACATGCAATATAATTTCCATATTACTCACCATTCTGATCACTTTTATCTGGATAGTATACAAATTTGTCAATGTTTCTTATAAATTACAGTGACCAGTTAGACAAAACATTCCATACATGTGATTGTTACAATGCAAAACAGAATCAGACTATCACTTCCCTTCACCTAGATAGTTATAATTTCATTAATGAAATTTAAGATTGAATTGGTTGCTTTAATCACCGCTAAAATACATTTGAAAGTGAATCATGATAAATTAAATAGTTGAACAACTCTCAATCTTTAACAAGGTTACTGGAATATTTTTTAAATGCAAGAATATTTTTCATTGTATAAAGTTACTACAGAGGCAATAATTAAGTCTTGTCAGAAAAGAGAAGCAAAATTCATATTTACTACAATTCTTCTATAGAGATGCCAAAGAGTTTGGTTCAACTACGTTCGTGTTCATAAATGTTATATTTCTTTTTACATATTAAATAATCTAGTCATCCACATTATCATAAGCTCATAACAAAGTATTTTTTGTAAAAGCAAAATAGCAGTGTACTCAAATATATAAAAGGCAAAAGTTGCTATATTCCTCAGATTTGAGGAAGGATGTTAAAAGGGACCTTTTGGTGGGCCAGGTTTTGAGAAAGGATATAAAAGGGACCTTTTGGTGGGGGGAGGTAAATGTTGATGAAAAAGAATGTTTCTGAAACAAAAAATGTAACAATCATATTCTATTTCTGAAAGTTAAAAAAGTATAGGCTTAACACTGTCCTATTATTTATAATAATTATCTGAATAAAATTATTTATAATTAATTTCATAATTATAATTTACAATTAAATAACTTTATAATTAAATTTATTTTTCATTGATGATTAAAATATTTATCATTTATTCAGTGAAATTTGTGTAAGCAAAAGAGCAAAGGCAGTTGATAGATGGCTCTGAAAAACTCAGGAACTCTGGTAAGGACCAACTATAATTCTAGATGATTAACGATGAAACATTCTACCCGTCATCTCCTGATAGTGAGGTAAGAGATAGTCCATAACAAAACGTGTGTGTGTGTATACATATATATAAAATAACTCTACAGTTAAGCACAAAACCTATAAATATGTAAATGTATATATTTCATTCTGGACTCAGTCTCTCATTGCACTATCAGAAGGTGAGCAACGTTTCATTGTTTACTAAAAAAAAGAAAAAAGGTCCCTTTTTACAGCCTTCCCCAAATCTGAGGAACAAAGCAACTTCTGTCCTTTACATGTTTGAGTACACTATTTCACTTTTACAAAATCTTAAAAATGGCTAGTTTATTGATCCCAAAATTTCAGTGCCACTGAAATAGCTTCAGCCAAACATTTTTAAAAACAAAAAAATCTGATTAAGAGATTTCTAAAACTCTTGTCAATCTCATGAAGAAACGAATAGCCCTAATAAACAAACACTTCAAGGCCAGAATAGCTATTCTATTTGCTAAACACATTAAATTTAACTAGTTGAAAATACTATTTTTGTTAGAAGATCAGCAGGACTCTGTCAAGAGACCAAAATTTAATTCCTGGCTCTGCCATGGACCTATTATTCACCCTCTCCACACCTCAAAAATACAACTAATACCAGAGAGTAATTTGTTCTTCAGCAGTTAAAGTAGGTCCCTCCTTTACCTTTGCCATGAGCCCAGTGAACATAAAAAGCCATCAGTCTGAATAGAGAATATCCTCAAGAGTGTAGGCAAGTGAATATAGACTTTCAGTTCACTGATTATTCCCCCTCTGGAATGACCCTGATGCTTCAACGAACAGCAAAAGTAAGAAACACCTTTAACAGATACTGCCAGTCAAACATTTAAGTTTCACTTTCTTAGCTACTAGAGTAGACCACAGAGGAAATTGGGAATGGAAATAACTGTTCAGTTCAGCACCACTCTGAAATTTCAATTGAAACATCAACATAAAGTATATTAAGAAGAACATAAAATATATTAAAGAATGACATTTCCAGACATTATGCACTTATTTCTACATGATATGTTATAAAAATTATTATTATTCCTTAGCCTAAAGTCAAACAGTTAGCACAAGGTTAGAATGATTTTTACTGATCCATTCCTTTTTCTATAAAGTTCAACTTAAGTGACATTAGTCCAAAAACAATTTGTAAAAAGGAGTTTGACTTCATCATGTACCTATATCAAGCTGACAGCATGTCTCAACTTCCAAGAGAACTCTTTAAGGAAATTTGGGGACTTTTTAATGCTGAAATGGAAATGTTAATTCCATATTTTGCAGTCTACTTTCCACAAAGCATGAAACTTGAATATCTTCTCCAGCACAAAAAGAGATTGTTCAGTATGCACAAGAAGGACATCTCAATCTTGTTTTTATTTGCAAATTTTGGCTAATCTACTTGCATTTTACATTATATAGTGGCATCTTCTAAGCATTTTCAACCACTCTTAGCAGACTGCAAATAGAGATAACTAACTACAGAACTCACCTTGAAAGTCTAAGATTGAAATCCATTTTAATCTCCATTTTCCTGACCTTTATTTTATAGCTCACAAGTGAATTATACAGAAATCTCTCTATAACATGATCCTGCTGAGGAGTCAAAATGCAATAAAAGATAGGACGAATTAAATAAAAGTCTGGTCTTCCAAGGAGCTCTACTCTCATGACTTCAACAATCACTTCTATTAAATGATTTAAAAAACTTTATCTTTAGTCCTGATCTCTCTCCCCAGCTTTAGCCATCAATGACTTCAATTTACTACTCAATTGTTACCTTACTTCAAAATCAACACCTCTAAGACACTACCCATAATCTTCTGCCCCAAACAAAACATTGTCAAGGTATCTCTATTTGTAGCAACAGCATCATCATTTTCTCAGTCATCCTGGCTTGAAACTAGAATTATCTTTAACTATTCCTTCCCTCTCTACTGCTCACCAAATCCAATAAACTGATTCATCATTCAAATGTCTCTTGAAGTCACTTGCTCTTTTAATTCCCTCTAGTACTATCCTATTCCAACTCCTTGCCTCATGCCTGGATTGCTGCAATGTTCTTCTAATAGCACTTCTGACTTCTAATCTCTCATACCTGGGCACTACTATATGGCTGATCTTCCTAAAACACCCCTTCCAACACTTCCCTCTCCTGCTCAAAAACCTTCAATGGCTCTTTGCCTTGTAAGATAAATATCAAATTCTTTATTCAAGACCCAATACAACCTAACCTTTCCAACCTAACTCCCACTATTATCCTCCAATGATTTTAATCTAAACAACTGGCCCACTGACTATCAGGGCAGCTAAGTGTTACAGTGGATGAAGTACCAGCCCTGAACTCAGGACGACCTGAGTTCAAATCTGGACTCAGGCACTTTTCAGCTGTGTGACCCTGGGCAAGTCACTTAATTCTATCTGTCTCAGTTCCTCATCTCTAAAATGAGCTGGAAAAGCAAATGGCAAACCACTCCAGTATCTCTGTCAAGAAAATCCTAACAGGTTACAAAGAGTTGGACAAGACTGAAACAAATCAATTAACAACTACTTACTATGACCCAAAAACAACAGATTCATTTCCCCTCTTAGCTTTGCTCACAGTGTCTCTTATGTCTTACATTCTTTCTACTCCTATCCTAATCCTTCCTATCCCAAGGAAGCAATTCAGTGCAATTTTCCAAACATCTATCCCATGCCTACTATAGTTATAGACTTAAGCTAGATATTGGGAATACAAATATAAAAACTAAAAATGTCCTCACCCTCAAGAGCTGACATGCTATTGGTTGGCACCTCATTTGTTGTTGTTCAGTTGTATCCAACTCTTCACGACCCCATTTGAGGTTTTCTTAGCAGAGATACTGGAGTGTTGTCATTTCCTGTACCAGTTCATTTTACAGATGAGGAAACTGAGGCAAATGGGGTTAAGCGACTTGTCCAGGGTCACAATGCTAGACAAATCTGACCTCAGGAAGATTTGTGACTTCAGGCCCAGCACTCTATCTACTGTGTCACCTCGCTGCCCACATCTCATGTACATAAGATAAATAAAATGAAGATAAAATGAGGAGGAAAACTGCACTAACAACTGGGTGAGATTGAGACATTCTCTGAGGCATAAGAACTGCAATGTGGATGTGAGGGATAGTTTGTGCAAAGGCAGAGAGAAAGGAAATAGAAAGTAGACCCTAGAAAACACCTCATAGACCAGTCTGATAGGGCATAGAGTACATGAAAGTGATGAATGAAGTCAGGGCAGAATGTGTGGAAGGTCCTATGTGACAACCTAAGAAATTTATTTAATCAAAGACACAGCAAAAAACCACCAAAGATGCTAAAACAGAGAGTACCATTCAATTCAATCAGCATTTATTAAGTGCCTACTGTATGCAAGACACTGTGCTAAATGGTGAAGATACAAAGAATTATCTATCCTATCCTGTGTGACTTTATAATCTACTGAGGAATAAGGCAATTTAAAACAAATTTAAAACACAGTGTATAACTTGAAGAAAATCACCTTTGCAACTAAAGTGATTAAGAAAAGATTCCTACAGAAGGAGTCACCTGAGTTGAGCCATGAAAGAAGCTAAGGATTCCAATGTAGAGGAAATGAATTCCAGACCTCAAAGATAACCTGTCAAAGGCCTACATGTGGCAAATACAAAGCAAAGTTCAAGAAACAGCAACTTGGGCAGTTTGGATGCCACAGAGAATGTATAAACAGGAGTAAAGCAAAATAAATCTGGAAATGCAAGCTGTAGCCAAACTATGTTGGGCTTTAAATGCCAAGCTAAGGAGTTCATATTTTATCCTGCAGGCAATGAGGAGGCACTAACATTTGTCAAGATGGAGAATGATATGGTCACAGCCATGCTTTAGGCAGATAATTTTGATGTGAAGGGTGGATTGAAGAGAGACTGATAGCAGAGAGATCGACCAGGGGTCTATCACAATAGAAGCAAGAGGTGATAAGGACCTATAAGTAGTGGTAGTCTGAACGGGAGGAGATAGATATGAGAGATATTCTGGAGTTAATATTGACAAGACTTGGATACTGCAGGAGAGAGGGAGAGTTGAAGGAAAATGAAGAGCTGAGAATAACTTAATCAGCAGCATTTATTAAGTACTTACTATCTGCCAGAATTATGCTAGACACCGGTACGCTGCTGCATCCAGGACACTAACACAAATGATGTAATCAGGCCTGTAATATAATCAGACTTAAAGTACTTGAATTGCATGAATTATGTATAAAATGGATTGAAGAGAGGAAAGACTTGAGGCAGGGAGACCAATTAGGAGGCTACTGCAATTGTCCTAGATGAGAAGAGATAAGAGCATACTGGCATACTGGCAAAGACTGGACAGAAGGGATGGATATGAGAAATACTGCAGAGATAAAACCAATAAGAATTGATCATTGATTATATATGGAAGGTAAGAAAGACTAAATAAGGACCATTAATTAAAACAACTATAATAAGCCTGAGGTTTAATGTTTTAACCTTTAAATTATTGGATCTTAATCCTATGGGGCAGACTAATACAGGCATTACACCTATTTTAGAGATAAGGAAACTGGGGCTCAGAAATGTTAAGTGATTTACCTAGAGGCACACAGCTAACACTACTAGATGCCAGATTCAAACCCAGGTCCCTCTCCTGACTTCAAGTACAGGGACGACAGGGAAGTTTCAAATCTAAGTTGACTATAAAGAAAACAGTAAAAGAATTAGGAAAGTTTTCCAGAGGGGTCAGTTTAAAAGAAAACAGAGAGAAATGGCACTAGGAGATCCAGAAAGAGATATATAACAGGCAGTTAATGATGCCAAATTGAATTCTAGGAAAGAAACTAAAACTAGACATAGAGAGACTTAGGTTTCCCATGCATAGAGATGCTCTAATTTCTCTCCTGAGCTCCAGACTAGAATTACCAATTTTTGGGTAAAAAATTATCTTTTGCACATCTTGAACTAGGCAATTCAAACTCAACGTACCAAAGGCAAAACTGTCTCTTCCCACCAAGACTTCTCCTCTTCCCATTGTTCCTAGTACTGTTAAGGTCATCACCATCGTCTCAGTCACATGGATCCATGTCCATGTGTTCATCCTTCGTTGCTGAAGAAGACCATGCCATCAGAGAAATAATGACATGACTTGCACTTCACTTTGTTTTTGAGTGACAAAGGGCTGTGCAGGTCACCAGCCTTACTTCTCCTCCAGAGCCATCTGAGAGCCATCTGAATCCAGTGACCAGATATTCATCAGGATGACTAGAGATGACCCAGGATGAGGCAGCTGGGGTTAAGTGACTTGCCAAGATCACACAGCTAGTGAATGTCAAGTGTCTGAGGTGAGATTTGAACTCAGGTCCTCCTGACTCCTGTACTGGTGCTCTATTTACTGAACCATTTAGCTGCCCCACAGATATACAACTTCAGTGAAATCCTTTACTCTTCAGTCACACTCACCCTACATATACAAAAAATGCTGTCAAATTTTGTTTCAGCTTTCACAAAATTTCTCTTATATAGGCCCTTCTCTCCACTCATATAGCTGCCACCCTGCTGCAGGTCTTCATCACCTCATGCCTAGATTACTGCAATAGCCTACTGCTTGGTCTCCCTACTTCAAGTCTCTCCCCATTCCAGTCCATTCTCCACTCAACTGACAAAAATGAATTTTCTAAAGCTAAGGTCATACTCCTACACATACACTCAATAAACTCCAGAGGCTTCCTTATTACTTCCAAATATAAAATCATCTTGTTTAGCATTTGAAGCCCTTCACAACTTGACTGTTTCCTGTCTCTCCAGTCTTCTTAGACTTTAATCCCCTCCACATACTGAAAGATGCAGTGACAGTGGCCTACTTGCTGTTCCTACCACATGATACTCTGTCTTCAGACTCTTGAGTCTTTTCACTGGCTATTCCCCATGCCCAGAATGTGCTCCCTTCTCTCCCAGTGGTTTCCCTGGCCTCCTTCAAGACTCAGCTCAAGTCCTACCTTCTGGAAGAAGTCTTTCCCAACCATCTTTCCTCCCACTTCTAAAGCCTTCCCACTTTCTCTTTATTGTGTGTGTGTGTGTGTGTATGTGTGTGTCTTGTATGTACATGTTTATCTGCATGTTGTCTCCCCATGCCTACTTGTTGGCCAATAGCACAGATATGAGATAGATCAACACTAGAAATGACTAGAGAAAGCTTTGGAGGACATCCATAGTTAAGGGGTCGAAGACTGATGATGCTATAATAAAGGAGCCTAAAAAGAAGCAGTCAGTACAACAATACGAAAGAAAAGATCACTAAAATGAAATCAAACTAAGCAATGTGGAAAAGAAGAGGACTCCTAGGATCAATCAAATGTTATATCAATATCTCTATCTGTATGTTATCTAGATACAGTCTCTCATAAATGTTTTTACTTAGCCAAACAGGAAGAATCAATCAGTAGAAAAGGCAGGAAATGAAATGATACAATGAAAAAAGGTCAAAAAATATTTTAAGGAAAAAGTAAAAGAAGAGTTAAATGGACAAATGAAGAACTAGGAAAAAGAAATATGGAAGCAAAGGAAAGAAAAAGATAATATTCAAGAAAAAAAAAGTGGTCAAGAGTCAAAACCAAACAGGCATTTTTGTTAATATTTTCTTAATACAGAAATACTAGGGAAGGTGGCCTAGCCCTACCAGATCTCACTGTAAAGCAGTAATCATCAAAACCACTTGGTATGGGCTAAGAAACAGAGGGTTAGACAAGTGGAACAGGTTAAGTACTCAAGACACAGTGGTCAATGAATATAGCAATCTACTGTTTGATAAACCCAAGGACCCCAACTTCTGGGATAAGAACTCACTGTTGAACAAAAATTGCTGGGAAAACTGGATAACAGTGTGGCAGAAACTAGACACAGACCAATGCCTGACACTGTACACAAGAATAAAGTCCAAATGGATAAATGATCTAGGTGTAAAACTGATACTATAAACAAATTATGGGAGCAAGGAATAGCATATTTGTGAGATTTATGGAGAATGGGGAAATTTACGACCAAACAAGAGATAGAGAACATTATGAAGTGCAAAATGGATAATTTTAATTACATTAAATTGAAAAGTTTTTGCACAAACCCAGTGTAACTAAGATTAGGAAGGACGCAGAAAACTGGGAAAGAATTTTTGCAACTCATGTCTGCGATAAAGACCTCATTTCTAAATTATATAGAGAACTGAGTCAAATGTACAAGAATACAAGTCATTCCCCAATTGATAAATGGTCAAAGGATATGAAAAGGCAGTTTTCAGAGGAAGAAATTAAAACTATCTATAGTCATATGAAAAAATGCTCTAAATTACTATTGATTAGAGAGATGCAAATCAAAACAACTCTGAGGTACCACATCACACCTATCAGATTTGCTAATACGACAAAACAGGAAGATGATAAATGTTGGAGAAGATGTGGGAGAGTTGGAATATTAATTCATTGTTGGTGGAGCTGTGAGCTGATCCAACCATTCTGGAGAGCAATTTGGAACTATACCCAAAAAGCTACAAAAATGTGCCTACCCTTTGACCCAGCAATAGTGCTTCTGGGACAGTATCCTCAAGACATCATAAAAATGGGAAAGAGTCCCACATGTACAAAAATATTTATAGCAGCTCTCTTTGTGGTGGCCAAAAACTGGAAATCAAGGGGATGTCCTACAATTGGGGAATGGCTGAATAAATTATGGTATATGAATGTAATGGAGTACCATTGTGCCATAAGAAATGATGAACAAGAAGACTTCAGAGAGCCCTGGAAGGACTTATATGACCTGATGCTGAGTGAAAGGAGCAGAACCAGGAGAACTTTGTGCACAGCAACGACCACAGTGTGCGAGAGTTTTTTCTGGTAGACTTGGAATTTTGTAATAACGCAAAAACTTCTTATAAAAAAAAAAAATCCCAAAGGTGGTTCTCAAGGCAAAATGCCTTCCACACTCAGAGAAAGAAATATGGAAGTCATTCACAAAATGTAGCAGATCATGTTTGTGTATGTGTATGTGTTTGTGAATCATGTTCTGATTTGTTATATGATTTCTTTCATTTATTTTAGTCTGACTACATAGCATGACTATAGTGAAAATATACTCAATAGGAAAGTATATGTAGAACCTATACAAAATTGTATGCAGTCGTGGGGAGGGAGGGGGGTAGTGGGGGTAGGTGTGGGGGGAATAAAATCTCAATTGTATGGCAGTGATTGTTAAAATTAAAAAATAATAAAAAATTAAATTAAATTAAATTAAATTAAAAAAAAAAAGAAATGATGAACTGGAAGACTTCAAAGAGGCCTGGAAAGACTTATATGATCTCATGCTGAGCAAAAGGAGCAGAACCAGGAGAATTTTGTGCACAGCAACGACCACCAGTGTGAGAGGATTTTTTCTGGTAGACTTAGAACTTCATTGCAATGCAAGGACTTAAAAAATTCCCGATGGTCTTTCAAGGCAAAATGCCTTCCACATCCAGAGAAAGAACTATGGAATTCAATTGCAGAATATAGCAGATCATTCTTTTTTGTATTACGTTTTGGTTTGTTATATGATTTCTCCCATTCATTTTAATTCTTCTATGCAACATGACTATGGTGAAAATGTATTTAATAGGAATGTTATGTGTAGAACCTATATAAAATTGCATGCCATCTCAGGGAATGAGGAGGAAGGAGGGGGAGGGAGGGAAAAAAAATCTAAGTTATAGGGTAGTGATTGTAGAACACTGAAATAAATAAAATTTTAAAAATACTTAATTTTTAACAAATAGTTTTTTGGAGGTTATAAATTTCTGTTTCTAGGTATGATTTTTTTTCATTTTTCTTTGAATTGTTTTTACTGATAATTAAATTTTTTTTATTTTAAAAATGTTTACTTAAAAACATTCTTCCTGTCCTCTAAGGATAATTCCAGTCCTGCCTTCACCACAAAACCTTTCCTGATCACTCTAGTTCACTAGGATCTCTTTTCTTCTCAATTTCTACAGCACTTTTTACCTAACATTTAAACTTAGGAAAGCCCTTATATTATTATATTTTCAAGTCTTACTTTCACATAATTTTAAGCTTGTCTTTCTTCTCCAATTAGATTATAAGCTCCATTAGAGAACAAGAATTAATTTTTTCTATCTCCCACAGAACTTAAATAAATGTTATATACTTAATAGTTGCTCATTACAATCTGTTAACTGAATTGAAGTACCTAAATAACTAAAATAAGATGGATGTAAAGCTCTTTGCAAACCTGAAAACACTATATAAATACTAGCTATTATTACCTAATAAGTGCATGTAACAGCAGTAGCTTATTGCTCTCTATTATGCATCTAATAACTTATCCCAAGACTTTTTAAAAGTTTCTAAAACTGGAAGTATTTATTTGGATTTGAAGAGCACATACATAACTGTTAAAATTCCATTTCACCAAAGACATATAAGAAAAAGATGCAAAAGATACATTGTTGAACTAGAATGCCATTGCAGCAAACTTATTTCCTACACAAATCACACTGTGGACTATTCTCTCCTCTATACCTCGCACTAACATTTTTCTCCAGGTAAAATGAAATTAAATGGTCAAGGGCATCCATAAGATAAAAAAGAAGTCTCAAAAGAATAGTCCCAGATGTTTGCATGTAAGTTGGGAAAACAGTTCCATCTCTAGTTGCCTGTGTGATGTTAGTGGGTTCACAGACTGATCACATTTATCACAGACTGATCATATTTAAGAATCTGACTTATTTTCCTCACCCATTACTTCCTTGAATCATGGACTTCACTTCTCAGAATCAAAGGCAATTAAGCCTAATTCACTATATCCTAGAGCTGACTCTGATTACAATTCAAGAATCAAGAGTGGCTGGAGACCAAAAGAAGGTCAATTTTTTAAACTTTTTAAAGGGAAATGACTGTAATTTCTGAAGGTATAAATCAATTTAAAGTCAACAATTGCAAAGGCATTAAAATAATCCAATTTGTAAACATGTAAGATTTTTTTTCTTCTTTGATATGCCACTTGTAATCCACAAATTCACACACACGCATAGACACACACACACACACACACACACACACACACACACACACACACACACACACACACACACACACACACACACACACACACACACACACACACACACACACACACACACACACACACACACACACACACACACACACACACACACACACACACACACACCCCCGGAGGTATTTTCTTTAGAAAATTTACCTAGAGGATACAATTCACTGTACTTTCAAAAAGTGGCACCAAGTTGGGAAGGGTTATTACCATCTTAGGAGACAGGAATAAAATTCAAGATGACCCTAACAAATTCAATAAGTTGTCTATCAAAAGCAGAATTTAGTGGACCAATCACGATTATCAAGGTTCATTTATTCATTCCACAAGAAATTATTTCATGCCTTCTATCTGCACAGCACTGAGGGGGGGAGGGGAGAAGTAAAGAAAATATAAAACATATATACTATGAAATCAAGAAAGCAATATAAAACCAGCATTCAAAAAGTCTTAATGAAAGTTTAAGCCTACTTATTAAAGCTTAAATAAACTTATAAATAATATAAGTTATTTATAAGTATAAATGAGCTAAATAAAACTTTAAAAAGTAATGCTCAAAAATTAACTAAGGCTTTCAGAACATCCTATATAAATAAAAGTTAAAAAAGGGATACTCAGGGTAAGTTCAGAGGGTGGGTTGTTCACTATGGCCTAAAGCCCTCTGATGGTTTGATGGAAAAAAGTATGACATAGGTAGCCATTTAAAATAATGAATAGGTTTTAAAAGAGGGAGAAACAGTATTAGGAAAGAGAAGGAAAAAAGCACCTATGAAGTGCTTTTACTATGTGCCAGTGTGCTAAGTATTTTACAAACATTATCTCCTTTCATCTTCCTAACAACCCTGGAAGGTACTTTATTATTGCCATTCTACAGCTGAGGAAACTAAGACAAGTAATAATTTTTTAAAGAAAATACTAATAATCATCTTTATTCTTAATATTTACATTTGGTTATTAAAATGTACAGATGACACAAAATATAAAAGAAGAACCTTTACACATATATATAAAGATATTTTCAAGTATACAATCCTTGCCATTTGTGAAAAACACAAATTAAAGACAAAAGCAAAAAACTCCTCTAAAACCCAGTAAACATGGAGGATGAAGATACAGAAGAGAGAAACATGGACAACAAGCTATTCCCATTTTCTTCCTCCCAAACCTCTAATATGTCACATGAACTACGGTTTTCAGAACAGCTTGTAAAACCCAGAAATTCAGAACTGTCTTCACTGGTTTGAAATAATTCCACTAAAGACTGTATTGGTGAACTACAAATACAGTTTCCTTCTTTTGTAGCAGGAAATTCTGCTTCATTCTTTAAATGTATTTCGACATTCTTCTGCTGCCTTCTTTTTTTATTTCTCCCTAATACTATTTTTCCTTTTTCCTGCAGCTTCCTGAAAGGCAACCTTGTCTGTACCTTTGATGTCCACTTCTTTGGGTTCTTCACCAGGATGACTATGGGATATTATCTTGGCTTGACCAGTAGGTTGCTCTGATGGACTGCTGAGACGAGAACCATAGGCAAGCAACATTAACTGACTTGTCCAGGGTCACACAGCAAGGAAGTGTCTGAGACTGGAATTGAATTCAACCTTCCTGATTCCAGACCCAGCACTTTATACACAGTGCTACCCTGCCTCTAGGCAAGGAAGACAGTCCTAAGAGAAGATTGTTCCAGAATGCCAAAACTTAGTAGAACACAGATCCTCCCCACGCAATCTTCATGTGGTCCCCATGCCTGATGGCCTTCTACCATGACTTTCATGACTTAGTTTCTGGCATCCACATCATCTTGGACACTATCCACAAAAAAGGTTCAACTCTCTCAGGCCATGACAACTTACTGTCCCAATAGCTTCATGTTTTCTAATCACCCTAGGATCAAGGATGATAATAACCTCTGCACTTTTACTGACAACTCTATCTCCTACCTGCAGCCTCTCCCATTTCCATATTGGTTGGTGGATGAAAGACTGAGTGACAGGTCACCGTTTCTCTGATGTGACTCTACCCTACCATAAATGGCTCACAAAAATTATGCTCACCAAAAAATCCACATATATCACAATGAGAGTAAAGGCTACTATGTACTAGAGAAGGGATCCCAAGGCCCTCCAGAACTCCCTGGGAGTTCTTCCAAAGCCTAGGTCCTCCCTGATCTTTCCTCCAGCAGTGTCCTTATGGCATCTCTCCAAGGTCTCCTCCAAAAGCCTCCCCCCCATCCAACCCCCTAAAGTGTCAGAATTCATACTAACAGCTCTGCATAAAAAAGAAAGGAAGAACATGAGCAAAATCTTAGATTTTCAGATAAGCATGATGGGTTAGAAGGTATATGAAAAGCATCTGGCTAATACAGAAAATTTACACTGAAAAACAGTTAAGGAGGAGATAAGTTAGGCAGAGAAAGGTCAGATCATAAAGATCCTTGAAATCCACATTTGAATTTTGACCCTTTTCGTGACTCATAAGTCTCCACTGGCTTCAAGACAGTCATGTAATGAAACCAGTGTTTTAGGAAGATTGGCCTGATAGCTCTACTTATGATGGACTAGAGGAGGAAAAGACTGTGGTGATGATACCTCATGTGCAGGAAGAACAGAGGAAGGAATAGAGGTAGAAAATATATTAAAGGAAGAATTAGAAGCAGCAAACAATCATACAAAACTCAATGAAAAAAACCTGTTGATAAGAAGAGGAGCACTAGTAGAAAGTATAGTTCTATCAAGTAGCAGAGCAATGAACTGGGTGACCTTTTAAGGATCTTTTCACCTTTAGGAGTCAGTGAATCCTCTCCCTGCCAAAAAAGCGAAGAGAAGCTGATGCCCATCTTTCTAACTGGTTTTTCAGGACAAAACCAATCCTCACCTATGCTAACTCAGGTCAGGTAAGGAGACGTGAAGGAGAAGTTAAGAATAATTTGGGGCTGATGTCTCTTATCTTATTCTACTTGAAAGCGTATTCCTACTTTAACTATATAAGTTATCTTATCATTCCTATGTCATCTCTAGTATAGGTACTATCATATTTCCCAAGAGGCCATCTATCTTGCAACGTCATGTTCCACACAGAAGCCAGACCACATGTGCCAAACATCTGCCACAAAGACATAGGGTGACCCTGTTGATTGTTTACAAGGAATCGAACTATTATATAATTTTAAGAATGTAAAATATGTAGCAATGCTGTATACATTCAAAATTTGTAAATTCAAGATTTTCCTCCTTCCTTTTCTTATAAAATGTATCTCAAAATGAAACTGCCTTTACTAGTTTTGGCAATTCCCATTATCTGTTACTCAAATTAAAAGAAGACACTTTCACTACAAAACAGCAGTGAAAGAAATCATCCACAACATTTATCTCCACACATAATTGTGGAGAAACGGACGTTAAACAACATATACAATTAGCCTGCTGACCATTATCATCTGTTGTTGTTGTTGTGTTCTTCCTTCATTTTCCAAGAGGACCATGATATCTGAGAAATGATGACATGACTTGCACTTGAGTGAGGGAGAGCTGTGCTAGGGCAAGATAGAAAGGAACAACCGCAATGTCCAACTATTTAAGGTACTACATTACATCACAATATACGGCAGTTTTCTTTCACTCCAGTGCCTATCCTTCACACCTGAGAAAAAAAGTGATCCAAAGTTCCTGCCCTCATCTCACAGAAGTAGAAGATTATGTAAACAAAGGAAATGACACAGTGAGGTTAGCAGAACCAACTAGAAAGACCAGGAAATAATTAGATGAAATTCTTTTCTTCTGTTAAACAAGAGCATTTACATTATCCAGTTGTCTAATACTCAACGGATCGCACATTCTAAGACAAGTCTTTTCCCCCAACAATTTAAATACATCTATTTTTAACACAACTGTTCTCCAAGGTTGTCACAGCCCAACCAGATGAATTCTCTGCATCCCAATCAGCCGCCACAGCCTCACTAATGGTCATCATCTCCTCTGCATTTATATTACTGTTCTACAGTTTCCCTCAACTCCATCTGACACATAGGTCTTCTGGTAACGACTTCATCCTCTCCTTAATTCAGTCCGTACCATATTTTTTCCATTTACACCTAGAGTCAACTTCAATCCCCAAAGGCTGTCCCTCTTTTCCCCTCATGCGGACCCCCTCCTCTCTTCTCTTGCACCTCACAACCTTCCTCTCACCCCTTTTCAGACGGCCCTTCAGCGCTCCACTCGTCACCCCCATGTTGTCACCAATGCCTCATACTCCTCTCCCACAACTTTCCTCCTTCACTCTCCCACTCCTCTATCTGACGCCCCATCCGAGGTGTCCCCCAAACCCCACCCCAGTCCCTTCCAGCTCTCCTCGCCCTATGATCCCTGAAACCAAATTCCTGTCCTTTCGGTCCCTCTAGTCCCTCTTCTATCACTCCATCACCTTCCACCCCTCCTTCCCTCCCAAGCAGCCCCCTGGGGACCCTCCCGCCACCTCTGCCTATTTGGGGAGCCCCTCCCTCCACGACTAACTACTCGGGACCCTCTTTGCGGCACATCCGCCTCCGCCCTCCGGCCCCCGCCCCAACTAGGCAGAGGTTCCCCAGGCCCCCGTCCCCGTGTCCCGGCAGGGGCTCCGCGGACAGCGACAGCTCAGCCGCAGCCGCCCTGCCTCCTCACCTGACTCGGCTGAGTCCGGGCTCCCGCGCTGCGGGCTCCGAGAAGGGTGGTTGGGACAGAGGCCGCCGCGGGCCCAGCAGGCGCGCGCCTGCTCAGTCCTCCATCTTTCCACGTAGCCCGGCTCTCTCTCCCAGCCCGCCCGCTCGCCTGCGTCCACTCGTCCTGCGTGTGCGTGTGTGTGTTTGTGTGTGTTTCTCTCCCTCTCTCTCTCTCCCCCTCCCCCCTCTCTCTATCTACGTCCCGGTCTCTCCGTGGGGAAGGGGGCGGGCCGAAAGAGGTGTCGACGCAGTCAAACTGCCGGGGAGGCGAGGCTGGCAGAGTCACGGCTTGTGGAGTCACGTGGGAGAGGCGACGGGCTCCGCTTTCTGCGCCCCGAAGGATGCTGGGAAATGGAGTCCTCTTGGGAAGACATCCACGTGTGCGTGGCCCCTGTCATAGGATCCCAGGACGGCAGATGGCCGGGAGCGAGCGGATGCGTGCTGGTCAATGTTTGTCCTCTGGTTCTGGGCGGGGGACGTACTCACGACACACTTTTCAGTTTCGCCCGCGCTGTGAACGTGTTCCCCAGCCCTGTCTTAAGTTTAAAGTGTCAACAAAGCAATAAACAAGCTCCTCCCCCCTTCGTAGCGTTTGCCGGTTTGCTCGGTGTAAATGCTCACCCTGCAGGGTGTAGGATGGGCCGGAGCAGGCTGCCGTGCACCGCTGGGGGCGAGGCCCCGTGGAAGCCGGTGGGGACCAGTCCTCACTTTACAGGTAAAGAAAATGAAACCCAGAAAGGCTAGGTGACTTCCCTTGCCAAGAGACTTCGGGTGTGAAAGAGTGCCAGATCTGCAGGGAGGAAGATTGGGATTCAGATTTCACCCCCAAACAAGTGATGAGGAATGCTAGCCACCTTGTGACAGACATGCAGATGAATCATACATTTTATGGGAATTTGTTTTGCCTTACTAGAAAGAAAGTTTTTTCTTTAGAATAGTTAAATTGGTTCACCAAGGAATCAAGATGGAGAAAAGAGAAGAGAGTGGCCAGTGCAAGGGGAGGTGGCCTGGGAGAGAATTGAGGGAGTCAAGATATAGGAGGTTATGGTGTGGATGAAGGGTAGAATTTTGTAAAGGAAAGAAGAGGGAGAGGTGAAAAGCCAAGAGATGATGACTAGATAAGGAAACTTTGGAATTTTTGAACATGGAGGTGAGACGTTTTGGGGTGATGCTATGATCAAGTGTGTGATCATCTTTGTGTGTGGCTGAGGTGGGGTAAGGAAATTTCTCATGAGAAGTGAGATGAGTAGCTAAGAAGTCTGAGGGAGAGTTGATTATGACTATTGAAGTCTCCTAGTATGAGGGCAGGATTTAGGAAGGAGAGAAAAATTGTGAGCCATATACTGAACTCATTAAGAAAGGGAGTGACCTGGGGGTCTATAGGCAAGAGCTATATGAATAGTATGAGTCTCAAAGGAAAAGAGGCTGCTGAGTGATGGGGGTAGGGGAGAAACTAGATGTGTCAGTAGTAGGCAAAGAGTATTCCAACTCCTTAGCCTCAACCAGTGAGAAGAATAAGTGAAAGCATAGGCAGTTCTACAAAGGCTGTGTCATCTAGAGGAGCCTGTTTCAGTAACGGCTAATAGACAGATAGTGGCAGAGGAAAAGATTAAGGATGAGAAGAAACATATTGCCTATGGAGGATACAGTGGACAGCCTGAGTGATGTTTGGCGGAAACATTAAGGTGGGAAGATTGAGAGGAGTTCAGAATCACTGGGCTGTGAAGGGTGTGTCTAGAATGAGTGGAGGACATCATCAGTGAGTGGACACCACTCTTTCCAACAAAGGGTGGAGATCGGGCTGGAGGCAAGTGCAGCATAAGACATGGCCAGATGGTTAGATGGAAGGCCCCAATTCATTACTCCTCTTCTCTACAAATAGTTAAGATTAGATAGGAAAAGGGTACAGCAAAAGATGGAGGTTGAACCTGCACAGCAGGAAAAAGAAGTCCCATTCCCCACCAACTTTCTCTTTCTCTTCTCTTAAAGGACAGATACAGTAAGAGAGGGAAGGCCTGAAGTCAAAGAATAGGTTGCTCCATTTTATATCAGGGGTTCTCTACTCCCTGGATGGGAGATTTGGCTAGCAGCAGGAGGTGCCAGAAGTGGCCTTGTGCTAGCATAGATGGAAGTCATTGCTGTAAAACAGGGATTTGGGGGAGATGGAAGACACCTAGTGTAGTCCATTGCTGCCTCAGAGGATGGGCTGAACCCAACAGGAGACAGAAGGCAGAAGGAATGCAGTCACAGGAACTCAACCTTTCTTCTCACATGAGGGGGCCAGCCCGGAGGTCCTAGCAGGAAGTGGTAGACTCTCATTGGCCCTGTGTGCACTCCAGGTAAGGGTGCAACACCTCATTAGCTGCCAAAACTCATTCAAGTTCTGTCTCCTCTATATCCGGGAAAGAAGGTAGATAAATGAGGAGAAGATGATTCTGTTCTTGTAAAGCCTTTGGTTTCTTCCTATCCAAAGTATTGTCCATGCCATGTTCCATCCCTCCACCCCAATTGCTCACTGTCTTTTCTTTTTAAAAAAAAAATTTAATTTATGAAATAAAACAAGCATTTTTATAACAGTATAATAAAAGGATGATTGCCTTTGAAACTGCAAATCTATTATGTACAACTTGTTATTCTTTTTAAATATAAAATAAATTTATATAAATTTATATAATTGTTTTCCTTTTTTCTCCCTATCCCCCTCCACGCTACAGATGTCTAACATCTGATGTGTGTGTGTATGTCAGTAAAATCATTCTGTACATATTTCTATTTGTCAGTTCTTTCTCTGGGTGTAGATAGTGTCTTCTTTCATATGTCCTTTGTAGTTAATTTCGGTATTTATAATAGTCAAAATGACATTCATTCATTGTCCTTTCAAACTTTTGCTTTATTCCCCTTTATCTAAAAGAAAACCCAGCAACCTCTAAATCCTTATTTCGTATGATTCGTACTGTCATGGGTAGATGAGGCAATCTCTGTAAAAGGACAGCAGAAAGATCCCACCTCTAGCATAGCAGAAGCACATGGGGAGGAAGAAGAGGCAATGATTTCATTTGGAAGTCTCAAATATGGGGGAAGCATATTAAAACTGCACACCTAAGCAAGAACAAGTTTCCATGAATGGGATAGCCCATAAACAGAAAAAGAATACAAACATAAGTATGTGTGTATTATATATACGTACATATATACATAATATTTGTGAGTATGTATATATGTATGTATGTATGTATATGCATATATGTACACGTCTAGACTTACTAGTGATAAGCTCTTGAGGCAAAAGCATGCCAAGCCCAGGAAGGGGATAATTGCCTATCTAGAAGGATGATATTATTCCCCACAGATGTGAGGTCAGAATTGTGACCCTTTGTTGGGAAGGATCCCTAAGCTTCCTCTCAACCCTGGCCTACAATGCCACTTGGACATGACACAAATCCATTTGTTCCCTATAGTTCTGAAGTAGGCAACCCCCTGCTCAATGTTACATGTGTGGGATCTCTCCATTAAAATGACACATGTGACCACTAATAGACAAGTCATTAAGAGTTTTTCAAATACCTGCTTGTTTTCCCTTAAACATTTAAAATAAAGCTAACATGCTTAGAGGAAAGGAGCAGTGGCACAAACAATCCAACAATAGTTATATATTATTTTGAAGACCTGTGATTTTTTTAGAGGGCTAATTTTAAAATTAGCTTGCATTCCCTAAACACTGTGTCATAGGCAGTAGTGTGCAGATAAGTGTTTAATAACCAACTGGTGAGGGAGGCAAGAAGGAGGGAGGGATATACACATGAAACACTTTTAAATTTAATCTGCATTATTAATATTTTCTCCATCACTTTCCTGCATCCAGACTAGTAACAAAACAACACATCTTGCACTGGTTTTTTAGCATTTGCCTAATTCCAAAATGTAAATGCTTCCACTGAACACTTACTAATCCTTTCTCTCTTTCTCTCTGTCTCTCTGTCTCTGTCTGTGTCTGTCCCTCTCTGTCTCTCTGTCTGTCTCTGTCTGTCTCTGTCTCTGTCTCTCTCTGTGTCTCTCTGTCTCTCTCTGTGTCTCTGTCTCTCTCTGTGTCTCTGTCTCTCTCTCTCTCTGTCTCCTAGTCCCTCTCTCTCCCTCTCCCTCTTTCTCTTTCTCTCTCCAGTTTGAGCTGGCTTCAGCACACCTCTGATTATAAGAAGTCAGTCAAAGATGAAAAACTAGCTGTTTATCAAACCAGTCAGCATGATATAGTTTAAAGAGAAGCATTTGGAGTCAGTGGACTGTCAGTGGACAGTCAGTGGTTCCAATCTTGGCTCTGCCGTTGGTAGCACTTTTGTTGTTTATCCTCTGTTTTCGAAGCAGATGGCTGACACCAAAGGATAATATTTTGACTTATGTCTGAAGTGGATCTAAGCAAGGCAGAGCTGAACAAAGTTGTCAGCCTCATGCTCTTTTCCAGTGTCATCAAAGTCCAGTGGCGAGACAAAAATTAGGATGACTGGTCATTGCCCATGATGCAGTGAATGCCTTTGGTGTCTTTGATGCCTAATCAAGCTTCATGGTTGTTGGAACAAATTGTTCCCATCTACCTGTTCTATAGGGGAAAGTCTTCACATGCATGCGGTAGTAGGTTATAGGCTCTGCTATTTGTGGTACATCAGGACTCAGTTTGGAGTCAGATGCTATAAGCTGGAATCCTGGCTGTTCCACTTAATACTTGTGTGACCTTGATGAGTCATTTAACTTCTCTGGGTCTCAGTTTCCTCATCTGTAATACAAGAGGTCCCTTCCAGCTTTAAGTCTATGGCCATTATGATAAGTTGCTTCATCTCCAGAAAATAGAACTCCTTTTTCTCATCTGTAAAATGAGGGGATTGGACAATATGACTCATAAATTCCCTTCCACCTCTAAACCCTTTTATCTCACAGCTTTCAAGTTAGTCCAAGTGGCTAAACCTGCTGAACTTCACTCTTCTCCTTACCTTGGGCTACTGACCCCAAAATAGCTCAAATGAGACACAGTCAGATTGCAAAGTTAGATTTTGGCTCTGCTTGAATCTATCCATTTGGCTTATCCTGAACCCTTCCTTAAGCAAAAGAACCAGATATCAAGCCCCAAAGAGAGGAGATTTCCAATGATAAATGGTGAGAATTAACCTACCAGAGACTATCTTCATCAGAATTGTATCAGCATCTACACATAACGACTATATTTCATAAAACTGAAATTTCCTCTGGTATCCAAGAATTGGCAGAGCCGCCACCTATAGTGTCCATGTGTTGGGTTAAGTGTCACTGACTTCATGTCCTTTGGAAACGGGTTCAAAGATCCAACAACTGTCCAATAAATCTCCACACATTTGTCAAACCCAGAAGGGAGATAAAGTAGCAAGTTACAGATTGGGGCTATTCCATCACTTGTCATTCTAATAGAAATTCTAACAGAGTCTACTTAGTAGTGATAGCTCACATGCATATAGCACTTTATATTTAAAGAGCACTTTTAAATGTGTAACCGTGGGACCAGCCAATGGAAGCCCCATCCCCATAGCATGCATAGTGAACTCTTAATGCTGCCAGTCCACATGGAAGAGGTAGGGGAAGCCTGTTTCCAGAAAGATGTGATGATGTGTAATAGAGATCCAAGTTCCCCAATTCAAAGCAATGCAGGTAGGCATTCTGTTTTTCCATCCACTTACCTCCTACTAAAGAGGAGCCTTTTTGATTGGTTGTTGAACCAGACCTGAAAAGCAAACAAAACACTCTCACAAAGGCAGCTCCCACCTTCTTTCCTGCATTAAATTCCAATTGCAGTGCCTAAACACTGCTAAAGAACTCATTACCCTCCAAGGCAGCTCTTACCACTGTTGTAGAAATGTAATGGTTAGGAAGTTTGTCTTCTTGGTAAATCAGGCCTCCAATCTATCAACAAAGCAGTAGGAGAAGCAGGTGTGGAATGAGGCATACATTTTAAGTCATGGACAATGTGTTGATTTGTTTTACTTGATTATACATATTTGTTAGATCAGCTAGGTGGTACAGTGGATAGGGTGCTGGGTCTGAAGTCAGGAAGACTCATCTTCCTGAGGTCAAATCTAACATCAGAAGCTTACTGGATATGTGACCCTGGGCGAGTCAGTTAACCTCATTTGCTTCAATTCCTTGTGAAATGAACTGAAGGGGAAAATGACAAACCACTCCAGTTTCTTTGCCAAAGAAAGCTCAGCTGGGGTCATGAACATTTGGATATGACTGAAAAACAACTGAACAACTTATTTGTTACCAGGCTAGCATAATAACTAGATGCAACCAGTTGACTGGGACTCCCAGAGCTGGTTCCCTGTGACCAGTAATGTAGTTATATATCACGGTTCTTACTAAGGGAATCTTGACTTCTCTGTAGGGGAAACTCATTCCTCCTTCTTTGGCTTAATCTCTCCACCCTGAGTAACTTAAAGAAGCCTATTCATTGAATGGGTGTATCTCACTCAAAGTGAGAATGTGAAAGGACCTTAGCCTGAAAGGGCTAGGGTGTCACATTGCATCCTGAATCTGATGAATATCAGGCCACTGGACTTCTATCAGGAGAAGAAAGTGAGGTTGGTGACCTTGCACAGCCCTCCCTCACTCAAATCAAAGTCAACTGTAAGTCTTGTCATCATCTTGATGTCATGGTCCTCTTCAAGAACGAAGTACAAACACAACAACAATCTCCACCATACTACACAGGGAAAGTAGTTAACTCTGCTATATTAATAGGACACAAAATCTAAGGGGGTTATAAGAGAGAAGAGTGAAAAGGTCCAATGTACAAACATGAACAATATATAAAACAGATCATTTATTCTAAGATAGAAAACGAAATACTTAGCTTAAAAAATAACATGGATAATAGATTGATTAGAATAGAATTTGTAATATGGTAATGTAATAACTACTATTACAACCTGTTGGGAGGCTAATTAGATATGCCTCATCAAGGTATAGTTAGACAATTCGGCTAATTAGTCATTTTACCTCTGTGAACAAAGCCTTTTAGAGACTGTAAAACACCTTTGACTGGTACCTATGAAATATTAAAAATAAATATATCAAAAAGCTTTTGTCAAGGGTTTACTGTGTGAGTATATGGGGTGTTCAGAGAAAACTAGTACCTCTGTTGCAATGGCTTGCCAAACCCTTTTCAGGGTTGCTCATTCACCTTTGGTGTCCACCTGTCACCCAACTCTCACCTGTGGCTCCAAGAAGCTGTAGTATGCACAGCTGCCACACCCCAGTAAAACCATCTTGGCAGACAGGATAAACTAGGCTGAAGGTAACCAACAGGCCTCAAATCCAGTGGTGAGTTAAGGTGGGTATTGACCCCAAGCATGTGAAGACTTTCCCCAATAGAGTGGGCATATGAGAACAATTTGTTCCAATGGCCATGAAAACCTCAGAAGAAGGTGCTGTGGAATCACCTAGCTTGGTCAGACATCTAAAATGTCAGTCATCCACTGTATCCTGGACCATTTCCACTGGTCTTGACTTTTATCTTGCCATTGGACTTTGATGACTCTGGAAGAGAGAGTGAAGCTGATGGCCTTACTTAAATCCAATTCATGGGCAAATCAAGATAGCACCCTATAATGTCCTTAGTCCTCTTTAAAAACGAACTGTGAGCTAGCTGCTGTGCAAAATTCTGGGAATGCAAAGAAAGACAAACTCTCTGCCCCTTCACTCGAGGAGCTCCCATTCTAATGGAGGAGATAGCAAGTGAAAACAAGGTACATACCTGACATATAAAAAGTAGGTAGAAGGTAATCTTAGAAGAAAGTCACCAAAAGCTGGAGGAAGGAGCAGAAAAGCCTCTTGTGGTTGAGATTTGTGCTGAGAGTTGAATGAAAACAGGGTAAAGTGGGAAAACATTCAAAGCTGGGAACCATGAATCGGGGTTGGAAAGAGACACCAGTCCAAAGACATAAATTCAAGGAGATGGAGCATAACAAGTATTAGTTTAGCTGGAATGTAGAAAGGGTGCATGAAGAAGGAGAGTAAAGTAGGAAGGGGCCATGTTTTGAAGAGTTCTAAGTTCCAAACAAAAATCTTTTTATTTGAGGCTGGAGGTAGTAGAAAACTTTGGAGCTTATTGTGCCAAGATCAGACCTGCATTTTAGGAATAAGAACTTGACAGCTTATTGGAAAACAGATTGAAGTAGGGAGAGACTTGAGGCAGGGAGACCAGGCAGTAGGCTTCTGCACTCTTTCTCTGATTTGTCCCACACTCTGTACCTCTGATCTCCTGTCCTAAATCAAAATGATTTCCACACAGCCATTATGTAAAAGAGAGAGAACATGAAGAGATGAATATATGAGCCTAAAAGCGAAAAGTAGAAATAGCTAGATGATGCTCTTAAGGTGCAGTTTCAGCTCTAAACCCATAATAGCCTGATCTCTAAGAGTCTAGAGTGAAGAGCCAGTACTATTTAGGTAAGGTGTGAAAATTACAAACAGTTTTTAATTTAATATCTTCCCTTCCAATTACATGTATAAACATTTTTAACATTCTTTTAAAAAAAATTAGTTCCAGATTCTCTCCCTTCCTCCCCCACCTCCCTTCCCCTCTCATTGAGAAAGCAAGTAATTTGATATAGGTTATACATGTGCAGTCATGCAAAACATATTTTGTTGTTGGTCATGTTATGAAAGAAAACATAGACAAAAAAACAAGAAAAATAAGGTAAAGAAAAAGTATGCTACAGTCTGAATTCATATTCCATCAATTCTTTCTTCAGAAATGGGTAGCATTTTTCATCATGAGTCCTTCAGAATTCTCTTGGATCATTGCATTGCTGAGTACAGCTAGTGAAGATCATCATGCAATATTGTTATTATTATGAACAACATTCTCCTGGTTCTGCTCATTTCACTTTGCATCAGCTCACATAAGTCTTTCCAGGTGAAAATTACTAACATTTTCCTCCTTCCCAGTTTTATAACCCACCAGACACTTGGAGTCTTCATTGTGATAGTAATAACCTAATATCACAAAATAAATTTTATGCCATGTAGTGTAGTATTTTCTAGCATTAAAAATAATATTGATTTCCAAAATATGAGGCAGTTTGTTGTACACATTCAGTACATAATTAAGGCAGGAATACAATTATGTTGGAGAATTGGGCCTAATTTTGTTCCACTGCTTTTTCTTTCTCCCATTTATTTGCAAGAGAGTGTTGGGGTTAAGAAATCAGGAGCCCCTCAAAACCAGGGCTATTGGAAAGGCAGCGTCCAAAGTGATGCTGACTGATACAGTTTGTTTTGTTGTTTTCTGGACTGAAACTTCCTCTACTAATGAAGATCAACAATTGTCCCATATGGAACTAGGAGGTTAAATAATTTATCAAGGATTATACAGCCAGTATGTATCTGTAATGGGACCTTGCTTTTGGAGCATGCTCAGATTGCCTAACATAGAGGCACCCTAAGGGGCTTATACTGAGCATGTCCTCTTCTAAGATGAAGGAACTCTTTGTCTCCTGTCGTGTGTGTGTGTGTGTGTATGTGTGTGTATACACCCTCCTTTATGTGACTGCCTAACAGAACAGACTGCATCTTCAAAACTAGAGAAACTAAGACTGTGGCCCTTTTCTCACATCTCTTTCTGGCTCACATTCGTCAACAGCATGGGTACCATGAACTGGACTTCCTTCCTCTGCTCCTTCTCTTTTACTCCAGCTTAGAGAAATGGGTCTGACGGTGTTTGTTTCTGTGTTGCTTCATTTATTCTTCACAGTTTCAGTGCCAGAGACCTCTACCAGACCAGGAATTCAAACCATGTTTACTTTGGAGACAGGCCTTCAGACAGGATGGTGTAGCCAGATAGTCTGGCAGGGAAGCCCTGAGACTCTGGGGGCATTTAGCCCGAGGAGGGGGGTGGGAGACTGTCGAATTGTGCAGTATAGGAATTGAGTTAAGCTGTGAACCTAATCCGCTTTACATTCCCAGAGTATGAGGTAATGCAAGAGGAAAGCAGCCTCCCTCCCCACTCACATGTATCAGAGGGGTAAATCTATATATTTGTGATTATAATTTTGAAGTAAAGATTTCTTTGTAAAAGTTAATCCAACTCTTCAGTGACTAAATGGAACTGGGGTTCAGGAATCTCACCCCCTATAATTTTTTTTTCAATTACGCTTCTCCTTTATTTCACCCATTAAACCTCAGTTTGTGTGGACAAGGCCAATTTCCATGGTATCCTCCGATCCCTTCCGGGCAGAAGAGGGAAGATGTGCAGGGTCGTGTGCAACCCACTCACGCTTCTTCCTCTTCCTCCTCCTCCTCCTCGTCTTTATTGTCATCATCCTCGTCGGAGCTGAAAGCGCCATCAGGCAGGCTGTAGAGGCGGATCACCTGTTTGTTGGGGTTCTTGAGGATCAGGTACTTGCCCTCCTCCAGCTTCATGCAGATGTCTATCACGCAGAGCAGGATGTCCCAAGCGTTCTCCACGCTCAGGTTGATGTGGTTGGCAAACTCATTGGGCTTGAACTGCTGGGTGGCCAGGATGACGTGACGAGCTGAATCTTTGACGCGGTAGCGGGACACGTACCCGAGCTTGAGGTACTCGGACGCCGCCAGCAGGGCACAGCAGGTCCAGCGCGCCGTCTCGTAGCTGTTGTTCTTCAGCTCTGTGGCGATGACCACCCTACGTTGAGAGTCCAGCTTCTGTCGCCAGTCCACGCCACTGCAGTGCCTGGAATCCCACTCATTGAGGGTCCTGATGTTGATGAAGGACACCTCTCCATTGGCGCGCCATCATGCTCACAGCGGACAATGAGGTTAATGTCATCACCGAGCTTCCACCTGCGGTACCGGTATGCCAACCGAGGCAATCTCATTCTTGTCCATGTCATCTTCCACAAAGGGATTTGGGTTGGGAAATATATCTTTCCTTTCCTATTCTCAGGCATTGCTGGGAGAAATTGTGATTGTCGTAGGCTGCCTCATGGCAAGGTTCCAGGGTGAGTTAAAGGAGTTGCCTTCATCCTGAGGGGGCTCGTTGGCAGTTTCGCTCACAGGAGGTCAAAGTCCGAGTTGTCCCTTTTGTCAAAGAAGAGCTTGGACCCAACCCTCTGGACGACAATATCCCAGGAATAGACGGAGCTTGCGCAGCACATCAGCGTGGCCAGGTTGGCATCCGTGGCGAACACGTTGCCCTGAGTCTTTGCCAGCTTGAGGATGACGGGGTCATCTGCTGTGGTGACGGTGTGGAAAATGCGCTTGATGCTACGCAGAGGCTTCTCATTCTTCGTGGTGATAGGTCAAAGGCTTTGTCGTAATATTCCAGGGCCCCACAGCATCGATGTCCTGCGGCTCTGACACCTCCAAGTAACGTGTCTTCTTTAACTGAGGAAAATCCATTTCTTCTTTCACCTCCCAGTCACTCCTCACCTCGACGGAAGAATCCCGGGGCTTCCGGGATTTTTGGTCCCATTTCTGCCTTACTCCAAACTGCTTCTGAAACTTTTTTTGCAGACATATGCGGTCTCTCTCTTTCTGTTGGTGCTATTGGGCAAGGTCTGCAGGCTGAAGTGCAACATGTTCCGACGGTCCTTGTCCCTTCGAAGATTCCGCTGGGCAAACCTCATTCTATTCCTTTGGTAAGCCGTCTTCTGGGTCCGGGCCGCGTCTACGAGTTAGAAAGTGGTCTCGTCCTTCTCATGGAAATAAGCGTATTGACTTCCATCCCCAAACTGGGAGGAATACTTATTCGTGTACCTCTTATTCTGGTAGGTGGCTCCTGTTCAGTGTGCAACCTTTCCCAGCCGAAGTCCTTTACTGAACGGCTGAATGGGCATGTCCCGAAATTGTTCGGGGACTGCACAGGGACCCCAGCCTGAAGGGTTGTCCTAGATCACAGGAATCATGAATTTTGCCATCTTCTAAAACCTGCTCAGGCCCGCAGCGAAAGAGACGAATGGTTCCAGCCTCACCCCCTATAATTGAGGGAATGCTATCTCCCAGGGCAGGAGTCATTTGTAGAGAGCCTTAATGCCCCCTCACCTCCTTAAGGGCACAGGAGAACCCTGGGGGAGGAAAAAAATTCAGTCTCCTTAGCCTTGCAGGCTTGTGAGCCAATGTAGTTTGTAAGCATTCCACATCAAAAGCAAGACTGGAACTGAGGTCAACCTGATTCTCAAACTGGAAATTTAGTAGTAGGAAATTAAGCAGGGAGCCACAAGGAAATTTCTAACCTTAAGTTAGGAGTGGTGCAATGAGTGCTATTGGCACTGAAACTCAGCTTCCCCAGTTATTGGGGTCACTCAGCTGTTAAATGGGGACCCCTGGTTTCATCTGGACCCAGCTATACCATCTTAGAGAAGGATATAGTAAATTAGTAGCCAGTCTGAGCAAGGTTCAGTGCCTTTTTTCTCTTTCATTGCTTCCCCTAACCTTCAACAAATCTGCTTCTGCATCACAACTCTTCCATTCAATCCCCTACCAGCCCCAAAGACCCCAATGCTCCTCAAAGCAAAGAAAGAGGTAGCTAGAGATCAAGGGGTCTTACATTAGCACAATGCTATGAATATTTTGAAATATTTAAGACCTCCTTTTCCTCTCTGACTTCCTTGGGGTATATGGTCATCAATGGGTTCCAGAGGATCAAAGGTTGTGAGTAGTTTTAGTGATTTTGCTCACATAATTCCAAATTGCTTTCTAAACGGTTGAATCAGTTCATATATTCACCAACAGTGTATTAATGTACTATCTTCCTACAGCCCAACCAACCCTAACAATTTCTGTATTTTGTCATCTTGGCCAATTTGTTACAACCCTCTCATTTTACAGATAAGATTTTTCATAGTTGAACAATGAGAATCCTTAACCCCTTCTTGATCCTTTGGACCCTGATCATTTCTACTTTTTCCCATCTTCATCCTCTCTACATCTCCTAGCTATTGCCCCTCTACCCATAAACATTAGCGGGTCTCCCCTACCAATCAACTGACAAACATTTATTAAGTTCCTCCAGTGCAGGACACTAAGTGACTGGGATAAAAAGACAATAGTAAAGCAATCCCTACCCTCAAAGAGCTTACTTTTAACAGAAGAGACAATATGTATATGTCTGTGCTGTGTACATGTGTGTACTGGTGTAATGTGTGTATATGCATGCTCATGTGTATTTGTACATGTTTGAATATGCCTCTGCATGTGACTGTATACATATGTACAGATCTGTGTGAATGTGTGTGTGTACAGTGTACATATATACATGTGTATGCTGTGTAATGTGTCCATGCGCATATATGCATGTGCATATGTGTACATGTAGGGTTATATGCGCATATATGTGCATATGTGCATGTATGTGTATCTGTGTGTGCACATGTGTCTATATGTGCATGTGTCTATATTATGTGCATGTGTATGTATGTATAGATGTGTATATGTGAATGCGTGTACATATGTGTGCATAAATGTATTTATGTGTATACATGCATGTGTGTACAAATGCATGCATTATGTGCATGTGTGCACATATGTGTACATGCTATGCATCTGTGTACATGTGTGAGCACATGTATATGTGCATATATAGGCATACATAAACATGTGTGTACATGAGTGTACACATGTGTATGTTATCATATCTGTACATGTGTGCACGTATGTGCAAATGCATTGTGATGTGTGCATGTGTGTGCATATATGTACATCTGCACATATGTGTTTGTGCATATGTGTGCACCTCTGTACGTTTGCATCTGCACACATGCACACGTGTGTACTGTGCATATGTGTGCATGTATACACAAGCACACGTGCTCATGTGCACACATGTTTGTGTGTTCATGTGTGCATGCGTGCATATGTGTGCATGTATACTGTGTTTATGTGTGCATGTGTCTCCATTGTGTGTGTGTTCATATATGTGCCTGTATGTGGGTATATGTGTGGTTCTATAGTCACTCTCCCAACTCCTACTCTTAGTGGCAGGTCTGATCCTCAAAGCAAGTCTCCTTCTTCCTCTCTAGCATCTAGGGTTCTCCCTGAGAGTGCGGAATGTCTTGCTTTACTATCAATCACAAGTTCCCTTTTTGTGTTTTCCCCCAAAATCAATTGACCAATAGCAGTTACTATCTCCTCAATATCATCTAACCTATAACTTATACCCCAGTTTGACCAGTTGATATCTCCTTGAAATCACTGATTACCATTTGGCATTGATTAACTTTTACAGAGGGATGTTTATTGAAAAGTTAGCAAGAATAAAAATACAAAAACATTCCCCTGAACTGGGGCCCAATCTCCCTTCTATACGTCAGTCCCTAGGGAGAGTTGGTTCAAACTTATAGTGGCCATTCCTCTCTGGCCTCAGCATAGCATAGGAGTGGAGAACCTGATGCCTTGAGGCCACATGTGGCCTTCTAGGTCCTTGAGAGCAGCCCTTAGACTTGACTCCAACTTTTACGGAACAAATCCTTTCATTAAGGGGATTTGTTGTATGCAGTTTGGAGTCAGTCGATGGACTGCAATTGAGGACCTAGAGGACCAGAGATTACCACTGGTCCATGAATGAGTCATTCATGTGCTTTTGAAGTATAGTATCTTGGCAAGTCATTCCATAGATGGACCAGGTCAAAAAAGTCACTTCTGAAGACTGGCTCCTCACTTTCCTTCTGAACTTCACCAGTCAGTCTTTAGTCTGTGTATTGTAACTATCTGGCTTGGTATCCTAATCTCTTACTCAGTTATAATCTCCATGAGGTCTTCATGAGTTGTAATCTCTATCTGTTTTTCCCCCCAAATTTATTCATTTATTTGTTTTCAGTGTTCAACATTCACTTCCATAAGTTTTAAATTTGCTCCCCCTCTTCCCCGAGACTACCTGCAATCTTATATGGGCTCTACACATACATTCCCATTAAACACATTTTCACATTATTCACGTTACATAGAAGAATTATAGGGAATGGGAGAAACCATGAGAATAACAAAACAAAATATAACAAAAGAGAAAATAGTGTAATCTCCATCTTATCCAAACTTCATATCTCTCTAGCCCTAGGCTCGAGTGCTATGCACATAAAATATACTTAATTAATTTTTGTTGAAATGTAATTGTCCTTCATTTCCACTGCTATATTAAAACTTTCTCCAAAGAAACAATTGACCTCCAAATTGACAAATCTAATGACCTCATCTTCTGTGACCTCTTTGCATCATTTGACAGTATGAAGCAACCTATTCTTCTTGGTACATTCTCATACATTACTTTCCTTGCCACTGATCTCTCCTAGTATTATTACTTCCCTTCTGCCTGTTCCTGTCCTACTTTCTGTGTCTCCAGTGATCCCTTTACTTCCTACTCTCCTATAAGCGTAATCATCCCCCATGCCTCTATTCTTGACCTTCTCTCTCTTCTTTATCCTTTCACCCTTAAAATCCTCACAGAATCTTCCTGTACCTAAAGGGAAAAGCCTTATTTCCCCTTAGGGTAGATACTGGAGGAAGAAAACTATTAGGGTAGTCTAGGACAGATGAGGGACTTTGTGCATTCGTCTTGTGCTTATGTGTGTGTACTTAATATATATACACATATACATGTATGCATTATCTCTATCACCACTCTTAAGTTTCAAGGTGGAGTAGAAATTTACAAAGTATTTGAGGACAGATACTGTATCTTTTTATCTTTATATCTATAGAACCCTGAACAGTGCCCATTACAAAGTAGGTGTTCAATAATAAAATGAGTGGTGGAAATTCAGTTCAAATCTACTCCAAACTTTGCCTCAGATCTTCAATATGGTACCTTCTGAGTTTTCATTTCATTAATGTAGTGTCTACTCTACATGCAAACTACCAATTAGCACTTGAAGGTTGGGTCCCATGGGGACAGTTACCTCAGGTTCAAATTTCTCTAGGGTCCACACTTCTAAAACTATAGCTCATCTACTCCCACCAATGTGCCTGTCTTTAATGATGAGTAAGTAGACACAATTAGCTCAGAGCAAAAGCATTTAATAAGAGATCATAGCATGAACAGAAATGACAAAATATTCTCCCCATAAATCTGGGGCACATGCTACCACAACTACTCACAGACAGTGGAAAAGGTAGGCACACACATAGACCTTACTTATAAAAAAGCACATACATAGTGACCACATGTGGCCAAGGTAACCACATCTGTGTCAAAATGTGGTATTGATGCTGGATGAATCCTCATCTCAACTACCATTGGGCTTGATCTGAAAGATCATTCCTTGGTCCTCCAGACAATGATGCTGGACTGTCTGCAAAATCCCATGAGAACTGGATTTCAAAGCTCTTAGACTACTGATAGCCCTGTTATCTCACTCTTATGCCCTTTTAAAACTCACAAATTCTTAAGTTCAGGATTAATACCTTTCATCTAAAAAAAAAATTAAACAAAACACCAAAGCAAAGGATGGAGCCTACTTTTATTCTTGGATGAAGAAAAGACTTGAAGCACTCCCTTTACAGCAGCAAATCTTACTGGATGCTGTCAGAAAAGAGTCAAACCAAGAAAAGAAGTTCAACCAACAAGAAGTCAAGGCCAAATGAGGCCTTTTGAAATCTCCTGCAGTCCTGGTATTACATCTGATACCATTCAAAGAAGCTGCCATTCACTATGTAATTAGCACTTATACAGAACATTTATTAATGCTCCAAAATCTCTCCAAGGCCTCCCCTACCAATCACTTGACAAGCTTTTATTAAGCTTTCACGATTCTTGGAAACAGGCTCCTTAGCCTCTTCCATATGGGGAGTTGTATCAGCAATATCCTTTGCATGCTCTTAGGGATTGAGCTTGTTGGGAAGCCTCTTATTGAATTTATATAGTCCTTTGAGGTTTATAAACTATTTTTCCCCAGATAGTACATGTCAAAAACAGGACTTAAAACCTTATCTTCTTGTCTAAGGCCCTCTCTTCCTCTTCTTCATCAGGTGTACCTCGCATGTGTAATATATAGATGATTAGAAAGCACGTTTCATGGATTATTTTATTTGATCCTCAAAATAACCCCATGTGGTAGTAAACTGAGGCATATTCTCCTCATCCACTGCCCCTTTTCCTCTTTGGAAAATATATTGAAAATAATTTTATTAAGATATCTTTGCTTAAAAATTTGGTCCCAAATCTTATCTGTACTTAGCCAGATTCCAAGGAAAATAATGTACTTGTCTAAAGTCCTAATTAGAACTTTCATCAAAGACCTGAACAGTTCTTTTAATAGAAGACTCAAGCTCAGAAACTAGAAGTGGACGTATCTCAGCCTAGAGTGAAAGGGGATCCTGAAAAGGATAGGGTCCTTTTGTTAAGCAAAGGAAGTTGTCCGTTGTTTTGTCCTAGAGTAACTTGAGGGAGGGGACTCATGTTATAGCCTGGACCTGGTTTTCCCAGACTTCATTTCCAAGGATATACCTCCCAATGCTAATATAGTTCTATTTGGTAAATCAGACTCTAAAATGGAACTTTGTACCTTTGTTTTAATTGTTCTATTGCCTTTTTTTTTCCTGAACACTATAAATTATAAAGAGAAATGGGTTGGGTCAGTTAGAATTCCAACAAGGAAGAAGAAACTCTCTACCTTGGTTCTCTCTAAAAGTGAAACTACCTAAAGTTCAATTAACAAATTTGTCTTTGACAAACTTGCATCTACATAAATGGCAGAAAACTGAGTTTTTCTTCCATATGTCTGAAGTAGGCATTACTGATAGTATTTTTTGCATTTTGCCAACAAGGGAAGGGATCAAGCATTTATATAGTGCCTACTATGTCCTAGACCTGAACAATAGTAGGCAAAGTAGGTGTTGCTATCATCCCCATTTTATAGTTCAGAAAACTAAGACAAACAAAGGTTGTGACTTGTGGAGAGTCACCTAGCTATTATTTGTCTGAAGTCAGATTTAAACACTGGTCTGAGCTGTATCAACTGTACCACCTAGTTGTTGAGGTTTAGGGGTGCCGGGACCCCAAAATAGCAACTCATGGGTCCTGCTGGAATGAATTCGACTCAAATTTTCTTTCATCCAAGGAAAAATAAAGTTTATTAAAGACCGCCATATTGTGTAGACTCCTAAGGCTGAACATTCATGATACTTGTATTGGCAAGCAGGCCAGATTGAAACTGAGCACCTTCATGGAAACAAGATGGATCTTATATACAGAAAGACTCTGGGAGGGATCTAGGGGTAGCCAAGTAGTCTGGGGTGACTTGAGAAGGAGTTTAGGGAGGGTCTTGATGGGAGTGGCTAGTAGGCTGAGAGGTTAAAAGCCAGGAACCAAGAGAATGGGGTTTTGATACCATCAAGGGTGGGAAGTAGCAGAAGGCAACAGACAATGGAAACCTAGGCTAGGTTAAGGGTAACAGAAATTTGGGCATAGAGATAATGAAAGGCTTATAGCTTCAGGGAAACACCAGATCAAGTGGGAAGTTTCAAGAAGAGTTCAAGGGGACTCCTAGAGCCTGTACCCCATCATAGCTAACTGATGAGGCCTCAGGAAATTAAGCCATTAATAGTAATGGCTAACATTTTAGCTATTAATAATAATGGCTAACATTTTAGCAATGTTTTAAGGTTTACAAAGTACTTTGTAGATATTATCTCATTTGAGCCTTACAACAACCCTTTGAGTTAAGTGCTATCATTATTTCCATTTTATAGTTAAGAGAACTGAAGATGAGAGGTTAAGTGACTTGTCCATGGTTAAATAGGTCTTTAAGTGTCACAGCTGAACTGGGGTTTTTAAACTTTTTGGCCAGAAGTTTCTCTAACATGGGTCAAACCATTTTATTTTGATGTAGTGGGAGAAGGACACCTCTAATCAATTGTCTTCCCACCCACTTCCAGTCCAGTGGATAAAATCAAAGAAAATGAAACATAGTTCCTGAGACAAGGACTCATTTAGCAATGATGTCACCTTTGACATAAATGTGATTGGAATAATGCTGTCAAGAAACTGTGTTAAGTCTGAACCTCCTCTTCACAGAGAATTGAGTGGTATAGGGGAGAGTATGCCACTGAGGCACTGCTGTTTAACATTGGAGGAAACATACCTCATATGGGAGGCTGAGCTACAGCATTAGAGAAGAGAAATCACAACCCGTCAGGGGTACTCCCTAGAACCTTGAGGGAGAAATGGAGTGCCTTGACTCTGAGATAGTATATGAACAGTAGTATCTATAAATATATATATATATAATAAATATATATATAGACATATATATGTATATATAATATGCCTTTAATTTAGACACAGCTACTGAAACAAACTGTCAAGTGATGTGTTACAAGTATTGTGTCTGTTGCATGTATAATTGATGTACATTTGCTATAAATGGCATCCTGAGATGATTCCCTGGAAAGCTAGTTTAACTTGACACCGTTTCATGTGTCAAGTGTAAACAGATAATTTTTCAAGGGACTGAAAAATTCTTGGCCTCTGGAAGGAGTGTAACACTTCTTTACCCAAAAGGTTCAAATATAACAGAAATGGTTGCCTGAAAGATGGCACTGAAGTTATTAATATAATCCAATCCAAGGACCATCATGATTGTAACTGCATCTAAAATGACAGTCTTCCCTTGCCCTGAAAGGAAGAGCAAAAATCTCACAAGAGGCAAAAAGTAGGATGGTTGATTAGAAGGTCCTCCATGATAGAACTGAGAGAGAAACTCCAGAAATGCAAGCAGTGAGAATGAGTGGAGAAAACAGAATTATTGTTACTGCTGCCATTGATACCCTGACCAGGAATGAAATGATGCTAAATCAGAGGAAACCAGCTAGGCCTCATTGTAAAATCCCTTTTGTCACTGTCTCTGTAAGCCTCAGATAAGCTCCTAATATCCCCAGTAAAACCAACAAAGTACTAGATGTTGTGGATGAATTTGAGATTATGTAGATATGTTAATGAACTAATCCCAAGGTGGCATAGATAAGAATTAGTCTGTCCTACAAATTACCTACCTACAAAATGAGACCTCAAACTCCTGCCCACCCACAGCAAGCTCCCTAGCATACCCAAGATGGCCTGCTAGCACAGGTTCTTGATCTGCTTTTCTAAAGGAAAGACAGCTTCAAAGAGGTCAACAACCTGTAATTAAACAATGCAGACAGATAAGTAGAAAGAAGTGAGTACCCAAGAAAGAATCCAATAGACAGGGCCCCAACTCTCTAAACAAAGTAATAGATCCATAATCACAAGAGAGCACCAATATTTGACTTCTCAAAGAGGGAAGGGGGGCATGTGCCTAACAACAGCTACCCAGAGTTTTGTCTGGCCAAATCAAAAAGACACATTCTTCCCATGAGTGAGCCCCAAAACAAAACACCAACCTCCCAGTATATATAATTTTCAAACAAAGAAAAGCTTGAAAACCTATATGCCTCAGCACTTAATTGGATCCATGTGGCCCAGAGCTTAATTGACTCTGCATCAGGGATTTATGTGACTCAAGATGTGTCACAGTTGTGAACAGAGCCAGAGTTCAAAGCAGTAAGACATCTGTGATTGAAATACCTGTGTACCTTTGGATCTAGGAACACGGCTCTTGTTCCAAAGGAAAAGAGGACACATGTGGTCACATAGGGCCTATTAATGGATGGGGAGGATCTTATATTCCATTAACCCTTCAACAGCACTCTTCCATCTCTCTCTGGGTCCATGCTGCCCAAGTGGTCCCCAACTTCAATCCATGGTTACATAAATGACTCTCTGTACCTCTCCCTCTCCCTATTCTCTTCCCCATACTGCCTGCCTCCCACCACTACCTCACTCCTGACTTCTGCCCCTCTATCCCCACCCCCTTGCAATGTTTCTTTTTCTGTCTTATTTAAGTGTGATTGAAGCATTAATCTAAATTTGCTGCTATCTGGTCTTTCTCTGCAAGTTTCCAAAGAACCTGCCCTCACTCAACCCAGAGGAACTGCTTTATTGTCCCATTCCCTTATTCAATTAGTAACTCCATAAATTAATTTTGAATTCATAAGGAAAATATTAAACAAATTCAGGCTGTCCTGTATTCCTCAACACAAAATGACTCAGCAAATTTCTGGTGAGAGAGGTTAACAAAAGCTGGAAAAACCTGTTCTGGGACTGTGGCCTCAGGCCAATTTCCCTTTATTGTGTTCTACCCTGCAGCAAGTTCCAATCTCTCTCTCCTGAGCAGCAGAGAGAGATATTCACGAAGAGAAAAGTCATTCCCCTAGGGGAAGCTTGTAAAAAGAACTAAGGGAGAGGGGGTTGCTCCTACTTTGTGGTATAAATTATCTCCTCCTTTAGGATGCAATCTTCTTAGAGGCAGACACTAGTGGACTTTTGTCTCTGAATCTCTGTGCCTGACACATAGCAGGCATTTAACAAACGTTTGTGGATTGATCCTAGGAGCCTTGACGAGTCACTTAATCTCTGAGAGCCTCACACACCTCTAAGATTTTAATTCAAGAGTAGATACTAACCTAAATTAGTAGAGAAAGTTTCGTTATTGGGTATCCTCCCCTCCTTTTGGGGAGATCAAGAGCAGGAGAGCAGAAGGAAGAACATGTGAGGCCAAGTCAGCCACTCATGGGAATCTGACCTGAACTTGGAGGAAGAACAACACATGGTGAGATAGAGACACCCAGCAGCCAGGAGATGGGTGGAATATGGCAAAAATGTGATAAAATCTACCTCCTCAGGTATTCTTTCTTCTGCTTTCACTTGGAGGGTTTTTTCTGGGGGGTAGTGAGATGTAGGAGGCCCAGGAGTACCCAGTAGAGGGTCAGGAGCAAAGAGAGAGAACAAAGTACTATACAGTAAAATTAACATAGGTATTTTGTTTGGAATGCAGATCTCTTTTAGAATTCCTAATATAAAGTTGAATTTACATAATGCAAATTTATATAAAGCAAGCATTGTCATACTCAAATGTATACGTGACCTCATGGATCCTTGAGTTTCCTCCAGTGATGTGATTGCACACCATCTATTTGCCCAGTCTGGGCAACTCTCTTGTCCTTGTTCTCACAAAATTTCACCATGCTGAGAGGGGATTTCTATCCAATGTTATGAATATAGTCCAGGCTTCTCTGAGCATGTTTTGAGCATATCCCAGTTTGCCTAGCATGGAGTCTGTTGTCTCTTTCCTTGATTGACTGCATAGGTCTTTAAAGTTAGAGAGGCTGAACATAACTGTCCTTTTTGACTATGTCTCTTTTCCTCCATCTTTCAGCTGTACTCTTTGGGATGACTCCTATCTGCTAGCCTCCTGCGGATGCTATGAATTGAACTGGTTGTGGTTGGATAAAGGGTTTTCAGAATTCTTGAACATAAAGGTGGTAAATGGGTGAGCAATGGCAAGATCAAGGTTGTAAACATATTTTTGTGTGATTGAGGTGAGCAGTTCATGGGAGAAGAGTAAGTTGAGGAACTGAGTGGTTAGGACAGGGGTAAGGAACTTTTGGCCTCTAGGTCACATGTGGCCCACTAGGTCCTCAAGTATGGCCCTTTGACTGAATCCAAACTTCACAGAACAAACCCCCTAATCTGTAAAGTTTGGATTCAGTCAAAAGGTTGTACTTGAGGACCTAGAAGTCCATATATGGCCTCAAGGCTGCAGGTTCCCCACTGCTGGGTTAGGGTATTTGAGGGGAAATCAATATTTATGTTGAAGTCCCCTAGTATGAGGACAGGAGTCAGGGAGTAGAGAAAAATTGTAAGTCATTCATTGTAACTCATTGAAGAAGGAAGGAGAGTGACCTGAGGGTCTGTAGACAATATCTACCAGGATTTTGATTGGGTGGTAGATATGAATATCATGACCTCAAAGCAAGAGAGTGATAGAGAAAGAGAGCAAAGCTGGAAGTAGTGATGGAAGTCAAGGAGGTCAGTGGAGGTCATTCCAACAGCTCCTCCTCAGCCAGTGAGCTGAGGAGAATGAATGAAGGTGCAGTCAGTACTGATAAGAGTGGCTAGGAAAGCTGTGTCACCCGGGGAAGCCAGTTTCAGTAAGAGTTAATAGATGGGAAGAATGGGAGAGGAATAGATTTAAGATGTAAGGAAGTTTGTTGCTTATGGAATGGACATTTCAGAGGGCAGAGTAGAAAACTTGGATGGAGTTAGAATGAGACTTTGGGGTGGGAAAGTTGAGAGGGATGGGAATGAGGAATTGGGTGGTAGGAGTTTGGAATGGGATTTGGATGATGAGCTACAGGATTTCAGAGTCAGTGGGATGTGAAGTGGCTGACCAAGTTTAAGAATGTTCATCATTGTGTGTAGAACACCACACACTTCTACCCTAGAAGAATAGACACAGAAGGAGATGGGAGGCCTGAGGTTGCACTGGAGTTTTTCCACATCCTGACTGGGACATTGAGCTAGCAGAAAGAAGGGAAGATGCCTTGTGCTGGTACAAATGGAAATGATTTCTTTGGAGTTAGATGGAAGATGCCCAGCCTGGCTACCCTGAGACAGCACCTGCTCTAGAGCTCTGCCTCACTGAGACCTACCTCCCCATCCTCTGTTACACCATGCACAGTGACCAGTTCAGACTCTTCCACTTCACTAGGCTATGCAGGGAGTCATCTACCATGTTCTATATACTAGCTGCTTCCCCTTCATCAAGTACCTCTGCTCTAAGATCCCTTGGTAGGAGCTGGGCCAGCAGAACCAGTTCTTCACAGCTCTCAGAGTAATTAACCTTGGGAATCTACTTTTATTATATAAATTGGACTCTTGGTTATTTGCTAGAATCACAGAGATTGCTCATACTGATGAGGTTCAGACTCTGGGAGCCTCCTTGAGCTCCCCTTGAATCTTCCCACTTAATCTGGCCTTTCTTACTCAAATCTAATCTTCCCATTTGTTCAGGCAGTCTCTGGAAGCCCATGGGCTTTTCATTATCATTTCAGGTCTCTGTTGCACTCCCCACCCTTGATCCCATCAACCCCATAGCCATACTGCCCCTATCAAGATCTCTGGATTGCCCCACCTGCTTCCCACCCAAACCCTCCCTAGTCTGATATCTCCTGATAGTCTCCAGCTGTTTCCAGCCTTTGACCCTCCTTGGACTTCTCCTCAAGACCCTTCCTAAACCCCTCCTCCCATCACCCTGGACCACCAGACCACCCCCAAGATCCCTCCTATACTCTTTTCTGTATTTAAGTCCCACCTTGCCTCCATGAAGGTGCTCAGATGCAATCCAGCTCAGACTCTGTCTAGCTGGGATTGTGTCTGGCCCGCTTGTGAATACAAGCGTTACAAGTGCTTAGGCTCCTTAAGAGGCAACCCAATTAGGCGAATTCTTAATAAACTTTGTTTTCTTTGGCTTTAAGAAGGCTTGAGTCGAATTCATTCGAGCACGACCCGGACCGTCGGTATTTTGGGGTTCCCGATCACCCATTAACCTCATCAATACCAGTTGTGGGTTAATAATTTATTTTCTAAATAACGCATAAGTGTCATCTACTAAAATTGTACATTGAAGAACACAACTGATGGTGGGTTTTCTCATATGTATAAATGTAATATTTATTTTTGATCCTTGAAAATAAACCTTTTTGGAGGGGAAAAAAATAAATCTAATGAGAAAGTATAGTAAAAAATTTCTTCTATACCAGAATAAACTGCATAAACTGCTAACTAGAATCACAAGGGCAGTAAAAAAGGGGCACTACAGCAAAACCAGAAGGTAGGATTTTAACTGGGACTTGAAGGAAACCAGGAGGCAGAGATGAGGAAGGAGTATTCCAGGCTCGAGGGATAGCCAGTGAAAATGACTGGAACTGGAAGATATATAGCCTGCAAAACTGTTTGAAGGCAACAAAAGCAGATTTCTCTGAGAAAGCCTCAGAATAGTCAGAAAGCCCCAGGGTAGGAACCTTGAAAGTCTTCGTAAGTGCCAACAGTGGTCAGTTACAGACCAGGGCTCTAAGACTGCTAGAACTCTGTGCTGATATGGCAGAAAGGGCTCTGGAGATCCTAGGCTTTGAACTTTAAAGATCTAGGAAGAATTCAGATAGGAGAGCCCAGGCCAAGGCCAGGCTACACCCAAAAGTAGTTACCCTGAGGGGATTTGTGGTTTCTCTTCTATTCCATTGGCTCAAGCCTTCATCAATTTTTTCTCTCTTTTTTGTTGCTGTTGTTCAATCATTTTTCAGTCCTGTCTGGCTCTTCCTGGCAAAGATACTTGAATGATTTGCCATTTTCTTTTTGGGGTCATTTTACAGAAGAGGAACTGAGGTAAACGGGGTTAAATGACTTGCTCAAGGTCATACATCTAATAAATGTCTGAGGCCAGATTTGAACTTAGGAAGATGAATCTTCCTGACTTCAGGTCCAGCATTCTATCTACTGTGCCACCTAGCTGCCCCATTCCTCCTTTCAGGACTATAGTACCCTAGTTTTATTTAGTCACTGACGTTAATCAGACTCACTTTTACAAAGAAATATTTACTCTAAAAGTATAGCAAGAAAAACACACACACACACACACACACTTCTCTAGCATCTTGGGGCATAATCAATTTCCTACACGTTAACTTGGCTTTAGACACAACTGAAATGACCGAAAAACAATTTCTGAAAAAGTCCCTCATATCCTTTTCTCAATGATATCAAAAACCTTTTCAAACTTCTCTTTCCAAAGCTCTAAATCCTTATTTCATGTTGCCCTCCATTCACAACACCAGTGCACAGGAACTTCTCCTTTAAGGTTTGTCCATTCTCCTCTTTTCCACTTCAAAACTCCACTGCATTTCTTTTTCCTTCCAGTAGACTTTAAAGCCTTACAAACTTCAAAATGGAATCTTTTTTTCAACATTCTGATTCCACACTTCAGTTTATCTTTGCTACTTTTCTTAAATGTATCTCATCTTTTTCTTTTTTTCTATTCCTTTTCTTTTATTTTTCAAATAATACTTCGTATTATACAATTTAGACACTAAGGATTATATTGCATAAAATTATACAATTTTTATATGTAAAAACAATTTTTAACATTCATGGGGTTTTTTTAAGTTTTTTTTTTCTTTTTCATTTTTAACAGTTCATATCACATAAAACAATTCCAACTTTTGGTCAGGTGATACTTCTTTTAAAGCATTTACAATATAGAGCACAAACAAATTTTTTTTTAACATTAACCACAGATAACAACTATGTATACTAACTTCACAAGCCCTTGACCTAATTGTCTCCACACTATTACTAAGAATTAAAGGATCCTAACTTACTGTTGTTGGTCTAAAGTCCTAAGCCTAATAGTTTAATTTTACACCATCACTCAGGGCTGAGGTTTAGATCAGCTGCTCCCTACCACCAGAGGCTTTAAGCTGAGCTACCTGGACAATGGACCCAGGTTGCTTCCCAGCCACCGTAGCTGCCTTCAGTCTGCTGCTGCTGCCGTTGCCTAGGGCTATCGCTCCTTCCCCTCTTGCCCAGCTGGGAAAGCCCTCCCACACTGACCTTTGAAGCTTCTTTGTCACTTGTGGGTTGAGGGATCTGGGACCCTCCCTGCTGGGAACTCTACCCCAGAGGTCTGTTCAGGTCCTGTTCCTCCCAGTGCTGCGTGGCCAGGGCTGGGCTCCGCTCTGCTCAGCATCCTGTGAGATAGACCTTTCCTGTCAGCCTTCCAAGTTACCTTTGGCTGGAAACCTCTTTCGCTCTGTTGTTCTGTGTCTTCTGCTGCTCTAAAATTTGTTGAGAGTGATTTTTACAGGTATTTTGTAGACTGTGGGGGAAGTGCTAGAGTATATGTGCCTTTCTACTCCACCATCTTGGCTCTGCCCCCATCTCATCTCTTTCCAACAATATTCCAGTCTGACACTCCACTGAATCTCTCCTAGACAGATTTCCTTATATAATACCAATTAATTGCTAAACTCTTACTTCTTGAGTTGCCTAGTCTATTTCAATTGAGGTGACTTTGAATGGTTTAGGGGTGCTGATGTTACAGTTTAAACTCCAACCACTCAAGGAAACCAGAACTGTTGGGATTTAGGCTCTGCCCACCCAAAAACTGTTGTGGTTTCATGATGTGTTGTGGTGAAACCGTCTCAAAGAATTCAGAGTCAGACCACCTTTAATCTAGGTATAGGCATTTATTGAGATTGACGCCTCTCATTAAATGTTCTATGTTCCAAGAGGAATCAGCAACTTCAGAGAAAGCAAGATGGATTTTATAGGGTAAAGATGCAATTAGAAAACAGAAATTATAAATATTAAAAAGGCAGGAGAGGTTTTTCAAGGAAATAGATGATGAAGGATGTCTCCCAGCCATAGTAGTACCATGTATGTGATTACCCACCATGCATACATAAAAAACCATTGAGGGGTATGTATGATAATAATATTATAATAAGCCTCTCTATGTCATAAGTTCACTCTAGAACAGTTCTTTACTATTACTTACAAGGTGCCTACTTAGGGAAAGTCCCTTCTATTGTTTTGGGGTCCACATCCTGCTCCAGCATCCCAATGGTGCTGCTTTCTGATTGGCTGAGTATTGTGGTCTTGTCTAAGACTAGCTGGATATGGTTGTGGTTGAGTACATGGACACACCTGCTGTTTCTGTGGGAAATGTAAGGAATGGGTCTAGGGGGCAGTGGCTGGGGTCTCATCACATGCACACAGCTGATGTTTCTGTGAGAAATATGTGTTTGTGGACACACCTATTGATCCTAGTGAGTAGTGAGGCATATATATAAAGTCAGGATATGGGGAGGGGGGGTGAGAGGCTAGGTAGAGGCAGTGGGCCTGCTGTTCAATGGGACTTACAAGGAAGTTAGAATATTGAGGGTGGGGACAACTTTATTAGGATTTCCATCACTGATACAGTTTAAGGGTGCTAGAAACCCTAAAATGTCAGGGTACAGGGCATCTGTACCTATTGCCAGGAATGAGTTCTTTCACTGAAATCATCTTCCCATCAAGTGGAAAAGTTTATTGTAACGTCAATAAAGTGAACAAAGTTCCTTAGGGAGCTTGCAACTTAATGAGGGGTGATGCTAAAGCTAATATGGAAAGGGACAACAGCTTAAGGGAGACCCCAGCTTGGGGGAGGGGTCAGCTCCTTAAGAGAGACAGCCCCTCAAGGGAGAGAGAGGACCCATCCTAAGGGAGATGGCTGCTTCTGGGAGACTTCCACTAGCGGGTAACCAGGAACAAGAAGGCAAGGGGCTGGAAGTAGTTCTGAGTTCAGAGCATATCTAGGCACATCATTATTCCACTGTTCTGGCAGAGGGGAGGAGGGACCCCAGTTAGTTTCCATATTTCATTGAGCAGCCTACTTGAATCTCTTTATCTCCTAAAATCTATTTAAGTGGTACTTGAGATAATGGGCTTCTCACTGACCAGTCTCTGTGAGTCTCATCTCCCCCAGAAGAGTAAAGTACCCAAATTCATTTGGGAAAAAGGGCCAGGGTCATGCATTCCTAATCAACTTCATTACTAATTTACCTAAACAATTAAATTTCTTTGAATTATTTCCTACTAGCTCCCATTTATTTTCTAGTCAGTGAAATTACCTTCTGTTAAAACAATACATCTATCTATGCCCTCCAGGTAGGGGAGAGAGTGAATGAGACCTGTGTCATTTGCATGTATTTGTAATCTTAGCCACAAACCTCTGGAAAATCCACTAAGATATTTGAGCAATTACAAAAACCTTTAAACCATGATGCTGAAATTTACAGTAAAGGCATGACTTTTCAGTTACAATTATATCTCTAGTTTCTAATGCATAACTTTCTACAAATAAGGAAAAGGGATTTCCTTTCTTGTGTGTCTTTTGTCTCTGCAATCTCCAACTCGGCCAGGGTTGTTAAGGCAGAGAAACAGAAGGCATCTTGCAGTTTTTCCTCCTTATCTCCCATTGAAAGTCTAATCAAAGTGTCAGTGTGACAAAATACAGACCCAAACTGAGAACTTCACCCCTTACCCCAAAAGAATTACCCCATTTGTCCACAGGCCCTGGAAAACCCCTCCTTGAACTCTCCTTGAATTTTCCCACCAGATTTGACTTTTCATGCCCAAATCTGTTACCCTTAATCTAGCCTAGCTCTCCATTGTCTGTTACCTTTGGATTGCCTCTGGCTACTTCCCACCCTTGATCCCATCAAAATCCCATTTTCTTGCTTCTTGGTGTCTGACCTAGTCACCTCAGCTACTGACCTCTCCCATCAAGACCCTCCCTAAACCCTTCCTCTAATTAGCCCAGACTACTTGGCCAACCCTAGATCCCTCCCACAATCTTCTGTATCCATCTTGTCTCTATGAAAATGCTCAGATTCAATCTAGCTCAGATTCAAGCTACTTCAAATTCTATCTGGCTTGCTTGATTTACAAGTGTCACAAATGCTTATATTCCTTAAGAGTCTATCCAATATGGTGGATCTTAAATAAACTTTGTTTTTCTTTGGTTGAAAGAAGACGAATCAAATTCATTGCAGGACCCAGTATGTTGGCATTTTGAGGTCCTGAGCACCCTTTAACCTCAACAAGTGGAAGTAGGTCCATGCTTAATATTACAGATGGCTAGACCTGTTTTAGATCTCTAATTTCATTCATCTTCCCCACCCTTCTGTACTTTTTACAGCAGTCTTTATGGGTAACTGGCATTCCCCTCCCAAATTCTCCTAGGTCAATGTGGCCTTAGATACACTAGAAAATTTTGGAAATGGAAGTCCTGGTCCAATCCCATCTCACTGCCTAGCAAATTTGAGTTTCCCTCACTAACTTACAGTCATCCTAAGCGAATGTAGGTAGAATAGAGTTCTTCAATCCGCTCACCAGGGTAGACAAGGCACAGATATCTGATGAAGTGGTTCTGGTTCCTTCCCAGGAGGTCACAAGGTTTAATTTTCAGACCTTGCTTTTGAGATCTGGATCATAATATTATGTTCACCAGGATATGGGGCAGCTATGAGGCAGTCACAGACCAGCTGTCCATGGGAGGGCTGACGAGAAATACGGGAAGAAAGGGAGTGAGGGAAGGGGGGAAGAGGAGAGAGAGAGAGACAGAGAGAGAACTCTGTCAAAAAATTAATTTAATTTTAGCCAGATTTCAGCTAATTGCTACTGTTTATCAAGCCCACATTTGATCAAACCAAGCAGATTATTTGTTTGTGGATTAGAGCAACCTGGGCTAAGTCTAAACCCATCCAAGTCTTTCCCTGGGTTAAAGCCAAACACAGCCTTTGGTTTTCTGGATACCTGGAATCTTTAGTCCTAACCCTCCTAATTCAGGACTTTGATGATGTCTGACCTGAACCTTAGGGAACTCATCAAATTTTCATCACATCTGGTTTGATCCTTTGTTGGTCAGGTCTTACACATACTCAATCCTAAAATCACAGAGACTTAGTCTTCAAGGTCTTACACACCCTTTACTCAAGGCAACCACCAGGGATTCCCATTGTTGCCACCATAACTGTTAGTCTTGAGAACAAACCCTAACATTTGAAGTAGTTTTAGAAAGAATTTTATTAGGTCATTTGGGAAAGGAGAGAGAGCTGGAAAAAGGTGTGGCTCCCTTCCCAGTCTTTGTGAGGTTATATTATATGGAGTTCAGGCAAGGACACAGGGACACTGGCCATACATAGGTAGTAGGTAATTTCCAGAGAAGGGTAGTTTGGGATGTATTTCAGCAAATAAACATAAAAATCAAATTTGAGAAATCCAAAACACAGGCATTGGATGGACCTGAAACTAGACCTGGGTGAGATCTAAGCATTCAATGAAGCCATCCAGCTTTCTGGGAGCGCTGAGGTTGGTAAGCCTGACCTCTACTGTAAACTTTGCGTTAGGCAATTTCTAGCCACATAAACCTAGGTTCAAACAATATTAATAAAAGATAAATAATAAAGTATTCTTTTTAGCTCCTTCACTGCAAATGCTAGGAAGAAAGAGAATGTCCAGTCATGTAGTTTTAAGGATGCAGTCAATTTTGAATACTTAGCCACAGCAAAAGGGAATGTTCCCAATCTTGTAATAGGCTAACACAAAATTTCCACACATGCACCTACTCGCTTTTCTCCCAGAAGCAGATAATTCATACCTTTCATATGGATGGCCTCACTTTAGGTGACCTAGGCATGCTCCAAAACTATTACAGGAATATTATTGTACCTTAAGAAATGGCAAAAGAGACAATTTTAGAGAATCCTAGGTAGTATTAACTGATACAAAGTGAAGTGAGCAAAGCTAGGAGAACCATTTATATAAGGACAGCAACGCAGTAAAGACAAACAACTTTGAAAGACTTAAAAACTTTGATTAACACAATGTCTAACTAACTATGTCTCTAGAAAACCTTTGAGGAATCATATTACCCACCTCCTAATAGAAAAATGGTAGAAGTAAGATTCAATGACATGCTCTTTTAGACATAGCCACTGTGTGAATTAATTTTACTTGACTGTTTATTTATTACAATGGTTTCTGTTTTTGATTGGAGTGGAAGAATGAGGGGCAGGAAGTTAGCAATAACGATGCAAAAAAGATGCCATTGTAATATTATTTATTATTATTTATAATATATTTATAATATTTATTAATATTATAAAATAAAAATGAAATAAAACAAATAATTTCAGAAGGAAGCACAGACAAGGACAGTTTTGAAAAATAACATGTAGAATTTAGCTTATATATTTAAAAGATAAACAGTATTAAATGGAGATTTATAGTTTCATGAAGAATCCTTTTTTCTGCTATGTGCTTGGAAATATTCTTTTGTATCTGTGTTTAAATTCAAAATAAAAGAACAATGATGATAATAATAATAGAAATAGCTAACATTTATACAGTACTTTACAAATATACCTCATTTTCCCCTCACAATAATCCCAGGAGGTAGGTGCTATTATTATTTTGATTTTACAGATGACGGGAAATTCACACAGTATCTGCTGACAAATTTGAACTGGTCTTATTTCCGATCCAGTGCTCTATCTACTGTGCAAGCTGCCCCTAAATAAATATAATAAGTAAAATAAAAACACATAAAAATAACAAAATGGTTATAAATAAAGAAAAGAAGAAATTAGTAAGAGGGCACAGAATCTTCCTACCACCCACATACACAGCAGCTTGTACAAGTTGGCGTTGTCTGTGTCTGAGAATCCAGGAATTTTAGCTTCAGGGAATCAGGAAGGCTTAATACTAGTGGTCAGTTCTTTTCAATATAACCTCAAAGTAACTTTCCCTTAAGGGGACTAATAATTTTTCAAAGGTGCTGTCTCATCTAGATTTGGGGAAAGGAAGGAGAGGGAGGCCAAGGACTTCTTAATGAGCAAGGAGGCTTAACAAACCACTGGGAATATATCATGCAAACATCAACTAATTACCTGAGAAAATGAATCTCTCTCATCAGGGCTTAATCAGCAAAAAGGACCCCAAATATCCATGCAATTCACCAAGACAGAACTCAATTACAGAAAATATGAGCAAAGCAAAATAAGAGTTTATTAGCATTGGTGGTTTTCTGAGGTCAGCAAAATTTAGACTCAAAAATAGGTGAATGGGCAATTTCATTAGTAACCATAGATAAATCCTGAAAACAGTTTTCTCGAGAAAGGAAAAAAACAGATATACAATTCTGTGAAACCATGGACCCAATAAGATCGGAAGGTCCCAGCAATTTCTCCTTGAAAACTGCTTTGTAATATTTTCAGTCAGCTGGTACCTTGGAAGTGCTCTGGGTATAAGGCATGAAGTGCTCTGGGAAAAAGTTCACTCCATTCTCACAAAAATATTTTGCCAAATCAGCTATGAATTTTTAAAGCTGCAATATCCATGTATATGTGACACCAAGAGTTTGTTCTTTCCTGAGAAACAGAAAATTACTTTAAACTGATTTGGAGAAAGCTTTAAGATCACTTTACTCAAGATGTTTCAAATAATTTACAATTTACTCATTGTACTTGAGCAATATTCAGTTTGCTGGTCAAAAATGTATCTGTAGCACTGGTGAAATTGAGAGGAAGTGTGTTATAGAGGCAAAAATACTGAGGTCTTTCAGCAAAGACCAGATGACCACTGGTCAAGCATAATGTAGAGTAGATTGTTGTTTGGGTATCATATGGACTGGGTGGCTCCTTTGGTCCCTTGCAACTTTGAGAATACAGTTATCTCTTCATATCAAAACTTTCCCTATTGTGGTTTTCGTATGTCACAAGTTGGCACAAGAAAGTAAATAGGACTTCTGTGGAGTTTTGTGGAAGCTGCAGATGACATGTAAAGGCCAGCAAATGACACAAAAAAAGTTTAGAAATTCAGAAATGTATAAAATATGTGTATAACATTGTATAATATCAATATATTTTATCTTGTAATGCCATAATAATTCAGACTTCTCTGGTATTGACAAGCATTGGAAAGGGGAGGTGAGACTCCCCCAAAGATGGGGGTACGGGGGCGAGTCACCTGGAATGAAATCTTGGACTCAAGCATTCTTGAATTCAAGGTGGTAAAGATTTATTGTTACACTTTTCATTGGGCAAGAGTTCTTAAGGAACCTGTGATTTGAATGGGGTTCAGGTAAAGTTTATATAGGATATTCTATAGTAATATATGTGCCAAATATGCTACCTAGGTGATTCAGGGAGGGATTAGGGAGTGATTAAGAGTGGTTAGTTCATAAAGGAACATGCACTTTTAGTATCTATTGTGCAAGTATTTTAGCCAGAGGTCACTGGGAAAATAGTCCAAGGGGTTCTACATGGAGGTGTGGTTTTAGGGCTCAAATGTCACAAAGTCAATTAACAGTCGAGGCTGCCTGAGAAATACCCAGGCTCCTCTCATCAATATCTTGTTAGACAAGATAAATGGAAGTGAGTATACATGTATCTAAGTCTAGGATACATGTGATTAGTTGATGAGTAATAAATATCTTTATGACCCAGTACACTACCAGTTCAGCCAGTATACAGCTGGTTCAAACTAATAAATTCTATAGGTGTAGCTGGCTACTGTTTCAGGAAGAGAGATAAAAGCTTTGCTAGGGCAGGCTGTTCTTGGGCTGGGGAGAAACTGCCAGGGATAGTGTTTTGAGGCTAGAGAGAAATGTTATTTTTAGAGAGAAATGGAGTCCAAGCGCAGGCACCCAAGTACCCCATCAGTTTGAAGGGAGGGCCAAAAATTTTTATGTGGATTTTCCAGATGGAGGATGGAAGAGGGGAGAGCAGCGCCATGCTCCTAACCCATGTGGTGTGGAAGGGATTACTGTATATGATTTTATAATTTGATTCATAATCAGAGGACTTTGATTTCAGTCTTGGCTTTACCTAAATGACCTCTATGACCTTGGATAAACATTTCAATTTCATGTAATCAGTCTCCTCTATCCTTTGCCTAAGAATTCTTCTAACCATAGGAGAGTTCATTCTCTTCTAAATTTCTTTATGGTGTTAATCTGTTATATTATGCTACATGTACAAAATGTTGATCTAAACTTAATTTCTATCAATTTGCTTTACTAGCTATTTTCATCAGATAAGGAATTTATTTCCAAGTTGTTTATGTTTTGAGCTTTATTAATGTGGGTTGAGTTCAAATTTTTCTGATTCTTACCGATCTACTCTATGCTTCTAAGCTTTCTTTTTTTCTATTTTTAAATAATTATCAATTTTTTTGATGATTATTGATATATAGTTTGAGGTCTAGATGTGCTATTCCTCCCTCATTCGTATTTTTTTTTCTATTATTTTCCTTTGGTCTGTCTGCTCCAAATTTTGGCTATAATATTCCTGAAAGTTTTTATTTGGGTATTTCAGGAAGTGAATAGTGGATCTTTTCTATTTTCAGTTCGGCCTCTCGATCTAATAGGGTAATCCTTTTCTTTCTCTCCAATTGAGTGATTCTCCCACTTGCCACAGAAGCTATCACAAATCTTTTCATCTCTCCTCAAGCCTCCTACACCTCTTCATCTCAGCATTCATCAACTTCTTATTTTACTGAGAAAATTGAGACCATTAGCTATGAGCTCCCTACTCTCTTGTCTTTCCCATTCTATTGGTTTGTTTTTTTTTTTAATTTCTTTGCATTGCTCATTTGGGAAAACTTTCTCATCTCTCTTTGCTATTCTTTGGAATTCTGCATTCAGGTGGGTACATCTTTCCCCTTTGCCTTTACCTTTCACTTTCCTTCTTTCCTCAGCTTTTTGTAAGCCCTCATCAGACAGCCATTTTTCTTTCTTGCTTTTCTTTTTCTTTGGAATATTTCTTGTTGCTGCCTCCTATGCAATATTGTGAACCTCTATGCATAGCTCTTCAGGCACTTTATCTACCTGATCTAATCTCTTAAACTTATTCATTAATTCCACTTCATATTCATAAGGGAATAATCTGCAGAAGATGGGAGGGTATGAGATCAAAGGCATATGGAGGTTTGGCATTAGCAGGAAGATTCACCTCATTAACAAAGACTACTGGAAAAGAAGAGAGAGTGGGGATTTGTCAAGGGTTTTTAAAAAATATATATGTTTAATTTTTTAATTTTTATTTAAAGTTTTGAGTCCCAAATTTTATCCTTTCCTCCCTTCTCTTCCCCTTGCCTGAGATGGTAAAGAATTAGATATAGGTTATACATATACAATTATGTAAAACATTTTATACATTAGTCATTTTATACAAGAAGACTCAAAAGGAAAAAAGGAAAGAAAGTGAAAAAGAGCATGCTTCAGTTTGTATTCACTCAATATCAGTTCTTTTTCTGGAGGCAGGCAGTATGCTTCATCATTAGTCCTTTGGGATTGTCTTGGATCATCCTATTGCTGAGAATAGCTAAGTCATTCACAATTCTTCACTGAACAATTTTTCTGTTACTGTGTATACATTCTCCTGGTTCTGTTCACTTAACTTTTCACCAGTTCATGTAAGTCTTTACAGGTTTTTCTCAAATCATCCTGCATGTCATTTATTGTAGCACAATAATGTTCCATTACAATCATATAACACAACTTGTTTAGCTATTCCTCAATTGATGGGCATCTCTTTGATTTCCAATTCTTAACCACCACAAAAAAATCTGTTATAAATATTTTTGTACAAATAGGTTCTTTCCCCTTTTTTTGGAAGTCTTTGAGATATAGACTTAGCAGTGGTATTGTTGGATCAAAGGGTATATACAGTTTTATAGTCATTTGGACATGGTTCCAAATTTCTCTCCAGAATGATTGGATTGCTACATAACTCCACCAACAATGCGTTGGTGTCCCAGTTTTCGTCAAGGGGTTTTAAGACCTAGAAAAGGAGAGACAAGGATTGCTGTTCAGTCTCTGCCAAAACAGAGAATTGGGACCATGACAGAGGCCATGAGAACTCGTCTTCTCCTTCCTCCAGTTTAGTGAAAGTATTGTTGCTGGATGCCCCTAATCTAGCTTTGTCAGCTAGGCTGCCTCATATTGCATCAACTTTTGGGGGTAGAGGGTGAACTACTGCTCCACTCTAAAGACAGTGAATAAAGAATGATTTTGTACCTTGAAATATGTTATCTTGGTATTAAACATATTTGATGTCAGGCTATTCTTAAGTTGGACAGCTGAAGCTATTTAATGACAGTCTTTGGAAGATATAATGAAAGAAGAGATTTATTTTGGATCAAAGGTATAATATCATAAAATTAGTAAAATTTTGACATCTGGAAATAATGGTTTATAGATAACTTTCTGATGAAGAACACATCACAGAATCCAAGAGTTGGAAGGGAATTCAGAGGGCATCTACTCTAACCCAGATCTGATCCACAATCTCTTCTAAATCATTCCTGACAAATAGTCATGTAGCCCTCGGCTGAAAACTGCTATTGAGGAAAAAGTCACATTCCACTTTGTAATCACTAATTATTAGGAAAGTTTTCCTTATGCCAAACTTGATTTTGCCTCTTTATAACTTCTATTCATTGCTAGTAGTTCTTCCACCTGGAGTTAAGCAGAACAAATCTATTCCTTTGTTCACATGAATACCTGGAGATAAGGGGCAGCTAGGTGGTGCAGTGGATAGAGCACCAGTGCAGGAGTCAGGAGGACCTGAATTCAAATTACTAGCTGTGTGACCTTGGGCAAGTCACTTAACCCCAATTGCCTCATCCTGGGTCATCTCCAGTCATCCTGATGAATATCTGGTTGCTGGATTCAGATGGCTCTGGAGGAGAAATGAGGCTAGTGACCTGCACAGCCCTCCCTCACTCAAAACAAAGTCAAGTGCAAGTCATGTCATTATTTCTCTGGTGGTAATGGTCTTCTTTGGCAACAAAGGATGAACACACACCCGGAGATAATCAAACACTTCAAAACTACTATTAAGTATTCACTGAGTCTTCTGTCCAGGTTAAATACCTTCAGTTACTTATGTGGTTGTTGTGATCCAGGACATGAAATAACTCTTTTGTGTCCTCTTGTGATGCAAGAATTCCAAGGGAAGACCCACAAAAAGGCAGGGTGATCAGCCCAAGCTTTACTGGGGATATACTTAGAGGAGACCCACGGCCATAGCACCTTACCATGGACAGCAGGCACAAGTCCATGCAGGGGGCTTTGCTCTTGCTATTTAAATTTTTACCTAAACTGCTTAAGGAGGGAAAGGAGTGAAACATGCAGGATAGACAGAGTCTGTCAGTGATCAAAGTAGCAGCATACATAAATGTTCAGTGAAGGTGGACTTGGCTGCTAGCCACACATTATTCATGACATAGCAAGAATATTTATGAATTTCTTGCTCCTAATTACAATCACAATCCATTTAACCCACAATGCTCCCAACTGCACCCATGATCTGTTAAACCTACAATGGTATAAAATGTGAGGCTCTCCACCATCCTGGTTGCTTTTCTCTAGAAGTTCTTTAGCTTTTTATTATTCTTCCCAAAATATCAGAACTAAACCTCAGAGTCTAGATGTGGTTGACAAAACTTAGTGGAGCTATCATGTTTTTACTTTTGTGCTTTTCTTAATACAGCCCAGGATTGTGTTGACTCATACTCAGTTTGCAATCTACTGAAACACTCAAATTTTTTTCAAACTATTGCCTAGCCACACCTCCCCAATATAAGTTGATTTTAAAAATTGTAGGGTGTGAACTTAGGATAATCCATTTTCAGCTTATAAAGGACAAGACTCAGCCTACAGAGACAACAGATTTGTCTCTGGGTAGTGGATAGTCTGTGAGAGTTTACAATAAGGGGGTGGAAGAGAGAAGGCTGCCAGTAAGTCCCTGAGGGAAAGGAACTCAAGTTTCTTTCATCCTAGAGTAACATGTTCTATTTCTCCTTGACAGAGCCCAGCAGTGCTCTTGCCAAGGATTCCACCTCAAAAGACAGAAATGGTGGAGATTATGACCCAAAAACCAGATACCAGTCCAGCAGAGATCAAGCCTTCTTCTGTCCACACTTCAAGTAATGTAAGTTCATTGCTAAGTTTCCCTTTGCATCCACATTATTTTGTTCAGAGAACTCCCTTTTCCTTATGAATAGAAGTATTTCTCTTTGTATCTTCAGAATTGAATTCCTGGCTGTTTCTTAGCCCTCTTAGGCTAACTCCCCTGCTAAGAATATTAGGCCAAGGGGTCCTACGTATTTTTTTTCTGAACTCTTCAAAATCTTTTCTCCCCATTTAGGGCATACATCAGACTCTTCTAGGCTTCCCTCTCCTCTAGCACAATTCTGAGATGGAGTGGTCAGTCACTTTCTCCCAAGGTTCCAAACATTTCCTCCCTAGCAACTATTTACTCTTTGACATAAAAAATTAGATCCTTAAACATGGTTTGCTATTTTGGCTCAACATCTAAATTTTTCATTAAATGTCTATATTGATGATAGTCGATATGAATTTTGTTGATTAGTTTATTTGCAAAACTGGTAGCTCTGTATACTTAGCTCTGGGCTTCTGGGAGTTGTATACATCAATAAATCTGAAATAGTTGAAATGTAAATGGATAGCCAGACAACTTGTTCTTTATTTAAGTAATATATATGGTCTACAGGTAGTTTTTGTTTTATTGTAAAGGAAGCTTACTGCTATTCTATTACTTTCCCTTTTCTTCTTTAAGAACATTAAATATTCTCATAAGGATTATTTCCTTCTCTGTAATTAGTCAAGGTGAATTGACAGGTTGTTGCTTTGCAGGTGATCTAGAAGACTGCAAGAGGATTCAGCGACTTTCACTAGAAACTTAATAAAGAAGAAAAATATTCATTCCAACTCTGCTATATGATATACTTTTTCATTTTACAAGTATTTAAACTCAAGAGAGAAGTGTAAGCTGTATAGCACAATGAGAACGTTTATTACATTTCTGGGAAATGTAACCCTGAAGCAGAAGTAGAATTTTACAATGTTTATACAAGGGATGTCTCTGCATTTTAGCATTTCCTGGAAGAGATTTATAACCATTCAAAAGTGTTTAGTCATAGCTATCTTCATGGGAAAACTCAAGTAGATGAAGAATGTCTCTTGTTCAGACTATAAAATTTAATCAAATGGAAAACCTGTGGCACTTGTCTATTTGTGTGTGCATGACAAACACAAATGAACAAGTGTCACAAGTAAGTAAAGCCCAGAATTAGGAGAGATGACTTGATTGCCTCTGAGAAATTGCAAAGCTTCTTTAATGTCCTCAACTTCTCCCAGAATCAAAAGTCCTTCATTTTGATTTGAATATTCTGTTGGTTTTGTATTGAGTCCTGCAACACTAGTCTCTGAAAAATTAAAAATGAGCACAAATCAGATAGCAATGAAAAAGTACAAGGTGGGTGTGAGGAGGCTGAAATGCATTAACAAATAAGTAACTTGGAAGAACTTGTATAAAGTACATCATTAGGAAATGCTATGATTGAAAAAGAAGAAAGGCCAGTCGTGTGGTGACTGTGGTATGACAAGCAAACAACCAGTATGCTCTGCTGGTTCCCTCAAGATGTCAAGTGAAAGTGAGGAAGGCTCCGAACACAGGAGACAGACTGCCCTTAGGGAACTTACTTGAAAAAGATTCACACAGGATAGAGAGGTATGGGATAGGGTCAATCTGTATCACTGGAAGCAAAATCCATATCAATAAGATCACATATGTATCTGAATATAATAAATGTGTCCCTTCTTAAAGTGGTCTCTCATTCATACACATCATTCTTTCCTCTTAAAATAGGAAAAGACTCAATTCAAGTACTATGTATCTCTCTTCAGAGATAAGCCGGGCAATAATTCCTTTCTTATTCTTCATTAGCAAATTTGTTTATGTAGTGGTGGTTCACAGAAAAAACTAGCATACACCTTTGGTGCAGTTTCATAATAAAACCTTTTATTATTGGATAAAACTTCAAACTATATTTCAAGAGAATCCTATAGAAGATAAAATAAGTGGTGGGATAGGGTTGTGGTTAAATTCACATGAGCGTGAGGGATTTGAGGATTTATAAATACTGAAAGACAAAATGCAAAGTATTATTAAAGTGAACTTCTATTTATTTATATTGTTAAAACAAGTTAACCTAAAATAGAAACTTTAGGTTATTTGCAATAATAGAGATGAAAACTATATCAGTAAGGAAAAAGAACAGGAATGAAGTAATTAAATATAATTTAAACATTTAAATAGAAATACTATGTATGTTAGGGAGATCTCTAAAATATCTACCCCATATCTGGTCTCAGAGAAAAGTGTGAAAGACAATTATCAGAGTAGTTGCTGCATATCATCAGTTCCATTTTTTAAGCAAAGGCATCCTTTGGACAAATTGCTTTAATCTATCTTTTTGTTGCAACTTTCTGTTGGTTCTGGAGTAGAGATTCCATTTGTGTCTGCAATCTGTAAGAAGAAACAGGGTTGTTTTTTTTTACAGAATCAACATTTGTACAGGAGGTTCCCTTAAACATAAATTTTTTACAGAATCAACATTTGTACAGGAGGTTCCCTTAAACATAAGTTAGAGCAGTAAATGTGAACAAAGTTTTATTTCCAAAGACTTATACTGAAAAGCTAAAAATGATTCAGTACAGTACAACCAACTTAAAATCACATATGCTAATGTATGATTAGTATTAATTATAATATAATTATATATTAATTAGTAATAATGTATGATTAGTATTAATTATAAAGTATAGTTAGTATTAATTAAATGTATGATTAGTAAATTAATTAGTATAATTAATTATTATGTAATTAATTATATTAAACAGAGAATATACGATTCAGAAATAATTTGTAATCATATCAATTCAGGAAAAAAATGTTATCCTTTATCTTTCTATACCTCAACTCACTGAGCAGGTTTACCACAGAAAAACTGACTAATTTTAGTATCACTTCTTCTATTTTCCATTAACCAACTAGGGATAAATATAACTAACTCTCCATCTGTGTATGTCTTTTTAGACATTTTTAATAGAAAACTATTAAAAATCCAAAAACATGCATATTGTTTAAACAAAAGTTATCCATCTTTCATAGAACAATTCTTGAATAGGAAATGTTAAGTATTTTTTAATGCCCATTTACACTTCTTGTTAGATATTTTACAAAGGAAAAGAACTGAATTCAAAACATTATTGAAGCTTTGGGTTGTCAGAGAAAATTTCTACACCTTGTCCTAAAACAAGGGTCAAAAGACATTTGTTTTTAGCTACTTGCTTTACCTGTCATTTGTCTATTATTATGTTTTTACCTTATGGTCTCCTTTGCTTTGTTTCTCAATAGAGTTTTCTTTTAGACCTTTTTTAGGCCACAGACGACTAACAAAAGGTGAGATTAGATGATATACATATGGCTCCAGGAATTTTTTGTAGACCCAAAGAAGGACTGGAATGACGATACAAGGAATGCACACCATTGCCTCAGGCTTGACTGCTCTGAACTGTAGATATAAAAAAGCGCAAATGATATAGTTTGTAACTAAGTAATGACATGATTAAGACTTCTCCAAATTTGTGCTTTTTAAAATATTTATTTCTGGAGGAAAGAGACTAGATAAATCTAAAAATCAATTTCGCTAAAACCAAGAACTCAGTGTGCCAGTTCAAATAAAGTACACTGTTACTTGGAATGCTTATGGAGTGTCCTATTAAGTTCTGATTAGTCAAGAATTACCATAAATGCATCATATGTAGAAGCAGATAATATTAATACTATGAGAGACCTTATGAGATTACCTAATGCAATATCTATTTTACAGATGAAGAAACTGAGATTCAAAGAAGTTTAAATGACCTCACCATGGTCACATGGGTAAGCAAAAATTAAACTTTAAACCCATGTCTTACTAACTCCAAGTCTAACATACTACCTACTATGCTGAGCTCAGGAACCTGAAGTTCAAAGAGATTAATGAGTTACTCATTTTTTATAAATGTGAATAAAATCAAACATCATTAACAAAATTTTATGTTTTGCTGATTCAGATGGTAACACTTGGTTCAATAAGCATATTTATTAAATGCATACTATTTCCTGGTACTGTGAATACAAACCAAAGATAAAAACCATCTCCTCTCTTCAAGAAGCTTCTGTTGGGGAAAACATATACAAAGAAAACAAAATCCAAAATATATATAGAATAGTTTCCAGGGGAAGGGTATTAGCAAACACTTTGGGGGTGGGGGGTGGGGTTAAGCTAGGCTTCCTGGAGTAGGTGGCACTTGAGCTGAGCTTTTGTAAGAAGCTAGAAATTCTATGAGGTAGAGAGGAAGGGAGGGCATTCAATGAATGGGGGATAGGCTGTGCAAATGCACAGAAATGGGAGATGGGATGTCTTGGGAGTAGAACAATAAGAAGGAAAATTTGGCTGGAATGAATAGTGCATGAAGGTAAATAATGTGCAATAAGCCTAGAGAGGCAGGCTGGAGCCAGATTATGAAGGGCTTTAAAAACCAGAGGAGTTTGTACTTAATCTTTGAGTGAAGAGGAAGTTTTTTGAATAAGAGAGTGATATAATCAGAGTTCTGATTTAGGAAAATCAATTTGGAAGCTATAAGGGTAAGGAGAAAGATCTGAGACTGAGGAATGAATTAGGAAAACTACTGTATCATCTTAGAATGCCTAAGGATCATCAATGCATTTGAAATGAATTTTTTTTCTTATGGTATTGCAATTATGACTTTTCAATAAGCTAATATATAACACTAACTCAACAATATACCATAACATTGAATTTGGAAATTTCTACAAAGAAATGTTTAGTTTTCTAGGGATTTTTCAATCCCTTAGATAAGAGTTGGGAAGTCTTGCCAAGATTTTTTTAAATTTCAAAACTGGCTTAGAAAGCATTAAATGCCAAACATTAAACATTTATTTCATTTTTAATACTGCATAGCACAAGTAGCAAATGCAATAATAATATAACTATATAATCAATGATTAATTGCACATGAGCTGACAAGGCTTTGGAAAAAATATCACAGGCAAATCTAACCCAAACATGAATATTTGGGTTTCTGGAAAAAAAAATGGTGTGATTATTCACTATATGAAAAGTACTGGTCTCTTTACAAAATATTTTTAAATAGCAAATTCCCTTAGCAAATTTTGGTCAATTTACACACAGTTTTAAAGGAATACGCCTGTGCATTTCTTCCTTCAACACATGATCTTCCTCATTAGATCTTCCTCAATTGCTAAATGTGTAATCTTCAGAAAGTCATGAAATCTCTCTAACTCTCGGTTTTCCTCATTTGTAAAATGAGGGGGTCAGATTAGATGATCTCTAAGGTTCCTTGATTTGCCTGAAATGCCTTAGTCAAGCAATGCCTCTAATGATTTCTTTTTGTTTTTTAAACAAAGGCTCTTAAAACAAAATGTGTAGTTGGAAATTAGTGTTAACAGAAAACACTACAGTGTGATTCTCTTCTATGACATGTAAATGTATGATTACATTTCAATTTTTAATTTATTTGAAACATCATAAAGATCTTTCAGAATCTAAAAACAGTATCTAAGTAAGGATTCTGCAACATTTTTATGAGTGCCAAGAACCCATACAAAAAAAATGAACTTCACATGGAAGTAAAAAAAAAAATTAAAAACTTAATTTAGTTTTTGTGGATATGAAATATTAAAATCACTAAATTTTAATTAAGAAACAGGAATATAATACCTTAATACAATGAATTTTCTTTCCTGTAAAAATGAGCTTATTGATTAAGAGAATAAAGTTGTGACCTTTAACTCAAAAAAGTAGCAAAGTGTAGTGGAAAGAGTTCTGGACATGAGTCAGAGGCTCAACTTCAATACTTGTTACCTATGAGACCTTGGAAAAATAGCTTTAACCTCTCTGTGCCTCAGTTTCCTCATCTGTAAAACAGGGGAAACTGAGTCAAAGTCCTCTTTCAAGTCTAACACTCCTATGCTGTAGTCTAGGCTAGTACTGAACTTAATTTGGGTTCCCATAACATGCTAGATCAGGCCTGCACAACTTGGCAAGAAGTGGGGGCCAAAATTAAAGGAGGCTGCATCTCTCTGAGCTCCAGATAAGTTACACTAGGCCAAGCCAGAGGATGATTGGTTGCCTCAGGTCATGTAACAAACAGGAGAGAGTTTGAAGAGGCAACGCTACATTTTTCCAGGCAGCCTAAAATCCTTTGTCAGGCTGTATGAGGCCCTTGAACAGTATGTGGTGTACACCTGTGCTAAATATGGTGGAAGGAAGCTTAGAAGCATGGGGAAGTGAGGGTAAAGAGGAGGACAGGGGAGAATGAGAGAGGGAAAGAATGAAAAGCCAAAATCTATACAAAAATGTAGAACTGATTATACAACAGGGGAATCTGGGTGTAGTAAATGGAACTTACTAATTGCTGCTTCAGAAAGATGAACATCAAGTAGAAATAGCAAGTTAATAGTTAATTGAAAGGGTTTGTAGAGCTCTTAACCAAAGACACTGAGTTTAGGTCTGAAAGGAACCTTAGAGGCCATTTAGTCCAACCCTTTCATTTGGCAGTTGAGGAAATTGAGGACCAGAAAAATTAAGGTTCTCACTATTAGTGCAGAATACTTTGTGTACTGTCAGACCCTGCTGATGTGTTGATAGCTTTGCTTAACTGTTTTCTTCTTCTTTTTTACGAGGGATACCTCTTCTGGGCAGAAGTCAGAGGAATATATTTGAAAAAGGTGGTATGTTTGTGTGTTTGTGTATGTGTATACGTACACACAAGAGATAGCTATAAATTTTTTTAAAGGTAGAAGTGTATTTTTTTAAGACGGAAAAGCTCACCAACAAATAAAATTGTAGTTGTATATTACGTTTCTGTATAAACTTTTGAAATTGTTCAGTTAAGCAGAGTAAGAGGACTGAAAAAAATTTGCCTTTATGCTTTGCCAAATAATCATTGGTACCAAGGAGGCTTCCTGCTCTACCTGGGAGCAGCAGGGCAGGAAAGGAAGGATACTAAACCTCAAACCCTCAATTAGGGGTTGTACTGAGGGCAGGCGTAGAGAGAAGTAGCTGAGGATTTTAAACATAAAGTACTTGATAATATGCATAATAGATGATAAAAACTATATGATTTTGTTTTCTACCACAATCTCCAGAATTTGAATTCATGTTTCCAGAAAATACACATGATACTGTCTAAGAATCACAGCTGGAGAAGGGAAATAAATTTATTTCTAAGTGCCTTTAGTCAAAATCATATGCAACAGGAGAGGCAGAATCCTAAATAGGTGGATACTTCTAAACTTTGGGAAAAAAGGGCTTTGTTCAGCACCCCAACCTTACACTTCAATCTTGCCAACAGGACAAAGAAGAGAAAAGCTATGCTCTTGTAAAAACCTGAGGAAATGTCCTGCTTATCCCCCTGGTATAGGGCCAAAGTTCACTCAAAAAAAGAGATGAAGGAAGAGAAAAACAGGCTGGGATTGAGTGAAACATTTCTTTCTGGTCTAGATCTAAAATTTCATAAAATCCTAGAGTCAAAAAATTCTTCTAAAGACAGGATTACTAAATTTATAGAAGTTTTAAACATACTGTAAGGATAGCATGGCATAGTGGAAAGATTTAAATTCTGTCTCCAAGAAAGTCAAGAGAAACATCTCTCTGGGTCTTAGCTTCCAACACTGTAAAATGAGGTGGTTTATGACAGACGAAAAACGATGTGTAAGGTTCAACTGTATAGGCAGATGTGATGTTATGGAAACAATACTGTTTGGAGTCAGAAGATCTAGATCTGAATACTACTTCTGACACTTACTAGCTGTACTAGACCTTGAGCAAATCATTTAACTTCATTATACCTCAATCTTATCTGTAAAATGAGAATAAGAACTGTACCATTTCAATAGGATTAAATATAAAGTGCTAGAAAAAAATTAGCTATTTTTATTATTTAAAAATTACTTTTCTCTAGCACCTGAAGTCTTTAAATCTTTGTATCTAACGGGTTATATATTGGAGTAGGAAATTCAGGACTATAGGAAAACTGACATGAAAGATCTTCATCTTGCTGTTTACACATTCTTTTAAAACTGACATTTGTTCGCTGATAGCCACCCTGTCCTGGTGGAGAAAAAACATGGCTGGCTGTTCACAGGATATTTGTTAGAGTCTAGTCTTGGCTACTCTGACCCTCAGCAGCACCCTTACCTACAGACTGGAACCAATACTCACCCCAAAGGACCGTTGTGAGGAAAACACTTTAAAAACTATAAAGTATATTAAAACGTAAGCTGTTATTACTATCTGAGCCAGAATGAAGGATGAGGAGCTAGCTGGTGAGGGGCAGCAGGTGGGTCAGGAAGAGCTGAGGACCAAGGAGATGGGGAAAAGCAGTCATACCCGTTGTTGGGGTGGTTCAGGAAGAGAGTCAGGGAGTCCTTGAGAGAAGAGGGAAGATGAAACTGTAAAAGATGCAGAGCAAGGCAAGGGCGGGAAAAGGTGGTAATGGTGGATCACGGAGGAAGGTGAGACGAAAGCCCAAGGCTAGGAAGACAAGTGACCGGCCTGGGGGTGACAAGGTGGCCTGGAGATCGGGAGGTGAAGGAACCAGAAATGGCGGGGCGGAAGGGCCCAGACGACAGCCAGACAAGCGGAGACGGCCGCTCCCCAACCCCCGGGGGCCTTCGAACCCACCGAGGAAGGTGCCCGGGCCCTGACAACGGCTGAAGCCGAGGCCCGCCCGCTCCCAGCCGCCGCCGTCTGAGTCTAGCACTGGCTCTACTTCACTCCTCTCCCACCCTGCGGGACCCACAACAGCCCCCGACCCCAGCCCCTCACGCACCAGTCTACGGACCCACCGATAGACCGACTGAACCGCTGCCCCAGCCCCGTTCACCCAGGAGACAGCCAAACCGGAACGGGAGCGTCCCAACTTCCGGGGCCACAACGAGGCCAATGGGGAGCCGGAAGAGCCCTGTCGGCCAGCGGCGCCCGCACCGCCACTATCACGTGACCTGTTGTCTAGGTGACGATCCGGGAACTCAAACGCCCAGAATGCTCAGGTCCCTCTGGACGTCCATCCGCTGACTTCGGGTGACGCGGCGGGGCAAATCGGGGCACGTGGGCTGGGCGGCCAGAGAAGCGCCGTACAGAACAGGTTTCTGCGTTTGCGCACTGCTGGGCTTCCACGCTCTAAGCTTCCCTTACGCCCGTTTGGGGAAGCACATCTTCCCCCAAACCTCTACCAGATCCCTTACTTCCTTGTTGGAATCTAGCATTTTCCTTTGCCCGCCTTTTAACGGAATTGGAGAATCGCGGACCTTAGACCTGGACAGAACATTAATACTTTGCTCTTGGACATCACTTAAGTTTGGCAGTTCAGGGACCCGGGCCTCGCTTGCCCTCGTTTGGTGACCGCCTTTGACGACCCCTGGCCCCGGAACGCCGGTTTGCGTCTCCCGCTTGCCCTTTCCCACCGTCAGGTTCAGACCCAAGTGCCCTTTCCTGGACTCCACCCCGACTCCAGCTTCTCGCTGTTAAGCACATAGCGATTAATTCCTTCTCAGTCAAGCAATTTGCTCTGTTGGCAAACATTTAAATTTTGAAAATACTCTTGAGCAACCCATTTTAAAGCAGAAGGGGATGCATTCGAGGCAGGAGGCCTGAAAACTGGAGACGTACTGTTGAGAAGAGCACTAAGAGTCTGAAAGGATGGGCTGAAACTAGGTTCTGAAGGATTTCTGTATTATGAATCAGAGACAAAGAAGTAAAGTTAAAGCCGCAGTCAGAAATACCTATAACTTATCTTAGCACTTGACCAAATAGCACTTTATAAAGGGCTAGTATTTACTGCTTCTTCAGGTAATCATACAAATTGCTAAGTGTAGTTAATACCAGCCAAGAGAAAATTGCCTGGAAACAACCTGCTCATTTAAACTGGGTGAGTGACAGTCTCCGTGAGGTTGAGTCCTGGATTTTGCCTACCACAATGGAGAATGGCATTCCAGGGAACTTTGGGAGATAAGAGGTTGTTTGTTTGTTCTTTTTCTTTTGAGGGCCAATGACTTCACTAGGGGATATCTTGACTAATGCATGAATTGAACTTAAGTGAGGTAGAACTTGCCCCTTCCAGCCACTGAAATCCAGTGGCAAGACAAAATTCAAGACAACTGGTGATAGCCTGGGACACAGTGCATGACCTGGTGTCTTTGACTTCTGAACCCTAAAGAACATTAAGGGAAGCTGGGGAAAAAAAAAATGACAAAATCATACTTCAGATTTAGTTATTATGGAGGAAATTAGACCTGAGATAGGGCAGTTAGGCTTTTATGGTAGTCTCTAAACTTCTTTGATTGTATACTGATATTAGTAAAAATTTGGGATATACATCCATCACCCCAATGTGCATGCTTTAAAAGTTGGACAAGACCATCTCCAACAAAGGAATGCCTTTCACAACATTCCTATTAAAACAGTGAAACTGTTCAATGTTTATAGTGTTTTGTGGCAAATGTCCGTAATTTGTCTACCCAACTTTGCTTCTGCAAACAGAAATGCCCTCAGCACCAAGTCCAACACTTATTCCCACTGTCATTCACTCCCACTACCCCATAGTTGGTCAAGATATAATCAATAACAAAGGAAGACTACACACAGCAGTCAGTACCTTTCAGAACTCTTGTACTGACCACACTGATGAACAACGTGGCTACTCATGTTCTTTCTACTACACTAGTTACAAATGAGCACACTCAGGGACATGAATGATTTACCAATGCTACACTACACATGGTTAAAAACAGTAGGGAAAAGGCCCAACCTCAGGTTTACCCCACAAAACCAACGCCCTTGCTACTACAGAATATCTAGCCATTAAAAGTGAGTAACAACCATTAAGCTGTTTTCCAGTTATGGATAAATACTTTAAAAATATTTACTGTAACAAATGTTTTCATTTCACTTTTATTTGCATTTTAATGTTTTCTTTACTCCCGAGCCATAAGCTTTTGTTTCTTCAGTTTCTTCTGGGATATCTGGGGGGAGAAAAAAGATTTTAAAAAAGGCAACTCTCAAACACGTTTTTCACTATAAAAACTGACTTTTCATTCCACTGTGCTCCAGTGAAACGAAAATTTTACCGTTCACCAATCAGAAACTAAATGACATTTCAATGTATTGCAAAGTTCAAGAAAGAAATCAGGGTTGCTCAGAATACAAGTTTTTTTCATGGTTATTCCAAAGGTGTCCTAAGATTGTCATCATGGCAACCAGAAATATAACAATGACATAAAAATCCAAATTTTTTTCACCTTCTTCTTTTGAGCAACCTCCTCTTCTGGTTTAGGAACAATTTGTTCCTTTTCAGTAAGTATCATCTCAATATGACAAGGAGAACTCATGTACGGGTTGATTCGACCATGAGCCCTGTAAGTACGCCGTCGCATTTTGGGAGCCTTGTTAACCTGGATATGCTCAATGACAAGAGAATCCACATCCAACCCCTGTGTAGGGAGAAAATTAATATGATTAATGCCTTGAGTTAAAATGGAATTAAACTCAAAATCAGCCCTGAGGTCTAAAGAGATGATTAAGATCATCTCTAAATTCAGGTCATTTAACCAAATTGCTTCTACTTGTGTTATGGAAGACATTATTTAACCTTTGGGGCTTGGCTTCCCCATTTATAAAATGAGGGATCCCAGACTAGACTGATCCCTTTCAGAAACTTATACTACCATGCCACTTGATGGCTCAGAGTGATTATTTTCATTAATCCAAAGGTGTCCTAAGAGAGTCATGACTGTCATCAAATTCATTTCTGCCATCATCACCAGCATAACTAATATTGAGTCTTAAAAGTTGCCATTATTTCAAAAATAGTATTTATTTGGTATGGTTTAACCTACCTTCAGTTCTGCGTTACTCTCTGCATTTTTCAGCATATGCAGCAAGAATTCAGCACTCTTTTTGGGCCAGCGACCCTGTGTCCAACCCCACTGCTTAGCCTGAAAATTAAAAAAAAAAAAAAATTATTGTTATTCTATTTGCCTATTTATAGCACATTTCCCTGGAAATCATAAATTTGCCCACTTTTCAGAAAACTGGGTTTATAAACTGCTCAGAACATACTTTTTTTCATGATTAATCCAAAGGTGTCCTAAGATTGTCATCACAGCAACCAAGGAATGCCTAATGGGGGCAAACCTTACTATTTAAACTTATTCTACCAGACTGATTCCTTAGAAGTGTTTTTAGAAAGACATTTTACATATTTCCACAAATAAATCAAGAATTCTGACCTGGGCACACCTGCCAACTCCACCATTATACCGACGGAAGGGAACACATTGTTTCTTCAATGTGACATCTTTCAAATATTTGGTAGCTTTTCGGATATGCATGCCCTTGATAGCTTGGGCTGTTTCACGGGTGTTCTGTAAAAAGTCATATTTTAATTAGTGAGTCAAAAGAAGTTTTGAAAAAGGATTATTACTACCCAAGAAATATTGTTTGATCCAATTATGTTGGCCTTTCGGTTGTTTCATTAAGACATACCATCTCTCAGCTCTAGGCATTTTTTCTGGCTATTTCACATGCCTGGAATGTATCTTCTTCTGTTCCAATCCATTGCTTCCTTTAAGTCCCAACTAAAACCCCACCTTCTACATAAAACCTTCCCTAACCCAGTGCTTTCACCCTCTATATAGCTTGCTGTGTATAGGTTTCCATATATAAGCTCCTAGAGAGGAGGGACCAGTTTCTTGTCTTTTTGTACCCCTGGCACTTAATAAATGTTTACTGATTGACTGGATCAACCACCAATAACTGATATTTAATGAGTAACTGTGACCCAAAATTTTTCACGAGTAGTTCAGATCATATTTGTTTTAATTTCCTAAAGTGATACATCAGTGTGGCTAATCTAACATCTGGTTGTACTGCATTATTAATTTTTGTAGATTTCCCCTCTCTATTACAGTTATAATGATTTGCTTTATGTAGAACAAAAGAAACTCAGTTTACACAATATGCTCTTGTTAGTGACAGAACTAAGGACTACAAAATAGGGCAACTGACTCTAGTCTAATGTTTTCACTCTATTATACTTGTCCCTTATTTCTAATCTCATTGTTTTTCAATATTGTGATTAAGATTAATGTAGCAGCACCTAGTATAAAACCCTGGGGAACTCACTACCAAAAGTGGCTGCTCAGTGTTGTTTTTATTTTCATAGGTAATCCAAAGGTGTCCTAAGAAAAGTCATCATTGCAGCTTCAAGTACATAGCTCTGATTTCAAGAAATACACGCAATATGAAAAATCACTTTGGAAGCTAATCATGATTTATTTTTACATACCTTGAAGTGGACCCGGAGATTTGAACCCCTTGACTTGCATGCTGAAAATTAAAAAAAAAAAATAGTTCTGTTTAGTAGAGAGAGACATTTTATTGTGACTTATAAAATTGTAAAAGCATTTATACTCTTAATCCTACAGAATTCTGTTATCTGTAGGATGCATTATTGATTTTTAATGTTTGATGTAAAAGCAAAAAGCATCAATAAAACAAATCACTCTAAGCTAAAGTATCCTATGTTCACTTACATTTTGTGGGGTTTTCTGGATCAAGAGAGTACCTCACCATTTTAACTGATTACCCTAGGGAAAAAAGGCAACGCAATTCAGTATTCTTTCTTAAACAAAAATTTCAGAAGACTCACAAATAAACATCTGGTAAATATGCTGAAGGGAGGACTCACACCACATTTTGTAATCATCTAAAGAGTCAAAATGAATTTGTGGAAACACACACTGAAATTCCCACTATCAAGCTAAATGAAGCAGCTGCTCAGAATGTCATTGTTTTCATGGTTAATCCAAAGGTGTCCTAAGAATAGTCATCACTGCAGCCACTTATTCCAAAGTAGAAAAACATACAATAGTCGTCTTAATTCCCCTTTACTCACCTATGCGTTTCTTCAAGCCCTAAAATTCCGCTAATATCCAACGGCGCTGGGCACACTCCCAATAAATACTACTTGCATGACAAATTTGGACTTGCCCTCGGATTTAGAGTTGGAATCATTTTGGGCAGCTAGCAGCCAGAGGGGATAGAGCCAAGGGCCTGGAGTTAGACTCATCTTCCTGAGTTCAAAGCTGTCCTCAGACACTCATTAGCTGTGTGACCCTGGGTGAGTCACAGGACCCTGTTTGCCTCAGTTTCCTCGCCTGTAAAATGAGCCAGAGAAGGAAACTGCAAAGCACCCCAGAACCCCAAAATGAGGTCACAAAAAGCTAGACAGGGTTGAATAAAAGCTCAGTAATTCTGCTCCAACTATCTTAAGGCGAAGTCAGTCACACCGGTCCAACCCGTTCCTTTTACAAGGAAAACTAGGGCCCAGAGAAGCGTTCATCTCATTACCTCAAGACTCCCTGCTTTGAAAAGCCGTCCCCACAGCGTTGCTGAAGTAAAGTACAGCACCCCGGCCAAGGGCCGCCTCTCCCTGCCTCCTTCCTGAACCTCCCTCCGCTACCCACACGAGGCCCGGAAGTGAAGCCTTGCCTTCCTCCACGCGGCAGGGACGCGGGGACCTGCGGGGGGGGGCCGGGGCCATCGGCTGCTCCGGGAGGCTCCGGCGCTCGCGGGGATACCGAAGGCGGGGGCAGGGACGGAGGCTCGAGCATAGGGGAGGAGGTGGCGGAGCGCGCACCGCTCCGTGGGCCCCACTCCCACCCTCGCCCGTCCACCAGCCGCCAGCAGGCTGCAAACGGGAGGCCGAGGCTGCCCCCGGCTCCCCGCGCCGGAACCAAAGAACCAAAGCCATCGGGAGGTAAATGGGCGGCCCTGAAGGAAGCCTCGGGTTTACCCTTCACCGAGGCCTTCAGTCCGGCCGGAGTGAGGGGCCGATGGGGCCGATGCCCGGCGGATGGCAGAGGTGGCTCAGAAGCGGCGCTTCACTCACCTAGGACGGCTCAAGGAAAAGGAAGAGCAAAGGCTTTCGGGATACTTGATGACACCTCGGCTATCTCGCGAGAGTTCTACTTCCCGGGACGAGAGGGCTGAGGTGGGGGAGGGGGGAGAAACAGAGGGAGGAGGGGCAGGGAAGGGGAAGGGAGGGTGGAGAATGTTTTTAAAAGTTGTAGGACCTAAAAGTAGTCCCAAGGGATTATCTCAAAATTACTGTTTAAAAAAAGACGAGACAACAAACCACAGAAACCAAGAAACTAAAGGGGCGTGTCTTGTTGATGGCTTTTTTGGAGTTCTGCTTGGAAAGAGAGCATTTTAAACCGTAGGAGGCAGTAGGAAGGGGCAGGACGGATGTCCTCAGCACCGTCTTCTCGGAAGCCCGGCCTTCTCCGTGGGTTCCGAGTTCTGGGGGAGGGGAAGGGGCAATGAGCTTGGAGAAGAAAATAAAAAACCCTTCCCTTTTATTTTCCATAGCTTTTGGTTTAGGTTGGAGACCTGTTCGTTTGGCTTTATGCATTTACAAACAGTTATCCAATGCTTAGCACAGTGCCAGGCACGGAGGAGGCGTCTGATACATTGAATTGAAGACTTTACCGGACGGAGAAAGGTTCCTGACACAGAAGGCTGGAGAACCTCCGTTCCACAAGACTTTGTTCTGAAGAGGCATCACGACACTGGGAACAAACGTTGACTTCTGTGAGGGCTGAGCTCGAGCTCCACAGCGGGCACGTACCTGCGGCTTGACAGGTAGCCCAGGCTGTTCTGAAACTATGAAAGCGGGATTTTGGCCAACTGTGGGTGGAGGGGCTTTCCAAACTCCAGTACTTATCCCAGATTGAAAGGGAGGACTGGAGCATTCAAATGGCGTCTTTACAACTCAATAGTGCTAGGTTTTTTGTTTTGTCTTATTTTTTTAAGAGGGGGATGTACTTGGACGGCTGAATGGCTAGAAACCAAAAAACTGTGGTGTATGAAGGTAAGGAAACATGCCTCTCCTCAAGACCTTAGGAATGTGAAGGCTTCAGAGAAGCTGGTGAAAACAGCGATGATTGGATGGAGAGTGAAGTAAGCAGAGCCGGGAAAACAGCATGCATAGTGACGATATCCAGAGAGAGTACGGTAGAAGATAACCGAAAACTGTGTAATTACGATGGCTAAGTTTGACCTTGGAGAAAGATGAGAAAGTGCGTTTGCCTCCTTTTATTTCAGAGATGGGGGACTCAGGGTGTTGAATACAGTATTTGCTCTCAGATGTGATGGACGCCTTGGTTCATTTTGCTGAACTGCTTGTTTTCTTTTTAAATCTTTGATACAAGGGAAAGCCTTCTGGGTAGAGGAGGTGGTGGAATATGTTCATAAATAAATATAACAAACAAACAAAAAATCTCAGTTTAAAAAGTGTGGTATTGTAGAAAGTGCTACTTTTAATGCTCACTTGAAGTAAGGAGAGACCTGGGCTAGCATGTACTGAATCCTTCTGAGCCCCACTTTCATCATCTTTAAAATGGGTTTGGTACCTAGTCTGCAATTTATGGTCTTAGAGCACAGGAGCACTTAGAGATCTGGAGCACTGAGAGATTAAGTGGCTTGTCCAGACTCAGGGAAAGGACTTGAATCTATGTCTTCCTGACTCTAGCTCTCCATCCCCTATTCCAGGAGGTTTCTTCATTTATTATTAGTGGTGTTACTAGCAATAGCAATCTTTTTATGGCCAGAGCCTGCCTATAACACAATTGTGAAGTTGTCATGGATGACTCCTCACATCTCCCTTTTCTCCAGATTCAGGATTCTGCAGATTTCTGAGGATTCAGGCCAGGTTCAGGCAGTGTTTGTCTTAGTTCAGAGCATGCCAGAGACCTCCCAGAATACCCTAAAGTCAGGGGATGCCTGGACTTTACCCTTGGGGCTATGCCTTCAACCTGCTCTGATTTGTCTGTCCCAAGATCTCTGAAGGACTCTGTAGATCCATTTGTGGATTCTTGGATTGGATAGAGGAGTCTAGAGATGATTTTATTTCTGACTAAAGGGTTGCATCTCTCAGTCCCAGTGGCGTTTTTGCAGGGGATCTGTGATCCTCTATGTACTGCCATCTTCCCAAAACTCCCCTTTTTGTTTTTGCTGACTACTTCTTTGTGTAGCCATCTAGTTAGAGGCACATGACTTCAGGTTTCCACTTGGGGAATGACTAGACCTGGGATCTCAGTGGTTCCAGGCCAGGCTCCTAGGACAACCTTAGATTGTTAGGTTGCATTTTTTTCTCTTTTGGTTTTGTGTGCCATTTGTCACAACCAGTCACCTTCCTTGGAGGATTTAGGCTTGGTAAACTAATATTTCTAAATGTTAGGGATAGCAGAAATTAGAAAGAATAAAATTAAAGTCCATAGGTATAATGATGCACACATGGAATAGAGAGGGAATTCACATTTGGTTCTTTAGAGTCTCTACTCCTTTGAGGGATATGGAAAGAATAAGGAAGGAATAAGTAAGGGTATATATAGCCCATGAATTGGCAAGTAGAATTCAGAACAGGAGAAGCTAAGGAAAACTTTTTTGGAAAAAGGTGAAGTAAAAGTGAAAGAATGTCAGCAGAGCACTGCAGAAAGACCAGAGGATAGAGGGAAGGTTCTGAAACCTATACTTTTTTTTTTTTTTTGTTCTTAAATTTATTTATTTATTTCACTTTTAACATTCATTTTCACAGAATTTTTGGGCTCCAAATTTTCTCCCCCCTTGTCCCCTCCCCCCACCCCAAAACACCAAGCATTCCAATTGCCCCCATCACCACTCCACTCTCTCCTCCATCATTCCTCTCTGCCCTTGTCTCCATCCTCTCCTCTGTCCTGTTGGGCCAAATAACTTTCTATACCCCTTTACCTGTATTTCTTATTTCCTAGTGGCAAGAACAGTACTTGACAGTTGTTCCTAAAACTTTGAGTTCCAACTTCTTTTCCTCCCTCCCTCCCCACACCCTCCCTTTGGAAGGCAAGCAATTCAATATAGGCCAAATCTGTGTAGTTTTGCAAATGACTTCCATAATAGTTGTGTTGTATAAGACTAACTATATTTCCCTCCATCCTATCCTGCTTCCAATTACTTCTATTCTCTCTTTTGATCCTGTCCCTCCCTGTGAGTGTCGACCTCAAATTGTACTCTCCTCCCCATGCCCTCCCTTCCATCGTCCCCCCCCACCCTGTTTATCCCCTTATCCCCCACCTTCCTGTATTGTAAGATAGGTTTTCATACCAAAATGAGTGTGCATTTTATTCCTTCCTTTAGTGGAAAGTGATGAGAGTAAACTTCATGTTTTTCTCTCACCTCCCCTCTTTTCCCCCAAACTAAAAAAATCTTCTGCTTGCCTCTTTTATGAGAGATAATTTGCCCCATTCCATTTCTCCCTTTCTCCTCCCAATATATTTCTCTCTCACTGCTTGATTTCATTTTTTTTAAAGATATGATCCCATCCTATTCAATTCACTCTGTACACTCTGTCTCTATGAGTGTGTGCATGTGCATGTGTGTGTGTGTAATCCCACCAAGTACCCAGATACTGAATAGTTTCAAGAGTTACTAATATTGTCTTTCCATGTAGGGATGTAAACAGTTCAACTTTTATAAGTCCCTTATGACTTCTCTTTGCTCTTTACCTTTTCATGCTTCTCTTCATTCTTGTGTGAAACCTATACTTAACTGTGTAGGGGAGAGAAAGGTCAAAAGAGATGGAAAATATATAAATAAGATTATTAGAGACATTGAAAGTAAAGCACAACATTCTGGACAGCAAGCTGAGGCAATACTTACAAGGTGAAGTTTTACAAAGCTTTATGACCAGAGGATCTGAATGAGAATAAAAAGGAAAGACATACAGAATTGCAGACAATTTTCATGTTTAAACCAATTTTATATTTCTAAGTTCAGGGAAAGGTTTATAGTTATAAAACACAGAACCATCTATATTTATGACCCTCTTGCAACTTGATCTCCTTGCTCTTGGCAGTTCTATGCTAAAACCTCATCAGCTCTCTGGATTAGGGCCAAGTGGATAAGTGAAAAGGCAGGAGGGTCTCTGGTAAGGGCTGCAGAAGGTGAGGAGGAGGGTCATTTGACTAAGGAGCAAAAGTGTTTGAATATTTTTTATCATGCTCATTATCAATGATGCTATTATCTGAAAAGTAAGATGTTTTCGCTATTAGTTTACTTACACAAAGATTAGATGTGCCGTTTTAAATTAAAAAAAAATACTCAGATTTATTTCACTTGGGGAATGCCTCTTGGTTATAATCACTTTTATATTATGTAACCCCGGTCTCGAAAGCTGAAATTATCCAGGGCCTTTCTCGATCTTCCTTCTACACATTCCTCCCTTGAGACCTTGACTGGCCCTTGGCTGTGGCCTCATCTCTACATTCTTTTCTCTTTGAACCTGCTCATCCTCAGAATGTCTGACTTCTGATTTGGGGAAACTATATTTTGGTGTCTTGTCCACACACAATGGAAAACACCTTGCTGGTGGAATAGTAAGGCCATCATCCAATACTATCTTGGACAGTTCTCTGCTGCCCTCTGCTGACTCTGACCACTGGCTCCTTGGATTGTTCAGGCTCTGGGATAAAACCATTACTGTTCTAGCTTGGGTTGCAGCAGGCTCCACGGAAGAGGCAGTACTCAATCTGGGACCTGAAGAAGTGATAGGATTCACATATTCATATTCATAGCAGCACTCTTTTTGGTAGCTGGTAACAAAGAACTGGAGCCAAAGTGGGCACCCATGGATTGGAAGAATGGAAGAAAAAACGGTGCTCTAGGAATGGCGTTTGTAACCAGATCCCTAAAGTTCATTGGTATGGGATTCTTTCCTCATTGGTGGAGATCAATGCCATATCTGAGGGTTGGGAAGGAGTTGGTGAGAGCTAGAGACAAGAGAGATCCAGTCTCTATGGTCTCATCAGGCTCTTCAGTCTCTTTGGGGTGTTTTGGATTTTGTATTTGAGAAGGAAAGTGAACAATGCCCATCCCACTTTATGTTCCTGAAGGGAGAAAAAGATTCTGAGAAAAAACTGACTTGAGACGAGCTAGCAGTCTCCATCATGTTCCTATTCCCAGTTTCTTACAGTCAACACTTTGGGGAATTTTCCTTTGGGTGAGCTGAGTAATCTTGCTTCCAATAGGAGAGCTCCTTCAATCTGTGTTGTCAGGTATATATTTTCACACATATGTATATTATATATGTAATATTATATATACATACATTGTATTGTACGCGTATTGTGTTAGCACCTGTAAATGTATACACACATATACTTTATATATGTGCATATATATGCGCATACATATGCATACATATATAAATACGTGTGTGTGCGTATATATACATATGTACGCATATATATGTATATACACACATATGATTTCCCTAATGTCTGTTTTGCTATTGACTTGGACAGATACATTTTTTTTGCTACTTGCTATGTGTATTCATTGTGTAACTGATATTTTGTGAGAAGGAAGTCAAGCCTTGGATATAGAATTTTGTGATCAAGAAACAGTGATAAAAAGTTTAGCTTGAACCTAAAAATTATATCCCCTTGACTAATAATATTTAAGGGACCAGATAGATATAATTCTATCCCAGTACCCCCTTTCTTTAAGGAAAACAGAGTGACCATCTGCTCTTTTATGGTATCTTAGAGCCCTTGAAGAAAGGGAGGAGCCACTAGAGATGTATCTATTCAGTCAATCAATCAATAAACATGTGTTGTGTCTGTTATGTGCTATGCATTGTACTAAGCACTGGGGATACAAAAAGAGGCAAAAGAAAGCTCCTGCCCTCAAGGAGCTTACCATCTAAAGGGGGAGACAACATAGAAACAAATATGTGCAAAACTATAGAGGAGATAATATAAACAGGAATAATAGGAATTAATTAAAAGAGAGAAAGCACTGGAATTAAGTAAACTAGGTGGCTCAGTGAATACAGTGCCAGGCCTGGAGTCAGGGAGGCTGCATTCAAAGCCAGCCTCAAAACATTTACTGGCTGTGTGACCCTGGGCAAAGCACTTAACCCTATTTGCCTCAGTTTCCTCATCTGTAAAACGAGCTGGAGAAGGAAATAACAAATCACTTCAGTATCTTTGCCAAGAAAACTTCCAAATGGTATCATGAAGAGTTGGATATGACTAAAACGACTGAACAAGAAACTGGAATTAGGAAGAGTTAGGGAAAATTTCCTGTAAAGGTAGGATTTTAATTGGGATTTAAAAGAAGGCAGGGAGGTCAGTAGTTGCAGCAGAGGAGGAAGAGCATTCCAGGCATGGGAGAGAGCCAGAGAAAATGCTAGGAGACAGGTGATGGAGTGTCTTGTTCATGGAACAGCCAGGAGGTCAGTATCGTTGTATCAAATGGTATGTTATGGAAAGCAAGGTGTAAAAACACTGAAAAAATAGGACGGGGATAGGTTATAACGGGCTTTGAATGCCAAACTGAGCATTTTGTATTTTTGATTTGAGATAATAGAGAGCCAGTTCAATTTACTACATAGAGGGGCAACATGACTGGACCTGTGTTTTAGGAAAATCACTTAAGTGACTAAAGGGAGGCTGGATTAGAGCCACACATTGAGATGGCCCCTCCCCTACATAACATGATGGCATGAAATAATAAGTGATGAATATATGGAATTCATTGAACTGTTGGAAGATTTATATAAATTGTTATAGAGTGAAGTAAACAAAACCAAGAGAACAGAATACAAAATGACTACAATAATGTGAATGTAAAAGAAACTTGAACTCTGAGTTATGGAAAACTGATGAAGAATTTGGAGAAAAGATGATGAACCCTATCTCTTCAAATCAGGGAGGCAGAGGGCTACTAGAACGTAGTGTTGTATACGTTGTCAGAAAATGTCTCTGTGTTGGATTTTTGTGCTGGATTGCTTTGTCACAATATAGGGTTCAATATGTAGAAAGACTGCAGAGAAAGACTGATATAAAGACACAGGATTCAACAAAATATACAGTTATATATACATATGTGTATATATATATTACATATATACATATAGTTATATGATATACACTAGATGTCCTCTGTGAAGCTGGCAGGATCTGTGCTCTCAATTCCTCCACTACTAGAAAGGAGTGAAATAACAAAAAAAATCACTCCAGACTATACCCATTAAGTTGGATTGAAAGCAGAATTTTTTCCTTTAATTCCTTCACCTCTCCCCCTCTTTGGGTAAAAGAAGTAGTTTTTAGTTTTCGGAAGGAGTGCTCATACCCTCAGTGGTGCCATACCTCCAATTTTGTCATTATTGAGTCATTTTTCAGTTGTGTCATTGAGGGTTTTCTTGGTAGAGATACTGGAGTGGTTTTCTATTTCCTTCTCCAGATGAGAAAAGTGAGGTAAACAGGGTTAAATGACTTGCCCAGGATCACACAGCTAGGAAGTATCTGAGGCTGAATTTGAGCTCATGACAATAAGTCTTCTTGACTCTAGGCCTGGCACTCTATCCACTGCGCCATCTAGCTGTCCCATGCCTCAATTAGATTCATTTTTCTAAGGGAAATCTAAGTGAAGGTCAAGTTGAAATTTTAGGATTATTTGTAAAATGAAACCATAGTTTATAACTGATAAGGAGGCCTTTTATTGTACGTGAATTTCAGAGTCCTAGTGCAGGATCCCTCAGGAACATCTTCCTTAGGCTACAATTTGGTCTTAAGAAATGACATGCCCACAGACAAAGGGATCAAATTCATTTATAAAAACAAGAGTCAATCTTACAAACTACAATCAACAATAGGGGGGATTAACAGGGATATGCTAGTATATGAACAACCAACTTTCCAAAAATGTTTGGCAGGACACTCTTTTAAGCTTAATCTATATTATTTACACTTTCCCCATCACTTTCACAAGCTCCGATTTGTAGCTTTGTTGGTTTTCAAGGTGTAAATGCTTATATTGGAAATTTAACAATGGTTCTCAACCAATTCAAGCTGGCTGCAGCACACCCCTGGATAGGACAGGCTAGTTTTTGTTTGTGTTTTTTTTAAAAGCTTCTCCTAAACAGATGGAGGGGGAGAAAGTAGATGTTTCAGTTGCTGCATTTCACAGCTAGGTGTGTGTATGTGGAGATGGGAGACTAGAGAAAAGTTCACTACTCTGGTGGAACCAAGATGGTGGAGTAAAATCAGAGACTTGCTTGAGCTCTCCCCCAAACCCCTCCAAATACCTATACAAATGACTATAAACAAATTCTAGAACAGCAGAACCCACAAAATGAAAGAGTAAAACAAATTTGCAGATGAACAGGCAGACTTCAGAAAAACCTGGAAAGACTTCTATGAACTGATGCTGAGTGAAGTGAGCAGAACCAGGAGAAAACTGTACACGGTAACAGTCACAGTGTTCAAGGACTGTTTTTGATAGACATAGCCCTTCACAGCAATGCAAGGACCTAAAACATTTCCAAAGGATTCATGATGTAAAATGCCTTCCACATCCAGAGAAAGAACTATGGTGTCAGAACACAGAATGAAACAGACTATTTTCTCTTTTGTTATGTTTTCTTTTGTTTTTCTCATGGTTTCTCTCATTCATTTTAATTCTTGTATGCCACATGACTAATATGAAAATGTGTTTAATAGGAATGTATGTGTAAAGCCCATATTAGACTGCATGCCACCTTGGGAAAGGAGTGGGAGAAAATTTGGACCTTATGGAAGTGATTCTTGAAAACTGAAAACAAATGAACTAATAAAGTTTTGGGGAAAATTTGTCATTTTTGTCTTCTGTGATGCCACATCTGCTTCTGTTCTCTTGAATGCCCTCTGACCCCCTGTTCTGCGTTGACCTCTGGTTTCTACGTGATTTCAGGCTCTTGTCATTTGATCCCTTTGTGACTTGGATTTCTGCTTGCCCAATTTTGACTTATAGCTGCATCTTGACCTATGATTTCCAAATACTCTCTGAGCACTAACCTTGATTTGCTTTGCCCCCACATCTTATTCCCTAAAATTTTTTGATTTCCCTTATGAGTTTCTAACCCCATCTCCTGGATCTACCACTGCATAGGGCTCACCGTAATAGACATGACAAAAGTGACATTTTAGGAGGATTTTCTGTCAGGCATGCAAAATATGTTGCAGGGACAAGAGACAGAAGGCAGAGAGAAATATGCTAGGAGATTGTTGCAATAACCCAGGCCTGTATAATGAGGGTCTGGACGGGGGTGATGGCAATAGAAATGAAATATCAAAACTCCCTGGTGCATTTAACATAAGATTTGATTTATAAAAACATGATTTACACACAACTATTTTGTACTCTTTAATGGTGACCACTCAGGCTTCACTCACTTTTTCTGTCTCCAGGGATCAATTAAAAAAAAATTATAAGACCCTACCTTTCTCAAAGCTGCAGTGTTTCTCTCAGACAACCACAGAGGTCAAGGAGGACCCCTGTAGGAATAAAATACTTAGTCCAAACAACAGTTTTGAGTGGAGGTTATAAATCCCTTTTAGGAAAGTACTTGTTTGCCTGAACTGCCATAGCAATATTATTCTGTGTAAATCAATTAGTATATATGGATTAGTCTGACTGCCCAAGACACTGCATTTCTCCTGAGATTTTTGAATGAATATTCGTAATTGTTTTTCCTCTTAGTTTTGTCCCCTTGATTTCTCTTTTCTTTTTTGTCCCCAACCTTCATGTAATAAGCAGTTTCTTCAGGGAATGAGGCTAGCTTCCAGTTATCCAAGAAAAAAGGACAGAAAAGACAATCTCTTGATAGAGAATTTAGCTCTTCATGGGGCATTGTATAATCTGTATGTTCCATTTATGCACTCTGTGGAATTTACCATAGCAATTCTGTTCAGTAGATTTTTTTCCCCCTCTTAGGACAAAAAAGCATAAGTTTTCATGATGACACAGACAACATAATCTCTTCTTTCTAGGATTGAATAGGGGGAGAGGCTGAGCTGCTATTGTGTCGGTGATCAAAGAAAACGTGCTATGCCATACAATAGTTCTCCTTTTTCTCTAGTTCCTTGTTCCTCTAAATCCTCTAGGCAAATAGAGCAGATAAAAAAAAGAAGAAATGTGGGATCTTGGGTTGGAAGGAGCCTTCAAAGCCACCTGCCCAACTTCTCAGCTAGTGCAGAAATCCCATCTGCAACACCTCTGACCTGTTGTTCTTTCAGTCTCTCAGTAGCTGAGAACAAGGAAACTTCTTCCACCTTTGGGCAGTGCCAAGGGGCAGGAGCCAGGAATCATGTAGAAACTAGAGGTCAGTATGGAGCAGGGGGTGGGAGCCAAGCAAGTAGTTAGAAAGTTAGCTAACTTATACTGAAACAAGGGTGCCTTCATGTTATTTCTGCTTATTGGTCCTAGTTCTTTCCTTTGTAGTCAAGCAGAACAAGCCTATTCCCTCTACCACATGACAGACTTTCACATGTTTGAGGGCAACATTAAGTGAATTAAAATAGTCTCCAAGCTCAACATCCCAACTTCCTTCACAATTCCTTAAGACAATGGCCACTCACCTTTCATTCACAGTGCCCTTTCCTCCCAACAGCCCTATGAGGTTGATAGAACAAAGAATTATTGTTATTCACATTTTTTGCAGAAGAGAAAACTGAGTTAAAGAAATGAAGACAATGGTCATCAAGTATTTGAAGGTCTGTCATGTGGAAGAGAGATTAGACTTGTTCTGCTCAGAACTAGGAGCAAAGGGTAGAAATCATAGAGAGAAAACAACAACTAACATTAATGTAGCACATACTCTGTGTGAGACACTGTGCTTTGCACATTGTTATCCCATTTGATCCTCACACTCACCTTGGGAGGTAGATGCTATTATTATCATCCCCATTTAATAGATGAGGAAACTGAGGCAAACAGAGGTGAAGGGATTTGTCCAGGGTCACACAGCTAGTTAGTGTATAAGGCTAGATTTGAACTTAGATCTTTCTGATTCCAGGCACGTATATCTACTGTGCCACCTAGATCTACTATATGTTAACATAAATAACATTTTAATGAAAAATAACTATATTTTCAAAACAAAAACGTTAGTGAGAAGAGTGGCATTGTATTTTACATATTTCTGCAATTTTTATTTGTTTATTTTTTACTTAATAGTATTTTTTCATATTACATGAAAAGATAGCTTTCCACATTCACTTTTAGTTCCAAATTTTTCTCCCTGCTTTCCTCCCCTCCCTTCTTCCCAAGATAGCAAGCAATCTGATATAGGTTATACATGTACAATCATATTAATCATATGAAAGAAGAATCATAACAAAAGGGAAAACCAAGAAAGAAAAAACAAAATAAAAGAGTGAAAATAGTATGTGTTGATCTGCATTCAAGTTGCTGTATGTCTTCTCTGGATAGCATTTTCCATCACAAGTCTTTTGGAACTGTCTTGGATCATTGTACTTCTGAGAAGAACTAAGTCTATTATAGTTGATGATTGTGTTGCTGATACTGTGTACAGTGTTTTCCTGGGTCTGCTCCCTTCACTCAGCATCAGTTCATGTAAGTCTTTCCGGGTTTTTCTGAAATCTGACTGCTCATCATTTCTTATAGCACATTAATATTCCATCACAATCATATATCACAGTTTGTTTAACCATAACCCAGTTGATGACCATCCCCTCAATTTCCAATTCTTTGCCAACACAAAAAGAGCTGATATAAATATTTTTGTACATGTGGGTCCTTTTCCCTTTTTTTGTGATGTCTTTGGGCTATGAACCTAGTAATGGTATTACTGGATCCAAGCATACTGGGCATTGTTACAAGTGCAATTTTAAAAAAATGTCCATCTTAATAGTATCTGCTACAATCTATTTTGATGTTGTTTTGGTTGAAGTATATGAAAAAAATCTAGCCTCACACAGATATGTAGTTGGAAAAGTAGAAACACTTTAATGGGCAAATGACATTTTAGTATTATTGTGAAAATAGTTTTGACCTCATAGACTCCCTGCAAGGGTTTTGGGAAATGCCAAGGGTCAATGGAACATATTTTGAGAAGTGATGCTCTACGCCATCCCTAGCAAGTGGTCACCTGATCTCCACTTGAATACCTTCAGTGAGAGGGAACTCACTAGTTCACACAGTTAGAGTTGTTTAAATTTGGAATGCTCAACCTTCTGAAATAGTATGACTTTGCTAACAATTGTGTTCAGCTACAAACACACACAAAGAAACTGGAAAAAAAGATGAGAGGGTGATGAAGTAATATTTGATCCTAGAATTAATAGGGATCTACTAGAGTTTAATGAATAGAGGGAGGACATGGGTAGACCTGCACATTAGGAAAATCACTCTGCCAACTGTTTGGAGCCAGGTGGTGCAGGAAGTAGCCAGGCCTGGAGTCAGGAGGACTTATGTTTGTGAGTTAAAATCTGACCTCAGACCCTTCCTAGCTTTATGACTCTGGGCAAGTCACTTAACTCTGTTTGCTTCCATTCCTTGTTTGTAAAATGAACTGGAAAAGAAAATGACAAACTATTCCAGTATCTTTGCCTAGAAAACCCCAAATGCCATCATGAAGAGTTGGACCCAGCTGAACAACAAAACTATTTGTAGGACATATTAGAATGGGGAGATCCTATTGTAGTAGTCCAATTAAGAGGTGGGTCTGAGCTAGACTGATGGCTATATGAATAAAGAGAAGGGAATAGATGAAGGCGACAGCTGTGGAGGTAGAACCAACAAACTTAGGCAAGTGATTGGAAATGCAAATGTGGGCTTAGGGAACAAGATGTGAAGATGCTTCTGAGGCTGTGGGAACCTTGGTTAATGCAAAAATCATGGTGCCCTTGACAGTACCAGAGAAGTTATAAAGCTAAGTAGACTTAGATAGAATATAACATAATAATAGCTAATATCCAGATCACAATCCATCATCCATGCCTGGTCATCCTGTCTCCCCCAAAATGAAAAGGGAAGAAGTGGAACTCAACACCCTGATCCCTGCACCCTGCCTCAGAGGGGCTCCTGCAGCAGGCATGAGAAGATCTGATAGACAAGGGGAGGTGTGGAATTTTCCTCAAAAAAACCTGTGTAGCTGCTGTGGGTATTGGTTAGTTTCAGGGGTGGGGAACCTGTGGCCTCACACTTGAAGACCTAGAGGACCACACGTAGCCCCACCCGTTAGGTTATAACTCTCTCTTGGGGTTAACACCTGGTTCAGAAGGAGAGAGGCTGGAAGCTTTCACAGCAGAGGGAGAGGAGGAGTGGGGCTAGTGTTGTTGTTGGTGTTGGATATAGTTCAGGGTAACAGTGCTGATGATGAGCCCTAAACTATTGTAGGGAGAGTAAGATGAGACCAGTCTCACTACCCTCCTTCATTGTTAAATCACAAGCTACTTGAAGCCCTGGCCTTGTTTTCCTCCAGTTTGGAAAATGTTGGACAAGATGATCTGTGGAGTTTCTTTTAACTCTGAAATTCTGTGAAAAATTTGTGCGTGGTGGGGAAGAGGGGAACGATTAGTAAAATGAGGTCATCACGTAATTTTCCCTGGCCTTGGAAAACTTCAGGGACTCTCTCTGTTCTCCCAGCCCTAGTGATCATATGTTGGTAAATTCTTATACATTAGTGAACTTCAAAGATAATAATCATCAACAAGCATTTACTAAGCTTTTACTATGTACTATGATGGAGACAATTCGGGATGATGTCCTACAAATAGGACATTAAAATATTTGTCTAATATTTAATAAAACCATAGCATTTTATCAACAGTCCATTGCAGGCTGTAGTAACTTTCAGAGTCACACTCTCATCAGAAGATGCCAAAGCTTGTGCAGAAGCCAAGTTCATGCACAATTTCTCTTAATATTCCTGGTCCTTCAAGGTAAGGACTGGAAGGATCGATTATGCCATGTTCTGGAGAAGGTCTTGAAATGGTGAGAAACTTACCCAGCCTTACTCAGGACCAAACTAAATAACCCAGTTTAAAAAGTGATTACATTTCTGTTCTTTTTCTTCTTTCACTCCCTGCCCCTAGTCATGTTAGTGGGAATCAGTGATTTGCCAGGCTACAACATTTATTTTTTCATTTTCTGAGTATCTCACAGCTAATTCTGTCCATTCATCCCCATTTGGTATGGTTGTCTTTGTCCAAGTTTATTTGTAGACTAGCTCTGCCCACCTTTCCTAGATTGCTTTTTACCCCCATCTCCACTTACTGCTCTGTGGGCATCCGTAAAGGGAACAGGAATATCAGAGCTTCATCATGGTTTAACATGATTGCTTCAGAAATTATATAAAAGTTATACAAAAATGACTGCAATGGTCCTATGGTTACTCAAAAAGTATAGCTTTAGCCAGAAAATAAATACAATCAAGAAGAAAGACTGGGAGCTTACATTCTAAAGGGGGAAGACAATGCATAACAAGAAAATGATAAAGGGTGAGGAGGGAGGAATCCCACTAGGAGACCTGAAGGAGGAGTCTGGAGACAGCCTCGACTTAAATGACCCAGAGTCTCACAACTATATGTCAGAGGTAGCATTTGAACCCTGGTCTTTCTTACTTAAGGCTAACTCTTTATCCAACATATTATGCTGCTTCTTACAAAAAATATCATTAAAAACTATATAATTTCCCAGTTGCAATTTGGCCCACTCCCTTTCTCCTATTCAAATTTGGATTTTTGCCCATCTGGTTTCTCCCCTGCTACCTACAAATATTCCCAAGTATCCCCCCACTCTTTTTAAAAACATTTATTTTATATTATTTCAGTTCTGAATTCTTTCACTCCTTCAGAAAGACAAGAAAAATAAAACCTATTACAAATATATATACAGTCATGCAAAATAAATTCCTGCATTAGTTATGTTCCCCCCCTCAAAAATAATAAGAAAGAAAGAAGAGAAAAATATGCTTTAGCTTTTACTCAGAGTCCATCAGCTCTTTAACTGGAGATCAATAGCAAGTTTCATCATAAATCCTTTGGAATTATGGCTGGTCATTACGCTGATCAGAGCTCTTAATTCTTACAAAGTTGTTTGTTTTTACAATAATGTTATTGTACAAATTGTTCTCATTTTGTTCACTTTACTTTGCATCAGTTCATACAAGTCTTTCCAGGCTTTTCTGAAACCATCTCCATCATATCTTACACCACAAGATTATTCCATCCCATTTAGATACCATAAGTTCTTCAGTCATTCCTTAATTGATGGGTATCCTCTCAGTTTCTATTTCTTTGCCACTACAAAAAAAAAAAAAAAGAGCTGCTTATGTGGGTTCTTTCTCTCTTTCTTTGATATATTTGGGGGCATAGACCTGGTAGTGGAATTGTTGGGTCGAAGGGTATGCACAGTTTAATAGCTTTTTGTCTCCCTCTATCCTTAAAGAAACTTCAGTACACCTCACTGTTGCTTTAGTCATTTCTTTATCTCTTCTCTCTTTCTCAGACAACCTTCTTGAAAAAAACTGTCTATATTAAATATCTCCACTTACTTTTCTTTTGCTTTTTTCTTAACCCTGTCCAGTGTGGTTTCTAGTATCACCACTCAATTGAAGCTGTTCTCTCCAAAGTTACCAGTGATTTCTTAATTGCTAAGTCTAATTGGCTCTTCTCAATCTTCATCTTTCTCAACCTCTCTGTAATGTTTGACACTATTGACCACCATCTCTTCCTGAATATTCTTTCTTCTTGGATTTCCCTGATTCTGCTCTCCCCTCATCCTCCTCCTATTTGTTGAATTGCTTCTTCTTAGTCTTCTTTTAAAATTTTTTTATGCATTTTATTTTTAATTTAATTAAGGGAGCTGTTTTCACAACCAAGCATACAGGTGGTCCAGCCCATAGGGTCATCTCACTGGAAACAGAAGTGCGATTTGGCAGCCTCCTGGGTGTCTTAGAAACTTTATAAGGATCACATTGCTCACCTCCTGGTGCTAGAAAAGCTGACTTAAAAATTGTCTGCTTATCTAACCCTGACCTGATTATCCTGGTAGGTGGGGTTCCTACCCTACCGCAGACACATACACGAAGCAAAAATTTAGAAAATCCACCCTGAATGTTCACATTTTGTGCTTGACCTCTAGTAGAGCATTCTGAGCTCATGTTGGTTTGACACATTGTAACTTGACTCTAGCATAGTGATGTTATTTCAGTCCTCTGAGAACCAAACTCTTCTGAGCTGTAATTCTACATCATTGAAGGTTTATTGGATCTTTAGAAGTAATATCTTGTAGGCATCTCAAACTCAACATGTTCAAAATTAGAATTCATTATTTTCTCTACAAACCCACTCCTATTTCAAACTTCCTGGGGAGGACGTCAATATTCTCACAGTTCTCTAGGTCCACTCTTTTCATTTTGTCCTTAACTCCTTTTTACCCCATATATCCAATCAGTTGCAAAGTCTTACCAATTTTCTCTCTACAGTATCTTTTCTTGTTTGTCCCCTTCTCTCTATTTATATAAATATCACCCTAATTTAGCCCCCTATTACTTCATGCATGGACTACTGTAATAGAGTTCTAAATAGCTTCTTTACCTCAAGTCATTTCCCACTCCAATTCATCCTCCACACAAATGCCAAGGTAATTTTTGGGGAAAAAGAAAAAGCACAAGTCACATCTCTGCTCAATAATCTCTAGGAGCTTTGTCTTTGTTTAAGTCTTGGATCAAATATAAACTCTTCTCTGTTGTTTAAATCTCTATACAACGTAAGCCCTCCCTACTTTCCAGTCTTCTTACTCTTCACCATTCATTCTTGGATCTAACCATATTGGCCTACTTACTGTTCCACACATATTTGTTCTATTTCCCATATCTATTCCTTTTTTACTGGCTGACTTCCATGCCTAGAATGCACTCCTTCTTCATGTCCATCTCTTAAAATCCCTCATTCCTTTTAAGACTCAGATCAAGCACCACTTTCTACAAGAGGCCTTTTCTGACCCTTGAGCTGTTAGTGTTTTCCCTTCTAAAGCTACCTTGTGTTCATTTTGTGCATATTTACATGTTGGATATGTTTTATTTCCTGTTAGAATGTGAATTTTCTTGAAGGCAAGGACTGTTTCATTGTCTTTGTATTCCATAGTAAATGCCTAATAAATGCTTTCTGACCTCTCCAATGATATACTCATTAATAGAGCTAATTGAATGTCATAATCTAGATTCATTTTTCTCGTGTGGGTAATTAATTTGAATTTTGAGTGATTATGGATTTCCTATTATGAGGATATCTTCTGTTTGGCTCTTGAGGACAAAACTAGGAACACTGAGAAGTGGGGGGGGGGAGTAGAAGGAAGTCAGATTTAAGATGTAAGGTTGAAGCAATAAGAGTTTCTTCAGAGTGGTGGAAATGGTTGTGGAGAAGTGACTGAACCATAGAATCATATGATATGAGCAACATTTCAAAGGAAAAATGAATAAGATTTCTTGAGTAATTAGAAATGGAGGCTGATAGAGAGGGATGAGCCAAAGACTTCAGAATTTCAAATTTAGATGAATTTAAAAAAATGGAAGTAGCATTAACAGGATAGTTTGAGGAAGTTCATGAGTTTGGTCTTAAATGTGTTAAGTTTGAGGTGATAGACACTAAAATAGAAAAGCCTTGCAGGCAATTGGAAATATAGAACTGGGAAAAAGACTACAGACATAGTCTAGATTCAAGAATTATCAATATAAATGTTCCAGTCAAAGCTACAAGAATTGGGGGATTTTTTGATTGAGAGCCACTTCTCTGAGCCTCAGTATTATTGTCTTTAAAATGAAAAGGTTGTATGGGATGATCTTTAAAGTCCCTTTCAGTTTAAAATCTATTTGAGATGAGGAATTGAAAATATCCAACAAGTTAATTTTTTAAATGAACATTTCCATAGACAAAGTAGAACAGAAAAATATAATAGAACATGAAAACATAAATCTCCATTATGTATAGCTTTTCTTTCCTTCTAAATATATAACAAATTTAACATTTCAAAGCTGCCCTGCTTGTCTGTGTTTCCTTCTGGCATTCCTTTTGTTCTCTTCTTTTTATTGTTTTGAAATGTCTCAATAACTCTTTTTGTTTTTGGTAACCCTATTTGTAGTTCCCCTCTCCCTTCCACTTCCTATACAATTAAAAAAGAGAAAAGAAAAGCAAAATCTTTGTAAAAAAAATCAAGTCAAGCAAAATAAATGTTGATACCAGCCATATCTGAAAATGCATGTCTCATTCTGCACCTTGAGCCTTTCAAAGTTGTTTTCCATTACAGTATTGTTGTTATTATAGAAATTGTTCTTCTGGTTCTGGTTCAGAGAACTGAACTCTGTGTCAGTTCATATGTCTTCCCAAGTTTCTCTGAAAATGTCCTTTTCATCATCTCTGAAGATACAGTAATATTCCATTACATTCATATACCACAATTTGTTTAATAACTCTTCAAGTGATGGGCATCCCCTTAGTTTTTGGTTCTTTCTATAATAAAAAAGAATTGCTACAAGTATTTTTGTATATGTGGATCCTTTTTCTCTTTCTTTGATATCTTTTTATAATGAATTAATGAAGCAACAAGTGTTTATGGAGAATCTGTTTTGGAAGCTTAGAAGCAAAAGGAAGGAGAAAAATATATAGTATAACAGCTAGACAGGGCAGCATGGGGTAGGAGGAAGGAAAGGGAGGATGATGAACTTGGAGTCACTGAAACTTGGGTTCAAATCCTGCTTCTGGCACTTACTGTGATAAGTCACAAACTTCCAAAAAAGGTCAGTGTATCTTCCATATAGAATCTAGATTTCAGGGAAATAAATTGCAGAGACCACTCTCATCCCAGATCCTGGACCACAGTGCAAAGAAGGTTTGTTGCCACCAAGTTCTTCTTCTGGTCACCAAGTTAGACAATCCGCAGGTACAGCTTAGTTTTGGTGTTGATCCCAGTCACATTCCCAGACACAGACCATCTTATATCTGATATTTCTGTATTTCAGACCTCCTCAATTCTTATTAGCTGGGTTGCTTCCCAGAGACTCGTTGTGTTCTTATCTCAGAATCCTTGAGCACTGTATACTTATTTAACTGTATAGTGAAGCACTCTTCTGGACAAAATTGTTACCATATGGGAATGATTTTGGAATCAAAATAGCCATTCATAAACCCTTTTAGTTATTAAAAAGCATATTCAGAGAATGAAACACATGTATGTATTGAGAAATAATAGACATTTCGGGTTTACTGCAGATTTATGCTAGTCTATCTCAACATCTATGAATATAAACTTAGATTTGGAGAAAATCTCTGGATTAATATTATATAAGATCCCACATCTGGAAAAGTTAGTCTGCCATCTCAGTAAAGCATCTTCTTTTTAGAAAAATGGCAACTGAAGCATTCTTGTCACTCAGACAAAGTAAAGTGAGTAGAATCAGTATATTGTACACAATAAAAGCAATATTGTAAGGACAATTGACTATGAAAGACTTAGTCACTCTGATCAAGACAATGATGCAAGATGGTTCCAAAGGATCCAGGATGGAAAAGGCTGCCTATTTCCAGAAAGATAACTAATGAACTCTGAATGCAGACTGAAGTATACTTTTTATTTATTTATTTTTTTAGTATAGGACACATCATTTACTTGAACACAGAAAGCAATGATAAGATGAGAGTCACAGTACGCATCAAATGAATTATTTAAATAGGATTCAATATCTTAGCTTATTACTATGGTAGTTAGTTGGGAAGCTAATATTTGAGTCTTGTTGGGACATAAAACAGCTTTTTCAAGACAACCAATTAACCATAGCTCATTTCACCTTGTTTAGCATTGTCCAATCAAGCATACAAGTTTGATCTTTCCATTAGAATATATGGTCATTGCAAGTAAGGAATGTTTCATTCTGTGTTCTTGGTATATGAGTATGCTGGATCCAGAGTTAACTGATTCATGAGAGATGATGCTTAAATTTTCAATGTGAGCATTTATACCTTAGCAATAAGTGAAAGCTACAAATCAGGACTTGATTTATGGCTTTGTTTATTGTTTAGTCTTAAGGGAGAAAATGCTAATGATTCAGATTAAATTTAAGTGTGCCACTGAGGCATACTTTTAAAAAAAAACTTTATTTTTCTTATTTTATTATTTATTATTAAATATATATGTATATATATTTAATATATAATTATATATTATAATATAACATGTATATATTATAATACATATAATTATATATAATATATAAAAATATATATTATTAAATATATTAAATATGAATAAGTATTATTAAATAAATATTATATATTTATTATTCTCTTATTTTACATTTTTGTTTGTTTTCTTTCACAACATGGCTAATATAGAAATGTGTTTTGCATGACTACATGAAAAATATCAAATTGCTCACTCTCTCAAGGAGGAAGATGAGGTAAGAAGGAGGGAGGGAGAGAATTTGAAACTCAGAATTTAAAAAACTGATTGTTAAAATTAATTGAGAAATGTTTAATGAAAAAATATATTAAAAAAACCATTCTTGTCTACCAGCAAAATTTGGAACCTTGTAACCAAGGTTTTTAGGGCAGTCAGATACTTCAGTGGATAGAGTGCCAACCCTAGAGTCAAGAAGACTCATCTTCCTGAATTCAAATATGACCTCAGACACTTACTAGCTGTGTGACTTTGGGCAAGCCACTTAACCCTGTTTGCCTCAGTTTACTCCTCTGTAAAATGAGTCTTAGGAGGAAATGGTAAACCATTCCAGTCTCTTGTCAAGAAAACCCCAAAAAGGTCATAAATAGTCATACATAACTGAAAAATGACTGAGAGACAACAATAACAACTAAAATCAAGGAATATTAAACCCCCTGGTTATCAGTGAGAATGACCTCTATGTCCATTGACTAGGACATATCCTGATAATCTTTGTACAAGTCCTTTAATTCTGTCCTTGCAATATATCCAAATTCCTTCCTCCTTGGTTTGCAGACTCCCATTGTCTTGCTCTGAACCCAGATTAGATAAGTTGTGACCACAGCCCCCTCCTCCAGGGTCTTTTATGATCTGACTACACCACATTGGTAAAAGTGATTTGCCAAGCACAGTTCTTCTTATACCCAAGCAATCTTGGTTCCTAATTTCTGTTCTGTTCCTCTTTTTAAGGCTGGAAACAGTATGCTATGTTGTTTGAATTCTTTTCTTGGGATTCCTGAGACCAGTATATTTGGGACCATTGTGGAAGATATCCTCTCTGCTTTCATACTGTCTTCTTGATATGAGTAGTTAGAGAAGGGTCTTTGAAAACTGTCCAAATTGGAGCTTCCTCTGGGACATCTCTCCAAACTTAAAACCAAAATTTTCCAGAGAGAACCAAGATGTTCATTCTAAATGTAGGTGTCTTCCTTCTTCCCCAATTTGCTTGCCTCACCCCTTTTTGTCCACAGATCTCCAGTTAGGACTGAATATTCTTAGATGGCCCCTCAAACTGGTATTGGTGGGCCTTCTTCTATCTCTTTTTTTTCCTGTTTGATCTCTTGACTTTTCCATTTGTCCTTGTCTTCTTCGAGTCCCATTTTTTGGGGGGAATCCTTAATAGTTTACTTATAGAGTTAATATTCTCCATTGGAATGGGGGGGTTTATAATTCTGTCATTTTGTGGCTACTAGCCACATCCAGACCTGAGATTATTTTTGTTGATTTATAGCTCTTTGCTCATTTTTTTTCTCCTTTTTGTCAAATACCTTTCAGCAATGGTTACTTTTCTAGACCTTGTGATATCTAAAACCTTGGAATGTTCTCCTCACTAATCATTTCTTCAGTCTGCTCTTTTTTCCTTTCACCACTTTTGTAGAACAGTTTTAGGGACCAACCTTTTCCCCTGACAGTTGGTTTTCATTCTCTTTCTTTTCCTGAGATACTACAATCTTCTTCAAATCTTTACATTAACAAAGATATATGTATAATTTTGAGGGGAAGGGGAGGTTTGAGTTAAAATAGAAGGTTACTTCCTTGGTGAGCAGGTATTTTCTTCCATCCTTTAAGATGAGGAGGAACAATTTAGTTTCTTCAGAGGAAAACCTAAAAGTCAAGGTCTGCATGCAAAATCTCCAAAATAAATATGCCATGGTCTCAGGCCATGGAAGAGCTAAAAAAGAATTTTGAAAATCAAGTAAGAGAGGTGGAGGAAAAATTGGGAAGAGAAATGAGAGAGATGCAAGAAAATCTTGAAAAGCAAGTCGACAGCTTGCTAAAGGAGACCCAAAAAATGCTGAAAAAATTAACACCTTAAAAAGTAGACTAACTCCAATGGCAAAAGAGGCCCAAAAAGTTAGTGAAGAGAAGAATGCTTTAAAGAGCAGAATTAGTCAAATAGAAAAGGAGGTTCAAAAGCTCACTGGAGAAAAAAGTTCTTTATAAATCAGAATGGAGCAGATGGAAGCTAATGATTTTATGAGAAACCAAGAAATTACAAAACAAAATGAAAAGAATGAAAAAATAGAAGATAATGTGAAATATCTCATTGGAAAAACAACTGACCTGGAAAATAGATCCAGGAGAGACAATTTAAAAATTATGGGACTACCTAAAAGTCATGATCAAAAAAAGAGCTTAGACATCATCTTTCATGAAATTATCAAGGAAAACTGCCCTGATATTCTAGAACCAGAGGGCAAAATAAATATTGAAAGAAACCATTGATCACCTCCTGAAAGAGATCCAAAAAGAGAAACTCCTAGGAATATTGTAGCCAAATTCCAGAGTTCCTAGGTCAAGGAGAAAATATTGCAAGCAGCTAGAAAGAAACAATTTGACTATTGTGGAAATGCAATAAGGATAACACAGGATCTGGTAGCTTCTACATTAAGGGATCAAAGGGCTTGGAATATGATATTTCAGAAGTCAAAGGAACTAGAATTAAAACCAATAATCACCTACCCAGCAAAACTGAGTATAATACTTCAGGGAAAAAAAATGGCCATTCAATGATATAGAGGACTTTCAAGCATTCTTGATGAAAAGACCAGAGCTGAAAAGAAAATTTGACTTTCAAACACGAGAATCAAGAGAAGCATGAAAGGTAAACAGGAAAGAGAAATAATAAAGGACTTTCTAAAGTTAAATTGTTTACATTCCTACATGGAAAGAAAATATTTGTAACTCGAGACTTTTCTCAGTATTTGGGTAGTTGGAGGGATTATATACACATACACACACATGCGTGTGTGTGTGTGTGTGTGTGTGTGTGTATACAGAGAGCACAGGGTGAGTTGAATATGAAGGGATGATATCTAACAAATAAAATTAAGGGGTGAGGGGGAATATATTGGGAAGAGAAAGGGAGAAAGGAAATGGGACAAATTATCTCTCACAAAAGAGGCCAGAATAAGCTTATTCAATGGAGGAGAAAAGGGAGGAGGTGAGAGGGAAAAATTGAAACTTACTCTCTTCACATTTGGCTTAAGGAGGGAATAACATGTTTACTCAATTTGATATGAAAATCTATACTACATTACAGGAAAGTAGGGAGAAGGGGATAAGCAGGGTCGGGGGGATGATGAAAGGGAGGGCAAATGGGAGGAGGGAACAATTTGAAGTAAACACTCTTGGGGAGGGACAAGGTCAAAAGAGAGAATAGAAGAATTGGGAGGCAGGATAGGATGGAGGGAAATATAGTTAGTCTTATAACATGACTATTATGGAAGTCATTTGCAAAACTACACATATATAGCATATATTGAATTGTTTGCCTTCTCAGTGGGGGTAGGTGGGAAGGGAGGTAGGGAGAGAAGTTGGAATTCAAAGTATTAGGCATGAATGTTGAGAAATATTTTTGCATACAACTGTGAAACAAGAAATACAGGTAATGGGGTATAGAAATCTATCTTGCTCTACAAGTGAAGAGAGAACCTGGGGATAAGGGAAGGGAGGGATGTGACAGAAAGGAGGGCATATGGAGGGAAAGGGGTAATCAGAATGCAAGACATTATGGGGTGGGAGAGAGGAGAGATGGGGAGAAAATTTGGAACTCAAAATTTTGTGGAAATGAATGTTGAAAACTAAAAATTAATAAATAAACATTTAAAATTAAAAAAAAAATTTAACCTCCAGTCTAAAACCTACATTTTCTTTATTGTGAAGTCTCTGAATCTTGTTGCTTTGTTGTTAGACACTCCTAGAGACAAGTGCACATTGTTATTTTCTGTCCTTATGTCATCTAAGATAGCCTTTATCTTATTCAGCTGGTTCCCACATTTCTTATCCAAACTCAGTTTCTTTTGCTAGACTTCTGTAGGCCTGGTGCTTTTTTATGTGCAGGGTGACCAAGGACCTCATCCAGTCTGACTTTAAAATTATCTCTAGGTTAGTGGTTCAAATCCTGGTTCTTCCATTTACATACCTATGTAACCTTGTGACAAATATCATGTTTTTCTTGTGCAGTTATGTCCAACACTTTGTGACACAATTTGGGGTTTTCTTGGCAAAAGTATTGAAGTGGTTTGCCATTTTCTTCTCCAGCTCATTTTACAGATGAAGAAACTGAAGCTAGAAGGGTCTTTCCCAGGGTCTCACAGATAGTAAGTATCTGAGGCCAGATTTGAACTCAGAAAGGTGAGTCTTCCTGAATCTAGTTCCAGCTCACTGTACCACCGGGCTGGTCCATTACCTTTCCAGGTCTTAGTTTTACTGTTTCTAAGATGAGAGTCAGACTAGATAATTTCTGTGGGGCCCTTACAGCTTGAAAACTTCTGATCTATGCCTTGAATATTCTCCCCACCCAGTTCTTCCTCATAGAATTTTTTTCTTCTCTTTAGGTGCATCTCAGGCATCATCTTTTGCATGACCTTTCCTGGCCTTTATAAATGTCATTGCTCTCCCAAACCATCTTTTATTTGACTATGTTGTATATACTTGTACATATTAACTTTGTACTTCTGTTTTATGCATTTTCTATGTTCTTGTTGTCTTTCGAATGTTGTTGTCTTTAGAATGAGAAAATAGAGTAGGGATTATTTCATTCTTAATACTAATATCCTGAGTGCCTAAAACGATGACTGACCTGTACTGCCCTTAATAAATACTTATCGGCTGATTGACTATAAACCTCAGAGGTCATCTACTCCAACCCATACATAATGAAGAATATCTTTATGACATTCTCAGCCAGTGGCCATTCAGTCTTTCCCAGAAGGCCTCTCATGGGAGGCCTGGCATACACTGCTCCACTTTTAGCCACTCTAGTTGTTAAGGTTTTTTTTTTAAAGCTTTAACCTGCCTCTTTACAACTCCCACTCATTGCTCTCAGTTTTGTCTCCTGGGGAGTGAGCAGAATGAGCCCCATTCTTCTACATGGCAGCTCTGCAAATACCTTAAGATGACTATCATTTTTACACTAAGTTAAGGGTTCTTAATCTTTTTTTTTTTTATGTCCTGGACACCTTTGTCAATCTAGTGAAGCCTGTGGATGACTTATCAAAATAATATTATAAAATACATAGAACAAAATACATAGGATTATGCAGGACACCAATCATATTGAAATATAATATAATACAATGCAATTATTTTGAAATGCAGTTACAATGAAGCCCAATGCCCTCAAAACAATAACTCCTGTGCAGAAGGGGCTAGTCTTCCTCACAACTAGTAACCAAATGCCACACACAGAGCAGGCAAATCAGCCTTGCTGAAACAGCAAGTGTCCTCAAGGGACAGAAGGGAAACAGCACTTGCCAGACAAGTCTAATGACTAGCACCTCTTTGGCCGTAATCTCCCCTCGGTCCCCAATGGAGAAAGCTCAGGACCTTGATCCCAAGATCCTTTCAAATAGTAAAGTTTCTAGTCCAGTGTTCTCAGACATCGTCCTAAGGAACACTCCTATGGAGATGCACCTGGCAACCATTTCTGTAGGATTACAGCCACATCTACTGAAGACCCAGAAAATAAAGTTCTTGCCATCCAGTCTTTGAGACTGTCAGTTGGTCATGCATCAGAACCTGATATGATTTCATCAGTGGAAATGAAATTTAAAAAGAGACATTGCCATCTATTTTGTTGTTATACCCTAAGGACCATGGGACTTCTCCCTCTGACCTGTGGTTGAAATCTTCCTTCAGTGTCTACCATCAGAAGGCGAGCTTCATCAGAGCAAGGACTGCCTTAATTTTTTATGTGTATCCTCAGTGCTGAGCACAGTGCTTTGCACACAGTGAGTGCTTAATAAGTTCTCTATCCATTTATTCATATACACACATATGACATATACACACACACACCTCATCCAAGTCTCCTAATTGCCCTCCTCTGTATGTTTAGTTTACTTCAACTCCCTGTTCTTTCTAAGTGACTACTTTCTCCTTGGGGAGAGATGGTCTTTCATTTTTCAGTTTGATTATTGAGGAAATCTGTAATAGTTTTATGACAGATTCCCTCCTTTAGAATCCACAAGGTTAGACATCATCAGGGCTTATCTGTTAAGGTCCAATGTATCCCTGATGAGTGAGAATGTCAGCATGGGCACTTTGAAGAATATTAAGGTCAAGACACACAGATTTCTGAGGTTGGTCCTAATCCCACCCCTCCCCCACCTCTGAGAGAGAGAGAGAGAGAGAGAGAGAGAGAGAGAGAGAGAGTGAGAGAGAGAGAGAGGAGAGATGGGTGATCTAAGAGCTGGGGAGATTAGAAAGAAAGTCGGACTGGAATTAAGTCTTTAAGGAGGCCAGGGAAATTAAAAGGAGGAGGTGAAGAGAGCATTCTTAGCATTCTAAGCTAGCATCGAGATGGGAGACAGATTATTGAGTTCCAGTAACTTCACTAAACTGGTTTGAAAAAGGCATGAAAGGGAGGGAAGCATAGTACTGGAAAGGTAGGGAAAGCCTAGGTTACAAAGAATTTTAAATACCAAAAATGAATTTATATTTTACTTTGGAGGTAAGGGAGCTCTACTGGAGCTCATTGAGCAGTAAGCTGGGCAAGTCCACTTAACAAGCATTTACCAAGTGCTTAACATATGCCAGGCACTTTACCAAAGATATATAGAAAACAGTTCCTTTTCAAGGAATTCACACTGTAATGGAAGAGACAATATGCAAAAAACTATGTAAAAACAAGTTATATACAAGATAAATTGGAGAGTATTTAAGAGGGAAGGCAATAGCATTAAAGAAGAATGGGAAAGGCTTCTTGCAGAATGTGGGAATTTAGCTAAGATCTGAAGGACAGGGAAGGCAGGAGGTAGAAATGAGGAAGGAGAGAATCCCATGAATGGAGGACAGCCAGTGGAAATGCATAAAGCTGGAAGATGGAGGGTTTTTTGGGGGAAGATAATGAGTTCAGTTTTGGATGTGTTGAGTTTAAAGTGTCTGTGGGACATCGAATTCAAGATTGGCAATTGTCCAATTGGCAATAGGAGATACAAAACTGGGAGTCAAGGCTGACTCAAGAGATCCAAGAATCATTGGTATAGACATGATAGTGGAATTCATGGGAACTGGTGAGACTACCAAGTGAAATACTATAGAGTGAGAAGAGAAGAGAGCTCAGAACAGAGCACTGGAGGACCCCAGGGTTAACAGGTGCAACCTGGATGAACATTCAACAAAGAACACAGAAGGAGTAGTCAGATGGGTAAGATTAAAACCAGAGTCATGAAAACCCAGAGAGAAGAGAGTATAAAGGAGAAGAGGATGATCAATGGTGTCAAAAGTGGCAGAGAGATAAAGAAGGATGAAGATTAAGGAAAGGATATTGGATTTGACAATTAGGAGATCATTGGTAACTTTGGAGAGAGCAGTTTCAGTTGAATGATAAGGCTATTTATTAGCTAGAATACTGAGAGTTAAGAAGGGACTTCAAGGAAAGGAAGTAAGACTTCTGTTGCAAATGACCTTCTCAAGGACTTAAGCCACAGAGAGGAGAAACATAGAATGATAGCTAGCAGTGATGATCACATAAAGTGAGGTTTTTTGGATGATAGGAAAAACATTGGTAATTATGTAGGCAGTAGGCAGGGAGAAATTGAAGATTAGTGAGAGAATGGGGATAATAGAGAAGATAGAAAGGAGAGGACTCATTTGTGCATGTCTAGGAGTTTACCTTAGCAAGGAGAAGGGCCACCTCTACATGGGAGACAGGGATAAATAATAAGCTTTAGAAAAATCACTTTGGCACCTGGGTGGAAGAAGGATTAGAGTTGAGGGGGAAGACTTGAGACAGAGAGATCAATTAGAAGGCTATTTTAGTAGTCCAGGCCAGAGGTGAAAAGGTCTTGTATTATAGCTGTGGCTAATGAATAAAGAGAAGGGAACATAGAGGAGAGATTTTGTGAAAGTAGCACTCGGAAGATTTGGCAATAGATTGAAGATGAATAGTATTCTGGGAAGCAGCAAATCAGTAATTCATAATGTGAAAATAATAAAAAAAGATAAATTCACTTGAGTAGGAGGATAGTTCCCAGGGACATTGCCACATGTACATGTGTGTGTATGTGTGCACACATTTGCATGCATGCAGGTGCTAGGGAAGAGACCCCATGTCACTAAGAGGCTGCTTCTGGGGATGTCAATGCCTGCACTGATAGGGAAGGAAAGGAAGCATACCCCCATCTTGTCCCTTCCTAATTTAATTAACTCTAATTAATACTCATTTCTATACTTCTAGAGGAGTGAAAATGATATCAACATATAAATGCAAAAAATATTAAAATTGAACAATTAAAAAATTATTATTTAAATTTTGTACACTTGGTGCTGTAGGGCAAAGCCTTGATCCTTACTTACTAGGGCATTGATTCAAGGCCAGAGAAAGTGTTTTTCAAACATAGAGATTAGAACCTGATCTAGTCAGTGACCTGGGAAACCTGGAAATTTTTCAAAAATATCACATGTGAATAGCAAAGCTGCTAGTCTTCTTATTTAGTACTTTTTGACTTTTAATGCACTTAAATTTTTCTTATTCAAATAAGAAAGCCATAGTGATTCCCTATACCCCACCCCAGACCCCTCCTTGATAGAATGTAAATTCTTTGAGGATAGGCAGTCTTTCATTTTTATCTTTATCCTAAACATTTACCATGGTGCCTTATGTATAATGGGTGTTTAATAAATGCTCATTGAATTTAGTTAACATAATACAAATAGTTTCATATGAGCAATTGTTCTGAGTAAGTCTCAAGTATTCTACTCTTCTTAAAACATCATAGAAAAGCATGGTCAGAAACATTCCCTTCTTCTCTCAGACTTTGCTCTCTGCAAATTGCATTTCTTGGGGTTCAGATGGGCTGTTGAAAAGTAGGCAAGATTGACCCAGTGAGACAGAAGTATAGACTGATCCTTAACTTCCTGTTTACTTATGGTGAAGATTCAGAAAAAACAAATCCCAAACCTTTTGATTCAAGTACCCTTAAGAAACCAAGACCTCATCACCATCTTTCAAATTCCTTGGGAGGGTTCTGTCCTTTCACTCATGCTGCACATACTCAGTGTTGCTCTTTTGAACTTTAGTGCCAGATGTTAGAAATAATAACTATTGTTGATGGGGAAAGATGGGTGTACATCCTTGAAGGTAGGGGATATTCCTCTGAAATATCACCATAATTCCCTTCTGTAACCCTGGTTCACTGGGATACACGGAGAGACACAGGGATAGCTTTTGCTAATGAGAGATTGGTTTCCTGGTTTGCCCCCTATTTCTTAGTAGAGAACTGAATGTTTTTTAGGTTGTAGTCTTCATCATCTCTGCTGGTCAGTGACCCAATCCCTAGACTCCTCAGAGGGTCAGTATGTGACCCTATAAAGAACATATTAACTCCTCATATAATTCAAAAGAGGGAAAAGCCAAGATATAGTTTACCCTGGGAGAACATGGTGCTAGTATATGATAGATAAGGGAATAGTTTTGGCTAGAAAAAGTATCTGAATATGTTCATCCCAGAGATAAGGAAAAGATCTTCCTTTTCTGTAATTCTTTTTTCAGGGTCACTTGATATCTGAGTGACTCCCTGGGAGTGGAAGTCTGATGTTCTCTTAATTTTAGGGCTCTATCTTTACTTCTTTTTAAAAATCATTTTATGAATATATTTTGTTTTTCATCATATTTATTTCCTAATATATTTCTCCTCCTGTAACAGAATAAAAAAGAAAGAAAAAGGCAGTTTTTTCTAATTTTAAAAAAAGTTTATTTTTTAAATCTTTTTCAATTAACAGGCATTTAAAAATTATCTGTCCCTGCTATTCCCCCCAGCACATGAAGCAAATTAAAAAAAGACAAAAAGAAAAAGCCCTCAATACATAGCTTCGTAGTCCTCAAAACAAACTCCCACATTAGCCATATCTGGGCATGTGTTTGTTTTTCTGCTTAAGTTCCTCACCTCTCTATTAGGAGGTGGGAAGCATATTTTATCTTCATTCTTTTGGACTTGTGGCTTATCATTATACTGATCAGAGTTCCAAAGTCTCTCAAAGCTGTTTTTTTCTATGCTGTTTATGTTTAAATTGTTCTCCTAATTCAGTTCACCAGTCTCTGTATCAGCCCATTTAGGTCTTCCTACTTTCCTCTGAAAGTGGAACAAAAATATTCCATTACTCTTCAACCATAATTTGTTTAGTTGTCCCACCTTAGTTTCCAATTTTTGACCACTAAGTGTTAAAAATGTTTTTCATAATTGTTAGAGTTGTTCAGTCGTTTTTCAATTGTGTCCCCATGTGGGGTTTTCTTGGCAAAGATCCTGGAGTGGTTTGCCATTTCCTTCTCCAGCTCATTTTATAGATGAGAAAACTGAGACAAACAGGGTGAAATGGCTAGTAAGTGTCTGAGGTCAGATTTGAACACAGGAAGATGAGTCTTCCTGACTCTGGGCCCTCTGCTCTATTCACTGTGCAACCTAACTGCCCTTTTACTTAGTTTAATTTTACCAAATCCCCCAGAAGATTGTTTAGCAAAACCAATCAAGACATCAATAGGGTTCTGACAGTTTGGGCAATATTTCACACTCAGATCCCCCCACCTCTGCATTAAAGAGAGGGAAGTTAAATTTCCCAGCTCTTCTCTAGGGTCAAGCTTGGTCTTTATAACTACAGGGCACTGTGTCATCTGTTTTCACTCTTTCTGTTCACATTGTAGTAGTTCTTGTATATCTTGTTTTCCTGACTATACTTCACTCTAAATTGATTCACCTAAGTCTTCCCATGCTTCATATTCATTATTTCCTACAGCTCTGTGCCTCATTTGTAAACTAGGCATAGAGTCTCCCTGTACTGAGGCACAAAAACATCAACAAATATATATTACATTGATAAACGTGCTTTTTGGTTAGCAAAGCTTTATCTCATTTGATCCTCACAACTAGCCTATGATCTGGTTGCTATAATTATCCCCATTTTACAGATGAGGAATTTGAAGCTGAGAGTGGCTAAGGGTCACAGAACTAGTAAGTGACTAAAGATAGATTCAAGATGTTAGCAAGTGCTTAGAGAAAGCAACTCCTTTACCATTAGACATCTTTGGGAGACTCTTGGGAATAACTCTTATGGAAAGTAAAGGATCAGAGGCAATTTTATAACCATGAAACTAGAACCAGGTTTAGAGGATATGAACCAGTGCATGAAAACTGAGTCTATATAGGTTATCCTATCATGGTAAGCTATTTAATTCTCCATGTATAACCTAGGCTTCAGCTATATCTAAGCACCCTTTGCCTGAATGGAACAATCATTTGGCAGTAACTCCACTTACAAGCTGCAGTAAAAACTTGTACGTGACAAATTTGCAAGCCTCAGCTTTTTCGAAGTTGAAAAACTGAAATGTGATGCTAAAGAATACTGACTTCTGCTTACTTTTAACCTGATCTTGAGGATGAGAACAAGGGGCAAAATGTGGTGCCAAATCATATTTGAACTGAGGTTGAGCAATGAACTTTCAGACTGGCCACTGGGATGGGATCTTTCTTTCTTGCCATGGGCTCTATTCTTGTGTCTGGACAATGCTCCAAACATGTCATATGTTTGAGATGATTTTAAACATATCATATGTTACATCCCATAAACAAGTGGTGTCTGTTTCCCAAGCCCTGAAAATTTGGTCAGTTCTCCAGATTCAGGGCCATTATAAAATTAACTTAAGATGAATAAGAACCATCAAAGCAACCTTCGAAAGATTCATTCATTCATTCATTCATTAATGCGTTCATTCATTCAAGAGGTCTTTACTAAGTGTAAGTCATTCTACTATGTAGTAAAGGAAATAAAAAAGAAATTTAAAACTCAGTCTCTGAACTCCAGAAGCTTAATATAATTAGGAGGATAAGATTTCGACAAAAATTTTTTTAAAGCAACTATGTAAGGCAGCTATTTATGACATTAGGAGTCAGAATGGGTGGACAATAAGTGTTCTAAAAGTTTAAAGAAAGAAGGAATTACTATGGACAGGGGTGGTCAGAATGGGCCCCTTAAATTGGCTTTTTTCTTTCCAGGTGAGGTCCTTATCACTTAAATTTCTTCCCTAAATTACTAGCTTCTAGTTTGTTTTTTTCACCAACCTACTCTGTATGCCATGAAATTAGAGCCCAGTTTAGAATATGTGAAACAACATGTAAAATCCCAATCTTTGTGCAATCCCACCAACACTTCTTCAAATGCCACCTTCATCATGTTGCAAAGGCTTCCTATTACCTACCATGTTGATTTTGAATTCCTACTCCAGAAATACAAGACACTGTTTGAATGACAGACCTCACTTTGTCCAATGTGCTTAAAGCTATGAACACAAGCTATATAGAACACCAGATCTATGGTTCAGCCCTTTGCCTCTGCTAACATAAATCTCTCCAGCATTATGATTTAGACTTACCTTCATGAAGTCTTCTTTTTTTTATTGACAATTTTTTAAAATTTACTTTCAGTGTTGTGCAATCACTACCATATAACTTAGATTTTTTCCCCTCCTTCCCCCTTCTTCCTCCCTCCCTCCACCTCCCTCCCTGAGATGGTGTACAATTTTATATACGTTCTACACGTACATTCCTATTGAATACATTTTCATCATGTTGCATAGAAGAATTAAAATGAGTTGGAGAAATCATATAACAAACCAAAATGTAATTCAAAAGAAAATGATCTGCTACATTCTGAGATTGAATTCCATAGTTCTTTCTCTGGATGAGGAAGGCATTTTGCATTAAAAGACCATTGGGAATTTTTTTAAGTCCTTGCATTGCAATGAAGTTCCAAGTCTACCAGAAAAAATTCTTGCACACTGTGGTTGTTGCTGTGCACAAAGTTCTCCTGGTTCTGCTCCTTTCGCTCAGCATCAGATCATATAAGTTTTTCCAGGCCTCTCTGAAGTCTGTTCATCATTTCTTATAGAACAATAGTATTTAATTACATTCATATACTGTAAATTATTCAGCCATTCCCCAATTGATGGGCATCCCCTTGATGTCCAGTTCTTGGCCGCCACAAAGAGAGCTGCTATAAATATTTTTGTACATGTGGGACCCTTTCCCATTTTATGATCTTTTGGGGATCATGAAGCCTTCTTAAACAAATCCCACCTCAACAAATAACTATGGCACCTCTATTTTGTCCTAAACAGCCAAAAGATTGTTAATATTATTGCTGCATTATTTGATGTCATGGTTCCATGTGTTTTTAAATGATTGTAAAATTCAGGAGCTCATTCTTCTAAACTATTTAGCAAACATCTGATCTCGGGTTCTCAATTACACTGTGTTAAAACAATAGGTACTCTTTTAATAGTTTTCTTTCTCTTCCATTCTACTTTCTATATGCTGACAAAATAAACCCATTACACATGCCTCCATAGCCACATTGAAAGGATAGACAATGTGTATATTATCCAGATAATAGATTTAGTAGCCAAAGGTGGAGAGTAATGATCATGTAAAAAACCTCTAGACGAAACATGCATTGGTGTCAAGTACCATATAGATACTTTAAAAATGGGATAAACTTGAAACAGAGGGTAGAAATGGAAGAGATTGCACCAGAGATTCGCATCATATGCTGGGGCTCCATTGAACAGTTAATAAAGTCATGGCCAATTAACCTGTTGCTTCCAACAGCATTTAGGGGAACTTTACAATAGGAAGAAGACTGAATATCTCATATGAAGATGGACTAACATATGGTGATGAGTGGAATCATAGAATCTCAGAGTTGGAGGGGACCAGTGACCATGTTAACCAACCTGAACTATAATCCCCTCTATAACACACCTATATGACAAAGTCATCGAGACTTTGATGGAAGAACTCTCTAGTAACCTACTATCTATCTACTATCTACTAAGTACTATCTACTTCCTATTGAAGCTATTTTTCCCATTAAGGAATAGTTCTAAAGTGAACAGTGATAGAAGTTGAGGTCACATCCACTATAGAACATATTAATGATACCATGTGAATAAACTCCTGATTTCATATTTGTAGAAAAGGGAGCTGAATTAGCCTGGCAGATCAGCTGATCATGGACTTGTTTTGAATTATAAGTATAAGGGAACTGGGAATTCATTTCCTTTCCCAATAGTTGATGTAGTTACAGACAGCAAAAAGGAGAGGAGAGGTAATGAAGTATCAATATGTTAACTAGACATTACCATAAATGATCCCTTTATCAAATGTGAATACTTTTCTCTAACAGAATTCAAAGGAGCAAGCTCAGTGAAGGAGCAAGAATTGGATTCCTCTTTGTGCGGCTTTAACTAACTAAGGCTTGAATGAATTTTTAATTTTGCCAGTTCAAGTTAGCAGTGGACAGAGACCCCAACCTATAAAAGCAAATCTTGAAGGAAGGAAGGTGAATTCTTTATCCCTCCCCACCAATAAAGGCCATGTAGTTTCGAAGGAGAAAGACTTGGCCAGTAGGAGACACTGCATTGTAGATGTCAGCAGAGACATAAATTGTAGATAAAGTTGCAGATACAGAGAAGGTCAGTTAAGGAAGGAAGCAACTTCCAGAAGCAAGCTCTCTGGCTGCAAAGAAAGGTGGACATAAAAAAATGCTGTGGACATAAGAGAGCATCAGGCTTGACAATGGGGAGTCGTGGAGAGAAGCTGGCTCAGGATGCCCCGCTGAACAGCTTCATCCAGAAGGGAACTTTGACAGGACTCTGTGAAGAAAGAAAGGTCCTCAGGGCCCTATAACACTGATGTTGTGAGTTTCCTTGTCCATCCATGTTCCTGAGTGTCTTACTACCATTGTATCTTATGCCCCCTCTTTCCATGGATAGAGTATGTACTTGTAGGAGGGGGTGCCCCAGCAATATGAGGGGATTACTTTGCTGCTATTGCTTTTCTTAGCCATCATGGCCTTTGCTAAAAGCTAATTGTGTCTATTGGCTGATTTTTAATGGGAAGAGTGCTACTGGGGTCTTACTACAGTTTTAAGAGTCATCATTTCTCTAGTGGCATAGTCTTCTTTGGCAAAGAAGGACGAACACAACAACAGGAGTAATCACTCATAAGACACCCTAGAATCTCGAGGTAGCAGCTAGCATCTGGGGACCCAACTTGTGGATGTTATTGCAAGTTGCAGGGAGTAGTCTCAAGGCTAGAGATATTATTGAAGGACATATAAATCTGTGAGGAAATAGTAGGTTAAGGAACTTTTGTTACTAAATTTGAAGTGACAGACTCAATTCAGCATAGCCAGTCCTGAATTCTAGCTTCCTACAGCCTGCTGTATGCTGTGGGTCATACTAATATCAGATGTGTGTAGTGACAGGCAAGACACTGTAGGGTAAAACACATCCTATATACTAAGTCAGGCTATTGCTGCCCTCAAAGGAATCATTTTTTCCTCCAAAAGAGGGAGTCATTGAAAAAATATTGGCAGTGTTCTCCTCTCATTTTGGGGGACAGTCTTATGTAAGGTGCCTCAGGAGGAAGCAAGAGATTAGAAGAAAATGATGTAATATTGTACTTATTTTATGTCTGGGAGAGCTCTAAAGGAGCTGAAAATGCTGGATGGTAAGCAGCCATGACTTCAGTAGAGGGACAATGGCAGCTTACTCTCTTTCTTCTTGGTAAAGAGGTGCAGAAAGAGGCATGCTCATAAACATAGGCCATTTGTATTGATTTGTTTTACTTGCTTTTCCTTATAAATTACAAGGGAGGGTTTCTACAGGAGGGGAGACAAGTTGGTGGGTAGTGCTGATACAAAAATAGGATAAATGAAAAGAACATAAATGAAACATTAAGAAAATATAGAGAAAAAAGGAGAAAAGTTCTGAAGGGGACACCGACAGATAAGCAAGGTAATTTCATTGCTAATTTCATGTTATGGTAATTTCATGTTCATGGTAATTTCATGTTAAATTTAATATATAATTAAAAATACCAAACTGCATGTAAAAGTTTGTAACTTCATATACAATTCTATTTTCTGTTCCTTGTATAGTGAGGTGTTAATGTTTGTTAAGTTCATAATTAAAAAGAAACTTGGATTAAAAGAAATAAATGCCACAAGCCCTCTCCACTGCCTATTATGACTTCAAGTTTTCTAAGACAGTGCAGGGGCTACTTATCTGCAGCTTTTTCCAGCCATGAAGCAAGAAATGTAATAATATTATCACTTCATATGCTCAAAGAAAAAAGGCACATTAGTCAGCTAATTTCATATGATATGACCTTTTCATGTCTACAGATAGATGGAAATAATATTCTGTTAGTCTCTAGGGAGGCTCAACTTGAAAGGGACTGGAACAAAAAGGCTTAAAGCTACCCACGGGAGACTGATTACTTCAGATGTTCTTCTAATGCTGTTACTTGGAGGAACAGGCATGCTTGAAGTTATCCCCTGGTTTTTGGTGTGGAGTGTACTGGAGGACTGAAAGTGTGTGTGAAAGTGAAAGTGAAAGCAGAGAGAGCAATTAATTAGATAAATGTGTATACAAATAGCACTTGTGATTTGTGACTGTGTGTGCATGCATATGTGGGTATGTGTGCATGAGAGAGAGAGAGAGAGAGACAGACAGACAGACAGATAGACAGATAGAGAGAGAGGAGAAATGGAGAAAGAGAGCAGAGACAGAGATTTAAATTTTCCAGCGAGGAATTTTTGGGGTGCCTTATTGGGCAAACATATTTAGGGAGTGATTAGTGTGGAACTTGGTGGTTTGCAAAACTTTAGAAGAGGTTGCTTAGATTTGATTTGCTTGGATTTGGGAGGCATGAAAGAATAGATAGTGTGGTGCATTAGAGAAGACACTGACTCTGGAGTCAGAGGACACGCATTCAAACCACATATCTGTGCGACCTTGGGCAAGTCAAAGGAGCAGCTAGGTGGTTCAGTGGATAGAGCACTGGATTTGGAATGAGAAAAACTCATCTTCCTCAGTTCGAATCAGGCTTTAGACACTATTCTGACCTTGGGCAAGTCATTTAACCCCATTTGCATTAGTTTCCTCATCTGTAAGATGTACTGGAGAAAGAAATGGCAAACCATTCCAGCATCTTTGCCAAGAAAATCCCAAATGGGGTCATAAAGAGTCCATCAAGACTTGAAAAACAACTAAGCAAGTCACAACCTCCCTGGGTCTCATTTTCTTCTTCTATTGATGATCATCAGGTGTCACTGGAAAGCAAAGCAGGTGAAGGGGTTAATCATTTCCTATGCTAAATGTCCAAGCATGTCCAGGAAACTTTCCTCCCTCTCTTCATATTGTAGTTAGAGATTCCTTAGCAACTCATTCCCCCTCCTTTTATGCCTAGGTGGCCAAATTAGCTGCCCTGCTATTCTCATTCCTGTGACTTTTTTTTTTTTTGGCTAGTCAATAAATTATGAAGTGTTCATTGTGTCAAGCACTGTGCTAAGTTTTGGGGATATAAAAACAACAGTGAAATAGTGTCTGTCCTCAAGAACCTTACATCTTTTAAAACAGAATTTTTAAAAATTTATTTTTTTCTGAGCTTTTCAGACATCAATAAAAGAATGAACATTTCCATATACAAAGTAGAACAGAAAAAAGTGGACTGCATGTGAAACTATTATATATAGCTTGCTTTTATATACATATAATAAGTTCAATAAATTTATGAAAATGCTTTCAAAGTTTTCTTCTGAACATCTTTCTTTTCTCTTCTGTATGTTTAATGACCTTTAATGACCTTATTTTCTTTAGTAATGTTACCTATTAAAAACCAAACTTTACTATTTTCCATTAAAAACATTATTTCTCTCTCCCTTCCTCAATCGATTAAACAAAAAAGAAAAAGAAAGCCCTTCAAACAAATATAAATGGTGAAGCAAAACAAATTCCTGTATTGGCTATGTCCAAATATGTATGTCTTAGTTTGCATCTGGAATCCATTGCTTTCTTGTTAGGAGATAAGTGGTTTGTTTCATCAACCTGTGAAATCATGGTTTATTGCTGTAACCAGAGCTTACAAGTCTTTCAAAGTTATTTTTCTTTACAACATTGTCCTATAATCTTTCCCCGATTGTGATCATTTCATTCTGTATTGGTTCATACAGGTTTTCCAAATTTTTTTTTAGTAACTTTATCATTAGCTCTCTTTTCTTTCCTAATTCCCCTAAAACAAAACAAAACAAAACAATCCTTATAACAAATAAACCCAGTCAAGCAAAAAAAAAAAATTGTGCATTTGCCATGTCTGAAAAAAAGTTATGTCTCAGTCGGCATCTTGAGACCACTAACCTTCTGTCACTGTGGGTATTATTGTCATTATCAGACCTCTAGAACTGTGGTTATCATTGCATTGATGAGAGTTCTGAAGTGTTTCCAAGTTGTTTTTCTTTGCTATTGTCATAGTTACTGTATTAATTATTCTCCTGGTTTTTCTCACTTTACTGATTCAGATCCTATAAGACTTCTCAAGCTTCTCTGAGATCATCCATTTTATCATTTTTTATGTGCAATAATATTCCACTACATTCTTAAACCATAATTTTTTTTGGCCATTCTTCAATTGATGGGCATTTCTTTTAATTCCAATTTTTTGCTACCACTGAATATTTTTGTGCATTTGAGTCACTCTTTCTCTCTCTCTTTTTTTTTTTGGCTTTCTTTTGTCTTTTTAGGGTAAAGGCTTAATAGCTCTATCTCTGGGTCATCATATGCATGGTTTAGTGACTCCTTGGGCATAGTTTCAAATGACTGTCCAGAATGGTTCAATTAATTCATTAGTGCCACCCACAGTATGCCCCTCCAGTGGCTTTTATCACCTCAAATTTTGTTAGGCATTCTTTGGTCTCAAATTTTTTGTTTTGAAGAAAAAAAATCAATACTGTATTCTGCATATTAGGCACAAGTTTCCAGAAAAAATTTTATTTACTTTTTTTCTCCTAAATCCAGGCCATTATAGCTTAGAGAGAGAAATGTCCAATCATTGTCCTTGGATATCTGTCTAGACCAAGATGATTCAAAATAACATTTATATGGACAGGAAACATCTCATAATTTGTCAAAATACAATTTGTGGTTAACTTCCCAGAACAGTAGTCATTATTTCAATCCTTCCTAGATTCTTTCCTTCTCTAATGGTAGCCATATCTAGGGCTGGGGGAGTGGAGGGAAGGGGAAAAAAGAAATTTACTTTATTACATATTTAATTAAATATTTAAAAGGAATAGCAAATTGTACATAACGAATTTGCAGCTTCATGTGCAATTATCTTTTTTTTTATTATACTATGTAATGGAAATGCTTGTTTATTTCATAAATTAAAGATTAAATAAATGTGAAAAAAAGAAAGACCTCCATTGAGCCTTCTCCTCCTCCTCCTCCTCTTCCTTCTCCTCCTCCTCCTCTTCTCCCTTCTCCTCCTCCTCCTCTTCTCCCTTCTCCTCATCCTCCTCTTCTCCCCCTTCCTCCAAGTTCCCAATACTGTTTTGAAATGTTTGTCAGGAAAAACTGGAGGCAAAGCTGACCCATTTACCACCTGTATGACCTTGGCCAAATCACTTGGACATGACCACCCTTAAGATGACTTGCAGCTCTAATCCTCATGTGACTACAAATTGTAGTAGTGGGTTGGTGGGCATAACTTTGGAAGTCACTAGGTGGCGCTACTTGGTGTAGCAATAAGGTGATCTGTGGCTATGTGGCTGCTGTTCAATGTCCTATATATAAACATGTGAATAGACTCTCCCTTGGTCTCTTTCATTCTGTGTCAATGACCCAAAAGTGAAATTTGGTTTAATCGAAGTAGGTGATTTTCATACATTGTAGTGATGGCAATATAGGCTTCACATGCTTCATAAGGCAATTATGTAAAGATGACAAGTTTTTGCATCCCATCTCTCAGTCCTAAGGAGGACATTTTCGCCTTATCAAATGTTAAGAAAACACATTTGAAAAGTGTTTTGAAATGAGAAGTCCTCCACTCTTGTTCCTGGGAACTGAACACTGAAAGAGAAAGTCATCTTGTTGGAGCTGGGTAGGGTTGAGGGTAGGAGATATATCCAGAAATGGTTGGTGTAAAAACAAAAGGCACCAATACAACTTATTACTATTTTTAAAGAAAGTCATATTTCTTAGGATGACTACAAATTCACAGAAGCATAAATCTATGGCAACTAGAATCAGTCAGTCAGTGATTCAATAAACATTTGTTGACCACCTCCTATGTACCGAGCACTGTGCTAAGAACTGGTATTACAAAGAAAATAGAAAGTCCCTGATCTCAAAGAGCACACGGTCTAACAGAGAAGACAATATGCAAACAATTATGTACAAATAAGCTGTGTACAGGAGATATTGGAAATAGCCAACAGAATACAGACACTAGAAGTGAGTTCATTGGGAAGGTAGGATTTAAAAATTTTTTGATTTATTTTTTTGTTTTCAACATTCACTTCTATAAGGTTTTGAGTTCCAAATTTTCTCTTCGACCCTCCACTCTATTCTCCCCAAGATGGCATGCAATCTGATATGCAATACAGTATCATCATCATTAAACATATTTCCATATTAGTCATGTTGTAAGAAAAAATTAGAACCAAAGGGAAAAACCATGAGAAAGAAGAAACAAAACAAAACAAAATGAGAAAATAGTATGCTTTGATCTGCATTCAGATTCCATAGCTCTTTTTCTGGATGTGGACAGCATTGAGTCTTTTGGAGTCTTTTGAAACTGTTTAAGATCCTCATAATGCAGAGAAGAGTTAAGTCTATCAAAGTTGGTCATTGCACAATGTTTTGGTTACTGAGTACACTGTTCTCCTGATTCTACTCACTGGAAGGTAGGATTTTTTTTTTAATGGATGAATGAGATTTCATTTATTTATTTATTTTTAGTTTTCAACATTCACTTCTATAAGATTTTGAGATCCAAATTTTCTCCCCATCTCTCCCCTCCTCCCACCCACCCAGGATGATATGTATTTTGATATAGGTTATACATATACATTCATATTGAACTATTTTTGCATTAGTCATGTTCTAAAGAAGAATTAGAACCAAGGGGAGAAACCACAAGAAGAAGAAAAAAAGAGAGAGAGCAAATAATATGCTTCAGTCTGCATTCAGACTCCATGGTTCTTCTTCTGGATGTGGACGGATGATGGGTCATGAGTCCTTTGGAGCTGTCTTGGATCCTTGCATTGCAAAGGAGAGACAAACCTATCAAAGTTCGTCATCTCACATTGTGGCTGTTACTGTGTACAATATTTTAGTTCTTCTCATTTTACTCAGCACCAGTTCATTCAAGTCTTTCCAGGTTTTTTGAAGTCTGCCTGCTCATCATTTTTTCTTTTTTTTCACAGTTTTCATTTAATTTATTTTCAGTTTTCAGCATTCACTTTCATAAGTTTTAAATTTTCTCCTCCTCCTCCTCTCTCTCTCCCCAAGAGAGCAAGCAATCTGATATTGTCTCTACACATACATTCCTATCAAATATATTTTCACATTAGTCATGTTGCATAGAAAAATTAAAATGGATGGGAGAAACCATGTAAAAGAAAAGCAAAACAAAATAAAACAAAAAATTAAATAGTTTGATTTGATCTGCATTTTGACTCCATAATTCTTTCTCTGGATGTGGATGGCATTTTTCATGAGTTTTTTGGAATTGTTTTAGCTCCTTGCATTGCTGAGAAGTCTATCAAAATCAGTCATGGCACACTGTGGATCTTTCTGTGAACAATATTCTGATTTTGCTCACTTCATTCAGCATCAGTTCATATAAATCTTTCCAGGATTTTCCGAAGTCTGTCTGTTCATCATTTCTTATAGCATAATAGTATCCCATTACATTCATATACCATAACTTGTTCAGCCATTCCCCAACTGATAGGCATCCCCTCAATTTGAAATTCTTTGCCACCACAAAAAGAGCTACTATAAGTATTTTTGCATATGTGCGTCCTTTTCCCATTCTTATGATCCCTTTGGGATACAGATCTAGAAGTAGTACTGCTGGTCAAAGAATATGCACATTTTTATAGCCCTTTGGTCATAATGGACTGTAGGATTTTAACTGGGACTTGAAGGAAGCCAGGAGGCAGAGACGAGGAAGGAGCATTCCAGGTTTGAGGGACAGCCAGTGAAAATGCCTGGAGTTGGGAGATGCGAATGCCTTGTTTAAACAATAGCAAGGAAGCCAGTGTCACTGGGCTGGAGAGCATGAATGGGGTGGGGGATAGGGAGAATGTAAGGTATGAGAAGACTGAAAGGTGCAGCAAAGTGGGAATAAGTACATGTTCGGCATTGTAAATTTTGGTTTCTTGCTACAATCTTTTTCCTTTTGTGGCCCTGAAGAAAGATTAGAATTTTCTATTTACGTGGTGAAAGCCAAAAGATTCAAGAAGAGACTCAAGACTGAGATCCAGGAGACCTATGTTCTAGGCTTGTCTCTTCTATTCATTTGACTGTATGACCTTGCTTTACTACTCTAAATCTTGGTTTCATCATTTGTAAAATGAGGTACTAATGCATTCACTACCTACTTCAGAATTTATTTGAGAAAAGCAGGGAACCTGCATGCTTGAAGCCACATGTGGTCTTCTAGGTCCTTGGGTATGGGCTTTTGACTGAGTCCAAGTTTTACAGAGCAAATCCTTTTATTAAGGGGATTTGTTCTGTGAAATTTGGATTCAAAGGGCTGCACTTGAGGATCTGGAGGGCCACATGTGGCCTCAAGGCCCCAGGGTCCCCACTCCTGGTTTAGATAAAAGCATTCTGGCTTATTACTGTAGAACCTGGGACACCCTCTCTCACCCACAGGCCACCCAGAATAGCTACACCTTCCCTCTTTCTGTCTAGCAGAGTAACTCAAAAATATTTGTTGGATTGATTTGAATAGCATTAGTGGGAAAGTCTCCTCCTCCTCTAGACTTCTCTCTTTCTTGAAGGTCAGATAACTATTTTTTGTACATACATATTACCCCCTAAGTGCCTAGTACAGGGCCAGCCCTGACTGAGTAGGTGTTCAAATAGCAAATGAAAGAATATATTAAAGAATGAAGTCTTCCTTGGTTCCTAATTCTATCTACAAAGTGAGGCTGAGTTCCTCCTGAATTTCCACCAAGTTCCTTTAGGGAACCCAGGAAACTGATCTTTTCTGGTCCCTCATTTCCATTGAACTCTTCCTTTCTCTAATTGTCCTCTGCCTTCTGCAGTCAGGTCTGAGTTCTGCTTTGATCTGCTGTTTTCTGACCTCCAGATCAAATCTGTCTCCCTCCGGGATGGAACCATTTCTGTTTTTTTTTCTTATAATGGTCACCAATTAGCTGTAGTCTTTTATCATATTCCACAGTCACTTAGCATAGATACACAGAAGGCACTGCATAATCACAACAGAGAGATCTCCCACCAGGAGACTTCTGGGGTGGAGAGAATTCATTACACACTCCATTGGTGTTGTGTAAACACAAGCCCTGTCTGGTGACTCTGGGAGGTGGCTGCTCTAACTTTTCTAGGATCCTTATTTGGCAGCTCAACACTTGGCTCATAGAGGATCCTGGCTGCCTTCCTCTGTGGCTGGGTACCAGGCTTGGGCAGCTGCAATGGGTGGTTAGACAAAAGAGGGCTAATGGGGGCCAGGAAAGAGGCAACATTGGACATAAACAAATGAATGGGAATCTAATTTGGAAGCTCATGGTTGTGACTGGATTAGTCCTCAGAAGCAGTGCTTGCCAAGCAGAATAGGCTGACCAGACAGCTTCTACAAGGCACCTTATCTCCAGAGAGGATAAATAGGGAATTAATGGAGGAGTGATGGCAGTAAGGGACAGAAGGGGATGCTCTTAGGAGCACAAAGGTCATCAATTTATTCAGGCATTCACTCATCAAGAGACATACAGGTGGTTTTCAATTTTTGCCTATTATAAATTAAACCGTTTCTTTTAAAAAAAATTGGCCTCCCTCCTGTATTTGAACTTAGTATTGTAGAAAATACACAACCATACTCATTGATTGATTCAATCAACAAATACCCATTGAGCTTCCCTTCCCTTCCCTTCCCTTCCCTTCCCTTCCCTTCCCTTCCCTTCCCTTCCCTTCCCTTCCCTTCCCTTCCCTTCCCTTCCCTTCCCTTCCCTTCCCTTCCCTTCCCTTCCCTTCCCTTCCCTCCCATGACTATGTGGCCTATTTCAGAGGTATCTTATAAATGTTAGTTTCTATCAGCCCAGACTTTAAACTTATGCCACTTTCTAATGAATAATTATCTCTGTGTTTTCTATGGAGCTTCTGCAATATTAGGGAAGTATGCTCATGAAATGTTAGATTTCATGGTCTTTAGAGGTTCCTGTAGTCATATCCTACGGTGATTTTAGGTGATGGCTAACTCAGGGGAATTACATATATAACACAGTGGAAAGAACATTGAACTTGGAGGTAGAAAACCTTAGGCTCTTCACTACTTACTAGCTGCGTAGATTTGGTCAAATTCTTGCACATTCTGGAGCTGAAGTTTCCTCATGGGTGAAATGAGGATAATCAATCTTGCATAACAACCAAAGGTTGTTATGCGGAAAGTGCCTTGTAAAGTGCTAAGTATAAGCTATTAGTATTTCACAATTGAGGGAAGTCATGTTGAAATCTCATTGTTCACTTGCTTTCCTTCACTGATATCCAGCACAGAAAAAAAAAGTCCTCAAAAAAGGCCTGGCCAGGTATATAACTTAACTCTCAAAGTCAGAGATAAGGTTAAGCAGGAGGATTAGCTTCTTTTGTGGCAAGGCTACTCCTAGATGGGATACCTCTCTCCTCTACCTTCCATGTCCTTTTCTGGAATCATACCTGCAAACTTCTGTGACTCGTGACTGTGACCCTGATAGTTGATTCTCTTCTCCGTGCCTGTGGCAGCAGATGACAAATCAATCAGTTATGCCTGAGGAAGAACCTGCCCCAATCCTATAAACCTCTGGCCCTCACCACGAAGCAGACTGTTACTGAGCAAGCTGATGGTGTCCCTTTTTGCCCTGGTTCTATCTTCCTTTTTTGCCCTTGTCCTTCCCACTTTCTATCTGTGGATTTGTGAGGGCTTATGCCCTCCCTGGCCTGGGTGATTCTTTTGTGAAATCTCCTTTAAGACTCCAAACTACTGCAATGGACAGAGAAAAGCACTGGGGGAAGGAAGTGATAACCACCTCCATTTGGAAGCCAAAAAGGACCCTAACTAGACTGCTTTGTGCGCATTATCAAAGAGTCAGCTAGCAAACTGGGATCCACATGGAGAGAGACTTTCCTTGTATCTTAAAGCAAACACAAGCCAGAGACCTGAACAAAACTTACTCTGATCCTCACCATTTGGGAGTTCTGCACATATGCCAGAATAAGATTTCTCACTGTTCCTGTGAGACAGATCTTTAGTGATCTCAATGGATTGTTGAAGCTATTTCTCAACAGCATCCACTACTCATTATGCAGAGATTTAAACTTTACACAGTCTTTCTTTGAAGGGTTAGGAATTGCAAAGCTGGTGTCTGTGGGTTGTACCTCTAGCACATCCCCCATCTCATTCATGCTATGAGAATATGCTTGTTCTTTGGCTGAGTTCCAGCTTCAACTATTCTTCCACTTTTGTGATACTGTTTTTCATTCCTTTCATTTGTGTCTATTCATGATCCCATTTGGGGTTTTCTTGGCAAAGATGCTGGAGTGGTTTGCCATTTCCTTCTTCAGCTCATTTTAATGGTGAAGCAAATAGGGTTAAGTGACTTGCCCAGGGTCACACTGTTAGTAAGTATCTGAGGGTGGATTTGAACTCAGGTCTTCCTGATTTCACACCTGACTTTCTATCCACTGCACCACTTAGCTGTGCCTCTTTGTGGTATGGGGGAGTTCCCAAAGTCAAATACCCCAGGATCCAGCTCAGAAGATAAATAGTTAAGGCTCCTGTTATAGTCACTGGAATCTCTTGCCTTGATCTTTTTTGTAAGCCTATTATGCACAGTCTGCATGGATGGTCAAAGGGGGCAGATATAGGGTGCCGGTTTGTTGCAGTGTCCTGCTAGAATTTCTGGCTTCCAGCTTTGAGAAAGAAAATGGATGATACCAACCCCATTTTAAGTGGCTGAGCGGAAAATAAGTCTCTGGGAAAGACCACATGAAAGGAGTTGGCAGTCTCCAACAGGTCCCTATCCCCAGCTTGCTGTACTAGAGACTTCAGGGAATTTCCCCTTGGGTAAGATCTAGATCTGTTTCTTGGTTTAAATGAATTATCTCACCCCCAGTGGGAAAGTTGCTTCACTCTCCATTGTCTGGTATTTATTCTCCTAAGAATATTTTCTCTGATTTCTGTTTTGTTAATGTCTTAATTAAATGGGTATCTTTGCTACCAAAATAAATAAATAAATAAGGTTCATAGGAGAATCAACAGCCCTAGGAGGACATTACCACTTTGAGGACAGTGCTATACCATCTGTTTTAATATTACAATTTGAGAAGTTTCTATTGTGAGGTAAATTTATATGTGCTATAATAGGACCCTGGAGACATTGTTTGCTGGAATATGGAGATTTCTGGCACCTCACTCACCCAGGTCTTGAGGACTCATGAGGGTAACAGATTAGAGGAGAAGTGAAAGAACTGAGAAATGTGTTCAACAATGCTGGGGATGGTTATTAATACTTCTGGAAGATGGTGCCATAAAGAGAGAGATGAAGAGGCTCAGGACGAATGAGTGGCATTGGAAAAAATGAATGAAAAGAGAAGATCAGAGCTACATGGGGCGAGTGCTTCATGCCATTACCAGTCTTGCTATCCTGATCAGGTTGCGGACTCTGGGAAGACACTAGCCAATCTTATTTTCCAAAAATGACAGAGATGACACCCTTCTTTTGCCTCTTCTAGCTCTTGTACTAACTTTATATTTCATTCCTCAATTCATTACCTGTTCACTTGTTTTCATTATAAACTTCTCATGTGCACTTGCCTCATATAGCTAACCTATTGTCATGTCTTCTTTCTACCTTCACAATATCTTGTTTAAATCCACTTTCCTCTACTTACCAAACCTCTACCCTGGCCCTCACCATCTTAAACATAGACTATTGTGTGTTTGTTGTTTGTTCTTGGTTCTTGAAGAGGACCATGACATCAGGAAGGTGATGTGAATTGCATTTGGCCATGACTTGCAAGTCAATTGCATTTGAGTGAGGGGAAGGCTGTGTACCCTCTCCTCTGGAGCCATCTGAGTCTAGTGGCAAGATATAGATCAGGACAACTGGAGATGATCCTGGATACAGCAGGAGATCTTGGCCTTTTTAAGCTAAGGCCTTTCCTAGGTCTCAGTTTGGCTGAGCCCATTCTGTGATTAAGGTTGGGTAAGAAATAAGGCAAAGAATGGCCTCTTTTACCTAGTTAAAAAAATCAGGCTGGGAGGGGAAGACCCTCAGAGTTTCTGGCCAAAATAGAAACAATTGCTATTTACACTTATTCTGAACTATTAGGGCCCAAACAGTGACCAAGTGAAGCTTGGGCTGGAACCTATTGTGGTCAATCAGTGAGAGGCAGAGTGATTTGGGTTTAAGGCATGATCCTTAAGAAAGAAATCTAACCTGTAAACTCCAAGATATCTTGCAAGGTTTCAGAGATCAAAATTTACATTCCATTAGGCAGAGCACCTGAAAATAAGGGTATGATACCCTACGTGAACAGATGGAAAGTAGAGAGGGAAGGAAAGGAGGAAGGAAGAAAGGAAGGAAGGAACTGTGTTGCTCAACTGGAACTGGCCAATTAGGTCCCCAGTTTGTCCTTTTCAGCAGAGGCCCAGGTGGGTGAAGGTCTAAGGGTAAGGACAGCTTGCAGGCAGTAGAGTTGATTTAATCACAGCTGGTAGTTTCATACTGGACAAGGTAGAAGGGGAAAAAAGAAAGGTTACACAAACAGGAGGCAAGGTTTTTGGTGAACAGTCTCAGGAACTAGTGGGACAGAGTGGAGTGAAGCATAATGGGTTTTTTTTTGAAATAATGGTCTAGAATAGACATTCCCAAAGTGGGTAATACTGCCCCCTTGAGAGTGCTGGAATGACCCAGGAAGGCAGTAGTAGCCTCAGTTGCAATTGGAGGGCATTGAATAAAAAATAAGGGGACAATGGAAGCATAAGGAAAGAAGAGAAGATAAGAAAATTTTGAAAAACTATTCATACATGTTTCATCTGTCATACGACAGAGTTAAAGTCATGGTGATCACATTATTTTCGAAACAAACACACAAAATGCAAGTTATAACCAATCAGTGGTCCAGTCTGCCAACAGGTCTCAACAAGCAAGTGTTGGCAGGTGAGTGTGTTGTGCATTGTCAGGTAGTCCAGCATGCATTGGAAGGAATATGTATGTTTGTAATATGAAATTATATGGCTACATAATGCAATACTGCATCATCAAAATTTCAATGCAGGAAAAAATCCATAAATTTATAATAAATTATTAAATTTAGGATGCATCATTTAAACAGGATGAGGAAGAACAATGCTTAACATCAGGGAAAGACATAGAAATCAAAGCTTCTGTATCCCAAACATCCAAAATAAATATTCAATGGGCTCAGGCCATGGAAGAGCTCAAAAAGGATTTTGAAAATCAAGTTAGAGAGGTGGAGGAAAAATTGGGAAGAGAAATGAGAGAGATGCAAAAAAAAAGCGTGAAAAGCAGGTCAACACCTTGCTAAAGGAGACCCAAAAAAATGCCGAAGAAAATAACACCTTGAAAAATAGGCTAACTCAATTGGCAAAAGAGGTTCAAAAAGCCAATGAGGAGAAGAATTCTTTAAAAAGTAGAATTAGCCAAATGGAAAAGGAGGTTCAAAAGCTCACTGAAGAAAATAGTTCTTTCAAAATTAGAATGGAACAGATGGAGGCTAATGACTTTAGGAGAAACCAAGAAATCACAAAACAAAACCAAAAGAATGAAAAAATGGAAGATAATGTGAAATATCTCATTGGAAAAAGAACTGACCAGGAAAATAGATCCAGGAGAGACAATTTAAAAATTATGGGACTACCTGAAAGCCAGGATCAAAAAAAGAGCCTAGACATCATCTTTCATGAGATTATCAAGGAAAACTGGCCTGATATTCTAGAACCAGAGGGCAAAATAAGTATTCAAGGAATCCACCTATCACCTCCTGAAAGAGATCCAAAAAGAGAAACTCCTAGGAACATTGTGGCCAAATTCCAGAGTTCCCAGGTCAAGGAGAAAATATTGCAAGCAGCTAGAAAGAAACAATTCAAGTATTGTGGAAATAAAATCAGGATAACACAAGATCTAGCAGCTTCCACATTAAGGGATCGAAGGGTATGGAATAGGATATTCCAGAAGTCAAAGGAACTAGGACTAAAACCAAGAATCACCTACCCAGCAAAACTGAGTATAATACTTCAGGGGAAAAAATGGTCTTTCAATGAAATAGAGGACTTTCAAGCATTCTTGATGAAAAGACCAGAGCTGAAAAGAAAATTTGACTTTCGAACACAATAATGAAGAAAAGCATGAAAAGGTAAACAGCAAAGAGAAGTCATAAGGGACTTACTAAAGTTGAACTATTTACATTCCTACATGGAAAGACAATATTTGTAACTCTTGAAACTTTTCAGTATCTGGGTAGTGGGTGGGATTACACACACAGACACACACACACACACACACACACAGAGCACAGAGTGAATTGAATAGGATGGGATCATATCTTTAAAAAATGAAATTAAGGGGTGAGAGAGAAATATATTGGGAAGAGAAAGGGAGAAATGGAATGCGGCAAATTATCTCTCATAAAAGAGGCAAGCAAAAAAACTTTTTAGTGGAGGGAAAAAGAGGGGAGGTGAGAGAAAAACATGAAGTTTACTCTCATCACATTCCACTAAAGGAAGGAATAAAATACACACTCATTTTGGTATGAAAACCTATCTTACAATACAGAAAAATGGGGGAGAAGGGGAGAAGGGGATAAGGGTGGGGGGGATGATGGAAGGGAGGGCAATGGGAGGAGGGAGCAATTTGAAGTCAACACTCTTGGGGAGGGACAGGTTCAAAAGAGAGAATAGAAGCAATGGGGGGCAGGATAGGAAGGAGGGAAATATAGTTAGTCTTATACAACACGACTACTATGGAAGTCATTTGCAAAACTACACAGATATGACCTATATTGAATTGCTTGCCTTCCAAAGGGAAGGGGTGGGGAGGGAGGGATGAAGAGAAGTTGGAAGTCAAAGTTTTAGGAACAACTGTTGAGTTCTGTTCTTGCCACTAGGAAACAAGAAATACAGGTAAAGGGGTATAGAAAGTTATGTTGCCCTACAGGACAAAAGAGAAGATGGGGACAAGGGAAGGGAGGGATGATAGAAGAGAGGGCAGATTGGTCATAGGGGCAATTAGAATGTTCAGTGTTTAGGGGTGGGGGGAGGGGACAAATGGGGAGAATATTTGGAACCCAAAATTTTGTGAAAATGAATGTTAAAAGTTAAATAAATTAATTAAAAAAAAAAAAAAGAAATTATCTTGCTTTTGGAAGACACGTTTCCAGCTGGGTCTGAATACATGAAGACTTATAATCACTACTGCATGCCAAATTTGTTTCCTATTTTGGAGATTTGGTCTTTGACTGACCCTCAATCCTGAAGGTGATCATATGATGTTAATGAGATATTAAACTTACTATAACGATACCTATAAACTTTAATCTTTTTATGATGTGTGAACATTTTATCTGATAGAATTAAAAAGAATGTCATTGGATAAGTAAAAAATAAATATTTAGGGTTTTAAATAGCTAAGTCTAAGCATTTTGGCTCTTATGAAGAAGTAGGAGGAGGTGATTACTCTCTCCTTTCCTCCATTGTTTGAAGTATCTAATAGTGACTTGTGTTTGGCACTTCCGGTTTAAAGTATAGATTTCATTTTAACCTGAAGCATTCTGTTAGCTCTCCCCCTTCCCCCTTCTACTAGTAGTTAGGATAGCTGTGGTGACTCTTAGTAGGGAGAGTAGTAGATCAGTACATAGCTCTGAAGAGACTTGATAGATGAAACCCAGTAGATAGTAGCAGAGATCAGCTTGGCAACCATGATGAGACCAAGGAAGGTCCTACATAAATCTATGCCCACACATTTGACTGGGGAGAGATTACTTAGGGGCCCCTGACCTTGTGACAGTGTTTGAGGAAGCAATTGATGGTGGCAGTCAGAATTACTAGAATAATGTACTCCCCATTTCACACCTCCATCAAATCACTAGAACCAGAAAACAAATTTTCCCATTTTAACTAACTCTCCACCACCACACACACTTATCTGAGTGGAGTTTCAGATTTTGATCAATCAGTGCAAGGTGGTAGGATCCAGAAAAGCTATGGAGAAGGTAGAAATCCTCCCAGTCCCAGGTTAACCAAAGATAACAGATTAGTTATTGAATATCTACCATATGAACAGAATTGTTCTAGGTATTGGGGGTAGGGAAAAGGACAGGGGACAGGAGATACAAAAATAACCCTACATCTATTCTTTCTTCAAAGAGAGAGGGTTGTGAAAAAAGACCTTACTGTAAAGAAAAAAGACCATTTAGTAAAGATCCCAGTGTTCTTAAATGTGGGTGGGTAAGTGCAATTGCATTCCAGGATGTCTAGGGTCCCTTCCTCTCTAAATCCTGAGATCCTCTTATTATCTTGAAGAAAGCACAGACCCTGGAATAGTTCTTTGCCTCCTTGGAGTCTTGTGCCATGTGGAATAGTACTGGAGCCCCATCTTAAGGTGCTATAGTACCCTTCTTCTTTTGGTACCTGAACCTCAGGTGTCTTGAATACTTCTGTCCCTTCACTTCTGTGATTTATCTTAGAATCCAGCCTTCCCAGGTGGTGTTCCATCCTCTACACCCTTCTCTTGTCTTTTCCCCATCAAAGTTTCCTCTTTCCCAATCTCTCCTGACTTTGTGCTACTTCCCCAAATTGACAGCTAGGTAATGTGATAAATGAATCTGTGATAATTTCCTCTCCCCTCCCAGGTTAGACATAGGCATTTTAAAACATTTGTTTATTTATTTTTAGTTTTCAACTTTCATTTCCACAAGATTTTGAGTTCCAAATTTTCTCCCCATCTCTCCCCTCCCCCCACCTCAAAGCACATTCATTATGATTACCCCTTCCCCCAATATTCCCTCCCTTCTATCACACCCCTCCCTTCCCTTATCCCCATCTTCTCTCTTTTCTTGTAGGGCAAGATAGATTTCTATACCCCATTACCTGTATTTCTTATTTCCCAGTTGCATGAAAAAACAATTTTCAACATTCATGCCTAAATCTTTGAGTTCCAACTTCTCTCCCTTCCTCCCTCCCCACCCATCCCCAGTGAGAAGGCAAACAATCCAATATCAGCTATGTATGTGCAGTTTTGCAAACGATTTACATAATAGTCATTTTGTGAAAGACTAACCATATTTCCCTCCATACTATCTTGCCCCCTATTTATTCTATTCTCTTTTGACCTTGTCTCTCCCCTAAAGTATTTACTTCTAACTACTCCCTTCTCCCATTTGCCTTCCCTTCTATCATACCCCACCCAACTTATCCCCTTCTCTCCTACTTTCCTGTAGTGTTAGACAGATTTTTATACCAAATGCAGTATGCATATTCCCTCCTTAAGCCAAATCTGATGAAAGTAAGATTCACTTTTTCCCTCTCACTCCTTTTCTTCCCCTCCATTGGAAAAGCTTTTTCCTGCCTCTTTTATGAGAGATAATTTGCCCCATTCCATTTCTCCCTTTCTCTTCCCAATATATTCCTCTCTCACCCCTTAATTTTATTTTTTTTAGATATCATCCCTTACTATTCAACTCACCCTGTGCTCTCTGTCTCTATATGTGTATAATTCCCCTAACTACCCAAATACTAAGAAAAGTTTCAAGGGTTACAAATATTATCTTTCCATGTAGGAATGTAAACAGCTCAACTTTAGTAAGTCCCTTATGATTTTTCTTTCCTGTTTACCTTTTCATACTTCTCTTGATTCTTGTGTTTGAAAGTCAGATTTTGTATTCAGCTCTGGTCTTTTCATCAAGAGTGCTTGAAAGTCCTCTATTTCATTGAAAGACATTTCCCCCCCCCTTGAAGTATTATACTCAGTCTTTCTGAGGGATTCTTGGCTTTAATCCTAGTTTCTTTGACTTCTAGAATATCATATTCCTGCCCTTTGATCCCTTAATGTAGAAGCTTGTGTTATCCTGATTGTATTTTCACAATACTCTAATTGTTTCTTTCTGGCTGCTTGCAATATTTTCTCCTTGACTTGGGAACTCTGCAATTTGGCTACAATATCCCTAGGAGTTTCTCTTTTTGGATCTCTTTCAGGAGGTGTTCAGTGAATTCTTTCAATATTTATTTCACCCTCTGGTTCTAGAATATCAGGGCAGTTTTCCTTGATAATTTCATGAAAGATGATGTCTAGGCTCTTTTTTTGATCATGGCTTTCAGGTAGTCCTATAATTTTTAAATTATCTCTCCTGGATCTATTTTCTAGGTCAATTGTTTTTCCAATGAGATATTTCACATTGTCTTTTATTTTTTCATTCTTTTGGTTTTGTCTTGTAATTTCTTGATTTCTCATAATTAGCTTCCATCTGTTCCATTCTAATTTTGAAAGAACTATTTTCTTCAGTGAGCTTTTGAACCTCTTTTTCCATTTGGTTAATTCTGCTTTTTAAAAGATTCTTGTCCTCATTGGCTTTTGGGATCTCTTTTGCCATTTGCTTTAATCTATTTTTAAAGGTGTTATTTTCTTCAGCACTTTTTTAAAGATCTTCTTTAGCAAGCTGTTGACTTGCTTTTCTTGATTTTCTTGCATCTCTCTCATTTCTCTTCCCATTTTTTCCTCTACCTCTCTTACTTGATTTTCAAAATCCTTTTTGAGCTCTTCTATGGCCTGAGACCATTGCATATTTATTTTGGAAATTTTGGGTGCAGAACTTTTATGTCTTCCTCTGATGGTATGCATTGTTCTTCCTCATCCAAAAAGATGGAAGAAAATACCTGTTCACCAAGTAAGTAACCTTCTATAGTCTTATTTTTCCCCCTTTTTGGCCATTTTCCCGGCCAGTTACTTGACTTTTGAGTCCTTTGTCAAGTGGAGGGTATACTATAGGGATCTGTAAGTTCTCAGTTCCTCCAAGGTGGCACAATCAAGGAAGAAGAGCTTCCTCCTTTCCTGGCCTTCACTCTGGTCTGGGAGCAACCACAAGCTTTTCTGCCCAGGATCTGTGAGTAGAATTCCCTCTCCAGAGCCTCCACTAGCTCCACCACTCAGTGCTCCTCTTCACCACAAGACCATCACTCATAGCTGAGACCCAGATCAGCAGCTTGATTCCCCCAGGGTCTTTAGCCCGAGGGCTCCAAAAATGGACACTACTGCCTAGGGCCAAGGCCAGACCTCATTCCCTCCTCCCCCAGGTGAAAGAGCTTTCTCACTGACCTTTGAAGGTGTCTTTAGTGTTTGTGGTTGAGGAATCTGGGAACCACAACTGCTACCAGGGATTCCACCCCCTGAGGCCTGCTCCAGTCCTGTCCCTGACATACAGGGCAGCTAAATCTGGACTGGGCTCTGCTCCATGTCCGATGCCATGGACCTTTCATGTTGGCCTTTCAGGCTGCCTTGGATTGGAAATCTCTTTCACTCTGTCATTTTGTGGCTTCTGCTGCTCTACAATTTATTTAGGGTCATTTTTTACAGATATTTTATAGGCTGTGAGGGGAGAGCTTCTACAAGTCTGTCCTTCTACTCCACCATCTACTCTCCCCCCAGACATAGACATTTTTAACAGGAACCAGATGGAGATTATATCAACTTAAAACAGTGGAAAATTTCAGACATCTCAGCCAGCAGGAACTTAGAGCCAATTTGGAGAAGAAGGAGCTGATATTTTGGATAATACCTTTAATAATGCCCCAGAGGTGCATATCCATCCCCAGAAACATGTCTGGATGTCACAAGCCCCTGTAGAAGGCCCACTGGCCTACTGTCCCTTGACCCATGGACCAATGTATCCCAGTAATAAAGGCAAGGATGACAATAACAACATATCCCATGTGAAAGCTTTCTTAAAACTGCAAAGCAACTTTGTTTGAGGTTTTATGAGCTTTGCAGATAAGGAGACTGAGAGAGTCAGGGGCAGCCACTTGGGGCCACTAGTCAATGGTGCCTGGAAGGTCAGACTTGTACTTTTCTTCCCTGTTGGAGTTGCATTAGTGTGAGGATACTGTGTCCTGTGTGAGAGAATATCACCTAATATGGAACTCCTGACCTCTTGGAGACACAGACTAATGATCCTTGTGGCACTGAAAATTCAGCTTGCACAGCTGAAAAAACTTTTATTAATCCCCAGACAGCTTGGATGCGAAATGAAATTGTTTCTTAAGAAAATAATAATAAATTACCTGTACTTTCTTTGTTGGCTCTGGATACAGTAACACAAGATGGAAGCCAGGCTGAAGATCAAACAGTTTAGCATAGTGGAATGGACATTTATCTGACATTTATCTTGAGTAGGTGTTCAAGTCCCAACTCCAGACTTACTAGATGTATGACCATAAGCAAGTCACTTAGCCTCTATGACACAAAGCTTTCTCATCTATAAAATGAATATTGTGATACTTGTAACTCCTACCTGATTTCTGTGAGGTGGATGAGAAGGAACCTGGACCTAATTTGGTATGGGAATAATAATAACACCTACTTCCCAGGGTTATTGTGGGAATCAATAATGTCATAATAATTATCATAATATCAAAATAATTATCATAATAATTGTGAAATCCTTAGCCCAGCACATAAGCACTATATAAATGTTATGTAATATATTGTATTGCAGCCTACTATACTTTTTTTAGTACTTATCTGTATTTTTATGCTATTAAAGCATGTGGCCATTAATTGTTATTTGTATCCAGGTTTAGAAGTCAGCACTTTGGAACGGAGAGAGGGGAGATTAACCCAAAGAGAGTAGAGATTTTCCCTGGTTCATGCAGATAGGGATCAGCTGATTAGAGAGAAAGTTTATTGCATTTTGGTAAGACATTGAATATAGTTATATCCACTAGATTGTTTAACATGGAGCATGGAAATTGGTGAGGTTTAAGCATTTGGTTGAAACCACTTTATTCCATTTTAACCTTGATATCTTAACTGAGAACTTGTTTCCACCAATTAATCAGGTCCTTCATTCTTGAAGAGGATCAAAATGACATCACCACGATAAAGTCAAGTTTCACTGTGTCTGTCTGTGGCTGATCAGATCCATATGAGCTTGAAATGCCCTATCACAGATTGGGCACAGAAAGTGCTAAAAGATATTTGAAGTAGAATTTGTGTTTTTAGGGATAGGCTTAGAAAATATGATGCTGGGGGGGGGCATCAAATGACGAATTATCAATTTAAAAAATTAAATTTACTAAATTTACATTATTAATAAAACTATCAATTGTATTGAGAAGGAATTGAATTTCAGAAATTGAAACACAAGTGGCTTCCCAGCACATTCCTAAGGAGGGACTACCAGGAAGAGAGGAGAGGACTTGGTTTCAGCCTTGGCTAGGTCTCCTTTGCCCTCACCCCCATCTCCTTTGACCAGAAGAGTATCTGAAAAGTTTCAAAGGGTGGAGATGTGGAATCTCCCATCTTCCCTTCCATGTCCTACATGGCCTTGAGTCAGGGAATGGCAGATGCATCAGGAGCTAAAAACACAGATTCACCACATTTAAGGGGGAATTTTTGAGTACCCAATGAAAAGAAGAAAGACTTCCAGAAAACAGGAGCTACCCTTTGCCACATATGATCTCCAATCTCAAGCCCATTTGCCCAGGATTTCATACATACTTGGGAGAGTCTGTCATAGTCTTTTAGAGTATGTTTTGTAACCATTGTTCTTATTGTACAGGCATACCTCAGAGATATTTTGAGTTTGGTTCTAGACTACCATAATAAAGTGAATATTTTAATCAAGTAAGGCACATGAATTTTTTGGTTTTCCAGTACATATTAAAGTTATATTTAAACTCTATTATAGTGTATTAAATGTGCAATAGTATTATGTCTAAAATGATAATGCACATACCTTAATTAAAAAATACTTTAGTGCTAAAAATGCTAACCATTATCTAAACCTTCAGTAAATCATAATCTTTTTGCTGGTGGAGGGTCTTGCCTCAATGTTGATGATTGCTGACTGATTAGGGTGCTGGCTGCTGAAAGCTGAGTGGCTGTGGCAATTTCTTGAAATAAGACAACAATGAAATTTGTGGTATCGTTGATTGACTCTTCCTTTCACTTGAACATGGAGAGGCCATCCTAAGGTTACTAACTGGCCTAATTTCAATTTTTTTGCATCTTAGGGAATGGGGGGCTTGAGAACAGGAAAAGAGAGGCAGGAGAATGGCCAGTTAGTGGAGCATTCAGAACACACACACAACACTGTCTTATACGGGCATAGTTCATGATGCTCCAAGTCAATTATAAAAGTAAAATTAAAGATCACTGATCACAGATTACCATAACAGATGTAATAAAAAAAAGTTTAAAATATTGAGAGAATTACCAAAATGTGGCACACAGGCACCACGTGAGTAAATGCTGTTGGAAAAATGGCACCAATAGACTTGCTTGACAAAGGGTTGCCACAGAAGTTCAATTTGTAAAAAATGCAATACTTTGAAAATGTAATAAAGTGAAGTATGATAAAATTAAGTAAGCTTATATTATCTTAGTAAAGATAAAAAGCTACTTTAGGTTGGTGGACTAAATTGATTCTGAAATGATAATCCTGGAGACAGATTGAACTGATAGCATTAGAAAATTATCCTTGGCCTCTCAAGAGTACCTCTAAAAGAAGTTAGTTAGCACAGTGGATACAACACTAAACCCAGAATAAAGGAAGCCTGAGTTCAAATCTGCCTCAATTTCTTCCTAGCTGTGTAATCCAAGGCAAGTCACTTAACCACTATCTGCCCTAGTTTTCTCATATGAAAAATGGAGACAATAATAATATCTACCTCCTAGAGTTGTAATGAAGATAAAATCAGATAAGGTTGTAAAGTACTTTGCAAACTTTAAAGTACCATGTAAATATTAGTTGTTATTATTTTAATTATTGTTATTAGAATCCTAAGGGGGTAGATGTAACCAGCCTAACTCTGAGAACCCAACTCATTTATGAGAGTAACAGTTAGCATGAGGATCCTCAGAACTTCCATGGGCTACAAATACACAAATGGCACCTTTTGGCATTGTTCCCCACACACAATCAATCAATCACATTTAGGCCTTAGATAGCCTCTTCAGAATTATACTTGCCAAGCATTAGAGAACCTCTGCTATCACATACTCATGATCCCAGCAGCACTCCCCCTTATAGTAGAGAATCAATAATTGTTGTTGGTCCTTTGTTTTTTTGAAGATCAGCAACATTACAATGTTGGAGTCAGAGTACGATATATTTGGTTGTGGCTGATCAGAAGTTCAGAAGGCATTACCACAAGTGATCTGCTAGATCACTTAGAATAGAAGGGGCTCTGGATGTACATAGCTCACATGTCCTTTGTGCTTCTACGATTCTGGTGATGCAGGCATACCATGCTGGGCAGTCCTATGCCAGCTTTTCCCATGCCTCACAGTTGATACTATACTTGTTCATAGAGACCTTGAGAGTGTCTTTGTACTACTTCTTTTGTTCACCTTCTGTGAGTTCTTCATAAAACAGTCTTTTGGATAAGCCTGTGTTTGGCATTTATGTGGCCAGCCCATTAGAGCTGCATTCTCTGCAATAGAGTACAATAAACTAGAAAAAGGGATCATAGTATTTAGACCTAAAAGGAACCATTTTGTCCTTTCCTCTTACTTTACAGGTAAGGAAACTGAAGCCCAGAGAAGTAAAACAACTTGCCCAAGGTCATACAGCTAATAAATAGCAAAACTGGAATGCAAGACCAATCCCATGCTCCTTTTTGATCCTCCTAAAATATAATTTTGACCTTGTCATTACCCTTTTGAAAATCATCAGTGGAATCTCATTATCTACAGGATAATGTCCAAGTCTGGCATGCAAGGTCAGGTCCTCCAGGATCTGATGCTTATCTGCTACTCCAATCTCATCTCTCACCACACCCTCACATGAAGGCACTTCCCTTCACTGACTTAATTGTTTCATTTACAAAATGAGGAAGGTGGATGAGATAATCTCTAACGTGATTTCCAGTGTTCAGTTTTATGATCCCATAAACACTCTACTTCATCCAGACATCTATTCATTGTTTCCTAAACACAGCTTTGTGCTTCGATTTACCACTGCCTGGAATGCTCTTCCTTCTCCTTTCCCTCTGTAGTAGATGGGGAACTGAAGTAGGAGTCAGAAAATCTGGTATTTGGGGGCTGCTTACTTTTTAAATGATCTTAAGAATGCATCAGCACTTAGTAAATTTTAGAACATTTTATGTCTGAAGCATTATTATTATTATCTTTTTTTTTTTAATTTTTTTAAATTTTTTTTTAATTTTTTATTAATTTTTTTTATTTTTTTAATGTTTAACAATCACTGCCATACAATTGCGATTTTATCCCTCCCCACCCACCCCCCACTACCTCCCTCCCTCCCCACGACTGCATACAATTCTGTATAGATTCTACATATACTTTCCTATTGAGTATATTTTCACTATAGTCATGCTATGTAGTCAGACTAAGATAAATGAAAGAATCCGTATAACAAATCAGAACATGATACACAAACAGATACACATACACAAACATGATCTGCTACATTATGTGAGTGACTTCCATATTTCTCTCTCTGAGTGTGGAAGGCATTTTGCCTTGAGGTCCACCATTGGGATTTTTTTTTTTTTTTTCAGAAGTTCTTGTGTTATTACAAAAATCTAAGTCTACCAGAAAAAACTCTCACACACTGTGGTTGTTGCTGTGCATAAAGTTCTCCTGGTTCTGCTCCTTTCACTCAGCATCAGGTCATATAAGTCCTTCCAGGCCTCTCTGAAGTCTTCTTGTTCATCATTTCTTATGGCACAATAGTACTCCATTACATTCATATACCATAATTTATTCAGCCATTCCCCAATTGATGGACATCCCCTTGACTTCCAGTTTTTGGCAACTACATAGAGTGCTGCTATAAATATTTTTGTACATGTGGGACCCTTTCCCATTTTTATGATCTCTTGGGGATATAGTCCTAGTAGCGATATTGCTGGGTCAAAGGGTATGCACATTTTTGTAGCCCTTTGGGCATAGTTCCAAATTGCTCTCCAGAATGGTTGGATGCGCTCACAGCTCCACCAACAATGAATTAGTGTTCCAACTCTCCCACATCCTCTCCAGCATTTATCATTTTCTTGTTCTGTCATGTTTGCCAATCTTATAGGTGTGATGTGGTACCTCAGAGTTGTTTTGATTTGCATCTCTCTAACCAATAGTGATTTAGAGCATTTTTTCATATGATTATAGATAGCTTTAATTTCTTCCTCTGAAAATTGCCTGTTCATATCCTTTGAGCATTTATCAATTGGGGAATGACTTGTATGATTATACATTTGGGTCAGTTCTCTATATATTCTAGAAATGAGGCCTTTATCCCCGAGCTTAGCTGTAAAAATTTTTTCCCAATTTACTACATCCCTCCGGATTTTGGTTGCATTGGGTTTGGTTGTGCAAAAACTTCTCAGTTTAATGTACTCAAAGTTATCCATTTTGCATTTCATAATGCATTCTATCTCTCCTTTAGTAAAGAATTCTTCCCTTCTCCATAGATCTGATAAATACACTATTCCTTGCTTCTCCAGTTTGTTCATGGTATCAATCTTTATACCTAAATCATGTACCCATTTGGACTTTATTCTTGTGTACGGTGTCAGGTATGGGTCTATGCCTAATTTCCGCCACACTGTTATCCAGTTTTCCCAGCAATTTTTGTCAAACAATGGGTTCTTATCCCAGAAGCTGGGGTCCTTGGGTTTATCAAACAGAAGGTTGCTATATTCCTTGCCTACTGCATCTTGAGTGCCAAGTCTATTCCACTTGTCTACCTCTCTGTTTCTTAGCCAATACCAAGTGGTTTTGATAATTGCTGCTTTATAGTACAGTTTAAGGTCTGGTAGCGCTAGGCCACCTTCCCAAGCATTTCTTTTCATTAGTCCCTTTGATATTCTGGACCTTTTGTTTTTCCAAATGAATTTTGATATTATTTTATCCAGCTCTAGAAAGTAATTGTCTGATAGTTTAATTGGTATGGCACTAAATAAGTATATTAATTTGGGTAGAATTGTCATTTTTATTATATTAGCACGGCCTACCCATGAGCAACTAATGTTTTTCCACTTACTTAAATCTGAGTTTATTTGTGCAAAAAGTGTCTTGTAATTGTGTTCATATAGTCCCTGGGTTTGTTTTGGCAGGTAGACTCCTAAGTATTTTATACTGTCTACCCTAACTTTAAATGGGATTTCTCTTTCTATCTCTTGCTGTTGAACTTTGTTGCTAATATATAGGAATGCAGAGGATTTGTGTGGGTTTATTTTGTACCCTGCAACTTTGCCAAAGTTGTTTATTAATTCAAGTAATTTTTTACTTGAATCTCTGGGATTCTCTAGGTAAATCATCATATCATCTGCAAAGAGTGATAACTTAGTTTCTTCTTTGGCTATTCTAATTCCTTGAATATCTTTATCTTGTCTAATTGCTACAGCTAACATTTCTAGTACCATATTGAATAATAGTGGTGATAATGGACAACCTTGTTTCACCCCTGATCTTATTGGGAATGCATCTAGCTTATCCCCATTGCATATAATGCTTGCTGAAGGTTTTAGATAGATACTGCTTATTATTTTATGGAAAGTTCCCTTTATTCCTACGTTCTCCAATGTTTTTAGTAGGAATGGATGTTGTATTTTGTCAAAAGCTTTTTCTGCATCTATTGAGATAATCATGTGGTTTTTGTTAGCTTTGTTGTTGATGTGGTCGATAATGCTAATAGTTTTCCTAATATTGAACCAGCTCTGTAGTCCTGGTATGAATCCTACCTGATCATAATGTATTAATCTCATGATAAGATGCTGTATTCGTTTTGCTAAAATCTTATTTAAAATTTTTGCATCTATATTCATTAGGGAAATTGGTCTATAATTTTCTTTCTCTGTTTTGTCTCTTCCTGGTTTGGGTATCAAAACCATATTTGTATCATAGAAAGAATTTGGGAGGACTCCTTCTTCCCCAATTTTCAAGAATAGTGTATGTAGTATTGGAATTAACTGTTCTTTAAATGTTTGATAGAATTCACTTGTGAATCCATCTGGCCCTGGAGATTTTTTCCTAGGGAGTTCATTGATGGCTTGTTCAATTTCTTTTTCTGAGATGGGGTTGTTTAAGTATTCAACTTCCTCTTCTGTTAATCTGGGCAATTTGTATTTTTTAAAATATTCATCCATCTCGTTTAGATTATCGAATTTGTGGGCATAAAGTTGGGCAAAGTAGTTTCTAATTATTGTTTTAATTTCCTCCTCATTGGAGGTGAGTTCACCCCTTTCATTTTTAATGTTAGTAATTTGGTTTTCTTCTTTCTTTTTTTTGATCAGATTAACCAAAGGTTTATCAATTTTATTAGTTTTTTCATAAAACCAACTATTGGTTTTATTTATTAATTCAATAGTTTTCTTTATTTCAATTTTATTAATCTCTCCTTTGGTTTTCAGTATTTCTAATTTGGTATTTACTTGGGGATTTTCAATTTGTTCTTTTTCTAGCTTTTTCAACTGCAAGCCTAAGTCATTGATCTCCTCTTTCTCTATTTTATTTATGTAAGCATTCAGAGATATAAAACTTCCCCTAATAACTGCTTTTGCAGTGTCCCATAAGTTTTGGTACGTTGTCTCACTATTGTCATTCTCTTGAATGAAGTTGTTGATTGTTTCTATGATTTCTTCTTTAACCCAACCCTTCTTTAGAATTAGATTATTTAGTTTCCAATTGATTTTTGGTTTCTCTTTCCATGGCCTTTTATTACATGTAATTTTTAATGCATTATGATCTGAAAAGGATGCATTGATTATCTCTACCTTTCTGCACTGGATTGTGAGATTTTTATGTCCTAGTACATGGTCAATTTTTGTAAATGTTCCATGTACCGCTGAGAAAAAGGTATATTCCTTTCTATTCCCATTTAATTTTCTCCAAAGATCTATCATATCTACCTTATCCAGAGTTTTATTTACCTCCTTAACCTCTTTCTTGTTTATTTTAAGGTTGGATTTATCGAGTTCAGAGAGGGGGAGGTTGAGGTCCCCCACTAGTATAGTTTTGCTATCAATTTCTTCCTTCAACTCCCCCAACCTCTCCTCTAAGAATCTGGATGCTATACCACTTGGAGCATACATGTTTAGTAATGATATTGCTTCATTGTCTATGGTGCCTTTTAGTAGGATATAGTTTCCATCCTTATCCCTTTTGATTAGATCTATTTCTGCTTTTGCTTTGTCTGAGATTAGGATTGCTACTCCTGCCTTTCTTACATGAGCTGAGGCACAATATATTCTGCTCCATCCTTTGACCTTTATCCTATGTGTATCCCCCCATTTCAAATGTGTTTCTTGTAAGCAGCATATTGTTGGATTATGGCTTTTAATCCATTCTGCTATCCGTCTCCGTTTTATGGGAGAGTTCATCCCATTCACATTCACAGTTATGATTACAATCTGTGTATTTCCCTCCACCCTCTTTCCCACCATTTGTGCTTTTAACTCTCCCGTCTCCCTACCCCTCCTCAATAGTATTCACTTTTCTCCCCCTCCTCCTGCAGCCTTCCCCTCCTTCTTTTAGCCCCCCTCCCTTTTAGTCCCCTTGACTCTTATTGCTTCTTTCCTCCCTTTTAGCCACCCTCCCCTTTCTTCCCCCTTCCCCTCCTACTACCTATAGAGCTAGTTAGGATTATCTGCTTAAGGTTATTGTTCCCTCCTTTGAACAAATCAGATGAGAGTACCTCTCAAACAATGCTCATCTCCCTCCCCTCCTTCCCTCTACTATGGTTTTGTACTTCTTCCTGTGATATAATTTGCCATTTTCTGCTTCCCCCTTTCCACACCTCCTATTACATTCCCTTCTCATACTTAAATCATATTTTTGCCATGACATCATTTACTTTATGCCCGTTCCCTCTACATATATCCCTTTTATCATAATAGCTGCACAGTTCTCAAGATTAACAGGTATCATCTTCCCTTACAGGGAGGTAAACAGATTGCCCTAATTGAGTTGCAAGTTTTTGTTTTTGTTTTTTCCCCTCTGTTTACCTTTTTATGATTCTCTGGAGACCTGCATTTGAAGATCAAATTGTCTATTGAGTTCTGGTGTTTTGGTCAGGAAGCTCTGGAAATCCCTTATTTCGTTGAATGACTTTCTCCTTGCCTGAAATGTTATGCTGAACTTTGCTGGGTAGTTGATCCTCGGTTGAAGTCCCAACTCCTTTGCCTTACGGAATATTGGGTTCCAATTCTTTCGATCTTTTAATGTAGAAGCTGCAAGGTCCTGTGTGATCCTGACTGTGTGACCTTGATATTTAAATTGTTTCTTTCTGGCTGCTTGTAGTATTTTCTCCTTCACTTGATAGCTCTGGAATTTGGCAACTATATTTCTTGGGGTTTTGAGTTTGGGATCCCTTTCCGGTGGGGAACGGTGGATTCTTTCGATGACTATTTTGCCCTCTGAGTCTAGTACTTCTGGGCAGTTTTCCTTGATGATTTCCTGGAAGATATTGTCCAGACTCTTTTCTTCATCATGGGTTTCTGGCAGGCCAATAATTCTTAGATTTTCTCTCCTGGATCTATTTTCCAGGTCAGTTGTTTTTCCAATTAAATATTTTAGATTTTCTTCTATCTTTTCATTCTTTAGATTTTGTTTGACTGATTCTTGTTGCCTCATTGAGTCATTAGTTTCTACTTGCCCAATTCTAATCTTGATCATATTGTTTTCTTCAGTTAGCTTTCGCATCTCCTTTTCCATCTGGCCAATTTTTCCCTTTAAGGAGCTATTTTCTCCATTTAATTTTTGTACTTCTTTTTCCATTCGACCAATTTTCCCAGTTAGGTTTTGGGTTTCCTTTTCCATCTGATCAATTTTCCCTATTAGGTTTTGAGTTTCCTTTTCCGTTTGATTAACTCTTCCTTTTAGGGAATTATTCTCTCCAGTTAATTTTTGAACTTCCTTTTCCATTTCTTCAATTTTCTTTTTCAGATTGATGTTCTCATCAGTGAATTCTTTTTTTATGGTTTTAAAATCATTGGCCAGTTTTTCTTTTATATCCTTCTTCAGACGTTCCAGGTAATCTAGTTGTGCTTGCGAGAAATTCATAGTCCCATCTGAGGTTTCAGATGGAAGTACAGTCTCAGCTCTGACCTCTTTGGTGTTTGTGTTTTGGTCCTTATCCCCATAGAAAGATTCTATGGTTTTTTCACTTTTCGTCTGCTTTTTCTGATTCATGATGTTGGCTGAGTGTTGTAGCTTTTGGTTCTTTCAGTCAGAAGATACAGATCTTTTAAGTTGAGTTGATGTTTGTCTAGGCTAAAAGCAGGCTTTTTTTTTTGTTGTTGTTGTTTCCCAGATCAACCCTGGGTTTAGCTTGATAGGTGTGTGGGAGGTGTGGTCTGGTCTCAGGATATCTCCTCAGCTGGCCTGAGGCAAAGGCAAGGTCCAGGGGGATGGTGATCCCAGCTTCCCTATTGTCTTCCCTTTTCCCCTGGATGGCTGGGGCACGCCTAGAGACTAATGCGTGTTCCCGCCCCTCCTGGGGCTCGTCTCCCAGGCTGAGGCTTGCTTGGGTCTCAGTGCGAATTTTTCTCTGCCCTGGGTTGTCTGTCCCTCCAGATAGCCTCCACCACGGTAGGAAGAATCCCCCTTTGCCACCTCTCCAGCCTCTGGTGTTATGAGACCACCCGCTCCCTTCTGCTGCTCCCACTGATCCAGGATCAATCTGGGGAAGAATTTTATGGTTCCCTCACGGTCATCGGGGGGGAGGGGAGAGCACTTACTGATCACTCCGGCATCCCAGCTCCTGGATGTTCAAGTAGTGACCCACTGAAGTCCCGTCTTTAGGCTGAAGATTTCAAAGGCTGTTGCGCTGATATCGTTGGCTCGGCCTGGCTTATCTCCTGCTCCGCTGGTCTCGCCCGCCACTCTCGGGCCCCTCGGGTCTCCTCCGCCCTGCCGCGCCGACCGCGCTGCGCTGTGCTCCGGGGTCTTACCCCCGCGGAACAGATCCCTCCCGTGGACCTTCCAGTCCAGCCTGGGCTCCGAATCTGTCAAAGTCCATCTCCCACTGGATTCTACACCTCCAAAGTCTGGTCAGACTCTCCCCCCAGATATATCCAGAGGAGTTTTTCCAGGAGCTTAGGTGAGTCGTTGCTTTCACTCCGCCATCTTGGCTCCGCCCCCTCTATTATTATCTTTAGTAGTAGAAGTGGTGGTCGCGGTAGCAGCAGCAGCAGCAACATTAGTACTAGTTGTAGTAGTCGTAGAAGTCATAATGATAATAGTAGTAGAATTTTCTGGGCTACGGAGTCCTCTTTAGATGGTGGCTTTTGGAGGATTATTTTCTCCGGTCTCCTAGTCCTTCAGGGTATTGATGAGGTAGGAGTATTGAGGCTGATGAAGTCTCTGTGACAGTGAATTTCCTGGTGATGAGCTTTTCCTGGGTATAAAGGGTAGGGCATGATGATGGAGGAAAGGAATCCAAGTAGTTCATCCAGAAGAGTAACGTTTCTGTGACTTAATTCTACAGATATGTATGCTTGGTTGGTTGTTGTCCTTCGTCCTTGAAGAAGACCAAAATGATATCACCATGATAAAGTGAAATTGCAGTGTGTCTGACTGTGGCTGATCAGACCAATATGAGCTCAGAATGCTCTACCATAGGTTGGACATAGATAGTCCATATGAATATTTTGGGGCGGATATCCCAAATTTGTGCATACTGCATTTACTCTGTGCTGTCTCAATTCTGCTTTGCTCAAAGAGCACAGTATCCTATCTGATGTGGGCATGCCATGCTGAGTGGTCCTGTGCCAGTGTCTCTCATGTTGCTCAATCAAATCCAAAGTTTTTGAGAGAGACTTTGAGAGTGTCTATGTATCACTTCTTCTGACCACCATGTGATCGCCTGTGCCATGTGAGTTTTCCATAAAATAGTCTTATTGGCAAGCATATATTTTGCATTTGAACAACATGGTCAACTTATTGGAGTTGTACTCTCTGAAGCATAATTTGAATGTTTGGCAGTTCAGTTCTAGCAAGGACTTCAGTGTCTGATACCTTATCCTTCCAGGTGATCCTCAGAATCTTCCTAAGACAGTTCAAATGGAAGTGATTCAGTTTCCTGGCATGGTGCTGGTAGACTGTCCATGTTTCACAGGCATACAACAATGAGGTCAACACAAAAGCACTGTAGACCTTCAGTATTGTAGTCAGGCTAATACCTTTTCTCTCCTAAACTTTTCTTTGGAACCTCCCAAACACTGTGCTAGCTCTGGCAGTGTGTGCATCAATCTCATTGTCAATGTGTACATCCTTGGAAAGTATGCTACCAAGGTAAGTGAACTTATCTATGGCATTCAAAACTTCTCCATTTGTTGTAATTGATAGTTTCACGTATGGATGGTGTGGTGGTGGCTGATGGAGCACCTATGATATGTACAATATTAGAAATCCAAATACCTTAATATTCTTAGTCTTTTACATTCCTGGCCCCTTGAAAGGATTTAGGGAACCCTTAGGAGCCCCCAGATCTCACTTTGAGAACCACTGGATCAGACAATAAGTATTCTAGAATTCTGTGATTTTTTATGAACTACTTTAGCTTCTTTTTTCCCCCATGGGGTTAAGCGGGGATAAAAACACTAGCTTTTGCTCTCTTACAGGGTTACTATGAAGTTCAAATGAGACAATATGGGTGAAAAGGAAATGATCTATAAACACAAGGAATTACTATTATCTTTGCCCCTGCTCTTTGCAAACATTATTCTACTTATTAGTATTTAGCCTAGGCAAGTGAATTCAATTCAATAAATATTTATTAAGAATGCACTGTGTGAAAGGTACTCATTTTTAGGAATATAAAAGCAATCTTCTTTTTAAAAATGTATTTATTTTTAATTTTCAATATTCACTTCCATAAGATTTTGAGTTCCAAATTTTCTCCCCAACTCTCTCCTCCCCCACCCCAAGATGGTGTGTAATTTGATATAGACTCTACATATACAATCATATTAAACCTATTTTCACATTAGTCATGTTGTAAAGAAGAATTAGAACCAATGGGAGAGACCATGAGAAAGAAGAAACAAACAAAAAAAGAGACAGAGACAGCAACTGATATGCTTCTACCTGCATTTGGACTCCATAGTTCTTTTCCTGGATGTGGACAGTATTTTCCATAATGAGTCTTTTGGAGTTGCAAAGACAGTCTTCTAAGAGCTTTTAATAGAATAGGGGAATAGAATACACATACAAATATTTATGGTAAAAGACAGAATGTGAGAAGGGCAAAAAGGACAGTTCCTAAGTGCTGAAATCTGAAAAAGAGAGAGCTCACTCTTGGTTATGAGGGACCAGGGAAGGCTTTTGGGAGAAGGCCACACCTGAGTTCAGCTTTGAAGTAAGAGGATTCTAAATGGCAGAGTTGTTGAGAGAATGTATTTTCCAAAGTTTTGGTAAATGCGTGGAGGTGGGAAACTACAGGTTGAGATTAGGAAACAAGTAGTAGCTCAGTTTGGGTGGAATGTGAAACAAGACTGGAAATGTATGTTGCTGGAGGTTCCTGAATGCCAGGTTAAGAACTTTACATTTGACCCTACAGGGAATAATGAGTTATCAAACAAGATCGTAAGCTGGGGAATGACATGGTAAGTAAGTCATATGAATTAGAAAATTTATTTAGATTGTTGTGTGCAGCATGGATAGGATTGGGGAGAGATTGAAGGCTTAGGGAGAAATCAGAAGGCTATTATGGTAATCTAGGTGATCAGCAATGAGTGCTTGAAGAAAGATGGTAACTGTGAGAGCAGAGAGAAGGGACACATTTGACAGATATTGCTGAAATAGAATCTATAGGACTTGACAATTGATTGAATATGGAGATTGAGTGTGAGGGAAGACTCAAAAGACTGAACAAGTCTTGATGACTAAGAATGTGCCATCATCTATAAAAATGAATTTTGGCTAAAGGGACAGATTTTGAGGTTGAGTTTAGGGGGGTTAGTTAATTCTGGTGGAGGCTGAGTTTGAGGTGCTGGTGGAATATCCAGGATAAGAAATATAGCAGGCAGTCAAAATATGGCACTAGAACTGAGGAGAGAGATTAAGATATGCTGCTTATGTTTGGGAATCTTATGATAAAAGTATTTAGTGAAGCCATGGGAGTAAATGAAGTCATGAGGGAAGAAAAAAGGGTTGATCCTTGGGAAAACATCCAAAGGGTTGTGATATGGATGATGACTCAGTAAAGGAGACTAAAAAAAGAGTGGTCAGATAGGTAGGATGAGAACCCGGTAAAGAAGAATAAGAAGGTTCATTCAAACAGTTTAGAGAACTAGGAAAGAGTTGAGAAACCAAGGAATGAGACAGTATGGAAGGTGACAGGAGGAATACAATAGTGCTGAATGCTAAAAAAAATTCAAGGAGAAGGGAGACTTGAGAAGAGGATATTGTGTTTAGCAATTAAGAGGTAGAGAATTTTGTCTAAGTAGGGGAGGTGAGTCTAGATATCAAGGGCTTGAGAAGTAAGTGGGTGGTCAGGACCTAGAGGCTTTTGGAAACACAGCTATTTTTCCTGGGAGTTTAGCTATGATGAAGAGGAAAAGTGTAAGATTATAGGTAGAATGGGTTGAATGCCTGGCTTTCTGCAAGACCATAATCAAGTACTGTGGACCATCTCCAGTCCTCCTGAGCTTTCTCCTTAAATTTACCTTTCATCTCCAGAAAGATCAAGGATACTTTCAAGGTCTTGCTTAATAACTTTGGAATTGATTGTGTGATATGGGAGACATAATAAATGATTGCTTATTGAATAATTCCTTGAAGGATCAGGGATGTATTTTTTTAAGGGATAGGGTATAATTGAATATAATGGTCCTAAATAATACTTTATTCAAAGCACTATTAATTGAGAAGACAGAAAGAGTAGGTGGAGAGACATGAGCCAGAAAAAGGAGAATTTGAAGACAAGAGAAAGAAAAGGAATGAATGAGAGAGCAAGGTTCTAGAGAAAGAGGAGATGTGATCAACAGCACAAGTGGAGGGTACAGTTTGGGTACAAGGAGGATCATTTCACTCCCTGAGACCAAGGGGAAGTGGGAAGAGATGAAGTGGGGTTTTGAGAGAGAGAAGAGACCGAGGATTTAGACCTTAGAGATCATCTAGTCTTATTTTATATCTGAAGAAACTGAAGCCTAGATGGCTAAATGACTTTTCCAAGGTAATCACAATAAGAACAATGCTAATTTGTATTTGCATAGGATTTTAAGGATTGAAAAGCATTTTACAGTTTATTTAGCTTGATCTTCACAACAACCCTGGGGTGAGGGGAGTAGGTGCTGTTATTTTCCCCATTTAACAGATAAGGAAACTGAGGCACAGAGAGTTTAGGTGACCTGCCTAGGTTCACTCAGTCAGTAAGCATCTGAGAAAGGATAACTGAATTCAAGTTTACCTGATTTCAAGTACTACACTTTATCCACTGTGCCACCTAGCTATCAAATAGCAAAACTGGAACTAGAGTCATAGAATTATAAATTTAGAACCAGAAAGGATTTTATTGTAATCTAGTCCAGTTCCCTTCACCCTCTATTTTATAGATGAGGAAACTAAGGTCCAGAGAGGTTAAATGATTTTTCTAAATTCACATTGGTAGCAAGGACAGAGGTAAGATTTCAATCCAAGCTATCTGACTCCAAATTTTTAAAGCAAGCACTCCAATATACACAGGAGGGTTTCCAGTAATAGGTTCTTAGATTAGCATTTCTAAAAGGAAAGCAACTCTTGATGGTTAACAATCACTTTAATCAAGCACATGTATCATTCACTTTGTTCAGGGAAAAAAGTCAGCACCTGGAACTCCAGAGAAAGCACAGAGAAATCAAAATCAACAGACAAGGCTTCCAGGTGCCTGACAAGCAATACTAACATCACAGATCAACAGGCAGATAACTGTCTGAACATACATATACAGTTACCAGAGAGAGGAGCACCAACATCTGGGTTTTCAAAGCCGAGGGGCTGCTTAGCAGCTTCCCAGAGTCTCATCTGGCCAAACAAACACTTCCAGCGAATAAGCTTCAAAACAAATCCTTACCTCAGAGTACTTATACATTGTTTTCAGAGCCAGAGGGCATTACAACCATTGTGAACCAGTACCTCATTAACAAAAGATGTGGGCCTTCCCTTATCAAGCTTCTAGTAATGGGCAGGCCCATTAATGGGTGGGGAAGATCTTCCCATTAAGAAGCAAAATTATATTAACAATAATGTAAAAATGCATTATCAATACAAAATCCAACACTCTTTTCATCATATTCTTCTGTTTAGAGGAGTCATTTGAGAGGACAACCAAATGTATTCTTTCCAAGTTTTCTCTTATTGATAGATCTTTACAGGTTTTTCAATACCCTGAACAATTGGCTTTCCCTACTTACCTATTTAATTATGTCCTGCATATTAACTATTGAAACTAAGTTAAGAACAGTGGGTGGATAGATTTTTTTGGTCTGAGGCCCTTCCTAGTATCCACAAAGGTTCTGGCTCTGTTTCCACTCTAACTGGCTCATGTGGGACATTTATTTGGCTTAAAACTAGTTCCAGCTTGAATATAGAATATTCCAATGAAACTAATGTTGCTGGGTTCACACCTTACCTCTGAAACCTATTACCTGTGTGGCTAGGGGCACATCATTTAACCTCTCAGGGTCTCAGTTTCCTCATCTATAAAATGAGAAGGTTGGACTAGAGGTCTGTTGCAGTCCTAGATCTATAATCCTATGATACACAAGAAGTTTCTGATAATTAGAGTTGTCCAACAATGAAGTGGGTCTCCTTGCAAAGGGCTGATCTTCCAGGCACTGGAAATGTTCAAGCACAGCTTGCATGATCACTTGGGAACCTGAAGGGAGGATTCCTTCACCGAGTACTGGGACTAGATTTTGAAGGTCTCATTTAGTCCTAAGATTCTGTGAATTTAGGGTCTCAGCTGATACCTTCTTCCTTTTTTATGGAACAAAGTCTTCCTGATAATATGTGTGTATACACATATACATGCACATACACAAAACATAGACATATAAGTATGTGCATATGTATATATCACGTAAGTGTATATATATACATATTATACAAGTATGTATATGCATATACATACTATGCATGCATACACAATTATTAATATGTAATATAATATAATAATATATTAACATACAGTATAATTATATAATATAACATATGTATACATACTTATAGAATTACATATATATGTACATAATAAATACATGCATAGATATGTACACTATATATGCACATTACAAAAGTATGTATGTGTGTGTGTGCATATGTATCCTTCCCTGACTTTCTTCTTAGTCCATGCTCCCCGAAAGGGGTCTCTGTAACCAGAAAAAAAAGAAGATAGTGTCCTTTACCTGTCTAGGACAATTGTCTCTTAAAAAAAACTCTCATTACTGAAATCTTTTTACTCCTATGCAGGAACTAATTGGGTTTTCTCAATGTAGTGTGAAATAGATTTCAATTCTTTTGTACTGGGTATTGTGGGCTAGTCATTTATTATGGACTATACAGTTGATTTTTCCTTTTTAATTGGAGGATGGGTTTTTATATGCAAAGGTCCTAAACTCTTGCAAAGGATTCATAGGATGGAAGGTTTGAGATTCAAATGTCAAAAGACTTGGGAGATTTTCTTGAACCCATTCATTTTACTGTTGGTTACTGGGGAAATTGGACTTTGGTCTCTGGGAAATGACTTTATATTGGTAGGGAACTGACCATCCCTTCTTGAGCTGCAGAAATGGTAGCCTCTTGGTCCTGTGCACTGCACACCTCAGGGTTGCTTCTAGGTCTCAATTAGGAGAGAAAAAGGGTAAATGCTTGCATTACACCAGACTCTTGGAGTAAAGAGGATTTGAGAATCCCTCCTCATAGAGAGGGGCATTCCTGGGCATTGCCAGCCTGGGAGTTGTCTTTTCTGGCAAATCTAGGGAAGGGGTGGCTTGAAGCCCTAAAAATCCTGAGTGCTTTCCCCTTTGGGGGTAGAAAAGCAAATCATGGCTTTCATCTTTGTTTTTATCTTATTTTGCTCTGGTTGCTTTATTTTCCCCCTTTTATCTTAGTGAGAAGAGGGTAGTCAGTGGCTGAGTTGATACAGAAGTTTGCAAGCAACAAAATAAAAATGAGTCTAGTGGAGTTCTGAACCTTATTTATGCCATGGAAACCCTGACAGTCTATTGACAAGTTTATGGATGCCTTCTCAGAATAATGTTTTTATTGGTATAAAATAAAATACATGAGAATACAAAGGAAACCAATTATATTGAAATATAATTATCAAAATATTTTTTTAAAGTGTTTGAATCCCAGGTAAAGAACCTCTGCACTAGAGGAAACTTGCAAATATAAATACTAGGTGCACTTCATTATGGGAACACTGTACCCTCACTAAGGATTGTTAGCATAAAAGAACTATGTACCATGGACCTTGCTGTGGATTCTTTGGGGGAATATTGTTATTGTTGTCCTACGTTCTCGAAGAGGACCATGACGTCAGGGAGCTGATGCCATGAAGTGCAAGTGAGTTGGATTTAAGTGAAGGAGGGCTGTGCAAAGTCATCAGCCTCACTCTCTCCTTCTGAGTGATCTGGTTCAGTGGCCAGATATGGATTAGGATGACTGGAGATGGCTCTGGATACAGTGGTAGACCTTGGCCTTTTTATGCTAACATATTTCCCAGGTCTCAGTTTGACTGAGGCAATACCCATTCAAGGGCTATGGCTATACTGAGTTGCTTGGCATGGAATTTTTTCAGATTGTCACAAAGCTGTCTAGAATTAGAGTCTAGAGTCTAGACCAATACACCTGAAGACATGATTTGGTTTATAGAAAATGTGAGTATTTAAGTGGGAAGAAAGCACAGTGCTGGGGGCTGATCAAGGAAGTTTCCTGATAAGCTTGCATAGCTTTTATTTCTTCTCCCTGAGGTTATATGAATCTAATGAGGATGTATTGGTTGACTAGGTAGGATTAGAATGATCAGAGAAATCTTTTTTTCAGTGGCAGAGTCTGTGCTTTTCCCTTAAGAGGGATCCATCGAACACTGAGGATCAGTCAGAGACCAGAGAACAGATATTTATCCCTGGGATGGGGGAATGACCTGAATATTGCCACTGGCCCTCAGAGACAGAGAAACCATTTCTTTCTCCATCTGTGGGATAGAGGTGGAGTAGTGAGAGTTCCTGATTGCTGAGTTCCTGGGCTCAAAATTGGAGAAGGAATGTCAAAGGTACATCATAATTGCATATGTTCTCATGAACATATGCCTAGAAGAATGGAATTATATTGTTATTTTTGAGAGCTATTAAAGAAGAAGGAAGAGTACTTTGATATCACCTGCCTTTTGGAGATAAGAGAATTCTATAGTGTTGTGTCCAGTGAGAGGAGGAGGCAATCCTGTGTAGCATCTCCTTGGAGGGAGGTGGAGAGACAAAAAAGATTGGTTCCAAAACTGGAGCAAGAAACTAATTCACGATATGAGGGGGAAAACCTATTTTTTATTGTTTATGGTCACTATGAGTTATTTGGACCATGAAAGTCCAATGGGAAATGGTTACCTATCTAGAACCTCAGGTTTGTTTCCTACTGGGGAAAGTTCAAGCCCTAAAGCTAATTTCTGATGCCTACAGTCCTGTGTCTTTTCCTGGGTTAATGAAGTAACTATTAAGAGCTAGAGAGGACAGAGGAAATCATCTGGTGTAACTCTATTTAAAAATTTTAAATTTGTTTGTTATTCTGTACTTGAATATACAAAGGATGTGAAAAAGAGTACATCAAAATGTGAATTGAATGATTTTTAAAATTACTCACCAAATTCAGTGCATTAGTTCCAAAGCATCCCATAATTCTCCTAATTCACAGAAGAAATTGAGGTCCTGAGAGGGAACAAAAGGTAACAAAACTACTTAGAGATGGACCCAGAAGTTGACCCCAGGCCTTCTGAATCTATGTCCATTGCTTTCCTGTTAAAGTACCTTGCCTTCTGTTTGCCATCTCTTCAAAAACATCTTTCCCTTTCATCTTAAATATGACCCAATTTTATGTATCCATTAATTCTCACTATCCCAATAGTTATTGCTTGGCCTAGCCATGCCATTTTTATTATTCTCTCATCAAGAAATCATGCTTATTCTCACTTTATTTTATTTCTGTCTCTATTCTCCTTTGCTTATCTGAAATCTAGACTCTAATTCTAGACAGCTTTGTGACAATCTGAAAAAATTCCATGCCAAGCAACTCATATAGCCAATTATGGTTCTACCTCATTCACCAAACTTTCCCTGACTATGCCAGCCCACAACGGTACTGTTCCCTTTTCTGATTTTGTTCTGATAATTTAAAAAATTATTTTAAAAATTTTCCCATTTACATGTAAAAACAATTTTTAACATTTACCTTAAAATTTTTTTGAGTTCCAAATTTTCTTCATCCTCCCTCTCCTCCAACCATCTGCCACATTGAGAAAGAAAGCAACTTGATATAGGTTATACACACGCAATCATGTAAAGCATATTTCCATGTTAGCTACGTTGTGAAAGAAAACACAGACAAAAACCCCAAGAAAACTAAAGAAAGTTAAAAAAGTATACTTTGATCTGCATTCAGATTCCATCAGTTCTGTCTCTGGAGATAGATAACATTTTTCATCATAAGTTCTTCAGAATTGTCCTGGATCATTGTATTGAGAGGAATAGCTAAGTCATTCACAGTTAATCATCATATAATATTGCTTTAATTATATACAATATTCTCCTGGTTCTTCCCATTTCACTTTGTTCATGTAAGTCTTTCCATATTTTTCTGGGAGCATTCTTCTCATCATTTCTTATAGTACAACAATGTTCTGTCACAATCATATAACACTTGTTCAGCCATTCTCCAGTTGGTGGATATGCCCTCAATTTCCAATTCTTTGTCACCACTAAAAGAGCTGTTATAAATATTTTTGTAAATATAGGTCCTTTTCTTTTTTGTTTTTATCTTTTTGGGACATAGACCTTGTAACAGTATTTTGCTTGGTCAAACAGTATGCATGGTTTTATAGCCCGTTGGGCATAGTTCCAAATTGCTCTATAGAATGGTTGAATCAGTACACAATAGTGAATTAGTGTCTCAATTTTCCCATGCCCCCTCCAAAATTTGTCATTTTCCTTTTCTGTCCTGTGATCCAGTTTGATAGGTGTAGGGTGGTAATTCAGAGTTGTTTTAATTTGCATTTCTCTAATCCATAGTGATTTAGACCACTTTTCTTATGACAGTAGAAAGCTCTGATTACTTTGAAAATTGTCTGTTCATATCCTTTGACCATTTATCAACTGAAGAATGGATCTTATTTCTGTAAATTTGACTCATTTCTATATTTACATATTTGATAAATGAGATCTTTATCTGATCTTGTTTCTTATTGCTCATGCCAACCAATTTGACAATGCCTTGTGTCCTATCTTGATTGTAGATGTCATAATGGATTGCCATGGTCAAAAAATGCATCAACTAACTACATAGCTACTGATAGTGGTGATTAATATGATTATGAGTCATGAACACTGTGATCTACAAAGAATCAAAATTGAAGGAAAGGAATATCTGGGGACATAACCATGTACTTCATTGGAAAATGGAAAACTTACAAAATTGCAAATACTCCCACTAAGTAAGAGCTCCATTATTATTCTTGGGCCCACAGCACTGCACCTTTTTGAAATTGTTTGATCTCTGCTGTTTGATCTCTTAAACCCATCTGTGTTTAAGATGTTTTTTTCTGGTCTGACACAAATGAATCCTTGAGGCCAATAACTTTCAATCACTGAACTCATGGCTCCACTCACATTCTATAAATTTCAAAACCAACCTAGGCAGTACTCCCTAATATGTTGTTGTCTTTTCCTTTTTGAATAGAAGTTCCTTAAGGGTAGAGGTTGCCTTGTCTTTTATATTTTCATCTCCATTGTTTAGCACAGTGCCTGGTACATATTAAAGGCTTAATAAAATACCTTTTTATTCGTTCTAGTGACACAAAGGGCAATGGCAAGATGTATGGTGGGCATAGCCTCTAGAATGTAACTAATAACTTATGTGCAGGAAGTACCATAAAAGATAGCATTCTAGAAATATATGATTGGAAGAGGAGGTGGACTGATCATATAGGATGAGCAAGGGAAAACAGATAGACAGCTCCAGGTACTGTAATGTTACCTAGGGAACATTAGAATAGAGGAAGGCTACTAGGATGCATGGACTATTGATAGGAGGAGTTGGACAAAGAATCCTAAAGGATGAGGTGTAAATGGGTTAGGATCTGCATTACTGAAAGGGAGTATTTGCATCAATGACATCACAATTACTGATCAAATGAAAGTCTTAAAGGTCCCTAAAATGTATGTCTTATCACTCTAAATGGTATGCAAACTCTTTAAGGACAAGGAACAAGTCTTACTTGTTTTAGCATTTAGAACAAAACTTGTCACATAATAGCTACTCAATCCATACTACTTAGCTTGAATTAAATCCATATGTTGTTTTCTCAAGGACTAGTGATGTTGGACTGGATCACTGTCCAAAGCCAAATTGGATAGTGTCAATCTTTCCTTCAGTCATTATTCTCTATTTTCTCTTGAATCAAGTGACCCATAGAAGAAGTTGGGAAATAACACAGAGACTTTTTCTGCTTCCTTTCTTCCACAGATCACTCACCAGGTTCTAGGTGCTGAACTAGGTTCTCTGGTTTTGTGGTCCAAATAGAAGAGACAGAAGGCATAGTCCTGGCCTTGAGAATTGTATCGTCAAATAAAGTCCAGACAGGATAGAGGATTGTGAGAACATGCCATACAAACAAGATGGTTGAACTACATGCAATGGGGCTTCATGTATTTGAAGAAATAATCCAAATGGACTCTCAACAAAATTTTGAACTCAATTAAGTTTTCCCTTGGTACTTTCATCTCTTTTTTGGAATAGCTTCTATTCTAAATCATCTTCTTAATCTCTGTTGGTTGTCAATTAATTCCTGGAGAGGTGTACATTTTAAATTGGGGCTAATTGTCTCCTCCCAGGAGCACTTGCTTTTAAATGAACTATCAAAGATTTCAAAGAAGTAAAGCTAAAATGGTCAGAAAAACAGGCAATGGGCCATTTTATGGGCGAGGGCCACAGTAAAGCCTTTCTTCTCCACCCTAACTCTCCTCTCACAATTATACTTGGTTTATTGCTTATAGTTTAGAGACAGAAGAGATCTTAGGGATTATCTAATCCAAGCCCCTCACGTTGCAGATGAAGAAAATGAGGTCCCTGATGTGGTAAGGAAAGGCAACAAGCATTGATAAAGTACTTAGCATGTGTCAGCTCCTACACTAAGTGTTGAGAATACAAATATAAGCAAAAAGAAACATGGTCCTTGCCTTCAAGGAACTTACATTTTAATGGGGAAACAGCACACATAAATAGTCAGGGTCATCATGGGAGAGGGGGAGGCATGGTTTTGAAATTCAGAAAGCCATAAGCACAGTTTGGAGGGGAATGAAAATTGGCTAGACTGGGCCTCTCTGTAAAATAGAGGCCTCAGGAGGAACTCACCTATGGTAGAAGAGGTTCAGCATAGCAGAGGGATATTCCAGGGTAATAAGGACATGAGGGTTGATGGATTTTCCAAAGAAAACAGGTCTTAGGCATTAAGGGAAAATCCAGGTTGGAACTGCAGCTGAGGCATGGTGTTGAAGTCTAAAAAGTAAGAAGGGGATTGGGGAGGGGATTACAACTTATCCAAAATCTCACAGGTAGTGATCATCAGAAAAAGAGCTAGGAAATAAAGAGAAGAGAACCGAACAAGAGACTTACTTAGGTGGCAATCTTCAAGTATTTAGAATGCTCTCCTGTGGAAAAGGGATTCAATTTGTTATACTTGGCCCCAGAAAACAGAATGTGAAGCCACTGGTAGAAGTTTCAGAGAGGGAGATATAGACTCAAGGGAAAGATAAATTCCCTACCCATGAGAGCTCCTAAAAAGTGAAATGGATGCCCTGGAGAGTCAATGGGTTTCTTTCTCCTCAGTAGGGTCCTTCAAGAGAAGGTTACTTGTTGGAGAAGCTGGTCAGTCACTGCTGAGCTTGGTGGCCTAGATAGGCTGTGAGTTCCCTCCTGCCTCTAAGATTCTTGTGTGTCCAAGTGCTCTGACTCCTGATCCAATGATCCTTCCACTGTGCTATGATTCCTCCCCAATTTAGTAACAGGCAGCCAAGTGGCCTGATTTATTATCTCTAGGTGCCAGAGCCCCAAGGGAGCTGAAATCCTGACACAGCACAATCTCAAATATCATTTAGCACTTTAAATATCCTTCCCATGTCTCTGAATAACAAAAGTCACTTTGATTGATTGTCTGCTTTGCTTGGTCTTCTCTAAGACTTCATTATTAGTCTCAATTCAGAAGAATTGTGACTGGATCAGGAAAAAGTTGGAGCAGGACATTTTTATGGGCATTCTTCCTCTTCAGGATGCCCTATTCTAGAGCTCTCTGAAAGGACCTTAGACATCCCCTTGTTCAAACTCCCTTTTTTTTTTTTTTACAGATGAGGAAACTGAGGCCTAGAAACAACTCACTCAGTTCCTTGCGAAGGACAGGGCCCAAGACTAGGATTCAGCCAGGAGAACATTATACATAGTAATAGCCACAGTGTTTGAGGACTGTTTTTGATAAACTTAACCTTTCACGGAAATATAAGGACCTAAAACATTTCCAAAGCACTCATGATGCAAAATGCCATCCACATCCAGAGAAAAGAACTATCGAGTCAGAATTGCAGAATGAAACTTTGTTATGTTTTATTTTGTTTTCTCATGGTTTCTCCCATTTGTTTTAATTCTCCTATGCAACACGACTAATGTGAAAATGTGTTTAATAAGAATGTATGTGTAGAACCCATATAAGGTTGCATGTCGTCTTGGGGAGGGGGAGAAAATTTGGAATTTATGGAAATGACTATTGAAAACTGAAAACAAATAAATTAATAAATTTGGGGAGAAAAGAAAAGAAAAAAAAGACTAGAACTCAGACCTCAGACCTCCTCACTTCCCACACATTCTAGGGCTCTTTCCATTACATACTCTAGACCTCTGTTTTCAACCATTTCAACATCTATTTACTGCAACACCTACTATGTTTAAGGATGGTCTGGGATAGTTAGCCATGGTCTCACATAGCTGACATTTTTATAATGCCTCAGTTTTTGAAAGTACTTTACACATTATTTCATTCATTTGATCCTTACAGCAACCCTAAAAGGTAGGTACTATTATTATCCACATTTTACAGATGAGGAAACTGAGGCAGGCAAAAATTAGGTGACTTGCCCAGCATCACAAAGCTATAAAATGTCCTTGGCAAGATTTGAATTAGGTCTTCCTGAATCTTGATCCAACACTGTGTCCTGCCCCTAGTTGCCATAATAGCCACCATCTACCTAATTCAAGTCAGGTGAATATATTCACGGCTATTCACTTCCCCATGAATTCCCAAACAGGATCTTCAGGCTGAGTTGTGCTCCAAAGATAATTTATCTGACACACCCAGGGCAACCTCTTTTCCTCTTCCTCCTCATATCTAAACTGTCTCCACCCCCTTCCTCCAGGAGGCTACGCTTCCTAGCTGACTGCTTAACTCTTTCCAGTAAGAACCAGGAGTTAATTATATTAAAGAAAGTTTGTTTACAAACCATTAGTAACAATTACCACTTTGACTCAACCTTCCCAGACTCTGTAACCGGATACAAGTCAAATGAGATTAGGCACCGTTGGAAGAAGGTTCCTCAGCTAACAGATTCAGGGCAAATTTTCACTAACTCATGCTAGGTGGGCTGCAGAGAGTGTCTTTGACCAATCAAGTTTTTGTAAATTGGATTTTTGTAAGTTAAGTCATATTTGAAATGCACTTAAGGAGTTCACTACATAAAGGGTTCATATGGCAAATCCTTTTCTCATATGGTCAGCTTCCCATGATTTATCTTTTGTTTTGCTATGAATTTTCATGTTTTTAGGTGTTTGTCTAAAAATAGGGGACCCTTGTTTGCACTCTTATCAGGGGAAGCTTAATCAAAGAGTTTGGCCTTAAACTGGGATTTCTACAAAGGTCATGAATTTCCCTTGGAATCCGGAGGTTCAAGTCAGCTAAATTTGACAAGTATTTATTAAACACTTCCTATATGCCAAGGGGGCAGTTAGATGGCATAGTGGATAAAGTGCTGGACTTGGAGTCAGGAATACCTGAGTTGAAACCCAGCCTCAGGAACTAGCTATGTGACCTTGGGCAAGTCACTTAACCTCTGTTTGCCACCAGAGAAGGAAATAACAAACCTCTCAAGTATTTTTCCCAAGAAAAACTCCATGGACAGAGAGTGGACAGGACTGAAATTCCTAAGTGAACAAAGAAAAACATTACCAAGCTAGAGATACAAGAGGCCAAATAAGGACTTTATATCCATTAAGGAGAAGTAGCATGAGTGGTGTGTGGTTGTTGTCCTTCATCTTTGAAGAGGACCAAAATGACATCACCACGATAAAGTGAAATTGCAGTGTGTCTGACTGTGGCTGATCAGACCAACATCAGCTCAGAATGCTCTACCACAGCTTTGACATAGATAGTCCATATGAATTTTTGGGGTGGATATCCCAAATTTGCACATCCTGCATTTACTCTGTGCTGTCTCAATTCTGCTTTGCTCAAAGAGGATAGCACCCCTTCTGATGTGGGCATGTCATGCTGAGTGATCCTGTGCCAGTTTCTCCCATGTTATACAGTCAAATCCAAAGTTCTTGAGACACACCTTGAGAGTGTCCTTGTATCACTTCTTCTGGCCACCATGTGATCGCCTGCCCCATGTGAGGTCTCCATAAAATAGTCTTTTTGACAAATGTACATTTTGCATTAGAACAACTTGGCCAGCCCATCAGAGTTGTGCTCTCTGAAGCGTAGTTTGAATACTTGACAGCTCAGTTTGAGCAAGGACTTCAGTGTCTGGTACCTTATCATGAAAGGTGATCCTCAGAATCTTCCTAAGACAGTTCAAATGGCAGCGATTCACTTTCCTGGCATGGCTCTAGTAGACTGTCTGTATTTCACAGGCATATAAAAATGAGGTCAGCACAACAGCTCTGTAGACCTTCAGTTTGGTAGTCAGTCTCCCAAACCTCTTTTCTCCCAAACCTTTCTTTGGAGCCTCCCAAACACTGAGCTAGCTCTGACAAAGTGTGCATAAACCTTATTGTCAATATGTACATCCCTAGAAAGTACTCTACCAAGGTAAGTAGCACAAGTAAATACAAAGTAAACAAAAAAGTTAATACTAAGATAAATAAATGCAAAATATATTTAAAGTAACTAGGAAGGAAGTGAAAGTGGGGAGAAACAATAACAAATTGGGGGGTGGAATGGGAAAAGGCCTGGAGATGATCTACCCTGAGTCCTGAATGGAGCTAAGAATTCTAGGAGGAGGGAGAACCTTCTAGGTATGGACTGCAGAAAAAACTAGATTGTACAGGAAGTACCATGTGGGTCCATTTGGTTGAAACATAGTGCGTGAGGGAGAGTTACAATCTAGAAAGACATATTGAAACCCTAGAGATTTATATGCCAAGAGAGTGAGTTTGTATTTGATCCCAGAGGCAATGGGGTAGGCGTCTACAAAGAGCAGGGGTTGCTTTTTTTTTTGAGGCAATTGAAGTTAAGTGACTTGCTCAGGGTCACACAGCTAGTGTCTGGACGTTGGATTTGAACTCAGGTCTTCCTGAATCCAAGGCTGGTGTTCTAACCATTGTGCCACCCTTGGAGATTGCTTCTTGATAATTTCTTGAGCAGTTGTAGGGATATAGTCAGCTCTGCTGTAGGAATATCAGTTAGGAAACTGTAAGGAGGAGGAATTAAATAAAGAAGGGACTGAAGACAATGAGATAAATGAGGTGGTTATTGCTATAGTCCAGGGAGGGGGATGGATGAAGGCTTGAACTGGTATGGTGACTAAGGAAGTGTAGAGAAGGTGACAGATATGTGGATATAGAGATGCTGCACAAGGAAGAAGACTCAGCAAAGCTTGGCAACTGACTGATATGGAAAGGTGACAAAAAGTGAAGACTCCAACGTAACTCTGAGGGTGGGAACCTCAATGAGTGGAGGAATGGTGGTGCCCTCCACAGAAATAGGGAAATTTGGAAAGAGGTTGATTGGAGAGGGTAGGGGGAGATAAAAAATTTTGCTTTGGACAAATTGAATTTGAGTTACTTGTGGGGTAGTCAATAGATGTTCAACAGGCATTTGATGAGTCAAGATTAGATCTCAGGAGACTGGGAGGGGAAGGGTTGCTCTGAAGATCTGGGAGACATCTACCTGGATATACTAATTGAACTGTGGGAGCTGGTGGGATGAAATGGGAGAGAAGAAGTCTTAGGAGACTGTCCTGAGGGTATATCCATGAGTACAGGAAGAGGATGGATGGTGATCCAGCAGAGGAGAATGAGGAGGACCTATTGGAGGAGGAGGAAGAAAATAAATACAGAACAGTGTTACAAACTTAGGCAAGAGAGAGTGTTACACATCCTCATTCTACATCTAAAAGTAAGGGAGTGATCCACAGTTTCAAATTCTGAAGAAAGGTCAAATTGGATGAGAACTGAGAGAAGGCTGTTGGATTTTAACATTGAGACTTGGTGGGAACAGTTTGAACTGAGTAGTGGGGTTGAAGACCTATTGCAAAGGTTTGAGTAGTGAGTGAAGTACAGAGGATATCTAGGAAGCTGATGTTTGTTGTTTTTTTTAGGAAGTTGCCCCTAGGGGATGCAGAGATAGGGAATGTGTACTGGATCAGAGTGGAAGCTGGTTCATAGTCACTTGGGGTTTGTAGGCTAGTGAAGCTACCTGCTTCATGAGGTCTGGGGACTGTAGCCAAAGCTACAATTGGGTGCTTAAGTCAGACTAGGAAGGAACAGTGGTGGCTCCTCAGCTGTACTCATGAGACTCATGAGAATTCCTGCATCACACAGGATCTGGGCAGCAAAATACCCCACTCAAAGCCCTGCCATTGTTCCCGATTACCCAGAGGATAAAGTCCAAAATTCCTCCTGAAGCATTCAAAGCCCTTCATAATCTGCCCAGTCCCCATCTTACCCTTTCTCCCACTTCTCCCTTAGAGGAACCCTTAATTCACATGAGTCAAGTCTAAACACAGTCTCTTTAGTGCACTGTGGGCATCCCACCTCCCTGATTTTCCTTATGCCCCTCTTCTCAATGCTAACCATCCTTTATGTTCAACCTCAAGGCTAGGAGGTTGGGCTGGGTGACTTCCACAGTCCTGTCCAGGCCTCAGTAATCCTATGATCCCTGGATGGAGTCTTTCAGTCTACTCCAAGCCCACAGAGATCTTTTTTCTCCTGAATTGCATCTATTGTCTGTGTCCGTCATTTGACACATAGTGTACAATGCTTTCTCAGGCTCATATGAATATTAATCTAGATTTAGAGTTGGAAGGGACCCCAGAGACCATTTAGTTCAATTCCTTTACTTTTTATTTTACTAATTAAATTTCATTTTTTCAATGAATAATTCCCCCCCCCCCTTACGTCCTCCATTTGGGAAAAAAAACTGTTTAAACAAACATGCAGAGCTGAATGAAGCAAATTTCTTCCACTGTCCAGGTTCATTCTGTACACTGTGTCTATCACTTCTCAGTCAGAAGGTGGTAGCACACTTCATCACTAGTCCTCTGGAGTAATGTCAACCTCTCCAACTTTATGGAAGAATCAATCAGTCAATCAACATTTGTTAAATGCCTACTACATGCCATGCACTGTGCTAAGCTGTGGGCCCAGGGACTTTAAGTGACTTGTCATTTTTGGGGGGAACAGAGAACACCCTTGGAGGAAATTCTTTTTTATCAAAACAAATGAGCAACGTTCAGCAATTTAGAGAGTTGCCTGAGGCACTGAGAGATTTTGTGATTAGACCAGGGTCATTTGGTTAGTATGGGTCAGAGGTGGGACTTGAACTTCTTTACTTCAGGGCTGACTTTCTATTTGCCAGACCAGGGATTTTTAACCTGGGGTCTGCAAACCTGCTTTTAAAAAAATTATAACTTATTTCAATACAAGCTGTTTCCTTTACAGTCCTTTGTACTTTATTTTACACATTAAAGAACATTATTTTGAGATGAGGTCTATAGGCTTCCCCAGATTACCAAAGGTGTCTTTGATATTAAAAAGGTGAAGAACTTCTGAACTATATCATGATACCTCATCTTATTTTTAATCATTTTATATGACTAAGTTTTACTTCCTCAAGACTAAAAACTCACATGCTTATAGTTTCTCTTTTATTCTTTTTTTTGGAGAATATTTTAATTTATATTTTCCAAATAGGTTTTTATTGGCATCTTTTTTTGCATCATTGCAATTTTCCCCACCCAACTCTCTCCTTTCTCCCTATCCCCACCTCCAAAGCCATCTCATGTAATGGAGTATTTTTTTAAATTTAAAAAAAGGGAAAAAAGAGGAAAAATCAGCAAAGCTAAATAGTACGTTTAAAAAAAGGGCAGAAAATATGTACAATGTGCATACAACTTGGGACCTCCCACCTCTGCCCAGGGTCGAGGTGTAGTTTGTTTAAGGCTGACAAAACATTCTCCTCACCACAATCCTATGGGGGTAGGTAGTATAAATATTATTATTATACTATTAATGAATACTACTGATATGAGTTAATACTATTTATATTATTATAAAAACATTATTAGCCCCATTTTTTAGGTGAGGAAACAGTCTAAATGAGAGATTGTGACTTAGCTACAGTCACACAGCCAGTTAGTGTCAGCTTTACAATTTAAACTGTGATCTTCTCACCCTGGGACCAGTCTTCTTGCCCCTATACCACCCTGATTCTCCAGCTGGACCCATAAGATCCAGTAGAGCAAAGACCATATCACACCACTCTTTGTGTCCTTCCCCCAGGGCCTAGCCCAGTTCTCTGTGGACAGTGCACTCTAAATAAATGGTTATTATTCATTACAGCCACATTTAGTCATGGAGTCACATAGTTGTCATGGATTTTAGAAATCATTCTTTTAATTTCTATATGAAGAAACTGAGGGCAGCTGGCAGGGGAAGTAAGTACTTAAGTTGAGTTTTAAGAAAGCCAGGGATTCTAAGAGGCAGAGGTGAGAAGGAACAGCAACCAGAGCAAGACACACAGAGAGAATATGGAGTACCGAGAAGATTCATAAGGTAGGGTTGTGAAGAGCTTTAAAGGCAAAACACATCTGTGATTACGGAGCTAACAGGGAGTTGCTGGAGCTTATTGAGTGTGTCTATGTGGAGTTAGGAAGAGGGAAGGGGTGACATATTTAGATTAGAGCTTTAAGAAAATCATTTTGGCAGCTTTGTGGAGTATGGATTGGAGTAGGGTGATACTTGAGGCAAGGACACCAATTAGAAGCAATAGACTAGGTGTGAAACGGGAGCCAGAACTAGATTGATGACTATAGGAGAAGAGAAAATGGGATAGATAGATAGATAGACTTGTCTGTTTACCTATCATCTATCTATCTATCTATCTATCTATCTATCTATCTATCTATCTATCTATCTATCTCTATCTATCTATCTATCTATCTATCTATCTATATTTGTGTGTGAGGACACAAAGAGGAGCATGATACATGAGTACACACATGAGTATGTATATATGTACATATATACACATGCATATATTCATATGTATATATACATATGCACACCTATCATGTGAATAAAGGTAGAAGTGATATGATTTGACAACTGATTTGATAGATGGGATGAGTTGGAGTGAGGAGGGGAGAATGACACTGAGGTTGCAACCTAGATGAAAGAGAGCATGGTGGTGTCCTCCACAGTAACAGTTTAGAAGAGAGGATCTGGGAAAAGATAGGGAGTTTTGTTTTGGACATATTAAGTTTGAATGGAAGTGACTTATCCAAGGCCATATTGTGTATTTCTATACCTTTATTATCCCATTTATTCAGAGATGGGAAGCCCCTCAAAGATGAATGGATGTTGATCTTCCCCTGGGGAATCTTTCTGATGTTTTGGACCAGGGCCAAGATGAACTATTTCAATTTGTGGCAAATTTCTTTTATTCTACTGACTCCTATGTAATTATCTTATCCTTTCTGAAAGCCACCCCCATCCCTGGTATTTAATTCCCACCCCAGAGCACTTAAAAATAGTTTCAATTGAGCAATTGAAGGCTCTAGGTAATTAATATAGGGTTGTGGAGTTTTTTGTGATATTAATTGAAGTTTTATTGGTGCCTTTTAAACATCAGAATCATTTCCTGCTATTACCCTCTATTCTCTCCTCCAAATATAAACCTTCCCTTGTCACAAAGAAGAATAGTTAAGCAAAACCAATTTACACAGTAATCATGTCTGACAGCATTCCTTGCACGTGCTTTTAAACCTTCCAGCTTGGATCTTGCTCACACTTGCTTTTTGCACTCAACATTCCAGTATGGCCTTGTAGTCAGAATTGCTAGGTTCAAATCTCATTTCTTTCATCTGCTACCAGCACAACCTTAGGCAAATCATTTTACCTCTTGGAGTCTCAGTTTCTTCATCTATTAAAAGAAGGGAGTTGGATAAATAACCTGTTCAATTTTCCCTTTTAGCTCTAAGTCTGTGATCAGTAAGCTTGTTCCAGATCTGGGGCTCTAGGACAAAGAATAAAACCTCCAACAGGTAGAGTGGGTAGTAATCTGCTGAATTTTGCTTCCTAAACTCAAGGATTTGGCCAGCCAGGATGTTCGTGGGAGGGACTATGAACATGGCTCAGAATACCAAAGTTTTGAGTAGTTCTCATCAATGGTTACTCCACTTTGGTCCAGGGTTAATGATACTACAAAACAAAAGCTGATAGTCTGGAGTAAAGGAATCCATAAGAGTTTTTTCTTCTTTAATTGTGGGTCATTTTCTTCTTGAAACCTATTCTCTGGATTTCATCCCCTCTGGAACTTATGCCAATATCTGTTTGAAAACCTCCCAGGTACACTTGTTTTGTTTATTGCTGCTCAAGCATTTTTTTATGAATCATTTGGCTCACTTCAGATGTCTCCAGTGGTGGTGGTGGAGTTTGAGAAATTTAAGCCTGTGGGGCTGTAAGAGATTAGAAAGAGAATTCTGCTTTATTGCCCCCAAAGATAGAGGAAATTGCCAAAGATTACTGCTCTAACCCCAAAATCCACCTCCAGATGTGGATAAATTGTAGGTTAATTATAAGGAAAACTAGCATTTTAAATGAGAAGTTACATGAGCTTCAGTGGATGTCTCCCTAACTTTTCCCATTTGGAAAGAAGTCTTGAAGAAATCAAGCGTAATGTTCTAGCCCCTGGAGACCTGGATCAACTTGTTTGCTATTGATTTTCTGGAGGTGATGCCCAGTTTTCTTTGATAATTGCTTGTTGTTTTGATGAGCAAGCAGACAATACCTGATTTACTACATGGTATGCACCATGAAGACAGGGATCATATGTTATTTAAACTTTATCTCCTTCAGCACACTGCTGTTCATATGGTAGGAGCTTAAGGTAACAATAGTGCCACTGTTGACCCTAGGGTCTGCAGGATACCTTCTTCCAGTTAAGGGACTCCTTAGTCTGGATTCGCATGGGCTAGGTTTGGTTCTGGGGTAACTTGACCTAGAAAGAGAGAGAGGTCTGGCACTTCTTCTCTGTCTCTTTTTATTATATCATGGATCAATAGGGAAAGTCATTTAAAACTTAGGTTTGACTGGAATTGGGAGTCTCCCAAAAAGACACTCAATGAATAATGTAGATCAAGTAATAGGTCAGCTATTTCTCCTCCTTGCTTAAAATGCAAGACTCATAGTACACATTGACAAACACTTAACACATGACACTTTAATTTATAACTCTTATTAGGAACTCTTAGGCTGTTGATATTTAAGATATCAAAATATGAAATATTTTATGGGACTGCTAAACAGTCATTTCACCTTTACCTTGGCACTGTATTGTCCAAACAACTCCTTCAAAGTTCATATCTTCTGGGCAGCCAGGCCATGGCTCTTCTTCATGGCTCAATGTTCAGTCTTACACCCACCCAGGCATCACTTAACATCCCTTGCCACAGTCACTGGATTGTTGTGTTTGTTCTTCGTTAAAGAAGAGGACCATGCCATCAGAGAAATGATGATATGACTTGCTCTTGACTTTGTTTTGAGTGAGGGAGGGCTGTGCAAGGTCACCTGCTTCACTTCTCCTCCAGAGTCATCTGGATCCAGTGACCAGATATGCATCTGGAGATGGCCCAGGATGCAATGGGAGACCTTGGCCCCTTTAGGCTAAGGCCTATTAGTCACTGGGAAGAGGAAGAGGGCATTGTCTATTCTAGTCTGTGTAGTCTCCCCCACAGGAGGGAGAGAGACTTTTTACGGTGCATATGGAGGAGAAGGAATGATAGAGGGCAGATACATTCTTTTTATGACTTACTGAGTGGGCTACTTACTCTTCCTGGCTTAGTGACCATTCTTCTTGGATGCTGCACCCTCCCATCCCCCTCCATCATGGACACCAAAGGATATCTTCTTCATCATCAAAGTCCTGGATGTCCCTGGGAACATGTGCTCCAGAAATTAACCTGGAGAGCTCAGCTCCAATATTCCAACGGTATTACCATCATTGCAACAATAAATTAATTTTTGTTGAATGAATGAATTTACTCTTCATGTCTATTCAGAATGGTGTGGTCTGTTCCATCTGCAACCATCATGAAGAAGCCTAGTCTCTAACCCCAGATCTTTTTAGGAAATTGGTGTCTCAGCTGGACCTAAGAACAAGCTACCGTCTGAGACCTGAGAATAAAATCTATTTGTTCCTCAAGGTGTGTCTCAGATATCCCTACCTCATCTGAGACCTCTCTGACCATCCCCAAACCAATGGGGATTTATCTCTCCTTTGCCTACCTGTGACTACCTGTATTATACAGACTAGGATGAAATTATATGCTGTCTAGATTGTTTTCTAATTGGCTTTTGATTGATCATATACTCCCTCCCTCATGGTCTTCCCTTCTAGATGGTCAATTCCTCAAGTTGAGATCTTATCTAATACTTCTTTGATACCTTTGTATATAATGTTATTTTTTCTTTTTTTCAATTGATACTTTTCGTTGTGACATTACTTGTATTTCTAGATTGTCAGTTCCTAGAGTTGAGACTGTGTCTTATAATTCTTTGATACCATTGTATATAATGTTACTTTTTCTTTATGTTTTTATTGATACTTTTTGTTGTGACACTTTTATTTCCAAATATATCCTCCACTACCCAGTGAGCCAAACCTTCTTATGAAAAATTAAAAAAAAAAAAAACAGAAGATAAACAAGAAAGGAGTTTGGCAAGAATAACAATCCTATCAGCTGAACCTGGAAATATATGCAGCATTTCACACATGTTATTGGCCTCTTCCCCCAGTGAAGAAAGAAGGGAGGTACATTCTTTTTCTCATCTCTCCTTTAGGACAAGGTAGGTCACTCTAATTCCATAGCATCCAGTTTCCTTTGTTTATTCTGTATTTGCACATTGTTATACTTATGTATATTATTTTCCTAGTTCTTTTTACTTCACTCTGCCTTATTTCGTTTGTCTTGCTGTTCTGCTCTGAATCCTTCATATTTGATATCCATTAATATTTCATTGAGGCAGTTAGGTGGTACAGTGGATAGAATGCTGGCCCCAGAGTCATGAAAGCTCATCTTTGTGAGTTCTGGCCTCAGGGCCTTAGTAGTTGTGTGATTCTGAGCAAGTCACTTAACCCTTTTTACCTCAGTTTCCTCATCTTTGAAATGATCTGGAGAAGGAAATAGCAAACTGCTTCAGTATCTTTGCCAAGAAAATCCCAAATGGGGTCACAAAGAGTTGGACATGAAATGACCTCACAACAAATATTCATGTACCACAATTTGTTTAGTCTAGAGGTGGAGAACTTGCAGCCTTGAGGCCACATGTGACCACTAGGTCCTCAAGTATGGCCCTTTGACTGAATACAAACTTCATAAAACAAATCCCCTTAATAAAAGGGATTTTTTTTCCTGTAAAACTTGAACTCAGTCAAAAGACCACACTCAAGGACCTAGAAGAACACATGTGGCCTTGAAGTTGCAGGTTCCCCATCCCTGATTTAGTCATTCCCCAGTGCATGGGCACCTACTTTCCAGTTTGTTGCCACCACAAAAGTGCTGCTATGAAGATCTTGGGATATATAGGTCTCTTCTTTTAGGCTTTGGTCTTCTTGGGGTATAAGCCTAAGGACATGTTAGTCATCTTCTTAGTATATTCTAAATTGCTTTCCAGAATGATTATACTAATTCATAGTTCCACCAACAGTATGTAGATTTCGAATAAACAATTAAGACATAGATAAAATTTACCCATCCTTTGAACCCAGCTCTAGTCCTATATCCTTCAAAAAGCTTTCCTTAGCTGTTTTAGTTCACAATGATCTTTCTCTTGTAGTGCAAGGTCAATATGAATCAATAGTGTGACTTGGCATGCAAAAAACTAATGAGACCTTAAGCTGAATTAGGAGGCACAGTATCCAATATGAGGGAGCTGCTCTACCCTCATCAGACAACATTTGGAGCACTGAGTTCAGTTCTGGGCACTTTCCTAGAGTGTAGAAAAAGGAGGACAGCCCATGTGATAGAAGACCTTGACATAGGAGGATTAATTGAAAGAATTTGGGATGTGTTGATTGATGAAAACAGGATTGGGTAGTTGGGTGGGGGCGGAGAGGAGGGTCTGATAGCTACTTCAGGACCTGAAGGACGATCACATAGAAGATACTATTTGTCTTCTCTACACAGGTTCTAGGCATAGCATAAGAAGATGATTAATAAAGGATTGAGGTCAAGTCATATGTATTTTTGAACTTGTGGCAGGATTTGGTTCCAGGATTTTCTCCCAAACCTATGCCATCTCTACCCTAGCTCATAATTCACCTACCCCACTAGATGCCTATGTCATTAAATTGGCACTTATATATCCTACCTTGTCCATAGTTGACACTCCATGTTGTTGATTGATTAAGCCAAAGGTCTAAAGGTGATCAAATGGAGCTCATCCTAGGTCAGATGTGCCTCTGCAGAAAAATAATGGTACTGATGCTGCCATTAAAAACTAATGTTACAATGTGGAGACACTAGGTGGGGCTCTAACCAACTGACAATCAAAGAATTTTCCTATACAGATGGTTTGATAGACCTTTGCAGCCCCTTAGATTGCTTTGCATGGCATGGGCCATATTTACTCAGTTCAGTAAGGAGTTAACAGGGTTTCAGCAACTTGTTCTGTTTCTAATTAGTGGTATGAGTCTTTAAAAAGTCATTTAAGTTCTCCAAGTTTCAATTTTCTCATCTGTAAAATGGAGATGTGGGTTTAGATGGACTTTAAGATTTTTCTGGCTCAGGGGTTTTTGATCTGGGGTATAAGGTGATTATCAAGAGAATATGGAGATCATTTAGTAAATAATTATATTTACCTATTTAAGTTAATCTCTTAGTTTTATTTTTTTATGTGGAGATGCATGGACACTTTGGAATTTATTTCTTTTCATGTTGTCTAGAGGGCACCAGAAGGTTTACTAAAATTCAAGGGGTATAGGGATCAAAAAAGGTTTGTCTAGCTTTACTCTAACACTTGTTTGTCACTTAATGAAAAGATGGCTGCTTTATGATGTAGTGGAAAGATCTGTAGTCAAAGGGTTCTAGGTCTGAATTTTGCTACTGAACAACCTATGAAACCTTGAACAAATCATTCCCCTTCGCTAGGCTTTAGTTTCTTCTTCTGTAAAATGAGGAAATCAGATTACAGGATCTCTAATTTCCCTTCAAGGTTTAAAGCTTATGCTTGTACCTGTTTAAAGATTATGCTATGGTAACCTACACCTTGATGCTAATATATGGAAAAAAGACAAATTTTTCAGAGGGTTTAGACTTTTGAGGATGAGTCTGAACAGGATAAGGAAGAGAAAAAGAAAGAAAATTCTCAGGAATGAGAGAAAAGAGGAAGTACAGTAGTGGAACTGGAAATCCAGTCTCAAAATGGCACTCCTTCGAGAAGAGACTCCCAAGCATGGCCCAAACCAGATTAAAATGTATTTGGGAAATATTTAACAAAAATATACAATAAAACATAAATAATATTAATATGTGGTTTTCTAAGTCAGTATGCTTCCACAAAGATGCTTACATACAGCTTAGTGATCCCTGTTTTTATCTGAGTCTGACACCATTACTTTAGAACCTCAATAAAAGCAGTATTTATACAGTGGCTTAACTCCTTTACTCAAAACTGAATAGACTGTCACAGTTTTCCTTTAATTATTTATTTGTCTGTTTAATCTACTTATTTAAATAATCATTTAATTATTTTTTTGAGTTCCAGATTCTCTCCTTATCATACCTTTCCACCATTCATTTAGAAGGTAAGAAATGTGATATCAATTACATGTGTAAAGCCATCCAAAACATATTTCCATATTAGCCATGTTGCAAAAAATAACAATAAAAAGCCAGAAACATAAAGAAAGTGAAAAAAGTCTGCTTCAATCTACAGTTGAAGTCCATCAGTTCTTTCTCTGAAGGTGGACAGCATTTTTCATCATGAGGATGTAATTTTCTTGATTTGCTATATTGATCAGAGCTTTGATGTCTTTCACATTTTCTCCTTAAGATATTGCTGTTACTGTGTACATTGTTCTCTTTGTTCTGCCCACTTCACTTTGCATCAGTTTGTGTCTTCTCACGTTTTTCCAAAACCATCCTATTCATCATTTCTTATAGCGCAAAATCACATTCATATACCATAACTTCTTCACCCATTCTCCAGCTGATGAGCATCCCCTCCATTTCCAACTTTTTACCACCACAGAAAGATTTGATATGTCCTTTACTTTTTTATTTGATCTCTTTGGGCTACAGATCTAGGAGTGGTATTGCTAGGTTAAAGGGTGTGCACAACAACTATGCCGTTTGGGCATCCATAGTTCCAAATTGTTCTCCAGAATGATTGAACCAATTTACAACTCCACCAACAGTTTTTTAGTGTACCTATTTTCCCACAACTCCTCAGCATTGCCATTTTTCATTTCTGTCATCTTAGCCAATCTGATAGATATGAAATGATGCCTCAGAATCTTTTAAATTTGTATTTCTCTAATTAATGTTTTAGAACATTTTTCTCGTGACCATTGATAACTTTGATTTCTTCTTCTGAAAACTGCCTGTTCATATCCTTTGACCACTTATCGACTGAGAAACAGACGATCATTGTTTCATGAGTTGCTCATGCAGAAGTGCTTTCAGATTCCTGGTGCTACGGGTTCGTTTATCAGGGATCTGGTGTGTGTGTGTGTGTGTGTGTGTGTGTGTGTTGAAATGGGACAAAGAAGTGTAGTGTGACCAACAACGCATCCTTTTCCTTCGGAAAAAAACATCAGGAAACAAGTGTATGAACACACACACACACACACACACACACACACACACACACACACACACACACACACACACACACACACCGATTTCCTCTACTGTTCGCTGTATCTCCCTTCCTCTCTTTTCTTTTTTTTCTCGGTCTTTTTTTTCCTTCTTGCGCTCCTCTCAGTCCTCCCTTCTACTTCCCCCTTCTGGCTCATGGGAAAGCCGAAACCTAGAGTGTTGGGAAGGGACCCCTCGCAGCTTTGGACAGAAGACTGCAGGGGCGCCCAGAGCACACAGCTGTGGGGTCGGTGGGGTAAATGGACTAGGGGGGCGTGGACAGGAGAAAAGACACTCTACCAGGTAGGCGAAGTGGATAGTGGTGTGTTCCATCCCTGATCTACGCCCCCTCCTAGACCCTCCCCTGCTCTCAGGCTAGGTCCAGGAGCCCGCCTCTTGCCTGCCTGAGAGGGGTTACTCGCGGTCAAAAACCCTGTTTTTTTGTTTTTTCTGATCCTGTCCACATTTATTTTCCCGGCACCCATAGGGTGGCACCTCTGCTCAGGGGATAGAAAAGTGACTTTTCACTAGCTTCTCTCCCGACTGTCCAAAAAGTATCTCCCCTCCACTTCCCCCCCGCCTTTCTTTTTTAAAACTGGATTTAACCTGCAGAATCCTCTTCACTTCTGGGCTGGAACTGCGGGTTCCCAAGATCAAGTAAGAAGACCGTGGCTCTTTTCTCAGGTTCAGAAGCCCCGGGAGGGAAGAAAGAGGGAGAGAGAAGATAAAACAAAGGGAATCAGGAGGAAGGACAGAAAAGAGCCCAAGAAGGAAGGAAAGGCAAAGGAGAAAAAGAAAAAGAAATGGGGAGAGAGGGAGATCCAGAGGAGGAGAGAACGGCGTGTAGGCACGTGTTTGCGGAGTGGAACGTTTTCATTCCAAGGTTTTGGAGTTGCCCCCAAATGATCCAGTGTGAGCGTTTTCTAATTGAGCTGCAAGTGCAATGCACTGTGTTAAGCACCCTACAACCTCTGCTGAGGGCTGGGAGAGATTCAGCTTGTTGAGAGTAGACCTAGAATGATCTTCACTTCCCTTTCCCCCAGTCTGTGTGGCTAACATCGACCCAGTCAACCCCAGATCGCACATTATCTGATTCCTTGGTCACCTGTAAGCCGGCTCAGGATGATCGGAGAGGAGAGGAAAGAGATCTGATGAGCCATAAATGCTCACTTTCCCTCCCCTCAGCGCTCCCTCCACCGCACTCCAGGATATAGCGAGGATGGTGAGGAAAACTCTGTGGGACTCGGATGGAGAGAGGGAAAAGACTTCGGAAGAAGGTGGCTTATCTTACCCTAGACTGTCTTTTTTTTCTTAAGGGTAGGAAAGAAATGTTTTGGGGCTTCTTTCCGATAGGGATAATCTATAGGAGATTATCTACACACAAGACTCTCCCTTGGTGGTAGAGGGAGTGTGTGTGTGTGTGTGTGTGTGTGTGTGTGTGTGTGTGTGTGTATACACGAGTGAGTGTCTGTGTGTGTAAGCGCGCAGAGAACCGAACTCAGCCTGGTCCAGCGGAAGAATGCGTCATAAGGTGGGTGTGCGGCTCTTTCATTCAAACTTTGGCGAGTTAGAGAAGGTGTGACCAATCAGAGCTCGGGACTCCGAATAAATTAGGCAAATCACCATCTGGCGATGGGTCAGATGACTCCGATACTTTTAAAAACTACAACTTCTCCCTCCCCGACCTCCTTCCTTGACAGCAAGTCATCTCCTTGGCCTCTGAGGTTGTGAGCGAATATAGTTCACTCTCTTTCCCTGTCGCCCTCAACACTCACACTCACACATTCCTTAGTGCCCATATTCCCCTCTTAATTTTTTTCCCACGAACTTCTTGACTTTTACCTTATTATTGCCCAGAGGAAAAGACAAAGTGCACCTCAGGTTCGCAAAAGGATTTCCTTCCCTTGCAGAGGAAATATCCCTAGTTTTTCCCCCTTCCTCCTCAGCGTGAGGGACTGCGGCGGGGGGGGAAGCGATGAGAAGCTTCATTTCCCTGCTTTGCCTCTGGAGTCTCCATTGTTCTGTTGCCGCGGGAAACACAGATCCGGATGGTCCAGAGGGGCGACTTAAAGGTAATGCTCATTTATTTTCATTTTTCATTCTGGTTTCTTTTCCACAATTTGCTCCTCTTAGCACCTCTTTCTCCCTCTCGGTCTTTTTCGCATCCTTCTTAATTGCTTTCAGTATCCACTTGTTCTTTGGATCCAGTTTAGCTTTCCCCAAGCATCTTCCCCATCGCGTGGCAATAGAAGGACAACTGAGGCCAATCTAAGTTTACGTTCCCCACATCTCTCCCCATCTAAGTCTCTCGAGCTTTTAAAAATTACACTTTCATTTTAACTTGCGTTCGTTCTGTCAGATTGCCAGTAATTCGCCTTGCCTTTAATTTTTTTCCCCTGGTCATTGATCATTCAGGATTAAGGTAAAGAGCAGGGTTTAGCTGCCCTAGTCGGTTTATTTTAATCTGTCATAGGTTCCTGGAAAGATGGGAGGAGGGAGGATATCGCTTTCCAATTCCAAGAAAGTTTGCTTTCCTCTGTCCTGACTAGTGCGGGAGTTTGGAGCAGCAGCTGTATTCAGAGAAGTTGCTAGGTTTGTCACTTTTTGATGCACCAGCATCACCTCCGTTTTCCTCTGCTTCCTCCAGTTCCTCCTCCTCAGCCCTTTCTCCACCACTGTGTCCCCAGTTATAGCTCTTCGAGTTTCTATGTAGAAGGTGCCCAACTTCAGTATTAGAATGGCACCAAATACCTTTGAACTTTCTAAGTCAATTGAGGGAGGCAGTTGGGAAGGTGTGTCGGGGAACTCCCAAATGGCATTTTACTTGTTTGAACTTTATGACCGCCCTAGTTTAAAAGAGCTAACAGAAAATGCCCATGGGTGCTTACAAATTTCCTTTTTCTAAAAAACCTTTTAAGACAGGGGTTCTTAATCTGGGCCCCAAGAACTTAAAAATTAAAAAAATAATTGCATGTCAGCATAGTTGGTTTCCTTTGTAATTCTATGTATTTTGTTTTATTCATTTACAAACATTCTGAGGAGGGGTCCATAGGCTTCACCAGAATGACAGAGGGGTCTTTGACACACAAAAAATTGAAAACTAAAGTTTTCACAGGCTTGGATTGGAGTATTGGGTTGAGAGATTGCAAATAATAAAAATGCAGTTCTAAGGCAGCTAAAAAAGCTTGCTTATAATTTTTTGGAGTTTCAAAGCTTATTAATGAGCTGTGTGACTTTAAACAAGTCACAACCTCTTCAGGATTCAATTTCTTCACCTCTAACATAAAAGTGTTAGTTTAGGTAAGATAGTAACAATTCTCTTTCAGCTCTCTGTTCTAGTAATTTAAGGATTTATTGACCACTGAACAACAGATGGAAAGGCATCAAGGGATAAAGATAAACTAAATCTTGCTCAGGTGTGCATATATACACCTATCTCTTGCAATTAATTCCTTTTTCTTTTCAGGCATATCTTTCTGTCCTCTCCCTGCTCCTGCCCTCCCCCTCAGTTTATCTTCTGTCATTCTCTCTACAATATTTTCATTTTCTCTGAAGGGAGGAAGGGTTGGGAAGGAAGAAAAGAGATTGCTTTTGTAATGGTGTGGGGGGGTGGGGAAGGAGAGAGAGGGGAAAGAAGGGAGGTCAAGTGAAGGGAAGGAGGGAGGGAGGGAGAGAAAAGGAGGAAGTATGGAGAAAGGGAGACAGAAAATGGAGAAGGAAACAGGGTGGAGAGAGAGCAGAGAAGAGAGGAGGGAGATGGAGAGAAGAGACTGTAATAACTCTACTTTGGTTATCACACCACTGCCAAAGTGCTTTTGTTGGGCCATCTATCTGTGGGACAGTATAGCGAAGAGGGTAGTACAGTGTCAGAGGTAACCATTTGAAGAGCACTGGATAGGAAAAAACTACTCCAGGTCAGAGGATTCTGGTGTGTTTCCTGGTTCTGCTGTTTACTTTTACAGGAAGAAAGTTCCTTCATGGGGCTGTTTTTCTTTTTGTCTTTGTGTAGCATAGTGCTTGGTAGACAGTAAGCATTTAATGAATACTTGGTTAAATTGAATTGAATTTCAGCTGTGTCAGTTTGGGCAAATCATTGAAACTCAGAGCCTCAGTTTCCATATCTATAAAATGGAGATTATCATAGACCTGTCTTCTCTGCTTCACAGAGTTATTGTGATGATCAAATGAGATACTATGTGACAAGCACCTTGAAATCAGAAAGCATCATACAAATTTTGGTCATTATTGTTTGACAGATGAAAAACATGAGGCCAGAGAGATAAAGCAACATGCCCAAGGTCACACAGCTAATTAGCAGTACACTCTAGACTAGAACCTTGACATATAAATTGCATCCAACTATATTCCTTTGTCCGCAGATAAAAGCTTAACTGAACATATTCAGTCCAATACAGTACATGCTCCTGCCAAGCCTTCAGTGCGGTTTAACGTCAGAACCTCCAGGGACCCAGAGCATGAAGGCTGCTATCTCTCCAGGGGCCATGACCAACATTTAAAAGACTGTGGTTTCAACACAACAGCAAAAACCTTTTTCATCATCCACGGATGGACGGTGAGCTCCTGGGGGAGGGAACTCCATAGTTTTATCAGTTTCTGGCTTCTTTTGTTCTGTTTAGTTAAAATGAACATCTAGGCTTCTGGTCCTCCCTTTCTCTCTTCTCTCCGCAGGCACCCCCACCCCCACCCCCACCCCCACCCTCCAGCTTGCTGTTTGCATTTCAGGCATCTGTAAAGAATGAGTCCAGGCACTGAACTTAAGGAGCAGGCTGTGTTCCAGCTGCAGCCTGTGGTGGCTGACAGCAGGCTTTACCCCTGGCACATACCAGGCTTACCCATGGAGCTCCTCAAAGCAGCAGCAGCAGAACCCAACCACCACTTAAGAAGCCCTTTAATTGTGTTTAATTACATTGGTCAACTACTGCCTTCCAACATCCCTTTTTGTATGTCAAGTTGGCTGGAGTCACTTGACTGACTCTGAATCTGAAGAGGAGCCAGAAGAGTTGGCTGGGAATGGGGGGTGGAGTGGGGTGAGGGAGCTCCTGGCTTGGTGCCCTCTTCTACCCAGAGATGGGCTGGTTCAAAACTGCTGAAGCTCTTAGGGATATACTATCAGAGCAGCATGTGGTGAAAGATCTACTTGTAACAGTCTTCAACAAAAAAGGTTTTAACACTGAACTTCAGAGACTTTAGATGAGTGAGGGGTTAGGTTATCTCTAAGTCATGTTCTAGCTCTAATATTTTATAATTCTGTGACTAGGGAAGTTATTCATTTATAAGACAACCATTTGCACTAAAAATTCTAGGTTAAGATGGTAGTTTTTTTTTTTGACAACCCACAAAAATGTTACCTCCAAGTAAAATGAAGCATCCAACAAATAATAAAGCTCGCATTTAGAGTGCTTTAATGTTTTATAAATATTTTATATGTAATTATATATAAACATTTAATGAATATTATATTTATATATAAGATATAACACAATATATTTATCTATTTATACATATATGTATATATTTACATATAATATAATATATTCATACATATATGTATATACTTATATTTATATAAAATATTGCATATTTATATAAATATATATTTATGATATTTATAAATATTAGTTCATTTGATCCTTACAACAACCCTGGCAGGTAAATGCTATTAATAACCTTATTTTACAGAACAGGAAATTGAGGCAGAAAATGGTTAAATGACTTGGCCAAAGTTTTGCAGATAGTGTCTGAGGCCAGGTTTGAACTCAGGTCTTCCTGATTCCAGGTCCAGGACTAGTTGTATCACTACATAGAACAAATATCACCCCTGCCCACAAATAACAATCAAATCACATAAGCAATTAAACAAAATATCTTTAAAAAGTGTTTGCCAATGCCTGTAGTTCCAATGGTCTCCACTCTACCATCCGTTTAGCTATTGTTTGATGCTGTTTTCCATTAAAGGGTCAAATTCTATGAAGACACTTGAAGCTTGAAGTCAGGATCTGTGTTTTGTTTTTGTGTTGGCACTCCTAATGTCTAGTACAGTGCTTGTCAATTAGGAAATAATTAATAAATGTCAGTAGAATTACTTTGAATATTGTTCTTTCTGCCTCTATTCCTCCCCACCCCCTTCTGTCTGAGCAGGCTTCTGATAGGGAAGGTGAGGAAGAAAAAGCTTTGCCAAACTGATATATTAATGTAAGCCATAAAGTGCTTATGATGGTAGTGAGAAATTCATTTCTTTCACACAGTGTAGGTATTTTGCCATCTATCACCAAATGATAGAAGGAAGGTTCTAGGATCTTTCCCTCCTTCTTGACCAGAACTGGACCAATGCAGGGGAAATGCAGGGATTTTTCTACCTGGTGAGGTTTGAGACATACAGAGAATCTGCCTGCCTAAAAATAGTAATAGCTAGCATTTATACAGCTCTTTAAGATTTCCCAAAAATTTTGCAAAATTTGTAAGTATGCCATCTCATTTGATGTTTACAACCACCTTATGGAGTAAGTGCTATTATTATGCTCATTTTACAGCTGAAGAAACTGAGACTGAGAGAGGTTTCATGGGTTAAATTCCTAGTTCACATCAACTCCCACACTGGGCTTCTCTGAAATTCAGTATGATTAGATCAACACTTATTTAATGTCTACTGTTTACCAAGAGATGCATAATGTAGATAAGAGATCCCAGCCCTTACAGACTTCTGAGTTGGAGAACCCTTGAGTTAAACCAAAATACAAACAGTCCTCAATTTACCAAAAGTTTTATATTTTCTTAAAGATTCTAAGTTGTTTGTGTGGAGTGGGAAACGTGGAAATAAAAAAAGTCATAGTAGATACGTTCCCAGGCCAGCCCACAAAAATCTGATTAATCCATAATGTACTAGAAATGACTTTCTAATATACATAACTTTATAACATTGTTTTCTTTTTTGAGGAAATTATATTCTACATTTGACTATGGAACATTATTATCCTATTTCCCTTGTCCCAGCTGTGGGAACAAAGACTCCCCCAGCTTCTTTCTAGCCCTAGTAGAGGGTGACCTAGACAATAGTAACTTGTTATTTCTCTATATTTGCATAAGAGAAAGTACCTTTCTGTATTTTTATCAGAGAAAGAAACTCCTTAGCTCATCTGCTCCCAGAGAACTCCACAGCTGTACTCTGACTGTTTTGAATGGGCTATTCAAAATGTGAGGACTGTGACAGAAAAAAACCTTAAGAAATTATCCTTCACTGACACTTTAATATGGATTAATTTCTGAGATTAGGAGGCATCTGTGGTGTAGGGAACAGAGAAGCAGCCAGGCCTGGAGGCAGGAAGAGCTAGGTATAAGACCTACCTCTGTCCCATAATGACTGTGTGATCTTGGGCAAAACATTGAAACTGTTAGCGTCTTGGTCAACTCTCTAAGATTATAAATTACAGAGGAAGTAAAAGATCTGATTTGGTAAATGGAATTTCCTGTCTGGGAGCTCCTCTATACCAATGATCATCCAGTCCAGTTGCTGAGATTTAGCCAAAACTTTCAGCAGAAGCCTGAAAGATTGAAACACTGAGAAAGAAAATTCTTTTTTTTTTAAAAAATAATTATTTTCAGTTTGAAACTCTCTCCCTTTCACTATCTCATTTCCCCTGCACATTGAGGAGAAAAAAAGGAGAAATTTACATGATAACTTTATTATATATTTAAAAGGAATAGTAAGTTGTATATATTTGCAGTTTCGCGTGCAATCATCTTTTAAAAATTCTGCTTTGTTATGGAAATCCTTGTTTTATTTAATTAATTCAAAATAAAATTTAAAAATAGAAAGTAAGAAATATGACACCTGTTATGTATTTGAGATTATGCAAAACATTTCTCTGTTCACTAGGTTCCCTGCCCCCCCTCCCATTCCCACCCTAATAGCAAGAAAGAATATGCTTTAATCTTTAATCTTGGCCCTTCATTTCTCAATCTGGAGATAGATAGCATGTTTCATTGTGAGTCTTGGAGTTGGTGTGGATCGCTGTATTGATCAGTTACCAAATCTTTCACAGTTGATTGTCTTTATAATATTGACATTACTGTGTAGATAGTTCTCCTGGTTCTGTGCATTTCACTTTGCATCAGTTCATAAAATCTTCCTAGGTTTTTCTGAAACCATCCCCCTCATCATTTTTGTAACATAATAGTGTTCCATCACATTCATATGCCATAACTTCTTCAGTCATTCCCCAATTTATCTGCATCCTTCTTAGTTTCCACTGTTTTGCTACCACAAAAAGAACTGCCATAAATATTTATGTACATATTGGTCCTTTTCCCTTTCATTTACTCTTCTTGTAGTATAGACCTAGTAGTGAAATTGCTGGGTCAAAGGATATACAGAGTTTTATAACCCTTTGGGGATAATTCCAAATTGTTCTCCAGAATGGTCTGAACATTTCACAGGTCAATCAACAGTACCTATTTTCCCACAACACCTTCAGCATTTATTATTTTCCTTTTCTGTCATCTTAGCCATTCTGAGAGATGTGAGGTTGTATCTCAGAATTGTTTTAATTTCCCTTTCTCTAATTATTAGTGATTTAGAACATTTTTAATGTGACAATAGCTTTGATTTCTTCTTCTGAAAAAATCTGTTCATAATCTTTGACCATTTATCAAGTGGGGTATGGCTCTAATTTTTATAAATTTGACTCACTTTTGATGGCAGCAAAAGAGGTTCCCTATCTTGACAAAAGTTTTGCTTGGAATTGTCCCCATTACTGATTTATTCAGAAAACATTTTTAAGTGCCTAATATGTGTAGAGTGCATGGGAAGATAAGTTTTTAGGCTGAACTACCATCCTTGCCCTTATGGAGCTCAGTCTACACTGTGACAAGTTTAATTTGTGAGTAACCAGCATGAAGGACTCAGGGCAATCTTTAGTTTCTGTGGTTGAGAGAAGCTCCCGAAGACTTAAAGGGAAAATAACAGCACCATGTCTTCTTTCCTGTGCAGATGAGTGGCATGTTTGAGAATTGGTTGTTCAAGCTCGTGTCAGCCCTCCAGATGAGAGAGCAGGATGCTAATGTCGTTGTGGTGGACTGGCTGCCATTGGCCCATCAGCTCTATACAGATGCTGTCAACAACACCAGGGAAGTGGGTTCTAAAATTGCCAAGATGCTGGATTGGCTGCAGGTAATTGGGGGAGGAGTACATTCTAAAATTAGGGGAAACTATGTCAGTTCCTGTTACAGTGAATTCCAAAGACCCAATGAAGTTCTTTTGAGTTGGAATTGTAGAATCAAACATTGTTTGGAGTAAGTCAGGTCATCAGCTCAATGCAGAGGAAACCTTTTACTGGTACCAAACGGAAGCATTCCTAGTCAATGTATTTGCCAAGAGAGAATCTGACTTGTAATATGTCCTGGCCCAGTGGAAGGAGTGTGGTAGAAGATTCAGAATCATTTGGACCCAGGTTCAAATCCCAGATCTTTTGTTTGTTAACTATTTAGGCCTGAGTAAGTCACTGCTCAGGGCAGCTAGATGGCACAGTGGGTAGGATGTCAAGCTCAGACTATCTGTGTGATCTTGGGTAAGTCACTTAACCCAGTGCCTCAGTTTCCTCATCTGTGAAATGAGTTGGAGAAGGAGATGGCAAATCACTCCGATATCTTTGCCAAGAAAACCTCAAATGGGGTCATGAGGAATTGGAAATGACTGAAAAATGACTGGACAACAACAAAAATCTCTACATAAGTATCTCATCTGTAAAATGAGGGGATAAGACTAGCTGACCTCTAAGGTTCCTAAGATTTGATTCTGTAATATTTGCTGATTTCATAAACCCACATTTTAGTCCAAGGCAGCATGACTTGATACAAAGAATAAGAAATTTAGCTTGACTTGCATTTGAGTCCTGAGTTTGAAACTACCTATGTAACCTTGGGCAAGGTATTCACCCCTTTGACCTCAGCTTTCTCCTTAGTAAAATGAGAGGCTTGGCTTGATGCCTAAAGTCCCCTGCAGTGAGCTCTAAATTTTATGGTTTTATTGGATGTGGCTAGAAGCCAAAGTCTTCTTATAATTTTAAAGGTTCTCAGGAGGTTCCACAGTTATAGCTGCTGATTGTGGGTAGTTGGATATTAACCAACTTTCTAAGGGAGTTTGAATGAGATTCATGGAAATACATCTAAATAAGTACTTTAGAACACTAAGCACGAAGAAGGAGATCTTAAATACTCTCTTTACATGTTAACAAGTTACCAGGCATCCACAGGATAGACTAGAATAGGTCTATGCTAGCAAAATGAAGTAATTGTCTGGATCATTCAAGTCTGAATCTTAGTTTTTTGCATCAGAAATCAGGTGAATTGGGAGAGGATTCTGGCCTGAATTGTCAAGATCATCACCTTCTATTTCTACCTAAGTCTATGGAGGCCTGTTCTTTGGGCCATGAGGATAATGACCTTTTCACAGTTACCTATTTCCTCAAAGTTAGGCTTCCTTAACTTTTTTGCAGAGATGGCTACTGTCCTCCTTACTTGAAACCCAGCAGTACATTAGGGTGAGTGTGGGAGCACAGAGATTCAGAAGATCATAGGCTTAGAGTTAAAAAGGACCTTAGAGGTTATTGAATCCAATGTCCTTATTTTACAGATGAGGAAACTGAGACTTCAGGAAGTTAAGCTACTTGCCCATGGTCACATAGCCAGTGTCAGTGTGGTATTTGGATCTTAGTCTGCCTGAATCCAAGTTTAGTTACTCTATGATATCAGAAGAAATAGAGTGGAGGAGAATTGGGGATGGAGAGGATAGAGAACTGATGGGAAAATCCTGTCATTGAGCCATTAGGGAGAAGACTGTGACCAGTAGTTTCAGATGTTTCTCTTCTATTTTCCATTCCATTTGATTCAACAGGTATTTGCTAAGTGTCTCCTATGTGCTTGGCAATGTGCTTAGGTGCTGAGAGATACAAAGACAAAAATGAAACAGTCCTTATTCTCCAAATACAGCCCCATTGTGCCATGTTTCCTTTCAATCTGAAGTGACTAAGGGGTACAGATAGAGAATCAATGGGTCTTGTTGGTACCTGCTAGCCAGGCCCTTCCTTATAGTTCTTGGATAGTTGAAATTGGAGTCATGAACCTTGGTTCCAATCTCGCCCACAATCTCTCATTCCCATGAGCTTGAGGATCTCAAGTCAACCTTTCAAATGCCCAAGGATTCTAGAGAGAATACTAGTCTTTCTGTCAAGGATCAGTTAGGACTTTGCTTGACCCACAGTAGTGCTGACTGACCTCTTCAGACTCAGAAACTCAAGCTTCTAATAAATGTGTTTTTGTGACTTCAGGAGAAGGAACATTTTTCTCTTGAGAATGTTCACTTGATTGGCTACAGTCTTGGAGCTCATGTTGCTGGATATGCTGGAAACTTTGTGCAGGGGACAGTAGGCAGGATCACAGGTAAGTGCTGCTTCCTTATGTACTTGGAAACCCTCCAATTCCCCATCCTCTTGATCTCCTTTTTCACCCTTCTGATTACCTGTACTTTTCTGAAGTGTTAAAGGATCTTCAGTTGCTTTGGTTTATTCTCAGAATGTGGAAGTTGGAACTAACCCAAAAGGTCATCTCGTCTGTCCCATCACTTTACAGATGAGACAATGGAGGCCCATAAAGAGTAAGTGATTTGTCCAAGTTCACCCAGCTAGTTAATGATAGAGATAGGATTAGATTTCAGATCTTTGGATTCTCTGTCCAATCCCCTTTTCATGTTCTTGTTTCATGGAAAGGACTTTAATTTTTAGTTTTGTCACTAATCTTTGCTTTTGCCATCAAAATGCGTCATAGAGATTAATTTTAGGAACCTGTTGGTGATAAAGTGACCACATAGAAGGGTCAGGGTCTTTCTGGATTCTGGATGACATTTCACGTCCTTGTGTACCAGTTTTCCCATCTGCAGAAATGATCTAATAAACCCTATTTGGTGGGCATGGGGTGAGATCAGATAAAATAGATCCAACATATCTCTGAGAGCTAGAACTAGAATTGCCCTTAGAAATAGTTTAGTGCTTCCAATTTATTTTGCAGTTGAAGAAACTGAGGTCTAGGAGATAATTTGTTTGAGGTCATGTTTAATTCAATTAAATAAACATGAAGTGCATACTATGTACAAGGTACTTTTCTAGTTTCTGGGACTGCAAAAAAACAAAAATGAGACTGTTTCTGCCCTTAAGGAGCTTATATTTTATCAGGGTAAATAATGTGCAAATAAATGAATGGCTAAATAAATAAATAGATGAGCAACAGGTACAAGATATACAGGGGCCCAAGGAGACATTAGCACCTGGGTGGATGAGATGGGGCTTTGGAACCAGGGAAGGCCTTCTGTAAGAGGTAGAGCTCGAGCCCTGAGCCTGAAGTGAGGAGAGAGTATATCTCCAGTATTAGGGACAGCCTGTGCAAAGCCAGAGAGATGAGAGATATCATGTCAAGTGTGAGGAGCAGCTAATAGGCCAGTGTGGCTGGAACTTGAGTTCATGAAAGGAAATAACATAGTTAGGAAGTGATAGAATTATACGATAACCCAAGGGGCCTCAAGAGACAATCCAGAGTTCTTTCCCCAGCATCACGCTATCTCATGACAAAGCATGCTTTGAGCAATGAAAGCACTTTGTCAATGTAATGCATTTTAAAGAAATTGCTGAGTTTGATTTCTCCTTTTTGATTCTGTTCTCCCTCTTGGATTGTGATTCTGTGCTGCAGCTGAACTCAGGCCCCTCTTTAACTCAAAGAACAGTCAATAGTTATTCAGAGCTGTGTTTCCTGGGTGATGTCTGGTTTGGAAAAAAAAAATTAGGCAAAACAGTGTCTGAGCCCTGAATAAAATGGAAGGCTTAATCTTTTGGCAGCTTTATCTGGAACTCCCCTTTGAGAGCAAGGAAAAGAAGGAAGTGTCACTTTATATTGTGTGCATGATTTTTGTAATTAAAATAATCTGGTTTATGTTGGATGGCCATGCATCATTCATATGTAAATTGATTGGCACAGTTAATGAGATCTTCCTCATTCAGGATCTCCTGAGTACAATAAGAAACCTGAATTGAGTTTTATTCTCTAAAGTTTAGCTGAGCTTCAATTTGAATTTGGTTATTGAATAATCATTAACCTGCATGAGGTAGTGGATTTGGAATTCGAGGACTTGGGTTTCAATCTTATTCTCTGGCTGTAAGTCAGTTAAGTCAGTTCACATTCTTCCCCCTCCCTGCAGTTTTCTTATTTGTAAGATTTTCCTTCTATCATATTTGTTCTTTGAAGGCATATCCAGAGGCTAACCCTAGGAAAAGTGAGATACTGATGCTTGTTTGTCCTTAATAAGCCCCACATCCAGGCCCCCCTCCCCTCCATTCCCCTCCATGTACCCCTCCTGTGTCTGTGGTTCTCTGACTTCCCTAGTCCCTTTGTCAGGTGGAAAACACGTCGTATCTCCCATACTAGATTGTAAATTCCCTAACTTTAAATTTCTTTTCATAGTTGCATCCTCAGGTCTGCTATGTGCAAGGGACTATGTTAGGGGCTTAATAAATGTTGAATGAGAGACATAGGATAAATTCACACTGAGGTGTTAAGGACTTAATTTTGTTATTCCTCCCAAGGGCTTTACCTTTTAAGTGAAGACCACAGTCTTCTGTGTCATTAAGTCATACTTAGTCCTAAGGAATGACTCCTAATAGTGGTATTTCAGGCATGACAAAGTTTTATTGGTTGGGACTTTGAAGTTCATAGAAACCTAGGACCTTTGAGGGCATTGAATGCCTCATTGTTTCACAGATGCAGAAACAGGCCTGGAGAGTTTAAATGATTTGCCCAATGTCTTTCTGGATCTCTGAGTTCAAATCAGCTACTTTCCTCTGCACCATTTTGCCTAGTACACCTTGGTCACAGCCACACAGTTGGTGGAAAAAGCTGGGACTCGAAACAATCCACAAGTACATTTTAGGAGTAATAGGACACTGGTCTTAGAGTCAGGAAGATCTGTGTTGAGACAGTTAGTGCCTGTGTGATACCCAGCAAGTCACTTAACTTTTGTCTTTTTCAATTTCTTTCAGGGGGTTGGTTTCTATTACCTCTAAGGTCCCTTCCCACTCTAAATCTATCATCAGTGATCCAGGTACTGAGCTAAGTCCTGTGCTTAAGAAGAAAAAACCAAACAGCTCCTGTCTTCAAGGAATTAGATTTTAAAGAGGGAGATGTATATAAATTGGGGCATTTAAGATATGTGCAGAGTAGACAGAAAAGCAATCTTGGAGTGAAAGACATTTGGGGGATTGATTAGACATCCAATGTTCATCTCATCTACATGGCACAGGGAAACTGAACACTGGGGGTGGGGGGAGACTGGGCTGTCCTGGCAACTCTTATGTATCACCCCACCTGTACAAGAGGGTATCTCCTTCCCTCCCTTCCCCACGACTTAGTTGAGATGTTTGACTCAGTCCAACTTGTAGAGAACTGTAGTTCAGCAAGAAATATGATCTTGTCCTGGGCTTTGCCTTTGTTGTCCAGACTCACAGGGATCTGCTAATTAACCCTGTTTCTGGAGCAAAGCAGCTTCCTACTAGGCCACTCTTGGGCCTATTGTCTGAGGGGCTCCCCTGCTGGATGAGCTGCATGTGGTTGGAGGGCCAGGCCAGCAGTTTTTAAATGTTGGCTCACAGGAGGCCCACTGTGCTCCTGTATGCAGAAGTCTGGGGCAGGAAACCCCACCAAATGAAAACAAATCATTGCAGTGGTCCAGAATCAGGAGAGACCATGGGGGCCCTCTGCTCAAGACATCTCCCTTCTCCTGGTCAAGGCCAGACTCCAAGCCAAAGGGTGTAAGCCCCAACATTAGGAGTCTGTCTTTTTGGCTTATTTGGGTGGCAGCTACTGACACATATCATTTCCCTTTTTGTCCTGCCCCGTGAAGTGGGCAGAATGCTAATGAATACATTGTACAGAGAGTCAGGATCTGTCGCTGGCTGGATGACAGGCCCCTCCTACCAGCTGAAGGGGAGAATGCTTGGCATAGGCTCAGCTGGGAGGGGAGATTTTCCTTTCTCAGAGATGCAGTTATAGATGTTGCCTAGGCTCACTGTCTTCCAACATCATGTCAGATGCTAAAGATAATTTCAATAGGGGTCTTGCCATCTCCCCCCATGTATTTTCATCTGGTGGGTTTCCTTTGTGATTAGGATGGGGATGAGGACTTGGAGGTGATGTCATGTTTGTTTTCTGAAGCTGGTGTTGGTGAATAAAGGTTAGAGAAGTCTTTAGCCAGAGGAGGCATTTGGAGGCAGTGTGTTATAGGGAAAGAAACTTAGCTTTGAAATTAGAGATCCTGGGTTGGAATCTCAGCTGTATTCTTTCCTAGCTGTGTGACCTTGAGCAAGTAAGTTAACTTGAGTCTCAGTTTCCTCATCTGTGGAAAATAATGGGATGGTGAACCAGGTAATCTCTAAAATTAGTTTTGAATCTAAACCTATATCAGTTTTATAACAGGCTAGTGTTTTCTGTGTTTGACTGTGAGTAAACTATTCTTTCTCTCTAGATCTTAATGATAAAATAGGGTTCAACTAGACAGCTTTTTAAAAATCCCCATTTAGTCGTGGATTCTTTGATCTTTGTTTCTCTGTTTTTTTTTTTTATTAATTTGTTTGTTTTCAGTTTTCAGCAATCACTTCCATATGTTTTAAATTTTTCTCCCCCTTCCCCCTCCTTCCCCAAGATGGCACATAATCTTATATTCTTATTAAACACATTTTCACATTAGCCATATTGCATAGAAGAATTAAAAAGAATGGGAGAAACCATGAGAAAAACCAAACCAAACCAAAACATAGCAAAAGAGAAAACAGTCTGCTTCATTCTGCTTTCTGATTCTATAGTCCTTTCTCTGGATATGGATGGCATCAAGAGTCCTTTGGAAGATCTTTGTTCCTCTTTAACTTTTCTCACTTGTGCTTCTAGAAGTTCTTCCTAAGATTATAATCTTATTCAGAATCAGTATTTGATTAGATCTTCTTGTTTTTTGGAGGAGGTAGGGCATGGACTTCCTTTGAAAGTGGAATGTGCTGAGCTTTCAGTTTTTCAAACATTCATTCATGGGTCCACAGGCCCACAAATATGTCCTCACACGAACAGTCTGAGGACATAGCCTGTCTGACTAGGCTGCTCCCAGCAATCCCAGCAGCCTAACTACTGGACTATAAAGTCTTCCCACATTCCTCTAGCTCAGCTTAGTTTCCATGGCATTCACTATTTGGTGGTACATTTGTTCAGACCAAGAAAAGAACCTTTTTGTTCTGTTGGTGATACAGGAGAAATGTTCTCTCTTTTTTCTTTTGGGGAGCAGGAGCATGGTAGGAGGCAATGGGGAGCCTCTCTGGGCCCACCCTATAGTCCATGGAGTTCTGTTTTTTTTCTTTGAAAGGGGATGCCAGGAGGTGTTCATTACATTAACATAGTAAGTTAATCTCCAAATCAGGGCAATGTAGAGGGGAATATCTCCAAGCATCCTAGTTTCCCTTTATGGATTTGTTATCCATGAATTTGACTAAACTGGTTCAGAAGCTATTTCTGTTTTTTAAACTATATCACCACTTAGAGGTGATGAATTTCAAATCTTCATTAGCTGATTTGACTGGGTCACACAAATATGTCCTTAGTATGTTGGGACAGTTTTGAAAAAGTCTCCTTATCAGATATATAGTCTTGGTCTTAACAGAATGGCTTATTATCATCACCCAGTTGAACCTTATGAGAAGAGAGGCTTCCTACCACTAGGGGAAGGTACCATGCATAGTCCTGGCACAAAATAACCCTAGTGGGAGGAGAATGCAGATACAATACCCTGCTCTCCTCTTGGTCCCTGGTACTTTCCAAAGGTCTTAAGGGGAGAGATGCAGAAATATAGTCACGTCAGGGAAACTTCCTGGGAAATGCAGACAATGTGGCTAATGCCTTCCCCTCTGAGTTTACTACCCTTCATCTACACTGCAGAGACCTCGTGTGTACCTAGTTATTTTTACGTTTGTCTCTCTCATTAGAACGTGAGGCCAAGGATCATGTTTTTGCTTTGCATCCCTAAAGCTTAGCATAGTTCCTGATACGTGTTGTTGTGGTTCAGTCATTTTTCAATCATGTTCCCATGTAAGATTTTCTTGGCAGAGATATTGGAGTGGTTTGTCATTTCCTTCTCCAGCTCATTTTACTGATGAGGAAACTAAAGCAGACAGGGTTAAGTGATTCACCCAGGGTCACTCAGCTAGTGAGTGTCTGAGGCCAGACTTGAACTCAGGAAGATGAGTCAGGGCAGGCCTGACAGCTCTATCCACTTCACCATCTAGCTTTCTCATCTGACACATAGTAAGTGCTTAATAAACATTTGTTGATCGACTATTCCTGATCTGTGTTCAGAATGCTTAGTTGAGTGGATCTTACACCATAATTGACTGAAGGTTAGGTTGGATAGGCTAGCTACCCGCCAACTATCTTAATAGTTCTTAAATGCCCCAGCTGATTCTGCCTCTGTTAGAGGCATAGACAGGTTAGTTCTCTTGATGTGTCTTTCTTGAGGTATGTTATCTGAGCTGCTGAGAGTATTGTAGGTGGAGGTGAATCTTGTCACCTTAGTCTTGTGGGATGCAGAAAGTTGGGAAACAGAGAGGGCATCCAGTTATCTGTGGGAGTGTACACTCATGGAGTGTCAAGATACAGATTCTTAGACTGTTTCCTCCCTTCCTCTGACCCTCATCAAGGAAAAAGTCAGAGTACATTCTACTTCAATGACTTTATTTTGGGAAAACTGACTCCCATTGTTACCCTGTAATTTACCCCCTCCCAAAGGAACCTCAAAAGCAAGTTGTAGCTGTGACCAAGCAGAAAGGGTCTTAGATTAGGAGGTAGGAGACCTTGTTTTTACTTCTGATTCTGCAGTGAGTTTGTTCATTTATTCATTCATTCAACAAACACTTATTAAGCATTAACTACCTATAAGGTACTCTGCTGATAAGAACTGAGGATAGAGAGATGAAAATGAAAGAGTCCCTGACTTCAGGGAGTTTACATTCTACTTGGGAAGGAGAGGAACGACCTGCACATGAGTAAGTAGATACTGACTTGTGTAAGTGGGACCCTCCCATAACTTGGGAGGGGGGGAGGAAAGGAGGAGAGGAGAGTCAGGAGAGGTCATAGGTGGTAGCATGTAATCTCTGTTTGGATGGAAGCTAGAGGTCTTTGGGGTGCAGGAGAGGAAGCATTTCAGAAGTAGTGGGCTACTTTGGAGAGTACTTTTTGGTGGAAGCAGTGACAGGTCAGACGGCGCTGTTGTCAGCCAGTCACTTTCTGTCATTGCTGCACCTACTTCTAATAACTTTGGCAGCTGCCTTTAGTTACACCTCCTGAAACTCAGTACATAAAAAATGACTTTTACGAAGTCATTGAACTAATGAGATGTAGGTTTGGAAATGGACATTTCTGAAGCTGAATGGCAAGAGTGTGTGTGTGTGTGTGTGTGTGTGTGTGTGTGTGTGTGTGTAGGATAATAGGTTTTTTCCTTCTAATTTTGTCCTAACTAGGTAAACTCAAGAATGAGTGAGACAAGAGGTGCAATTCTGCGTCTTTGTAAAATGAGGAATTTGGACTTAATAGTCTGCAAAGGCAGTTAGGTGGTGATATGGTTAGAACACTAAGTTCAGAGTCAGGAAGACCTGAGTTCAAATCCAGCTTTAGATACTTACCAACTGTATGACCCTGGGCAAGACATTTAACCTTTGTATATTTCAGTTTGTTCATCTGTAAAATGGGGAAAATAGGAGCACCTATTTCCTGAGGCTGTTGCAAGGACCAAATAAACTAATAATTGTAAAATGCTGAGCATAGTGCCTGCCACATAGTAAGCACTAAATAACAATTATTATTGTTATTGAAGTCTTTTCCAGCTCTAAAATTCTATAAGATGAGGAGATAGCCTGGTAGAATGGAATATTGACTGGCTTTGGGGAAAGCATGGGTTCAAGTCTCACCTCTAACTTTTTTTACCTGTATGATCTTGGGGAAGTTCTCTCTCTCTCTCTCTCTTTCAAAATACATGCACACAAATATATATGCATTTTTCAATTATTTTCTCATTTGATCTTCACAACAACCCTGGGAGGTAAATTATCCCCATTTTACAGGTGAGGAGACTGAGGCAAACAGAAGTTAAGTGATTTACCCAGGGTCACATAGATAGTGAATATCTGAGTTGGAATTTGAACTCAGGTCTTTCTGACTCCAAACCTGGCATTCTGTGCTCTCTGGCATCCCCTAGAAAATCTCTTCTTCTCTTTCTGTTTTCCTCATCTGTAAAATGAGGGGGTTGGGCTAGATTCTAGTTCTCCCTCCATGCTCCTATGAACAGCCTCTTTCCTGCCAGCATCAGTACTTATTTTCTAGAACTTTTTAACTAAGTTCTGCTATTCATGAGTCAGAAGTAACGCAAGGGGAAAATTCCATGGAATTCCCCACAGTCATGGGTCACACCTGCTATGTGTGACTTAATTGTTTGCTGAGGCAGCTGAGAGGCCAATGCTACCATGAAGGTCCATAACAAAACTATAAGATGCTTGAGGGCAGTAACCTTCCACTTTCTTTTCTATCATAGCCAAAGTGCCTAACCCAGTGCAGAAAATGCAGTAAGTGCTTAGTAAGCATTGCTGACTGGACTGAAGTCCTCCTAAATACAGCATTGTTGCCTTTCTTCCTTCATCTAGGTTTGGATCCTGCTGGCCCCATGTTTGAAGGAACAGATATCCACCAGCGGCTCTCCCCAGATGATGCATACTTTGTGGATGTCCTCCATACGTACACTCGTTCCTTTGGCTTGAGTATTGGCATCCAGATGCCCGTGGGCCACATTGATGTTTATCCCAATGGGGGTGACTACCAGCCAGGTTGTGGTCTGAATGATGTTTTAGGATCAATTGCTTATGGAAGTGAGTTGCTTTGCCCACTCACCCCTCCCATCCCATTTCACCATATACAAAGACTCAATGTTAGTGATTATATCTCCCTGATAGGACTACCTCTCATTCAGCCATGCTTTGCTTAATGCTAGCCCCAGCCCCTCTGCCTATGACACATCTGTTTTATTATGAACCCATTTGACCTTCTCTGTCATGCTTTGTTTTAAATGGCTCAATATTTTTGCAAGCCTGCTAGTAGTTAGTTGGGGATGTCCCATAATGCCTACTCTGTTCTTTCTTCTCATAGTTAATTTATTATCTGCTTTAATTATTCTGTAATGAACCTAAATGATTTCTCAGAATAGCTTTAATTAGTCTTTTGGAAGACAGAACTGGCTAACAGATTGGGGTGAGCTGAATTTGTTCTTAAAATTGAGGAAATGCTTATCACCAAAGGGACTGATCCCCAGGGGCTGACTTTGGCCAAGTCATTCTGTTGGGTCAAACTAAGTATCTCTACATTTCATTCCAGTTCTTATATCAGACCAGGGCCTGGCTTGTTTTGTTTTTGGACCCAGCAATCCATGAAACTCAAATATGGATGGAGGGATCATGGCTTATGTAGCTGGAGGGAGTACCACCCTGGAGACATTCATAGATGTTTGAAGTCTTGAGTTTAATGGGGGTCAGGTCTTCTGCCCCCTTTCCCTCACTCTCTTCTCTCATCTTTTCCTTAGCAATCACTGAGGTGGTGAAATGTGAGCATGAACGGGCTGTGCACCTCTTTGTGGACTCCCTGGTGAACCAGGACAAGCAGAGCTTTGCCTTTCAGTGCACAGACTCCAATCGTTTTAAGAAAGGCATCTGCCTGAGCTGCAGGAAAAACCGCTGCAACAGCATCGGCTATAATGCGAAGAAAATCCGGCACAAAAGAAACAGCAAAATGTACCTAAAGACCCGGGCTGGCATGCCTTTCAAAGGTAATTCTGCTTCTCACTCCTCAACATTACTGTGCAGTTTAGTGTCCAAGCTCAGAGAATTAGCTTAACAAATATTTCTGAAGTGCCTACTATGTGCCAGGCACTGATAAATGCACATCATTATGGTATAGCTGGAGTCTTGAGGAAGATTGGCTATTAAGTTAAACTCCTGTAAATTAAATTACATTTTAAACAATATTATTGAGTGTTGTGGAGAGAACAGGGGTATCTTAAGTCAGGAGACTTGGATTCAGATATGAGGACACTTCCCGCCTGTGTAACCTAAGCTGAGCTTCTCTGCTCTTCTTTCTGTTATCTGTAAAGTGATAGGGTTGGACTGCATCTTTAAGGTTCCTCCTTCCTCTTCTTCTATCAGCCGTTAGCTGGGTGATTTTGGAGTCATTAAGGGCACACAGATAGGTCAAGAGATACTTTCCTTTTCAAAGGGGGTACAAATTCTAACCTGGCCCCTTCAGTTAAAGACATCATCCAATCAGGGAATCTGTTTTCTTTCTTCTCTACCTTCCTCCTTCTCTGTTCCAGAGTCTTAAACTCCAGAGAGGAAAAAAGCGTCACCTTTGGTGACTTCACCATGGGCTTGACTTCTGGCCTACTCACAGAATTATAAATGATGCTTCTGTCTGGCCTCCAAATGTTCATGTCCTGACAGCTGCCCCGTTGTTTTCACTTGCTAATGGCTATAGGTTGTCTTTTTGTTTGGTTTGGTTTTTTAAAATAACACTAATGCTAGGACTTATGAGACTGCTAAGACTGACTTGAGAGAAGAAAATCCGTGGCAGCTTGTTTCTTTCATGGAAATGACCCCACCCGAGTTCAGCTCAGTGAAATAGGATGATTCAGGTGCTCCTAGGGTTGGCAAGGCAGGTATCTTTCTACTACAGGTAGCTGAGGATAGTGGATTCATGTGGTTTGAAAAATAGTGTTAATGAGGCAGTTTAGCATAGTGGAAAGATTAGAGTAAGGGTGGGTTCCAGAACCTGAGCCCTTGAAGTCACATGTGGCCCTCTAGGTCCTCAAGTGAGGCCGTTTGACTGAATCCAAACTTCACAAAATAAATTCCCTTAATAAAAGGATTTGTTCTGTAAAATTTGGAATCAGTCAAAGAGCTGCACCCAAAGACCTAGAAGGCCACATGTGGTCTTGAAGCCACAAATTTCCCACCCCTAGACTAGTGTATTTGGACATAGGAGACCTGAGTTTAAATTCTGGTTTCACCACCACATTGCCAATGTAGGCTTGGGCAGGTCGCTAAACCTCGATGAACCTTAGTCTCTTTTTCTACAAAACAGAATAATAATAATAATAACAACAATGACAACAATAATAACAATATATAATAATAATAACAAATATAATAATATATAATAACAACAACGACAATAATAGTAATAATAATAACAGACCCTGTCTTCCTATGAGAAGCTCTTTATAATTGCATATTGGTGATATTGCCAGTGAGTCTAAGGTCATGCTTTTGACCCATGGATTTGCCTGTTGTTGTTGTTGTTGTTGCTGTTGTTACGTCCTAAGGACCTAAGGCCACAGATGATACCCATGTTGTGTGATGGTAGTATCTTTGATGTCAACACGTACTTTTTTGGTCCAAAGGGGGTGAGAGAGAATGTGGATGGTGCAGTCAGAACTCTCACTGTGATAGTGAAACGGTTTGTGGTAGTGTTGTCATTATGAGCTCAGTGAATGCTTGAAGGAGTCGTAATTTCATAAGTATGGGAAAATCCTGATGTGGAAACTTTCTCTGCTATTAAAGATCCTAAACCATCTATGATAGTCCCAGGGAGTTGCTTGATGCACATAGAGATTAGATGATTCATCCAAGGTTACTCAGCTAGTAAGGATCAAGGGAGGGGTTTGAACTCAAGGTTTTTTTCCTTCTGATTGCAAACCTAGCATTTTATCCCAACAGACCACATTATGTCAATAGAATGTATGTCAGAGACTTTTGCCACAGTGCTGTCTCACACAAAGGGCAGCATCAAGTCACAAACACATGAAACTTCCAATGTCGTGCCACCGAGTTGCATCCTCTTAATTGATTTGTGTTTTTTGGCTCAGTTTATTTTGTAATACCTTTGTACTTTGGCCCATTGGCAAAGGAACAACATCCATCAATGTCAATATACAAGTAGGCATCTTGGAGAAAGAACATTGAGTCTGGAGATAGAAAATCAAGGTTTAGCTCCTGGCTCTGCTCCTCATTACTTGTGTGTGGCCTTGGAAAAGTTGCTTTTCCTTCCTAAACCCCAATTTCCTCTTGTGTTAATGGAGAGTGCTGGATCAGGAGAACCCTAAGGTGCTTTTCAACTGTCCAGTTCCATGCTGCCATTTAGTGACAGCCTACTCTTGTCCAGCTACCATATATTTCCCTTAGCATAAATGGCCTTCTCTTTATCCTGAAACAAGTTCTTGATGATGCAATATTGACAAAAAGGTAAGGAGGAAAGTCAGATTTCATAAAGTCAGGGAGATCTGAGGGTCCTGCCCAGGGCTGATTGCTTTTACTACCTGGCTTAGATATTGGATTCTGGTCTTTTGTCAATTGATCTCCAGATTTCAGTTTGTTAAGTCACTCCCTTAGTGCCAGTCTATGGCTACCAGGCAGGAAGTTGCAATCAAGACCTTGTAAATATTTGTGTTCTTCTTGTACTTACAGTTTACCATTATCAGATGAAAATCCATGTCTTCAGCTACAAGACCATGGGAAAAACAGAACCTTCATTTTATGTTACACTTTATGGCACCAACACGGATTCCCAGTCTCTTCCTCTAGAAATGTAAGTCACATTCTACCTTTCTTGTGGTTTGAGCCAAGTATTGTGAGGAATTTTAGAGGCAGGGGAGAAGAGATGGAGAGGATGGTTGTGTGTGCATATACATATATATATATCTATATATATATGTATGTATTCACCTATAGAAGTTGAGGCTGGGTGTTTCCAATCAGTCTGAATTCTTACATAGGTCTAGAGTTACCAGGGATCCAGAGGCTATCTAGTTTAAGGCCATTGTAGAGATGAGGAAACTGAGGCCCAGGGAGATAAATGACTTGTCCAGCATCATATAGGTAGTAAGGGTCAGAGACAGGATTTGAACCTGGGTTCTTTGCTTCCAGATTCTTGGCCTCAGGCTGTATCTAGAAAAATCACATTTCAGAATTGGTCTTAATCTAGCAAATTCCCCTCTCCAGAATTCTTAATGCATGGTCATCTAGCCTCTGCTTAACGATCTTTAACGAAAGGTGCTTTGTTACTTCTCAAGGCCGTCCCTTCTTCTTTGGACAAATCTCATTGTTAGGAAGACTTTCCTTACATGGAGCCTAAAATTGCCTCCCTATGTTTGTACCCATTGTTTCCAAGTTCTGCCTTTCGGAGCCAAAGAGGATAAATTGAATCTCTCTTCCACATGGTAACACTTAAAATGCTTGAAGATAGTGATTTCCTCACCTCTCTTCTCCTTTCCCCCTTTAAGTTTGCCCTTTTCCAGGCTAAACAGGAATGAATTAATGAAGAAACATTTATTAAGAAATAGCATTTACTTATGTGCAAAGCTCTGTGCTAAGTGCTGGTTCTATAAATAAAACAGAGACAGTTACTGCCTTCAAGGAAATTACATTTTTATGGAATAGACAACATGTATAGGTGATTTCATTTACAAATTCCATAGCCTTTTAGGACACGGTAATGCATCTATTTTCTCTAAGGCTATCTCCATTGATTTAAAACATCCCCAGCTCCTTTAATCAATCCTCCTGTGGCATGATCTCCAGTCCCCCCACCATCAGTCCACCCCATATCATTTTCTGGATACATTCCAGCTTTTTATGGTCTTCCTAAAATATAACACCCAGCAGGGAACAAAGTACTTCAGATGTATTCTGATCCAGGCAGAATCAGTATGGTCACCTTCTAAATACTATGCTTCTCTAAATGCACCTGAGATCACTCTAGCTTGTCTCATTGTTGACTCAGTTTGACTATGGTCTTTTTCATGTGTACTGAGGTCTACCCTCAGTCCCCCATGCTCTTGAGTTTTCTTGTTGTTGTTCAGTTGTTTTCAGTCATGTCTGATCCTCCATGACCCCATTTGGGATTTTCTTGGTAAAGATACTAGATTGCTTTGTCATTTCCATCTCCAGCTTATTTTTTACAGATGAGGAAACTGAGGCAAAAAGTAAGTAAGAATCTGAGGCCAGATTTGTGCTCAGGAAGATGAGTCTTCCTGACTCCAGGACTCTACCTACTGCACTACCTACCTGTTCCTATTTTTCTTACCCAAGTGTATTAGATGTAGTCTATTGTTCAGATTTCTGGAAAACATATGAGATCTTGACACTCTCACCCAACATATTAGCTCTTTCTCCAAGATTGATGTCATCTGCAAATTCTATAAGCGAAGTACCCGTGGCTTCTACTAAGTCGCTAGGAAAAATTTAAATACTGAAGGGTCATGGACTTCAGTAACCCTGGCTACTCCATCAGAAACCTTCCTCCAAATTGATATTTCAAACTGTGGTTCTCAAATTCAAATTTTGACAGACTTGAATGCTTGAATCATATTTCCTATGCATCTCTGACTAGTGGAATCTTTGTCTTTTTCTTCCCATGATGTTTTAATGGATTCTCAACCCACCTCCCTCCTTAATTTCTCTTCCTTTGTATGTTTTATCAAGTTCTAAATTGTATTGTAGTTTTTTTGGTGTTATGTATCATCACCCTAGTAGTCCTAAGAACAGATACTACGTTCTTTGTCTTTATTACATTATATGTATACAGTAGGTGCTCGATAAATACTTGCTGAATTAAAAAAAGAAAGAAAAAAGTTTCACTTTCATGTACTACCCTCTTAAGTAGTTCAACTTTTCTCTTTTGAAACCCATACTTTCAACCAGCAGCAGTGACAATAATATTTCCTCTCTTCCAGGACTCCATGATCTCTCATAATACCACCTATGTTCCTTTCAGAGGCATTGTTTGTTCCTCTTTCTGCCCCTGCCCCCTGTGCCCCCGTCAATAGTCACCTTGAGTAGGTAAAGGTCTTCAGGTTTGACAAGACTCAGATTCTAGACATGAGCCCTGGGAAAAAGATCTTTTCTGGTGTTGTGCTGTTCTGGCTGCTTCTGAACTCCTCATCATGGAGTCATCCACTAGGCCCAGAACTTATCTCTTCTTCTGACCATTAGTAGACAATACTTTACTTGATGGCACTTGTGGCTCAATATCGCCGTTCCTTAGAGAAAAAGAAGCTGCTTCCTCCTGAGATTTAGTTCCTTCACTATGGGGATAACCTTATACCAGTCACTTAGCTCCAACACTCTGCAGTCCTCCTTCTTTTCTTCACTTTCTTCTGCCCTCCAATTTCTGACATGTAGTAGGGCTCCCTTCTGTCTCTTTACATTTGCTTCACATTCCTTTGATTTCTCTTTGAAGCATTTCTATTCTTGTCAAGGACACGTCATTCTTCCTGATAACCCAGACAGTGATGAGTCTTTCCTCCATTGCTTTCACTTTCTCTCATAGCAACATCTGCCCGAAATTTGTACCATACATAGTTATTACTCAGCACTGGCAGAAACAGGGAGTAAAATGACTGTGATGAATCAGCAATGTGAATATGGTTTGCTGATCAACTAGGCAGAACCAGGTTATGTCACACCCAGGGCTTTGGGAAACCTGCAAGAGCATGTTTTCCAGTTGTGTGATGAGTGGGTAGTGGACAAGGAGTATATTATTTAGCACATTGTGGTTGATGGAGAAGCTACGGGGGAGACAAAGAAGCACTAGACAAGTTTCCTGGACTCAAGGCCTGTTGGGGTGGGGCAGGAGAGTAAGAGGCTCAAGGAAGCTCATAGAATGTTAGATTTGGAAGAGACATCAGAGATCTAGGATCTCTTCCCCTGGGGTCAATTAACTTGTTTTTGTTTTTAAATTTACATGTTTATTGGTTAATATTATTTGTAGTATTGTAGTACAAATAAATCAGATAATGAAATGTTGATACTATCTTTACATTTTATGTTGCATTGTTTTTTTTTGAAACCTTAGATGCAATAATTATTTCTCAAAATTAAAATAATAATCAATTTGTAGCAAACATAAAAAGAAAATGAAATCAAGTGGAACTTACATTTCAATTGAATTAAGTTGTTTTTAAAAATATTTTGGTAACTGTATTTCAGTATAATTGGTTCCTATTATAATCCCATATATTCTATTTTATATATTTAAAAACATTATTCAACAAAGGGATCCATAGGTTTCACTAATGTCACAATGTCCAATGACACACAAACAAGTTAAGAATGTCTTCTTGGTCCAATTTCTTTGTTTTCCAATTGAAGAAACGGAAATCCAGGAAGAGGGGTAAGGAGACAAGCATTTATCAAGTGCCTACTATGTGCTAGGCTCTGTGCTAAGCTCTTTACAAATAGTATATCCTTTGAGCCTCACAACAACCCTGTGAGGTAAGTGCTGTTTTTATCCTCAGGAAACTGAGGTCAAATGACAGCTAGTAAATGTCTGAAGCCAGATTTGTACTCAGCTTATCCTGACTCCAGACCCACTGCTCTATCCAGTGTGCCACCTGGCTATGATTTTGTCATAGTAATAGAATCTAAGAAGAGCAGAGAAATTGACAGGTCCAAACTCATTTTATAGATAAGACACGTGCATTAGAAGGTCAACACAGTATAGTGGGTAGGCTACTGGACATGGATTTGTGGAAGCCTTGCCCATAAGCTGTATGATTCTAGCCAAGTCACTTAACCTCTCTGAGCCTCAGTTTCTACAGCAATAAAAAATGGGGGTCACCTGTATCTGTATTCCTTCACAAGATTGGAGTAGGGCTTAAGTGAGGTAATACATCTAAAACATTTTGCAGACTTTTTAAAGCGTTATGTAAACACCAGCTATTTTTACTATTATCTTCTCATAATTAGTGGAAAGAGGGGATAGAAAATTAGGCTGAGTATCATAGAGAGACAGCTTTGCTCTTGCCCCACAGAGTGGAGCACATAGACTTAAATGCCACCAACACCTTCCTGGTGTATACAGAAGAGGACATGGGCGATCTCTTGAAGATCAAGCTCTCATGGGAGGACACCTCTCAATCTTGGTACAACCTGTGGAAAGAGCTGCGGAGCTATCTGTCAAAACCCCGCAACCCTGTGAAAGAGCTTCACATTAGGCGCATCCGGGTCAAATCTGGGGAAACCCAGCAGAAGTAAGTCACCTGCCGGCCTTCCTCCTGTCAGAGCATTCCTGTCTTTTGTGTTCCTCACTTCTTTCAAACCTGTTTCCCCTATCTTTTATGAGCTTCTCAAGTACCCGGGTAAAACAGCCATTATTAAAAAAAATACCTTTATAGGTAAGAAGTTGCTTTATGAAACAAGGCAACTTCACCAGCCTGGGATGGGAATTTCAGTCGCTTTTAGGCTAGTGGGTCGTTATAGCAATTCTGAAAACCCAGAATGTGGGAGGCCATCTATTTCACTACTCCCTTGGTCCAGAATTGAAGACCTGTATGTTGTGTGCCAAGGATCAAGGCTGATGGCCTCCCAGCTTGCTCCAGGAAGATGTCTTGGATAGGCCATGGCTTCCTTCCAATAGTATCACATTTTAAAAGCATTGTGCCTTTCCCCTGAGTGCCTTGGGTGAGGATGATATTTCATTTTCTTTCCTTTTTTTTGTATTTAAATTTATTTATTTAAGTTTTCAACATTCATTTTCACAAAATTTTGGGTTCCAAATTTTCTCCCCATTTCTCCCCTCCCCCCACCCCAAAATGCCGAGCATTCTAATTACCCCTGTCATCAATTTGTCCTTCCTTCTAACATCCCTCCCTTCCCTTATTCCCATCTTCTCTTTGTCCTGTAGGGCAAGATAAATTTCTATACCCCATTACCTGTAATTTCTTATTTCCTAGTTGTATGCAAGAACAATACTCAACAGTTGTTCCTAAAACTTTGAGTTCCAACTTCTCTTCCTCCCTCCCTCCCCACCCATTCCCTTTGGGAAAGCAAGCAATTCAATATAGGCCATATCTGTGTAGTTTTGCAAATGACTCCTATAATAGTCGTGTTGTGTAAGACTAACTATATTTCCCTCCATCCTATCCTGCCCCCCCATTTCTTCTATTCTCTCTTCCGATCCTGTCCCTCCCCAAGAGTGTTGATTTCTAATTGCTCCCTCCTCCCACTGCCGTCCCTTCCATCATCCCCCCCACCCTGCTTATCCCCTTCACCCCCACTTTCCTGTATTGTAAGATAGGTTTTCATATCAAAATGAGTGTGCATTTTATTCCTTCCTTTAGTCAAATGTGATGAGAGTAAGCTTCATGTTTTTTCTCTCACCTCCCCCTTTTTCCCTCCACTGAAAAGTCTTTTACTTGCCTCTTCTATGAGAGATAATTTGCCCCATTCCATTTCTCCCTTTCTCCTCCCAATATATTTCTCTCACCCCTTAATTTCATTTTTTAAGATATGATCCCATCTTATTCAATTCACCCCATGCTCTCTATGTCTTTCTGTGTGTGTGTGTGTGTGTGTGTGTGTGTGTGTGTGTGTGTGTGTGTAATCCCACCAGCTACCCAGATACTGAAAAAAGTTTCAAGAATTACAAATATTGTCTTTCCATGTAGGAATGTAAATAGTTCAACTTTAGTAAATCCCTTATGATTTCTCTTTGCTGTTTACCTTTTCATGCTTCTCTTCATTCTTGTGTTTGAAAGTCAAATTTTCTTTTCAGCTCTGATCTTTTCATCAAGAATGCTTGAAAGTTCTCTATTTCATTGAAAGACCATTTCCCCCCTGAAGTTTTATACTCAGTTTTGCTGGGTAGGTGATTTTTGGTTTTAATCTTAGTTTTTTTGACTTCTGGAATGTCATATTCCATGCCCTTTGATCCCTTAATGTAGAAGTTGCTAGATCTTGTGTTATCCTGATTGTATTTCCACAATACTTGAATTGTTTCTTTTTAACTGCTGGCAATATTTTCTGCTTGACCTGGGAACTCTGAAATTTGGCCACAATGTTTCTAGGAGTTTCTCTTTTTGGATCTCTTTCAGGAGGTGATTGGTGGATTCTTTCAATATTTATTTTGCCCTTTGGTTCTAGAATATGAGGGCAGTTTTCCTTGATCATTTCATGAAAGATAATGTCTAGGCTCTTTTTTTGATCATGACTTTCAGGTAGTCCCATAATTTTTAAATTGTCTCTCCTGGATCTATTTTCCAGGTCAGTTGTTTTTCCAATGGGATATTTCACATTATCTTCCATTTTTCATTCTTTTGGTTTTGTTTTGTGATTTCTTGGTTTCTCATTAGCCTCCATGTGTTCCATTATAATTTTGAAAGAACTATTTTTTTCAGTGAGCTTTTGGACCTCCTTTTCCATTTGGCTAATTCTGCTTTTTAGAGCATTCTTCTCCTCACTGGCTTTTTGAACCTCTTTTACCAATTGTTAGCCTATTTTTCAAGGTGTTATTTTCTTCAGCATTTTTTTGGGTCTCCTTTATCAAAGTATTGACCCACTTTTCATGCTTTTCTTGCATCTCTCTCATTTCTGTTCCCACTTTTTCTTCCACCTCTCTTACTTGATTTTCAAAATCCTTTTTGAGCTCTTCTGTGGCCTGAGCCTATTGAATATTTATTTGGATGTTTGGAATACAGAAGCCTTGACTTTTATGTCTTTCCCTGATGGTAAACATTGTTCTTCCTCATCCAAAAGGATGGGAGAAGATATCTGTTCAAGAAAGTAACCTTCTATAGTCTTATTTTCTTTCTCTTTTTTGGGCATTTTCCCAACCAGTTACTTGACTTTTGGGTCCTTTGTCAAGAGTAGGGTATACTCTGGGGATCTATAAGATCTCAGTTCCTCCAAGGTGGCACAATCAAGCATGTACACTGGTCTGGGAGCCCAGAATCTTAGCAGAGTTTCCTCTCCACAGCCACCTGGCATGCAGTTCCACAAAGCCAGTGCTGGGGGCTGAGATTCAGATAAGCTACATTGGCAGGGCTGCCATTCAGTGTGAGATAAAGATCAGCTCCCTCAGGGCCTCTACACAGGGCTTCGGTAATGATCAGCTCCTCAGTGCCCCCAGGGTTTTTATGATCCAACAGTGGAGGCGGGCTGCTGTAGGGGCTGCTGTGGGAACTGCTGCCGCCTGCCAGATGTGGCCTCTGTGGCCGCTGCCTGAGGCCAGAGCTATGGGAAGGCCCTTCTCCCTTCCTGGCCAGCTGAAAAAACCCTGTCACTGACCTTTGGTGCCTGTGGGTTGAGTGATCTGCCAACCACTGCTGCTGCTGGGGCTGGAGATTCTGCTCCCGAGAGCTGTTCAGAAGCCGCACAACCAAGGCTGGGCTGGGCTCCACTCCACATCAGGTCCAACAGACATTTCCCGTGGGCCCTTCAGGTCACTCTGGGCTGGAAATCTTCTCCACTCTGTTGTTCTCCACTTCTGCTGCTCCAAAATTTGTTGAGTGTCCCTCTCTACAGGTATTTTATGGGCTGTGTGGGGAGAGCTGGCATATATGTGTCTTTCTACTCTGCCATCTTGACTCCACCCCACTATTTCATTTTCAATCTCCAACATAACCAACTCCAGCTTCATAAAGGTGTTATCTACTCAAAGGGAAGCCAGGCCCCATCTGGAATGGCAGGGTCAGATGAATGGAGAATGCACCATAGGCTTCTGTACAGAGGGTGCTGTGCAGCCCCTCCCCAGGAGCTGATCCCATTCTCCTCTCAGACTGGTTTGAAGAAGCCAGGCACTTGTATAACACCTCATATTGCTTTGATGAACCACTCAAATGAGCAGTCTCATTTTAAAAATTTAAATTTTTTTTAATGTGGGTATGACTATGTATGTGAGGCCAGTGAAATCTTGGAGACCTTGTGTGAGAGGGGAGAATTTTTTTGTAGTTTACTCTCCAGAGCTTTAGAGAGGCCCCTGCAAACATTAGGAGAGGTGAAAGCCACCTTCATCCTCTGGATGATTTCTATGCTATGTTTAAGTAAAGTTTCTTGTACTTTCTCTACTATATATCCTTCCCTCCCCGCAACTGGTTTGTATCCACAGACCCTAAATGTTCTAGGACATCAGGGTAGAGAGGGATTCATGGGTACAGCACTAGTTAGGAAAGTCTTTTTGAAGGAATCAGAACATGAACTTGGTCTTAGTGGATGTGTAAGATTTGGATGGGCATATCAGGTAGAGGGAACATTTTGTATAATGTGTAGAGACAGGAATGGGTATGACTTATTCAGGTAACCATGAGGATCCTTGCCTCACTAGAGTGAAGGGTGCATTCTGAGGAAAACCAAAATATAAGATTATATTGAGAGAGTGGAGCCACATTACGAAAGGTTTCTAAAACTAGACATTTGATGCAATTGTTTTTGTTTGTTCTTCATTCTCAAAGAGGACCATGACCTCAGAAAGGTGATGTCTTGACTTGCAAGTGAATTGGATTTCAGTGAGGCAGGGCTGTGCAAAGTCACCAGCCTCACTTTCTTCTCTGGAGCCCTTTGGGACCAATGGCAACAGACAGTTTAGGAAGAATGAGGATGACCCTAAATGCAATGGGAGATCTTGTCCTTTTTTTCATGCAATAGAGAATTCATGAATGCTTTTTTGATGCAATAGAGAATTAATGAATACTTTTTTGGGGGGAGGGGGTAATAGATTTCAAGACTCTTAGAACTAAAGGGATCATTGAGTTCAATCTGCTCATTTTGCATTTTAGGAAACTGAGGCCCAGAGAGAAGTTCAGGGTCATATGATTGGCTATTACTAGATTGATGGCGGTGTCTCTTTTCTCTTCCTTTCCCTTTGTTCTCCCCCTCCTTTGTCCATCTAATACTGGCACGTCCTCTCTGATTGATGGTGTCTTTCTTATTACTCAGTTACTGTCGGCACATTCTTGGGTTCTGGTCACAGCTACTTTTCTTTTTTGTCCAGAATGACTTTCTGTGCTGAAGATCCTGAGCAAACTAGCATCTCTCCTGGTAAAGATCTTTGGTTTACCAAGTGCCGAGATGGCTGGAGAATAAAAAATCAGACCAGGTATGATAACTCTGCTTCCTGTCCCTCGTGCTTCCCTTTTCCTTTGGGTTTTTTCTATAAGGTCTCTGTCCTTGAGGTCTGGAATGAACCTCAGAGACCCTCTAACCCAAGCCCCTCCATTGACTGACCAGGAAACAGATAGAGCTCACGATGAAGCCCACATGCAGTGACATGCTCTAGGTCACACAGCTGATATCAGAGTTGGCATTTTAGCTCTGGCCTTCTGTCTCTAGAACCAATTCTCTTCCATTGGATCACACTCATAGCATTTTTTTTAGTTAAACATTGCCTAGCTAAATAGAATTACATGGCAAGATTAAACTTACTTTCAAATAGGATTTATGCTATGATAACGACAGTCTCTTCCAAAAAACGTTGTGTTTTGTAATTTTAAAAGTACTTTTACAGTCACTGTTTTATTTGACCCTCAAGCAGCCTGTGGGGAAAGTAGAGCAGGTAGCACCATCTTCATTTCATAGTTTTAATAAACTATATAGAAATAGTTTAAATAGTTCAATAAGTATATTTTATTCAAATAAATAATAATTATGCATAAATGGGGCAGATAGTTAGGGCAGTGGATAGATAGCAAAGGCTGGAGTCAGGAAGGCCTGAGTGCAAATTTGGCCTCAGATAATTACTAGTTGTGTGACACTGGGCAAGTCATTTAACCCTGTTTGCCTTAGTTTCCTCTTCAGTAAAATGAGCTGGAGAAGGAAAAGGCAAACCTCTCCAGTATCTTTGCAAGAAAGCCCCAAATGATGTCACAAAGAGTCAGACATGACTGAAAATTACTGAAGAAAAAAACCACATACATTCATAAAAATAATAGTTTAATAAGTAAACTATATATAAAATAGCTCTCATGGTTAGGGAGATTCACGCTCAAGAGAGGTTCAATGGGCACATTAACCTCATGGGTGAGTTCGAGGCTGTCACCAAAGTTTCCTACGCTTTTCCTTGGAGTTCTTTCCTCTGCTTCCTATTATGTCCCTATCTCCCAAGAGGAAAATATTTTTATAGATCTCTCCCCAGATTTTTTTGGGAAGGTGTGTACTTAGTAAAGTGTGTGTGTGTGTGTGTGTGTGTGTGTGTGTGTGTGTGTGTGTGTGGCCACTGTTGTGAAGATTTTAGACACAGCAACCTTGAGCTAGCAAATCATAGCCCTAGGAACTGCCTGGCCAGGTTATGTTTTCTCTTTTATGTATGCTTATATATTCTCTTCCCCCAACCCCTCATCGTCCTTAGAGATGAACAGCACTTAATCTAAAGTTCTAAGCTTCCTTTGCAAAACAAAAAACCATAGAATGTTAGAGTTGGAAGGGTCTTTGAAGATCAACTCCCTCATATCACAAGGGAAGAAACTGAGCACAGGAGATTTGTTGGTGGCAGAGTGGGGACCATAGCCCACTGTCCTGATGACTTCCTCTCCAGTGCTCTTTCTGCACTCCTATAGGGTAGTTAGCAGTAAATGTTAAGATTCTTTAATGTAACACCCACTTGTGGGCTTGGGGTGATTTCCTGAAGAATAACCCTAAAGTCTTTCTCATAACAATTGCCGAATACTCCCCCTTCCCCTTTAAAAACAAAACTGGGGAGACATCTATGAATACATTTTCCTCTATGGATATGGGGAAGGTATTGAGAAGTAGAAGAACCCTGAATGAGGAGTCAGAAATCAGAAGACCTTTGTGATAGACTTCACTTCACCAATAATTTACTGTGCCCTCATTAGTCTCCCTGGAGTGTATATCCCTTCAGCTTCAAAATAAAAATGGTGATACTCACCGTACTGACTTCACAGGGCTGAGTGGATATAACAGGCTGTCATAGGTGAGGGTGGATGGAGTGTTACATTGTTTGCATGTGTGTGTGTGTATGTGTGTGTGTGTGTGTTTTGTACATATATTTTTGTGTATGTCTAGTGCTCATGCATGTGTAAGTATGTATGCCTGTTGCTTAAGGGAGAGGAGAAGGATGTTACTAAGTCCTGGTCTATTCTGGGAGCTAGAGTTCATGTGACTCTTGGTATGGTACATTTTTTAGTAGGAATGAACAGTCCCAAGGTGTTTGTTACTGCCTCATGCTCTCCTGTGATCTCTCTTTTCAGTTCATTTATGAATCTGCTCTAAGGATCCTTTTGGAAATCTTAGCCCCAGAGGCCATCCAACTACATGAAGAAAGTTACTGCTGAGGATCTACCCTGAGGGAAAGATCTCCTCTTGGCTGCTAATAGGAGGGCAGTTGACTGGCTGGGCCCAGGCCCCCTTTTCCTGTGACTGCTGTAATGGCAGGCAGGAGGGGAACTCATCCATTACTGCAACTACCACTGCTCCTTAGGCTAGCACTAACCCTAACTAAACACACAGTGGACCCTGAGTGGAGGCTGAGTTCCAGTTCTTTCTACAAGCTTAATGTCTGTGTGTTTCTCAGTGCTGGTTTGAAGTTCCTGGAGTATATCTACCTGTGTTTTCAGCTGAGGGGAAACTTAGCCATTGTTGAAGTGACCCTTAATGGATGAGACACAGTAAATGTGTGACCCTCAATGGATGAGACACCTACACACACACACACTCACATACACACACACACACACACACACACACACGCACACACACGCACCCCCCCCCCCCCCCCCCCAAGGATTCTCTGGCTGGTGGTCTTTCCCCTAGGGTTCACTTCAGAAAAAAGTCTTTCTGACATGATGGAACACTTGAGAAATATTCTGTGTTTCCACATAGAGGAGAAATCGCATGCAGAGGTGAATGCTGAAGGGTTCTGGGCAGCTTTTGCTTGCACTGTCTCTCTTTGCTGTATTTGAGAAGTCCAGTCTCTCTTCTCATAAGCTCTTGCAATGTCCAAAGGATCATTCACCCATTTATCCAACAGATATTTATTGAGAGACCTCCAAGAGTTGCTTGCATGACACTGAACAAATCACTTCCTCTGAGCCTCAGTTTCCTCATCTGAAAATGAGTGGACTAGATTAGATGATAAATAAGGTTCTTTCTAGCCCTAGCATTCCGCAGCTGTAGGAATGCAATTATGTATAAGACATGTATCCTGGAGTCCACAAGTGGTCTCTTTGCATGACCCATGGCAAACAATGTATTGACATGCTAATCACCATCAAGGGTACTCTACTGGCCTTTCTTTGTACTAGAAAATATAGCTGGTTAAGTTTTAAAGCAAATTTTTCATCATTCAGGAAAATATTGCATTTATTAAGTATATCTATATTTGCAAAAGTCAACATAGGTCAAGGAAACTTGGACCCAGGAGCCACAGGTTGGATTTACTGAAATTTTGATTTTACTTTGCACTTGACTCCTCCAAAGATTTTCTGTCTCCAACTGTGCCTTGCCAGTGTAGAATTTCCTAGAAAAACTTCCACATGATAGATCTATAATAAGACAGAGTTTATATTCTTCACTATTTTTATACTTTTCAAAGAACAGCACCATATATGACCTTATTTGATTCTTACAGGAGTTGGAGAGAGTAGATATTATTCCCCCCATTTTACAGATGAAGAAACTAAGATTCAGAGAGGTTGTTGATGTCTCATATCTTTCAATGGTGGTCAGTTCAGAGATCCTGGCCCATCATTCAGGGTTTCTGTCTCTACATCTTCATGTTCAGATTTGAGATGGAATTATGCAGTCTTTTCTTCCTGAAATGCTCCAGATGTGATGGGCAGGGGCTCTTTTCCATTGTCACCTTGAATTTGGAGCCTCTATGTGTTACTATAAGATCATAACCTAGTTAAGAGCTTGGAATGCTTTTTGATCTCCAAAAAGGAAGGGGAGGTATGTGTGTGTGTGTGTGTGTGTGTGTGTGTGTGTGTGTGTGTGTGTGTGTGTGTGTGTGTGTGTGAGAGAGAGAGAGAGAGAGAGAGAGAGAGAGAGAGAGAGAGAGAGAGAGAGAGAGAGAGAAACAGAGAGAGAGACAGGAGGAGAGGTACTGGATGGGATTAGACATGTTTTCTTTGGGCTCTGGTTTCTAAAAGACAATGGATTAGCCTGCATAATGCCCAAAATAATGTTTTTGTTCAGGCCACAGGCTTTTAGAGACCCCTTTCAGTCAACGTTCATCCCTGATGGGTTTCCTATTTGTGTGACTCTCTGTTGTTAAATTTTTTGTCTGCTCTCTAACCAAAGTCAAGTGGACTTTGTCCATCCTGCTTGGTAGGCCTTAGGTAATGGAAGTCTTTGGAGTTGATTTCCAGGGAATGGATCGGCACTGGCCATGTATTTACGCAGTTGGCTTAAAGCCTTATTTGTATATAATGATGTTTTGTATGCTGCCTAGAACACTATTTATTTCTCAGATGTATATAATGTACAAAGAAGAGATAGATGTTTTGGGTTAATTAGTTATTGCTTTGGGACTAACATATTTGGTACCTTTTTTTTTTTTTTACAAAGTCCTACAGAAAAATAATAAAACACTATTTGATTCTGAAAAGTCTAGCAATTCACTTCTTAAAAGTCTGAAATGGATCATTGTTCCTCCACCCAAGTGTGAGTTGCCATGAAGGATGATTTCATAAAAATTGTATTTAAGTATTTGAATTATGATATTCTTTGATGGATTCACTGATGGATGAACTAGTTATTACCCTTTAGCATATTTCACTGCTTAATCGCTGCAGATTTTATGTCAAAATTTTCACAAAAAATGGGATGTGAGCATCATCTGAAGCTTTAAAAAATTTGTGCCAGTATGACTGAAAAATCATTTATTACTAAACTGTCTCTGGTGCAAGATTAGGATGCACAGGATACTCACTAATATATGTTAAAATTGAATACTGACAATGTGCTTATTCTGAGAATTCTATGCTCATGCCTTGCAACACGTGAGAGATAAATGTGTATCAATATGCCACCAGTGAATACATTGTTGTTCTGTTTACCTCTTAAGAAGTGTGGAACAGAATTACCATGTGATGGACTGAAAAAACAGTATGATGATTATTCCCTGAAATAAGGTACTTTCTCTGAAGGACGAAAGGCTTGCATTTACCCAATGGTTAACTTACGTTAGACATAAGGATACAAGGTTTTTGGACACTGAAAGTAACCTAATGAGGGAGAATGTCTTCTGAAGAAGGCCCTTAAACTCAGGGATATTACTCCCCTGTCCCCTGCCCTTTTTTTTACAGTTTTGTTTTGTCCTGAGCCAAGATCTTGAAATATAATTTTCTTTGGGCCCTCTCGGATGTCCCTTTTGTCAAGCCTCACCACTTTCCACTGCCTCTTTCCCAAGCTCTCCAGGGCCTTCATGTTGTTCTAAATCTCCTGCTTCGACACTACTCTCAGATCTGCCCTAGCGCCTAAGGTACCCCTGGAACTAAGACGATTCCCCTCCCCCTTCCCACCCAATTCAATCTTCTTGTTCCTTCTGTGTAGGACAGCAGTTTTGCTTGAACCAATTTCCAGTCATTATGATCCCCATACACTCTCAATGCCTTTTTCTTATTTTTCTAAATTAAATTTTCTTTCTTTTTAAAAAAATAAACCTGATAAACATCAACTTATGCAAAGAACAGAGAAGAGAATTGTATATGAAAATGAATATTGTGTGGGCTTGTGGGGGTTTTTATGCATACGTAGAAATACAGCATGGACCTGTTTGTTTGCATCTTCTTCTGAACTTTCTGGGATTCTTCCCTTCTATATGGCCAGGCATTCTCTTGTAACAATAACTATAGTTAAATGTGCATACATCTACACATATTTCACATCACGTCTTGTGTGTGTGTGTGAAAATGTACGTCTCATTCTGCCCCTCTATTTCGTCTTGGCAATCTCCTTCCTTCCTATAGCTTAAACTACAGTTATTTCTTCTATATTGTGACTTCCCATGGTTTCACCATATTGGGGATCAACATAAGAAATTAAAAAGGAATTTTTGGGGAGTTTTGAGAAAGTTTCAAATGAAATACAAAGACTAGTATATTACATAGAAAAAATCTAGAAACTCAGAAATGCATAAATATACACATAATATATATTGTATAATATCAACTTTATTTTATCTCTTACTGTCATAATAATTCTGTCTTCTCTGATATGAAGGGAATACCAAAAATTTATACATAAATTTTCCAGATTGATGGGCTCTGTGCTCCTAACCCCATTGATGTGGATGGATAACTGTATATAGGATCTCCAAGGTAACTAGATGGCTCAGTGGCTAAATTGCTGGGCCTGGAGTCAGGAAGACCTGGGTTGAAATCCAGATCAGACACCTACTAGCTGTGTGACCCTGGCTAAATTACTTAACCCTGTTTGCCTTAATCCATTGGAAAAGGAAATGGCAAACTACTCCAGTATTTTTGCCAAGAAAACTGCTAAGTATTGGCCTGAACAAAAATCACAAGACCTCAATCTAGATATTTTATTGGCACTTTGAACTCAATATATAGCTAGGCTGAGATTAATATAACTTTGAAAAATTTTGATTTAGGGCAAATTGTTATATCAGGTCACATATAAGGGGAACCAGATTTGAATTTATGGAATGAGACATGCAAGTTAGTTGAGGGTTTTAACATATTGTGGTGTCAGTCTGTTCTTGCCCATTTTCTTGTGTGGATGTGTTGTGCTACTGTGTATAATATTATCAAATTAACACAATTAAAAGTTTAATTTTTTTAAAAGAGCCCTAAGAAAATGGACAAAAGGAAGAACATTTCAGATGGAAACACTACCAGACCCTAAAAGAAAAGGCTTCTTATTACATTAGAACAAAAATTTGATATAATTGAATAACATGAATGTGGTCATAACAAACTCTAAAATAGGAGATGTTGGAATATCTGAATTCATTGTATGGAATAAAAAAAACATGCAGGCTGAATAAGAGACAAAGGTGAAGTCTCATCAGTCTTGGGAGGTTTGGAAACTACAAGGAATACAAGTGCATTACAATGATAGAAATGGAATGTCTTTTTAACAGCATACATTGAAATTGCAATCCTAAATACATTCCTCTTAGCAGAGCAGGCATGAGGATAAAAATTTCAAGTTTATTTAAGAAAGTGAAAGAAAATGGAAATGAAGTATACAGTGAAGAAACTTTTATTTCAAGTGTTGGTTTGTTTCCTTAAACACCAAATTCAATTGCACAGACTACTGGAGAGGTGGCAGAAGCGATGACCAGTGCAGATGTGGGTACGGCAGCTTAATGTCCTGATGTTTTGAAGAAAAAAATTTAAGAAATTTTTAATGGGGATGAAGTAGACTTATTTTGGGAAAAGATGTCTTCTAGAACTTACATTCCTAAGGAAAAAAACACACAACTAGGATTTAAAGAATCTATGGATTGACCAATACTTTCATTGAGAGGAAGTGTGGAGGGAATTTTAAATAAAAACCAATGCTTCTTTTTGTTCAGTTGTGTCTAACTCTTTGTGACCCCATGGGCCATTGCACCTCAATACTATTGTGGGCAAAGATACTAGAGTGGTTTGCCATTTCATTGTTCAGTGGAGTAGAGCAAAGTGATTTGCCCAGGGTCATACAGCTTGTAATATGTGGCTGAGGTAGAATTTGAATCTTTGGATCTTTCTGACCGCAGGTCCAGCACTCTCCCCACTGAGCCATCTAACTGCCTCAATGCTTCTTTCTCAGCCTGTAAATATTCATGAGCTCTGAGTTGCTACAGCCATCAATCTTCTCCTGTTCTTTGGCAGTCAAACAAGAAAGTATGGTTGACTAAAGTTGTTTTCAGTCTGGTTTTCAAGTTATTTTAGCCCAGATGTTGGAAAAATATCCCAAGGACAACAATACTGGGTTTAAAACATGACCAATTTTAGCTAATGCCCTAGGTCATCCAGGTTCATTTTGTGAGAATGTGAGCATGCAGATTTGCTGAGATGAAGATACATCTTTTTGTAGCCACCAAAGTATACGTGAAGATTTAAAAAAGACTGTTTAAGCTATGCTGCTAAAAGATGTTAATGACATTGATGACATTTTCATCATATCATTTATGTAGGCTAAGATTCAGGTACAATAGTTAGTAAAAAATTTAAATAAGGCATATCCCCTGTTCTCATAGAAATTATCATTTATTGGGGGATGTGATACACACATACCATAATACACAAAATCATGGGGTCAAAACTTTAGAGCTGAAAGGTCCTCAGAACTGTCCAAATTTTTACAAATTTTGTTTTCTATAATTTTTACTGTGTAATAATTTGTGTCAGAAATTCTTTTTTATTATATTACATTAATAAACAGATGCAAATTTTAAAAAGCAATTTTCATTGCATATTTCCACTGGGCTGGAACCAATGACCATACATTACATTTACTTATAACTTCAAGTAGTGGGACTTTAAATAATTCAACCATTTTCTGGAATTCATTATTCACACTAATCAGGACTTAATTGGGTATCTAAACCCAAATTTATTTCCTTTCCCAACATGTGTTCTTTCTTTTGACTTCACTATTCCAGTCAGAGGCACTGCCATTTACATGATCTTTCATTTAGAAAGCTTGACCTTCTCTTTTTCTCTTTCCTCACCTTTCTTGGCTACTCAGTTATAATTACTTACTGTCTCCCATGTAGGCCTTATGTTTTCTATCCAGCATGCAATTTTCCCATTCGCTCCATCTTCTGATGTAATCTCCATCATTAAAGCTTCCTAATACCACTTCCTCCCCCAAATCCTCAATAATCCTCCTCACCAGGTGGCAATAACCTTTTCCCTTTTAAGCCTCACATAAGGTTTACCTGAACTTATTAAAATGCTCAAATGGATGTTTATCAATTTGGAAATTCCCTCCAAATATGCAGATCAAAATCCATTCATGAGTATCTATGTCATTCTTGTTCATGTCCTCATATACATTTTGTCATAGAGTTCACTCAGTGTACTGGAGGCCTTTCTTATTTGAAATTATTTGAAAGGGCTGGACTTGGACACTTCCAAAGACCTTTCAGCTCTAAAGTTTTGATCCCATGATCTTGTGTATTATGGTATGTATGTATCATATCCCCCAATAAATGATAATTTCTAAGAGAGTAGGGCATATGTCTTATCCAAAGTTTGAATCTCCCCACCCTCCAACATATAGCATGGTGCTTTGTATTCATTTGGGTTTTAATACATTTGTGTATTGAATTGAATGGTTGTTCTTTCTCATTCAGGAAAAAAAGTTGCTTTATTTTATCTTTTTTTGTTTTAAATTTAGCTTTTATTTTTTTTTTCAATTCCATATTCTCTCCCTCTCTCAACTTCTTCCTCCACCCACCAAGAAGGCAAGAAATATGACAGTTATTATACATTACAGTTGTGCAAAACATACATATCCACATTAGCCATCTAGCCAGCTTATCCATGATAGTGCTAAGTCCCCTTTCTTTGAAACCTGCTTCTTTTCAAATTTTTGCTTACTTTGAGTTCCTTCTTTACAAAATAAAGTATTTTGTTACTTGACTTTCTGCTGACACAAATTCTTTATTAAAGGGGTTATAACTTACTTTCTCTTTTAAAACATTTTAAAATTAAGTGAAACAAATCTAGAAGGGATAGCGAACACACTAGAATCCAAAAAGATCTTGAAAGGATGAAAGGAGAGGTCAAATCTAATAAAATGAAATTTATTAGGGGAACACTTGGGTTCAGAATATCAACTAGTACAAGATTGGAAACATGTGGCTGGACAATATATTCAAATGAAAAATAGCTGGATTCTTTTCCTCAATGACTCAATGGTGAGACATGGCAGCCAAAAAGACTAATGCAGTTTTTTTTGGGGGGCGGGGGGGATGAGAGGGAAGTGGTCCATAGCTATGATTTCTCATTTGTTGTAGATCAACATTTGTTAAGTAACTGCTGGGACACTGAGAAGTTAAGTGACTTGCTCATAGTCACCTAGCTAGTATATAATGAGGGCAGCTCTTATCTTTGGGACTTCCTGATGCTAAGGGCAGTCCACTATCCATGTCATGCTAACTCATTGCAAGTGCTGGTTATATTAATGACAACACAGTGTCTTGAACAAGGGAGGTTATAGTTCTACTGCTCTGATCAGAGTGCATCAGGAGAGCTATTTTTAGTTTTGAGTGCTGAATTTTAGGAATGACAATGGAAAACTCAAGAGCATGCAGGGGAGATCAATAAGATGGTGAGGGAACTAGTGGCAAGGCGATAGCAGAAGAACTAGAGATGTTTAGATTGGCAAAAAGAAGGTTTGGAAATCTGTAATACTGATTAGTTGTTTTTCTGGTCCCAGAACTAGGGGCAATGGGTAGAAACTGCAAAGAGGCTGCTTCAACTTGCATAAGGAAAAACTTGCTAATAGTCAGAGCTGTCCAAAAGTGAAATGCGAGGTGAGTTACCAGTTATTAAAGGTCTTTAAAAAGAGTTTGGATGACCATATGTCAGGGATGTCATACAAAGCTTTCTTGTTCATTTGTGGATTAGGTTAGATGGCATCTGAGGTCTCTTCCACATCTAAGAGTCTATAATCACAATTCTATTGAACATTTATTAAATACCTGCTGTGTGCTAGACTCTTGAAATACTAATACAACAACTTCCTTCAGAACTACTTCCCAACTCTCACTCACTTTGGGAGACTGGGTATTCAGAAGGCACCTGACTACTATGCTTAGAGTTTGAGGGAGTAATCTTGAGTACCTGGATTTCTAGAACTGTCATTCATAGGCTCCCACCAGTGTGCTTCCCACTAATAATCAGTTAGATATTTGGTCTTTTAGCAAAGATTCTTGCTAATAGGTACTTGCAAGAGCAGTAGGCATAAAAAGTCTGGAGCACACTGACACATTGAATACACACAGACTCAATGAGGATAATGAGCACAAAGCACAATGGTGTAAACAAAGAAACAACTTCTTGGTTACAAGCAGTTCTCTTCTGCCTCTGAAGTCCTCATAAAGTTCCCCTTAGATGTAGCTTTCAGGGGGCTTTTGGAGTCAAGCTTTGTAGAGACCATAGTTGGCACTTTTCTTCATCATGATGGATAATGCTCCTTGAAATTGCCTTTCCTCTAATGCCTAGTTTTCAAAAAAAATTATTCTATCTTCAATTTATGAAAATAAGAATTTCCATAACATCGTATAATTAAAAAGATGGTTGCACATGAAACTATAAATCTATTATGTACAACTTTGTATAATAAAGCTATCATGAATTTCTTTTTTTTTCTTCCTTCCCCTCCATCCCCTTCCCCCCAGTCCCCTACCTGTCCTAGAGGTGGCTACCATTAGATACAAATAGGTGGTTATTGATCCTGACCAATTACATTGTCTCCTACTTCTCTAGTCTGTCTGATCTAGTTAGATGTACTATTCTTTCCTGGTCCAGTTTCTGACATTATCAAAGTCACATCCCCCAGTTCCTTATTAGAATAGGACTACTCATTATAATATTCTCTCATTTATTATTAACCAGAGTTGATTGCCACCTGTTGGGAACACCTGCTCTTTCGAGGTATGTAAGCATTGAGAGGTCTCCAGGAAGAGTCTTTTGGTTCCTGAGAGAAAGCCAAATGACCATCTTTTTATTAATTATTTGTAAGCCATAATTAATAAAATGATTAGTTATGCAGAAATTATGTCTCTCAAACTTTTCATATGTCACAGGGAATAGATAAGAGTTCTGTTCTGGACATGAATTGAGATGTTGATAGAGCATCTGTTAATGAAGATATCCAGCAGATAGTTGGTGATATGAGACTGAGGTTCAGCAGAGATCTTTAAACTTGGGATTCATTTACATGGAGATGATGGTTGAAGCTATGGGAGCAGCTGAAAATAGCCAATATGGAGAGCAGCTTCAGTCAAGTCACAGGGTCAGAGACCAGATTCTAAGAGTGTGAGAAGGGAGTGGGAGGTGAGAAAATGGAGGCAATGAGTGCAGAGGATTTTTCCTGGAAATTTTCAGGAAATGATGAGAGGGAATGGAATCAAGAACACTGGCCTAGGCAATTATGATGATTACCTTTTCTTCAAAGACTGGAAAAAAGGGAGAGAATGGGAGAGAGTATAGATGGGGAAGGATGAGGTATGGAATGGGGAGAAGAGGAAGCATAAAGTGAATGGATTTGGTTTTATCAGTCAAGTAGAAGTCATGGTCCTCTGCTGAGATGAATGCTGGTGAGTTGGTGTGTAGAGGAGTGCCGAGATCAGACTATAAGATGTGGGATAGATGCTGTTGGGCGTTTGATAGTTAATCTAGGAGGAATAAAATGATTGCCTCCCATCAGTGAAGAATCTCGAGATCATAACCTTAGAGTTAAAAGAGATCTTAAAGGTCATCTGATTCAATCTCTTTATTTTACAGATAAAGTAACAAGGCTAAATAACTTGTCCAGGGTCACACAGTTAGTAAATGTGTGACATAGGATTTGAATTCCATATTTAGGACAGGATTTGGGATGGGAAGGAAGAATTTAAACCAAGAACTGAACTCCTTGAAAAATGAGAGAGAATGACTTAGAGGCCAGTAAGTGATAATAATTCTATGATTACAACTGGAGTGCTTAAATTTTTTTCAAAATAAATTTTTATTATCATCTTTTTTGTTCTCACATCACCTGAATTTCCTAAGGTATCCTTCCTTAAGAAAGCCATTCCTTATGACAAAGAATAAAAAAGAGGGTGAAAAAGCAATTCAGCAGAACTACCTCTACATTGGAAAAGTCTGACATCTCTAGAGTTCTGTACCCATACCTATTTCTGCAAAGAGGGCTATGCTTTTTCATAACATTTCTTTGGGCTCTCTTGTTCATTCAAATGGTGCAGTGTTCAGTTTTGATTGTTTTGGTGCTGTTGTTTCCATTTACCTGGCTATGCATTGCTTTTTTGGTTCTGCTTACTTTACTTGGAATAAGCTAATAGGTCTTCCCATTCTTCTCTGTATTCATCATCTTCATTATTTTCTACAGCACAATTTTATTTTATTACATTTATGTGCAAAATTTATTTAGATATTTCCTAGTTGATGTATATCTACTTTGTTTCCAGTTCATTACTACTGTTAAAAAGTGTTACTATAAATGATTTGATTTATTTTGGGTTTTTCTTTCTTTCCTTGACTTCCCTGGGGTATGTACCTGTAGCGGGATTTCTGCGTCAAAGGGTATGAGCATTTTAGTCGCTTCCTCAGAATAATTCCAAATTGCTTTCAGAATGATTAGACCAATTCATAATACTTGAGTGTTTCAAAGGAAATTATAGTTTCTTCACATTGGCAGAAGTCATATATTCTATATTTTTAAAAGTTAAGTTTTGGAGGTTTTTAAATTTTTTACGTGTATCATAATACCCTTTAAGGTAACTGTCAGTACAAAACTTAGGTTGGCAATCAGTGTCTTTGCGGCCTTAAAAGAAAGGAATGAAGGAAAATTCTATTTGTGCCAAGGGAGGAGATGTGGTTTAACTGGAAAGTCAAGGAAATAAAAGACTGGTTACTGCTGGTGCTTCAAGACCAAAGTATTACCTAATTCATTAGAGACACTTTCCATCTTCGGGTGTTAGCCTTTAAATTTCTCTCAACATAGGCTGAAAAGAAAGTGTAATGTCTATCCACATGGACATTAAAACCCATGGCTTGTCTGGGAGATGAAGAAAGGTTGGGACAGAGGTGGAAAGAAGCTTTTAGTACTTGGCACATTGCACTTGGATAGAGAGTGCTAACTTAGAATCCTACAAATTCCTGTGGAGGAAAAAAAGAGGAAGAAAGAGGAAATTGATTTTTAATATTTCTAATACTTTTAATAAAGGTAATAATAATGCTAATACCTTTCTTCATCTTTGGCACTCCCTCCCTATACTCCCTCTTTGTCTGGGGAAAATAAGAGCCTATGGCTTGAATAATGAAAGAATATGCAAGTTGAACAAAACATTTGTGCTATTCAGAGATACTATATTCACTGACAGTAATAAGGATGAACACTGGATTTCAAAGAAACCATAATAGCTGATGTTCAAAGAACAAATGATTGTTGATTTTTATGTAGCACTTCTCCAGGAGGTCTAGCATTATCTCCATTTGACAGACAGGAAACTGAGGGTCATAATCGTAAAATGGTTACTGGGATCATAGGCAGTATTGAACCTGGGTCTTCCTGTCTCTAAGACCCTCTCTCCTCTATTCTCTCTCTACTTTCTCTCTCCTCTTTCCTTCTCTACTTTCTGCTTTGTCCTTCCTTCTCTCTTCTCCAATGAATAAGGATTGATAATAGACATATAAATAGGGGTCTGGTCTCTATTCTACCAGTACTAACTAGCTGTAATCCTGATGGAAGTATTTCATCTCTCTGGACTTCAGTTTAATTTTAGTAAAATAAGATCATTAGACTAGCTTAGGGGTTCTTAAGCTGGAGCCTGTGAACTTGTCTTTTTTTAAAAAAATTTGATAACTATTTCAACATAATTATTTTTTCTTTTGTAATATTTTAAAATTTTTCCTTTGTCTATTTTATTTTATGCTTTTACAAAACATCCTGAAAAAGGCCCATACACTTCACTAGATTGCCGAAGGGAAACCTGATAGAAAAAGGTTAAGAATTCTTAACATTAGATGATCTGTAAGCTCCTCCAAACTCTAACATTCTGAGTCTATGAATTTTTGAAAATTAAAGAATCTTTAGTTTACTCTTTGTAAATTGAGATTTTAATGCACTGGGTTCATTGAAAGTGGGGTGACTTGTATAACCTGCTGCTTTCTTACAGGAACTATTTCTTTTGCATCATTTCAAAATAATTTTTCATAAAGAGTGAAAATTTTAAAATGAGCCATATCTCTCATGCTCCAGAATGAGAGATTTGTGGCCACCAGTATTTCCAAAGTAGCTGAGCTGGCTTGCTGTGGGAAATCCAGCATTACAGAAACTTCCGGAAGAGGAATTATAGATATCATATGAACAGAACCACCCACCTGAAGAGGAGGGGAAGCTGCCCTGAGGGAGAGGCAGGAGCTTTTGCAGTGTCAGAACCTGAGAGTTGTGGGAGGTCACTTAAGCTGTCAGTTAAATTAGACTGAACACATTTTGTCTACCTTCTCTGCCTTCCTCCTCCCCCAGAGTCTGATAATCTTCCTAAGATAAGTCTTGGACCCCCAAGTCAAAGCTGCCTTCTCCCCACGTGATCCTATAGACCAATGGATGGGGGAGACTCTGCCTGAGAATGGCACATAGAGTCCCTTGGATGTGGCCAAAGCCAGTTTCTGCAGGTGTCTTGTGGGCCAGGAATCTGGAATTCTTGCTTCCATTGGCCACAATGTTCTAGTCTCCTAGAACTCCTAGCTGAGTAGTTTTGCATAATCCTAGAAAGATTTGGTTTCCTTTCTTCAAAGGAGAACTGGACTCAGTAAGGATAAGGTTTACTATCACTTTAAACAATTGTCATTGCCAATTGGTGGCTCGTTTTCAGGCTCTTCCCAATGATCTTCTCCCACTTCGAACTTTGTAGAACCCAGAAACAGGATCTCAAAGGTAGCATTTTTCTTGCAGTTGTGTTTACAGCTGTTCAGTAACATGCCTGTTATTAAAGTTTTGTCAGACAGAAGGTTTGGATTACTTTGGAAAAAAACATATACACATAAAAGCCAATAACCAGTAGTTTAGCCCTTATAATAAATACCTGAAAAAGAAATGGATATATGTGTGGGAGGTGAGGGGACCAGGAGATGACAATACTGTGTTAGAGGTTGAAGCCTGGACCCTTTGGGTTGGTTGTGAGTCATGAACAGTAATGGTAATAATAATATTCATTCATTCATTCAATAAGCATATGTTAAGCACCTTAATAATAATGAATTATTATGAATTTTATAGAGCATTCCCCCTCCGATTTTACATTACACTCTTTACTAGCTGCTTGTGTTCTCTGCCCTTTTAGGAAGGATAAGGTGTAGTGGGCATCTGTATTTCCCTTTTCGTTCCCATCAAAAGGGTGTAAATTATTTCATTTTGTTGTTGTCATTGCCGTCACATTCAACTCTTTGTAATCCCATGTAGGGATTTCTTGGCAAAGATACTGGAGTGATTTGTCATTTCCTCTTCTCACTCATTTTACTGGTAAGGGAACTGAGGCAAACAGGGTTAAGTGACTTGTCCAGGGTCACACAGCTAGTACGAGTCTGAGGCCAGATATGAACTCAGATCTTCCAAACTTCAAGCTTGGTGCTCTATTGTCCAACTACCTGCTTCAAATTGTTATCCAAAGAGGTCAAATGACTTGGCCAAGGATTGCCAGATAGGTAAGTGGAACAGTAGAGAGAGCCCTGGATTTAAGATTCAATTCAATTCAATAAACATTTATTAAGAACTTATTATGTGCTAGGCACTGCGCTAAATGCTGGGGTTACAAATAAGAAAAAGAAAGATAATCCCTGCTCTCAAAAAGCTTACCATCTAATGGGGAAGATAGGACACAACTAGAAGTTGAAAAGGGGATATGCGGGCAGAACCAGGAAGTATGATGTTCCCTGGAGTTGAAACCAAACAGAGATGCTGGTGGACAATGGAGAGTTACCTGAAAAGCTCTGATCTGAGCCTTTTATAAAGGAAGGCTTTGGGAGGAATTTATAATTGCACTATTTCCACCCCCACTCCCTGCTCTTTAAGTAGAGTGGAGAGGCAACAGAGGACAGTAGAAAGGTGTTGAGTACAAAAACTGAATCAATAAGCATGATGATGCAGCTTTAAGCTTAAGAGTCTGGAAGATCTGAGTTCAAATCCTACATCAAACTAGCTCTGTGCCTGTGGGCATCACTTCACCATTCTCAGTCTCAGTAAAGTGCGTTGCAAACCTTAAAGCACTATACAAATGGGAGCTCTTAAATAATGATTAGGACCTGCATCTCCTGAAGCCTGATAGACCTTACAAAGATCATTGGCTCACATAAGCTTCTTGTTTTTGTATTATCTTTTTTCCAAAGAGTGTCCAAAGGTTTTTTGTGGAGAGCATGGTTGTTACCATTTGTGTCCTTATTAGAAATAATAGCTGTTTATTGCGCTTCAACCAAATGTTGACATTATTCTGGTGGGAGAATTAATTAGGCATACTAGAACTCCCTACTTGATGACATCATAGAAATCTAGAGAAGTCAATAGCATACATGAAAGTGGGGAAGTGACTGGAAAGGAGATCTTCTGGGAGTAAATGGAGAACAGTAGCTATGCTGCTGATTACAGCATGAGAGTACGGGCACACCTCGGGAGATTTTTACAAATTGAAGATTTGTGGCAACCCTGGGTTAAGCAAGTCTGCCAGCACCATTTTCCAACAGTATGTACTCACCTTGCGTCTCTGTGTCATATTTTGGTAATTCTCATATTTCAGACTTTTTCATGGTTATCACACCTGTTATGGTGATCTGTGATCAGGGATCTTTGGAGTTACTATTGTAATTGTTGTGGGGCACCACATAAGATGGTGAACTTGATCAATAAATGTTGTTGGGTGTTCTGACTGCTCCACCTACTAACCTTCTTCCCTGAGACGCAACAATATTGAAATTAGGCCGGTAAATAACCCTTCAGTGGCCTCTAAGTCTTCAAGTCAAAGGAAGTGTCAATCAATGAGGCAAACTTCATTATTGTCAGGTTATAAGAAATTGCTTCAGTCACTTCAACTGTCAGTAATCACCATCCTGATGGGGCAGCAGCTATCAATATCGAGGCAAGACCCTTTTAGTAGGGTCTAAAAGATTATGACTCCCTGAAGGCTCAGGTAATGGTTAGCACTTTATAGCAGTAAAATATTTTTAAATTAAGGTATGTACATTTTTTTTTGGACAGAATACCATTGCACACTTAATATATTACAGTGTAATGTAAATATAACTTTTATATGCATTGGGAAACCAAAAAATTCATGTGACTTGCTTTATTGTCATAGTGGCTTTATTGGGTGTGATCTGGAATTGAACTCATAGTATCTCTGAGACATGCCTATATAAGGTAGAATGTTATAATGGAAGGGAAGCTGGACTTGAAGTCAGGAAGACCTGGGTTCAAGTCCTACCTGTAACACATACTGCTTGTGTGACCCTGGGCAAGTCCCCTAACCTCTCAGTGTCAAATTGGGTAGAGGAAATTTTCTCACCTGGGAGTTTACTACACTAATGACATTCCAGGTCCAGATCCTAATAATAACAATCAAACTAACGTTTATATAATGTGTCAAGATTTGCAAATCTTATTTATTATCTTGTTTGAGTCTCACAGCACCCTTGTATGATGATGACCATTTTACAGATGATGAAACTGAAGGTATGGACCCACCCAAGCATGTCCAGCCTCCCACTACTTCTCTGATTCTCAGGGAAAACAAATGTTTGCCAGGATATGTGGCGGAAGTCCTGCTTAACCAAAAAGGTCCATGAACAGGGATGATAAGCATGGTTTGTTGTCAATACTAAGACTTGGATGGACAAACCCAAGAGCTTGTTCTTGAACTTTCATGTTCAATAAGGCCCTAGCCAGTAAGGGAGCTCCCCATGGCAAGGAAACTCTTCTTTGTCTCTTTTTGATCTCTGCTGTCAGAATGGCAGGAACAGACCCTGAGATGATACATTCTGGGAGTGTCCATATTGGGTCACCCACACACGGTTGTGAAATCTGGGCTTGACTCTATCATATTTATTTTCCTGGGCTTGTCTTTTCAACAGTCTCTTCTTGGGGTTGTCCCTTAAATTGATTTGCACTAAGGTGTTAGAGTCTAATGTGTTTATTCCTCTCAGAAGCAATTATATTTTGAAAGAGAACTATTTTGAGAGCAGGACTCTTTCTTGAAGGAATTTAGGGCAGTGTGACACCTAGGCAGGAGATAGCCTTCCCATGACCTCTCAAATCATGCTTATCTCAAATCATAGCTATCAATTCACTTCAATTATCTTCCATTCAGTTAAACAAATTTATTAATCACCAGAGCTGTGCTATGTACACAATATTGTATAAAGCCTGGAGATACAAAAATTAAAGATAGTGTGGTCTTTGCCTTCTAGGAAGGAACTCACACTCAGAGAATTAATTCTAGTGCCTTTCCTCTGTCAATTATTTCCTATTTATTCTGCACATAGCTTATTTGTAAATATTTGTGTGCATGGTGTCTCCTTAGTTGTGAGCTTCTTGGGGGCAAGGATTATCTTTTACCTCTGTTTGCATCCCCAGGACTTAGCACAGTGCCTGGTACATAGTAGGTGTTTAATAAATGTTTGTTAATTTACATTTTTTGCTGACAAGTGGTCACGAAGTCTGCCTGAAGACCTAGTGTGTTCGTCCTTCATTGCCATGCCATCAGAAAAATGATGACATGAGTTACACTTGACTTTGTTTTGAGTGAGGGAAGTCTGTGCAGATCACCAGCCTCACTTCTACTCCAGAACCATCTGAATCCAATGACCAGATATTCATTAGGATGACTGGAGATGACCCAGGATGAGGCAATTGAGGTTAAGTGACTTGCCCAAGATCGCATAGTTAGTGAGTGTCAAGTGTCTGAGGTGATATTTGAACTCAGGTCCTCATGACTCCTGCACTGGTGCTCTATCCATTGCACCACCTAGCTCCACCTACAGGGGGAATATCTACAGGGAGGGAGAACCCTCTATCTCCAAAGGTAGCCCTTTCTCCTTTTGGATAGCTCTAATTTTTAGGTAGCCTTTTCAGGTATAGAGCTTAAATGCATTTCTAACTTTCAATATTACTTCTAATTCTGTCCTCTGGAACCAAGCAAGATGAGTCTAATTCCTTTCCCAAAAAAACTCTTGAAATACTTTAAGACAGTTATCATGTCTCCTATAAGCCTCTTTTTCTAGGTTAAAATATTCTCAATTCCTTCAACAGATTCTCATGTAGTATGGACTTCATTGTATGTTTCTTCACTGTGTTGTAGCACCCACTCTGGGCTCACTCCCCCAGTTTGCATTTGTACTGATCCATTGGATCCCCAGAGGAGCAACTGCTGTCTTGGCTTCTAGTGGGTAAATCTTGTTTTGGATTTGAAAGTGAGCCCACATTGGTGGATGGGCTTCATATTAACAATCATCCAGGAAATTCAATGAGCTTTTATAAAAGATATTTACTCAAATGCCTAACAAGCACAGTAATTCCAAAGCATTTCTCTACCACCCTCCCTCCCCCAACCTGGGGGACACTTTGCTTCCACTCTAGACCAGGGTGAAGGAAGGTGTGTTCACAAATGTAGAGTGCAATTGTAGTGAGGAACATAGATGGGGAACACAGGTGTCCAAGGCAGCTCACAACTCTGGAATGGCAGGGCCTCAATGTTCTTATATTCCTTTCCTCTTTGGAGCATTCTCAGGGAGTGATGTAGGTGACAGTCAAGTTGTTCCACTATTTATCTGGTTTGACTCCTCAGAGGACGTGATATTTCAGCTGAGTTTGCTCTTTCCAGGGCGTGGTGTCTGGTACATGGCTTGACCCACTGATGGGCTTAGTCAAGCACATTGCTTATCTGCTGCTCTGGATCTTTACTGTGCGTGGCTGCTACTAGATTTGACCTAACAGGTTGCTCAAGTGCCAGGCATAACTGCCAATAGGCTGGGGCCAGTCATGGGACTTGGTTTTCCCAAGCTGCTGTCTCTTCAGGGTGGGTCAATTCATTAGATTCCCTGGGCTTTGATGGTGCAGCTGCAGTGTCCACCATCTCCAAATCCCAGTTTATCTGGACATTTTTGGTTGTTCATTTGTTTTAGTCACGTCCATCTCTTTGTGACCCCATTTGAGGCTTTCTTGTCAAAGGCAGTGGAGTCCTTTGCTTTTTCCTTCTCTATCTCATTTTACAGATGAGGAAACTGAGGCAAACTAGGATAAATGACCTGCCCTGGGTCATACAGTTAGTACGTAGTTTATAATCTGGGCATTAGTGGGCTCTTTTCATTTGTAGTGCCACTGTGTTCATTAATAAAGGTCAGAGTCTTAATTTAGGGATTGGTGGAAGCCTCTCATGGTTGACTCCTTCAGGGCCTTAGTTCTGAGGTTTTCATTTCCTAGCATGGAGATAGGAGAGGTCCAGCCCTTTCTATATGATGATTCTTCCTGGTTCAGAGAAAGTAAAGAACCCTTTCCTTTCTTAAGGTGACCGACCTATTCCATTTCCCATATTTCTGTTGAGGTATAACCTGCAGGTGGTGGAGGGGGAAAGAAGGGTAAAGGTTTTAGGGCAGGGGTAGGTTTACTGTCTTTTTTATAGTCTTAGCATTTGCAGTTGAGCTATTCAAACTTCAAACCTCTTCCAGTGTGTGGAATGCTTCATTTACCTCTGAAGAGACTTCACCTTTACATTTTAGTGTCTCTGTTCTCTGTCCCTTCCAACTTTAAACTTTGCTTAAGCATGATTATTTCTAATTGTTCTTTTCTGGAGATTCTCTAACTCATTCCCGTCCTTCCTTTAAAAAAAATGTCCCCAGGACCGAATCCTCAAACATGACTTGGACAGGGCTTTTTTGGTTTGTTTGTTTGTTTGTTTGTATTGAGCTCTGACACTTAGTTGCTGTGTGGGGCAAGTCATATTATTTCACTGAGCCTTAGGAAGGTCTCTCCCAGTTGTAAATGCTATACTTTTAAAAATGCGTTGAAATTAGAGAAGTCTTTTAAAATACACTCTCATGTCTTCCAGGCAGAATATTTCACTTTACTATGGGTCTTGAGGGAATGTTGTCCATATCACCTTTTAATTTTCATGAAAATGTTAATATTTTTAATGAAAATACACTTTTATTGACATCTTTTGTGTTATCTACATTTCTCTAAGTACCTCTTACCCACTTCCTCTCCCAGAAAGTCATCCATTAATCCAAAGAATAACAAAGATTAAAAAAAAACTAAAAAAAAAAGTAGTCCAAAAAATGACCAACAAATCAAAAAAAAGTCTGTGTTTCTCACCCATAGTTGCCCACCCCAGCAAAGAAGCAAGGTGAGGTGTTTTTTTCTGTCTCTTCTCTGAGGCCAAGATTGATCTTTTTAATCTGGGGGCGTCCAGTTTTGATGAATTTGTTTTTGCTTTGTGCTTTTATGTTGTGATCATTGTATGCAGTTTGCTGACTTTACTTTGTGTGGTGTTGTGGTGTAGTCATTCAGTCGTGTCTGACTCTTTGTGGTCCTGTGGGCCATACTATCCATGGGGTTTTCCTGGCAAAAAATTGGAATGGTTTGCCATTTTCTTCTCCACTGGATTAAAGCAAACAGAGGTTAAGTGGCTTGCCCAGAGTCACACAGCTAGTGTCTGAGTGTCAACATGAACTCAGGTCTTCCTTATTCCAGGTATAGTGCTCTATCCACTGAGCAATCTAGCTACCTCCTTTACTTTATGTAAGTTTATGTAATTCTTCCCATCCTTCCATGAACTCTTTTTGTTTCTTGCAGCACAGCAATATTCAGGTACCACAATTTATTTAGTCATTCTCCAACTGATAAGCATCTACTTTGTTTCCAATTCTTTACTATTATAATGAGCTGCTATTATAAATACTTTGCTGCATATAAAGTCTTTCTTTTTGTCCATGCACTTCTCAGGGAATATGCAGGTGTGTGTGCCAACTAGTGAGAACTGATTGTTAAATTTTCAGAGTGAGCATATACATTTCAGAAATCATCAAAAGTTACAAATCAGGGCTTGATTTTACTTATCCAGAAATGAGAAACCTGAGGCAAGTTCCCCATCCCTGATCTAAACTTAGGAAAGTAATGGAGAAAATTTTAATAATGAAGGTTAAATTTAAAAGTGTTTTTCATGTAGATCTGATTGTTAAACATTTACCAACGTACTCCTAGGTATATGCTTAGCAAAGTGTCCAATAAATGTTTGCTTTTTATGCAATAAATGTCACTTGCAAAGCCAATGTGGTTTTGACATATAGTCATATGCCCAGCTTCTTATTTCAGTCTATCTTTAAAGATCTTAGCAAAAAAAGAGTACTCTGACTAGCAGTAGAATCTCTGGGTCAAGAGGTGTAAATATTTTAGGCAAATTTAAAAGAGAAACTAGTTTTTGGTTCTTTTCCCCCTAAACCGGCTGGACCTGGTTATATAGTCAATACAATATTGGTATGAGTGTTTATGAATGTGGGGCACATCTTCTTTGTCACTTGAGTGCTCTGAGTCATCCCAGTATGGCTACTAAGGAGGAATTTTTAAGCTGCCATCAGTATCCAGTATCCTGGACTTCTCCTCTTTTCACATCTAGGAAGCCATCAGGTGGGAGTTCGGCAACTTGGGAAGTTTTCTGATTGATTTTGATCTGCTACAAGTTGAGCAAACTGCTCCTTTCCCAGGATGGAACTTCATTGCAGGGACATCAGAGAAGGTTGCCTTATCTCTGTGGACGTTTATGGATATGCTGGCATTTTTATTAGTTCCTCCAGTGATGAAATGACTGGAATGCTGGTCCATCCCTTTATATCTCTCTGTGCTGAGTTAATAAAGATTAAGGAAAACAGAGCCATCTTCTCCTGCATAATGAATACTTGGGGTCTTAGAGATTTCACATCCTAGGAATTCTCTCCAGGAGACCTGTTTTAGTGAGGAGGCCCCTCCAGGTCCACTGTAGTCCAAAGTTTGGCAAAGTTATGAGAGGGTAACTTGGTGGGTGGGTGAGTGGGGGAATGTTAAGTTCTAGTACTCTCTGCCAAAAACTGTTATAGTGTATCCTGCACAAGATGGGCAAGAAAATAGTTCAAAGCCAAGCGCCACTGAAGGAAATAATAGTGGGTAGGCTTGTTTTCAAAGATAGCTTAGCTCTGCAGCCAAAATGTGTGCATTGGGAAGAGATTTTAGCCACCACCCCTGTAAAAAATTAGGCACTGAGCGCCTGTTGTGTGCTAGGCCCCTGTGGAGGAAACAAGGCAAGTAGGTGAAGTAGAATGAGGGGGAAGGACTAGACAGCCTCTAAGACGGCCTCTAAGTTCCCCTTCCTTCCAACGCTAAGTGTGTGACATTACAAAGAACCCTGAATTTGGAGTTAAGGGACCTTGCTTGAAATCTTGGCTCCCCTATGTGCTATCTGTGCGGTCTTAGGAAAGTCATTTAACTTCCTAAGATCTCTATTTCCTCCTTTGAAGGGGTTAAATAATATGGTCAAAGTTTCTTTTGACTTAAAATCCTTTGATCCTTGTCAAGGGATACATGAGACATTTATTTATTTATTTTTTGGTTTTCAGCATTCACTTTTATAAGATTGTGAGATACAATTTTTTTCCCTCCCTTCCTTTCCCCTTTCTCAAGATAGGAAGCAATCTGATATAGGCAGTACAGGTACAATCATATTAAACATATTTTCATTTTAGTTGTGAAAAAAGAATCAGGGAAAAACCATGAGAAGGAAAAAAAAGAGCATACTTCAATCTGCATTCAGACTCCATAGTTCTTTCTCTGAATGTGGACAGCATTTTCCAACATGAGTCTTTTAGAATTGTCTTAGATCAGTGTCTTGCTTGGAATAGCTAAGTCTATCAAAGTTAGTCATCTCACAGTGTTGCTGTTACTGAGTACAATGTTCTCCTAGTTCTGCTTACTTCACTCAGCATCAGTTCTACATGAATCAATTTTTGAATAGGTGATGGTAGGAGAGGATGGTGAGGGACAGGCACATACAAGGGAGAGGAACATCAGTGAAAACTGTCAAGGGAAGTCAAGGAAGACTTCTCGATGGCATTGTAACTTGAATTAGGCTTTGAAAGATGAGCACAATTTGGATGAGCTGATGGAGGGAGGCATGCTAGGTCAAGAGAGCAACCTGAATGGAGGTAAAAGTAAGGATGAGGACAAAGAGGAAGTCTAGTATAGCATATAGAACCCTAGAATAGAAATTAGTTAGTTCATTTTCCCATATATAAAATGGGCATATTGATCATTGTGCTTTACCCCTTACAAAAGTAGTAAGACTTACTCTTACTGATTGCTTCTTGTTGGGACCAGGAGGAACACAAATGGAGTCTGGAAATCTGGATGGAAATACAGAGTAGAAAAAGAAGGAAGGAGTGCTACACAGACTTGGGGAGAATGATAGGAGAAAAGAGAGAAGAAAGTAAAGTTGCTAGTCATGGAAATAATTCCTTATAACATGAGTCTGACTCTTCAGACTGATTTTCTTTTTTATGTATGAGTGGGTGGCTTGACTCCAGAACTTGGATGTGTGCTGGCAGCATGAGCCTTATCTGTAAATAAAATAAAAACAATAGCAACAATAACTTATTACATGGGGCTTTATGGTTTGCAAAGTACTTTCACATACGTCATCTCATTATATCTTTACAATAGCCTGATGTGGTAGGGAGGACAAGTTTTATTATCTCCATTCTACAGATGAGGAAATTGAGACTTTAAGAGGCACAGGCAGGTTAATTTGCTTAAGGCAATTGTCTTCATGGTATGATCTGATGGGCAGAGATAAGACTTCTCTTGTCTTTGGCCAAAAAACTCTCCTTTCATCCTAAGGCATAGGTTTCCAAAGGAAGGAAAAAAGAAGATGTGGTAGGATGTCTCTTGTACTATTCTTAAGAACTGTGTCCATTATTTTAGCTTTATGTGTAGTGGTTTTCTTTTCTGTAACACACTGAATGACAAAATCAAGATCTAAAGAGGTATCCGAATAGATCAGGTAAGAACAAGTGAGCCAAATCTAGTAAGATAAAATAGAAGGGGGAAAAGGTAAAGTCTTACATTTAGATTTTAAAAAATCAACTTCCCAAGTACAAAATGAAGGGAAGCATGGCTAGACAGCAGTTAGTCAGAAAAAGGTCTGTAGACAGATTTTATTACCTTCAAAAAAGTTTGCTGTAAAACTATAGAAATCCTTTACTGAATTCCTACTTCAATGCCACATTGTGCTCTTGACCTGGTGCTCTTGAAGGTTATCCTAATGGAGATTAAGTTCTAACAGGTTCTATCAAGTTGGAAAGATGTTGACTCTGAGACTGGGGATGGATTGTTTAACTGTTGATGAGGACCAACCTAAGCAGAAGAGGCTCATCATCAGGTTGATGTCAGAGTGATGAAATTCTCAGTCACAAGAAATCTCAAAGAACTAAACCATGAAGAGATCACAAACTCTTTTGGTGGTAGAAGTACTAACACTGATGAAATTATAGATGCCAGAAGATATTAATCTTTAAATCCTGAACCTAACAAACACTAAACAAGATAGGCATTTTGATCTCTACTATGTATAATTTATTTTTCTTTTAAAATATATAATACATTTGACGTGTAACTTTCAAAGCTGTTCTGCTTGTTTGCAATACTTTCTGATCTCCATTCTGGCACTTAAATGTGGATTGATTGATTCTGTGAACAAAAAAAAAATGCTTGGATGACCATCTTTTCTTTCTTTCTTTTTTCTTATCCCCTTGAAAACATGAAAAAGAAAAACTTCCTGTGTTTGTAACAAATATGCATAGTCCAGTAAAACAAATTTCTCCCTTGGAACTGTCTGAAAGTATGTATCTCATTCTGCAGAACCTAGAAATATAAAAATAAACCTGGAGATATCTGTAAATTCATATCTTAGGAAGGCCCTTGAACTCATAGCTGAATCAACAGAGAATATTCTAGAGCAAGGACTATGAAGAGGAGAGTAATCTGAGTAATCTGGATCACTTCTTGGATTCAAGAAATTCATCTTTGCTTTGCAAAAAAAGCCAAAGAACTGGTGCCATCCACCAGATAGGAAGCAGGGATTTAGCAGACAGACTAAAAAGGGAACATGGGCTTGAAAAACAGAGAAAGTGAGCCATCTCTTCTTGAGTGGGAAAGAAAGTAGACATCATGCAGCAGAATTCAAGGCAAAGATGAGGCCTGTGGTGGCCACATGGCTGTTAGAGAGACAAGACCCAGATGCCAGCTTAGAATAACAGATGAAGAGCCTAGGTTTTGCCAAAGTGTAGATCCAACTCTACAAGTTTCTAGGGGTTATATTTCAGACACACCAATATCTGAGAAGTTGGATGGATCCTCATCTTCCCTGTGGAATTCTATTTCGGAGATAAGTGCCAGAGAGAAGGAGGAAGAAGAGGGACTTCTATGGCAGGAGAAAAACGGGACAGAAAAGGAAGTCCATGTGCACTGAAGATAACATTGGCCAGCTTTGCCATTTTCACAGAATCATAGTAGCTCAGAGTTGGAAGAGAACGCAGAGACTATCTTATTCAAACCTTACCTGACTCATAACCCCCTGTACAACATACATGTCATCTACTTTTTGCTTGAAGACAAGAGATGAGAGGAAATGGATTAATTTCTGAAGCAGCTTCTTTTTTTAAAATCAATTTATTATAAACTTAAATATACAATGAGAAAAGAAAAAAGAAACATTATAAATTTACATACAAAATAAGAAAAGGAAAAAAGTATTGCCATGTGCACAGCAGAATGTAAGAGAAGATTCAAAATATACAGCAATAATTTTACATTTCAAGAAAGCCTATATAATAAATGCTACTCATTGTAGCATTATAGAATTGTCCATCTTTTCTTTAGCGTTCTACTTCTATCTAGATGTAATAGTTAAGAAGGTTCATCTGACACCTAGACTAAAGTTGTGTCTTTGTAACTTCAACTAGGTGGTGCGGTGGATAGAGCACCAGTGCAGGAGTCAGGAGGACCTGAGTTCAAATTTCACCTCAGACACTTGACACTCACTAGCTGTGTGACCTTGGACAAGTCACTTAACCCCAACTGCCTCATCCCGGGTCATCTCCAGTCATCCTGATGAATATCTGGTCATTGGATTCAGATGGTTCTGGAGGAGAAGTGAGGCTGGTGACCTGCACAGCCCTCCCTCACTCAAAACAAAATGAAGTGCAAGTCATGTCATTATTTCTCGGATGGCATAGTCTTCTTTGGCAACGAAGGACAAACACAGAATTGTTCCAGAGTTTAAGCACAGTGCCTGGCACCCAGTAAGAACTGAATGAAATCTTATTAACTTGGTAGGTTTTCTTGTATCCAAATATGCCCCCAGGAATTTACGGGACAACTCTATTGCCTCTTCTAAGGACAGACCTCAAATGCTGGAAGACAGCTATCTTATCCCTTCTCCTTTAAGCTAAACACACACAGTTTCTTCTACTGATGCTCATAAGGTCTGTTGTCATCCTAGTCAGCCTTCTCTGGTTCTCCTTCTTGTCAATCTCCTTCCTAAAATGTAAATCCCAGAACTCAACATAATACTCAAGATATATTCTGACTAGGAAGAATATACAAGATAAAGAATTTTTTTCTGAATTCTTTGCCCCTTTTTACCACAGTCAATGATTGTATTAGTTTTTTTGCATGTCATACAACACTATTAGTTCAGAATTTAGTCCATTAAAACCCCCAGGCCTTTTTGAGACTAATTTTATCTTGCCATGCCTCCCGTCATCTTGTATTTGGAAAGTTTATTTTAAAAATGTAAATGTAAGACTTTGTCTTTTCCCCCATTGTATTTTATTAGACTTGGCTCAATGTTCTTCCCCAATCTATTTGGATATCTCTTTAGATCTTGAATTTTTTATTCAGTGTGTTAACTCCCCTCATGTTGGGTCATGTGCAAATTGACCAGCATTCCATCTATGCCTTTCTCCAGGGGACTGAAAAAAATATTAAAAATAACTCATTTGGACTCCGAGCCCTGGGGGCCTAGAAAACCTTTGCCAAGTAAGCATCAAACTATTGCTGAAAATGCTTTATATTGGGCCATTCAGCTGGTTCTGACTCCACCTAATTGTTCTATTGCTGGGACCACATGTCTTTTCCTCTTTTCCACTAGAGCACAAGAGATTTTGTGAATGTTTTGCTAAAAATTGATGACAAGATGTATCTGTCACTTCTATAATTTACTAGTCTAATTGATACATTAAAAAATAAAATTAAGATAATCTGACATCATCTGTTCTTGATGAAATCATGTTGATTCTTTGTGATCATTGCTTCCTTCTTGAAATACTCCCTAAACATCCTTTTGAAAATACTTTCAGGATCATTTTCTATTAAATTATTTTACTTTTTTTCAGTGTTCTACAATCACTTCCATATATCTTAGATTTTCCCCCCTCCCTCCCCATTCCCTCCCTTGAGATGGCGTACAGCCTTATATAGGTTCTACACATACGTTCCTATTAAATACATTTTCACCTTAGTTATGTTGCATAGAAAAATTAAAATGAATAGGAGAAACCATAAACCAAAACAAAACATAATACAAAAGAAAATGATCTGCTTCATTCTGTGATCCAATTCCATAGTTCTTTCTCTGGATGCAGAAGGTGTTTTGCCTCAAGAGTCCACTGGAATTTTTTAAGTCCTTGTTTTGCAATGAAGTACTAAGTCTACCAGAAAAATTCCTTGCACACAGTGGTTGTTGTTGTGTACAAAGTTCTCCTGGTTCTGTTCCTTTCACTTAGCATCAGTTCATATAAGTCTTTCCAGGCCTCTCTGAGTTTTCCTGTTCATCATTTTTTTTTAAAAGCAGAAATTCATGAATTTATTTTTAAGAGGGAAATATGACTTTTAGAAAGCAGTAAAAAGATTTTTCAACTAGATTATGAAATCATAACATGGTTGATTTTTTTTCCAAATTAACTTTTTTAAAATTAATTTTATTTATTTTCAGTGTTCCACAGTCGCTACCACATAACTTAGATTTCTTTTTCCCTCCCTCTCCTCTACTCCCCCCCCCCAAGATGACATACCACTTTACATAGGTTCTACACGTACATTCCTATTAAATACATTTTCACCTTAGTTGTGCTGTATAGAACAATTGAAATGAATGGGAGAAATCATATAACAAATCAAAATGTAATACAAAAGAAAATGATCTGCTACATTCTGCGATCCAGTTCCATAGTTCTTTCTCTGGATGTGGAAGGCGTTTTGCCTTAAAAGACCATTGGGAATTTTTTAAAAAAATCCTTACATTGCAATGAAGTTCCAAGTCTACCAGAAAAAACTCTCCCACACTGTGGTCATTGCTGTGCACAAAGTTCTCCTGGTTCTGCTCCTTTCGCTCAACATAAGATGATATAAGTCTTTCCAGGCCTCTCTGAAGTTTTCCTGTTCATCATTTTTTATAGCACAATAGTATTCCATTACATTCATATACCACAACTTGTTCAGCCATTTCCCAATTGATGGGCATCCCCTTGATTTCCAGTTTTGGGCCACCACAAATGGTGCTGCTGTACATATTTTTGTACATGTGGGACCTTTTCCCATTTCTATGATCTATTTTTGGAAAAAGTCCCAGAAGTGATATTGTTGGGTCAAAGGGTAGGCACATTTTTGTAGTCCTTTGGGCATAGTTCCAAATTGCTCTCCAGAAGGGTTGGATCAGCTCACAGCTCCACCAACAACGAATTAGTGTTCCAACTCTCCCACATCTTCTCCAGTATTTTTCATCTTCCTGTTTTGTCATGTTAGCCAATCTTATAGGTGTGATGCAGTGCCTCAGAGTTGTTTTGATTTGCATCTCTCTAATCAATAGTGGTTTAGAGCATTTTTTCATATGACTATAGATAACTTTAATTTCTTCCTCTGAAAACTGCCTGTTCATATCCTTTGACCATTTGTTAATTGGGGAATGACTTGTATTCTTGTACATTTGACTCAGTTCTCTATATATTTGAGAAATGAGGCCTTTATCACAGACACTAGTTGCAAAAATTCTTTTCCAGTTTTCTGCTTCCCTCCTAATCTTGGTCACATTGGGTTTGGTTGTGCAAAAATTTTTCAATTTAATGAAATCAAAATTATCCATTTTGTACTTCATAATGTTCTCTAGCTCTTGTTTGGTCAAAAATTTCTCCATTGTCCATAAATCTGACAAATACACTATTCCTTGCTCCTCTAATTTGTTTTTATTATCAATCTTTATACCTAGATCATGTATCCATTTAGACTTTACTCTTGTATATGGTGTCAGGCATTGGTCTATGCCCAGTTTCTGCCACATGGTTATCCAGTTTTCCAAGCAATTTTTCTCAGTGAGTTCTTATCCCAGAAGCTGGGGTCCTTGGGTTTATCAAACAGTGGATTGCTATATTCATTAACTACTGTGTCTTGAGTACCTAACCTATTCCACTAGTCTACCCCTCTGTTTCTTAGCCAGTACCAAGTGGTTTTGATGATTGCTGCTTTATAATACAATTTGAGATCTGGTAGGGCTAGGCCACCTTCCCTAGTATTTCTTTTCATTAATTCCCTTGATATTCTGGACCTTTTGTTCTTCCAGATTAACTTTGATATTATTTTTTCTAGCTCTAGAAAATAATTATCTGGTAGTTTGATTGGTATAGTGCTGAATAAGAAAATTAATTTATGCAGAATTGTCATTTTTATTATATTAGCTCAGCCTACTCATGAGCAGCTGATATTTTTCAAGACCGGTTTTTTAAACCTCAGAGGACTATATCCACAATCTATACAAAACACCCATATTCTTAGCAGTTGCCTTAAGGATAGCATTTCTGTTAGTATGTGGGCAGTGGGCTCCCAAACTTCTTCAACTTTCATTGCTAGGAGTCTTTTTCTCCAGCATTGTTTTGTCATACTATTTTTTATAATTCAATTAAAATTTTTTGGCTACATTTTAAGTTCCTAACTGTTTCCCTCTTTCCATACCCAACTCACACTAGAGAAAACCACAATTTCACACACATACACACATATGTATGTATACACATACACACATATGTATATAGTATAAAATTATACTATACATACTTCTATTTATCAGTTCTTTCTCTGGAGGTGAATGGCATCTTCCTTTATGAATCCTTTGTAGCTGATTTGAGTATTTATAATATGGGCAGAATAACTTAGTCATTCACAGCTGTTTTTCAAACAATATTCCTATTATAACATAAAATGCTCTCTTGGTTTTCCTCATTTTACTCATTTATAAAATATGATTTGTTTATAAAGTATAAGATAAGAGAAACTTCTGAGTAATACTTCCTCACAGAGTAGAGGTAGAGGTAATGAACTTGTAGAAAGCTTGATTTGAGGCCTAAGTAAATTAGATCATCTCAAGAGAACCTATAGATGAGACTTAAAGGAAAAAAACAAATCAATGTGAATTTGAACAGGTTTGTCAGCATTTCTGTAGTTACCTATTGTCATCATAAATGCATGTATGGCATAGTGGATAAAATACTGGACTTTGAGTCAAGAAAGCTTGAATTCAAATCCTGCCTCAGATTAGCTATGTGATCATAAGTAAGCTACTTAATCTCCCCAACCTCAGCTTCCTCATCTATAAAATGAAGATAATAATAACATCTACCTCTCAGGGTGGTGATGAGGATCATTATGAAAAGTTCTTTGCTAACATTAAAATACTGTATTATATTATTATGATTGTGACTGGAGCCCCATATTCAGATTCTAATATATTAACATCTGATAAACTATATTGGGAAAGTAGAAAAGGCATTAAAAATGAAGTCAGGAGGAGGGTCAGACTTTACCAAATATAGACAAAGGAGATCTATGCTTGAAGTAACCATTTTAAAGGCACTCAAGGGTTAACTTTTAAAATATCTCAAAGAATGGAACATTCCAAAGGAGTAGAAAAGATCATGGAAAGGATTTACTGTACCCCTTCCCCCAATAAACTACAGGCTTTTATGCCTACTTTCTCACCACTATAAAATTTTTATGAGAATGGTCTATATGTACATCAAAGAAAATATGAGATAGGAATGGGATGTTTTCATGGACTTTTTAAAAACTGTACACCACATTTTCAAATTAAAAAACTGATTTTGGCATAAAGAGAAATAAGCAAAAAAAAAGCAAAACCCAAACATTTGACTCAATGAAGCAAAATGTAGCTTTATAAACTCTCCTTTTAAGATTATACAAAACTCATTAATTGATGCAACCACTGAAATAACTTTGTTCATCCATCCTCTGTTTATCACTGGTAAGTGAGGCACAAAACAGGGAAACTCCTGCTTGCTAAAGATGCTCCCTGTTCCTATAGAATGTCCTAGCTAGAGTCCAAATGGAAGGGGAATTCCTATCAATGATGCTGTCTCTATGCTCATGTTCATGGATGCCATTGTGTTGATTGCACTCTGCCCCAGAATACTATAGAACATCCTTGATGTAACCTATGGCCAACGATATATGCAGGGGAAACACCAGGTACACATAGAATGTATATTGCTCATGTGACATTCAGTTGAATGGACAGCTCATTGAATTAGTAGCCATCATTGCTTATATCTTGGAAAGGAATTGCAGAAAGACAATGAGCTGTGCCTAGAATTGAATAGAAAGTGCTGAGTGGACTACAGTGTATCTGTACTGCCAAAGTACATCTTTTTAACATCAGCATTATACTACTGAAACCACATGACTGTGGATCATGGAATGCCACAATTTCTGAAGGATTAAGATTTCATGAGGTTCTTAAGGTTAACAGAAATATATAGATTGTATATGAAAGTAGGCTGACGTCTTTACCAGTGAAGACTTATGGGCAAGGAGTGTCATAAGATTCATCATTAAGAACATGTAACATCATCAAAGGAGGTAAACTGGTTGCACAATGAAAGTTATAACAGAGAGTCCAAAGGATGCACTGATATACATGAACTTTTACTTGAACTCTTAATTTACATGAACTCTTAATTTCTTTAAAGTATTTTCATTAAATTTTTCAAGTATCATCTCTATTTCTCATCTCTTTTCTCTCTCTGCCCTCATCTCCACTCAGCTAGTCATCCTTTTCAATAAAGCATAACAAAATATACAACTGTTGCTGAGCTCAGGGTGACTGTGGCACTTAATTTCTCCTTTTCTACTAAGGAGCCTCTTTTAGCTCTAGACCCACACATGTGATCAGGTTCAGTCTTGAGAGAATTTGACCTCAAAAGAGAGATGTTAGACACCTTATTCTTGTTGTCTCTGGCTATTTATTCCCCTTCAGGGAAAAATGGCATTAAGCTTAGGTTTGACTCATGTAGAATCTTAAAAATATTGACTAGAAAGGTACTCAATGTACATTGGAAATAAGGTACAGGACACCTATTTATTTTCTCCACACAAAAGAAATGCTTGGCATAAGAGACAAGTGTGAACTGATGAAAACTTAAACAAACATAATTTACGACTACTATTATATTCCCTGGGAAGTTGAGACTTAAAACATGAAAACATAAAGCATTTTGTGGGACTGTTGGATCAGTACTTCACCTTCACCTTCACCTTCACCTTTCCTTTGTTCTGTCCAAACAAGTCCTTCTAGGTCCATGTCTTCTGGAAAGTCAAGCCAAGACCCCCACTCCTGCCAGTGGTCATCTTTTCAAAAAAGGGCTAGACTAGTTGAGATTCCAAAGTACAGCCAACAATGATTGAAGACCCACAACTCACAAGGTTGCTCCCAAGGTTGGAAATACTCATTTCAGTATCAGTGCTTAAATACCTATACTCATAAAAGAACAAAACAGAAGAGGTAGCCCAAGACCCAGGCTCATGGTCATTGAGGAAGGACATGTAGCCTTTGTTTGGTGTCCATAGCTGCCATGCTGATGGGTTGTGGGAGGGGTAATCTCTCCTCACCTCTCATTGAGAAGAAACTTGAAGAGTCTTGACATGATTAGCAGATGGAAGGAGAGATGCCTGAGGCTCTTCCCTTTGAGGACCAGTGTGGGAGCCTCTCTCCCTCACTTATTGGCTAGTTTGTTCTGACATATATTTCCTTCCCTTCACTCATCATAGGGTGGGGGATCAGGAATCAGTCTGAATTTTCTGGGTCATCCCAAGGGGATAAACCTTTTGGTGATGAGCCATATGCTTTCCTGGAAGAGATCAGGGTAAAAGCTGGACAGTCCATGGGCTCTACTTAACTAGGGCAGATGAGGGAGTCTGCTCTTTATCTCCCCACCTCTATTACAAATGAATTTTTGAAGGAGGGAAAGCTGCTTTTCTCCAGCCCAGCGGGATCAGTAGAAAAATCAAGTGAGCCTGATAATGCACCTGATATTCCATAGAACATCAACAAATGGAGAGAGTACAAAAATCAGTTTGGAAAGACAAAGATGGAGGTAAGGGATAAGGTCGAAATCTATAAAATCATGAGGGAGGTATGGACATCAATCAGATTGTCCACATATGAGACCAAAGCAGCTTCCCTTGCTGCTTAAAAAAGATTTAGGGCAACTATAAGGTAGTCTTACTTCACACAACAGTAGGTAAACTTGTTGACTTCATTATCCCAAAGTCTGCAAATATAGATGTATTCAATGATAGAGAAAAATTAGTGAATGCCAGAGCTGTAATGGTTATTAAAGGCAGGTGGGAATGTTGTGAAGATGCCATGGAGGGCACTGAATCCCCGAAGAACCCTGTCAGAGAGAGTGTCCAGAGCAGGATGGACAAAAGGTCTGATTCAGAGAAGCATTACTTATGGATCCCCAACTTTGTATGATAGTCACACTGATCTCTAATTATTTCCTAGACATTTGTCTTCTCTATTCTGATTACAAGCTCTCAGGAAAGGCAAAAAGGGTTAAGTCTTTTCTAATAGTATTTGTGATTGACTGGCTGTTTGCCCAGGGAGATTGGTCTTACTGTCTAACCAGGGATGAGGAACCTGTGCCCTCAAGGCAACTTGAGGCCCTTTAGATCCTCAGGTGTGACCTTTCAACTGAATCCAAACTTCACAGAACAAATCCCCTTAATGAAAGGATTTGTTCTGTAAAACTTGGACTCAGTCAAAAGGCCTCACCCAAGGACCTAGAAAGCCACATGTGACCTCAGAGTCACAGGTTCCCCACCCCTGGAATTTGTGAATTTTGCAGTAGAATGTAGGATGCCTCAGACTAAGCCAGGATTAAGGAAACCAGAGTAATGTGACTTCTCTGGCCCTACTTCCTGAGGGCCAAGTCCATTACATTTAAACCCTTCCCTCTCTTCCCCCAGTACTCTGGAACCTTAAAAGGGGTTGAGGCATCCTATCCTCACCAGTTGTGTTCCTCTCATTTTTTGGGATCTGGTGAATAACACCTTCATACTATTTAACCACCTGACATCAGGTTAGCTCTTACAAAGGGATGCAAAGGTATACCAAGAACAGATAGATAAACATCTTCCTCAACATCTTAGGGGAATGGACTCTCTTCCCTCTCCATACTCCCTTAGTGCATGCATATCGTATCAGTGGAGACAATGGAAACACACAGGGTATTTATGATCAGGACCCACAGTGGATACATGGATAAGGTACATGTGTGGCCAGAGTATGCATGTAGAGTGACCACCAGATCCATTCTATATAACATTAGTTCTACCAAGTTCAAGAACAAAATTCCACTGTGTTAGCTTCCTCAAGGCTTTGCTGCTGGACTTGCTGAAATGTCCCATCTGGATTCCTGGACTCCTGAATCCTCATGGCTTTAGCTCCTGGGTCAGAGATTTCTCTTACATCTACAAAGGAAAATGATGAAAGGGAAGGTCAAAACCCATATGGCCTAAAGGAGGGGAGGAAGAGACAGACTTCAGTCCCTTCCCCTTTACTTCATGGTGTCCTAGCTGTGGGTGAAGGAATCCTTTACCTTTAGATGTGAATAGAGGAAAAGTCACCTGAGCTGCCAACTTTTCAGACTATGCAGCCAGTGGAAAAAGCTGCTCTTAATCACATATTAGGCCAGTGAAGAATGTTCACATGTGGTCCTATCCTCCAGTCTCACAAAAATAGGTCTCCAATGTCTTCCATATAAATGATGGCATTGTAGGTGGTCTGCTTTAGACAGGTATTAAAACCTAATTACATTGGTATGAAAGAACTAAGCCTTTACTAGCCATATTTACATAGGAAATGCTAAGAATGTGGCTAATGGGGGAGAGGATAAGGATCTTGTCTCCTGGGCCTAATTGTTTTGTCTCTGAACATTTAAGGGAGGGTGAAAGAGGGTTGGAAATGGAGAAAATGAAAGACCCTTGGGCACATTATTAGGAGAGTATCCCATGCAATGACTAGGTATAGTTTAACCATCAGAAATTAAAGTATGTTGGCAAAGGGAATGCCCACCCTAAACTAGAGCAAAGTCAAGCCCTGTGAATCAACAAGTGGGAATGAAATCAAAGGCAGAGTGAAGATACTAGATAAATAGCTAAATATTTAGGAGTATCTCTTCAATCTTAAGAGTTTGGTGCCCCTGGCAAAGAATCTCTGACTGGAGATGATAAGCCTCCTAAGACAAGCCACGCTACTCCTATTGTGCTGGTCCTGTGTATGGCTGTATGAGTGGGAAGGGCTGTTGAGATATGGAGAACCTCATGATATGAGACTAAAAGAGAATGGCAGAATCTACTCTTCTCATGAAGAATGACTAGCACAATGGTGAAAGATTTTAACTGAGGTGAGTAGGAGGAAGCAGAGAGAAGTTTCATAATCATGTGCCTGGTAGAATCAGCATATCCAGTGCAGGAGGATCTGGTTTAGACATGTCCACAGGAGCAGTGTATGGTAGGGTCTAGGCCTCTCTCAGAGACCAGGGGACGGAGGCCCTGCCAGAGCAGAGTGAATGTATTGCCAGAAGACCTGAGCAGCCCTGCAACGCCAGGGCTCTGGGGGATGCTCTCCGTGTGTACTCTGGCCACACAGGTACCTTATCCAGGTCCTACTCCACTGTAGGTTCTATGTTGGAGCCAGCTTTCTACGGGGTTCAAAGAATGGATTGCAAAATTTTCAGTGTGATTACTTACACCTTGGAAATTGACAACACTACAAATTAAGGTTTGATTTATTTTTGTTTTGTTGATTGTCTAGATTTGAGAAAGTGATGGAGAAATTCTATCTGATGACAAAATGATGACAAAAACAACACTGGGGTCTCAAATGGTTTTTAAGTAGAAATGGGCATACTTCCATCAGAATTTTGAAAAATACTTTTTGATTCTGGTATTACAGATCCAAATAACAGACCAACATTCTAAAACAGATTAATTTTAAAAAGCTAGAATTTTCTATAACCAGTATGAATGCTTTCCCCCACAGCATCCATATGAACTCAGCCAACAATATGTTGACAAAGAAGCATCATGGCTTATTTATGCAGATTTGATTATTGAAGTGTAGGAGCTTACAATGGCAGTTTAGAACTAAGTTATTACCATTAGAGATTAAAAATGAGTTTTCCTAAAGGGGGCTTGACTTATTGATACAAGCAAACATTTAGGGAACTGGCAGAAACTGTGTGGGACAGCTAGTCAGCACTGGACTTGGAATCAAGGAGACTCATCTTTATGAATTCAAATCTGATCTCAGACACTTATTAGCTGTGTGATCTTCTTTGCCTCGGTTTCCTCATCTGTAAATTAAGCTGGAGAAGGAAATAGTAAACCACTCCAGTATCTTTGCCAAAAAAACCCCAAATGGAGTCACAAAGAGTGACTCATGACTAAAAAATGACTAACATTTAAAAATAACAGAAACTATGTAACACATCCCTGTAGATGACAAAAAATTTAGCACCTGTAGAATATTTAGTAATAGATGCCCTAGAATTATGTATCAGAACCTCACTATCTTTCATAAAGTCATTAACAATAAGTCCCCATGTCATAAATTCAGACCTTGAAATATCCTGGAGAAGTCAATCAATAAAATATGTGGGAACTGGACATTATTAAAGACAAAACTGCTTCCCAGAATCACCCTGACCTCTCAAACATTCATAAAAACTTAGAAGTGATGGTTTTAATAGATGTCTCCATACCAAACACTCATAATCACCAACTTACGCAGAATTAAAAGCTTTGAGAATATAGAGACCTAGCAAAAGAAATAAAATCATGTAGGAACAAGATGAAATATATATCATCTCCATCATTCTGCCTGATACAGGATTTGCCCCAAATATATTTTCACTGAACTTAGAGAAGATGAAATTTTGTCTCTATTTGCTGGTCAGAATTTTCAGTCACGTCTGGCTCTTCAAGACCCTATTTGGGGTTTTCTTGACAGAGATACTGGAATGGTTTGCCATTTCCTTCTCCAGCTCATTTTACAGATGAGGAAACTGAGGCAAGTAGGGTTAATGAGTTGCCCAGGGTCACACAGCTTGTAAGTGTCTGTGATTGGATCTGAACTTAAGTCTTTCTAACTCCAGGCCTAGCGTTCTATCCGCTGAGCCACCTCTCTGCCCCATATTGTCTCAATATTTTAATTCAACTACAAAACACAGTAATTTAAATATAAAAGAATAGGTTAGTCATTTGCTCCAGGACCACCTTTATGTGCATTCCACTGAAAAAGCTAAGAGGAATGAGATGAAAACAGCAACAATGATAGTAACTTTATATAATGCACTTCTCTAGCACTTGGAAGTTTTCAATTTGCTTTATGTACATGACATAAATTGAGTCTTGCAACAATTCTGTGAGATAGATATTAATTATCCTCATTTTACAGATGAAGAAATTGAGGCTCAGAGAAGAAAATGGCTTTTTCACAACCACACATTTGGTAGGTATCAGAGGCAGAATTTGCCTTCAGGTCTTCCCATCCCATTCTAACACACTATACTTTGTACTGTGCTACCTTCTGTTCAGTACTGTGCTGCTTGACTGGCCAATGATAGCTGTTTGTGGTGAGGTAGGTCAGGATTAGTGGGGTCTACCTTTGGCCTACCTTTACAAATGTAAACTTGTATTTTTTATTATTCAGAAATTGACTGTCATTAATAAACACGACCATTTCCCACATATACAGAAGAATAGAAAAAAGACGAGTGATTGTACATGAAACCACAGACCTCTTTTATGTATGTCTTACATTTTTAAAAAGCATGGAATGAATTCAACAAGTTAGTTTCAAGGTTATCCTGTTTGTCTACGTGTCCTGAATTTCTCTTCTTTAATTAAATATATATACATATACATATATGTATATAATATACACACATATATGAAAATAAACTTTCAAATTTTTTTCTTTTTTTTTAGCCATCACTATTACTAATTTCCTTGTCCCTCCTAAGTCTCACCCCCAAATGAAAACAACAACCTTTTCAACAGATAAGCTGAGTCAAGCAAGATAAATCCATGTGTTGTCCAGACACAGAGAAGAATATTTCAATCTGCCTGCAGAATATCCCGTTCCTCTCTCTGGGAGGAGGAAGCTTACTTCATCATCACTGCACTGGAGTGGGTTGTGTTGATCAGAGTTCTTAGGTCTTTCAAACTTGTTTTTCTTTACAATGTGCAGTTATTGTATAAATTGTTCTCTCACTTCTGCTCACTTGCCTTGGTACAATGCCTAGTTAACTGGCCCATATTGAAGTTCCAGCTCAAGATCATGACCTCATTAAACCAGGTGTGATTTCTTGATTCAGGGGCCAGACTGAATACAGCCGCTTCAAAACTGGCTATTTATTGGTGTTCTTTGTATGCCTCCACTCTTTGTCAGGCATGAAGTGAAATTTCATTTCAATAGAATTTCAGTAGCATCCTGGATGGGCAGAGTCTTGAGTGGCTACTTTGACTTTCTGCTCCTTCAATGACCTCTCATGGAATGAGGTTTTATAAATAGGGCTTCCCACTCCACAGGAGAGTCCAGGAGTGTAGGGAGCCGTGAAGGGATGTGATTTTCCTGAGTTGCCCTTTAAGAATAAGGGGTCAGTAAGTATTATGACCAGTCCTTCTCCTCTGAACTGTATACACATTGTGGATCTAGCATTTTTGGTGCCATTGGATCATAATATATGTGGCTGCTTAAAATTCCCTTTGAAATAAATACAGAGGGTAATGTAAACATGGATCTTGATTCAGCCTTGTAAAGAACCACTAGTCCATGGAATTTTTTATAATTAAGAAACTTTTTATCCTAGTAAATATATAGGTAATTAACCTCTTTTTTTTCTTTCCTCAGTGTCAGTCCTTATTCTTGGACTAATCAGTGAGTGACTGCATGATTATAGATTGTAGAGTCCATACTGTATATTAGACTATCTTTGGAATGAGTATTTCATTGAGCCTTTAGGGTTTAGGCAGCAGTCAGAATAACCTCTCTTTCCCTCTTCTCTGCAATTCCATGTCGCTTTGTTCCTGAAAAACCTTTTAAAAAGCATACCTTCTCTAGGAAAAGATATTGGATTAACATACATGATAGAAAGAATGGAACAGACAGTAGAGTAGTACCTTAGAAAAATAGGGGGTTAATAGAGCCAGGGTGGCAAGGGAAGATTTGGTGGAAGAATCAGTATTTGAACTGAACCTTGAAGGATGGGTGGGATGTGAATACTTGGCAGGATGAGAGTGGTGGGAGGAGAATTCAGGGTCTGGAGAGAAGAACTAAGCATCTGGGACAAAGCTTCCATGTGCAAGGGAAAGACACAAGGGAATTGAAATTACTTACCATTGGCCCCAAGCCCTTCTCCTGGACTCTGCAGGGCTGCTGGAGTCCACAATGGCCATTCACTGCCCTTGACTATGCTGTGCCCCAGTGACAAAAAAAAAAAAAAATGCATAGAGAGCAACACTGAGTAGCATTTGAGACCTTGAGCTCCTAGCCAGCCATTCTCATGCCCCACGAGCAAGCAGTGGCCCGGCCTTGGCCATCTGCCTAGAGACTGACTAATCCTGCCATCTTGGCCTGGCTCAGGAGGCAACAAGAAGAGCTGTACAAGGGGAGGTGTTGCAAAGATTTTGTTGAATTAGCCTGGTGGAAGGCAGCCAGAGAGGCAGCAGCCAGCTGCCGGCTGACCTGGAGCTCTAGATAGCAGTGCAGGGGAGACTGTCTAAAATTCTGCTGGAGATGGAAGACCAATTAGGTATAGCACTTTATTGCCAATATAAATCTTGTCTTTTACCCCCTGGGCAGCCTTCCCAACTGCCATTACTTCTGAAGAATGAGTATGGCAATGCTTTCCCATGATTCTTTCCAGGAAGGATCAGAGACTATGTGGAATAGTCAGATTTAGAATTAAAGGGTCTCAATTCAAATTCTTGCTCTGCTGCTTACTTATCTTGGGCCTCAGTTTCTTCTTATGTAAAATGAAGGGATTGACCTAGATGAGTTCTCAAGTTTTTCTTAGCTCTAAAACTCTCAATGGGATGCCTTCTGTAGGGCAGTTAGATTTATGTGTGTAGCCTTTGGCCTGGCACCTCTGGCTGGCTCCCTTTTGAAAATTAGCAACCTGTGTAAGGCAACTGGTCCCATTACTTCCTGCCAAATAGAGGGAGAAGAAATGGAAACAGTGTCATATTTTATATTCTTGGGCTCCAAGATCACTGCAGATGGTAACTGCTAGCATAAAATTAAAAAACGCTTGCTCCATGGAAGGAAAGCTATGGCAAATCTGGACAGCATATTAAAAAGAAGAGACCACTTTGCTGACAAAGGTCTAAGCTATGGTCTTTCCAGCAGCAACATATGAGAGCTTGACTGTGAGGAAAGCTGAGCATCAAAGAATTGATACTTTCAAATTGTGGCACTGGAGAAGACTTTTGAGAGTCCCTCGGACAGTAAGAAGATAAAATCAGTCAATACTTACAGAAATTAATTCAGGTTATTCACCGAGAGGTTAAATAATGAAGGTGAAATTTAAATTCTTTGGTCACATAATGAGAAGATGTGACTGATTAGAAAAGACCTGATGTTGGGAAAGATTGAAGGCAAAAGAGGGAGAAAGGGGCAGAGGATGAGATGGATAGATAGTATAGTGGAAAGGTCAAACATGAACTTGGAAAGACTTTAGAGATAGTGGATGATAGTAGGACCTGCCGTTGCTATGGTCTGTGGGGTCATGAAGAGTTGGACGTGACTGAACAACAACAGCTAAAAACAACAAAAGTAGCAGTATTTTTGGATGCTTTTGGTCTTTTAGCACTCTTTACACCTAAGACAGTGGAATGAAAGCTTCTCAAGGGCTTCTCAAGGAATTGTCTCACTTTGGGATTTGTAACTCTACTGCCTAGAATAGTGTCTTTATAGTGGTATCTTTATTAAGCTTGTTGATTAATTAGTATTTTAGCCATAAGTTGGGAAACTCTGAGGGTCTTCCTCTCTCAGATTGATTCTTTTGAGAAGTTAAACTAGGCTATCTTTTGCTTCAATTCTTACCTAGCCTTTAATCACTGAATGGGTGTTGCCTCAGACTAACTGAGAGCTGGGAAAGACCTTAACTTAAAAAGATCAAAGTCTTCTACTGTATCTGGGGCCATCTCCAGTTGTCCTACCTATGTCTTGCCATTAGAATCCCCTGACTCTGGAGGAGACAGTGAGGCTGATGACTTTGTACAGCCCTGCCTCACTAAAATCTAATTCACCTGCAAGTCAAGATATTACCCATCTCATGTCATTGGTCCTCTTTGAGAATGAAGGACAAACAACAGCCATATGCTGTCTTGTTCTCTAGTTGTTTTCTTTGTGGAAAATTTGTGGAATGGGAGAAATTGATCAGGAGGCTTTGGATTAGTTGATCTTCTGCCAATTGATATAATCATGGAAGTAATGGGCTGGTCGTAGAGGTAACAAGTTCTAAATATCTTTTTTATTTTTATTTTATTTTTTATGAGTAGGTGTATTCTTTTTATTTATTTATTTAACTTTATTTATTTAACTTTTAACATTCATTTTCACAAAATTTTGGGTTCCAAATTTTCTCCTCATTTGTCCCCTCCCCCCGCCCCAAAACACCAAGCATTCTAATTGCCCCTATCACCAATCTGCCCTCTCTTCTATCATCCCTCCCTTCCCTTGTCACCATCTTCTCTTTTGTCCTGTAGGGCCAGATAACTTTCTATACCCCTTTACCTGTATTTCTTATTTCCTGGTAGCAAGAACAGAACTCGACTGTTGTTCCTAAAACTTTGAGTTCCAACTGCTCTTCATCCCTCCCTCCCCACCCATTCCCTTTGGAAGGCAAGCAATTCAATATAGGCCATATCTGTGTAGTTTTGCAAATGACTTCCATGATAGTTGTGTTGTGTAAGACTAACTATATTTCCCTCCATCCTATCCTGCCCCCCCATTGCTTCTGTTCTCTCTTCTGATCCTGTCCCTCCCCAAGAGTGTTGACTTCAAATTGCTCCCTCTTCCCATTGCCCTCCCTTCCATCATCCCTCCCACCCTGCTTATCCCCTTCTCCCCCACTTTCCTGTATTGTAAGATAGGTTTTCATACCAAAATGAGTGTGCATTTTATTCCTTCCTTTAGTGGAATGTAATGAGAGTAAACTTCATGTTTTTCTCTCACCTCCCCTCTTTTCCCCTCCACTAAAAAGTCTTTTGCTTGCCTCTTTTATGAGAGATAATTTGCCCTATTCCATTTCTCCCTTTCTCCTCCCAATATATTTCTCTCTCACCACTTAATTTCATTTTTTTAAGATGTAATCCCATCCTATTTAATTCACTCTGTGCTCTCTGTCTCTGTGTATATGTGTGTGTGTTTGTGTGTGTGTGTGTGTGTGTGTGTGTGTGTGTGTGTGTGTAATCCCACCAACTACTCAGATACCGAAGAGTTTCAAGAGTTACAAATATTGTCTTTCCATGTAGGAATGTAAACAATTCAACTTTAGTAAGTCCCTTATGACTTCTCTTTGCCGTTTGCCTTTTCATGCTTCTCTTCATTCTTGTGTTTCAAAGTCAAATTTTCTTTTTAGCTCTGCTCTTTTCATCAAGAATGCTTGAAAGTCCTTGATTTCATTGAAAGACCATTTTCCCCCCTGAAGTATTATATTCAGTTTTGCTGGGTAGTTGATTCTTGGTTTTAGTCCTAGTTCCTTTGACTTCTGGAATATCATATTCTATGCCCTTCAATCTCTTAATGTAGAAGCTGCTAGATCTTGTGTTATTCTGGTTGTATTTCCACAATACTTGAATTGTTTCTTTCTAGCTGCTTGCAATATTTTGTTCTTGACCTGGGAACTCTGGAATTTGGCCACAGTGTTCCTAGGAGTTACTCTTTTTGGATCTCTTTCAGGTGGTGATCGGTGGATTCCTTGAAGACTTATTTTGCCCTCTGGTTCTAGAATATCAGGCCAGTTTCCCTTGATCATTTCATGAAAGATGATGTCTAGGCTCTTTTTTTGATCATGGCTTTCAGGTAGTCCCATAATTTTTAAATTGTCTCTCCTGGATCTATTTTCCAGGTCAGTTCTTTTTCCAAGGAGATATTTCACATTCTCTTCCATTTTTTCATTCTTTTGGTTTTATTTTGTGATTTCTTGGTTTCTCCCAAAGTCATTAGCCTCCATCTGTTCCATTCTAATTTTGAAAGAACTGTTTTCTTCAGTGAGCTTTTGAACCTCCTTTTCCATTTGGCTAATTCTGCTTTTGAAAGCATTCTTCTCCTCATTGGCTTTTTGAACCTCTTTTGCCAATTGAGTTAGCCTATTTTTCAAGGTGTTATTTTCTTCAGCATTTGTTTGGATCTCCTTTAGCAAGGTGTTGACCTGCTTTTCATGCTTTTCTTTCATCTCTCTCATTTCTCTTCCCAGTTTTTCCTCCACCTCTCTAACTTGATTTTCAAAATCCTTTTTGAGCTCTTCCATGGCCTAAGCCCATTGAATATTTATTTTGGGTGTTTGGCATACAGAAGCCTTGATTTTTATGTCTTTCCCTGATGGTAAGTATTGTTCTTCTTCATCAGAAAGGAGGGAGGAGAAAGAAAGTAACCTTCTATGGTCTTATTTTTTTTCCCTTTTCTGGGCATTTTCCCAGCCAGTTACTTGACTTCTGAGTGTCCTCTCCACACCCACCATGCCTCCAGATCTGCCCAGCCAGTGCTTGTGGTCTGAGATTCAAATGCTGCTTCCCAACCTCAGGGCTTTGGGCAGGGGCGGGGCTGCTATTCAGTGTGAGATTAAGTTCAGGTGCTCAGGTGGGGGCAGGGCCACCTGGAGGAGCTCAGTTCCCTCAGGGGGTTTTAGTGGAGATCTTCAACTATGGATCAGAGCTCCTGCCTGCTTTGGGAGCCCTTGTCCACAGCTGCCTCTCCTGCTGCCTCCTGAGGTGGCCTGAGTTATGGAGACACCCAGCTCCCCTCTTGGTGAGCCAAAAAGCCCCTCTCACTGACCTTTGGCATGTGTGGGTGGAGGGATCTGGGCTGCTGCTGGAGATTCTCTCCCTGAAGCCTGCTTGGATCTGCTCCTTTTGGTGCTGTGTGGCCAAGGCAGGGCTGGGCTCTGCTCCAGGTCCAGTGTGCAATGGACCTTTTATGTCAGTTTTTCAGGGCTCTCTGGAACAGAAATCTCCTCCACTCTGTTGTTCTGTGGCTTCTGCTGCTCCAGAATTTGTTGGGAGTTCTTCTTTACAGGTATTTTATGGGCTGTGGGTTAGGAGCTAACATATGTGTATCTTTCTACTCCGCCATCTTGGCTCCTCCCCTGTATAATGCTTTATTAAAGAGATGTTTTATGAAAATTTGGACAAGGAAGCTGTGATCGCTAAGAACAATATGGGTATATCAAAATAGGTCATTCCAAACTAACCTCATTTCCTTTTTTGAAAGAATTGCTAACATAGCTATTATGGAAATGTGTTGTATGACTATACATATATACTCCATATCAACTTCTCAAGGAGAAAGGAGAAAAGGAAGGGAAGGAGAGGATTTGGAGCTCAAATTTTTAAAAAACAAATATTAAAAATTTTTATTTGCATATAACTGAGAAAAAATAAAATTAAGTATGAAAAGTTTTCCTAAATATATTTACATACATATAATATATCTGGATTTCAATAAAATATTTTACAGTGTCCCATGATCCCTCTGGATAAGTGGAGAATTGTGGAATAGGTATTAACACAGTGAGGTCATTTGGGAGATATTTGACCCAAAGAACTCTCTAACAAATGAGCAGAAGTGGGATGTTCTTGTTTATTAATTACTTAGATTTGTGTATGAGTCGAAGTTGAAAGAGATAATTAACAATTTGGATGGTAGAATCTAGTTTCAAAGAGATCTCAGTGGTCTATAAAAATGATCTAAATTTAATAAGATTAATATAGTAGGGGGAGGGTGGGTAATTGGGAGAACACCTGATCAATTGAGTTCTCTGTTGACTTATTGAAATTAAAGGGCATGGAGTTTTGTCAAAAAGTTCATGGAGCTAGACATGTGGTATCTGAAGAACATATGTGTTGGGATGACACAGCAACTATTTGTTGATCCCTGTGTGTCTCTGAGCAGGTGGATTGAAGATGACTGAAAACCAAGTGAGGAGGAGCTGTCTACACTGTGATCTCAAAGAAGGGTGAGTGGAAACAGCTTCCAGCCTTTCTGCAAGCAGAGATGCCACACCCAGTGATGAGTAGGCCCAATAGACCCAGCAGAGACACATGCCTAGAGTGAAACAAGCCCAGTAGACCTGCCACACCTAGGGAGGAGTAGATCACACATCCTGCAGCATCAGAGCTGTGTTCCCTCCCATGCATATTCCCCATATGTGGCTGATCCCTATGCATGCTCATTCTCCCCATTGATGGCAGAGGTATTTGTAGAAAAGTGTGCCTTATTTTTACAGAGGAGAGTGAGAAAGCTTTAGTGCAAATCTCACTATTATAATTCATTAAATGCATATTCTTTGAACTAATTTGCCCTCTGACTGACCAGAAAAAAGTAAACACACCAATGGAGGCTTAGAATGTATCATGTTAAGTAGATGTGGATCCATAGAGTACCTTGAACTTGGGGTAGCTATTCTAAGGAATCCTACATGAGAGAGAGAGAGAGCAGAAATACTATACCAACAAGGAAAAAATGTAAGGTACTACCTGGGGTTCAAAAAATAATCTTTACAATGATAGCATGAAGGTAGACAACAAACAGTTCACATGAATGAGATCCGGAGGTTTGAGTGCACTGTAAGTTCACCATGAACATGATGTGATAGTCAAAAATATTAATGGCATTTTAGGCTGTATTAAAAAAATGAAAAGAAAACATAGTGTCTAAAATGAGAGATGATCTTTCCATTCTGGTCAGACTGTACCAGAGTATTTTGTTCAGTTTTAGTCATCATGTGTTTAAAAGGACATTGACCAGTGAGAGAACCTCCAGTGGAAGAAGATAGGGATGAGAAGGAAAATGGAGACTTTGCAGCATAGGAATCAGTAGAGGAAACCAGGGATGTTTAGTCTGGAGAAGGGAAGACTTGTTTTTATGAAATGTTCAAATATTGGAAGGGCTGTTAAGTTGAAGAGAAATTACATTTGTTCTTCTTGGCCTCGGAGGACAGAATTAGAGCAATGGATATAATAAGTTAAGGACAGAGTAAGGGAAAATTACATTTAAAGAAATATGTTCTGTTCACAACTAAAATAGAATGGTTCAGAAAGTAGGGATTACTCCATCAACAGAAGCAGGTGAGACAAATGGGGTTAAAAGACTTGCCCAGGGTCATATAACCAGTAAGTGTCTGAGGTCAGATTTGAAAGCAGGCCCTCATGTCTCCAGAGCTAATGCTCTATCCACTTCACCACCTAGGTGTCCCTAAAGAAAATTTCCAAAGAAAGTTCATTACTTCTCAGGGAGTTTAGATAGAGAACTCCTATTTAGGTAAAGGCTGGATGGCACAACTGATGTTCCCTCCATCATTGAGATTCTGTAGTTCTGTTCCTGAACCTCCTAAAGTCCCTTCCCCTTAGTAAAACTATGGAGAAGGCAAAGCTTAACTTTGATATCCTGCCCCTTCCTTAGCACCCAATGCTCCTGTGCCATCCCTCACTGCTCAGAGCCTCTTCACCTTGTCCAACCACAAGTTCTGCCTTCTTGGTAACTTTTTCTGATCCCAAACATTACATCAAAACAACCCTATGCTATTTCTTATTCCTTCTAACTTTGTTAGTTGGCAGCAGGCTAATCTGGCAAACAAATTCATTTGGTGTTCAGTCATTTCAGTCATGTCTGACTCTTTGTGTCCCCATTTGGGGTTTTCTTGACAAAGATCCTGGAGTGATTTGCCTTTTCCTTCTCCAGCTCATTTTATAGGTGAGGAAACTGAGGCTAACAAGGTTAAGTGACTTCCCCAGGTTCACACAGCTGTTAAGTATCTGAGGTCAGATTTGAACTCATGAAGATGAGTCTTCTTGTTTCCAGGCCTGGCACTCTGTGCACTATTACACCACTTCATTGACAATAAGTGCTTATTATGTGCCAGGTTCTGTGCTAAGGATTTAAAAAAAAAAAGGAAGAAACACCAAACCTGCCCTCAAGAAGGTCACAATCTATTGAGTGCAAATAATCATGTACATACAAGATATAGTACATGTAAGTCAAGACATCGCTCTGTGATGTCATTGGTCTTCTTCAAAAAATGAAAGCTCACCAACAAAAAGAGTAATAGTGTAAATGGAAGGCAATCTCAGAGAGAAGGTACTAGCAGCTGGGAATAAGAGGAAGGGAATGAGAAGGGAGATACCAGGAAAGGCATCCTGACAAGTAGGTTCAGATCATACCTCTGATACTTGACCTATGGTGGTTCTTCCTCCCTCCAAGGGGGTGCTGGTAAATGTTTTACAATTGGCTCCCCTAAATGCATAACATAGTTTTAACCTTAATCTGCCTTATTAACATTTTCTCCATCTTTTCTTAATTCCATAAATAAAAATAAATAAATGACACCGTTTTGTAGCATTTGCTAATTTTCCAAGTGTAAATATTCCTACCGAAAATTTAAGAATCCTCTTTCACTTGTTCAGATGCCTCCTTCAAACTTCTGACCAAGCCTCAGTTTCCTCATCTGTAAAATGAGGAGTTTGGCCTTCCATGTCTCTGAGGTCCTTTCCAGCTCTAGCTCCATGGTTCTTGAATGCCAGACTGAGGAACTCAGATGCTTTTCCAAATGTATGCTTGGTAGAAATACATGATAGAAAGGTGACAAGATACCTTTTTGGTTGCTTCTTCAGGGGCCACATACTCCTGATTTCCCAAACTCTGTCCAGGCAGGGATTGCAACATGCTCTGTCCTTTTTGAGACCAGCAGATGAACCTCTCTGAAGGGAGGACATTGTCCCCAGAATCCCTGGTTGCAAGTCACACAGAGTGCTTTCTGTCTCTCCAGTATGTTATTCCAGACTGGTCAGATTAAAGAGAACATCAAAGAGAAGGAGATGACCCGGTGCAAAGGGATGTGCATTAGAAGTAGGAGATATGAGAAAAGGACCAACCCATTTATGGACTTGCTGAAGAACTGAGAAGATTCATTATCACATGTAAAAGATGCCCAGAGCACTAGCCCTGGAGACAAGAGGACCTGAGTTCAAATGTGACCTCAAATGTGACCAGGTTTTTTTTTTTTAAATATCACAGCAATATCCTTCTGCTCAAAAAGTTAACTTTGTTAGCCACTGCTCAGCCAGCCAACAGCAGCACAGGTTTTGGTGGGTGAGAAGCATGATAATCAAAGTAATTCTCATATATATTTAGAGTCAGAAGAAACCTCAGACATAAAGTGTTCCAAGTCCCTCATTTTCCAGATGAGAATACTGTACCCTGAGCTCTACTGCCCAAAGCAAGTGAGGGTGAGCTGTCACTTGGATACCACCAATGTCAGCACTACCCATTTCTATCAGATAGTAAATAGTGACGCTCTTGTCCAGGGGTTCTTCAAAATGCTTGTGTTGTGTACAGTCTGGTGAAACCTATCGAATCCTTCTCAAAATAGAGTTTTAAATATAAAGCTAGTCATATGATGTCTGACAGGAGATGGTGGTCCATATGTGCACTCATCCCATCTCTCTATAGTACAGTATATAGTACAGTATAAAGGAGGAGCTAAGGCAACACTAATCATATCTTCTCATTGATTACATGTACCAATCAACATGATTTTGTCCTTACATGGAAGTTATTTATTCCTCTCTATAAAAAGCAGCTTGAGGTTTAAATCTAGTGACCATGCTCCAACTGCTTACTGCTTTGATATGCTAATAAGCTTCTTTGTCTTATTTCCTGAGTTTGCCTTATTGGCCAGGGAGAAGCTTGAAAAGGGATTTTCTCTTAACACTATGAACTCATGTTATCCAACTGCAACAGGCCTTCATTACAATAATTCAGGGCAGTTACATGGTGCAGAGGACACAGCACCTGGCCTGGAGTCAGGAAGACTCATACTTCTGAGTTCAGAATAAGCCTTGGACACTAGCTGTGTGACCCTGTGAAAGGACTTGATCCTGTTTGCCTCAGTTTCCTCATCTGTAAAATGAGCTGGAAGAGAAAATGGCAAACCACTCCAGTATTTTTGTCAAGAAAATTCCAAATGGGCTCACAAAGATCGGATCTCCTATCTCACTCCCTGAGAAGCTATTCAAACCTTCTCTCCTCATGCCTCCCACAATTCTTCCTTTTTCTCTTATTTATTGAGAAAATTAAAGCTATTTACCATGGGGTCTCTTTCTTCCCACTCCCTGCATCTCAAAACACCTTGAAATCATCCCCACTTTCTCTTCCTTTCCTCTCATCTCTAATCATGAGTTAGTCCTTCTCGTAACCAAGTCCAACCCTTCTGGGAGGAGATAGTGAGGCTGATGACTTCATACAGCTCTGCCTCACTTAAATTCAGTTCACGTGCAAGTCAAGACATGACCCTCCTGATGTCATCCACTCTCTTCCAGAACGAAGGATGAACAGCAACAACTCTTCTATATGCATCTTTGATTCCATACTCTCCTATCATCTCCATCAAATTGTCCCCTCAATCATTTCCTCTCTTTATCTAATTCATTCCTTACTACCTTCATATATACTGAAATCCTTAAAAACCCTTCCCTAGACTTTTCCATCTCCTAAATTCCTGTTTTTCTTCCTTTCCAAATCAAAAACCTAGAAAAAAATTGTCTAAACTCATTGCCTTCCCTTCTTGTGTTCTCACTCACTCCTCAACTCTAGACAATCTCACTTCCAACTTTAAGAGTCTCACTTTCAACACTTGAGTGATGACTCAACTGAAACTGTTCTCTCCCAAGATGCCATTGCTTTCTTCACTGACAGGACTTAAGGACTTTTCTCAGTCCTCATTCTTCTTAACCTCTTTATTGCATTTGATAATGTCAACTACCCTGTCCTCCTGGATAATCTCTCTTCTCTGGGTTTTCAAGACAGAAATCACCTGGGTTTAGACCTTCATCATCTCTTGCCTAGACCATTGTAGTCACCTCTTATCTCTCTGACTCAATCTCTCCCCATTCCAGTCCATCCTCCACACAGCTGCCAAAGTGATTTTTCCCTAAACACAGACTTGACCATGTCACTCCACTACTCAGTAAACTTCAGGGGCTCCCTGTTGCCTCTGGAATAAAATATAACCTTCTCTTTTTAGCTTTTAGAACCCTACTCCACCTGGCACCAACGTATCTTTCTAGTCTCATTGTAAATTACTTTCCTTCTCACAATCTACAATCCAGCCATATTGGTCTTCTCTCCCTCCCTTATACGTGGCATCTTTGCCTTTGCATTGGCAGTTCCCATGCCTAGAGAGCACCTCTACCTCTTGGAATCTCTTCCTTGAAGCTGAAACTCAAATAACTCTTCTACATGAAGCTTTGCTTGATCCCCCTCCTTAACTGCTAATGTCCTCCCTCCCTGACTATCTTGTATTTATTCTGTTTATTCCCTCTGTGTGTACAGGTAGTTCAATTCTTTGTATTTATATTTTTAATACCTAGCAGTACCTGGTACTTTACAAATACCTGTTGATTGACTGATTTATTGATTCTTGTGTAGCGGAGGCTGATTGGCTCATAGATCAATTCCATGAAACTAAGAGTTCCAGAACTGCCTTTCTGAGTTTCATTCAATTTTGTGGGGACTTTTTAGTCTACTTTCTGGCCATGTATGAATCAGCACTAAAGATCAAAGGTCCCCTTATTGACTGCTAAATCAGAGGAACTGATAACTCAATGGATATACAAAAGGTATGAATGCACCCCTCTGCCTCATTCTTCCTTTATAATTGTAAAGCTTATGAGAACTGTTTCAAGTGATTCCCCAAAAGTCTAGTGAGGGAAAGAGCTGTTTCTCCCACCTTTCACCTCCATGTGGCCATGATCACGTGTCTCATCTAAGCAACTTTCACCCAGACCTGAGTTTGGGCTTCCTCTTTTGTGTTTGTTCTTTCTTGATTCAAGGTGGTTATAACTATTCTAGAATAGGCATGTCCAAGATTGGAGGTGATCTTGTGAGTTCAAAATGTCTGAAGGTGCTGATTCTCATGGGATTGATATGGGGCAGACTGGTGACAGATATAGGCAGAGATATCCTCTTTATCAGGATATCCACTGATAAAAAGATTGTACCAAGCCTAGTCCCATTTTACCAGCAAACATGTAACAGATGTTGTTTGGACAACACCCAGCTAAAATGAGATGTAAAATGCCTCTTTAATGTGTCTGTAAACTGCTTTCTCTTCTGATGGATTTTAAATATTAGCCTCCTAGAAGATTGTAACAGTAGTTATAAGTTGTTATTCAATATTGTTTTAAGTTTACTTTATTAATATGAGCTGGCATTGTTCTGTGTTTAACATTCTGTTTGTATAGAGGACTGAATTATTCTTCCCATACCTGATTCATGATGTACACTGAGTACCTCTTTTACTTTCCACTTTGGGGAGATTTAAAAACTAACTATAATCCAAGCCTTAACTTTGTTTGTTGTGCGTGTGGGTAGGATGTTTTGGTTTTGGAGTTTTGGTTGTTTGGCAATTTTTTTATCCATGGGATGCCAAAATTGGAGTCTAATAAACTAATGAGTGAGGAAAAAAGAAATTCTTTTGTCTCAACCAAATCATAAGCTAACAAGCTTGCATCTTCTTACTCTACCACACATATGATTTCCCACCACCAATGGTAAACTGCCCTCTAATTCTATTATCAAAGAGAATTCTTTCACACTGTCTATAGAGGTAACAAAGTGAAGACCCTTCTTCCTACTTCATTTAAGATATTTAGGGGAGGAGTCAAGATGGTGGAGTAGAAAGATACACATATGCTAGCTCCTAACCCACAGCCCATAAAATACCTATAAAGAACTCACAACAAATTCTGGAGCAGCAGAAACCACAGAACAATGGAGTGGAGGAGATTTCTGTTCTAGAGAGCCCTGAAAAACTGACACAAAAGGTCCATTGTGCACCGGACCTGGAGGCAGAGCCCAGCCCTGCCTTGGCCACACAGCACCAAGAGGAGCAGATCCAAGCAGGTTTCAGGGACAGAATCTCCAGTGGCCGAGGCCATGCAGGTCCCTCCACCCACAGGTGCCAAAGGTCAGTGAGAGGGACTTTTTGGCTCACCAAGAGGAGAGCTGGGTGTCTCCATAACTCAGGCCCCCTCAGGAGGCAGCAGCAGAAGCAGCTGCGGAGAGGGGCTCCCCAAGCAGGCAGAAGCTCTGATCCATTGTTGAAGGTCTCCACATAAACCCCCTGAGGGAACTGAGTCCCGTGTGGCAGCCCTGCCCCCACCTGAGCACCTGAACTTAATCTCACACTAAATAGTAACCCCGCCCCCACCGAAAGCCCCTAAGACTGGGAAGCAGCATTTGAATCTCAGCCCCTAAGCACTAGCTGGGTGGATCTGGTGGTGAGGTAGGTGTGGAAAGGAAATTCAGAAGTCAAGTAACTGGCTGGGAAAATGCCCAAAAAAGGGAAAAAAAATGAGACCATAGAAGGTTACTTTCTTGGTGAACAGATATCTCCTCCCATCCTTTCAGATGAGGAAGAACAATATTTACCACCAGGGAAAGACATAAAAGTCAAGGCTTCTGTATCCCAAACATCCAAAATAAATATTCAGTGGGATCAGGCCATGGAAGAGCTCAAAAAGGATTTTGAAAATAAAGATAGAGAGGTGGAGGAAAAACTGGGAAGAGAAATGAGAGAGATGAAAGAAAAGTATGAAAAGCAGGTCAACACCTTGCTAAAGGAGATCCAAACAAATGCTGAAGAAAATAACACCTTGAAAAATAGGCTAACTCAATTGGCAAAAGAGGTTCAAAAAGCCAATGAGGAGAAGAATGCTTTCAAAAGCAGAATTAGCCAAATGGAAAAGGAGGTTCAAAAGCTCACTGAAGAAAATAGTTCTTTCAAAATTAGAATGGTACAGATGGAGGCTAAGGACTTTAGGAGAAACCAAGAAATCACAAAACAAAACCAAAAGAATGAAAAAATGGAAGAGAATGTGAAATATCTCCTTGGAAAAAGAACTGACCTGGAAAATAGATCCAGGAGAGACAATTTAAAAATTATGGGACTACCTGAAAGCCATGATCAAAAAAAGAGCCTAGACATCATCTTTCATGAAATGATCAAGGGAAACTGGCCTGATATTCTAGAACCAGAGGGCAAAATAAGTCTTCAAGGAATCCACCGATCACCACCTGAAAGAGATCCAAAAAGAGTAACTCCTAGGAACACTGTGGCCAAATTCCAGAGTTCCCAGGTCAAGAACAAAATATTGCAAGCAGCTAGAAAGAAACAATTCAAGTATTGTGGAAATACAACCAGAATAACACAAGATCTAGCAGCTTCTACATTAAGGGATTGAAGGGCATAGAATATGATATTCCAGAAGTCAAAGGAACTAGGACTAAAACCAAGAATCAACTACCCAGCAAAACTGAATATAATACTTCAGGGGGGAAAATGGTCTTTCAATGAAATCAAGGACTTTCAAGCATTCTTGATGAAAAGAGCAGAGCTAAAAAGAAAATTTGACTTTGAAACACAAGAATGAAGAGAAGCATGAAAAGGCAAACGGCAAAGAGAAGTCATAAGGGACTTACTAAAGTTGAATTGTTTACATTCCTACATGGAAAGACAATATTTGTAACTCTTGAAACTCTTCGGTATCTGAGTAGTTGGTGGGATTACACACACACACACACACACACACACACACACACAAACACACACACATATACACAGAGACAGAGAGCACAGAGTGAATTAAATAGGATGGGATTACATCTTAAAAAAATGAAATTAAGTGGTGAGAGAGAAATATATTGGGAGGAGAAAGGGAGAAATGGAATAGGGCAAATTATCTCTCATAAAAGAGGCAAGCAAAAGACTTTTTAGTGGAGGGGAAAAAAGGGGAGGTGAGAGAAAAACATGAAGTTTACTCTCATTACATTCCACTAAAGGAAGGAATAAAATGCACACTCATTTTGGTATGAAAACCTATCTTACAATACAGGAAAGTGGGGGAGAAGGGGATAAGCAGGGTGGGAGGGATGATGGAAGGGAGGGCAATGGGAAGAGGGAGCAATTTGAAGTCAACACTCTTGGGGAGGGACAGGATCAGAAGAGAGAACAGAAGCAATGGGGGGGCAGGATAGGATGGAGGGAAATATAGTTAGTCTTACACAACACAACTATCATGGAAGTCATTTGCAAAACTACACAGATATGGCCTATATTGAATTGCTTGCCTTCCAAAGGGAATGGGTAGGGAGGGAGGGATGAAGAGCAGTTGGAACTCAAAGTTTTAGGAACAACAGTCGAGTTCTGTTCTTGCTACCAGGAAATAAGAAATACAGGTAAAGGGGTATAGAAAGTTATCTGGCCCTACAGGACAAAAGAGAAGATGGTGACAAGGGAAGGGAGGGATGATAGAAGAGAGGGCAGATTGGTGATAGGGGCAATTAGAATGCTTGGTGTTTTGGGGCGGGGGGAGGGGACAAATGAGGAGAAAATTTGGAACCCAAAATTTTGTGAAAATGAATGTTAAAAGTTAAATAAATTAATTAAAAAAAAAGAAAAATGACTCAACAGACATGGAAGGCACTGTGTGAGATTGCTGAAGTTTATTCTTCATTTTCAAAGAGGATCATGACATGAGGGAGGTGATGCCATGATCTGCAAGTGTTGGATTGAAGTGAGGAAGGGCCATGCAAAGTCACCAGCCTCACTTTCTCCTCTGGAACCCTCAGAGTTCAGTGGCAAAATACAGATCAGGATGACTGGAGATGGCCTCCAATGCAATGGAAGACCTTGGCCTTTTTAAGCTAAGATCTTTCCCCAGGTCTCAGTTTGATTGAGGCAGTGTCCCTTCAGTGATTAAGGCTAGGTAAGAAATGGGGCAGAGAATGACCTCTTTACCTAGTTAAAAAAAAAAAAACCCACCAAAAAACCCAAACCCCAATCTGGGAGGGGAAAACCCTCGGAGTTTTTGGCCAAAACAGAAACAACTGCTATTTACATTTACTTTGAGTCAATGGAGCTCAAATAATGATCAAATGGCCCTTGGCCTGGGACCTATGGCTGGCCAATCAAGATGCTGGGGATACAGATACAAAGAAGGAAACAAAATCCCGCCTTTTAAGGAGCTTGTATTCTATCAGGAGAGACAAAAAAGAATAAACACAAAATAAATGTAAGGCAATTAGAGTAAAGGTAGTTAGGGAGGCAGAGCACTAATATGTAGTTTACATGTAGTAACATGTAGAATCAGGAAAGGCTTCCTGTAGATGCATGAGCTGTGTCTTGAAGGAAATAAAAGAGTTTATGAGTTGTAGGTAAGGAGGGAGTGCATTTCAGACACTGGGAAGGTCAATGCAAAGGCACAGTAAGAGGAGAGGTAGTGTTATGTATGAGGAACAGGAAGAAACTCAGTTTGTTTGGACCGTAGGGTGTGTGAAAGGGAGTCATGGATAATGACATTGGAAAAATAGTTTAGGACCAGCTTGTGAAGGACTTCAAAAACAAAACAAAAGAGTTTATTTATCCAAAAAGCACTAGGGAGCTATGAGAATGGCTTGAGTAGGGCAGTGCCATGGTTAAGTCTGGATTTAAGGAAAATCCTTTTGTCAGCTGACCAGAGGACAGATTGGAATGGAGAGAGACTTGAAACAGAAAAACCAATGAGGAGGTCATGATAATAGTCTCACAATGGGAGGGGATAAGGGCCTGACTAAGAAGATAACTGCGTGAGTAGAGGGAAGGGCTTAGATGAGAGATGTAACACTAGAGGCAGCAAAATTTGCCCACTGATTGAACATGTGGAGTGAGGGAGAGTGAGAGTTTTACTAAGACTGTGGACTTAAAAGACTGGAGGGATGGTGGTACCTAGACCAAAAGAGAAAAGTTTTATAAAGCTAGGGGAGTGAGATGGGAGTTTGGTTTTGGAATTACTGAGTTTGGAGTGTCTCCAGAACATCCAGCTGGGAATATCCCATAGGTAATTGTTGATGTAGTGCTAGAACTAAGTAGAAGATTTAAGCTGGATATACATACAGAGTCATACATAGTTAAAAATGTCATTTTTATCAGTCATACATACAGAGATAATATTTAAGCCAATGGAAGCTGACCAGATCCCTGAGAACATCTATCTATCTGTCTATCTATCTATCTATCTATCTATCTATCTATCTATCTATCTATCTATCTATCTATCTATCTATCTATCTATCTATCTATCTGTCTGTCTGTCTGTCTGTCTGTCTGTCTGTCTGTCTGTCTGTCTGTCTGTCTATCTAAGAGGACTTAAGAGGTCCTTGGGGTATTCTCACAATTAGAGGGAATAGTATAGATGATGATTCACCAAAAGAGATGGAGGAGGTCCAGAATTGAGATTCGTCAGGAAAAGTTCCGAGGAGAAAAAAGTATCAAGGAGAAGAGAGTGGTAGACAGTGTCAAATCCAACAGAGAGTCAAGAAGAATGAGATTTGCTTATTAAGCGATCCTTGAAGTGATGAGACTAGAATTCAAAATGTAAAAAGTTGAGTTGGAAGAGGAGAGGAAGTGAAGACAATGACTGTAAACAACTATTTTTAGGAGTTTGAGAAATGGAGGAGAGATGTAGGAGGATAACTGGAGGGATGGAGTGTTGAATTAGATTATCTGAAATAAAAAAAGAAACTGAGATCAAAGCTAAGGAGCCACCTAGGATTTCATTTGAAAAGCTAGCATTTGCATATCAGATCAGGTCACCTGACTCCTCAGAGACAAGGGATGATTTACAGAGATGATTTTTATAACAAAAAAAGAAGAATTTGAAAAATTATAGAAACTGGTTTTGAACATAATTCAATTGGACAAGGTAGATCACCTGACCAGTTAGCTTCTCTCAGACTTTTTTAATCCTATGACAGGCACCCTTTCCTCCAGGCCATATCTTTTGTAACCAGGAAGTGTACTGGGAAAGAGGAACTTGTTTAGGTCAGTGGTTTGCTGTCACCCCTATCTTCCTTAGCAAAGTCCATGACTCAACTTAAGACTCTAGCTAAAGAAAGAGAAAAAGGACCTTAACTTAACTTTTGGCTTATCTTTCTCCAACTGCCAGAGAGGGGAATTTGGCCTCTGACCAATCCTCTTTCTGCTAGAAAGGGAAATTTAGCCTTTTGAAAAACCTTATCATTTTGTGATTATTTTATTCTTCTAAATTATCTGCTACTAAATGATAAAGTATTCTCAAACCATCTATTCACTTAATCTATAAGTAACTTAGATTTAAGAGACTATCTATGTTAGTCTGGCTTAGTTTAGCGCTAGTTCTTCTAAAGAAGGAAGTCTAATCCCATAATCAAACTAAAAATAAATCACACCAATCAAAAAGAGCTGATTTCTTTTTCAGGAAGGATCTACTAAAGATTTTTTTTAACAGATGAGGAACACTTAGGCATCTTTGAAGTCAGTAGAGAAGAAAAGGAGACACTGCAGTTAAAGAGTTAAGGGATGATTAAGGGTGTATCACAATGCTTTACGTATAGTGTGATCTTAATAAAAGTGAATTGAATCTGATTAAGTTAGATGTACCTCTCAAACTGTGGAATCCATAGTTTAATGCAGTGGTATTATGACTTCATTTTATCAAGACATTTCTTAATGAAGCAGCTTTAAACTACACAGGGGCTCTTGTATAGCTTTCTGAAAAAGAGCAGATCTTGTAGGAGCTGCTGCTAATGCAGATACTCCCTGTTCTCATACTCAGTTGTTCAGTTGATTAT